>NC_136467.1:61814161-64214161 GCF_902686455.1 Sciurus vulgaris
ACCCCACCTATTGGATAAGAAGTGAAGCAGAGAAGATATTGAACCCCAACAGAAACAATTATTCAATTTCCTTTGAGATTCTTTTCTTCTTTCTTTTCCCACTCTCATTTCCCCAATATTTTTGAAACAAAATACTTTTCATGCATCTGGATGCTAAGGACTGAGATGTCTAAATAGTACATTACACTTTTGTTGCATATTCATTTATTTTTACTTTTTTTCTTCCTTTTCAAAATCTCTCCTCTATATTTTCCTCTCACTTTTCTGTTTCCTCAAAGTTTCTTTCTCCCTTTTCTCCTGCTAACAGCAAAATTCTTTTGATTCCTACTTCACACTTCCTATGACTTAATATCTCTGTATTCTCACCTCCTGCCTCATGAACGTTACACTCTACATCCCTTCCTATTCTCTCTTTTTTCCATATTGGAAACTGTAGACCCTTTTGTGAAACTACTGTTCATATTGTATATTGTAGGTAATAATTGAACACATCATTACCGTTTACTGTGACAAAAATATACTAATCTAAATAAAAGCTATTTGATTTAAGGCTGCAAATTGTTTGCATTGGGTGCTATTAATATTGATATACCCCTTAAAGGCAGTTTCCACTTAGTACCACTTTCATAGTGTCCCAGAAATTTTGATAAGTTTATCTACTTTGTTTACTTTTTCAAAGAACCAACTTTTTGTTATGTCAATTTTTTGAATTGCTTCTTTTGTTTCAATTTCATTGATTTCAGCTCTGATTTTAATTATTTCCTGTCTTCTACTACTTTTGTTGTTATTCTGTTCTTCTTTTTCTAGGGCTTTGAGCTGTAATGTTAGGTCATTTATTTGTTGACTTTTCATTCTTTTCTGGAATGCACTCCATGCTATGAATTTTCCTCTTAGTACTACTTTCCTAGTGTCCCAGAGATTTTGATATGTTGTATCATTGATCTCATTGATCTCTAAGAATTTTTTTATCTCCTCCCTGATGTTTTCTGTTATCCATGTTTCATTCAATAGCATATTATTTAGTCTCCAGGTATTGAAGTAATTTCTGTTTTTTATTTTGTCATTGAATTCTACTCTCAGTCCATTATGATCTGATAGAACACAAGGCAGTATCTCTATTTTTTTACATTTCCTAAGGGCTGCTTTGTGGCATAACATATGGTCTATTTTAGAGAAGGTTCCATGTGCTGTGGAGAAGAAAGTGTATCCACTCGTTGATGGATGGAATATTCTATATATGTCTATTAAGTGTAGGTTATTGATTGTGTTATTGAGTTCTATGGTTTCTTTGGTTGGATTTTGTTTGGAAGATCTATCTAGTGGTGACAGCGGTGCGTCAAAGTCACCCAAAATTATTGTGTTGTGGTCTATGTGATTCTTGAAATTGAGAAGGATTTGTTTGATGTACAGGGATGCACCATTGTTTGGGGCATAAATATTTACTATCGTTATGTCTTCCTGATTTATGGTTCCCTTAAGCAGTATGAAATGTCCTTCTTTATCCCTTCTGACTAACTTTGGCTTGAAGTCCACTTTATCTGATATAAGGATGGAAACCCCCGCGTTTTTACTGGGTCCATGTGCGTGGTAGGTTTTTTCCATCCTTTCACCTTTAGTCTGTGGATGTCTTTTTCTATGAGATGAGTCTCTTGCAGGCATATTGTTGGGTCTTTATTTTTAATCCATTCTGCCAGTCTATCCCTTTTGACTGATGAGTTTAGACCATTAACGTTCAGGGTTATTATTGAGAAATGATTTGTATTCCCAGTCATTTGGCTTATTTATGGTTTTTAAGATGGCTTGGTTTCTCCTTTGAGTGGTTTTTCTATAAGGTAGTTCCTCCCTTTGCTGACCTACATTGTTGTTTTTCATTTCCTCCTCATGGAATATTTTGTTGAGAACATTCTGTAGTGCAGGCTTTCTATTTGTAAATTCTTTTAATTTTTGTTTATCATGGAAGGATTTTATTTCATCTTCAAATCTGAAGGTTAGTTTTGCTGGGTGTAGGATTCTTGGTTGGCAACCATGTTCTTTCAGAGCTTGAAATATGTTGGTCCAGGCCCTTCTACCTTTTAGGGTCTGGGTTGAGAAGTCTGCTGCTATCCGTATTGGTTTCCCTCTATGTGTAATCTGATGCTTTTTTCTTGCGGCCTTCAAAATCCTATCTTTATTTTGAATGTTAGGCATTTTCATTATAATGTGCCTTGGTGTGGATCTGTTTTGATTCTGTGCATTTGGTGTTCTGTAAGCCTCTTGTATTTGATTTTCCATTTCATTCTTCAGGTTTGGGAAATTTTCTGATATTATTTCATTGAATAGGTTGTTCATTCCTTTGGTTTGTATCTCTGTGCCTTCCTCAATCCCAATAATTCTTAAATTTGGTCCTTTCATGATGTCCCATAGTTCTTGGAGATTCTGTTCATGATTTCTTACCATCTTCTCTGTTTGGGCGACTTTATTTTCAAGATTAAATATTTTGTCTTCATTGTCTGAGGTTCTCTCTTCCAAGTGGTCTAGTCTGTTGGTGATGCTTTTCATTGAGTTTTTTATTTGGTTTATTGTCTCCTTCATTTCAAGGATTTCCGTTTGGTTTTTTTTTTGAGAATCTCTATCTCTTTGTTGAAATGATCTTTTGCTTCCTGCAGGTGCTCTTTCAGCTTATTGGTATTATCATTCATTGCCTGCATTTGCTCTCTCATCTCATCCTTTGCTTCGCAAATCATCTTAATCATATATTCTGAAGTCCTTTTCTGACATTTCTTCTAACATACTGTCATTGGATTCTATGAATATAGAATCTAGATTTGTTTGGATCATTTTCTCCCCTTGTTTTTTCATGTTGTTCATGTATCTTCCCCTCTAGCACTGCAGATCTGAGGTATTGCAGATTTCACCCTATAGGCTTATAGTGGCCCTATAGGTTTCTAAAACCCTTTCTTTAACGGGAGATCAATATTAGCAGTGCCCAAACCAGACACTATGCAATCCTAGACCAAATAGCCCCTATGGGGACAATAACATCATGTAAATAAGGGAGAAAGCGACTCCGAGGGAACAGGTAAACAGAAGGAAAAGAAAGTGAGAAACGTAAAGAAATAAAAACTTAATTTTTTTTTAAAAAGAAGAAAAAAGAAAATATACTGTATAATAGTCATATTGTAATGAAACCTCCAGTGTTCAGTAGCATGATGTATGAGAGGTACCCCACACTGAGCTTCAAGCCTCCAGCAGGCGTCACAGGATGGGATTTGCCCCACCCAAAGATCGGAGCTACGGCTTCCAGGATTATCCAAGATGGCTGCTCTGGCTTCCAAATGTGTTGGCAAATGGGGAGCTGCAGCTCAGGGGTGGACGTGGTCAGCTGGAGGTCCTGGAGACAGGATGCAGTTGGTCCGGCAGGGATCCTGGAGGTCCGCTGTGTTTGGTGTGGTTGTGGGATCCTGGAGGCTGGGTGCAATCAGTTTGTCTGGGGCGCAGTCAGTTGTTCTGGGGGTCCTGGTGGCAGGGAGCAGTCAGTTGATGTGAGGGCCCCAGAGGCAGGGAGTGACTGGTCGAGCTGAGGGATCCTGGAGACGGGACTCGGTCAGTCCGGCCAGGAGTCCTACAGGGACTGGCTGTTGTCTCAAAATGGTGGCAGCCACATGTAATCAAACCTGCAGGTACTGTGACAGTGAACTTCCAGACAGTAGCAGGCATGTGGTTCTCCACTGGCAGTCTGCGGTCAATCTGCTGGCAGCTGTCAGACGATCGGGAGGTGAATCTCGAGCGTTGGGTGATGGATAGGGGTAAAGCAGACGATGGACAGGCGAGAGGCAGGCAAATGGCGGATGATAGACTCCTGACAGTGAGCAATCTGCTCTCAAAAAGTTGTCGATATGCTGGCAGACTGCAGGTCATCACAGCAGACAAATGGTGGAAAGAGCAGGGGATCGATAAGTAGCAAAAACTGCCTCACGGAGAAGCAGATATCCTCTGCTTGAATCCGGTATTGCGGAGTGACAAGAAACGCAGCCTCCCTCTAGACCTCCATCTTGGATCTCTCAACAGTCATTGTTAACTGCAGATAAAGCTGTAAGTATTTATGTCCTTGAACAAGTTACAAATCATGTCCACAGGCTGGGGATATAGCTCAGTTGGTAGTGTGCTTGCCTTTTTTTTTTTTTTTTTTTTTTTGCGGTACTGGGGAATCAAACTCAGGGCCTTATGCTTGTGAGGTAAGCACTCTACCAGCTGAGCTATCTCCCCAGCCCTGTGTGCTTGCCTTATAAGCACAAGACCCTGATTAATCCCCAGCAACACACACACACACACACAAAAAGGAGACTCCAGAAGACTCAGACGGAAGGCCACTGACAGTCCTCAGGAGCGGAGGAGGATATTACTTATGTCAAAGCAAATGAAAGCTGCATAAAAATGAGTTACTTCCAAACCTTCTCAACCTCAAGGATGACTGATTTGTTTTTTTGTGAGCAGACACTCATGAAACAACCACCCACATTGAGGTGGGTGAATGCGCATGGAGCGCATTCCAGAAAAGAATGAAAAGTCAACAAATAAATGACCTAACATTACAGCTCAAAGCCCTAGAAAAAGAAGAACAGAATAACAGCAAAAGTAGTAGAAGACAGGAAATAATTAAAATCAGAGCTGAAATCAATGAAATTGAAACAAAAGAAGCAATTCAAAAAATTGACATAACAAAAAGTTAGTTCTTTGAAAAAGTAAACAAAGTAGATAAACCCTTAGCCACACTAACAAAGAGAATGAGAGAGAAGACTCAAATTACGAAAATACATGATGCAAAAGGAAATATCACAACAGACACTACTGAGATACAGAACATAATGAGAAGCTACTTTGAAAATCTATACTTCAACAAAATAGAAAGTACTGAAGACATTGACAAATTTCTAGAGACATATGCTCCTCCCAAACTGAACCAGAAGGACATACACAATTTAAACAGATCAATATCAAGCAATGAAATAGAAGAAACCATTAAAAATCTACCATCCAAGAGAAGCCCAGGACCAGACAGATTCTCAGCCGAGTTCTACAAGACCTTCAAAGAAGAACTCATTGCAATACTTCTCAAAGTATTCCAGGAAATAGAAAAGAAGGGTACCCTACCAAACTCATTCTATGAAGCTAATGTCACCCTCATACCCAAACCAGGAAAAGACACATCAAGAAAAGAAAATTTTAGACCAATATCCTTGATGAATATAGATGCTAAGATCCTTAACAAAATATTGGCAAACCGTATCCAAAAACATATTAAGAAAATTGTGCACCACGGTCAAGTGGGGTTCATTCCTGGAATGCAAAGATGGTTTAACATCCGTAAATCAATAAATGTAATCCATCATGTCAATAGACGTAAGGATAAGAATCATATGGTTATTTCTATTGACACAGAAAAAGCATTTGACAATATACAACACCCCTTCATGCTGAAAACACTAGCAAAAATAGGGATAGTAGGAACATACCTCAACATTGTAAAGGCTATTTATGCTAAGCCCATGGCCAACATCACTTTAATGGAGAAAAACTGAAACCATTCCCTTTAAAAACAGGAACAAGACAGGGATGTCCTCTTTCACCACTTCTATTCAACATTGTCCTCGAAACTCTAGCCAGAGCAATTAGGCAGACTAAAGAAATTAAAGTGATAGGAATAGGAAAAGAGGAACTTAAGCTGTCACTATTTGCTGATGACATGATTCTATATTTAGAGGATCCAAAAACCTCCTCCAGAAAACTTCTAGACCTCATCAATGAATTCAACAAAATAGCAGGCTATAAAATCAACACGCATAAATCTACAGCATTTTTATAAGCAAGCGATGAAATAGCTGAAAGGGAAATGAGGAAAACAACTCCATTTGCAATAGCCTCAAAAAACATAAAATACTTGGGTATCAATCTAACCAAAGAGGTAAAAGATCTCTACAAAGAAAACTACAGAACACTAAAGAAAGAAATTAAAGAAAACCTTAGAAGATGGAAAGATCTCCCATGTTCTTGGATAGGCAGAATTAATATTGTCAAAATAGCCATACTACCAAAAGTGCTATACAGATTCAATGCAATTCCAATTAAAATCCCAATGATGTACCTCACAGAAATAGAGCAAGCAATCATGAAATTCATCTGGAAGAATACGAAACCCAGAATAGCTAAAGCAATCCTTAGCAGGAAGAATGAAACAAGTGGTATCGCAATACCAGAACTTCAACTATAGTACAAAGCAATAGTAACAAAAATGGCATGGTATTGGCACCAAAATAGAAAGGTAGATCAATCATACAGACTAGAGGACACGGACACAAACCCAAATAAATACAATTTTCTAATACTAGACAAAGGTGCCAAAAACATGCAATGGAGAAAAGGTAGCCTCTTCAACAAATGGTGCTGGGAAAACTGGAAATCCATATGCAACAGAATGAAACTAAACCCCTATCTCTCACCCTGCACAAAACTCAACTCACAATGGATCAAGGACCTTGAAATCAGACCAGAGACCCTGCATCTTATAGAAGAAAAAGTAGGTCCAAATCTTCAACTTGTTGGCTTAGGATCAGACTTCCTTAACAGGACTCCCATAGCACAAGAAATAAAAGCAAGAATCAACAACTGGGATAGATTCAAACTAAATAGCTTTCTCTCAGCAAAGGAAACTATCAGCAATGTGAAGAAAGAGCCTACAGAGTGGGAGAAAATCTTTGCCACTCATACTTCAGATAGAGCACTAATTTCCAGAATCTATAAAGAACTCAAAAAACTCTACACCAAGAATACAAATAACCCAATCAACAAATGGGCTAAGGAAATGAACAGACACTTCACAGAAGAAGATGTACAAGCAATCAACAGATACATGAAAAAATGTTCAACATCTCTAGTAATAAGAGAAATGCAAATCAAAACTACACTAAGATTCCATCTCACCCCAATTAGAATGGTGATTATCAAGAACACAAGCAACAATAGGTGTTGGTGAGGATGTGGGGAAAAAGGTACACTCATACATTGCTGGTGGGACTGCAAATTAGTGCAGCCACTCTGGAAAGCAGTGTGGAGACTCCTTAGAAAACTTGGAATGGAACCACCATTTGACCCAGCTATCCCACTCCTCGGCCTATACCCAAAGGACTTAAAATCAGCATACTACAGAGATACAGCCACATCAATGTTCATAGCTGCTCAATTCACAATAGCCAGACTGTGGAACCAACCTAGATGCCCTTCAATTGATGAATGGATAAAGAAACTGTGGTATATATATATAGAATGGAATATTACTCAGCTATAAAGAATAATAAAATTATGGCATTTGCAGGCAAATGGATGAAATTGGAGAATATCATGTTAAGTGAGATAAGCCAATCTCAAAAAACTAAAGGATGAATGATCTCCCTGATAAGTGTATGAGGACATATAGTGGGAGGTGGGAGGGGTTAGCATTAGGGTTAGGGTTAGGTTTAGGGTTAGGAATAAGGAGGGTGGTAAGAATGGAGGAAGGAAGGACTGTATAGAGGGAAAAGAGGGGTGGGAGGGGTGAGGGGGAAGGGAAAAAATAATGAAATGAATCAAACATCATAAAAAAAAGGCAGTTTCCAATACTGCAGGAACACTATAAATCTATAAGGTAGAAACTGTAATACCTTGGATCTGCACTGCTAGAGGGGAAGACACACAAACAATATGAAAAAAACAAGGGAACAAAGTGTCCCAAACAAACCAAGATACTACAATAATAGAATCCATTGACAGTACAATGGAAGATATTTCAGAGGAGATCAGAATGTACATAGTTAAAGTGATCATTGAAGTAGAGGATGATATAAGAGAACAAATATAGGCAACGAAAGATCACTTCAATAAAAAGATAAGAGAACAAATATAGGTAGAAAAATATTATTTTAAGAAAGAGATAGAGATTCTGGAAAAAGCACCAAACAAAAACTCTTCAAATGAAGGAAATAATAAACCAAATTAAATACTTAAGAGAAAACATCACCAACAGACTAGATCACTTGGAAGACAGAACCTCAGGCAATAAAGACAAATATATAATCTTGACAATAAAGTTGACCGCATAGTGAAGATGGTAAGAAACCATAAACAGAACTTCCAAGAATTATGGGACAACATGAAAAGACCAAATTTTAAAAATATCAGGACTGAGGAAGACACAGAGATATGTCAAAGAAATGCACAATCTTTTCAATGACATAATATCAGAATACATATAGGGGGAACCAATTTAAATTTCAGCAGCTTTCTCAACCCAGACTTTCAAAGGTAGGAGGTCCTGGCACACCATACACCAAGGTTCAAAAGAAAATGGATGACAACCAAGAATCTTATCCAGCAAAATTAATCTTGAGATTTGATGACAAAATAACAACCTTCCATGTTAAACAAAAGTTAGAAGAATTTACAAATAGAAAAACTGCACTACAGAACATTCTCAGCAAAATATTCCATGGAAGAAAATGAAAACATCAAGATAAATCAGCAATGAGACGAACTACACTAAAGAAAAGATAATCAAAGGAGAAACCAAGTCAGGTTAAAAACCGAAAATAAACCAAAATGACCAGGAATACAAACCATATTTCAATAATAACCCTGAATGTTAATCACCCAAACTCATCAATTGAAAAAGATGAACTGGAAGATTAGATTTTAAAAATAAGACCCAACAATATGCTGCCTTCAAGAGACTCATCTCACAGGGAAACACATCTACAGACTGAAGGTGAAAAGATGGGAAAAAAATATATCACTCACATGAACTGTGTAAACAAGCAGGGGTTTCCATCCTCATATCAGATAAAGTGGACTTCAAACCAAAGTTAGTCAGAAGTGATAAAAAAGAACATTTCATACTGCTTAAGGGAATTATGCAGCAACAAGACATAACAATCATAAATATCTATGTCCCAAACAATGGGGCATCTACACACATCAAACAACCCTTCTCAATTTCAAGAATCAAATAGACCGCAACACAATAATGGGTGACTTTAACACACCTCTCTGACTGCTAGATAGATGTTTCAAACAAGATGGAAAAAAGAAATATAGAAGTTAGCAATACAATCAATAATTTACATTTAACAAACACATATAGAATATTTCATCCATCAACAAGCTAATACACTTTTTTTTCTCAGAAACACATGAATTCTTCTCTAAAATAGATCATATGTTGTGCCACAAAGCAAGTCTTAGCAAATACAAAAACATGCAGATTCTACCCTGCACTGTATCAGATCATAATGGAATGAAATTAGAAAGCAAAGGTAAAATTAAGAATGTAGAAATTACTCTAACACATGGGAACTAAATCATACACTATTGAATGTTACATGGATACAGAGGACATCAGGGAGGAGATAAAAAAAAATTCTTATAGGTGAATGAGCACACTAATAAAACATATCCAAATCTCTGGGACACTATGAAGGCAGTGCTAAGAGGAAAGTTCATTGCATTGAGCTCAATCATTAAAACAATAAAAAGTCAACACATAAATTACCTAACCTTACATCTAAAGTTCTAGAGAAAGAAAAACAAATCAACACCAAAAGTAGTAGAAGACAGGAAATAATTAAAATCAATTCATAGTTTAAATCAATGAAATTGAAACCAAAGAAACTATTGAAAAAATTGACAAAACAAAGTTTGTTCTTTGAAAAAATAAAAAAAGTTTACAAACCCTCAGCCACACTGACAAAGAGGAGAAAGAAAACACAAATTACTAAAATTTGTTATGAAATGGAAATATCACAACAGAAACTAATGAAATACAGAAGATAATTAGAAATTTTTGAAATTATAGGGTCCAACAATATAGAAAATCTCAAAAACATTGAAAAATTTGTAGAGATATATGACCATGACCTACCCAAACTGAATCAGGAGGACATACACAATTTAAACAGATCAATTTCAAGCAATGAAATAGAAGATGGCATCAAAAGCCAACCAACCAAGCAAAGCCCAGGACAAGATGGATTCTAAGCTGAGTTCTACAGACTTCAAAGAACAATTAACACAGATACTCCTCAAATTATTCCATGAAATAGAAAATGAGAGATCACTTCTAAACTCATTCTCTGAGGCTAGTATCACTGTGATACCAAAACCAGACAAAGACACATCAAAGAAAGAAAATTCAGACCATATCCCTGAAGAACATGCATGCAAAAATTCTTAAGAAAATTCTGGAAAATCTCATACAAAGAAATATTAAAAAGATAGTGCCCCATGATTAAATGGGATTCATCCCAGGGATACAAACTTGGTTCAAAATACCAAAATCAACAAACTTAATTTGTCACATCAATAGACTTAAAGACAAGAATCATATGATAATCTCAATAGACCCAGAAAAAACATTTGGCAAACTACAGCACCCCTTATGTTCAAGACATTAGAAAAACTAGGGATAGAAGGAACATACCTCAACATTGTAAAGGCTATTTATGCTAAGCCCAAGGCCAACATCATTCTAAATTGGGAAAAATTGAAAGAATTCCCTATAAAACTGAAACTGAATAGGAATGCCCTCTTTCACCATTTCTATACAACATACTCCTTAAAACTCTAGTCACAGCAATTAGGTGAAAGAAATTAAAGGATATGAATAGGAAAAGAAGAACTCAAACTCTTGCTATTTGCCAATGACATGATTCTATATTTAGAGGACTCAAAAAATTCCACCAGAAAACTTCTAGAACTAATAAATGAATTCATTAAAGTAACAGGTTATAAAATAAATACCAATAAATCAAATGCATTTCTATACATCAGTGATGAATCCCACGAAAGAGAAATTAGGAGAACTATTCCATTCACAATAGCCTCAAAAAAAGATAAAATACTTGGGAATCAATACAAGAAAAGAGGTGAAAGACTTTTACAATCAGAACTACAGAACACTAAGGATGTATATTGCAGAAGATTTTAGAATATGGAAAAATCTCCCATGTTTTGGATAGGAAGAATTAATATCATCAAAATGGTCATCCTACCAAAAGCATTACAGAGATTTAATGCAATTCCTATTAAAATCCCAACAACATTCCCCATAGAAATAGAAAATGCAATCATGGAAACAATTTGGAAAAATAAGAGACTCAGAATAGACAGAGCAATCCTCACCAAGAAGAGGGAAGGAGGAGGAACCACAATACCAGATCTTAAACTATACTACAGATAAGTAGTTACAAAAATAGCATGGTATTGGCACCAAAATAGACATGTAGACAAATGTACAGAATAGAAGACAGAGATAAACACATGTAAGTACAGTTATCTCATACTAGACAAAGGTGCCAAAAACATACATTGGAGAAAAGATAGCTTCTTCAACAAATGGTGCTCGAAAAACTGGAAATCTATATGCAGCAAAATGAAATTAAACCCCTCTCTCTACCCTGTGCAATACTCTAAGTGTATCAAGGACCTAGGGATTAGACAAGAGACCCTGTGTGTAACAGAAGGAAAAGTAGGACCAAATCTTAATTATGCTGGCTTAGTGCCTGACTTCCTTAACATAACTCCTAAAGCATGAGAAATAAAATCAAGAATCAATAAATGGGATGGATTCAAACTAAAAAAACTTCTTCTCAGCTAAGGAAACAATCACTAATGTGAAGAGAGAGCCCACAGAATGGTGAGAATCTTTACCATGCACACCTCAGATAAAGCACTAATCTCAATGATATATAAAAAAACTCAAAAAACTTAACACTATAAAAACTAATAACCCAATCAATCAATGGGCTATAGAACTAAACAGACACTTCACAGAAGAAGAAATACAATTGATCAACAAACATATGAATAAATGTTCAACATCTCTAGCAATTAGAGAAATGCAAATCAAAACTACACTGATATTTCAGAATGGCAATTAACAAGAATAATAGAATTAACAACATAAGTGTGGTGAGGATGTGGGGAAAATAGAACACTCATGCATTGCTTATGGGACTGCAAATTTGTGCCACCACTCTGGAAAGCAGTATAGAGATTTCTTAGGAAACTTGAAAAGGAACCACCATTTGATCCAGCTATCCCACTCTTCAGTCTATACCCAAAGGACTTAAAATCAGAATATTACAGTGACGCAGCCACATCAGTGCTTACAACAGCTCAATTCACTATAGCTAAACTGTGGAACCAACCCAGATGCTCTTCAGTGGATGAATGGATTAAGAAACTGTGTATATAAACACAATGAAATATTATTCAGCCTTAAAGAAGAATGAAATTTTGACATTTGCCGGTAAATGGATGGAGTTGGAGAGTATCATGCTAAGTGAAATAAGCCAATCCCAAAAGCCCAAAGGTTAAATATTTTCTCTGACATGTGGATGCTGAACCATAATCAGGTGTGGGGGCAAGGGAAGAATGGAGGAACTTTGATTGGGCAGAAGGGAATTAGATGAGGGGAGTGATATGGGAATGGGAATGATGGTGGAATGAGATGGGCATTATTACCCTAGATAAATGTATGATTGCATGCATGGTGTGACTCTGCATCCTGTATAACCAGAGAAATGAAACGTTATGCTCCAAACAAAATAAAAACAAAAAATAAATTATCATGAGCTTCAACATAAAAAATGAAATCCTAATTAGAACAAATTATACTCCATGTATGTATAGTATGTTAAAATGCATTCTACTGTCATGTATATCTAAAAAGAACAAATAAAATACAGCCAACACTTATTTAGTACTTCATCCATTAATTTTCATAGTGCTTTATTTCCTTCAATATTTCACTAACAATTCAAACAATTTTTCTGTGAGTTATGCAGTATTTTTGCTCTTTTCAAATGAGAATCCTTAATGTAGTTTTCATGTGTGGTAGGCAAGTTGCCAAATGTCCTCATCTCTGAGAAAGTGCCAGTAGCATGAAATTGCCCTGCTCCAAATCATAGTACTTTCTCACAGTGAATAAAATCAGAGCTGCACCTACTATTTGATGCAACTTCTATCAAACATATTTTTTGAAATTAGTACCCATACCATCTGCTCTTTCTCTTCCACTTACTTGCTTTAATTTTCAGAGAAATATCCTTCATTTGTTACAAAAGTACTGTACTGCCTTTAGGTCATTCTAAGTAGAAAGGTGAATGAACTAATTAAGTGTAAGAAGGTTTTCAAATCACCCCTTGTTATAAACTCTACTTCCTATTTCAGTCCTCCATTTTACCTGGTTTTCAGATCCCAAACCTGTACATTTACTTTAAAAATTGGGCTTTCATGTCCTGTTGGTCTTCTATGTATAATATTGGTTTACACTTCTTCGATTGAGGATTTTATATCTAAGTCTATTTGTGTACACACACACACACACACACACACACACACACACATATATCTGTATCTATATGCCATCTTCAAATGAAAACTCAAACTTCTTACCTTCATTTTTAAGACTTTGAACTTCCATCTGAAATTATGTGACTAATCAGAATTAGAAGTAAAATATATTCTTGGTTAAGATTAAAAATTAGGAAGGATTATATATTAAATTTAAGATTAAATAAAAGATATTTTACTCTGGGATAATAATGGAAAGAGGAGATTATTTTTATTCAGATGTGCAGTGATTTGATCTATAATATGTTACTAAAACTAAGTTAGAGTAAGTTAGAATACCCATACTCTCTCCACTGAAACTGCTTCCTTGTCAGTTCCTTCTCTCCTTATCCTGTGATTTCAAAATCAGTCTGACAAGTCAAAAAAGGTCAAAAATCAGAGACTAAAATTTTAAGAACAAAATAAGAGGGAACAATTATAAAAATGTTTTTCTCTTACAGTGTTATAAATATCTATCATAATTTGCTATGACAGAATCTTCTGATTTCTTAATTCACATCATTAGTGGTGTGTCACATGTGGAATTTCTCCTAGGTTTGTGGATAAATTTTACATATTCAGTAATTATTACGTAGAATAAGTAATAAATGTTTTACATTAATGTGCTGCACTCAGAATAGTATTCACTGAACTTAGAATAAATAAGAACTGAGAAACCTGAAGTCAAAATTATGCAAAAAATATTTCTTCATTTATTCCAGTGAAAAGTAAAGTAAAATTGTTGTATTTTTAAATTTAGCTTTGAATTGCTGCACATATATATTGGTATACTGGAAAAGCTTTTAAAAATTAAGACATGGAATGAGAGCAACTTAAGGAAGAAGTATCTATTCATTTTATTAACATAGATGCCACATATAGCATATCTATTTCCTCATGTCTATCATAATTTAGTACTTATTTTCTATTTCTCATTCTTCTACTAAATTTAACATGTTTTTACTGACTCATGTAGTAATTTCTCTATAGACTTCATTTCTGATTTCTATATGCCTCATAGCACGAATTACAGCAACATAATTGAAAAACATCGGAAAGTTTTCAATGGTAGATTTTCATTTTAACACCTTTAAAACTTGTATAAAGAATACAGTCTTCCATTTGGGAATGAAAAATGGTACATCCATTATAGAAAGAAGTATGAAATTCTTCAGAAAACTTGGAATGAAACCATCATTTGACCCAGTTGTCCCATTCCTCAGTTTATACCCAAGGGACTTAAAATCAGTCAACTCCAGTGAAGCAACCACATCATTGTTTATAGCAGCTGAACTCACAATAGCTAAACTAAGGAACCAACCTAGGTGCTCTTCAATATATGAATGGGTAAAGAAAATATGATATATATATATATGATGGAATACTGCTCACCTTTAAAGAATAAAATTATGACTTTTGCAGGTCAATGAATGGAGTTGGAGAATAGCATGCTAAGCAAAATAAGTCAGACACCCCCCAAAAAAAAGGTCAAATGTTTTCTCTGATATGTGGATGGAAATTCATAATAAGTGGGGATGGGGATAGAGAAGAATAGAGTTACTTTATATTAAGTGGAGGGGAATGAAGAGAGGGGAAGGAATATAGGGTTAGGAAGGATAGTAGAGTGAAGCAGACATTATTACCTCATGTACATATATGACTGCATGACTGATGTGACCCTACAATAGGTACAATCAGAAAAATGAGAGATTATACTCCATTTGTGTATGATCTATCAAAATGTATAAGTCCTTTCCACTGTCATATACAACTAATTAGAACAAATAAAAACAATTCAAAAAGACAAGAAAAAAAAGGAATGCAATCTTCCAGAAACGTGTTATAAAATCTACTTTTCCTGTTTTCCTTGTTAATTATACACGTAGAAAATTTAATACAGACCCCTGTTAAGCATTTTCTTCTAAACCATGCCCAAATGCCAAAAATGTAATATTTATCATTGAAGATACATTTTCCATGACAGAAGATTTTTTATTGATTGGGCTTTTTTCTATTGTTAGATGTGTGCATACATATTTCTATATAGCATAGTCATTGCAAAGTATTTTACTAATAAGTAAGATAACCATGTATATTTCCAAATTAGGGAAATAGGTATTAAAAACAAACATAATAGTGGTAGAATCATTTTTACACATTAAAATTTTTTATTTTAAAAATATTCTAACATGATGACATTCATAGAAAAGAAGTAAGTGAAAGAAAGAAATATAATTAAATACACATGAGTGATGCACATATTATAAAATATATTAATGAACATATTATGTAATATTAAATAACTTATTTAGGAGCTAAGATTATGGGTTCCTCATATTTTATATTTCAAGACTGAGGTTTCTAAATTTTTACAGAACAGAGAAAAATTAAATGAAGTCAATATAACATACACAAGAATATAATAAACACTCCAAAGGCATCTCAATGGAGAACATAAAACCATATATTAATAGAAGATAACTGTACTAGACGCCCCCCCATAACCTGGATGTAGCGACAGGCTTTCCTATTATACCAAACTTTTGGTTAAAGATGAGTGCATGAAAGTAAAAATAAGTATTATGTATTCACATAAAAAACTACAAGAAAATATTTGCAATATGTATACTACATATTTGAATATGTGTGATAGATGTGTGGATACTCAGTGGATAGGTAGGAAGAGAGGAAATTGATCACAGTCTAATCTAAATTGCATAATGTCATCTAAAGTATTAAAATATTCTTTAAGGATATAGAAAAATAGTCAATCTCACAGCTGGAAAAACACAAATGATTACCACAGTGAGATACTGTATAATCTTTAACAGATTTGCACAAATTAAAAATTGTGATAAAATCATTCCCTGGGCAAGACTTTGAAGAAAAGAGACACAAATACTGCTTGTAGAAATACAAACTGGCACAATTTTGGAATGAAATTTGGCAAAATCTATCAAAATTATATATGACTCTTCACTCAGCCTTCTCACTTTGGGGAATTTTCCCATGAAGTTGTAACAAAACAAAAATGCCAATATACCACATTATTTATTACAATATTACTTTTACTTTCAATTGCAAAAAAATGAAAAAATGCCAAATGACATTATTAGAATTCCTCAATTAACTATAGTGCATTCCATAATGATTTATTCTGAAGGCTCAAGAAAGAGAAGGAAAACTTAAACAATTTCTTATAAATATTGTTAAATAAAAATGCAAAATAAAAAATGTACATACTATACAACTTCTTAGGATAAATTAGGGGACAATAAGAATATATTTAACTATGTGTTTTTTTATATACAAAAAGACATTTAAAGAATAAAATGTAATACTTTTTAGAAATATTTATACTACTGAAAAAATTATCCAGGTACTTAAAGAGTAAAAGTTATTTGCCTAAATCTCTGAAACATACTGGTACTTTTAAGATTTTTGTCATATGGTTACCAGAAAATAGAGAAATATGTCTCTTTCCTTAGAGAATTGACAGAACCATAGAGTAAGAAATATATATTAACTTGCTAAAACTAAAAAGCAATAGAAATTTGTTGATGTTATAACAGAAGTGTAAGTAACATAATGGAAGGTAAGCAAAAAATGTGTTTTATTTTACAAATCACAAATAATATTGAATCTGACTAGAATTAGGTGGTTTCCACTTTTGTTTACAATCAAATATGACACCAAGAATTACCAAGGATTTTCAACAGATACAGGAAGCTGACATGGTTTTCCTTTGAGTTCCTTGCCCATTGTTCATGGAGGTAAACCCTATGCTCAGGATAGAGCTCCTTTATCACATGAGATTCCTACCAGCACAGAGGAGGCCATGGAGGAGGCCCTGGAAGAGGCCTCACTGCTGTTATTCCAATGGCTAAGGAAGATATCACCTTAGGACTCCATGTGTATCCAGTAACAAATCCAAAAATCTTCACCATGTTCTGGTTATACACTGTGCAGGGTGCCATTTCTTCCTGTGTCATCAGGCCTAACGCAGGCATGGCCGTGACCCACTAGAGTTAACCAAGAGTCAGAAGGGAAGTATTGCATATTTTACTGATGGATAATCAGAAAGAGTTTCAGAGAAATCTTGATATTCAACTTGAGCCTTGCAAATGATTTTCTTCCCTAAGCAGAAAAAAGCATAAATATGTTTTTAAATATAAATTAAGGGATTACTATTAATGTTATTATTTTTAGATGCACATTGATTCATACCTTACCTGTAAGGTATTGCAGAGAGAAATGCCTCCTACTCTTTATTCAGGTTTCCTAGATGGTAAAACTTGTCAAACTATAATAAAATGCTACAACCAGAATATTCACATTAATACAATCAAGACGTAGAGAAGTTCCATTCTGTTCTGTCATTACAACGATCCCTCATGGTGTACTTTTATAGCCACACCATCCACTTCTCTCCACCTTTACCTCCACTCCACCTCTACTTCTTCCTGTCATTGGTAACCATTCAGTTCTCTATTTCTCAGTCTTGTCATTTCAGGGATGTTATATAAATGGAACTTATATAAGTACATTATTTTTTCATTTTTGGATTTTTTTACCAAGCATAATTCTGTGCAGAATGATCTCAGTTCTGGTTGTTATCAATGATTCTTTCCTATTCTTCCTCAGTAGAATTCCACTGCATTGATGTACTGCAGTTTGTTTATTCATTCACTTGTTGGAAGATATTTAGATTGGGGGTTATTATGAATAAAGATGCTGTGATAATACATGAACATGTTTTTATGTAAACATAAGTTTTGCTCTCTCTGGGAAATATGTTCAGAACTACAATATCTGTGTCATATGCTAGTTACATATCTAGTTCAGTTTTAAGAACAAATTCTTTTGCAAAGTGAATGTACTCTTTTACTTTCTCACCAGAAATGCATGAATGACCCAATCGCTCCACATCTTGTTCAGGAGTTGATGTTAATATGTTGTCTTTCAGTCATTCTGCTAGCTGTGTAGTGGTATTTTACTATAACTATAACTTGAATTTTCCTAATAATAAATTAATTTGAACAACTTTTCAAGTTTTTATTTGCCATCTGCATGTTCATATTAATCATGTCTTTTTATATGTAGATGCATTATTGCCTGTGGAGAGACTGTCCTTCCAAGGGCCAGCCAATTCCTAGAGATAGAAAATCACTCATGTGCAGGTTCATCTTTCACACACAAACTAATCAGTCCTGAACCAAGCTTCCCACCTCATCTATTGGGCTCTTAAAAATGTGACCACTACTTTCCTGACCTCACGACCCCAGGGCTAGGTTTTTGAAACAACTAGAGACAAGCCCACAGCAATCATCCAGAGTACCCAGTTTACTGGTTTACTTTGCTCTGCCCAATCCTTCCTATGAAAACCACAAGAAAGACTCTTTCCTAATTTTCTTCCCACTCTGACTAGACAGACCCTAGTGCTTTCCCAAGTGTTCCTGCATGGAGGATCCTGCTGTCTCCTGTGAAATCTCTAAAGAACAAAGCATCTTTACAGGGAAGATGTATCATGACCCTTAACCCTCACCATAATTAATAATGAAATCTACATTTTAAAACTTTTTATTTTTGTTGAGTACCTTTTTGTGCCTTTTGCCCATTATCAAGTTTTATAGACAGTTCTTAGAATATTCTTTATACTAATACCTTATTGATTATGCATTAAGTATTCTCTCCACTTCTCACATCCACTTATTTTTTTCATTCTTTTAGCAAAATTTTTCAAAGAGAAAAATCAATATGATGAAGCCTATTTCTTCCTTTTTTCCCTGTATACTTTAAAGTTTTGTACTATTTACTAAAATTTCTATACTTTTGCATTTTTCATTTAGTGTAGTGCCTCATCTATTCTGAATTAAGAAATACTTAATTGTTCTATTTGCACTTCTTGAAAATACTGTCATTTCTCCCATGTTAAATTTATAACTTAGTCAAAGACCAGCTTGTTGTATTTGTGCAAATCTTGATTTTCTCTTCTGTTCCATTGATTTCAGTCTCTCTCAATATCTTGATCTTTTTCTCTCACTCTTGTTTTCTCCATGTGTGTGTAATATATTTTTTAAATTGATAGACTGATTCCTTCTGTTTATCTTCCCTTTTACATTTTTAGCACTTTTTAGGCTATTAATGTTCCTTTCTTTACTCATAATTTTGGACTATCTTTGTGTATGTCCACCAAAAAAATTGCTAGTATTTTAATAGAAACTGCTATTTAGTGGTAGTTGCCATTCAGCAGAGATAAAATCCCAACTCTCTTCTTGGCTTTTTCTTTTATAATATGTTTTAGCATGTTTTCCATGACTGTACTGAAATATCTGAGGCTAGGCTTTTTAGAAAAATAGTTTATCTCACATTTTTTGAGGCTGAAAGTCCCCGAATAATTTAGTGGCAATTCTTCCAAAGGCCCCTTTGTGTCATGTCAAGGCACATGCCACCATCATGTTAATACATGTGAGAGAGAAAGATTACATGTTGACGCATAAATCCAGTAAAAGGCTGTGAGGAGACCTGCATTAATCTCTTTGAGAGGCATCTCCAATAACCAACTAAGTTCTTCCTCTTAAAGGACCCACTCCTTCTCACCATCGTCAAACTGGGAAGCAAGCTTCCAACCCATGCAAATTTGTGGGAGCACTCATAACTTTATTCAAACCATAGTATTATTAAAGCAAGGATATGAAGAAGACATTTTGTACATGTGTACAGTGTTGAAGGCTAGGCTTTTCCCACAGCCTTTGTTGGTGTGTACGGGATTGAGGGGTTGACATTATCTTTATGTTGCTGTGTTAAGAGAGCATGCTGGATGGGAGAATATTTTTCTTGGTGGTTTCTGATTCATTACTTCTTTCAATTTCAAGTTTGGGTTATGCTCAACACAAAGAAATTCAAGAAAACACATCATCACAATTTTATTCCTTACTCCCCATATTCCTATACAACATGACTACTTTACCTTTCAGAATCATCTTCTTTGACTCCATATAGGTTCTTGTTTATTTGTTCTATTTGGTTGTGGGCATATGGAGAGATAAGGAAAACTATGTCTGGTGTAAGATTTGCATTTCTGAGAATGCTTAAAGTGATATTTTAACACTGACTACAATTTATTCTACTATATATGCTAATTTAACATATATTTGAAAGATTTAAATCTTTCATCCCAATTAAATAAATGCTTAAGTCAAATTTAAATATAGATTACAATATTCAAATTAGAATGTCCTCAGCCCAAATATCCAGTAATTAAGTTGACCAAAGAATTACCTGAACATATGTTTCTGATCCTTTTACATAATGAAAATATTCAATAAAGAAAAAGACTTGATGTTCAAGAAATAAAAGTATTAATTCAGGAGAAGTCAATAATAATAACTGGTCACCAAGTTTAGATAATTTAAGAATATAACAAATTCAGATAACTATATATGCTGCCAAAATTAAATTCCTTTTACAGTACTGTTATCACGATTTTGCCAAACACAGTAGTGCACACCTATAATCCCAGCAACTCAGGAGGCTGAGGCAGGAGGATTGTAATTTGAAGCCAGTCTCAGCAATTTATAAAAGCTCTAAGCAACTTAGAGAAACACTGACTCAAAATTTAAAAAAAAGGGGGGGGGGCATGTTTTACTGTGGTTAAGTGCCCTTGGGTTCAATCCATGGTACCAAAAAAAAAACAAAGAATTTAGATGATGAGCTCAGAATTTATCCCAAAGAATTATAGTCATCATACTATAGTGAAAATGTGTACCATGTTTATAGCAGCACAATTCACAATAGACAAATTTTAGAAACAGTCTAGGTATCCATCAAAAGACAAATGGATAAAAATAATGTGATAAATATATACAAAATGGAGTTTTATTCAACCATAAAGAAAAATGAAATTATGTCATTTGCAGGAAATTGGCGGAACTTGAGACCAGTATGTTAAGCAAAATAAACTGAACTCAAAAGGTCAAGGGTCACATATGTGAAAGTACAGAGGAAAAGGGGAAGAAAAGTGGGAGATTGCACAAAAATTGAAGGGAGATAAGTGGAGTGCATGTCTGAATACATAACAACAAATCCCACCATTAACTGCAAATAGAATGCACCAACAAAAAATATGGTAAAAGAATTTGAGCCAAGTGTGTTGACACACCCCTGTAATGACAACCATTGAGGAGGCTTAGGCAAGAGGATTGCAAGTTCAAAGCCAGCCTCAGTAAATTAACAAGGCCCCAAGCAACTTAGAGAAACCCTATTTCAAAATAAAAATAATAATAATAATAATAAAATAAAATGGACTGGGGATGTGGCTCAGTGTTTAAGCATCCCTAGGTTCAATCCCTGGTGCCAAAAGAAAAAACATAGTTGAATGACTTTGGAGCAAAACTGGAGGTATAGTATGGTAAATACAGATTAAACTCACACTATATTAACATTTTTTCACCTCACTCTTTCCATATTTAAGATTTTATTTTGGTTTGTAGAGTATAGCTTTGTAACATACAATTAATTTCACTTTATTCCCTGTTTTAAAAGTATGACTAAATTTGCTTATGTGGCATTATATGCATAATATACCAACCACTGATTGTTGAAGAAATTGTTTCTTTGTAAGTTTACTGAACAAGATATGACTCAAATAAAATTTTAAATGAACTATGAAATAATTTTGGGCACAAAATATTTTAAATATTAAAATAATGTATTAAATTGCATGTCATTATTTTTCAATTATGACAGCACTTGTTAATGCCTTGGAAAAATGTAGAGTACGAAGTAAAAGAAAAACAAAAAATATAATTTGACTAATACCTAATAATAGATGGAAATAGTAGTCAAAAACAACCACCAGCTCAAACCTTCCAAAGTTCTACTTTTTAGAAAAAAATTAAATGACTTACATGCCATATTTCCATCAAAACAATGCTGTCTTAAAATTGTGCATGTCATAAAAGAGAAAATTTACAGCTCATTTAACAACAGTGAAATATTAATTACATAACCTATTTGGTTGGATCACTATTGAAAACCTATTTTGAAAACCAGCTTCACCCTTGGACAATCTGGAGCAAAACTAACTAATTATATTATGTGGGCATGATGTACTAAAAAAGAGAAAACAGATACCAGATGGTAATAAAAGGACAATTATCAATAACTCAGCAAGAAAGAACTTGCCTACATCAATTAAATCTATCAAATCAGTAGGAATGAAAATAAGTTAATTTACATGCATCTTCTACTTGTAGGTATATAAAAGTTTAAATAAAATATTCATCTATCTATCAGTAGGCTTTCTCCAATAAATGAGATCGAGATTTCTTTTAAGCACACTAGCCCACAAAACAAATGAAAACTGAGGTGCCAATTAGTGCCTACTAATTTACCATGTTAGGATTGGCAGAAGACTTCATGGCACAGAAGATCTTGCTGTGGTCAAAAGATGAACATTCAAACACTCAATATGTTCTTGAAAATCTATTAATAGTTTGATTAATGCCATTCCACCACTTTCCAGAAAATAAGTTTTCTCTCACATGAATGTTCATTTCCTGCTTTGTTCAGTCTTCATCACAGTTGCACAAACATAAAAACAAATCTGGGAGAAAATAATAACCACTTTTATGAAGCACATTTGCTGGTGGTTGATTAACTTCTAGTCCATCCATTATTTTAGTCACACATACCTTATTTATCTTTGGTGTGTTAAAAACATGTTATTTTTTAAAACTTTTGTAAAGATAGGTTTTATCTTGTTAGTGATTACAATTTCAAACCAAGTGCCCTCTAGATACATTTATTTTATTGTCACATTCATAGAATTTTTTTCATAGAAATAAGTTTAAGCTAACTGACCAAAAGAGGTCGAACTGCGAAAAAATATGAATCTTATGCCATGTTGGTTTAACTTAATAGATGATCATTATAAAGAGAGTTTTATTGATGTTTGATGTATACTATTGGGGAAATAACTTATCTGGCTATATAATCTAACATGATATTTCAAAGCCTGAGTAACTTTAAAAAGAAAAAAATGTGTAATAAGGTCAATTAACATTGCATATGATGAGACCATGGACTTAAGTCCAATCTACAAGGTAGAAAATGTAAGAGTTAGATTTTATAGGGCATAGTAACTTGACTCAATATTTAATAAATACAGTTGTTTAAAATTGAGTTTTCCAGTCATTAGGATAGTGTAGTTCTATTGGAATCTTGCATTATTATGTCATTTTACATAATAGGGTAGTTTTACTATTGCAAAATAAGGATTCAGTCTTAAATATCAGCAGCGTGTTCATTAAGGTCTGTTGTCAGTTTTTTAAAAGTATTCTAAAATCAACACAGTGAATTAGGTATTTATCTTTACCAAATAGGAGATTAGCCTTCCTGGGAAAATCTTTCTAGATTATTCCTGTGCAGGGTTGAACATGGTAGTTACTTCTCACTCAGAAAAAAAATTTTGTTGTCTGAAAAAGTAACAGACAAAGTGAATTCACAAATACTATCACATTTGATACTCTCAATAGTACTTTGAAAAAAATAGTTAAGGATGAAGAAGAAGGCTTTAAAATAAAACTAGGGAACTATGCCAAATCTGTTTAAATCAAATGCAACAGATCTAGGTTAAGATACATCTTTAGAACAAAAAGTTTTAGCCACCACTACAGAATGGAACTGACATGAAAACCTGTCACAGCCGGAGGGATGTTTACTCAGTGTCCCCGAACTAGGGTGTTGAGTGGAATTAGAAATATGAGAGGTATGATCCATTTAAAAAATAAAGACAAAGACACAAATAAGTGAAAAGCAGGGGCCCCTGGGATGATCCAGGTCTGATGGAGTCTGGATTTAACAAAGGAACAAGAGCCCATGCATTTATTTATATAGGTATGAGCATCAAAGGGTTTCAGTGTGAAAAATCTTCTTGAGGTAAACAGGATGAAATTGAACAAAATAGCTTGGTTGTAGCTTAGCAGTTTATGCCCATCTCTTCTACCTTTGGACAGCTGGGATTTGAAATCAAGGCTTTTGAACTAGTGAATTCCATGACAAGCACGGAATCTCCCCTATCAACCAGAGTCATGCTGCGAATGCGCTTTCCCCGTGGCGGTCTCCTACTGCAGGGTTCCCAGAAGCAGCGTCTCACTGTCCCGGTTTTACGTAGTTCAGAGCAGTGATTTATTTACTGCTCATACAAAAACAGGCACATAGACCAATGGAACAGAGTGAAGAACCTAGAAATTAATATATTTTTCTATAACCACAATACCAAGAAGATACTGTCGTGATAATACGGTGTTTTCAATAAATTGTTCTAAGCAAAGTTGAATATACATATGGAGATAAAAAAATAATTGCATCCTCTCACTGTACACAAAAATTAACTCAAGATGGACCAAATACCTAAATGTAAAACCTGGAGCTATGGAATTACTGCAAGACAACATAAAAGAAATAAGACATTGGTTAGACAATTATTTTTTTTAGATGTGAACCCAAAGGTACAGGCAATAAAAGTAAAACTAGATCAACTGGTTTTATATTAAATTAAGAAACTTCTGCATAGCAAATGTTTTAGAAAAAAACTACAAAACATCCTATTGAACAGAAGAAGGTATTTGAATATTAATAACCAAGAAGTTTTTTAGTAGTGAAATCTATGTGGACTAGTTTTACTCTACTTTCATTGATTATTATTCTTGGATAAGACATATATTGTTTATCCTATAACATTAGATCATCTCACTTCATCAACAGCTGAAATTAAACCCTCATATTTTCTAAAATTTATAATGAATTTATTATTAGAAAAGAACACAGACCTGGTCACATTTAAAAAAATTAAATTACAATATGTTAAGCAAGAGTTATTGATAAGCGATAACTATTGTTATTCTGGAAAGTAGTCATTATAGTGTCATTTAAATATTACTTTTCCTAAAGTGTAGATAATTGTGAAGTTTCATTATTATATATTCAGATAACATGATGACTATAGAATGCTTTCAGGTTATTTCAATTTATGGTTTCTATACAAATTGATATTCTAAGAATAATTTTGTGTGTTTGTGTTGAGTTTTTTTTTAAAAACAAGGTATAAAACACATCAAATGTAAATGTTTTTCATCTTAATAAATAAATATGGTAATTCCAAACTTATTCAAAATTGGGCACTTTTCAAAGTGAGTAGAGACATTTTAAAAATTTATTTGAGGGGCTAGGGTTGTGGCTCAGCGATCGAGCACTTGCCTAGCATGTATGAGACACTGGGTTCAATTCTCAGCACCACATAAAAATGAAAAAATAAAGATGTTGTGTCCATCTACAACTAAAAATAAATTTTAAAATATACTTGATAAATTTACTAATGAATAGTAAGATCATTTGGAAAATGAGGAGTTTTAATACGAGGATTTTAGAACTATTACCCATTTATGCCATTTATGAATTATGACTGTATTGCATTCAGGTTGTTCGTGTTTTGATCCTTCCTAACTTTTTAGCCTTTTTCTTAAAATTTAAATTTAAATGTAGTTTGTCCTCTCACTGCTACATCTTATGCCTTCCTTCTGTGACAATTATCTCTCATCCTTCTAGGCTTCCTGGGTAAGTTGGTCCTATTGCAAGACTCAACATATATCACAGACTCCGAAAAGCCTTTTCAGACACTTATGTCCCTAAATGAATCTAAACAGGGTTCATTTTCACTAGTTAAAATCTTCCCTAGATCGTATGCCTTTACGCCATGTACAAACAGAGAAACAACATGTATCCCATTTATTTACAATAAAAAAAAAAAAAAAAAAATCTTCCCTAGATCAAAATCATATAGTGGCTAATTTTCTCTTCCCTCCAACTTCCCATCCAAGATCATGAGCTCATTGAAATCCAGAACAACATTTTATTGTCATGTTTCAAAAAATTTGCTTAGTGCTAGATATTTAGAGATTCATGACTGTTTATTTAGAAAGATCCAAATTAGTGAGCAGTAAAAATATGGCATAAAAATAATGAAGTCAAAATTAGAGATTCATCCACATTCCGGAAGTGAGATTGTGTTGTCTTTGGAAATACTTCCCAGATAAATTAAGCATATGTGTATACATATATAATGTAGTACATAATATCTAGACTCTATGTAAAGAAAATTATCTATTAATAAAGTGACCTTTGAATAAATTATAAAGTTACTAAGATAAATCATTAGAAATATTTAAATAAAAACTCAAATATCAAAATAATTGGATTTCTTCTCATATGGATATAAATTTTTACTCAAAAGTTGAGTTTTTGAAATTATTAGAGATTAAGAATTTAAAAATCAGACTATTTCAGAATGGAAGGGGATCAAAGAAACAAATAAAGCCTCATTATTTTAGAAATTTTGAAAACAATTTTATAAATGTTGTCAATAACTTTAATACTATCTTTAATTCTTAAAGATTCATTATACTATTCTGATTTATTTAATGCTTTATAATTTCTAATTATAAAATGTGATCCTCTAAAGATGTCTAACAAAATATATTTAATAAACTTGAATGTTCTTCCTCCACTGTCTTATTACCTTCATCATGTAATTGACATAATCCTAAAAGTTGTCAATAACTGTGGAACCACAGCACCTTTAACTTTGTAATTATTATGTCAATATATTCTTTTATTTATTAAAATCATAAATTTACATAGGGCAATGTTGTTTGATTCGCTCTGTTATTTTTTCCCTTTCCCCCCCACCCCTCCCACCCCTCTTTTCCCTCTATACAGTACTTCCTTCCTCCATTCTTACCACCCTCCTTATCCCTAACCCTAAACCTAACCCTAACCCTAACACTAACCCCTCCTACCCCCCATTGTATGTCCTCATCGGCTTATCAGCGAGATCATTTGTCCTTTAGTTTTTTGAGATTGGCTTATCTCACTTAGCATGATATCCTCCAATTCCATCCATTTGCCTGCAAATGCCATAATTTTATTATTCTTCATAGCAGAGTAATATTCCATTGTATATATATATATGCCACAGTTTCTTTATCCATTCATCAACTGAAGGGCACCTAGGTTGGTTCCACAATCTGGCTATGGTGAATTTAACAGCTATGAACATTGATGTGGCTGTATCTCTGTAGTATGCTGATTTTAAGTCCTTTGGGTACAGGCCAAAGAGTGGGATAGCTGGGTCAAATGGTGGTTCCATTCCATGCTTTCTGAGGAATCTCCATACTGCTTCCCAGAGTGGCTGCACTAATTTGCAACCCCACCAGCAATGTATGAGTGTACCTTTTTCCCCATATCCTCGCCAACACCTATTGTTGCTTGGGTTCTTGATAATCACCATTCTAATTGGGGTGAGATGAAATCTTAGGGTAGTTTTGATTTGCATTTCTCTTATTACTGGAGATGTTGAACATTTTTTCATATATCTGTTGATTGCTTGTACATCTTCTTCTGTGAAGTGTCTGTTCATTTCCTTAGCCCATTTTTGATTGGATTATTTGTATTCTTGGTGTAGAGTTTTTTGAGTTCTTTATAGATTCTGGAAATTAGTGCTGTATCTGAAGTACGAGTGGCAAAGATATTCTCCCACTCTGTAGGCTCTCTCTTCACAATACTGATAGTTTCCTTTGCTGAGAGAAAGCTTTTTAGTTTGAATCTATCCC
Organism: Sciurus vulgaris; assembly: GCF_902686455.1. Taxonomy (NCBI): domain Eukaryota; kingdom Metazoa; phylum Chordata; class Mammalia; order Rodentia; family Sciuridae; genus Sciurus; species Sciurus vulgaris. The sequence goes on from NC_136467.1 coordinate 61,842,232, forward strand.
AGTTGTTGATTCTTGCTTTTATTTCTTGGGCTATGGGAGTCCTGTTAAGGAAGTCTGATCCTAAGCCAACAAGTTGAAGGTTTGGACCTACCTTTTCTTCTATAAGATGCAGGGTCTCTGGTCTGATTCTGAGGTCCTTGATCCATTTTGAGTTGAGTTTTGTGCAGGGTGAGAGATGGGGGTTTCATTTCATTCTGCTGCATATGGATTTCCAGTTTTCCCAGCACCATTTGTTGAAGAGGCTATCTTTTCTCCATTGAATATTTTTGGCCCCTTTGTCTAGTATGAGAAAATTGTATTTATTTGGGTTTGTGTCCATGTCCTCTATTCTGTACCATTGATCTACCTGTCTATTTTGGTACCAATAACATGCCGTTTTTGTTACTATTGCTTTGTGATAGAGTTGAAGATCTGGTATTGCGATACCCTCTGCTTTGCTCTTTCTACTGAGGATTGCTTTAGCTATTCTGGGTTTCTTATTCTTCCAGATGAATTTCATAATTGCTTGCTCTATTTCTGTAAGGTATGTCATTGAGATTTTAATTGGAATTGCATTGAATCTGTATAGCACTTTTGGTCGTATGGCCATTTTGACAATATTAATTCTTCCTATCCAAGAACATGGGAGATCTGTCCATCTTCTAAGGTTTTCTTTAATTTCTTTCTTTAGTGTTCTGTAGTTATCATTGTAGAGGTCTTTCACCTCTTTTGAGAGATTGATTCCCAAGTATTTTATTTTTTTCGATGCTATTGTGAATGGGGTAGTTTTCCTAATTTCTCTTTCTGAAGATTCATCACTTATGTATCGAAATGCATTGGATTTATGAGCATTGATCTTGTAACCTGCCACTTTACTGAATTCACCAATATATTCTTAGTAAGACTAACATTCATGTCTTTGCCTTGAAATATCTGAGTTTTTGAGTAAAATAAATCAAATAATTTCCCAAAGAAAATATTATAACATTAATTCTTACTTTTAAATTTAAATTACTAGGACCAAAGAAATTAAGCATTAAAGGAAATAGTCATATATGGCCAATGGTTATATCACCAGTATGTAGTCATCAGCTGGAATGCCTACCAGTTGATTCATAGGATAACATAATTTCCTTCTATCACAGTCCATGTTCTGTCCTGTGAGTGTAAGGGATTAAAAGATATTTTCTATAATCACAACTCAAGATTTTGACATATAATATCAGAATGACAAATATGAATATAGAAAGAAAAATTCTAATTATAAATGTGAAAATGTGTATATTCCTCTTCTAAGATATTTATGAAATGGGGAAATATTTATTATAAGATTTGATTATAATATATGAGGGGACATAGCAAATGAAAATAATGTTAATAGAATCTCTGCAGATCTTGCTTAAATGGTAAAAAATAAAATTACCATAAGATCTAGCAATCTCACTCCTAGATGCATCTCCAAAATGGTTGAAATCAGGATCTTTAAGGGTTATCTGCACTATCAAGCTTATGAAGTGATTCATAGTAGCCATGATATGGAAACAATACAAGTATCCATCCCTAAATCAATGGATAAATATATTGATATACTGGAACAGAACTCACCTTTAATAAGAAAGAAAGTGCTATCATTTGTAATAAGTTGCATAGATTTAAAAGACATTATGCTAAATATGAGAAGTCTATTAGAGAAGGAGAAGGAGACCAAAGGATAGGGAGGAGCCCAAGAGGGTAACAGGAAAGCTGGATACCATCAGATTGCTTTATATGCTTTTATGAAAGGTAATAATAAACCCATTATGTAATACTAATAACTGTGCTTATTGATACATACTAATGATTATAAAATTAATGTATTGAGTCAGTTAGAGTTGGATAATATTTTTCAACTGTTCTTATGTGAAACATTTAAAATAATCAAAAGCATAGAAGCAGACAATAAAATATTGCTTACCAAGTTGATTACCAGAGAATAGGGCACAGATATATGAAAAGTTGTCCTTTAATGTGTATAGAGTTACAGTTCTATAAAACAAGTTAATTTTCAGAGATCTGTTGTACAGTATAGTGTCATAGTTAATAATAAAGTGTTGTGTATGTATAGTATTTTTAAGAGTGTAGACATCATATTAACTGTTCTGATAACAAAGAAAAAGCAAAGGCGTATAGAAAACTTTTGGAAGTGATGGATATATTTATAATTGAATTTCTTGATGGTAATATAAGTGTATACATATGTCCAAACTCTTCAAAATTAATCACATAAAATTTATATATGCAAATTATATCTCAATAAAGCTGGAAAAATTATAAAATTATCTTTATCAAATAATTTAAAAATCAAAAGAATTGATTTTCTTTCTACCATTAATTATAATCCTTAAGTAAATATTACGTGGCAGAAAAATAGTGAAATATATTGTTAAGAATAAAGAAGAGCCAATAAAATTTCTTTCTGTTATCAGTTGCTTGGTGGATTGTCTCCTTTCTTTGGATACATGACAAAGTCTCAGTTCTGTACTATACTGTGTTATATGCTGAGCTATATATATTCTTCGATGTGCAAATCGTTTTCATCACATAATCAAACTAACTTCGAATCTGATTTCTATAATGAATTAGTACATGTTGTCCAAGTATTCTGTAAGCTCCTTTTTTAGTTCTTGTGAACATCCCCAGATTTGGCAAGGAATTCACTTGGCTTCAGCATCATAAAACAAACCACAATTTCAAGAGAAGTAGCACTTCTGAGAATGTGTGTGGCATTCTAAATGTTTTGGAGCCTTGCGATAGTGTTTTCCCTGCTTTCTTTCACGTCTTTCCTTCTTCAAAGCCCTTAAGAAAACCTCAGGCACTAGATACTGCAATAAACTGTTATGGATGTTATATTAGAAAAGAAAAGGTGCTCAGAGCCACAGAACAGGGGCACATTGTCTATTCTGTGAGGTCAGGAATATTCTCCCTGAGGAAGTTTTGAAGAAATCTTGTGAATTCTAAATAAAAGGGGCAGGTTTTTCAAATAGGGTCAACAACATTTTTAGAGGATTAAGGAAGAAGTAAAGACAAAAACAAAAGTATTTACCAATCTATCATCTATCAGTCAGTCAATCTATTATTTATCAATCAATCTGTCCATCATCTCTGTGTGTGTTTCTTTGTGTTATCTTTCTCACACTTAGCTGAGACTCCAATGGCAATTATATCCACAGCTTAAAATGACATACTAGACAATCTATGAAAAAATTTAAGAAAAAGCTCTGACACTAGATTTTTGACCAGTAGTCCATACTATTAAAAAGAGTTTTGTTGAAATAAGTTGAGAAATTTACTTACAATAAATTTTTGGAATAATATTCTCTTTTCAAGATGGAAACAAGTGATGTTCCCTCCTTGTCTCACAGAAGATAAGCTATATTTCAAAGGGACCTCTAGGAACTCAAGGCATGTATCTCTGGAACTTAAAGGCAAGTTTCTGATAAAAAGGGAGAAAGTTTGGATGATTATCTTGAAATGGTAGAGTAGTAAAGTAGTCCCAAGATAGGGCTAATCCAGGCTGAGATGAGAATGTCTTTCACTAAAATATCCATCAGATTATGAAAATTCAATTAGCAACAATTTTGAGTCATATAATGGTGAGGCTTCTCTGTAGAGGTGAGTGACCCCCAACATAGTGATTAGATTTTAAGGTACCCAAGAGCTAAGAAAGAAATCAAAAAGAACCAGTGTACTAAGTAAGTGGTTTTGAATATAAAAAAATGAGAATTCTCTAACAGAGAAAGTTAACTAATACCAAAATGAAAAAGACCAGTGTAAATTGACACCTGTATTGGAGACTCTAAATATGATTGTAATAGTGTCATCTCCCAATACCATACACTTTTATCATCTCCTCTTCTGCACCTGTCGTGACGATCAGAAACTATAACTAGCAAATGAATAGAAAAGGAGACTGAATAAAGAGAAGGGATGCACTAATATACTAATATGAAAACGAATTTTGAAACTGTTACTTTCACATTAAGGAAAACAAACTACAAGATGACAAAACTGTACAGCTGCCTTAAAAACGGGAATAAAAATATTATTTAGATAGATAGCTAGGTTGAAGAAGCAGAAGTCTTGTTTCAAAAGCATAGAGACCCGGAGAAACGTGCCAGTGCTTAGATACCAAGATACACTGCACAGAAAGCCTTGTTTTCACTATGAAAATATTTGAATACATCACTGCAGAGAATCTAACTTAACCTACAACAAATCAATGGGTTTTGATTTAGGCTTCCATTCAGGAATCTCGTCAGATTAAAGGCCATCCCATTTCTGAAGGTGTATGTTAATTACTTTTGTCTACATTGTTATTTTACATAAAACATGCAGCATACAATAATATACAAGTTTTTTTTAAATTTATTTTTATTGTAAACAAAAGGGATACATCTTGTTTCTCTGCACATGAAGTAGAGGAGTACCATTTTATAATCATACATTTACATAGGGTAATAGTTTTTGACTCATTCTTGTTATTTTTTCCCTTCTCCCCCACCCTTCCCACCCCTCTTTTCCCTCTATACAGTCCCTCCTTCCTCCATTCTTGTCCCCCTCCAATCCCCCATTATGTGTCATCATCCACTTATCAGCGAGATCATTTGTCCTTTGGTTTTTTGAGATTGGCTTATCTCACTTAGCATGGAGATTCCTTAGAAAACTTGGAATGGAACCACCATTTGACCCAGCTATCCCACTCCTTGGCCTATACCCAAAGGACTTAAAATCAGCATACTACAGAGATATAGCCACATGAATGTTTAGCTGTTCAATTCACAATAGCCAGATTGTGGAACCAACCTAGATGCCCTTCAATTGATGAATGGATAAAGTAACTGTGATATATATATATATATATATATATATATATATATATATATATATATTTATACACACACACACACACACACACACACACAATGGAATACAAGTTCCAATTATAGGGAAGAAAAACTAAAAAACTCTCAAAAAAGTAAATAGCTAAGGGAAGAAGATCCATAGATGTTTCACATTTTGAAATTATCAAGCATAATTTATTTTTTGTTATCCTGGAGTAAACCCAGATGTCCCCAGCCCCCTTTTCTATAATGTTTATATTTTGAGACAAGGTCCTGCTAAGTTGCTAGTGCCTCGCTAAATTGCTGAGATGGCTTTGAACTTTTGAACCTCCTACCTCAGCCCTCTGCCCCCTGAGCTGCTGGGATTACAGGCATATGCCACTAGGATCAGCTTCAAGCACAATTTTTAAAAAATGATAAAAAGAACATCTCATGGAAAAGTTAACTATAGGTTTGGGATTTTTTCCTCTCTATTTCTGCTAACATGTTGAATTTACTTGACTTTTAGTATAATAAACTCATCTTCCATTTTTAGGGTATACACCCTTTAAGCTAAAAATATTATCATTTTATTGTGTTTGGATTTGATTGTCTTCTGCTGTCTTATATTGTCTTACATTAGGAAATTCATACAAGGGATTTTGATATGCAAGTTACTTTTCTAGTGATGACTTTAGTACTTTTGAAATCAGGATGATATATGTACTTACATTCCACTTTAAACCCTACATTATTTGCTGAAAATATCTGTGTAGATTTGGCTTTACTTTTCCTTATTGTTTGCTCAAATTTGATAGTATAACATTTAGGCTGTATAATTTTATTTTTAATTGTTAAAATCATTTTAAAAGTTTATGCCATTTATGTAATCATACATTTACATAAGGTAATGATGTCTGTCTTATTCCACCATCTTTCATACCCCTGCCCCCTCCCCATCTCTTTTCCCTCTAAGCAATCTAAAGTTCCTCCATTCTTCTCTAACTGACATCCCCATTATGTATCATCATCTACTTATCAAGGGAAACATTCGGCCTTTGTTTTTTTGGACTTGGCTTATTTCACTTATCATGATATTCTCTAGTTCCATCCACTTATGTGCAAATGCCATAATATTATTCATCTTTATGTCTGAATAATATTCCATTGTGTATATATACTACAGTTTCTTTATCCATCATCTGTTGAAGGGCATCTAGTTTGGTTTCACAATCTAGCTATTGTGAACTGAGCTGCTATAAACCTTGATGTGGCTGTGTTACTGTAATACGTTAATTTTAAGTACTTTGGGTATAAACCAATGAGTGGGACAACTGGGTCAAATGGTGGGTCCATTCCAAGTTTTCTGAGGAATCTCCATACTGTTTTTCAGAATGGCTGCACCAATTGCAACTCTACCAGCAATGTACAAGTGTGCCTTTTCCCCCACATCCATGCCAACTTCTATTATTACTTGTGCTCTTGATAATAGCCATTCTAATGGAGTAAGATGAAATCTTAGAGTTGTTTTAATTTGCATCACCCTATGTATATGTATGATTACAAGAAGGTATGAATCTGCATCCTGCACAACCATAGAAAGAAAAGGTTGTACCCCATTTGTGTACAATGAATCACAATGCAGTCTATATAAATAAAAAACAAATTTAAAAAATTTTATATAAGGTTATTTAAGGTTATTTATATAAGGTTATTTAAAATTTTATATAAGGTTATTTAAGATATGAATTTGTTCAATATAAATTTGGCATAAATTTATTCTGTTATCATTTTAGTACCTGAACAACCTGTAATTACATTGTCTTTTTCTTTCTTATTACTGATAATTTCTCTTTTCCTTTTTCTTTAATTATTCTGGAAATAGGTTAATCGACTTTATTGATTGTTATAAGGAATCAGTTTTGAATTTTATTGATTTTTCTGAATTGTGTTCGTTTTTACATTTTCTTTGTTTTTTTACCTTTGTTTCCATTTGAATGTTTTTTATTTTTCAATTACTGCTGATTGTACACTACATTTTTCCTCTGTATAGATTTTTATGTGCTAAAAGTACGTTTTGTTATATTTATTAAAGTTATTTATAACTGCACTTCTTTATAATATGCTTAGACCTACCTTTAAAAATAAGGCTTGGAAGAGGAAGGTTGTTGAACAAATTGAGAAAATAGTTGGTGTCTGATCGAGATTATTGTTTTTATGTAGCCATTATTACTGACATAGAATTCAGAAGTTCACAGACCATACAGTTCATGAAGAAAGTTAGTTATGATACAGAGTTAAGTGCAAGTGGGACAGAAGATGAACTTGAATAAATCATTTGTCATACTATGTCACGCATGAGAAGGAGAAATAAATAAAATTGAAGAGGAGGATCAATAGGAAAAAAATCAGTGGAAACAAAAGCTGTGTTTTTTTAAAAAATATTAATAAAATTGACAACCCCTCATGTCAGGAGGGGAACTGAATTATGGTTCTTGAACTGTCCAGAGACGTAGGTGATGCCCCTCCTGGGAACTCTTTGCAACACAAAAGTGTCCATTTGAGACTACCTAGGTGCTGACACCCTCTTCTAAGGGAAAGTCCATGCCAGCCACAGATTTATCAGTTCTTAACCTTGGGTTCAAATGCCAGCTGCCCTGGGGTAGAGAATTAGTGGGTGCAAGTGTAGGTCTAAACGAGTTGTTTATACCCTCAACTTTGGTTCATTTATCTTGAAGAAATGCTCTCACAATAAATCTTTTTGATTTTTAAACCTGTATAATAAACCTTCTGAGCTTGCTCATGGTCACTATTTCCCTAGCAAGGTTTAATGATCCATTTGGCTCCTGCTTTTGCTCTCTGTGTGTTTGTTTATTTTTTCTCCATCCCCTCACCACCTGGTCTGGGAACCTCAATTAACAGCCATGCGGGTCAGGGCACCCTCAGGTGTGCTAAAAATAAAGATGCAAATTATTAATATCACAAATAAAAGAAAGTCCAACACTACAGATCCTTCTTGACATCAAAAGATAAGGGAACCCTATGAAAAATTATATATAAATTGCATAACCTAGATGAAATTGAACACTTCAGTGAAATGTAAATCCTGCCAAACACAGAGAAAAAATAAGCCCGTATTTATTAAACTTATCAATAATTATTAATTTTCTACAACAAAAAGCAATAGTCCCAGTTTTGATCCCTAGTGAATTCTACCAAAATTAAGAAACCATAACAATTCTTTAAAATCTCTTTCAAAAAATAGCATCAGAGAGAATAGTTTCTAAATCATCCTAAGTATAGTCTTACATAAATGCAAATTAAAACAACTCTTAAGATTTCATCTTACTCCAATTAGAATGTCTATTATCAAGAACACGAGCAATAATAGATATTGGCATAGCTGTGGGGGAAAAGGCACACTTGTACATTGCTGGTGGAGTTGTAAATTTGTGCAGCCACTCTGGGAAGCATTATGAAGATTCCTCAGAAAACTTTGAATAGATCCACCATGTGACCCAGCCATCCCACTCCTTGGTTTATACCCCTAGGACTTAAAATCAACATACTACAGAGACACAGCCTCATCAATGTTTATAGTAGCTCATTTCACAATAGTTAGATTTTGGAACCAACCTAGATGCCCTTCAACAGATTAATGTAAAAAGAAACTGTGGTATATATATATATATACAGTAGAATATTATTCAGCCATAAAGAAGAATAATATTATAGCATTTGCAGATAAATGGATGGAATAGGAGAATATCATGCTAAATGAAGTAAGTCAATCCCAAAATACCAAAGGCCAAATGTTTTCTCTGATAAGTGGATGATGATAATGGGGATGGGCAGGTGGGGAGTTGGAGAAGAATTTAGGAACTTTAGATTACATAGAGAGAAATGACAGGGAAGAGGGGGTTGGTATATGAAAGATGGTGGAATAAGACAGACATCATTACCCTATGTACATGTATGATTACACGAATGGTATGAATCTACCCATGTGCACAACCATAGAAACAAAATTTGTACCTCATTTGTGTACAATGAATCAAAATACAGTCTGTAAAAATAAAAAAAAAATTTAAAAAAACAAAAATATTACAAGAAAACTGCAGGCCACTATCTCTCATAAACATGGATGCAAACATTCTCAACAGAATAATAAATCCAACAATTTATAAGGAAAATTTTATGTCAGGTGCAAATAGGAGTTTTTCCTTACAGGATGCAAGTCAGGTTTAACATTTGAAAATCAATTAATGTAATCTATCACCTCAACAGAAAAAGGAAGAACAATCATAAGGTCATATCAATAGATAGACAAATAGCTTTTTAACAAAGTCCCACATCTGAGTGTGATAAAAACTCTTGGTAAACTGGGAGTAGAAGGTGACTTCCTCAACTTGTTAAATAATATTGTTAAAACATTTTCAGCTAATATTTTTCCATATCATAAGACACTTAAAACTTTCCAACCTAATATCATTAACTAGACATGAATATCCCTTCTTACCCTTCCTTGATTTTTAAAACCAGACTGGAAGCAATAGCTAATGCAATAAAATAGGAAAATAGAATGGAAGGTACATGTATTGGGAAAGAACAAATAAAAGTGACTTTATTCATGAATAACATGATTACCTCATCTGGACATTTCAAAATAATCAACCAAAGTCTCCTGGAATTAAACAGTTATACTGAGAATATAAGATACAAGGGTAATATACACAAAAGTCATTAGATTGCATATATTCCAGCAATGAACAAGAGGAATTTGAAATAATAAAATACAACCACATTTTTATTAATACCCCATAAAGTGAAATACTTAAGTACATTTTTTTAAAAAAATATAAGATTTTATGTATAAGATTTCAAAATATATAGAAGACTTCAAAACTCTGACAAAAGTAATAAAAAGAGTCAAATAAATGGAGTAATATTCCATATTCATTGATAGGAGACTCATTATTGTCAAGATGTCAGTTCTTTCCAAACTGATCTACAGAATAAATGCAGTCTCAATAAAAATCCAAAAAGTCATACACATAAAGCAAAATTTCATTCTAAAGTTTACATGGCAAAGTGGAATTTCCAAAATAGCCAACACAGTACTGGAGAAGAAAGTTAGAGGACTAACATTACTATCCTTCAAGGTTTATTATAAAGTTAAAATAATTAAGATGGAAAATTAGTGAAAGAACACTGCTAATAGAGCAATAGGGAGCTCAGAAATGGACCAAAATAAGTATGGGCAACTGATCTTTATTAAAGGCACAAAGACAGTAGAACAGAGAAAATGTTGCCATTTCAATGAGTCATGCTGGAACAACAGGATGTCCTATGAAGATATCCTTCAGTAGGTAGATGGATAAATAAATGAACAGTGATACATCCTGAAATAAAATGTTTTTCAAAGCTGAAAAAACAAACAAAAAACAAAAACAAACAAACAAACAACAACAACCAAAAAAAAAAAAACCTAGTGCTGTGGCACATACCTAATAATCCCAGGGACTCTGGAGACAGGGCAGGAGGATGGCAAGTTGCAGGCCAGACTCAGTGAGGTGCTAAGGAATTTAGAGAGACTCTGCTTCAAAATAAAAAATAAAAAGGACTAGGGAGGTGACTCAGTGGTTCTGCATCCCTGGGTTCAATCCCCAGTACCGAAAACAAAACTATTGAGTCGTGAAAAGACATAGAGAAAAAAGAAAAGTTTTGAGTAAGTGAAGAAGAAAAGACAAAACTTTGAGAACAACAAAAATCATTTTTTTAAAAAATGCATTTGGAAGCAAGACAGGATGAAAATGGAACGTAGAGGAATTTTAGAGGAATGAAATTATTCTGTATGATAATGAAGGATGGATCAGGTCATCATACAACTACCCTTAGAATACACATCACCAAGAGTGAAAGTTCAGTTACCCATGGACTCTGGATGATAATGATGTGTCAACAAACATGCATTTATTGTTAATGGACGCACTGCTGGGTTGTGCAATGTTGGTAATGGGGGAAGCTTTGCATTTGTAGGGGGCAGGGGTGGGGGCAGGGATCATTTACAGGAACTTTAGGTACTTTCCACTGAAATCTGCTGTGAAACTAAAACTACTCTAAAAATTAGTCTATTAAATGAAATGTATGTTAAATAGATACTTTTTATATTCATCAATTTGAAACAAAATGTATAGAACAAAGTTGGAGTAGTAAAGAAATAAATGGTGTGAATTTTAATGACTTGGCAGCCTTCACCAAGATTCCAAATAAAATGTTACATGAGGCAAAGACTTTGAGAGCTTTAACAATTTTTGTTTACTTCTAGAAGTAAATAATTTTTTCTAGATTTTTACTCTTGAAAAGCTTCATTTCCAAATGAACTTTCATCCTATTTGAACTATCAACTAGTTATAAACACTTTTAGTCAATCATTAAATACACATACGTGAATCTATCCTGATGTATTCCATGAATTTGTTGTTATTTCACAAATAAAAAATTATACTTAATTGTAAATGAGAAAACTATTAACTGGGGTTGCTTTTACAGAGCTTTTTTTTTTTTTTTTTTTTTTTAATCTAACCTGGTATTTATTGTTAGAATACCTAAGGAGCATATTTGAACATGGTCTTGAGTGGGTTTTATAACACCACATATTCTGTCCATCCAGTTACCTTCCAGAATCCAAACATTATATTGTCTTTCTAACTACCAAATAAATTACTTTTCCATTTCTTCAAGAACAGTAAAACATAACTATCACTTGGAAGAGATTAGGAGTGAATAAAGATCAGAAATTCCAAAATATTATCTATTTTCATTTCCATATTATTCTTCCAACTAATACAGTATCTTGAACATATCAGGTCAACTAATATGAGAAGTAAATTAATCAATTATACAATCATACAATCAGAAATATTTATTTTAGATTATGTAAAAGTAATTTGCAAATACTTATGAACAGAGTTCAAATGGAGAACTTTTCTAGGGTACATAGTTACCTCTCAGAGGGTATTTTAGTCAACTTTTCTGTTGCTGAGAACAAAAGAACTGAGAACACTTTTTAAATAATTTTTTTGCTTGCTATAATTAGTTATACATGACAGTAGAACACATTTTGACACATCATACATAAATGGAGTATAACTTCTCATCCTTCTAGTTGTACATGATGTAGAGTGACACAGGTCATGTAATCATATAAGCACATAGGGTAATAATGTCCAAATCATTCTACTATCCTTCCTCCTTTTACTCCCCTTTGTCTAATCCAAAGTACCTCTATTCTAGGACCCTGTGGCCATTATTGTGAATTAGCATCCACATATCAGAGAAAATATTTGGTCTTTGGTTCTTTGAGGTTGGTTTATTTCATTTAGCATAATATTCTCCAGCTCTATCCATTTACAGGCAAATGCCATAATTTAATTCTTCTTTAAGGCTGAGTAATATTCTGTTGCATATATATCACATTTTCTTTATACATTCATCTGTTGAAAGGCATGTAGTTGGGTCCCACAGTTTAGTTATTGTGAATTGAGCTGCTATAAATATTGATGTGGCTGTATGCTGATTTTAAGTTCCTTTGGTTTAAACTGAGGAGTGGGATAACTGGGTCAAATGGTGGTTCCATTCCAAATTTTCTGAGGAATCTTCATACTGCTTTCCAGAGTGGTTGAACCAATTGCAGTCCAAGCAGCAATGTATGAGTATACCCTTTTCTCTACATCCTTGCCAAAATTAATTGCTGCTTGTATTTATTCTTTTTTTGGTGGGGGCGGGGGAGAGTACCAGGGATTGAACTTGGGGGCACTCAACCAATAAGTCACATCACCAGCCCTATTTTGTATTTTAATTAGAGACAGAGTCTCACTGAGTTGCTTAGTGTCTTGCTATTGCTGAGGCTGGTTTTGAACTCATGATCCTCCTGCCTCAACCTTCCAAGCTGCTGGGATTACAGGCATGCACCATTGTGCCTGGCTATTTCTTGATAATTGCTATTCTGCCTTAATTGTGATGAAATATCAGTGTAGTTTTGATTTGCAGTTCTCTAATTGCTAAGGATGTTGAAAATTTTTTTCATATATTTGTTGATCAATTGTATTTGTTCTTTTGTGACGTGTCTGTTCAGTTCCTTAACCCATTTATTGATTGAGGTATTGCTACTTTTGTTGTTGATTTTTGAGATCTTTATATATCCTGGAGATTAGTTCTCTATCTGAGGTGCATGTGGTAAAGATTTTCTTCCATCCTATAGGCTCTCTCTTCACTTTATTAATTGCTTTGTTTGCTGTAAAGAAGATTTTTTTAGTTTGATTCCATCCCATTTATTGATTCTTGATTTAACTTCTTGCGCTTTAGGAGTCTTGTTAAGGAAATTAGTTCCTAAGCTAACATGGTGAAGGTTTGGGTCTACTTTTTCTTCTTCTAGACATAGGGTCCCTAGTCTAGTGTGTAAGTCCTTGTTGCACTGTGAGTTGACTTTTGTGCGGGACGAGATATAGGGGTTTAATTTCATTTTCTTACTTATAGATTTCCAGTTTTCACTGCATCATTTGTTGAAGAGGCTATCTTTTCTCCATTGTATGTTTTTGGTGCCTTTGTCTAGTATGAAATAACCATATTTATGTGGGTTTGTCTCTGTGTCTTCTATTCTGCACCATTTGCCTCCATGTCTGTTTTGGTGGCAAAAACAAGTTGTTTTTGTTACTATGGCTCTGCAGTATAATTTAAAGTCTGATATTGTGATGCCTTCTGCTTCACTTTTCTTGCTAACAATTGCTTTGACAAGAACAAGTTTAGAGACAGTAAAGTTCCTTGGGGCTCATGGTTTAAGAGATGTCTGTCCATATTTAGCAAAATCTGTTGCTCTTTGCTCAATGTTAGGCAGAACCCAAATGCATGCCTTCAGAGACCCACCACCTCCAGCTACACCATACTTGTCTACAGTTAAGCCCTATCAGCAGATTAATACACTTATTAGGTTAAGGCTTTCATTACCCAATCTTTCAGCTCTGAATGTTCTTGCATTGTCTCGCACATGAGCTTTTGGTGGACATCTTATTTCTAAACCATAACAGAGGGCTATGAAAATTAATTAATTAACATTTAAAAAATGATTGGAAATATTTTTATGAGATATAGCATTAAAATCTTTATAACCTCAACTTAATTAAATTCTGTAAGTAATATTAATTTATTATTATGAAATTCAAGTACAGAGTATTCCTTCAATGTGACTTATAGAATAGAATTAGAGCTTTTACTTCTGGAAACAGCAAAGACAGTAAAAATACATGTTTTTGCAAAGTTATGCATATGGAGTTAAGATGAAAAAGCAAAATTTCTCTTTATCCAAAAGAATAAAATGTCAAAAAAGTAACAATCATTTCAAAATACCAATAAAGAAATATTTTAAGATATCAGCTAAACTGAACATTAATATGATACTCGGTTGAAATACTTGATGTGCAAATATTCACCTTGTCTACTTAAGGGGTAGAAGAGAGGCCTTGGGAGGAACGAGTAGTTTAGACCTCTGTTTAAAAAAAAGATTTTTCCATATTTAAAATATATATGATTGGCTTATGTCATTTAGTTTCTTCTTTACTTCACCATAATTTAATTCTTCATTAAGATATATCTCAAATTCTCTATTTTAAAAAAGTCATCCAAGTCAGCAAATGTAATTTCTAGACTTCATGCTAAGTCTAGAAAACCTGAACTTTTCCAAGATTCTTTTACTTAATAGTAACCTACCAAAGTTTTTCCATTACTTCCATTATATATATGCATCAGAATGTTTTTTCAACTTTTTCTTATTTTAAGCAGAGGAAATGAAGCTTTTCCATTACTTCCATTATATATGTGCATCAGAATGTTTTTTCAACTTTTTCTTATTTTAAGCAGAGGAAATGAAGCTTTTTTAAAGTAATTTTCACCAGACTAGCATTACCTACAGTTACAGTTTCTCTGAGGTCAATTCTACTTATTCTAAGAGGATTAAAAAACTACAGAATCCACCAAGGTACCTGGGGCTAAATAAATTGGGAGGCACAAATATTCTTCCCAGTTACAAATTTTTTTCCTCTATGAGTAGTCAGAATTTCCTTTTGTACTTTCTGAAAATGTTGGGTTGTGGTCTAAGCCTGGACAAAGGCACTAGAGAGAATTATTAAGGTAAATACTTTCTGGAAGACTATGGAGAAGAAAACCTCAAGGTAATTTCAGCTGAGATATATCCTTGTTATAATAGCTCACAGAAAAAAAATATCTTTGCCTCAATGGGAAATTCCCAGAATTGATGGACTGTGAACTAAATCCCTGAAGGATTATATAATTCAATTAGGTGGCAAAGGATGAAGAAGACTAAAACACATAGGGAAACAGAAGTGATAGTAAAATAATTACATAGAGAGTAGAATATAAAGCACAATGAAATTGGTAAACAAAGAATATATGAGAAATAATGAAGAAAAGTTAAGAAGGCAGATTAAGAACCTTACAATAAATATGACATGTTTTAATATACACCTCTAGATTATGGAGGACATTCAGTTCTATGTGAGAATATGACATGACCTATGGGTTAAAGGCACACATGGAGGAAAGACCCAAAGTCACAATGAAAAATGAGGTAACCAGATTTTATCTATAAAAATGTGGGATTTTTCATTGTTGAATGTGAATAGGTGGTGGAGGAATGTGTGAAACAGTTCACACAGGTTACTAAACCAATACTCAGCAGAATCTTAAAGAATACCCATTTACAACTTATGGACAAAAGAAGAAAATCCTTTTTAATTAAGATTAGATCCCATCGTATAACAGAATCATGAGGACTTTCAGTGAATAAATCCCTGGGCCCATGATCCAGGGAGAAACATGCATTTTTGTACTGATTGAAAATATGTGATATTTTCATCATCAACCAACATAGGACAAATGAATAAATCTAGTTTCAAAGAATTTGTCAGTGGGCAATTGAATATATAAAACTTTGGTTGGGCACAAATTTAATGGTAAATAGAAGAAAATATTCCAAGATTGAAAGGATTCAGATTCAAATCCCAGCTTTGCTGTGATCTAAATTATTGACATTGCATTAGGATTATCCAAAGACGACTCATACAGTACTAAGTGAATATATAACATTATCTGGTGGGTGACAGTACTAAGTGAATATATAACATTATCTGGTGGGTGAGAGGATATAGGGATCTATCTTGTAGATAATTTTAGAGTTATATACTCCACCCTATGCTCAACACCCCATCTCAGGAACAGGTACAAATCCTGGTTACCAAATAAGGGAGAAATGTAGGGATTTTATTTACACTCATAGGATAAATTCCACCCTACCTGGAGTTTACAATTTCATTATTACTGTCATTTCTCTGAGACCAAAATTTGCCACTCAGTCCCTTTAGGATATAAATTCAGTCAATGAACACATTATTTCAGTTCTTAACCAACCAAAGCTTCCTTTATGTATTTTCACTTCTATCACTTGACAATATGAGAATTTGCAAAGATCCCTAGCAGTATAGTCACCATGCTATATAGTCATTGATACATTTTTCCCCAATATTTTCTTTATCCTTTTTCTCTCTTCTAATATCTAAACACCTGCACCCAAAGTATTGTCACGCTATGTGTGAGATCTTAGAGATCTCAGTGTAAGTTGAACACAAAGGATTTTAATGCCTGATGATGCCACTTATGCACAACTATGTTCTTGTACACTGTATCTGCCCACCAATATACCAGGGGGCTGGAATTTATGCTTCAAGTAAAATAAAATCCCCACCTTTCCTCTTACTTTTTCTGGTAAACAGAATTTGTAATTGTTCCAGGCGTGGGATTGCAAGCAGAGGATAGAGATTATAACTATATTTAGAAATTTTCTGCAAGATGGAGCCCTATCGAGCTTAACTGACTTCAGTAGTCTGCATTTTGCTCATATATTTATGGTTTAATTAAGGAAGAAATATTCCCTTGAAAAAAAGATAATTTTTCAGTTTCAAGTTACTGTGATAAGTAAATCTTGTGACATTTTAAACCTTCCTTTGTGACACTAGTGACCTTATTGTTGAGGCTTAAAGGAGAGAACCTTATCAGAGTTCATTTACATAGAATGTTAGTTATATAACATTCTTTTTTTAAAGATGTTCATTCTTTTCTGTAACATTTTATTTGTTATAATTAGTTATACATGATAGTAGAATGCACTTTGATACATTATATACAGATGGAGTATGATTTTTCATTCTTCTGGTGGTACGTGTGATTTCAAAATTACTATTAATATTGTAACATATTCTTATAAAACTAGTTTGAAATTACTATTTTATAACCAGAACATAAGTGGAAATGATGACCTTAAGTTTTAAACATGAAGAAAGTTTCTACGGTTCAGTAGGAGAATCTAGAGATAAAGACATGATTAAAAATAATTGAATGGGTAATGATCTATCTTCCAAAGAGCTAAAGACTTTTTGATATAGCAACACCTTTTTCAAATTCTCAGTGCCTTAATCCCTGCTGCATAACCTAAAATACCTGCACAGCTTCTGTTTCTAGATAAAGTAAACAGAACGCAGTAGATTTTTTCTTGCGGGGAGTGGGGGGAGGCTAACAATGAATGAGGAAATTGCCCAACTCTAAAAATTCAAAACAATTATGTAATGTTAAATCTTTGATCTTTGTTAGACTTATATTACTTTTTGTCTTCTAGTAAGACTGTGATAGAGTGAACAAATGAATTTGAGAATGAGGAAGTGGTCAGTGCATTAGGATCTCTCTACATTACTGATAGTTTATGTGGTCTCTCATCTATACAATTGATTAGTTTGGGTAGGCTACTGTAGGGTGAACTGATTACATGGAAGGGGAGATAATAAGTTGTTCCTACACAGGAGTTGGGCATGCTGCCCAATGTTCCATGCTTACTTTGTTCAGATATGAAACAACCTAGTAAGAATGAAATCACAACTACATGCATGTAATGTAAATGAGGGTTTTTGAACTAATTTCTAAACTAAAAAGATTTAGAAAATCAGAACAACCACTTAGTGTTTATTTTCTCTCTTTATGGCATTACTTTATAAAGTTCTTCTGGTACATTTGTAAAAGAAAGTATGTTATTTAATTTGCTACACACTACCCCCAGCAGTTAGTTAATACAAGTTCATCCTGAGAAAACAGTAAATACAAGAGAATGTTTCTTAAGAACATGTAACCATATTGGACAAAAGAGTGAGTAAACTATTACAAAGTATTTACTATATAAAGTAGCTTCCATATTCAAAAGCCATTTCTGAAGATATTGTTATTAAATCTGTTGCAATGTATTTCTTTTAAATGAGTTTGGAAAAAGCAAGACAGTTTTTATTTCTTTTTGCTCCCAACTCATATCTCTCTTTTTCTACTACAGCACATGAAGATTAAAAACTTTGACAATGACACATTTTGCCATAGCTCCAGTTCACGTTTGAAACAGCCAACGTATACATACTGTGTCTACTTATGGTTGCATGAGAGAGTGAGAATTGATGTGGACATGCTATCACATGATCTGGGGATTTGAGTGCCTGTGAGTGAAATCAGTAAAAATCTCTCTACTGTTCTCTTGCTTTATCCTTTCTTTCAGAGGGAGGCCATATTAAGAAGTTTTAGGATTGAGCAAACTTTTGAGCAAACTTTACCACATTGTGTGGTTAAAACATGGAAATAGCAACTAAAGAACAAGAAACCTATTTGCCAATGCTGTATTAAATTTATATATTTGTGGCAGGCGGAACCCGGGGCCCAGGGTTATGCCACATGCATCCAAAGATGGCAACTGGCAGAGAGCAAACGGTGTTCTGATTATGCATGGAGAAAGGCAGAACACATTTACAATTGGCTGTATTATAATCAGTTCAGCTGCCTAGCACATGGACAGATATACTTTACATATATGCTCGAGCGAGTGATTGCTTGACCTTTAACAGGATTGGATGGACATATCTGGTTACAATTGCTGATGCGTGAGACTGCTTCTATATTGAGGGTGTTATTTGAATAAAGGGGAAGCTGCTTGATGAACCTTTGAAGGGTACGTGTCTTCTGTCCCACTGGTCGGGCCATAAGCACGAGAATCAGCGGTTTTAGGTAAGCGAAAAGAGCAAGAAGCCCTGCTGAACCACTTGGAGCAAGCCAGGCAAAGGGGCTGCAGTTCTCCTCCGTAACTGGAGCCGCTTGAAGCAGCCCTTCGGCAAACAGCATTGGTTCTCGGTATTTGGTGGCCCGGACTGGGATCAAACGAGGATCGAACTGGGAAATGGTTGAGCACTCAGGTATATAAAAAACAGTTTCACTAGCATAATTAATGAGAAGATTTCCCTATTTGAGGATACGGTTACCTTAAGGTCTTTACTGAAGGGTCCCCTAAAGAGGGATTATTAACAGAAGATTCTCCTAGAGAGAGAATATATTGAAAGGCAGTCCCGAGAGACAGCACAGGATGTCCCATAACAAATATATGTAAATTAATGTTTGTGTTACCTTTTCTTGTTTGGTTACTGTTTGTTGTTGTTATAGCGCTGTGTACATTAGTTCATTTTTGTCTGACTTCCAAAAAACCAAAATCTCAAAAACAGTTAAGAGAAGGGGAAAAGATATTAGAAATTGTAGAAAAAGAATAATCAAGTCGAACTTCTGAAAGAGAAAGTAAATGTTCAGACCTCTGTGCCTCCGCCAGAGCATTATTAACTCCAGAGATGGGAGTACAATACCAACTTCGGTTGTCAGCCCATTACATAAAGGAACAGTGGGACTAGTTCTGGGGAAGAGTTCTTCTGCTTTAAACCCTGATTTTACAGGAGAAATAAAAATCCTTGCTTCTTCACCAAGAGGTATAGCTATAATAGCTCAGGGTGATCGCATAGCACAATTGTTGGTCTTACCCAGTTGCTATGATCAATATCCATCAAAAAATATTATTAGGGGAAATAAAGGGTTAGGTTCTACTGGCCAAAATATGGTCATGTTAACATGGGGTTTAAAAGATAGGCCTATGACAAAGTTAGTGATAGAAGGCAAAAGTTTTGAGGGCTTATTAGATACTGGGGCTGACAAAAGTATTATCAAAATTACAGAATGGCCCAAAGCCTGGCCACTTCAACAGGCAGATCAGACTTTAAGGGGATTGGGTATGGCTTCCAAACCTAACAAAAGCGCAGCCATATTAAAATGGAAGGAGGCTAACCAGGAGTTATGTTCTGATACTGCCTGATGTAATGCAGTTATAGGCAATCCTCAGTGGAATCTAAACATGCTGACAGGCCAAGGACCATATGAAGGGCAAGGTAATCAGATTAATTTCCACCCTGGTGTGTATCAACAAATTAACCCTCAACTTTTAATCTATCCTTATATGGATGATATTTTGCTAGCTCATAAGGAAAAACCTGTCTTAGAGAAATGTTATAATTCCTTACTAAAGTCACTGGAAAGATGGGGCTTACATATTGCCATTAATAAAGTACAAATCACAGACACCAAAAACTTCCTGGGATGTATCATAAATCAAACTATGATTAAACCCACAAAAATTACTGTTCAGGTAGATGAGCTTAGAACTTTAAATGATTTTCAAAAACTTTTGGGTGATATTAATTGGATTAGACCTTACCTTCATTTACCCACCTCAAGTTTGGGCCCACTGTTTGATATTCTTAAAGGTGATTCTGACCCTCTTTCTAAGCGAGTGCTTACCCCTAAGGCTCGAACAGCTCTCAAGCTTGTTGAAACAGCTATGGAAAAGGCTCATCTTGATTGTATTGACCTAACTAAGCCTTTATCATTCATTGTCTTGGCCACAAATAAGTTACCCACAGGAGTGTTTTGGCAAAAGGGTCCTATTCTAAGGGTTCACATGAATTATGCCCCTAACAAGGTCTTAGCCTTGTTTACTAAATCTGTGGCAGAATTAATCCTTAAGGCATTAAAAGTATTCCTTTCCACCTTTGGATCACATCCCTCAACAATCACTACTCCATATACTACTGATCAGATACAATATCTTATTAATAATTCAAATTCATGGGCGGTAGTCTTTACTAGTACTTCTGCTGTGTTTGACAATCATTTGCCATCTGATCCTCTTCTTCAATTTTGGAGTCAACATCCTATAATTTTTCCTAAAGTCACCCAAAAAGAACCCATTACAGGAGCTACTCTTATATTTACTGATGGATCAAAAAATGGTACGGGTGCTACAGAAACATTGTTGTTTAATACTCTATCTGCACAACAAATGGAACTATTAGTAGCTATAGAAGTTTTCAAAACCCACCATGAGCCTTTTAACCTATTCCCTGATAGCAAATACGTTGTTAATGCTATTCAAAATTTAGAGTTAACTGGTCTGATTTCCCTCACCTCCACTATTACTAAATATTTGCAAAGTTTACAAAAACTTATTTGGGACAGAAAAAATCCTTTTTTTATTGGGCGTGTTCGGGCTCATACTGGCGTTCCAGGTCCTCTAAGTTTACACAATGATTTAACAGACTTG
Organism: Sciurus vulgaris; assembly: GCF_902686455.1. Classification (NCBI taxonomy): domain Eukaryota; kingdom Metazoa; phylum Chordata; class Mammalia; order Rodentia; family Sciuridae; genus Sciurus; species Sciurus vulgaris. The sequence continues at coordinate 61,863,637 of NC_136467.1, forward strand.
GCCACCAGACACCCACACATCTTTAATATACTTGAAAATGCAAAAAATTTTCATTCCAAATTTCATGCAAACGCTTCCACTCTACGCACACGCTATAAAATTACTAAGGCGACAGCTCGGGGCATAGTCAAGTCTTGTGCTAAATGTGTTACACTTATTCCTAACCCCTTGTTAGGAGTAAATCCAAAAGAGCTTCAGCCCAATCATATTTGGCAAATGGATGTATCTCATTATTCAGAATTTGGAAAACTACAATTCATTCATGTGTTTATTGATAACTTTTCAGGATTTATTATGGCCTCTGCACTTACTGGAGAAAAAAACCAAAGATGTAATAATACACTGTTTACACTCTTTCTCCATCCTAGGAGTTCCCAAACAAATTAAAACAGATAATGATCCTGGATATACGTCCCAGGCCTTTAAACAATTTTGTTCCACCTTTGATATTCAACATGTCACAGGAATTCCCTATAATCCTACTGGACAAAACATTGTTGAGCTTGCCCATTTAATGCTTAAAAACATGCTTTATAAACAAAAAGGGGGAATAGGGGTATCATACAGACCCCCAAAAGACAAATTGTCTGTTGTCTTGTTCATTTTAAATTTTTTAAATCTTGATTCTGAGTGCCAATCGGCTGCTGACAGTCATTCAGAGCCTAATAAAAAGCATCTACCTCAAGTGCTCTGGAAGGACATTCTATCAGGACAATGGAAATGCCCAGATCCGGTATTAATCTGGACCCGCGGGTCTGTTTGTGTTTTCCCACAGGACACACTATCACCAATTTGGGTGCGGGAGAGATTATTCAAAGCCTCAACAGAGACTGCAAAACAGGAAGAAGATGAGGAGGTTTCTCCTGCTGATGGTGCTGGCGAATCCTCCAAATTAGCAGAGAAGACTCCCGTGAGCTATGGGGGATAGTAAAGATGTGGCCCTATCCTGTACCCCTTACCAACTCCTCTATTCTATATCCTCCTAACTTTTCAACATCTGGCCACATTTCTGCAATCCGCTGTTCTATGGGGAAAGAATGGTTTAAGTTTTGTCCAGGGGAGGTCTCTTGTGTGTTGTATCTGTCCTGTGCATATACAAAATGTATATACATCCGTGCAGAAAAACAGCCATTATTAGCCATGCTCTCGTTGCAATTGATGCTGGCCCATCCCCCCAATTCTGGTTTATTATGCTGGACTGGTAGCCAATGACGGGTAAGATTCATGGGGAGCTCATACCAACCTAAGACAGGAAATGAGGGCTAGAGCCTCATTGTCCAATGACAGGTAAGGATGTTGCTCTGCCGTGGACAACCTAAGACAGGCACGGTCTCTTTTATAAACAGAAAGGGGGAGTTGTGGCAGGCGGAACCCGGGGCCCAGGGTTACGCCACGTGCATCTAAAGATGGCAACTGGCAGAGAGCAAACGGTGTTCTGATTATGCATGGAGAAAGGCAGAACACATTTACAATTGGCTGTATTATAATCAGTTTCAGCTGCCTAGCATGTGACAGATATACTTACATGTATGCTCCAGCGAGTGATTGCTTGACGTTTAACAGGATTGGATGGACATATCTGGTTACAATTGCTTATGCATGAGACTGCTTCTATATTGAGGGTGTTATTTGAATAAAGGGGAAGCTGCTTGATGAACCTTTGAAGGGTATGTGTCTTCTGTCCCACTGGTCGGGCCGTAAGTGCGAGAAGCAGCGGTTTTAGGTAAGGGAAAAGAGCAAGAAGCCGTGCCGAACCACTTGGAGCAAGCCAGGCAAAGGGGCTGCAGTTTTCCTCCATAACCCGAGCCGCTTGAAGCAGCCCATGGGCAAACAGCAGAGGTTCTCAGTATATATTCTTTAAAAAATTCTCATATATTCAATTACTGGTATATTTTGTTTTATCCCAATTAATCACAATATCATAGTGTTTATGTCAATTTACAAATTACATTGTACTAGGAAGGTGAAGGGGTCAAAGTTAGGTGAGGCCAAAAGTGATGGTTAATGATTGTTAAATATGCCCATACTATAAAATTGTAGTATTTTTTTTTCATTTTACTAGTACTTTTTTATTTGAAAACCTAAATAAATCAATTACTATGCTAAAGATTTGCAGTAGCATTAACCATCAACCTGAATTTCTACTATCACTTAGAAATCTAATTTTAAAAGTTATATTTTGGGCGGTCAACCACAAACATCTCTCTGATTAATGTAATATGTAAAACTGTGGTAATTAAAATTTCTTAGATTTAATGTCTAAAATATTTTATTTTCTTTCTTTCTTGATACACATTGAGATAAACCTTACAATTTAATTTTATTTTACAAACACATAAGAAACCATTGTATATTGTCTGAAATATTAAGGGATGTTCAAAATCCAGAAATGTCGGGAATTTTTATTTATTTATTTATTTATTTATTTATTTATTTGGTACTGGGTATTGAACCAGGAGCACTCAACTACTGAGCCACATCCCCACCCCTTTTTTTATTTAGAGACAGGATCTTGCTGAGTGGCTTAGGGCCTCACTGAGTTGCTCAGGCTGGCTTTGAACTCACAGTTTTCCTGCCTCAGCCTCCAGAGCTGCTGGGATTACATGCGTGTGCTACCACACCTGACCGGGAATTTTTAATTGTAATAGAAGTAACACCAACTATCTTTTAACATGCGCTACAGTGTTTGGCACCACAGCTCAGAGCCTAACATCGAAATCTACCTGTCATAATAGTAAGTAGAAAGTGTATTGTGAATATACTCATACTAGTATTGGTTGGATTTTGCCACCAAATAATTTAACAAAATGATTTTCATTCTTACTTTGTTTTGTATTACCCAAATTACATATAGGTGATAATATACCTATGTTAATTATTAAGTTTTACTTACCTTTTAATAAGATATACATCCATGGCTTAATAATACAATTTTTTTATACATTGTTACACTAACTAAATTCATCCTACATTTGATTAAACTACTCTAGGGAAAGCCATTTTTATTGCTTTTTGTTACATTTTTATCCTACTAACACTGTATATTATTTCCTTTTGCCCCCTCATTTCTCAGTTTAGTTTAATTTTATGGAAATTTACTACTCATTTCAAACTGACACATTCTTGCTTGTCTCATTCAAATATTCAAATGTGTCTTCCTGTCAATATCTCTCTCATTTGAATTTTATATATACTGGGAATCGAACCCAGGGATACTTTTTCCACTGAGCTGCATCCCCAACCCTTATTTTTATTTTTATTTTTTTAATGGTCTCTCTATGCCTGTAATCTCAGTAAATCCAGAGGCTTAGACAGAAGTTTCATAAATTCAAGGCTGGCTCAGCAACTCAGTGAGGCCCTATCTCAAAATTAAAAAAAAAGAAAAAAGAGCTGAGAATGTAGTTCAGTGGAAAAGCATCCATGTGTTTAATCCCAGTACCTTTCCAAAAGGTAAATAAATAAAATAAATAAATAGATTGCTAAACTTTTTTTTTCTTTCTCCAATTTTTTTTTTTTTTTTTTTTTTTTGGTATCCTGGATTGAACCCAAGAGCACTTAACCACTCTGAGCCACATCCCCAGCCATATTTTAAAAAATATTATTTAGTTTCAGGATCTTACTGAGTTGCTTAGGCTCTGGCTAAGTTGCTGAGGCTGGTTTTGAACTCACAATTCTCCTGTCTCAGCCTCCCAAGGTGCTGAGATTATGTCCTCAAACTTTCAATCCTCCTGCCTCAGCCTCTAGAGTCTATGGGATTACAGGTGTGTGCCACCATGCCTGGAAACTCATGTATGTGGGTATTTGTGTGTGTGTGTGTGTGTGTGTGCTTTTATGTGAATATATTTTATTAATGATAGATTATATATATTATATATTAGGAGTTGATTTTACAACAGTTAGACTTTTAAATTAATAGATGAGCTAACTTTTTATTTCATTCTCCATCCTCTGTGCTTCAAATATTTTAGTGAATGTGATAATTAAATGGATAATGTGTGATCAGTTGAAAAACTGCATTGACATCATGCATGGTTCTTAATGTTTCATAAGGAAGACAGATGATGGCTTTTCCAATCACTGAGAACCTCTTCAGACCTGATCTTCTATTGGCTCTATTTGGTTTGACTGACCAAAGCTTGGACCAGTTATTGAAAAAAAAAAAACACTTAGAGTATTTTTATTAGTCAATTTGAATCAGACTCCCCTCCCTGGATTAAGATCAGAGCAGATGTGTTTAAGAGGTGGTCAACATCCAAAGTAGATGAGAACTTCCGGTCTCAGAATAAGAAGAAAAGAACAACTCGCAGACAAGAACTCAGATATCTACTAAAAATAAGGGTATCTATGTTCCCTTTGTTATCTGTCAATAAAAATCTAAGAATTAATACAAAATGAGCATTTTAACCAATTTTGTATTACACTAAATCTAAAGAGATTGGGACTTTTTACTTAACTTTTCTAATAATTTATTTTATTTCATTTCACAAAGTGAAGAATTTCAATTGACAATAACCACCATTCTTCCCCAAAATGTAGTTTGCAAAGAACTATGCTATCACTTCCAAACTCTTTTTTCACCTACAAAGAAAAGTTCTATTTGAAGTCATCAAAAGTCTCTTTAATGCATCTGATGTTTAAAATAAATTGTAGTATACACTAACTTCTTCTGTTGTTCAGCATTATTACTTTGCTTCCATTCTTATCTGATATTCTGATGATTTCTGTCTTTAGCTTGAACACATAGATACTATTCATTTTTCCTTTAAAGTGTCAACCTTATTCTAGATGCAAAAAATATGAAGCATACATTATTGTAGTAATAAAAGAATAATATATATATGCTATGCATATTATACATATATAGACTTCATAACTTTAATATTAGCTTCTGCTTTTATACAAATATTGGCCATATTAGGAATTTTTCCAATATTTAGTATAAAATAATGGAAAAGTTTTTAAAAGATGGGGAAATCAAAGACAGAAGGGAAGACAGAAAAATGACCACACTATCCATTCTTAAAATATGTAATATGTACTTTCAGAACTATACTTACTGTCAATATGCAGTCTGTGGAAACATTTTATTTCAAACAAATACCTGAGAAAATTATTTATATGGGTAAATATCCTTATTTTCTTTTTACTTCCATATAAAAAACTGTACATATTAAATTACACCATCTTCAAATACTAGATTTGTATTTCAGTCATTCCATGCCGCTTGAATATTTAAGCAGCTTAAATTTTCTTGTCATTGCTCCAAGTATTAAGTAGCACTCAGCAAGTTGGTGAGTCATATGGCAAAGGCTGTGTGAGGAAGAAGTCATCTAAGGTAACCAGTATATTTTTTAGACTTGAAACAGTACTTGGACATATTTTAGTATTCTATTAATATGAAAGGAAAAAATTTAAAAAAAGAAAACCCAAGGAGGAAAAGGGGAAGAAGAGAGGAAAAGAAAAGAAGAATGTGGAAAAGAGAAGAGAAATCATCAAACTACTATTTGATAGAAAGAGTAATATGTTTTCCTTTTATAAAAGCATCATAAGAATAATGCTTTTATAAAATGATGCTTTTTTTTTCTTTTTATAAAAGCATCATGACTTACTCAGTTCATAAACATGCAAATCCTTAAAAAAACATGCAAAAGATCTACTCTGCCGTGTACCAAGTTTCTAGGAGTAAATCTACATAATTCATTTAAAAAGTTTTAATGGATTAACTTAATTTACCATACACATTTTGTGTTCTTATTTTGTTGTAGTAACAGAAACATGCACATTTACATAATTTTTAGAATATCAATATCTACTTTCAATAATACTTAAAATATTTTACATTTGTTATCATTGTTCTTCCACAAGTTTAATAAAAATGTGTAATGAAACAAAACAAATTCCTTCAATTATATTGATTATCTGTTCTCACATATTTATAATCCATTTTTTATTTGTTCTATTTAGTTATACAAGACAGCAGAATTCATTTATGCTTTTTGATAAGTCATACATAAATGGCATATAATTTCTCATTTTTCTGATTGTACATGTTGTAGGATCATATCGGTCAGTCACATATATACATGAGGTAATAATGTCTGCTTCACTCTACTATCCTTCCTACCCCAACACCACTTCCTTTCCCTTCACTTGCCTCCACCTAATCTAAAGTAACTCTATTCTTTCCTAGTGGCCCCTCCCCATTGAGAATTAGCATTCACATATCAGAGAAAACATTGGGCCTTTGGTTTTGGGGGGTTTGGCTTATTTTTCTTAGCATAATATTCTCCAGCTCTATCTCACATATTTTTATTTATTTATTTATATTTTTAAAATTCATTTTTATTGTAAACAAATGGGATACATCTTGTTTCTCTGTACATGAAGTAGAGACATACCATTTGTGTAATCATACATTTACCTAGGGTAATAGTTTTTGATTCATTCTGTTATTTTTTTTCTTCCCCCCACCCCTCCCACCCCTCCCACCCCTCTTATCCTTCTATGCAGTCCCTCCTTCCTCCATTCTTGCCCCCCTCCCACCCCCCCTCACATATTTTTAAATAAATAATTTTCATGTTTGAATGAAGTTTGGTGTGTTGATGACATATTTACTGAACTTTCCCAACAAGTATAATAAAGCTAATTCATGAGTGGTTAGTGAAATTTTGCTAAATCCTGAAAGATTCATTTTCAAAATGAATAATGGTTATGCATCCAGAGACATCTAACTTCCTAAAGTAAACAGAAAAATATGTAAATAAAATCAATACATTTAGTTATTCTTCATGAGTGTAACATTGAATTTGTACATCATTTTGGGTAGTATAAGCATTTCAACAAAACTAAGACTTCCAGCTTATCAAGTTGGTGACTGCCTGTAATCACAGAGACGCAGGAGAAGTAGGCAGGAGAATCTCAACTTTGAGGCTAGTTGGGACAACTTAGAAAGACTCTGTCTCAAAATAAAAAATAAAAAGAGCTGGGGATGTAGCTCAGTAGTAGAGCTCCCCTGGTATCAAACCTGAGTACCACAAAAACAACACAAATTAAGTCTTCCAATCTACAACATGGGGTGGTTTTTGGTTTGTTTGTATCTTCTCTAATTTGTTTCATTATGTTATAGCTTTCAATGCATAATCCTTTCACTTTCTTGGTTAAGTTTATTTCTAAGTATCTTATTATTTTTGATACTTTCATAAATGCATATTCTTTTAAGTTTCTTTTCAGATAGCTCATTGCTGCAACTGATTTTTGTATATTGATTTTGTATACAGTAAATTTACTGGATTCACTTATGAGATGCAATAGTTTTGTTGATATTTTTTAGTGTAGGCTTTAGGGCTTTCTACATATAATATTAGGTCATCAACAAACAGATAATTTTACTTCCTTTTTTCAATGGGATGAATTTGTTTTATTTCTATTTTATTTTATTTACCTTTTTTATCTTAACTTCTTATTTAGCATTTTCAAACCAAGGTTGAGTAAAAGTGGTGAGAGTGAGAATTGGTAATTAGAATAATATGGTATGGGCATAAAGAAATAAATATACACCAGTGGGATGAAAGAAAGAGACTAGAATTAAACATATGTGTAGAGTCTACTGATCTCCAGTGAGGCTACCAAAGACCCAAAGGGAAAGACATTCTCTCCAAAAAAGAATGTTGGGAAAACTATATTCACCTGTAAAAGAATATAATTAGATATTTTTATTTCATGATATATAAAATCTACTCTAAATGAATTAAAGCCTTCAAGGTAATACCTGAAATTACAAAACTCACAGAAGAAAACATGTATAAAGAACTTCCTAACCATAGGTCTTAGAAATTATTTATGGATAGGATATCAAAAGCATGGGCAGGTTCCTCTAAATATATAATCATGTCATCAGCGAACAGGGATAGTTTGAGTTCTTCTTTTCCAATTTGTATCCCTTTAATCTCTTTGGTTTGTCTAATTGCTCTGGCCAGAGTCTCAAGAACGATGTTGAATAGAAGTGGTGAAAGAGGGCATCCCTGCCTTGTTCCAGTTTTTAGGGGGAATGCTTTCAGTTTTTCACCATTTAGAATGATATTAGCCATGGGCTTAGCATAAATGGCCTTTACAATGTTAAGGAATGTTCCCACTATCCCTATTTTTTCTAGTGTTTTGAGCATGAAGGGGTGTTGTATTTTATCAAATGCTTTTTCTGCATCTATTGAAATAATCATGTGATTCTTGACTTTAAGTCTATTAATATGGTGAATTACGTTTATTGATTTCCTGATGTTGAACCAACCTTGCATACCTGGGATGAAGCCCACTTGATCATGGTGCACTATCTTTTTAATATGTTTTTGTATGCGATTTGCTAAAATTTTGTTGAGAATTTTTGCGTTGATGTTCATTAAGGATATTGGTCTGAAATTTTCTTTCCTTAATGAGTCTCTGTCTGGTTTAGGTATCAGTGTGATATTGGCTTCATAGAATGAGTTTGGGAGGGTTCCCTCCTCTTCTATTTTATGGAATACTTTGAGAAGTATTGGAATGAGCTCTTCTTTAAAGGTTTTGTAGAACTCGGCTGAGAACCCATCTGGTCCTGGGCTTTTCTTTGTTGGTAGGCTTTTGATGACTTCTTCTATTTCAGTACTTGAAATTGGTCTATTTAAATTGTTTATGTCCTCCTCGTTCAGTTTAGGCAATTCATTTGTCTCTAGAAACCTGTTGATGTCTTCGAAATTTTCTATTTTGTTGGAGTATAGATTTTCAAAATAGCTTCTAATTATGTTTTGTATTTCACTCGTGTCTGTTGTGATATTTCCTTGTTCATTCCGAATTTTAGTGATTTGGGTTTTCTCTCGTCTTCTCTTTGTTAGTGTGGCTAAAGGTTTATCGATTTTGTTTATTTTTTCGAAGAACCAACTATTTATTTTGTCAATTTTTTGTATTGTTTCTTTTGTTTCAATTTCATTGATTTCAGCTCTGAGTTCAACATCTCTAGTAATAAGAGAAATGCAAATCAAAACCACCCTAAGATTCCATCTCACCCCAATTAGAATGGCGATTATCAAGAATACGAGCAACAACAGGTGTTGGCGAGGATGTGGGGAGAAAGGTACACTCATGCATTGCTGGTGGGGCTGCAAATTAGTGCAGCCACTCTGGAAAGCAGTGTGGAGATTCCTTAGAAAACTCGGAATGGACCCTCCATTTGACCCAGCTATCCCACTCCTTGGCCTATACCCAAAGGACTTAAAATCAGCATACTACAGAGATACAGCCACATCAATGTTCATAGCTGCTCAATTCACAATAGCCAGACTGTGGAACCAACCTAGATGCCCTTCAATTGATGAATGGATAAAGAAACTGTGGTATATATATACAATGGAATATTACTCAGCCATACAGAATGATAAAATTATGGCATTTGCAGGCAAATGGATGAAATTGGAGAATATCATGCTAAGTGAGATAAGCCAATCTCAAAAAGCCAAAGGACGAATGATATCGCTAATAAGTGGAGGATGACACATAATGGGGGGGAGGGAAGGGTTAGTGTTAGGGTTAGAGTTAGGGTTAGGGAGGGGGGCAAGTATGGAGGAAGGAAGCACTGTATAGAGGGTAAAGAGGGGTGGGAGTGGTGGGGGGAAGGGAAAAAATAACAGAATGAATCAAACAACATTACTCTATGTAAATTTATGATTACACAAATGGTATGCCTTTGCGCCATGTACAAGCAGAGAAACAGCATGTGTCCCATTTGTTTACAATAAAAAAAAAAAGAAAAAAAAAGCATGGGCAACAAAAGTAAGATTAGATAACTTAGGGTATATTAAACTAAATAGCTCCAAAGAGATAAGAAAATAATTAACAAATAAAAGAAAGCCTATGGAATGGGAGAAAATATCTATAATACGTGTGTCACATAAGGGATTAATATTCAAAATAGAGAAGCTCTTTAAAATGATTCAAAAATGGACACATCATAAGTAAAAATTTCTTCAAAGATATGTAATTACCAATATATTAATGAAAATCTACTCTGCATAATTAACCATTAGATAAATGAAAATCAAACCAACAGTGAGCTATGAAGTCTCACCTGATAGAATGTCTATTATCAAAAAAGAAAAGAAAAAAGATGCCAAGTTTGACAAAGACCGAGAACATTTGAAATGCTTTACACTGTTTGTGGGAATGCAAAATTGTAAAATGGTGACCCTTCTATAGAAAATAGTATGGAGGTTCTGCAATCAAATCAAAAATGGAATTATCATATAATGGCACAATTTCACTTCTAGGAATTTGTATGTCCATCATACCTCGGTAGATGGTTAAAAGTAAAAGAAAAGAAGGTGCTCAGTTAAAAAAAATCTGTATAGCCATCAAATATCCAAAAGATTTTGGATAAATGGAGTATAATATTTGAAGTACATACATAATTATTTAAGATGCCATAATTTAAGATAATGGAATGAGACAAACTTCATTACTCTATGTACATGTATGATTCCACAAATAGTATGAATCTACATTGTGTCCAATAAGAAAAATGAAAAGTTGTACTCCATTTGTTTACAAAAAAATGAATCACACACAAAAAATACACTAGACAAAAATTATAAGTAAATAGCCAAAAGACCAGTAAAAAAGAAGGAAGAGAACAGAGGAAGGGGTGAGGGTAGAGAAAGAGGAAGTGCTGGGAACTGAATTAGAGCAAATTATATTCTGAGCTTTTAGAATTATGTCAAAATGAATCCTAATGTCATATATAACTAAAAAGTATCCACTAAAAGAAAAAAAATCTCACAGTACTATTCATATCAACTCTCCCATAATGAAATACTCAGGTATAAACCAGTAAAACTATAAATAAAATAAAATAATAAAATAAAATAAAATTATTCACCTTTTCTAAAGAGAATGAAGATGTAAAATGCAGAATTAGAGAGCTATTGTTGAGCATAAACTTTCTGAACTTGATTGGACAGAACTCATCACTTGAATTGATTTTTCTGCTAAGAATTAAAAAGAAAATACAAGTAAAAGTGTATTAGAAAGAATAAATACAAGTCAGTGAGAATATTTTGCCTAAACACACACAAGCATGCACAAAGACATACATGCAGATTCAAGCAAAAAAAGTTGTATCTAACAAGTTGAAAGTATTATTTTAGCAGAAATAATTTAGTTAAGATAGTAAGCAAATCCCTTTAAAGGATTTAAATAGACTAAAAGAGGAGAACAACTCAGCACTTTGCAAATTTGCATCAAATTGTGCCGGGAAATATGCAGAGAATTGATAAGCAAGTGAATAAAAGTATTAAACAAGTAAGAGTGCAATTTTCTTAAAAAAATTCTGATAATGCAAACCAAAAATCCCCCCTGGGCAAAATTCTTCAAGTGCCTTAATATAGGTATCCAGATAAATATGAACCTGAGCAGTTCTGAGTGACTTGATAATCTGATAAGCAGAAAATCAGATAGTGCACTTAATTTGGATTTTAATGATAGTGAAATTCTCGCCAACAAAATAAACATATGACACATTTTAAGAGTAGCATAAGTAAATTTTCTTATTAATCCAATTGGAGAAAGTCTTGATCCTAAATCTCATTACCTGCAAAATATGACATCACTGAATATAATATCAAGTACAGAAGCTTATTTGTTTCATAGATCTAGTGATCTATCACTTTCAGAATTGTTTATATATTATGATTCTTTTAGGATGATCTACACAAATTTGCTGTATTCATTAAAGTGTTTATTTGCTGTATCATTAAAGTAAAATGTTAGATTGAACTGGAAATAAATCTTTGAATATAAATCATAATTAAAGTATCATATTTATACATCTCGAGAATATTTGTGATATTTTCTATATTCAGAAAATGGACTATTTTCCTTCAAGAAAAAGACACAAACTCAATATATTCTATAATGTGGATGACTATTAAAAACTTCAGGCTGAGTTAAGGAAGCTGAAACCAAAATTTCCATGCTGCAAGCTGCTGGAGCATGACCTGACAGGCAAGGCGTGAGTGTGTGCTCATATGTTGTTCTAAATATTACTAAGGGGTGTGGTTCACATTGGTGAATGAGTATTTCAAACTTCACTCACACTTAATATGTGTATGCACATATTATAGGTGTATGCTATTCTTAATGGGAAGTGGATAATAATAAAGAAAGTATGTTACAGAAATAAGTACCCAGTAATAAACAATACTTAGATATAAATTGCTCCCAGCAAGTATTGTTTTCTAGTTATTAAATTGGAAATATCCTGCAAAGTTGTTTATCAGTCTCAAAACCACTCTGTTCTGTGAATTTGAGAAAATGAATAATTATTTTGAAGATAATGACACTGTCAGTTCTCATTGTTAGGAAAAGGATTTACAATTTTTTTTTTAAAAGAGTAAGATTTGAATGATCTATGGGGTGTTGGTTTAGAGCTATGGAAATTCAAAATTTTACATAGAGTTAAACACATAGATAACCTTATCAGTAAATATAAAATATATATGTACGTGCATAAAGTATGTTTATACCTTTATACAAATATAGAAATAAATAAATTAGATGGTTGATAGATGACATACATGTATCCCATAAGTACTTGTTTTCTGAGAAGATCTAGAAGCAGCAGCAAGTAGCGATGAGTGCACTAGTGTCAAGATCTTGGTTTATAAATATCATTCTCAAGTATAAGGAATCTGACTTGTTAAAGGTTTGAATGATCCCTGAGTCTTTCAGAGCTAGGATGTAGAAAAAATTTTATAAGTTAACATCATCTTGCAATTGAAGAAAGTAAGTAGGCATCAAATAAGGTTATGTCAAAAGGTCAGGGAGTTAGCTTAAAGGGGCTTTCATTGGCCATATATGGAGCAAGTGAAGCATTAAAATGGTGATATTATTGGCTTATACTTTCTCATTTAATTTTCTGGTCAAGAGATAGACTTCATTTCTGGCAATAGCTCCTAATGGTGCCAGAAATTAATATAACTAAACTATCAGATCTTAAGAAGAGGTGCACCCCTTCCTGATTGATTGACCCATTAACATGGGACAGGTCTAACTCTTAACACTCATTAGCATATGTACCTAGTCAGACAGCCTTCTATCTAATTGCAACCAGTTAATATACGTGCTCAAACTTCAGATCAACACTGAGTTTTCATTATATCATACAATTGTCTTGTGCCTTTTCAGAAAGGGTTTGGAAAATCACATCTGAAGTCATATTTTTCTCTGTCAGTCTTGCTAAAATGTCAGAGAATGCAGAATGAGAAGGCCTGGATTTAAGTTTTGGTTCTAATACTTTAAAAAGTCCTGTGATAGTGGAAAAAAAATCACTTAACCTCTAACATTTATCATAGCCAAAAATGTGGACAATAGAATAGCAATCACATCTACAGTCAATTTCTCACAGAACTTGTGTAAGTGTTATTGGAGATTTCCTTAAAACTATGTGAACCTGTTTTAATTTCAGCTCTCCTTCAAAGCCCTAATAAAACTTCTCTGCCATAAATGAAGTTTTGGTTTCTGAAGTATCTTTTCTATGTATTTTTATGAAAATACTTATGGGGAAAAAATCTCTAAACATTTCTAAGAATGTTTCATATAATTGACCTAAATTTTTTTAATGCTCAAGTTTAGGTAATAAGTTATACTGTTCTGAATCATAGGGATATGACTATAGTTCACAATAAACTATTACATATTTTACAAATAAATAGAAAGAGAAGCTCAAAGTCCCCAAACAGAAAGTAATGGTAAGGAAATGGAAATGATAATTATCCAGAATTGATCAGTACACATTGCATATATGTACTGAAATATCACACTGAACCTCATAAATATATGCACTTATTATATACTTATAAAAATACTAAAAATTTTTGAGATAGACATGCTAACATTAATTGCATACGGCCTACAAGTATCAAATTTTTACACTAAAACTCATGAATTCATGAAATTCAAATAATAATTAACAAAAAGAGAATAGCATAATAAGGCAAGGAAAAAATTCTTGGGAAAATCCACAAGTATTTACTGAGCATCCATAATGTCCAAGATTATTTTTTTCCTCTCATCATCTAATCTCTCTTTTTTTATATTTGTTCGTTTTAGATATACATGATTGTAGGGTATATTTTGACATACTCCATACATATTGGATAGCTTATCCTAATTAGGATCCCATTCTTGTGATTGTACAGGATGTGGTGTTTCACTGGTTTCCTATGTTCATATATCAACATAGGAAAGTTATGAGGGGATCATTCTAATGTCTTTCCTATTTCCATCTCCAACTCCCTTCCCTTCCCCTCTGTCTAATCCAATGAAAGGTTCAAGATTCTGTGCTACATCCTCTGAAGGCTTCAGACAATATAGACAGAAAAATGAAATTCTAGTAACACTTACATAAATAAAATAAATGTAATTTTTTGTGTAAGGCACTGGATTTGATCCTTATAACTGTAAAAAATAAATAAAATGAAGACACACTGTCTATACAAAAGTACAGAATTTTTTAAGTTACAAGATATTTATTTTAGATTTCATAATAAAGATAAATGAACACAAACCTAAGCATATATTTCACCAATAGATCATGTTAAATACCCAAATAAAATATGCCTTTATTTATGTACTTGTCAATGAAATATTAAATTGTATTTTGTCATGCTGTCTGCTCAAAAAGATTTTATAGATCAAGTTTCCATGCTGAATGTTATTGTAATATCCTACAGTATTATTCCAGAAGATTCAAAGTGAATACCGTTCTTTTCTCTTTATGACAATATAAACAAAAGCAAAAATAATGCCATATTCTATTTCCATCTTAACGATGAACTTCAAATATTATTTTTTTAAATTTTTATGTTTTTTCTAATTTGTTGTACATGACAGTAGAATGCATTTATACATTTTGATAGATCATACATAAAGGGTGTGTAATTTCTCATTTTTTGATTATATATACCACAGCTCCTTTGTCCATTCATCTACTGAAGGGCATCTAGGTTGGTTGTACATTATAGATATTGTAAATTGAGCAGCTATAAACATTGATGTGACAATGTAAATGTAGTATTCTGATTTTAAGTTCTTTGGGTACAGAGTAGTGGAATAGGTGGGTCAAATGGTACGCTCCATTTGTGTACAATGTGTGGAAATGCATTCTAATGTCATGTATAACCAATTAGAACAAATTTTAAAAAAGAATCAAATTCACGCTTTGTCCTAAGGCCTTAAAGGATGCCAGCTTAAAGTCTGAACAGGCTTTCTAGGATTGTGCCCCAATGTTGAAAGATACTGAACTCCAGTGTTTACTCCCTAGTAGTGAAAGGCAGTTAAGTATGTGAGCTGCCCTCTTGACGATGTCATTGGTAATGGAAAGAGATTTTTTTAAGGAAAACAATGGCCTGTACATAGTAGCCGAGCTTAACTCTTCGCTCTTTTCTTTCAGCTCTTAGTTCTATAATTCGTTGTTATCTTTTGAATATCTACTTATTTTAAGCATTTTTAAAGAAAACCCATGTTTTCTTTTTGTCCTTAAGAGGAGGGTTGTAGCATTACCTAGTCTTCCATTTGTACAATTGAATACTTAATATCATTGACTTTGTATGTCATCTTTACATGTATTGACTTTATATGATTAAGTGCAAAGACTGCTGAGAAAAGGAATCCAGTTTACCAATTGTTTATTTTAAGGATAACCTTTTCTTTTAAAAAGCAATACACCACTGAAGTCTATTAGAAAAGCATACCCATAAATGTGTAATCTTGGAAACAATTGTCTATTTTCTCATACATGTTGACTCCATTCCCAGTGTCATTTGATATCATTTTCCTAAGCAGTCAGTTCTCAAGACAGAACTAACACAATTTTAGGCCTCAAATTACATTTAGAAAATAAAGTGTGTCTAGAACAAAATGAAAACTTCTGATGCACAAAAGTAGGGGAGCGTAAAACATAGGTAAAACAATTTAGTTTTATGCACACATTGTTGGTGTTAGGTGGATAAATAGAGGGAGATGTGGCTAGCTACTTATATATTTTTAGAAATATGTAATTAGATATATGTAAGCTGTTTAGATCATATAAGTATACGGTTCTATATATGTTTAATAGGATTTTATCATATACACTATAACTTTCATCTCTTCAGATATAATATCATTTTTTGAAAATATTATTGTCTATCTCTTAACATTACAATTTTCTTTTATTTCTATATTTACAGATCTCTATCATGGGAAAACATGAGTAAAGGGGTGAGTACGTCTTTAATTTTTTGAATTTTTATGTATCCAAGAAAGTAGTGTTTAATGGTCTGTCTATCAATGTTACACTGTTAGGCATCAACTCTTCTCAATTAGTAAGAGCAGGGCAACATTTGTATCAGTAGATTGATGACTTTGAGAAACATGACTGGCACAACAATTTCCACTCTCATGAGGTGCACTTAGTATCAACAAGCACTGTGTCTACAAAGGACATCTTTTTTTTTTTTAATTTCTTTTTATTGTAAACAAATGGGAAACATCTTGTTTCTCTGTTTGTACATGAAGTAGAGACATACCATTTGTGTAATCATACATTTACGTAGGGTAATGGTGTTTGATTCATTCTGTTATTTTTCCCTTCCCTCCACCCCTTGTATCCCTCTTTTACCTCTATACAGTCCCTCTTTCCTCCATTCTTGCCCACCTTCCACTCTCCATTATGTGTCATCATCAGCTTATCAGTGAGAGCATTTGTCCTTTGGCTTATTGAGATTGGTTTATCTCACTTAGCATGATATTCTCCAATTTCATCCAACTGCCTGCAAATGCTATAATTTTATTATTCTTTATGGCTGAGTAATATTCCATTGTGTGTGTGTGTGTGTGTGTGTGTGTATATATATATATATGTATATATATATATATATACCACAGTTTCTTTATCCATTCATCAATTGAAGGGCATCTAGGTTGGTTCCACAATCTGGCTACTGTGAATTGAGCAGCTATAAACATTTTTGTGGCTGTATCTCTGTAGTATGCTGATTTTAAGTCCTTTGGGTATAGGCCAAGGAGTGGGATAGCTGGGTAAAATGGTGATTCCATTAAAGTTTTCTAAGGAATCTCCACACTGCTTTCCAGAGTGGCTGCACTAATTTGCAGCCCCACCAGCAATGTATAAGTGTACCTTTTTCCCCATATCCTCACCAACACCTATTGTTGCTTGTATTCTTGATAATCGCCATTCTAATTGGGGTGAGATAGAATCTTAGGGTAGTTTTGATTTGCATTTCTCTTATTACTAGAGATGTTGAACATTTTTTCATATATCTGTTGATTGCTTGTAGATCTTCTTCTGTGAAGTGTCTGTTCAATTCCTTAGCCCATTTATTGATTGGGTTGTTTGTATTTCTGGTGTAGAGATTTTTGAGTTCTTTATATTCTGGAAATTAGCACTCTATCTGAAGTATGAGTGGCAAAGGTTTTCTCCCACTCTGTAGGCTCTCTCTTCACATTACTGATAGTTGCCTTTGCTGAGAGAAAGCTTTTTAGTTTGAATCTATCCCAGTTATTGTTTCTTGCTTTTATTTCTTGTGCTATGGGAGTCCGGTTAAGAAAGTCTGATCCTAAGCTGACATGTTAAAAACTTGAACCTACTTTTTCTTCTATAAGATGAAGGGTCTCTGGTCTGACTCCAAGGACCTTGATCCACAGTGAGTTGATTTTTGTGCAGGGTGAGAGATAGGGGTTTAGTTTCATTCTGCTGCATATATGGATTTCCATGTTTTCTCAGCACCATTTTTCCATTTCCACCATTTTTCCACCTTTTCTCCATTGCATATTTTTGGCAACTTTGTCTAGTATGAGAAAATTGTATTTATTTGGGTTCATGTCCATGTCCTCTATTCTGTACCATTGATCTACCTGTCTATTTTGGTACAAAATCCATGCTGTTTTTGTTACTATTACTTTGTAGTATAGTTGAAGTTCTGGTATTGCAATAACCACTGCTTCACTCTTCCTGCTAAGTATTGCTTTTGCTGTTCTGCATTTCTTATTCTTCCAGATGAATTTCATGATTACTTGCTCTATTTCTGTGAAGAATGTCATTGGGATTTTAATTAGAATGACATTGAATCTGTATAGCACTTTTGGTAGTATGGCCATTTTGACAATATTAATTCTACCTATCCAAGAACATGGGAGATCTTTCCATCTTCTAAGGTTTTCTTTAATTTCTTTCTTTAGTGTTCTGTAATTCTCATTGTAGAGGTCTTTCACCTCTTTTGTTAGATTGATTTCAAGTATTTAATTTTTTTCAAGACTATTGTGATTGGGGTAGTTTTCCTAACTTCTCTTTCTGAGGATTCATCACTTATGAATAAATATGCATTAGATTAATGAGCATTGATCTTGTAACCTGCTACTTTACTGAATTCACTTAGGCGTTCTAAAAGTTTTCTGGTGGAATTTCCCGGTTCCTGTAAATATATAACCATGTCATCAGCAAATAGAAATAGTTTCAGTTCTTCTTTTCCTATTTTTATCCCTTTAATTTCTTTGGTTTGTCTAATTGCTCTGGCTAGAGTTTCGAGGACAATTTTGAATAGAAGTGGTGAAAGAGGGCACCCCTGCCTTTTTCCAGGTTTTAGGGGGAATGCTTTCAGTTTTTCACCATTTAGAATGATATTAGCCATGGGCTTAGCATAGATGGCCTTTACAAAATTAAGGAATGTTCCCACTATCCCTATTTTTTCTAGTGTTTTGAGCATGAAGAGATGCTGTATTTTATCAAATTCTTTTTCTGCATCTATCCAAATAATCATGTGATACTTGACTTTAAGTCTGTTGATATGGTGAATTACATTTATTGATTTCCGGATGTTGAACCAACTTTATCGATGGGATAAAACCCACTTGATTGTGGTACACTATCTTTTTAATATATTTTTGTATGTGATTTGCTAAGATTTTGTTGTGAATTTTTGAATCAATGTTCATTAAGGATATTGGTCTGAAATTTTCTTTACTCGATGTGTCTCTGTCTGATTTAGGTATCAAGGTGATATTGGCCTCATAGAATGAGTTTGGGAGGGTTCCCTCCTCTTCTATATCATGGAATACTTTGAGAAGTATTGGAATGATCTCTTCTTTAAAGGTTTTGTAAACTCAGCTGAGAACCTATCTGGTCCTGGGCTTTTCTTTGTTGGTAGACTTTTGATGACTTCCTTTATTTTATTACTTGAAATTGATCTATTTAAATTGTGTATGTCCTCCTGGTTCAGTTTAGGTAATTCATATGTCTCTAGAAACCTGTTGATGTGTTCAAGATTTTCTATTTTGTTGGAGTATAAATTTTCAAAATAGCTTCTAATTATGTTTTGTATTTCACTTGTATCTGTTGTGATATTTCCTTGCTCATTCCGAATTTTAGTAATTTGAATTTTCTCCCTCTTTCTCTTTGTTAGTGTGGCAAAGGGTTTATCAATTTTGTTTATTTTTTCAAAGAACCAGCTACTTATTTTGTTAATTTTTTCTATTGTTCTTTTGTTTCAATTTTGTTGATTTCAGCTCTGATTTGAACTATTTCCTGTATTCTACTACTTTTGGTGTTGTTCTGTTCTTCTTTTTCCAGGGCTTTGAGCTGTAGTGTTAGGTCGTTTTTTTTTTTTTTTTTTTTTTTTTTTTTTTTTTTTTTTTTGTTGTTGTTGATTTTTTCTTTTTTATTGAATGCACTCCATGAAATAAATTTTCCTCTAAGTACTGCTTTCATAGTGTCCCAGAGATTTTGATATGATGTATCTTTGTTCTCATTTACCTCTAAGAATTTTTTATTTACCTCCTGTTGTCTTCTGTTATCCCTTCATCATTCAATAGTGTATTATTTAATCTCCAGGTGTTAGAGTAATTTCTGGTTTTATTCTGTCATTTATTTCTAATTTCCATCCATTATGATCTTATAGAATACAAGGTAGTAACTCTATCTTCTTGTGTTTGCTAACAGTAGCTTTGTGGCATAAAACATGGTCTATTTTAGAGAAGGATCCATGTGCTGCTGAGAAGAAATTGTATTTGCTCTTTGTTGGATGGTATATTTTATAAGTGTCCATTAAGTCTAAATTATTGATTGTGTTTTTGAGATCTATGGTTTCTTTGTTCAATTTTTGTTTGGAGGATCTGTCCAGTGGTGTGAGATTTGTGTTAAAATCGCCTAGTATTATTGTGTTATGGTCTATTTGATTTCTGGCATTGAGAAGGATTTGACATGTATGGATGAGCCACTGTTTGGGGCATAGATATTTATGATTGTTATGTCTTGCTGATTTATGCTTCCCTTAAGCAGTATGAAATGTCCTTTATCCCTCTGACTAACTTTGGCTTGAAGTTATCTGATATGAGGATGGATACTCTGGCTTTTATCCTGAGTCCATGTGCATGGTATGTTTTTTCCCTTCCTTTCACCTTTAGTCTGTGGGAATCTTTCTTTCCGTGAGATAAGTCTCTTGCAGGCAGCATATTGTTGGATCCTTCTTTTTAATCCAATCTGCCAGCCTATGTCTTTTGATTGATGAGTTTAGGCCATTAACATTCAGCATTCAGGGTTATTATTGAGATATGATTTGTATTACTGGTCATTTGACTCTTTTTTTTTTTTTTTTTTTTTTTGACACTACTTGGTTTCTCCTTTATTTGGCTATTCCTTCAGGGTTGTTCCTCCCTTTGCTGATTTACATCGTTGTTTTTCATCTCTTCCTCATGGAATATTTTGCTGAGAATATTCTGTAGTACCAGCCCTCTTTATGTACATTCTTTTAGCTTTTGTTTATCATGGAAGGATTTTATTTCGTCATCAAATCTGGAGGTAAGTTTTGCTGGGTATAAGATTCTTGTTTGGCATCCATTTTCTTTCAGGGTTTGAAAAATGTTTTTCCAGGCCCTTCTAAGTTTTAGGTTCTGGGTTGAAAAATCTGCTGATATCTGTATTGGTTTCCCCTGAATGTAATTTGATTCTTTAAAACTCTGTCTTTATTTTGTATGTTAGGTATTTTCATTATGTTACAATTTGCATTGTAATTTTGTATATTTGGAGTCCTATAAGACTCTTGTACTTCCATTTCATTCTTCAGATGTAGGAAATTTTTTGATATTATTTTATTGAATAGATTATTCATTCCTTTGGTTTGTTTCTCTAAGCCTTCCTCAATCCCAATAATTCTTAAATTTGGCCTTTTCATGATATCCCATAATTTTTGTAGATTCTGTTCATGATTTCTTACCATCTTCTCTGTTTGGTTAACTTTGTTTTCAAGATTATATATTTTGTCTTCAATGTCTGAGGTTCTGTCTTCCAGGTGTTCTATTCTATTGGTTATGCTTTCTATGGAGTTTTTAACTTGGTTTATTGTTTCCTTCATTTCAAGGATTTCTGTTTGGTTTTTTTTCATTATCTCTAACTCTTTAATGAAATGATCTTTTGCTTTCCACATTTGCTCTTTTAACTGTTGAGCTGTGTGATCATTCAATGCCTGCATTTGCTCTTTCATCTCCTCGTTTGCTTCCCTGATTATTTTAATTATGTACATTTTGAACTCCCTTTCTGACATTTCTTCTGCCATGCTGTCATTGGATTTTATTGATGTTTCCTCTAGGTTTGTTTGGGACATTTCCTTCCCTTGTTTTCTCATGTTGGTCAGGGGTCTACCCCTCTAGTAGTGAAACTCTATTGACTTACAGTTTCCCTGTAGATTTCCAATAATTAGCCTCCTAGTCTTCAGTAGCCTGAAGTCTTGGAGGAACTTGATAATACAGTGATATACAAGGAAGCTGCCCCTCTATGGGTGGTGACCTTCAGGTGGGGTGTATTTCCTGCTGGTGGGAAGAGGCACCTCCACTTGTTGACTGATGGTCAGTCAAAAGAGGGACTAAACTGTGGGCTGGGGCATGGCTGGTCTGGGCCTGTGTCTCTGTTTCTACCACCCCAGTGGGAAAGACTCACTGGGTGGAGACGTCTCGTTGGGCAGCTCTCCTCCAAGAAGTTCCCTTTCGTCCAGAACTACCACCTGGGCTGGGCAGCCCTCCTCTGCGATGTTCCCTGGGGCCTGGAACTACCACCTCGTCTGGGGTCCTGGCCCTGCGAGGGACTCTCTTTCTGAGTGGCCCTCCTCTACTACGTTCTCTGGGGACTGGACCTACTGCCAAGGTCCCGGACCCTTGCTCTGTGCCGAAGCCTCTTGCTGGGCAGTCCTCCTCTACAATGCTCCCAGTTGTCTGGATTCACCACTCCAGCGGGGGAGTCTCCCTGGGCAACTCTACTGCTCTAAGTTCCCTGCATTCTGGGACTTCTGACCCATCCAGGGATCCTCGCCCAGTGGGAGAGACTCACCCAGCTGCTCTGAGTTGGTCCCAAGTCCCTCAATACCTCCTCTTCTTGAATCCTGAGTCCTGTCAAAGGACCTCCAGTCTCCTATAGGTGTCTCAGGAAGGGAGCTGACCTTCCAATGATGATGGCCATGCTGTCAGGAATAATTCAAAACACCTGCACCAGCCTCCAAAAAAGCCGAGGAGCCCCATGGAGGGTGCGCTGAGTCAGCACAGAGGCAAGTGCAGTGTCCCTAAGTAGTAGGGGGGCAGGCAGGCTCAGCGATAGCATCCAACCTCGATGTGGGGGTCAGGTGAGCTAGCTGGCTCCGCGGTGGCGTCCTACCTTGGCTTGGGGGTCAGGCCAGCTGGCTAGCTCCAACCGATGGCCTCTGACCTCGGCTTGGGCCCAGCTTTCCTTTAAATAACTCCTTCAAAGTCCTGTTCTACTTTCAGTGCTGTAATTTTTTTTTTTTTTTTTTTTTTTTTTTTTTGTCTTTCACCAAGTGGTCAGTCAGCAATCTCATTCTTTGTAAAGAGAGTAAATATACTTTACAGTCCTCTGTTCCCAATACAGAACTTCTCAATCCTGTCCAGGAAGAGCTGATGACTATTAACTCTGAAAGAAGTTGATAGAAATCCTAAATGGTTAGGTACAGAATAAAATCCAAACTTAATGCCATTAAGGTAATAACCACTTCATTTATGTTCATAAAAAGAGCTAAACATCAAGTGACCAAAACTGTTAAGATGATATATTCATATACAACCTTTATCAGTTGACGAAAATCTTGCCTTTTAAAATAACATAATACACAAATAAGAGTGGCTTCACCTAAGTGGCTTAGTTTGTGTCATGGACAAGAATTCTGAACATGGGAGATTGCAGACAATTCTTCAGTTGCTCCATACAGCAGAGTTGCTGAGAAATTACCTTTGCAATTCCCTTCACAGAGTGTTTGTGTCACTCTCTAAGCAGAAATAAAGGATATATCAGGAGAAATGGACTCTTCTCTATTTCACAGTTTTTCTTTCCTGGGAGCCCCTTCAAATTTACTCCTACATCTCCCTGTACATAGTTGATCAGATGAGTATCCCAAATTGCAAGAGAGGTCAAAAAGTTAGCTTATGTCAAAAAAGAAGTGATTTTGACAGTTTAGATATAACAAATTTATCATTAAAAGTCACATGGAAGCCAGACACAGCAGTGCACACCTGTAATCTCAACTCAGGAGGCTTAGAAAGGAGGATCACAAGTTCAAAGTCACCATCAGCAACTAAGTATGATCCTAAGCAACTAAGTGAGATTCTGTCTCAAAATAAAAATAACAATTGAAAAAACAAGGATTGGGGATGTAGTTCAGTGATAAAGCACTACTGGGTTCAATTTGCTATATCAAAAATAAAAAAAGAAAAGAATAACATGGAATATGCAAGGATGAAATAAGGAAAAAGGTAATGTCTATTGAATAGGCAATAATCACTTGCTAATAAAGAAACTGTGTGAATTCAATAGAATCAAAAATTTTCCCTATGAAATGAATTACACAGACCTGAAAAAAATTCTATCTCTAAATCTTTTATTTTACTGTATTATAGTTTTTTCTTTTATTTAAAAAATAAACTAATTAAAGGTTTTCATTATATGAAATATATATAGTCAATATATGAAGTTCACCCATATTTAGTAATACTTATCTTTTCATCTTGTATGATATGTCATACTTGTTATTTTCCTTCTTTATGTATGTCCTTTTGATTTATGTGTTTATTTATGTAAAGTTTCTCTATTTTATCTGACAACATCCTTATTTTGCTTTCATGCTTAATATATATTTTCTAACTATGGAATTCTATGTTGATGGTTATTTTCTCTCAGTATGTACTTCTCACTATTATATTGGTATTAAGAATTTAATTATCAATGATTTCAACTGAACAATAGGAAATCCATTGTTCTCCCTGGCTACTTTTTCTTATTTTCTGTATTCATAGGTTCTTTATTCACTTAAATTTCTTTATATTATTGCTTATTGAGATTCATTAAGATTTCTGAATTTGATATTACACAAAATGTCCACTTTAACCATCATCCCAACTGCTGCTTCCCCATTTTTCTCTATTATTTCCTTATGAAAATATGATTAAATTTGTGTTGGATCATAACATTTTCTCCATTTCCCTTAACTTCTTTGTGTTAATCAGCTTTGTGTCTCTGTGATGAAATACCAGATAAAATCAATTTAGAGGATGAAAAGTTTATTTTGGACCCATGGTTTCAAATGTTAAGTCCATGGTTGGTGGACTTCATTGCTTTGAGTCTGAGAACATACTGGTGGAAGGGCATGGTGGAGGAAAGCTATTCAGCACATGGCATCCAGAATGGAGGAAGAGAGACAGAAAGAGAGAGAAGATCTAGGGACAAGATAGAATTCCCAAGGGCATGACCCCAGTGACCTACTTCCTCTAGCTGTGTACAACCTGCGGGCAGTTAACACAAAATATCTCATTAAGCTATCAAAATATTAATCTGTTGAGGAAGTCAGAACCCTAATCATTGCCATAAAGCCTTATCCAAGGGGGAACACACTTCCTAAATATGAGATTTTGGGGAACATTCCAGGTTCAATCCATAACATTCTCTTTCCCATATTTCTCCTCTCATCCACTCTATATTAAATTATCTATAATTTACCACTGTCCATCTTTATCTCACTACTTCTTATGCAATTTCTATTTTTATAATATTTATTTCATTTAAATGTCATATTAATCCTTGTAAATATATTTTACTTCATCATAACTAATTTGTTTTGATGATCTTGCTGCTTAATAATATTGTGCTATGCTACATTTACTCACTCTATATTCTGTACCAAAGAACCCTAATGACCCAAGTATTGGCAGGGATAATTCTAAATGCATTGCTTTTTCAAGTTCTCATTTATAGTGGTTTGTTTCCTCATGACTTTCATGATTTTTCATTATTTGCCCCCATTACTTAGAATTTTAATAGTGCATGTTCCCAGAACTGGTTATAAACTATATTACTCAAGAGAGGATTTGTTTTTGTTCCTAGCAGGTGCCTGAGAGGAACTAAAAATCCATGACCACTTTAATCATCAGCCTGTTTATTTCAAACCATAAGGTATTATGTTTTCTCATCCCAAATCATTGCTAGAGTAGGCATTTTCTTAGAAATTATAAGGAGAAATTTTCTATGTTTTTTCACTGTCACCAAGAACTCAGTGTGAGACAAGCAAAGTAGCGATTTGAATTTGTTTTTTGATGGATTTACTCACTGATGGTGAATTATGGATTTGGAATCTCTGGACCAAACTTACCCTTGTGTTGGCTGTCATTTTTGTTTCTGCTCCCACATGATGCATATTCCAATAAAAGCAATGATCTAAGATATTCACCAGAAATTAGAGAACGCCCTCAGGATAATGCCCAATCCTTTGCAAATTCATTTCCCTAGATTTATGTTTTCATAGTGTTTTTGGCCTCTCCTTGCTCCTTCAATTCAAAATAAGACATTAAAAACCCTTACTTTGTATTCCATCCAATCTGTTCACAGAAGGTTTGCTTCACATCATTTAGGACATAATTTAGTTTAATAGAGGGACTATAGACCGCTTAGTTTTAACTCTAAACTCTTCCACTTACCATCTGTAAGACCTTGAGCAACTTACATGATTTTCCTCTTCATTAGTAATGGGAATTGGATAATGTTATACACATCATGGCTTAATCTGAACAATAAATAAGTTAACTTATATAAAAATCTTAGTACTTAATAATTCTGAAATACTTGACATTCAATACAGTGCAAATGAAAAGATTCAGATATTTTTCAATATGATAAAATGATTTCATGTTTCACATTTTCTTATTTCAGAATCAATATTAGACAACAAACTACTTGACTTAATAAATGGTTTTTAAGAAATAGAAATTCTCCGGTCATTAAGATAGACATGGTCTCAAAGTAGTCAGTTATGCAGAATCTCTTGATTTCAAAGGAACAACCCACATTAATCAGCAAGTATGGTGGAGAATTGCATATTACAATAGTGCATAAACTGTCTTCATCCTCATATGAAGAAACAGAGCTCACAACTTTCAAAACAAGGAATGAAGCTTTAAGATGCTATGGCTTTGTAAATTTTGGATCAAATACTTGGGTTATTACCCAAAGTATTTAAAAGAAGTTTATAGTCAGGTATGGTGGTGTACACCTGTGATTCCAGTGATTCCAGAGGCTGAGGCAGGATTTTAGGTTCAAAGGCAACCTCAGCAATTAAACAAGGTCCTAAGCAATTCAGCCAGACCCTGTCTCAAAATAAAAAATAAAAAGTGTTGAGAATGTAACTCAGTGGTTAAACAGCCCTGGGGTCAATCCCTGGTACCAAAAAAAAAAAAAAAAAAGTTTACATATTTTATGCAACACACAAAAAAGTCTTAATTTCTATGTTGTTATATTTCCAAATGATCACTGTTCTAAAGAAATTTTTTGTTGTTGTTGCTGTTGGTTGTTTTTGGTGTTTTTTAGTACCAGGGATTGAACTCAGGGCCACTTGACCTCTGAGCCACATCCTCAGCACTGTTTTGCATTTTACTTAGAAATAGGATCTCATTGAGTTGCTTAGCACCTAGCTTTTGCTGAGGCTGGCTTTGAACATTCTATCTTTCTATCTCAGACTCCAAAACCACTGGGATTACAGGCCTATGCCACTGGGCCCAGTTAAAGAAAGTATTTTTGAAAAGCTTTTACCCAGGCTGAGAAAGTATGCTTCTATCAAGATGGTTGTAAGGCGAAGTATTTGTGTGAATAAATTATTGTGGTGATATGAATGAACAGAGCTCTTTATTTTGTGGTTTTAAATTTAAAAAACACTTAAGATGATTTCATAGAAAAGTTATATAAAATACAGTTACTTAAAGCAAAGTTTTCTTGGTAACAAAAGAGAGAAAAGATGGTTTCTGACTCTCCATTCAGTAGCTCCTTGGGGCTGACTTTGTTATATAACAACAGCAGCCCATGATTTTGCCTTTAAAATATAAGTTTGAGGAAACTTTATCATCTAGAAGTTAAATAAAAGTCCTTTAATCAAGATTTATTTCAGATTAGCCACTAAGAAAAATTCATTACTGAGTTTGGCACATGTTAGGTACTTACCAAATATTTACAAATAAATCCATAAATAAATCATTATCATGAATTTCAGAGGTGATTTTTCTAAACTTCGACACTGTCATAAAATATATGATATTTTGATATTTCACTATGCTAAACTTCATTGTAAGTAGTTTGTTGCTCTTGCATTTAACAAAATATAACAAATATTACACCTTTATAGCTCTAGCCAAAATTTTGCAATTTAACCAGTCTTCATTTACTTATTTTAATCTTCTATCATTTAAAATAGCTTCCATATTACAAAAAATATTCGTAAATATATCCCTTGTTATTATTCTGCTTTTTCCTATCCTTATCTCTTTTCTTTGTGATTATATTGAAACATGAACTACATTGTTAAACCCATTATATACATTATCCATTTTCCTGCTGTGGTTTTAATAATTACATGTTTTTCTTTATATTTTCCATGAAATTTGTTGTCAAAAGTTTTAAACTCTCCCGGGTATGGTGGCACATGCATGTAAGGCCAGGTGTGGCTAGAGAGGCTGAGATAGGAGGATAGTGAGTTTAAAGCCAGCCTCAGCAAAAGTGAGGCGCTAAGCAACTCAGTGAGATCCTGTCTCTAAATAAAATACAAAATAGGGCTGGGGATGTGGCTCAGTGGTCAAGAGTCCCTGAGTTCAGTACCTAGTACCAAAGGAAAAAAAAAAAAAGTTTTAAACTCCAGGGAAATATTATATATTCATTTTTCACAGCAAGTTTTCAGAAGTGTCCATCTCAGGAACTTCATTAGCTATGCAAGAGCAAGTTCTGTCCCCCATAAACTCTGCAACCACCTAGACTTCCATTTTTCCAAAGGAGTTTTCACAGTGAAAGTCATTCTCTTGTATGGTATTGGGCCTACAAGTGGCAACAGATGCACTCGCATGTAATGAAACACAAGGCCCCAATTTGGCATTGGTAGTCAAGAGTTTCCTCTTTTAGGAGATGTCACTTTTTACACTCAACAAGCTCTCTTGCTAAATTAATCTTTGGTTGGCATTTATGTCTACTTGAAACTAGCTTGCCACTTCCTCAGTATGGCACCATGACAACCTAACAGATGGGCCTAAGGACATGCATGCCAGATGATCTGAATGACAACCAGGTTTAAACATTACAGGGTATATTCTCTTCCTCAAATACTGAAATAATGATTCACACTAAATATCTGTATATAAAAGAAACACAGAGTGAAATGTCTACTATTTCAGCTTTCTATAAATTCAGAAATTTTTCAATTATATGACAAAAGTAAAGATACATTATGATCATATTTATACCTCTGTGCACATTTGTGTAGATACTAGTTAAATGAAAGCAAGGTCAAACTTATTATCCCAGGAGTCCTTAGAATCTCAGGAATTAAAGAGACCTGTCCTTAGATTATGCATTCAAATATTCAAAGACAACTATCTGGTTTCTTAATCAATGTTTTTCCCAAACATCTTTTTTTCACTTACAGACCCATTTTCTTCTGCCTTTCTTTGTAGATTCTGTGTAACTTCTGGTTCTTATTTTACTGAACTATATATTATTTATTTTTCTGGGTTCTCAACTACCTATCTCTTTTGTATTTCTGTCTTCTAGACTTCAACCTGGTGTTCAGTCAATCTCCAAAAGTCTAGACTTTTCATTTTCAGTCTGGTTACACCTATTTTAACTTAATGTTGTTGGATTTCTTATTATTATTACCTTTTGGCAGTATTAACTTCCTCTGGGTATTGTGATGGGCTTGGGCATTTGCATCCATGTATTTGAAAAGTTTTTATTACTAATACTTTGTCTCATTTTTGTTTTTTCTTTTCCAGCTTTGGGTTTATTGTTGTTCTTGTTTAGAAACTTTATACTTATATTTTTCCTGTGCTTACTGACAACATTAAGAAAAATTTTTTTGCAAAATGAGTGAATTAATATTTGAAAGTGATAAGTTTATAGCTGTGTATTCTTCCAAAATAATTATATTTCTTATTTACAAGAGTATTTAAGATCTCTATAATTTATGTAGGTTCATCCAGAAAAGGTTAAAATAGATATCTTAAGGCCATTAGACAATATGAAACCAATACAATTCCCATTATAATATTGCTTTGTTTTTTCTAATATACAAATAAATGTTTTAATGTCCTGAACCTTTCCAACATTGGCTTAGATTTATACTATTCTTGTATGAAATTCTATCATGTAGTTACAGAGGAATTTACATGACACTTTAATCTGGCATATTATTTTAAGAATCAAAGTTGCATGATTTTACAGGTATATAAGTATATTTCAGACATGTTTCCTGCAAAATCAAGGAGCTTTTCAAGAAGGCTTATCATACATCTTTATACATACCTTCAATAGGATTGTTTCCCAGTACACTTGTATATATAGCTTATGCTTGAATAAATATTTCCATACCTATAAATTGACTTCTATTAACCTTATTAAATCCCACCAATAGCCTGGCAACTAATTATTGCTTAATAAATACCAATAACTTTGTCAAAAATTATTTGAATGATTCTATAAATAACAAATAATTATATTAGCATCAGTTGAAATCATGGCCAATATTTAGAGAGAATGATTAATAGGACTGACCTGTTGTCATCAAGCTTTGTTGAACCCTTAATTCCATTTTCAGGACTAATTCTTTCTTTTTGTGAACCTCTGAGATTATTAGAGCTTCAACTTTTCCTTCTTAAATCTAGATATTTTTATAATCATTTTGCATGACTTTTTGTCTAAACAAGCTTTGATACTATTAGTTTTAGAGCTACAGTTTTATATGAACGTCACATTTAAATAGGACAGGAGGGCATCATGTGTGAGAATCTAGTTGCTTACCTGCTACAACTCAGCACTCTGAGATTACCTTAGTGCTAAAGGATTATTGGATTTTAGAAACAAGCCTTATCTTCTGCAGTTTTAAGATTTTTGCTGTTGTTACCTTAGGAAATGATTAGAATTGCAACTGGGGTGCTCATTTACATTAATAAAACTCACAGATTTATTATTATTCTACTACTAATGATGAATTTATGTAAAGGTAAGTGTGATAAACAGATGGACCAGATATTCATGATTACCAATTTGTTCATTTTTTATTTAATCCATGAAGAAATTCATTTCTGATTAAAATGTTTCTTAATGAATTTAGAAGCAAAGAATAGCTATTCTATAATGTTAATACCAAGTGTCATCTCTATGCATTACAGGTGTAGACCTGTTGGAAGGACTACATAGTTAGTTGTAGGGGGATTTAAGAGTTTTGAAGGATGTTGTTTTTATGTGTGCATGCATGCACATTATTTACTTATTTATTAATTCTCTTTTTTCTGTGTCAGCACCATTTCTATTAGACACACTCTCTTTTTATCTATTCATTATTTTATTTGGATAACCATAAACCCTCAGTGCAAAGATGCATCTGTACTCATCTGTATGCTCTGAGAATACATATTTTATTGCTTATCTCTCAGAGGGAGAATTTATAAATCTCTTTGTTCTAGTTAGTAGACCTTTATTGATGAAAATAACTTAGCAGTTATTTGAAAAAAAAAATTTTGTTAAAGTCACTTAACTTTCATACTTGTGTCACGTATCTGAGGGATCTTTAAGATTAAACTTTTGGTTCTAGAATTAAGTATAATGAATTACTGGAGCCTTTTAATTCCCCTAAAGTTCATGCTTTCTGGCTAGCTCACTGCAGGATGCTAATTGCCTGGTCAAAACTCTGCTGCTCTAAAAAAAGAAAAAAAAAAAAAACCCAAACAGTAAAAATCTGGTTAAATAAGGTTTTTATTTTGTTTACAAGTCTGAGTCTTTAATCCCTCAAGACAGATATATCCTAGGCTGATCACCAAATGTTTATGGTAAAGTCACCTTTTATTGCCTACGCATTCTATTTAAGGCCCCATCTATCCTCTGCTGCTTATTATTAGAGTAGTCACATTAGACATCTGTGACTTTTGTTTGAGCAATTTCTAAAACCCAGGGATGGACTTTGACTTCTAATTTCAATGGACTAAACACCAACATATTTTCGATTGACTTACCGACTTTAATTACTTTGATGAAGAAAAATCATTTTACCTTATAGATAGTGCTGACTAGGGTTCTTTGAGACAATGGAAAGATTTTACACATCATTTGATCTTGGGCTCTTACATGCTTTAGAGGTCCAAGTATATCATAAATACCAAGAACAAGTTCTAGATCCTTGCCAGCCACCAACTCTTCTCTACAAAGCTGAGTACACCATGCCTAGGAATTGCCTTCTGTAATGGAGAAGTTTCTGTGAATGCATTTGTTTCTTTGACCTTGCCTATTGTCTAGATTTTCTTTATGGACTAAAAGTGACAACTCTTTTGAAATCCATATATATGGTTGACATTTGTTCCTTTTCTCACCTGTGCAGAGAAGCATTAGGAAATCTAGGTGAAAGATAAAAGTGCTTCACTGAAATCCAGTTATCTGAGTAATTCTTCACCCAGTAGGAAAAAGAAAGACAGAGTTTTAAAATATTATTTCACACTGAACTTTCTACAGTAAGAATAATAGCCTCTATCTGCAAACATCTAACTTACAGGCTGCCAAGGAAACAATAATTTAAAGAAACATACAAAAGTCTTTGCAATTGTTAAAAGTAGACAAACTCTTTAAATTCTAGAAAGAATTTTAACTTAAATGTAATAGACAATGTTATCTTTTTTCTTAAATTCTTGCTTTTCTTATATGTGGCCTTAAGTTCCCTTAACTTCTTTACCAAAAAAAAAGAAAAAAAGCAAAGAAAGTAACAAAAACAACACTGAACAAAATTACACCCCATGCAGTAACCCCTATAAGTATTCATATGTTCTTATTTGGGTTCGTTATTTGTGGAGACAACAGAAGTGGTCAAGGTAAAGTTCACAAAAGATTGTAAATATCAGAACACGTCGATTTTGTTTCGCAAAAATTTGCAAAGTGTAATACAATGAGTATGTTTTTAGCAAGCTCATGTTCACTCATATCTACCGAAAAATCTAAAAAAATGAGATTTTATCACTATTATATGGATATAGGGAATTCCTTTCTCCTTTCAACCTATAATACTCTGCTTATAACACTTTATTATTTTACCTTCTGTTAAAAGGATATATAAATCTTATCTTCACTATTAAAATGTATGCTTCATGATTACAGAGTCCATAACTAATTCAAATTGAATTTAATGAATATTTGTTATATGTCTAAGAAGCAATAACCAAGGATCATCCCTGGCTTGAGGTAAAATAAAACATAATGGCATGAGCATGAATCATGAGATTGTTATGCAACCTTTATCATTTGAAATGGAATTCTAAATTTCTCTGAATTTCATGTTTCTGGAAAATAATATATAGAAACAATATTAGACAAAGTTAGAGAAATGTGGTTAAGACAATAACCCTTAAAATTGGACTTTGATCAAACTCCAGCCAGTGTGTGTCTGTCCCATGCTTTGCCACTGCCCTCAAACAGTAAAACAAAATAGGATAATGGACATGGCTTCATGAGCTGCACTAAGTGTCACAAAGAAAAACAAAAATGGCAATATAATAAATGAGTGTTAAAGCAAAATTTTAAAGCTTCAGCTAAGGTTTCTGACAGGTTATCTCCTAGATGGGAAAGAACTAGGTCTCTGTCATGCAGATAAATTTAGGGAGTA
The DNA here is from genome assembly GCF_902686455.1 of Sciurus vulgaris. Lineage (NCBI taxonomy): Eukaryota > Metazoa > Chordata > Mammalia > Rodentia > Sciuridae > Sciurus > Sciurus vulgaris. The sequence continues at coordinate 61,896,870 of NC_136467.1, forward strand.
GATTTAAATAGCCTTCTGAATTGGTGCATTTCTTTAGATTTTTGAAATGACCTGGCCAAGGATGTATGGCAATAAAGAAAGCCCGAGACCCGGCAGTATGAAGTTTTCTGAGTCATATTAGTCTGAATATCAGAGGTGCATGCTGTGACCCAAGCTACCCTGGGTATCCACATGGGGAAGGATGTTATATAATTGACACTGACTCTATAGAAAGTTACCCAGGAATGTTCTGAAAAACCTCTAATAATTTGTTTGTTTGAGAAGGAATTTGGGGGACTCTGTCAAACATACTGCATTTTTGTTAACTGTTTTTTGAGCTGTGGCTACTATTTATTCCTGTAACAGGAATCTTTATTCAGATAGCTGTCATTCCAGAAAAAAAAAAAAAAAAAAAAAGTACTTGGTGGCTCCTAGAAACTGGCCACAGCAAGAAATGAGTATATCTCACAAGCCTCAGTTACCAAAGTTAATGTCCTCCTTGGAGAAGGTAGCATTCCAAAAATAGAATGCATGAGTCCTAAACTCTGCAGGATCCTCCAAGTCAATGGCTTAGCCTCAGGGCTTCACATCTGCCAAGCCTAGATCAAAAAGATCAAGGTCAAAAGAGAGGGAAGTGTATTAGAGTCTGGAATGTTTCACTGACCTTTCTGATGGTGTTAACTAAAAAAGGGAAAAGAATACATATGAGTTAAGGGGAAAAAAAAGCTCTAATGTGGTACTTGTACTAGTTGCAAGAAATATATAATTTTTTCCTGGTTCTAAAGGTATGAGGATTTTTCTTTTTGCCTTGAAGGCAAAATATGTTTCTCCTAGATAAATCCTAACTATGAAAAAAAATCTGCAAATTTGTTCATGAAATCCATTATTAAAAGATTGTAGAGTTTAAAAAATATAATTGTTAATTTGGGTAAGTTGCCTCCAGATGAATAGATGGCACTGCTTAATTGGAAACAGAAAATCCCATCATTAAAATTACAAACTTTTATGCATAACTTGGTCATGTATCTCTTCCTAAAAGTTCACAGGTTTTCTTCTACATTGTTTGTGTGCATTAGCAGTTTCTCATTTTCTTCATTACAAGACAATGAAGCGATGACTCAACAGTAAAATTTAATGTACACTAATGATTATTATAATCAATAGATCATTTTGCTGGATAAAAAATTTTAAACAATAATACCAAATTTGTTTTATTCATTAGTTTGTTTAATCATCAGTTAATTTTCATATTATGTCAATATTTTTCCCTTTCGTGGCAATTCTTTTTTTAATATTTAACACGTATTTTCTGAATTTCTTCATTTGATGTGATGCTATTACTGTTACAGTCAGTATTAACACTTTTAATGTTGGATTGATATTGCAAGCACAATTGTCTCAGGGATTTTTTTAAATTTTCATTTTAAAAGCAGAATTATTGACCCTAGAGGTAGAAATCAACCAAAGACGAAAAGCCAAGAATTTTAAACTCAAAACTAATATTCTTATTAGTTAGGTAAACACTTTTACATCTCTTTAGAATCTTGCACTGTGGCTCCAGTCATAAAGAATTGGAGACAAAATAACTTTACCTCCACTATTTAGAAAACAAGAACTAAAAGTAAGTAATGTGAACAGGTTTATTTTGTTATTTTAGAAAACTGAAAATAAGTGGTGAAAATACTGCAAAACATTTTTAACCAAGAAAATTGATTTTTTTGCTTCCAAGGTTTTTTTTTAACCTTAATATCTCAATTAAAATAATATCACAGACACTGAGGTTGGACGCCATCACTGAGCCCACCCAACCCCCACACCAAGGTCAGAGGCTAGTAGCTGAGCCTGTCCGCCTGCCCCCCTACTGCTGAGGGACACTGGGCCTGCCTCCATGCTCAATCAGTGCACTCTTGCTCGGGCTCCCAGCTTCTTTGGAGGTTGGTGCAGGCATTTTGAATTATTCCTGAGGGCATGACCATCATCATTGGAAAGGCGGCTCCTTTCCTCAGACGCCTACAGGAGACTGGAGGCCCTTTGACAGGTACCTCTATTTACTCACTTACATTCTACACCCTTCCCCATCCTCTTGTTCACAACTAGAAACACTGTAACTAGTAATCAAACTGATCCTGTTTATTTTAAAAGTGTTAAAGTCTTTATAGGGGCTATCTGGTTCAGGGCTGCATTTTCTCTGTATTGGGTGCTTCTGGTATTGATCTCACCTTCAAAGGAGAGGTAGTGGAAAACTACAGGGTCATAATAAGCCTGCAGGGGGGAAACTTCAGTATCTCTCATCTTCACTGCTAGAGTGGAATATAAAGAAACAATGTGAAACAACAGGGTAAGAAGTTGTTCCTAACAAACCAAGATGCTATTGGGATAGAATTCAATGACAGCATGGCAGTAGAAATGACAGAAAAAGAGTTTAGAATCTGCATAACTAAAATGATCCATGAAGCAAAAGACGAGATAAGAGAGCAAATGCAGGCAATGCATGACCATTCCGGTAGACAGTTAAAAGAGTAAACGCAAGAAGCAAAAGAACACTTCAATAAAGAGATAGAGATTCTGAAAAAAAAAAAAAAAATCAAATACTTGAGATGAAAGAAACGATAAACCAAATTAAAAACTCAATAGAAAGCATCACCAACAGAATAGACCTCGTGGAAGACAGAATCTCAGACAATTAAGACAAACTATTTAATATTGAAAATAAAGTTGAACAAACTGAGAAAGTGTTAAGAAGCCATGAATGGAACCTCTAAGAATTATGGGATATCATGAGAAGACTAAATTTAAGAATTATTGGGATTGAGGAAGGCACAGAGATACAAACTAAAAGAATGAACAACCTGTTCAATGAAATAATATCAGAAAATTTCCCAAACCTGAAAAATGAAATGGAAAATCATATACAAGAAGCTTACAGAACACCAGGTTCACAAAACTACAACAGATCCACACCAAGACACATTATAATGCAAATAACTCAAATACAAAATAAAGATAGGATTTTAAAGTCTTTGAGAGAAAAGCATCAGATTACATATAAGGGGAAACCAATACAGATATCAGCAGATTTCTCAGACCAGACTCTAAAAGCAAGAAGAGCCTGTAACAATATATTTCAAGCTCTGAAAGAACATGGATGCCAACCAAGAATCCTATACCAGCAAAACTAACTTTCAGATTTGACAATGAAATAAAATCTTTCCATGACAAACAAAAGTTAAAAGTATTTACAAATAGAAAGCCTGCCCTACAGAACATTCTCAGCAAAATATTTCGTGAGGAGGAAGTGAAAAGCCACAATACAAGTCAGCAAAGGGAGGAACTACCCTAAAGGAAAAGACAAAGAACAAGTAAAAAACTAAAAATAAGCCAAAATTACCAGGAATACAAATCATATCTCAATAATAACCCTGAATTTCAATGGCCTAAATTCAAAAATCAAAAGACATAAACTAGCAGATTGGATTAATAAGAAAAACCCAACAATATGCTGCCTTCAAGAGACTCATCTCATAGAAAAAGACATCCATAGACTAAAGGTGAAAGGATGGGAAAAACATACCATGCACATGGACCCAGTAAAAAAGCAGGGGTCTCCATCCTCATATCAAATAAAGTGGCCTTCAAACCTAACTTAGTCAGAAGGGATAAAGAAGGACATTTATTACTGCTTAAGGGAAGCATAAAACAACAAGATATAACTATTTTAAATATTTATGCTCCAAACAATGGAGAATCTATGTATATCAAACAAATCCTTCTCAATTTTAGGAATCAAATAGACCAAAACACATTAATAGTGGGGGACTTTCACCACTGGATAGATCCTCCAAACAAAAACTGGAAGAGAAACTATAGAACTAAATAATACAATCAATGATATAGACTTAATGGATATGTACAGAGCATTTCATCCATCATCAAGCTAATATACTTTCTTTTCAGTAACTAATGGATCCTTTGCCAAAATAGACTATATGCTATGCCACAAAAAAAGCCATTAGTAAATGCAAAAAATTAGAGATCCTACCCTGTATCCTATCAGACCATAATGAAATGCAATTAGAAATGAATGATAAAATAACAAACAAAAACGACTCATATACCTGGAGACTAAATAATATGCTATTGAATGATGCAATGATAACAGAAGACATCAGGGAAGAAATAAAAAAAAATTGTTAGAGGTAAATGAGAACAATGACACAACATATCAAAATCTCTGGAACACTATAAAAGCAGTACTAAGAGAAAAGTTTATTACATTGAGCTCAGACATTAAAAAAATAAGAAGTCAACAACTAAATGACCTAACATTACATCTCAAAGCCCTAGAAAAAAAACAGATCAACACCAAAAATAGTAGAAGACAGGAAATAATTAAAAGCAGAGCTGAAATCAATGAAATTTAAACAAGAGAAACAATTCAAAAAATTGACAAAACAAAAAGTTGGTTCTTTGAAAAAGTAAATGAAATTGATAAACCCCTAGCCACACTAACAAAAAGGAGAGATAAAACTCAAATAGAATGGCTATTATCAAGAACACAAACAATAATAGATGTTGGCATGGATTTGGGCAAAAAGGCACACTTTTACATTACTGGTGGAGTTGCAAATTGGTGCAGCCACTCTGGAAAGCAGTATAGAGAATCCTCAGAAAACTTGGAATGGACCCCCCTTTTGACCCAGTTATCCCACTCCTCAGTTTATACCCAAAGGACCTAAAATCAGCAAACTTCAGTAACACAGCTACATCAGTGTTTATAGCAGCTCAGTTCACAATAGCTAGATTGTGGAACCAACATAGATACCCTGCAACAGATGAATGGATAAAGAAACTCTGGTATATATACACAATGGAATACTATTCAGCCATAAAGAAGAATAATATTATGGCATTTGCAAATACATGGGTGGAACTGGAGAAATATCATGCTAAGTGACATAAGTCAAGCCCAAAAAACCAAAGGCCGAATGTTTTCCCTGATAAGTGGAGAATGATATATAATGGGGGTTGGGGGGTGGGGAATAAGAGAATAATGGGGCAACTTTAGAATATGTAGAAGGAAATGAGAGGGAGGAGGTATGAAAAATGGTGGTCTGAGGCAGACAGTATACATGTATGATTACACAAATGGTATGAATCTACATTGTGTACTACCATAGAAATGAAATGATGTACCCCATTTGTGTACAATGAATCAAAATGCAGTCTTTAAAAAATTAAAAGCTAAATAAAAAATAATTTAAAAAATAAAATAAAATAATATCACAAATTTTTTTACTTTTCTGCATAATATATGTATGTGCATAAGCATGTATATGCCTGTGTGTCTGGGCTCTAACTTTATTCAAATAATTACATGCTTTATATTCAGTAACAATGCTATATTATTACACATAAAAATTTTGGAGAGCTTCTAGAAAACAAAACAGAAACTTCTATCTTTTTCTTCAAGTAAAGTTTGGGAATCTCACTAAGATGACTGAAAATAACAATGTGAATATTCTGAATATTCATATAACTAAATATATGATAACTCATACATGTTATGGCCTTAAGAATTGTTAGTATTATTTCAATATAATTTTTTAGCAATTTGTTTCACAAACATTTAAATCTTTTTCTAGCAAGCTCAATTGTACTCATTAAATTACTAAGAAATAAATTCTGCTTTTGTCATGGTTACATTTAACACAACTAAGAAGAAAGGAAAATGAGTCTCTGTTGAAAGGGATAAAAGAGAAAGAAGGCACCCAGAGATGATGTGACATCACAAGAGGTCTTCAAAGTTTTCTGCCTGTGCAGTAATCTATCATATCGTCACTCATTGTCATCTTCAAACTCTCCCAAAAACTAGCTTCCTTTTTCAGTTTTTCTATCCTGCCTTGTGATTTTTCTGGCATTAAACTGATAATAAATCAATAATATTTATATTAGCAAATTATAATGAAATACCTCTGCCTAAATCTAATCATCCTAAAAGCTGTATTATTTAAAGATTTTTAAAAACATTTTATAGTTATTCATTTGAGTAACTTTCTTAGTTCTAAGAAAAAATCTCTAAAATGTAGTTTTACAGAATCTATGCTGCTAATATTTATGCCAAAATTATTATTATTTTTTTGATTCCAGATAGGCCTCTTCAGGTATTTTGTTTTACATTACTTATAAAATTTCAACAAAATATATATTACACACAATGAATATTAAAAAAAAAAAAAACATGAGCCATAGTAACTGGGACACCTGTTATGCATGAATCAGGGGTACAATAACTTTGGCATGTCCCAGGAGCTCCTTAGCTACCCTTCTTGCCTGGTAACTATTTGCTCCCTAAGAGTCACCACTATCTTGAACTTTGTATTAGTCATTGCCTTATTTTCCTTTGTATAGTTCTTTCTAAATATATTCTTTATTCTTACCTCTTTTCAAAGTTTACATAAACTTAATCTACTTCATCTCTTATTACTCATTTCTTTTACTTTTAGAATAATGATCACAGTGTGTTTTTTTATTTCTGCACAATGTTGTCTCATAGGTATGCTGGTACTTATTTTTCTAAGCTAATAGTGCTGTCTCTTTTAATTATTTCCAGTTTTCATTATTTGCAGCAATAGTTACACAAACCTTTTTGGGCATGTCTTCTGATAGGCTTATGTAACTGAGAGTTTAGGAGAAGCACATGCTCAACTTTGCTAGGAAATGTCAAAAGAATTTCAAAAAAATGTATATCATTTTATATGTTCATCAATTATGAGAGTGCTCTTGTTTTCATGTTTACTATCACCTAGAATAACTTATTTTAAAAAATAACTTGTATCTTGCTTATAAAATTGTATTACATTATGACTTCTTTTTGCAGTATATGTTTCATATGTCATTTACAATGTGATTTTTTAAAATTAGTGTATGTTTCTTTGGTGCAAAATTGAACTTTGTTTTTATTTTTAAGTTGAAGATTATGTTATGTGCAAAATGTGGACTTATTTCTTAAAAGTTGAACATTTGAAATAACTAAATACCATAAAGACTTGACACTGAAAGTTATAATTCTACTTAACTCTAGGAGATATTATACTAGGAAAGATTTTTTTAAACACTTCAAGTTCTAATGCTTTACAAGCATACACCGTGCTCACCCATTTCTTTGTCACAGTACATTTTTTTCATTACTACACCTTTTATTTATTTATTTTAATTTTTAAAATTTGTTCTAATTACTTATACATGACACTAGAATACATTTATACATTTTGATAAATGTTACATAAATAGGGTGTAATTTCTTATTTTTCTTATTGTACATATTATAGGATTACATCAGTCATGTAGTCATATACGTATTATTCCAAGTTTTCTGAGGAATTTCCTACTGCTTCCCATAATGATTGTGCCCTTTTGGAAAGCAGTATGGTGATTCCTCAGATAACTTGAAAAGGAACCACCATTGGATCCAGCTATCCCACTCCCTGGTTCATACCCAAAGGACTTAATGTCATAATGCATTTTTTAAGTTGTGGAAAAAAAAAAAAAACTTAACAGGAGCTCTACCTTTGTAACACATTTTTATGTACACAATACAGTATTGTTAAATATAGCCACAGTGTTGCATGGGAAATTTCTAGTACTTTTTTTATTTTTTATAGCTGAAACTTTATATCAGTGGGCAGCAAGTCTGCTTTTTCACTTACCCCAGGCCCTGGTATCCACTATTCTACTCTCTGCTTCTGCTTCTGTTTTTTAGATGACGCAAAATAAGTCAAATTATGTCATATTCATCCTTCAGTAGCAATATAATTTACTTAGAAGAGAGACAAATTGTCAATACCTAATTGAGAAAATGTTCAACATAACTAGTCATCAGGAACAGGTGAATCAAAGCCACAACAAGATACCCCCTCACACCTATTATAAGAGAACTAATATGGAGGTTCCTCGAAAAACTTATAATAGTACAGTTACATAATTTAGCGGTCCTATTTTTGCTATAAGACAAAAGAATCAAAATCAGGAGCTCAAAGAGCACTCCTATACTAATTGTAACATCATTCAAAATATCAAAGATGTGAAAGTGATCTAAAAGTTCACCAACAGAAAACTAGAAGGCAAAATTATTAAAGTTTGCAAAATCATATTATTTACAAAACCCCTGTTCAACAAATGGTGCTGGGAAAACTGGAAATCCATATGCAGCAGAATGAAACTAAACCCCTATCTCTCAGCCTGCACAAAACTCAACTCAAAATGGATCAAGGACCTTGGAATCAGACCAGAGACCCTGCACCTTATAGAAGAAAAAGTAGGTCCTAATCTTCATCAGGTTTACGTAGGATCAGACTTCCTTAACATGACTCCCAAAGCACAAGAAATAAAAGCAGGAATCAATAATTGGGATACATTCAAACAAAAAAAGCTTTTTTTTTCAGCAAAGTAAACTATTAGCAATGTGAAGAGGGAGCCTACAGAGTGGGAGAAAATCTTTGCCATACATACTTCAGATAGAGCACTTTAATGGAACCACCATTTGACCCAACTGTCCTACTCCTTGGCCTATATTCAAAGGATATGGCTTCAAATCAGCATACTACAGCGATGCAGCCACATCAATAGCTGCTCAATTCACAATAGCTAGATTGTGAAACCATCTACAAAACCATTTTATACTTCAAGATCCTAAAAATTTGTCCTTTAAACTTGTATGTTTTTTATATTATAATTAGTAATGAAATATACAATATATATATTGTTGTACATGGCAGGTGGTAAAGCCCCAATTTACATTATTTTTCCGTTGCTCCATCATTTATTAAAAAGTCTATATTTCTTGGTAACCTCCTACACCATTTATCACTTATTAAGTGAGCATATGCTTGAAGTTCTTTTCTGGGCTGGATATTCTCTTTAATTGTGTTATGGGACACAACTTAAGAACAGACCAATCACCACTGAGAAGTCCAAATTTGAAAGTCTTCATTAAGTCAGCTGACTGACTATCTCACATAATGCCCCAAAAATGTCTATTGGGAGAATAGCCTCGACCATAGGGTTAGAAGGGGTTTTATACCCAAATCAGGACATCAATCATTAAGTGTCTGTTGCTATGATTCAAAACTACCAACTAACATCAGGAGATCCGAAATCATTAGCAGAGGGGAAAGTGGGTTAAAATGACCTCACTTAGGTATAAACTAAAGAATGGTTATTAACATCTAAACAATCACTGTTGACATCACCGTTAACATGGTACATTTTTTAGGAAACTAGGAATGGAAAAAGAGAACAATTTTTCATTATATAAGAACTGCCATTTCATCATTTTGTATTGCCAAACAAGTCATGCTAAGCAACTGTTGATGGATACAGAGGCGGAGTGTTCCCATGGAAGAAGCATTTCCTACATAACATTGAGTCTCAAGGTAAAATGCCGTCTGTTTAGTCATTGCCCTTATAGCCTGGCCTATAACATTTCCATGGAGTCAAATATGTCAACCCATAACAATTGTTAATATTTGAATAATAAATTACCTTTTCATACTGCCCTTTTGTAGTAAGTCATGCTTATGTAAGAGAGCTAGCCCCTAATTTTGTTTTTATGCCAAAAGGAAGCTTGAATTTTCTTACACATTTTCTTTCAATATAAACCTTACATATGTCTTGTCAAATTCTAGTTAGAAAAAGTGAGTGATTTGGAAACTGATAGGAAATTTTGTTCTAATTTCATTGAATTTACAGACTTTTTAAAAAGAAATTTCTTTTATGATAATAAAAAATCCTAATTTATGAGCATACTGCCCCCAAATTGTAGGTTTATGTTGTTCTATTAATCTGCTATAGTTTTCTCAGTATGCTCTTGTATGTTTTCATTAGATTTTTAAAAATATTTCCTTACAACTAAAAGGGGAATTTTTTAAATATAAATTTTAAGACTTCTTATTATTAGATTACAGGATGTGTTAAGGCCGTTAGAATATCTTAAAATCTCTATGTGAACATTCATGTCACCTGCAATTAGAATTGCATTCTTCCTTTCATTAATGTTCAACAGATACAGGCTACAAAGAAAACACTTATATTTGGACGGTTTTACTCACTGCTACCTGTTGCATAAACAGAAGCTGAAAAGCAGGATAAGTCTTTTCTGGGTTAGGAAGTTATTATGAGATTTGCATTTGTGATAGAATAATTTGGGAAAGCTTCATTAAGGTGTGATTTTACCCTGCATGAGTGTAAGAATATGTGAATGATGCTAGAATTGAGTATCTTAATATATAATTTTTATCTCATTTGCTGGAAGAAGGAGCATGGGTAACATATTTGAAAATGATAGAGTTCATTCTTCTGAGAAAGGGAGAAAGTTGGTTATGTTCCTCTTTTGTATGGATTATTTTCATTATTGTCTGTGCTCAGAAATTATTATGGAATCATTATATCTTTGTTTAAACCCATGGTGGACCAGCAGTGACAATCATGGATGGTGTCCAGGCAGTAGGGAGCACACTTTTAATACCCATTTATTCATATCTCTAATCTTCACATCTTCATATATTTTTCATTTCTAAATGAAGAAATGATAATGATGAAAGTACTTCTTTTATTCCTGACCATAAAGGTAATATTTTCAGTTACAGCACCAAGCATTTGCTGTGAGAGTTTTGTATAAATGTTTATCATGATAAACAAAAAATTCTTATATCATGATTCTGTCTGCATTGATTACTATAGTTGATATATTTGTTTATTATTTAAAATGTATGTTCTTTATCAAAAAAGTGTGACTTTTTTTCTATTTTAAGTTTATATTTAAGTTTAATTTCACATATCGTATGTTATTCATATTAATGACTATGAAATTGTTCCCCTCCATTTTCATTTGCCTTTTTCATTGGATTAACTTGGCAATCTCTAAAATCAATTGTGTGGGAGGCAAGGGAGGGGACTTCTCAATTCCCTATTCTCACCCACAGATATGTGAGCCCATTCTTTTGCCAACACCATACTGTCTTGATTAAGAAAACTTTATAATAATTTCTTATCAGGTAGTTTGAATCCTTTAGGATGCAATTTCATAACATTTTTACAATAATTTAATTCAATAAAATGTTAAACAATTTTAAAATAAAATGTTTAAAAAGACACATGAAATGCAAAACAAACTTTCATAGGGCATGTTATGGAAAGACATTTGCAACTCAATGACAATATCGACATGATCTTGTGACTGTAAGTTCTTGTGAAAATACTCCATCAGCAATATGAAGACTGTTATCTAGACTTTGGTCAACTCACTCAAATAGCTTGATAAAAATGACAGATTTTTGACCTAATGCTGGCATAACATCATAAAAAAAAGAAGAATCTTGAAAATTTTGTTTTTTCAGAACACAAAAATATTTTTATTTGTTTGGGCTTTATTGAAAATAAAAACAAGAGTCCAACACAGAAAGGACATACATTGGAGAAGTAACCACTGATTGTGGGTTGAATACATGACGTGAACCTTATGTGCGTCAGGTGTGCACAACACACACAGGTGTACCTTTACCCTTTTCATTTGTAAGTGTAGCCATCATTGCTGCTTTTCGGCAATTAACCTACCAGCGAATGTAAACTTTGAAAGGAAGGGTATAGTTTTTACCTATTTTAATCCATAAAATGCTGAAAATAATATAAAGCTTATAAGAAAAACTGGTTTCTAAAGTTTATGTAACATTCTGTATATGAGTGACTCTTTGGAAGGTACAATTTGCTGTGTCTAAGATCCTTTCTATCAATTACAACAAGGAAATAAAAGGAGGAAATATAAATAATTAAAGTGGATCTGTTAAATAATGAAATATTATGTGTTATTTTAAGCAAGAGAAATTGGAATAATGTGTGTATATGTGTGAGGGTGTGTGTGTGCTACCTGGAATCTAAAACACTGACAGTGTGAATATCCATTCTACACAATTGTGTATCCAAAGTTGTTCACAGAAATATTATTTTTCTCAATTGTATTTTTCCATACTCCTCTTTTATACTAGTTGCTTTCTTTAAGAAACAAAAAATTCTCACTTCTTTCTAAGGCTTATTATACTATCTTCACTTGGAAATAGAACCAGCCACACTAGGGATGCTTCCTGTAGAAGTGTTTCGGGATATACAATGTATACCAAGAGATAAGAACCACAGATGTAATTATAAGGGAAATATCTCAAATTTCTGATGGTTATAACCTGCTGCAACATCTGTAGATCACTTTAACAAATGGTCGAAAAGATTATACTTTTAGATTTTTCTGTTAGTGTAGAGAAAAATTAGGTCACAGATGGCATGATTCTTTTTATGTATCACTAGTGAGCTTTAATATATCATATTACAGTAGAAAGGTTTAGACATATAAGCTTCCTAAATTATAAAATTTATTATATAATTCTTTGGATATATTATCAAAGGACATAACATGAAGGTCAAGTATTATTAACTTTGAGACATAGGGACAATATAAAAAGGCAAAGAAAATAAAGTGACAATTTTCTTCAAGAAACTTGATATCCTTAACTTCCATTCATTTTCCTGAAAAATAACAATGCCTACATTCTCCAATTAATTTTAATTAAAATAAATTTAAATATAGTTGATATATAATTACTCAGATAGACAGATACATGTTTGCTTTCAGGGAAGATGTCACCTTTCAGAGATTTTGTAATTTATAATTATTTAATAAATTAAAACCTTAAACACATATACAAGAAAATATGAAAGCATAAAGATATTTATTTAATTAATCTTGGTTGTTAATAAGACAGTAGATTAAGTAAAAAAAATAAGAAACAATAAAAAATAGTAAAATAAAGGGCAGAAAATATAAACAATTAAATATACATATTTATATATAGATTTATAATCACTTCTTTCTTTGAAAAGATTAATGAAATTAATAAATTCCAAGATAGATTGCTCTAAAATAAAAGAAATTTAGAAAATAATTTTCTCCATTAAACATATGAATTAAACCCTACCACATGTCTAGTGCTAATGCTAAAAATTAATTAGAGATATTATGAAGCACCTTCATGAAATAAATTTGTTGATAAAGTGGAACATTTTTTCTTAATACCATGCTCCAAATCCTAGTGGAAAATAAAATTGCAAATCTGCATATTCCACTATTAAAGCAGTTGAATCCATTATGAAAATTTTAGATATGAACAAAATCGCCAACACAGAAAATTCTCTATTGAATTAATCCAATCATTAAAGAAATTAGCATCACTGAATGTTGGACAACAGTGAGGCATAGCATCATAACAAAATGGTGTACCTTAAGTGTGCCACTCCACCTGTGGAGACCAGGGAACAGAGAAAAAGGGAAAGGGGATACAGGGATGATGAATTCTTCCAGGCCACAACCTCAGCATCCCACCTCCTCCACCATGCCCACCTACCTACAGTTACCTCCCAGTTAATCCACTTAAACTAGCATGTAATGTTTAGGTTATAGCTCTTGTTATTTAATCATTCACCTCTGAATATTCCTGCATTAGGGGGATAGATCCAAACCATAACATTCTGTCCCTGGCCACCAAAACTCATGTCCATATCACAATGCAAAAATCATTTAGTCCATCTGTAAGAGTGCCCATAGTCTTAATGGTTCCAGCAATTCCCAAAAGTACACACCCAAACTGTTACCTAAGACAAGGCAAACTATTGGCTATGAGTTTCCTAATGATTAAGAACAAGTTGCATATATCCAATATTCAATGGTGCAAAGTAAACATTTCCATTTGAAAAGGGAGACATATGATAAAGAAAGAAACAAAACTGAAATCCAGCTGGACAAACAAGGACTGTTACTCCATGCCCAGCATGTGGGGCACATGATAGTGATGTGATCTCCAAAGAATTTGGGCAGTCCCACCCCTCTGACCTTTCTGGATGCAATGCTTGTGACCTCTCTCTGAGCTTGACTACCTCCACAGCTAGCAGTTTTCCTTGACAGTCTGTGTTTCTTTCATCTCTTAATTACTGAAATCTCCATTCCAGCTTCAGTATTATCTTCCCATCTTCACACACCACCCTCTAAAGGGTAGCTCACAGGGATTCTGACCCTACTACACTTTTTCTGACCTCCTAGACCTTTCCTTGAAATCTCAGGGAAAGCCTTCATGAAAGCCTAACTCCAATATCCTGCAATACTGTGGAATCAACATCATATGGTGATGTCAAGGTCTGTCACCAGCTCAAGGAGTAGCTGGTCCTGGAACCATGACCACAGTGGCCTATGAGTGTCTGTGTGACTAAGCACAGTGAAACAACTCCCTAGGACTCCTGTGTGAACAGAGTGCCCCCACATTTTTTTCTCAAAGAAATTTTTAACTTTTAAACCATTGAGCCTAGGTGGTATGGACTTGCCAGTCCCTGAGATGCTCTTCAGACTTCTTTTCTACTACCTATATAAAACACGTAACATCTCTTTAGTGACTGTAATCTATTCAACAATTAAACCTTCCATGGCTCCAGTTTTAAAAGTACTTTACTGGTCAAAGGGCAAGTTTTAAAAATCTTTCTGTTCTGCCTTCTGCTCCTGATTCTCATAGAAAACCCGGCTAAAAGCTGATAGTAATATTCATGCCATTGTTTGAATGCTGTGCTGTCTTAAAATTTCCTCCAACACTTTAATCAGCTTATCATCTTTAAATTTGATGGCACAGAAAGTCTCAGGACCTAGGCATAATGTGGATAATTTCTTTGCTAGAATGTGACATAAATTCCCAAAAGATGCATTTCTATCAGAATCCTACAACATTCCAAGTCCTCTTTGGCTGCATCTCCAAACTTTTCCAAACTCCTCCCTCGAACCAGTTTCAAAGGCTTCTGAACCAAATGGTCATTTTGTTAGAGCCACAGCTCCACATCCAGTATTAATTTTTTTGTTAGCTTTACATTACTGTGACCAAAATACCCAAGAAGAACAACTTGGGGGAGGAAAATTTTATTTTGGGGCTAATAGTTTCAGAGATTCAGTTCATAGTTTGCGGACTTCATTGCAGTGACTATGGGCTCAAAGTGAGGCAGAACACTATGGCCAGGCGTAGTGACAAAGGAACATTCCTCTACTCATAATACCAGGGAGCAGAGACAGTGGAGAAGAGGTCTCAAAGAAGATGAACCTACTCAGAGCATAATCCCAGTTACCTTCCTCCTCCAGCCACACCCCACCTATATGCAGTTACCACCAATTAATCCATCAAGCTAGGATGGAATGATTAGGTTACAGCTCTTATACTCTAATCATTTGACCTTTGAATATTCCTACATCAACACAGTAACTGTATTGGGACACCTCATATCCAAACTATAACACCGATATTACCCCAAAACATTCTAGGTAATGAAAGAAATTTTAAGAAATAATTCCAAGGTGTTTAATAAATCCAGCATAACATTGAAATCAAAATGTTCTGTCTATACATTAGCATTGAAAAATTAGAAACCAAAAATTTTGAAGCACTATTAGAAATAGGTCAAAAATCAAAATGGTTGGATATGTCTTAAAAAATATGTGTAGAAATTGTGTACGGAAAACAGAAATCAAGATCCAAATAAAGAATTAGACTCTCTCTATATATGAAAGAAGAGTTGATATATTGAGAAGTCAGTTCTACCCAAATAACCTATTATCAAAATGAAATCACAATAAAGTCAACTAAAATTTTGCTTTTAGTTTATTGGAATACAAATGCCTAATATTTTATGAAAAACTAAAATCATCAAAAATTTTTGAGGATTGAAACAGTTCATCAATTTTTACTAATCAATTCCAAATAAATTATAATGTTACAATTATCAAGAAAATGTGATGTTAGCAAAGCATAAACAGAAATACTAATGAAAGAAAATACTGAAACACACGTACAAATGTAGGGAGTTCATTTTGATAACAATGAAAAGGTGTAACAATGGAAATGGATGGAAAAGGGCTGTATTGTCAACAATGGTATTACTGATTATACTTTTAAACTCTAGAAATTTCAAACTATTTTACAATACCAGAAAACAGATCAATAATTGTCTTGGATTTAGTAGACAGGGAAGATTGTAAATTTGGTGACTGATAGAAATGTTTGATATTTTTATTTTGGTAATGATTTACTGGGGCACACACCGAAGCTTACAAAACCTTAAGCATGTATAGTTTATATAATATCAATTATACTTCAATAAAACTATAAAAATAAAACACAATTTCAAAATACTCAATAATGTTATTTTACCATATTTTCCTACTAATCATAAACCATTTAAAAAGATATTTTAGCATATAATGAGATAAAAACAACAAAATTATTTAATAAATATCTGGCAAGTTTGTATTCATGCTTATGTCCCTTAATACTTAATATTATTTTTGAGACTTTATCTTAGTAACTTTATCTTAGAAGTAGAGTCAGAATTTCAGAGAATTAGGTAATTTATTGCTTACAAACAATGTCAGGGTAAAGTTTATGAAAAATACTGAATTTTCTAATAAAAATTTATTTATTTCCCTAAATTCAGTTGATATATCTGGATATGACATCATCAGATTTGCAATTTGAAAATATCACTTGAAGTGTAATGTGGAAGCAGATTGAAAGGAGGAGGTGGGAACAATTGTTTGTAGGAAGACCAGATAGGAGGCTAATTCGGTATTTCATACAGCAGATGATGGCAGTCTAGATTATAATATTGGGAATGAAGAGAAGTGGACATATTCAAAATATGCTCATAAGAAAACTCATACATGTCCCAGTGAATCCAAATGAAGAAGTGTGCTCCATTTTCAAGAACAAATGAAATATTAAATCAATCATCTTTGTTTAGCTTATTTGGGTTTATTAAACTATATTAAGGTTCTAAATATTGTTTATTCTCAATTCTATCACTTATGATAATTTAATTTACATTTATGTATTAAGATCCTACATAGTTCATATTACTTTTCTCAGAAAATGCAGTTAAAACAATGTTTATTGCATATAAAATCCTAATGAATACCAAATCCAAGAATAGTAATATTTGTGTGAATTTCAATGATCAATTTTGTATTAATATCATTTGCTAAAATCTTCCAAACCTTTTTCTCTTTGAATCCTGGATCAGGTATGCTAATGGCAGATATTAGTGGGATACTTCTGATGTGGAAGAAAAAAAAAAGGAGAGCATTAATCTCCAGAGACAGTTGTCGACCTAGGGGATGTTCAAAGCAGCTCCAGGCTAGCTCCTATGAAACATTTGCTTTGGTTTTCTAGATACTGAGATGGCTGGGAGGGGCGTCCTCTGAATCATTGGTTCCTGTGATAATGGGGGAGTTCCCAGTAGGTTTTTAATATTCAGAACTGCTGCTGTGGAAGATCTCTTGTAAAATCACTTGATTTGCTGCAGCAGAGTGAGTCCCTCAACAATGGCTTCTGCTTTCTTTGACCTTTCCTCCACCTAACTCTTAAACAGGTGAGTAAATTTCTAATTACCTGTATGGAACTCTGTATATATAGAATATAATTAATTGATTCTATTTCTGCTTGAACCCTAGTAGAATATCTAATTTTAGAAATCCTCAAATTATATAAAAACCATTCAGATGTATTATTAGGCTTTGGTTTTGCTTTTCCTCCCACTTTACCCTTGTATAAAACGGCCTGTGGGATTCAATAGACTTTTGAAAACTCTATATATTTCCTTTTTGGTAGTTTCTTTTATCCTTATTTTTGAATTCTGAGAACTTTAACATTGGATCTACATATCTACATTCCCTGGCTCCACAAGTCCTCTGCTTGTCACCAGAAAATATTCAGTGTCTATTAAATGATTAGTGAAAATTTTATAGTGTTAAGTCAACATAATTTTTACCCAAGGATCAATATTATGCAATATATATTTTTAAAATGAATGAAAAGATGTTACGACAGTAACCAAGTAGACTGGGGAAATACAGATGTGTTTCATTTAAAATTTTATATTATCTTCTCTTGTATATAGTAAAAGAATCTTGAAAAGCAATATTGGAGAATTAATGGTGTGCGGCCATAGTTTTATTATTTTTAATAGGTCCAAAGTTGAATAACCCATAATAGTTCTTGATAACTTAAAAAACCAGGAAACTTATCTCATTTACTTAAAAGAGAAATGTGGAATAAAATCCATGAAAAAAAGATTACCTAGGGGATATCCTGAATTTTGCAGTATAAAAGTCTTGCCCATTTTCCTTGTATGAGCTTTGTAGACAGAACTGCAAAATTAACAAACCATGAAATTCAACACCACACCAAACAGTAACAGATGCCTGACTTTGCAATTGCTAGAGCAAAAAACCAACGAATATATTTCAAGAATTGGAAGAGAGAAATCATTTTGTTTCCTTTGAAATTTTTTACATTTGCATGCATTATACATATCCACTTAGAAGATTCATTTTAAATGCATACCATAGATCATTGGTGCAATATAGGAAACATTTTAAAACTCATTGGAGTATTGCCATCATATGTCATATTTGCAATTATACTTTGTAGATGAAGTGATAATCACAGATATCTTACTGTAGAAATGTTAAATATCACATCTTTATATGTTTTGCTGAAAATCTACCCACAAGGACTTTATCTCTTTATCATGTTATTAAAATTATAAGCAAAATTGGTTCTAAAATTAAGATAATGTGGTAATGATTCGTGTACTTTTATACATTCATATGATTACCAGTATTAGTTTTTGTAGAGAATTATGTTGCTGTATGTTTTAAAAATTATTTTAGAATGCTTACACTTTGTGAAAGGTAACTTAGAAATTATTGAGAAAAATGTAGCCAATTTATAAAACAATCACTACCTTGAAAATAAGTCCTATATTTCGATCTAGGTATTTGATTCTTGGAATCGTATCTCAAGGACTAAAATAGAGAAACATAATATTTGTGTGCCAATATATTCAATGGAATATTAGAAATAAGTTACCTATTAATTGACAATAAAATGATTAGATATAATTTATACATTACATCATGAGTATCTGTATCACTGAAGGAAACTAAGTAGCATGGGGAAGAAATGTGTATGTTATAATGGTGAATCAAATAACAACAATAATTTTTAAAGATTATAAACTATGACCACCCACTCAAGTGCATAATGCAAATTAAATTAAAAAAAAACAATTACTCACAAACCCCAAATCCATGACTGGTATTTATAAAGCAAAATGCTAACAATAATTGTTTCTGTGAAATATAAATATACATAATAGGTCTTTTCTTTATCTTTCTCTTTGGACGTTTCTGCCTTTAACATTTTGCTATCGCAAACAGAAAAAAATAGAATAATTACTGTTTTTTAAAAACTTGATAACTGAACATAGTTTGACCTATCAGTGATTTATGTAATATGCAAGAAATGTAATGTTTGAGTTTATTTTTATATGCATTGTGTAAATGACATTATGAGACCAGGAAATCTGTAAAGCCTTGAGTCAGAAACTAAGAGATAGCATAATTTTTTTAAATATAATGATGTGGCATAAAGTTTCAAGTGACTGAAATATTCTCAAATTCATTACAATTATGAAAATATCAGTTTCTACATAATATGCTAAAAGTAGTAATTCAATGATTGTACACACACATATATACACACTCCATACTGTCATATGTATGGAACTACAGTGAAAGTCAAATGCATTTTCGTTTTATTTTGCATTGTTTTTGAGTCAAGAGACCTGCTCTGTTGCCTATGCTGCTCTTAAACTCCCAGGTTCAAGTGATCCTTTCTATACCTCAGCATCTGGAGTAGCTGGAGTCCCAGGCATGCACAACTATGCACAGCTTAATGCATTTGCAAACAAATATGTTACTTAAATAATTCAATTACTGAAAATATTATGAGATAGTCTCAGGTACAAGAACACTCAAAAATTTGACCTATTCATGCATGGGAGGTAGTCTATTTTGTGAAGTCTTCTCAAAGAAAGAAGTGTTTAAATTGAAACACAGATATTAATGAGAATAGGAAAGTGCAAGGAAAACAATAGCTTCAGTCAAAGATGCAGAATAGAAATAATGATCAATGATCATTTAAGAACCCATACAATCCCAGTATTAGAATGGAAATGAGTTTCACAAAGTAATACAAGGTACTGGTGGACAGACAGTTGAGTACTATTTAGACAAGGTCTTCTACAACAACTGAAACACACTCTTCATTCTAGCAGAGAAGTAGCATTATCACACATTTTTAAAAGATGTTGCTCTGTCTGCATTGTGGGGAGGACCAAAGAAAGAAGGGCAGTAATTGTATATTGGAAGATTACCCAAATAAGATAGTAGTGATGGTAAACAAGTCTGTGGAAAGTCTTAGAAGAAACTAAATTCCAGCTGAGTTCTTCAAATTGAGGTGTCTTGGGGATTTGAGTAGGTGGTTTGATAATCTGGAAATATCTCAGAAAAAATGGTCTCGGCTTTGAATTTACAAATATTACTAAAGGTGTTCAAATTTTTCTCTCAGGACTTACCCTTCAAATAAAAAAGTTTACTTCTTATTTACGGGACTTATATAAGATTGATAAAATATGCATATTCATCAAAATACACAAGTATGGGTCTTCCAAATATTTTATTCATTTTAAATATTGCTACAAGTGAAATAATAATAAAAATAGGAGGATTCTGATACAAATTTTTCTCACTCTCATGTTAATGGTGATTCTTGTTTTAAGTTTTCTTTATTCATGACTAAATTCTGTGAAAGTTTGCTTTAGTTTTATTGTCATTTGATGTGAATCTTAATGTTTTATATTTCATTCCATTTCCCTCAAACTCATATTCTCTTTTTTTCTACTTCTTATGTTACTAAGGACATACAAAAGATTTATTGTGAAAAAAAGTTGTTTCTTTCTGTAAAACTATCATTCATCTCTCTTTTGTATATTTTGTTACTCTGTACTTATAGTATTTCTTTGTGACTGTTATTTTTTGCTTGTTTGTTTTCATTAAGAGCATTAGGATGTTGCATTTTTGATTCAGTGTTCTCACCCAGACACATCATTAATGGGTTCAAGGTCTTCTTGGTTTTACTCTCATACACATTATTTGTATAATTATTTGAAAATCTCCAAAGACTATGAAATGATAGTCTTATGTGTTTATGCTTTAAGCTGTGTTATTATAATATGATACTTTATTTCTATATAACTAAGGAGACCAAATCAGAAGATGGGGGACCACATTCACTTATTCGTGTCTTCTCTCATCTGGAAAGAAACTTTTTGTTTTGGAGTACTTATCAATAATGGGTACAGTGATAAACTTTTGCTTCTACCTTGGATAATCAATCTCTCATCAAATTCTCCTCTTTTATACTGTCTTCCATTTTTGCAGTTAAAGAGAAATGGGCAAAACTTAAGGAATAGTTTTATTTAAGCTTCCTATTACTTTTCTACTTGATTTTGATTTCTGAAATGCAAAAGCACCAGCTTGTTCCAAGTCACTCTATTGGTGAGAAAAAATGACTTACCTGGACTAAATAAAAGTGTCAGGTACCTGAAGATCCAAAGAAGGGAAAGAATGGTTGAAATGGAGAAGTCTAGGTTGGAATAATACTCAGTGACCTGTCTATGCAAAATTCGCAAACTGCAAAATATTTGAACAGGTTTTTCAGGCAGGTCTCATGATGTTATGGTTAGATCTGCATTTAAAACAAAAAATGTATGCTATAACATAGATACAGATTGCAGATGTCACATTTGTACAGGAATCAGGCCTAAGGCAATGGTTTTGACTTGATTGATAGTAATTAAAATTGACAGAAAGATATGGGTTTTTGATTTAGTTATCAAGGTGTTGGGATATACAGAAGCTTGATTAGGAGATATAAATTTGATAAATATTGACATGTACAGTAATTAAAACTATGGTATGAGTGCCCCTAAGAATGTAATATTGATTGAGGAAGCCTTGGGGCTTAGATCTGAGTGAGTCTTGGCGATATTCCAGTACACAAGAGATAAAAAAGTGGATGAGGGAAAGACTACAAAAATATGGTTAGAAAGTGAGAATATGTCAACTATTTACCTTAGTATGGATTGTTTTCCTTAGGTAAGATCTTTTGTGCAAAGCAGTTTTACAGAGGCTATTATTAAACTACAGTTAGCAGGTCTTGTGTCATGGCCTGGCCCTACTGACTGCCACTATGTGACGTTCCACAAATTATAAACCTTTTTATGTCTCAATTTGTCCTAAGTATAATAACTATTTTTTATGTCATAGAGTTAGAAAAGCTAAAATATATCTCTGACATATAGTATTGCTGACAAATGACAGCAGCAATAGCTATAACGCCTGCCGTAACTGTGAACTCTAGTGCTGTGATCCAAATCTCATATTCTCCATCAGGAAAGAGCTAAAATACACAGTTATGTAGGCAAGGATAATATTTGTGAAATAATTCAAAACTATAATTATTTAAAAACTAAATGTTCAAGGATTGTGTTAATTCAATAAAGGGAAAGCAGTCAGAGGTCTACAGTAATTAGAAATCTCTGCATGAAATTCATCAGTTGACATTGCTGGGGAGGGAGGATGGAAGAAAAAAGGAGGTTTACAAACTGAAATTGAATTCCTTGCATGTATGATCTTGTCAGGATGAACCCAACTACTATGTATAACTATAAAGTTCTAACAAATAATTTGTTACTTAATTACTAATTAAACATTAATTAAAAACCGAAAAGCTACATTTGATCTAGGAAAGGAAATGAAGTGGCACTGATTATTTATTACTGAATAGCAAAACAACAATTCTCATTTAAGACAATGCTTATTTAATTTGTTCATGATACTGTGAGTAAGCAACTTAGTTTGAGTCTAGTTAGATGGTTCTTCTGTTGATATGACCTAGATATCATGTGGCTGTACCTGACATCAGGTGTCCACAGATCTGGAAGCTTGAGTAAGCTCTCTTATATGTATGCACTCAGTATTACATCTGACATCTGGGACTTGTTGCAGATAACTGATACAAGGAGCCACATCTAGATGGTCTGCTCTGCTCCACTCTGTCATCTTTAGTATGCTACCTAGATGGAGCTTCTTAGTGTCTTGCGGAAGCACATTCCAGGAAAGTCAAAAATATGTAAGACTTCTCAGAGAATTCCTCTCAAATATTTCCTTTGTGTTCTTTTGGTTAAAGAAAGTCACAAGCCTAATTCAACAGAATTGAAAAACAAATTCCACTTTGCAATAGGAAGAACAGTAAAAATTCATTAACAAAACGCATGCATAAATGAATGGGAGGGGGAAACCTGCCCAAAGGGATATTAAAAAGTAGAGAAACAGGGGGAGACAAGACATGGCAATAACATGAGCAACTGCTTGTTGAAGAATTGAGATTGGCTTGGGGTGAAAATGTCTTATGTGAAATCTTTAAGACATATGAAGTAGTCATTGAGGGTTTAGAACAATTCTGCCCAATAGGACGATATTGTGAGTTCAAAATGTAACCTAAATATAGCATCTTACATTTAAAATCATTTCTAAAAGTATGAAGAAATAGATAAAATAAGCAATTTATTATTTTTGACTTCATATTCATTTTCAAATACTATCATTTAAGGATTAATGAATGTTTTTCACTGTCGAAGATATTTCACATTCTTTTGTTTGTATTGAATATTTTAAATCAGGTGTGATTTTATACTCAGAGCACATCTCAGTTCAGATTTGACATCTCTGCACAATAGCTAACTGTGCTGTTAGTCAACAGTTTAATACATTCACCTATCTAACGCAGGGTTTAGAAGTTTTATTTTGACTATTTTAGAAAGGCATGATTTTCAGCACAGAGAAGTAGAAAAATGCTAGCCAAGAATATATCTGACTTCTAACTATGGCTAAGACACTAAAATATATTTATTTTACATTTACTATGTCATCTTAATTTCCTTACTGAAAAGCAGAAGTGTAGGCCCCTATTTTCCTAATGTGTTTTGGACCTCTCATGTTATATGATTTAACTATTTTTGTGCAGAGTCTTAAAATTGAATTTGACTTCACTGTGTGGAATGGAGCATAGAAGTAGAAATAGAGAACAACACTGTGCAGGAAAGAAGTGGAGACACTATAGCAAGCTCACCAATTAGGAAAGAGCATTGGAGTAAGTGTGGAAAGCAGAGAGGAGACAAAGGCCAACAGCTAAACCTCAGGAAGAAAGGAACCCGACCTGAGCTGTGCATATTAAAAAGGCTTAGTGTTTGATTGAGAAGGAAACTAGGAAGAGAAAACAGTCATCAGAAAGAATCTCAAGTTCAGAGATTGGATGTCTTTACATAGTGGTTGTAAAAGAATTCTACACCAAGAACCTTAAGAGAAGGTAAGCAGGGAGAATGGATCTGAAACTATATTTGATGAAAAGAAAGAAAATTTTAAATTATCATAGATTAATAAAAAGAATAGGTTAAGAAAACATTTCAGGAAAAATTAATATTTAACATATTCATAGCTATAAAAAATCAAGAAAGAAAAAGATTAAAGAAAAATTAGTTTTGTAATTAAGAAGTGACATTTATTTGTGACATTTACAAGATGTTAGCATGAGTCCAAAGAACCAGCTACTAATTCCACTGAGATGAAATAGCAATAATTATTATAAATTATTTCTTTTTTGGGGGGGGTGTCTAGAGAATGAGAATTTATGTTTTTTAAATTTTTAAAAAATTTTTTACAGACTTCATTTTTATTCATTGTACACAAATGGGGTACATCACTTCGTTTCTAAGATTGTACATGAAAAAAAAAAGAATATATGGCATTTGCAAATAAATGGATGTAATTGGAGAACATCATGTTAACTGAAATAAGCCAATACCAAAAACCCAAAGGTTGAATGTTTTCCCTGATAACTGGATGATGATATATAATGGGGTTGGGGAGCGATAGAAGAATAAATTATTTCTTAAGGCACTTTAAAATAAAGAAAAGCAGAAAAGAAAGATATTTATGAAATCATGGCCATGAAGAGTACATGAAATCATCCTAAGAATATCCACAGTGAAAAATAAAATGGTAACATACATGCTGAATTTTAAACTGAATGGGGGAAAATCCAAGGAATACGGAAGATGGTTAAGAGTAAAGAGAATCAGTTAAGGAATTAGACCCCTGTGTTTCATCACAACGTTTTGTCAATGATGGGTCTTACATATGATACTTGTCCCCTAATATTGTAATGGTGCTGAAAAAAATCCCTGTTGCCCCCTGAGAGAGTCACTGACGTAAAGTCACAGTGCAATATAAGAGTCATGAGTTTGTGGCAATGCTCATATAAATACATCTACTGTATTTCCAGTGGTATCAAAGAATAGTACACACAACAGGCCACAGTACGTAGTATTTGATAATAAATGACTCTGCTACTGGGTAATGTGTTTACTATAGTGTATGTTTATGATTAGAGTATACTCCTTGTTTTTATATACAAAAAGCTATCTGTGAAACAGCTCCAGGTGGGCTCTTCAGGAGGCATTCCAGAAGAAGGTCTTGTTATCGTAGGAGATGACAGATACACACATCTTGCTGCCTCTGAGGATTTGCTGGGGGACAAGTTGTGAAGGTAGAAGGCAGTGATATTGATGATCCTGACCCTGTGTAGACATAGGCTAAAGTGTGCATTGTCTCTTTTTACAAATTTTTTTAGAAATGAATTTTAAAAGTAGATAAAAGCTTATAGAATAATTACAAGAAGAAAAATATATTTGTGCAGCTGTACAATGTATTTGTGGTTTGTTTTGTTATTAAAAGTACAAATATGTAAAAAGTTTATAATGTGAAAAAATACAATATACAATTTATTTTGAAGTAATAATTTGTTTTACAAATTTAGTATAGCTAAAGTATACAGAGTTTATAAAGTCTCCAACAGTGTACAAAAATGTTCTAGACCTTCACATCACTAACTCACTCACTCAGAGAAACTTCCAGGCTACAAAACCCCATTCTTGGAAGTATCCTGTAAAGCATACCATTTTATTTAATCTTTTATATTCTACTTTTATTGTACTTTTGTATGTTTATATATGAAAATACCACTGTGTTAAAACTGCCTACCATATTCAGAACAGTAACTTGCTGTTCAAATTTATAGCCTAGGAGCAGTAGGCTGTGCCACATAACCTAGGTTTACAGTAGGATACCTCATCTAGGTTAGTATAACTATCACGTTCACACAAAGACGAAAATCACCTAATGACACATTTTCATGAGTTAAATGATGTATAACTGCACTTAAAAATACACAAACTATGTATTACATATAAATTCTTAGCAATGATTTCACATTTCCAGATTATATGCTTAAAAATCAATTGGGGAGGGGGATTAGGGTGTGTGTGGGTGTTTAACTGAGAGACTCATCCACTCTTACATTATTTTTTCTTCTATCACACACACATGAACACGTGGACAGATTAAAAGTAGTTGATTCATCAAGGATCAAATACTACCCTGGTTAATGAGAAAGTTACTAATCCCCAAACTCTAATGTCTTGCAGACACTTGAAGGCTGATTCTTCTTTATGGTGAGGGAGAAGGACCAGAAGTAAAAATGGTCTCTTGGTCATGGAAGAAAGTAGTAATTGTTTAGACATTCATAACCAATTAAAATGCTCTCTTCTAAACATCACCACTGAGAACTCCAAGGCAAGTAGACAAAGTATTTCTAACATCAATTCCACTTTCTCTGAAACCTACGTAGCCCACAGACATGGGGCATAAAACAGTGCTGAGGGAAAGGACTCCTAGCATCACTTCATTCACACCC
Source organism: Sciurus vulgaris (assembly GCF_902686455.1). Classification (NCBI taxonomy): domain Eukaryota; kingdom Metazoa; phylum Chordata; class Mammalia; order Rodentia; family Sciuridae; genus Sciurus; species Sciurus vulgaris. Next base: position 61,923,692 of record NC_136467.1, read on the forward strand.
AGCATCTAACATTACAGGTAGGTAAATTCAAGAAAACTAGGTAAAGAGAGAAAAGAAAATCTGGTCTTAAAAGTAGACATTTAATGGAAACCTGAATATAGTTTAAAAACAGAGTGGCCTGAAGCATGACAGTGGAGAGGCCAGCAGCCAGCATGCACTGATCCAGGCAAGTGCATTACATCTAGGGCTCACGTGTGTATTGTTTCTTAAGCCATCTGTTTCTGTCATATTTCACTCTGGTTGTGCACAGGCTTCCTGTTGGGCATATGGGCACTTCTCATAATAAATCAACCTGTTATGTGGATAGATTTTTCTATAAACTCAGTTGCTAAATTGCTAATTTAAGTTATAAATTTAATTACCTTCTAATTACAGGTATGTAGATTGATACTTGTTGAATTATAAACATTGTATATTATATCTGAAAGACACATTCCTGGCAAGCTGTTCAATGAGTGTCCTTTACTATATAACTCAAAAGACTAGAATACTTTTATTTAGAAATAAATGATTAAAGCTATTATTAGCACTATGTTGTCAAGTGGAAAATGCAAACAGTTTAAGTGACAGATGGTAGTATACAACATTAATATAACACACTGTAGATCTAAGTACCCCAATTTAGCAGCATGGAAATTTAAGTTAAAAAAAAAATAGTTGAGATAGAAGTATCTGAACCACAATTCTAAAATTATAAATGTAAGTAAGAATGTTGAAGAAATTTAAAATAGTCCTATCAAGGGGTAAATTGTTATGGTTTGACAAAATATTTTTAAAAACTGAATTTAAAAACATTAAAATATTAGTGAGTGTTATAAATATGTTTAAAATCCTTGGCTACAAGATAATGTATTATAGAGATATTAGGAGGGAGATGATATTGGGGAGTTGTTGGTCCAAATGTAAATAGCTATAGTTAAATAAGAAAGATAAATGTAAGAGATTTGTTAATATAGCTCATGACTATAGTTAACGATGATATATGTATTTTTGAAAAATGCAAATAAAGTTGAGATTAAGTGTTCTTACCATGAAAATGATGACTGTGTGAAGTAATGAAAGGATAAACGGCTAGGTCTAGCATTCTGCAATACATAGAATTTCAAAAGATGTTGTACATGATACATGCATTGTACGTTAATTTAAAAAAAATTATTGCAGTATTTAAATTAGTGGACACTGGAAAATTCAAAATAGGCTAATTCTTAGAATTCTGAAAACATACGTATATAGTTCACAGTCCCAATACAACAGAACAACTTAGCCATAGGGAGCCCTTGAACCATTTGAATAAGATGGAGGTATTATTTGGAATCACATCTGCAGTCCACACCCACTCAACTGCTGACAGTCTTATTACTCCCACAAGTCCTCCTGCTAATCACGGTTCACTCCTGGACTGCCCCTGACCTGTTACTGCTACTGACCTGCCTTCTGACGATAACTTTACTTTCTCTATTAAATAAGCAGAGCACAGCTGTGCTTGTCACTTTCTACCCACAGTGCCCTTAGAATCTGAGCAGTTGTTTCCTCTGATGAATACAGTCTCATATCCAAACCTGATGGTTTCCGTTATAATTACAGATCAATAAGCAAGAGGACTTTGATTTTACGAAGTACACGGATTTCCCATTTTAAAGTCTTATTCATCAAGATACTGGATTTTTCCTTAGGTATTTGAGTGCGACAGCACTGTCCCATGTGTCCCTTGTTCTCAAATAATATTCCAAGATGGACGATAAAAATTTGGGCTCGTTCCTATTCTGGGTAGGTCCTTCTGTGCTTCTAAGAGACAAGGAGATCCTGTCCCACTCCCTGTATGCACTGGTCACTATTTCTCCCAGAGGTCCTAGTCTTCTGGAGCACCTTGACCACAGTTTCAAGTTGTGAAATGAGCTTGTGGAGGAATGGTGCTCTCTTTCTCCCACCTTCTCTACTGACCATCTCTAAGGAAGCTGACATGCTTCCTTTATCTCCAGAAAGTTTACTCTGTACAAATTATCCATTCATTCAATATAATCATTTCTTTCCAGAGAAAATCTGAAGGTGGAACAATAGTTCTGTTCATTGTGAACCTGCATTCACATGTTTGTTGTTTCAGACCATATGAATTTATATTGAAAAGATTTAATAGGCCTGTTATTAGACAAATAGTTCTCTAGATTTGGAGATGTGTCCGAATAAATCACTATTGTAGTTAGAGCTTAATATACATACTCAAACTTACCAATCTTTCACAGGGTATTTTTAACAGAAAACTAAAATATAAAATATCCTTTTTAGAACTGTATTTTAAATAATTATTCCACATGATATTTTAAAAGTTGTCATAATGTTCTTGGTGACAAGCTTAAGCTTTTTTGACAGAAAATAATGATTTTCTAATTTAGGTTACCATTGCATAAATGGTGGAAGTCTTCATATTTAAGAAAATATATTTATCATCTTCAAAATGAAAGCAACTCAGTTCAAAGAATAAGCTTATGATATCACCTGACAAAGATAATACTGAATAAAGACTATAGATTAATCTCACTTATGTGCAGGGTGAATGTATAACTTCTTATCTAAACTGTGATTCATTTAAGAATAAAATGATGTATTATTGATCATTGTGATAGGACAACAAGTGTAAAATCCAGGCATCCTGAGCAAGAGAGAATACAAAATCACCGTAGTTAAGTAGTCCTAAATAGTTTTGAAGGACTATAATATTAATTAAGTGGGTACATACATTATTTCCTATCAAGGACTGTAAGAATGATTTTATAACATTTAACCTCATTCAAGTAAACCTTTGTTTCTGAAAGACATAGTTGATTTAATAACATTTTTGGTTATGAGGGCAAGGAAAAAAATAAACTATCCTATTAAGATAGGCATCAATTATCCAACATATCCTAAAAGCTGAAACTTAAATATGCTAAAAATGCCCACCTTAGGATTAAGGCTACATCATGCATATATTATACCATGTTAAATTAGCAAGTGGTATAAAACAATGAATATTATAATGTAAGAAGTTGAAAAAGCATTCTAAAAAAATTATTTGTTAAAGGAAGATGAAATTGAAGACATGTTTCCATGCTAAAGTTAATCTAATTCAAAGCATCATCACATTTCAAATGGGATAAAATAATGCACTAATAAACAACTAAAAGTACATTAAGAGGCATCTTTTGCTCCTTGATTCAGGAGAAATACTACTAGGCTAGTAGCACACATTTTTTAAACAAGTGATAAACTTTTGAAACAATTGGGTCTTCATAATTTATATTTGATACTCATCTTCACTGACTTCATCCATAAAATGAGACAATGGTAAAATGAAAAGAACTTATAAGATGAAAGCTAAGGCACCTTTTACTTTTAGCTTCACGTTTGAGCTAGATTATATAATAATACTCAAGCATGAACTGCATCTCTCCTTTGAAAGAGTAGTCCAAATTCTCTAGTACTCAAGGGGGATTCTTGAAGTTAAAAAAATTAAATATTATCATAGTTTTGTTCTTCCATAGGATCATTCCTCATAAACAAGGTCAATAAATACATACACAGAACATTGTTGTATTAAAATTTCAAGGGAAATTAAGAAAGTAATATTTATAGAAGCACCTAAGAGAGATATCTGCAATGAAAAAAAACAAAACTGTTGAGAAACACTGCTCTAGATATAGGTAAGAAAGATTGTGTCTAAGAGAGGAAAAGTGTGAGTTCAACTTAGGGATGGCCCTATCATAGCTATATAGGCTTTTGCACAATTCAAGACAAACTACCAGAAGGGATTCTGCAGAACAGGTGGATGTGCACATTTTTTACTGGAGCTGATCACTGATTAGCAAGTAAAATGGTGCTGTAGGATTTTTTGTTCAAACAGTACCTACAAAAATGTGAGGGCGGGTGTTGCAGGAGAACAGGACATATTTCAATGCAACAAATGTCAGATTACTTGGTATTATGGGCATGTATTTTTGAGAAGTTTTTTCCCTGAGAATATTGAAGAGTATGCCACATGAGGATTAAAAGAATAGCCAGTTTGTCACTGAAAAGGTGAATTTTTTTTACTGTGCAAAGAATAAATCAGCCATAACACTTCTGGTGTTTGGAAAGTTAACAGCTGAATACAAAAGAATGGCTGAGAGACAAGCTTCTGCTACTGGGGAAAATAAAAATACTTCCTGAAGAAATACATTTAAATAAATAGAATATCAATTTAAAAATGGGCCTATCCATTTTCTAAATGCCATTTTTATCTCATCTGATGAGAAGAAATTACCTATTATAAACAATGTTTGTTGTATCAGCAATATCACCACAGCAACTCCAGGTAGACTCAATAGTCATGCTGGGTGGATAGTCACAGATCCTCAGGTCCTCCTGGACTGAGTTACCTATGCTTGGTGCTTGAGAAGACTAGTTTTATCCCCTCACCCTCTACAGGTTCTGATATAATGATGATATAGTCATAGGTATAAGAAGGAATCAAAATACCAACTTTATTAGAGAGTATTTTCTGAAACAAAACCAAACCAGATTTTTGTCATGGGTTGAATTGTATCTCCCAAAAGCATATATATCAAAGTCCCAACTCTCAGATCATTTGGTTTTTGGTTTTTTTGGGATTGATTTATCTCACTTAGCATGATATTCTCCAAATCCGTCCATTTACCTGCAGATGCCATAATTCTATTCTTTTCTATGGCTGAGCAATATTCCATTGTGTATATATTCCACAGTTTCTTTATCCATTCATCTATTGAAGGGCATCTAGGTTGGTTCCACAATCTAGCTATTATGAATTGAGCAGATATGAACGTTGATGTGGCTGCATCACTGTAGTATGCTGATTTGAAGTTCTTTGGGTATAGACCAAGGATTAGGATAGCTGGGTCAAATGGTGGTTCCATTCCACGTTTTCTAAGGAATCTCTACAGTGCTTTCCAGAGTGGCTGCACTAATTTGCAACCCCACCAGCAATGTATGAGTGTACCTTTTTCTCCACATCCTTGCCAACACCTATTGTTGCTTGTGTTCTTGATAATCGCCATTCTAATTGGGGTAAGATGAAATCTTAGGGTAGTTTTGATTTGCAATTCTCTTATTACTAGAGATGTTGAATATTTTTTCATATGTCTGTTGATTGCTTGTAGATCTTCTGTGAAGTGTCTGCTCATTTCCTTAGCCCATTTTTGATTGGGTTATTTGTATTCTTGATGTAAAGTTTTTTTAAGTTCTTTATAGATTCTGGACATTAGGGCTCTATCTAAAGAACGGGTGGCAAAGAATTTCTCTCACTCTGTAGGCTCTCTCTTCACATTATTGATAGTTTCTAACTCTTAGTACCTCAGAATACAATCTTATGTGGAAATTTTGCAGATATAACTAGTTAAGTGAGATTTTACTGCTAAAATGTGTTGTAAGAATCTCATCCAATATAACTGGTATCCTTATAGAAATAATGTCATGTAAAGGTACAGATTCATCTCCTAGCCAAGCAACACCCTACAAGAAACTGAGGAGAAACTTGGAACAGATTCTTTCTAATGGTCCTCAGAAGAAACCAGCCTTGCCAACACCTAGATTTTAGACTTCTAGCCTCCAAAACTGTGAAACAGTATCTCTTGTTTTCAACACCATATATGTGGCACTTTGTATTGACAGCCATAGGAAACTATTTTAATGGCCTACTCATTAGCCCTAGATAATTTTAGAAGGTAGTATCTTGATTTTGGTGAATCACTTGGAAAATTGCAATTCAATTAAAACATGGAGAAGAATTCAGTCACTGCCTATACCAGCTCTGACTACCACACTTATTTCAAACTCTGACTTTTTAGCCACTGCACTTCAAGAATATTCTTTAAACTATGAATACCTGTGGAGGAAATATGAACAGCTGGCATCCAAATTAGTAGCATTATGCTCTCATCAATTCAATGGGCAACTCAAAAAGCAACCTGTATTCTTTGTCCTAAGAAGCTAATACCTTATTTTGCAAAGTGAAAACCACTGTGGATCAGTCCAATATTTCTTAAATACATTTCACACTATTTCAGAGTTAATGTGGCACAAACTGATCCCATCAGATACATTATGTCTTTTGTTCATTTTAAATGTTGTTGAGTCACAGATCCTGTTGAGACTAGATTCAAGATCAAGTAAATTTTTAAGAAATTATTTTTATTAAAACATACCATAAAGAACTGTTTCAAAGAGTAGATTCTAACAGAAGATAAAATGATATGTAAGTTCTGCCATGTTAGTTTATTTTCAATTATAGCTTTGGCAAACATTGATAACTATGTAATCTCTGATAAATGACTTCCTGATAATTTTGTCTATAATTTTTCATATTTTCTTTGAAGAATACTTATCATTCATACATTGTGTTTTATTTTGTTTAAAATTGCTGCTTACAGTTATAGATTCATGGCAAATTATTATGCTTGATATGTTTCATATACAAAATAATAAAAATAAGTCATAATGAAAATATATTAGCACTATAAAAAGGGTTAATGTTTTTGAATACTTACTATTTGCAAGTGTATCTGTAGTGTGAATTGATCTTTATATGTTTTTACTCTTTACTTATTACAGTATAACAAATAATTAATAATTAACATTAATCCCATTTAAGGCTAAGGAAACTAAAATTTATAGACACTAAAGAACTTTCTTAACAGTAAAAAAATTTGGATGTTGCAAGCAAGACAAATGATCATGTGACCTAGAAGGCCATATAATCTATCATTATGTAATTATTTACTAAACCAATTCTTTCCTCCTTCCTCCCTCTCTGCTTTTTTTCCTTCTTTTCTTAACTCCTTCCCTCTTTCACCCTCTCCATTTCTTTCTATTTCAATAATGCCCAAATAAACTTAAAACTGCTTATTCTATAACTTAAATGTTTCTGCCACCCTGTTATTAACATCCTTGTATAGCTTCTTTATTTTTTTTCTATGCTCAAATACACAACTATTAGTAGATGTGTACATGTATGTATTTTCTCTTATTATGAGTTTTGGTGTTATTTAAAAATCATATTATGTTAGGAAAAATACATGATACAGTGTGCATATAATAATCCCAGTAAGAAGAAAAGAAAAAAACTTAGCTATTAGAATTGACTACATAGTATATGCATTTTCTGATTGAATAGAATATATACATCAGTGTCATGGTCCTATGCTAATGTTGTCACTACTCAGAGCAAACTCAGATCAGGAACATAATCATTCAACTTGATATATGAAATCTTGGCAAATTGAGAATAACATACTATCATCTGAAAAAGTTTTACTCTCAAAAATATGATTAGTGCTACAAGCATGTTTATTGTTTTTAAATGTGTATTTAATTTACTTAGAAACCAGACAAATCAATAGTTTAATATACAACCTAAGAATATTTACATACATTTCCAAAAATAATTGATGAGTTGTAAATAATAAATGCTCACTTTCCTGAGAAAAGTACAAAGGATAATCTATTTTCACAGGTACCAAATTAATGCTTTTTAGTATAATTTTCAAATTGATACTTTCTTTATTAGAAAATCTTTGATACACAATCTAAATATCATCTCAAAAATATAAATGTAAATATTTCTGAGGTTTTCTTTAGGCAAGTTATTCTCCCATGGTTCTAAAACAGGTTAAGATATAAAATGCCAAGTGTATGTGACCAAAGATTATAACCTTTGTGTATGGGTCAATCATTATGTAATGGAAGATTTCCTGTTGACGAAAAATAATTCTATTTTAAAGAATATCCTCCAACTTCCATTTTCAGTACCTGAAACACTCTGTCCAATATAAGTTTCTTATATAAGTTTCCTCCAAAACTTATATAAAAACAAAGGTATTCATTCATACATCAATGCAATTTTGAATTTTGCTTTGTGCTCTATTATTGGATTCTAGTACTTCCAAAGAGTTATTAATATAACCTTATCACAGAAACATAGTGAATATTATAAGATAATTTATAATAATGTGACCAAGAAGGGAAAAAGGAGAACAAAATTGTTTATTTTTAAATAGAATGCCTGATCACTTAGAATTTAACGATTTGGCAGAATATTTGCAAAAATAATGTAACATATGAATTGTAACCAGAGAAAGCAAACATATGTCTATGATGGGACTACAGGTTTTAGTCAATAATTTAAGGTCCTAGAATAAATTTTAATTGCTGGCTCTCATGAGTAACTAATTATGTACAATCCATTTAGAATTGGTAGCATAAATGACATTTTATTAAGTGGAGTTTATCATAGTTGTGCCTGTCCCCATACTATTAAAATGTATTAACTTAAGAAAGCATTATCAATGCAATTTTAAAGTTGTATATGATAATACTTAAAACAGATTATGGTAAGACTGAAAATTGTTACACAGCTTCCAAGGTAAAATATTATTGCATTTTTCATCACAAATATGAACATCTACAAATACATCTAGAAAGAGTGGTTAAAGTTGCTGCCATGGAAACGTTGTTCCTATGCTACTATTCCATGAGACTCTGGAAAAAATTTAGACTCTGTTCACAGTGTCAATATTACATAATAATGTTGATGAGATTCATAGATCTTTATACCACTTATACTTAATTTGGTATATAATTACTTATCTCCCAACTAAAAGTGATCTATATAAATTGACAGAAGAACAGTTTTAATGCCAATATTAGTAACAGTTTACAAATAAAATACACTGTAACAAAATCAGTATTTTCTATTGCATACCATTGAATAGATTTATATGCAATGTATATGTGTGTGCAAGTAATGACATATATTTGCTTTTATCTTATTAAGAACAAATGAGGAATGAATGGGTCAGAGCTAACACTCAACCCCCCACACCAAATATCAGAATTATGTAGCAAGATAGTTTGAACTACTACACAATTTGCAATGATATTTTAGGATGGCCTTGATTCAGGTAGAATTTGAATCTGAGTGATATACATTAGTAACTAATAAAATTAACCCCATAATTTTAGATTCACTTTATTTTCCAAATCATTTAATACTCAACTTTTATCTTTTAGTCTTCATAAAAAATTTTCCAGTTTTTGGCTGCTTTATATATTTTGAGAAGTCTCTTCTGTATTATACAAACATTTCTTAATTTCTTTTTATTTATCATCATCTTTGTGTATGCAAATCAGGTAAATAATAATTACGATGTCACAGTAATTATGTGTGATGTATAAAAGACAGGGAGTAATAATGATAATAATAATAACATATATTGAGTATTTGTTGTGTTAGAGGCACTTTGATTAGCAATTTGTGAGCACCTCTTATTCAATCTTATTAGATTTTATTTTCATTTATAAACTAGAGAGGATGATTATGTAAAATAAGTCTTCTGCATATAGGAAGTCAGAATTCACTGCAGTAATCAACAGAAAGTATTTTCTTATGTCATGAGCAATGTACTACAAACATGGTTCACTTACTAATACTACAATCACCATGGCTTATTCTAAAGGAAGTAATAATTTACCATATTCCATGTTGTTATATATTCCTCCAAAAGAAAGGTATGCTGAAGTCTTAAATTCCAATATCTTAGAATATGATCTTGTATAAAAATAAGGTCACTGAAGATGTTAATAATAAAAATGGGAATATATTGAGGTAAAATGGCCCTGATTTCAATGTGTCCTGTGTCTTTAAAGAAGATCATGTGAGGAGAAGGACACACAGAGAGAATGTTTTGGATAAGAACTGCAGAGATAGAAGTTATGGAGCTGCAGGGCAAGAAATGTCAAAGATTGACAAGTCATCAGAACCTAGGAAGGGGCAATGAAGGACACCCATGCAGAATTCAGAAGAAGCATAACCCTGTGCACATCTTGATTTCCAATTTCTAGCATCCAAAACTGTGAAACAATAAATCCAAGTCTTAAGCTACCCAATTGGTAATACTTTGTTAGGTCAACCCAAGAAAACATATATTTGAGAATTTGTGATGTATGAGAACTTCCACAATGAGGAATATTTAATTTTCACAAAGGCTGTAGTAACCTATGAGAAGTTTTTGATTAATGGGGCAATGAAAACTAGCATGTAAAAATAAATTAGTAAAACCCAATGCTTGGAAAATGCCAAAAGATTGTTTCATTTAATAAAAGGAGCAAAAATTGGACTTAAAAAGGAGCAAGAGTCTTGTGGGACCTTGGAGACTCATACATTAGCTGAGATTATAATTCAGAAAAAAATTGAATAAAGTTATAACACAGAAAAAATATACATGGAGAGGAGACAGGTAACATCACATTCTAGGCAAAGAACTATCAGAAAATCAAGGAAGAGAGAGAAAGTTCAAGAGAAGACCTGAATCACATTAGAAGCAGCATTGCTTAAATGAAGTTTGACTGACTCCAGTGGGGTCCAGAATTGCTTCAGATGCTAGACTGCCTCTTCTGTCCTGGACTTTGTGGGCAAGTTGAATTAGCCTGAAATTGCTTCAATTATTGCCACATATAGATCCTTATGATGATCATTCTCTTCCTGACTGAACTAGTCAGGTGATCTTCATGTCTTGCATTATAAAATATCACTACCAAAAGTAATTTTTTTCTAGTAAACATCTGAGTATTTACAAAATGGACCAGTGTTTGCTTTGTTAAGTTTTTAAATTTATGTAATATCCACTTCTCTTGTTTCTTCGTTGAATCTTTTTCTCCTTCATAAGATCACGAGGGATCCAGGAGACTTGAAAAAAGTTTTAAAGTGAGCTAATGAGTAAAAGAAAGGGGAGAAAGAGAAGATGAAGGGGAGGAGGAGGAGGAAGAGGAGGAGGAGGAGGAGACAATGATGATCATAGTGATCACAGACATTGAAATAATAAGAGACTGAGAAAGTTGGAATTATAGGATTTTTTGATCAGAAAAATGGGACATTGATGAAGAAGGAAATAATTGCTATGTGAAAGTCACAAAAGCATAACTCAAGTCTGAGGTTTTGTTAAAAATTTTGAATTTATCTTCCCACATTACTTTGTGAATGTTTATCATGTATACTGCGTGAATATGAATATGAAGTATATATCATATATGTATATGATGTACATGAATTTATATGTGATTGCTATGTCTTGGATATAATTTGAGTGTGTTAGCCCAAGAGTTCATGTGTTGAGGGAACTTGGTCCTCAGTGTGGTGGTATTGGGAGATGTTATGGAACCTTTGAGCAGTGGGGAATTAATAATGAAAGGAATTAATGGGCCATGGTTAGTTCTCATGAAATTATTGTTTTAAAAGAGCAAAGTTGACCCCTTGATCTTTCTCTGACTTTCCTTGTGATCTATAGTTCTCACATGCACTCCTACCATGATACAATCTGCCATAGTGTGATGGAGCTGGTGGGAGAAATCAAAGTACAGTTGCCATTATACTGTTTTCACTTTCTCCCTCCAGATTAGTGAGCAAAATGCAGGTCTTTTATTTTTAAATTACCTAATCCCAAGTATTTTGTTAGAGTAATGGAACACAGATTAATAATGACATATATTGGATATGTGTCTGTGTGTGTATCCACAACTTTTACAACTTTCAGCAATCATGGCTTCACAACTTTACAGGTATATGATTTGGGGGACTATTTAAATTTTTATTTCTCCAGTTATATCTAAAGAAGTGCTAGATAATAACATTAATTAACATTAATTAAATAGCATATTTGTACTAAAAATAATAAAACACAGTATTTTTAAAATAGTACCTTAGACATAGTAAGTAGTTAATAAGTCTCAGCTGATCTTTGACTAGGTAAATGTGGACTTGCTGACTTTTTCACACAGTAGAATACCAGAATTTAAATGAGCATGCTGTAAAGTGCAGTTTAAAAATTCATTTAAAATCTGACTTAGATTTTCTCTGATGAAGCCATTTTATTTCCTTTCTATTTGATGTAACAATTCTTGATTGAATCTCTTAAGATTACCTGTTTAAAATTTTGTGTGCCCTTTTGAGTTTTAGAAGTTTCTTAGTTCGCATATGACAATTACCTTCTACTGAATACATATGATAATAAAAATACTGTATTAGAATCCAGGTAGTTTTGTTTTTGCCTAGGTTTTATAATGCCACAAGTAGATTAATTCCTATCAGAAAATTGAGAAAAAACTGGAAAATCTTCCAAATCACAGTTTTATGAGTCCATCAGAGAATTGATGTTACAAATTTCCTAGGTCAGCTGAATTTCAAATGATGACAAGCCCCTTGAGGATAGACTAAACATACAAATGGTTTCACATTGGAAAGACCATGAGCCAAAAAAGAGGTTATCGTAAAGTGGGTAAGAAGAAAATCAAATTCTTATGAGCAGAGTAAGGACTGGTGTGGTACTTTAGAATCTCTGGAGCCCCAATCAGAACACAGGTCTACCCACTTGTTTCATTTGCCTTCACGGGATCTGCACTGGTGGTCCTGAGAAACACTGGCAGCAGGCATGATATTCATAAAATTCGTTTTCAGTAGTTCTGAGAAGCAGGATATGTTTGTCAGTTTTTCCTTGCTGTGACCAAAATACCCGACAAGAACAATTTAAAGGAGGAAAAGTATACTTTGACTCATGATTTCAGAAGTTCAGTCTATGGTCGACTGGCTCCATTGCTCTGGCACAAGTTGAGGCAAAACATCATGGTGGAAGGGCGTGGAAGAGAGAAGATTCTCAAGTCACAGAAGCCAGGAAGCAGAGAGAAACCAGACACAAACGCCACAGACAAAATATAAACTCCAAAGACATACCATAGTGATCTACTTCCTCTGGCTATGCCCCGCCTGCCAATACTTAAACATTCAGTCCATTAAATTATTAGTCCATCAAATACATCAATCCACTGACTGGGTTACAGCTCTCATGACCTAATCATTTCACTTGTGAACATTCCTGCATTAACAAAAGAGCACCTGCTAAGACCTGGTGGTATAATAGGAGTGCTTGGTGAAGCCCATCACTGCTGTGGACCTTGTATGAAGACAAGGTGGTAATTGGCAGTGCCTTCCAGACCCTTCTCTGACACAAAGGTTTCTTCTGATTAGAGAGAGAAAAGAAATTTATCTTTGTTCAGAACGACCCCTGCTTTGTCACGAGGGCAAGTCTGTCTGAATTTGAGGGAGAGATAAGATACCCTTCTGCCCAAAATTTCTGTTTTTATAGTTATCAAGAAAAGGCAGTGATATTAGCAGGTAAAAAAAAAGAAAATCCTGTTTCCCTACCCTATACTGACATAAATTAAAAGCCATCTACCACAAGAATGAGGCAGGAAACCCTGATGATGTGGACTGTCCACTGATTTGAAGTAAGGTTCTAATACCACTTTGGGAGAGGTATGTATTCTGCTCTTTTCAACTCCTACAAGTGAAAGGGACCATGTTTGTCTGCTCTCATGGGAGAAAACCTTCCTATGAGAGAGACCTACACTGTTGTCTTAATTTTCTGTTGTTATGTAACCCTCCCCAACACACACACATACACACGTGGTCACACACACCCACACACACATTCACACACACATTAAGCAGCTTGAAGAAACACACTGATATTCCTCACTTCGTACAATTGGGAAGTCTGTACACACTGTGGCTATCCTTTTGCAGAAGTTCTCAGAGTTGCTATTCAGATGCTGGTGAGGGCTACAGTTCCTATCTGGGGTTTTAGATTATTTTCCAAACTCACTATTTGTTGGTAAAAAAAATTTTCTTGAAATCTTGGACTATTCTCCCTGGATTTCCACTGGCTGTCACATGGGGTGGAGAGACACTTTCAGCCTTCAGACTGCTCACAGGTCTTACTTTTTGGCTTCCTCCATCTTCAAAGTCAGCTAGAAAGACGCCATTTGAATTGATCCCTTCTCTCACTTCAAATCTGTCTTGACAGGTAAAGTCCTATGCTTTTATGCAGTTTCCAGATCATGTCAGGTCCATCAAGGATGCTCTTTATTGTAAAACCAACTAATGTGAGATGGCAATTACATCTGCAAAATTCCTCAGCCTATAGGGCTATAGAATTAATTATGGAAAACATAATCATGTTCATAGGTACTGTGCACATGGAGTGGGTGGAACAACACAAGGTTTGATCATTAGGATTGATCTTAGACATCTGCTTCCTACAGCTGAGTAGATGGCAAATGTTGTTATTTAATGGGAACACCAAGAAGTTCTGAAAAAGTCCCACTTGAGGCACAGTTGCACAGGAACTGCTCAAGACTGAGACTGGAGCAAGAGAAACAACAAAGTCACCATGCTTTTACATAAGCCTACTCCACATGATAGGCAGCAGCGATCTACTGTGGGGAAGAGATAAGAGAACAAGAGATTCCCCTTCTCTGGGGCAGGAATGCAGAGTTTGAGAGAAGTTGAGAATGAATTAGGAATACTGATGGGGAACTTCTCAAATACCATGTTTGAAAATAGTCCTAAGGTCACAGTATATACCATTGGAGGAATCAGACATGATTCAATGATAATTGTTAAAGTAGCAGCAAGAGCTCAATTCTGTTAAAGTACTGATTGTTTTTTGGATAATCCTCCTGTTATAATGGCATGACAGAGAAGAGTTATATGATTTCTGGGTGTGAATGTTATTTAACTCAGTCTATATCATTCTTTTACACATAATTTTTGAGACATGACAGAGAAAATATCAAAGAATGCAAACAAATATATAGAGACAAGATATTCCACGCTGTCAGGTACTAGAACTAGAAAATAGCAACTTTAAAACAAATACAAATAATGTTTTAAGAATCTAGTGAAAAAGATGGACAATATTCATGAAAAGATGAGAAATATCAAGACACAAATAAAAATCACTATATGGTGAGTTAGAATTACTAGTGAAAATATACTAAAGATAAAGAAGTCTTTCTGTGGTCTTATCAGAACACCGAAATCATTAAAGCAAAGAATCATTAAAGCAAAGAATCAGTCTTCACTGTCTGAACGCCAATATTCTGGTTGTAGAATTTTATTATAGCTTTACAAAATTTTATGATCTGGGGAACCTGGGAATAGGGTAGGTGGAATCTCTCTTTGTTATTTGTTATAACTGCATATAAATCTGAAGTTATCTAATAATTAATACATTTAATTTAGGTTTTGAAAACACATATTTTCTCTGCTTAGTGAAGAAAATAATTTTCAAGTCTCAGTAACTCTCTGAAGTTCTTTCTGGTTATCCATCAGTCAAATTTGCAATGCTCCTCTCCTGACTCAAGGTTAATTTTGGTAGATCATGGCCATGCCTGCTTTGAGCCTAATGACACAGGAAGAAATGGCACAACACAGTGTGTAAGCAGAATGAAGCAAAGATGTTTCTACTTGTAGTGGATAGGCCTGGAGTACAAAGGTGACCCCCTCCTTAGCCATTGGTGACGCCGTCCAGCGGCCTCGATTTGGCATGGGGGACAAACGAGTAGCGAGGCTCTTGAATTCAGAACAGTTTATTGTTGAATCAGGAAACCTGGGAACCCTGGCTCTCAAACCTGGAACCTGGAACCTCCAACCTGGAACCTGGAACTTGGGACCTCCAACCTCGAACTCGAACTCTGAACTCCAGTGCTCAAGGAGAGCCAGCTTATATCCCCTCCAGGAGGTGAAGGGTAGGGCTGATGCCAATTTTGGGAAGATTAGGTGAGGAGCTAGCTGCCCAATCATGGCAAAGGTCAAAACGAGCAGGAATGATCAGGAGCACTTGGGAACACTTGTGCACACTTTGTGTGCGTGGACTTAATTGAATATGGCCAATGATAAATCACCTGGGTGTGCTTATGTTAATCAACCTCCTCACTGCCGATGTGACCAAACAACTTCTGGCTGGCTGCCAGGCGCCATCTTGGCAAGTCCGCATGGCATAGCCCCCAACAATTCCCCCTTCCTTATATGAAATGAAAAGGAAGCTGGCAGGGATCATGCCTGTCTTAGGTCCCGGGAATCAACATCCTGTCCTTACCTGTCATCAAAGGACACCAAAGCAGGGTTGGCACTCTGTCTTAGGTTGGTACAGTGTTTTCCGGTGGTTACCGATCCTTGACTACCGATCCAGGACACTAAGCCATATACTGGGAGATTGTCCCGCTCCAAGGGCAGCCATGGCCTCTTTTATGATCACATTATAAGCCTGTTGACTGGCTTTGAGTCGTTTGTAGATGTAGAATAGAATTAACACAAGCACACCCAAGCTTATTAGTGTGAGACTTAAGGGTCCCCCAAATTTGGTGCCAAATTGTGCTAGCCCATCTAATGCTCCTGTGATAAGTCCTCTCGGTTTGACTCTCATCTTAGTGGCGTTTATGGTGAGGATTTGTTGTCGAAGCCTTGTTACTAGCTCCTCAAATCCATCCGTCCATTGTTGTGCGATCTGTGAAAATAACTGTCTAGAGAAGTTCTCATTAAAAGTCACAAAAAGGAAAGGAAGAACTAGGCACACAGAAGTATATGAAAAAACAATCATTTCACTCTCTCTACATATTTCAGTATCAACTCCATTAACCTTTTGATCAGTGTACTTCCCTTTACTTATAGACCCTCCTTTTACAAAAGCCAGGGGGCTTATATACATACATGCCTTAAGTCCACATAAGGACCAGATGGATAAGAGGTTGAAATTGCCTTTATATTTCAAATTTTCTATAAAATTTTTGTACTTTAAGATGTGACATATGTCTGATTAGGTAAATACCAAGGTCCAAAAGCCAGATTGACAGGCCCCCCATAATGGAGGCCAAGTAATAGGCTTTTTGAAGTTCTGGCAATGGAGTTAGCAAGGGGCAAAAGGCAAGGCCACACCTTTACTATCCCCCATAGGCAACGCACGGCTCCTCCATTAACATGGTGAGGGATCATCAACAACAGCAGTTGGAGGAACTTCCACATCTTCTTGTTGTTCTTGGTTTTCTATTGAGGAAGCCTTGACTAATCTTTCAGTCACCCAAATTGGCAATTGTGCGTCCTGTGGGAAAATACAAACAGACCCTCGGGTCCAGATTAACACCGGATCTGGGCCTTTCCATTGTCCTGATAGAATGTCCTTCCAGAGCACTTGAGGTAGATGTTTTTTATTAGGCTCTGAATGACGGTCAGCAGCCAATCGGCCCTCAGAATCGAGATTTAAAGAATTTAAAATGAACAAGACAACAGATAATTTGACTTTTGGGGATCTGTATGATGCCCCTATTCCCCCTTTTTGTTTATAAAGCATGTTTTTAAGCATTAAATGGGCACACTCAACAATGCTTTGTCCAGTAGGATTATAGGGAATTCCTGTGACATGTTGAATACCAAAGGTGGAACAAAATTGTTTAAAGGCCTGGGACGTATATCCAGGACCATTATCTGTTTTAATTTGTTTGGGAACCCCCAGGATGGAGAAAGAATGTAAACAGTGTGTTATTACATCTTTGGTTTTTTCTCCAGAGTGAGCAGAGGCCAATAAATCCTGAAAAGGTATCAATAGACACATGAATGAATTGTAGTTTTCCAAATTCTTAATGATGAGTTACATCCATTTGCCAAATATGATTGGGCTGAAGCCCTTTTGGATTTATTCCTAAAGAGGGGTTAGGAATAAGTGTAACACATTTAGCACAAGACTTGACTATGTCCCGAGCTGTTGCCTTAGTAATTTTATAGCGTGTGCGTAGAGTAGAAGCATTTATGTGAAATTTGGAATGAAAAGTTTTTGCATTTTCAAGTGCATCAAAGATATGTGGGTCTCTTGTGGCCATGTCTGTTAAATCATTGTGTAAACTTAAAGGACCTTGAAGGCCAGTATGAGCCCGGACATTCCCAATGAAAAAAAGGCTTTTTCTATCCCAAATAAGTTTTTGTAAAGATTGTAAATACTTAGTGATGGTGGAATGAGGGAGAGCAGACCAGTTAATTCTAAATTTTGAATAGCATTAACAATGTATTTGGTATCAGAGAATAGGTTAAAAGGCTCATGGTGGGTTTTGAATACTTCTATAGCTACTAATAGTTCTGTTTATTGTACAGATAGAGTATTAAACAGCAATGTTTCTTAAACATTATTTACAGTAATAGCACGCGTACCATTTTTTGATCCATCAGTAACTATAAGGGTAGCTCCTATAATAGGTTCTTTTCGGGTGATTTAGAGAAAATTATAAGATGTTGACTCCAAAATTGGAGAAGAGGATCAGATGGCAAATGATTGTCAAACACAGCAGAAGTACTAGTAAAGACTAGAGCCCATGAATTTGAGTTATTAATAAGATATTGTATCTGATCAGTAGTATAAGGAGTAGTTATTGTTGAGAGATGTGACTCAAAGGTGGAAAGGGATACTTTTAATGCCCTAAGGATTAATTTTGCCACAGATTCAGTAAACAAAGATAAGACCTTGTTAGGGACATAATTCATATGAACCCAAAGAATAGGACACATTTGCCGAAACACTCCTGTGGGTAGATCCCAGGAAGTTTTTGGTGTCTGTCATTTGTACCTTATCAATGGCAATATGGAAGCCCCACCTTTTTAGTGACTTTGTTAAGGAATTATAACAATTTTCCAAGACAGTTTTTTTCTTTATGAGCTAACAAAACATCATCCATATAATGATAGATTAAAAGTTGAGGGTTTGCTAGGTGTATGGGTTCTATAACCTTGTTTACATATATTTGACACATAGTGGGGCTATTGGCCATGCCTTGTGGGAGAACCATCCATTCATATCTTTTATTAGGAGAACTGTTATTAAGTGAGGGCACAGTAAATGTGAAGCTTTTGGTGTCTGAGGGATGTAATGGAATGGAAAAGAAGCTATCTTTTATGTCAATTACAATGGAGGGCCAATTAATTGGAATAGTTGATAAGGTATGTAATCCTAATTGAATAGGTCCCATGGGTTTCATTATAGAATTTACTGCTCTTAGGTCATGCAATCACCTCCATTTTCCTGTTTTCTTTTTTATTATGAATATTGGTGTGTTGAAAGGAGAGGTGGATGGTTTAATGTGTCTGGCCTCTAGTTGTTCTTTAACCAATTGTTGGGCCACTTCTAATTTGTCTTTTGAGAGGTGCCACTGAGGGACCCAGACAGGTTTATATCATTTCCATGTTATTTTAATTGCTTCAGTGGCCCCTAATGAAAGTCCAATCCCTTTTTATCTTGTTTTGGAGTAACTAAAATGGGTGAAATAGGTCCTTGGCTATTTTTCCCAAGCCCTTTTCCCCAAATGTGTCCTTGGGCTAACATCATTTGATTAGCTTTTAGATTACTGTATGGGATCTCGGATGTGAGATATAAATCCATCTTTTCCATGATGTCTCTCCCCCACAAGTTTACTGGGAGATGTTTGAGGATGTAAGGTTGGATGGTACCACTATGACCTTCTTCATCCTTCCATTTTAATATGGCTGCACTTTTGTTAGGATTGGAAGCTATACGCAATCCCCTTAAAGTCTGATCTGCCTGCTGAAGTGGCCAGGCTTTGGGCCATTCTGTAATTTTGATAATACTTTTGTCAGCCACAGTATCTAATAAGCCCTCAAAACTTTTGCCTTCTATCACTAACTTTGTCATAGGTCTATCTTTTAAATACAATGTTAACACGACCATATTTTGGCCAGTAGAACTTAATCCTTTATATCCCCTAATAATATTCTTTGATGGATATTGATCATGGCAGCTGGGTAAGACCAACAATTCTGCTATGCAATCACCCTGAGCTATTATTGCTACACCTCTTGGAGAAGAAGCAAGGATTTTTTATTTCTCCTGTAAAATCAAGGTCTATAACTCCAGGGACAATATTTAATCCTTTTAAAGCAGAAGAACTCCTCCCCAGAATTAGTCCCACTGTTCCTTTAGGTAATGGGCCGACAACTGAAGTTGGTATTGTTTGTACTCCCATTTCTGGAGTTAATATTTCTCTGGCAGAGGCACAGAGGTCCAATCCTGGGCTTCCTCTTATTTGTCTAATTGGAGATCAAGGGGTAATGAGTCCGAGGCACTGACTGGTTAGCCCCATATATTTGTGGGCCCCAAGGCCAGGGGCCCTGATTCCCGTTTTTTGGAGGTAAAGGATTACCATCTTTGTCTCTAATTGATTTAAAGTCACTTGCCCAGTGTTTCCTGTTTTTACGTTGAGGACATAATTTTGGCACAGGACCCTGGGGGCAGTCCTTTTTTATGTGTCTGTGTTGTTTACACCGATAACACTGTTGGCCTGAGTGGGAGTCAGCATTGCCTGTAAGACCCTGTGCAAGCGCTGCAGCCATCACCTGGCCTTGAATAAAAGCCTCATTAATATTCCTACAAGCCTTTAAGTAGGCTCCAAGGTCTTTATTTTTCCAGGGTCTTATTGCTTCTTTTCACCATTTATTTGCTTGCTCATATGCAAGCTGTTTGACTAAAGGCATAGCCTGGTCTACATCTCCAAATATACGTCCTGCTATTTGAATCAATCTGTCTACAAAATTGGCATAGGGTTCATTGTTGCCTTGAATAACCTTAGATAACTGTCCTTGAAGATCGCCAGCACCTGACAGAGTTTTCCAAGCTCTGGTGGCAGCAACACTAATTTGTTTGTTGATACACACTGGGGTGGAAATTAATCTGATTACCTTGCCCTTCATATGGTCCTTGGCCTGTTAGCATGTCTAAATCCCATTGAGGATTACCCGCAACTGCATTACGTTGGGCAGTATCAGAACATAACTCCTGGTTAGCCACCTTCCACATAAGATATTGTCCCCCAGATAAACATGCTTTTGCTAAATTACCCCAATCAGTCGGAGTAAGATTTTGACTTGCAAGATTCTCTAATAAAGAAATGGTAAATGCAGCTTGTACTCCATAGGACATAACTGCCTCTTTTAACTGTTTTACTAATTTTAATATTTGATGATATCTCTAATTGTTTTGATCTTCAAATACCGGGAATATTGGGAACACTGATCGAGATTCTACATCAGCCCACTGTCTGGGGGCTGCCCCTGTGTAGCAAGTACATGCACTCCTACAACTTGGAAAAGAGTGGTGATCTGGATTATATGCCGGAGGGCGTGGCGCGGTAGGGGTTAGTTCCTGTTCTTCAGAGTCACTTCCCTGTTCTGAGTCTGAACATCTACTTCCTCTTTTAGAAGCTCGACTTCATCGTTCCTCTTTTACAGATTCTAGTATCTCTTCCCCCTCTCTTATCTGTTCATGAATTTTAGTCTTTAACAGAGCTCCATTTTCTTTTAATAATGCCTTAAGCGGACCCTCCATGCGGAGCTGAGAAATTCCTGGTCCCATGATTAAAATAGCTTCTCTAACTGCTACTAAAATAACAAACAGTAACCAAGCAAATAAAAGTAATAGAAATACTAACACAATTAACACTTTAAACACATTCATTTAAGACATCCGTCCTTTGCTGTCTCTTGGGACAACCTTCTGTTAATTTCCCTCACTAGGGGAACCTTCCCTTATGCTCCCTCACTAGGGGAACCTTCTCATTACGCTCCCTCTCTAGGGGAACCTTCTCATTACGCTCCCTCTCTAAGGGAACCTTCCGTTAAACCTTAAGGCAACCATTTCCTCAAATTAGGGAAACCTTCTCGTTAATTATGCTAGTAAAACTGTCTTTTACTTACCTTATCCTTGTGGTGCTGATAACTGTATAAAATGTTGAGTAGCAAGGCTCTTGAATTCGGAATGGTTTATTGTTGAGTCAGGAAACCGGGGAACCCTGGCTCTCGAACCTGGAACCTGGAACCTCCAACGTGGAACCTGGAACTTGGGACCTCCAACCTCTTACTCGAACTCGAACTCTGAACCTGGAATCTCGAACCTGGAACCTCCAACCTGGAACCTGGAACTTGGGACCTCCAAACTCGAACTCGAACTCCGAACTCCGGTGCTTGAGGAGAGCCAGCTTATGTCCCCTCCAGGAGGTGAAGGGTAGGGCTGATGCCAATTATGGGAAGATTAGGTGAGGAGCTAGCTGCCCAATCATGGCAAAGGTCAAAATGAGCAGGAATGATCAGGAGCACTTGGGAACACTTGTGCACATGTTGTGTGTGCAGACTTAATTGAATATAGCCAATTTTAAATCACCTGGGTGTGCTTATGTTAATCAACCTCCTCACTGCCGATGTGACCAAACAACTTCTGGCTGGCTGCCAGGTGCCATCTTGGTGAGTCCACATGGCATAGCCCCCGAAAATTGGTACAAAAGGCAGTGAGGGCTCTTCTATGGCCTCCTCTGTAGCAGTAGGAATCTCACATAATACAGGAGCTGTTTCTTTAGCACAGACTTGCCTCCATGAGCAGGGAGTAAGGAACTGAAAGGAAAGTCATTCTAGCTTCTTGTGTCTGTGGAAAATCATTGGTAATTCTTGTTCCAACATTTGACCATAAACAAAAGTAGAAACCACCTCATCCTAGTCAGATTACTTCAGGTTACTTAGACTTCTATCATAACACCAACAAAAACTTGATTGCTTTTTGGTTTTGAAAAGCTAATATATATATATATTAGAGTATAATATATATATATATATTATACTCTTCTGTCAATTTTCTAAGGAGAGAGACTATATTTCTTTTTATTCTGGTAACCACATGACAAAAACTTTAAACATACCAATATGTTTCAGAAATTTGTGCAAACCAATGTTTTGAGCATTGTGATTATTTTTTCAGCAATAGGAATATTTCTAAAATGCATTACACTTTTCTTTATTGTTTCAGTCTTAATAAAAAGAAATAAACACATAAATATATTCATTTAGGAAATGCTTTTCTTTTCCACTAATTCATACTCATTAATTCTCTCCCTTTCAACCATGTACTCTAGTGAGATGGGCAATATAATTCCTAGGGAAGGCATTATCTTATGCTTATGGCTCATCATTAGAATGTCTTTTCTTCTTTCACTTTCCACAGTACTAATGAATACTCTAACAGAAAAAGTAAGTTTATAATAGAAACATTCATCTCTAATTCTATAGGGCATTGAGACTAATTTTTTTGGAATCCAGATAATGACTGAGGAAAACCCTGATCTACTTGATCCCCAAACCATTTCAATGGTGATAAAATGAACTCTGTGAGAAAAGAAAGATTAACACAGAGAACATAGAAAGTATAATTTATCTCAGGTACTACAGATTAAATATCTTTAAAATTGTATATCAATTCATTCCTAAGAGAAAAATAAAGATTAATGTAAAGTTCTATCATTATCCCAACTTATTAATGATACTAATAGTACCATGATTGTATTGCACTCACTGCTATGATTATTAGAATTTTTTTGTAAATAAGTATGTTATAATGTTGGTTTTAAAGCCTATTTGCATGATTCTGTTTATCTGAGAGCTTCAGATAATATTTTAATGAAATTTCTAATGCAATTTTCTGTCTTCCCTGTACATTCTTTGATTTTATATATAGCTTCCCTTTGGGTACACTACTCTTAAAAGGTGAATAAATTTGTTTTAAAATGTTTTCAAAATATTGTATTTCTCATAATTGCCTCTTTATGCTTAAAGATAAGTGTGATGTCCTGTGATCAGTTTTCTGCCTCTCCTGTACTTTTCACCCTTTGCTATACTCCTGATTCAATCTCTTAGTATCTCTAATTTTTAAATTATTGTTATTATTTGATCTTTCTAAATTTCTCGAAATTTTGTTGTCATTATTATTTTTTCAGAATGTAGTTAGTGGTCTGATATAAACTTTGAAGTACAAATTTCTCTTGTGCAATGATATATTTTTTCTTTCTGAACATATGCTCTTATTTTAGGCAAATTTTTATTTTTGATAACTTTTATTGTTACTAAAGATAATTTTATAAATTTAGGGGCTTTAAGCATTCATTGTTATAATCCTGTTTAATATGGTGGACATCCATCTTGTTCTTATTGAACAAAAAAAGAATGAATTCAATTCAGGAATAGGCCATTAGTCACCTGCAACCTAAGATAAATCCTTAAATCCACCAGGCTGATTGTTTTTGCCACTGTGCATCCTCCAAAAACTTCCACGCTGCAGTGAGCACTACAGAGTATATATGCAGTATATATGGATTCACGAGGACTTGGTTCATTTATGCCACCAACCAATATTCAGTTTCTGAGAGAGTGCAGAATCTTGGGCCCAAAGAATGTCTAGAACTTCTTTCTTCATAACAGTTCCATTGACTTCCAAGTCACATTAAACCTGCTGTGATTACATTGTTTGTTCATTGAACAGAACATATGCATAAAATTCCTCCTTTAACTTTTCATAAGAATATCTATCTAGACCATGTGGTTTTCCACTTCATGTGATCATTTAACTCATTTGCATGTATTTTTCTCAACAAAATTTGTAAGCAAGAGGAGAGAGTCATATAAACCATTCAAAGGGAAACTGCATATAATTTGCTCCCTATATCATGTAGTTGATTCCACATTACTTGGTGTCTTAAATTATTAATATGGGAACATAATTTTGTGGAATTTTTTTGGTCTTTTTTATTATTTTTATTTTTAAAGACTGCATTTTGATTCATTGTACACAAACAGGGTACAAACTTTCATTTCTATGGTTGTACACAATGTAGATTCACACCATTCATGTAATCATACATATACGTAGGGTAAAAATGTCTACCTCAGTCCACTATCTTTCCTTCCCCCACCCCTTCCCACCTCATTTCCCTCTACACAATCCAAAGTTCCTCCATTCTTCACCTGACCCTCCCTACTTCCCCTATTATGTATCATCATCCATCATCAGAGAAAACATTTGGCCTTTGTTTTTGGGGGGCTTGGCTTATTTCACTTAGCATTATATTCTCCAACTCCATCCATTTACCTGCAAATGCCATAATTTTATTCTTCTTTGTGACTAAATTATATTCCATTATGTATATATACCATAGTTTCTTTATCCATTCATCTACTGAAAGGCATCTAGGTTGGTTCCACAATGATAAGTTTGAATTATATATTCTTCTCTTTACTTACCTGTTTCCTTAAACAACTTCATTGAATTAGCTCAAATGTTGTATTCCATTTTTAATTAAGTTAATCTGAAATATTTTTTCTTTTCCCAGAATGATAGAGTCCCCATAATTTCATACTCTTCTCCACTTGTCTATGGGCATTGGTCCCAATTGCTAAGTATAACGATTAAGGGATCTTAATCTTCTTTTGAATCAGACTAAGGTCCAACTCTAGACTCTTGCACATTTTTTCTGACAGTTCTTGGGCAGCTCACTTAACCTCATTTTTTGCCTCAAAATTTTAATGTATAGAATGGAAGCAACAGTATCTGGCCCATAGGATTTTTATGAAAATTAAATATATTCATTTAGGAGAAGTACTAAATGAATATATTCATTGACATACTTCTGCACATAATAAGCATGTGAAGCTAGATATTATTATTAATAAAAGAACTGTTTCAGATAAAATTGAGAATATTAAGTATATTGTTTGCTTCTGTAAACATTAAAATACATTAAAAATATATGAAAATGAAAATTTAAAATAAATTTATTTCATATACTTTCAACCTAAAGCAAAAATTTAGTGATTTTATTTAATTTTAAAGTTTTTTCTTAAACTTGGGGTTATTTGAATAAAAATTAAGATTGAAACAATTTGTTCCTTGTATGGCTTTTACACAGCAATTATTATTGCATTGTATGATCATTACTTACATATTATTTTTATCATTAGAATGTAAATTTCTAAAGGTCATGTAATGCTTTGCTTATCAATAATTCTTTGGGTATAATCTTTACTTACTTATATGCTTTACTCCAATATATTAGAACAAAACGTTTGATTTGATTTTGGGTAATTTTTCAATGTATTTTTTTCCTTGGTTTTTTCATCTATACAATGAAAATAACAGTAGTTTCTATATCAAGTAATCTCTGAGCGGGTTAACAACTTAATAGATGTAAAAAACTCAATGAATATTGCTCTTTAAAGAAAAGGAAGACAAAAGAGACGTGCAATAAAAGGTTGTAAAAATGAACATAATTTTAAGTATACTGTATTGTGATCACAAAGCCAATCATTCATTCATGTTAATTGGTTGACATATAGTCTATAGTAGTAAAACATTCATGTAGAATGAAGGTATTTACTGCCTAGTGAGCAACTTTTATGTGCCAGATGAACTACACATGTTTTTAACATGATTGTTAATGATAACATCTAAGACTGAGCACTGATTATATGCTAGGCACCATGTTTTAAGATGGTTGCATGCATTTAAACCTCTAAACAATCCTATGAAATAAACACTTCATTGTTTCCCCATGTACGGGTGCAATAAACAAGTCTTAGACTACTTTGTCCAACCTCATAGCAATATAGAGTAGAAAAATTGGAATTCAAATCCAGAATTATCTGATTATATTCCTACGCTCTTAATCATGTCTACACAACTTCTAACAAATTTTTAGCATAAACTATGAGATAGGTACTATTATGCTTCCATTTCAATAGGGAAACAGGGTGAGGAGAATAATTCCCCATGAGGTATATTTTTCATCCTAAAAATACATGTGAAGCATACATAGCCAGTGTGTCTGGCATGTAGTGAATGGTTTTGACATACTAATATTATTTTTAATATAATTATGATTTAAGGAATTTAACTAGTACTGTGTTTAGACAAGCTACAGTTTCAACTCCAGTCTCTGTTTCAAATGCATTCACTCTTCCTACGAAAGATGAAGAACAATTTATTGAATGTTCAATTCCTTCACAGTATACATATAGATTAAAACCAATTCAGCCTTCCTGACCACAAGAACAGATTGTCTCAGTTTTATTTTAGGTTAGTTTCCTTGGGCACATAAAGTGAAAATAAGAAGGGCTACTTTATCTAAGACATTTTGCTCTTAAACTCTATTAACATCTGTGTCACTAAACAATCTTACTTCAAGTTATAGCTTTTAGCTTCCTTCCCAAGGTTCACATTGCGGATCACTGGATCAGAGAATGTTTTCTTTCCCAATCATGCTCTAGTTACTTTTTACATCATCCAGGGTTGTGCTTAGAGAAGATTTTAGAAATCAAGCATCAAACCTGAATTACCATCAACTTACAGGTAATAAACTTCAGATATTCATTTTATCATAATGCAAGTTAACTGTTAAAATAAGGACATCTGAATTTTATGAAAATGGTTTGTAGACTTGTAAGTGCTACAACATTAATTTTAAGTTGTAAATTCAGAACAAATTTAAGGGAAGAGCATGACCTGATGAAAGGAGGACAGCTTTGACATTGTACACTTGACACAAATCCTTACTCTTCTACATGCTCATTATGTGATGTTTATAACTTTTCCTTTTTACATTAAGTATTGGGGACTAAATCCCCAGTTCCTTTGCACATGCATGCAAGGCACGCACTCTAACACTGACCTACCTGTCCTACACTTTTTTAAAAAGTTTTATTTTGACACAGCATATCACTAAGTTGCCCAGGCTGGCTTCAAACTTGCAATAATACCTCAACTTCTGAAGTAGCTGGGATGACAGTCATGTGCCACCATGCCTGGCTGATTCTGTAATTCTTAAAATAATGACTTGAATTTTAGCTTTTAGCATCTAATTTTTCCAGTCTATAAAATGGACTCATAAAAACCTACCTTATATGTGTTGTGGATTAGAGACAATATGAATGAACAGTTGTCCTATACATAGTAGCTATTATGAATACACATTTTGTTTCTCAAAGTGCATCAATTGATACACTTTTTGGTTTTTCAATTCTTGTGTCAATAAATCTTTGAGAAAATTTGGAAATCATTATATTGATAAAATAAACTTAATGTTACTATTTATTTGTCAAATAATACTTGTAATATTAGTTTAAATTTTCAGCATTCATCACTATGACCATCACCATCATCATCTCTGTTCCTCCAAGCCTAATGGAAAATCCATAAGGATTCATAAATCTTCTTGAAAGGCTAACTATATAGAAGCTATTAATATTTTATTAGCAACATAGCTGCAGCTGTCTTTACAAAAAATTTAATCTTAAGAGAAATTTTTGATAGATTTTTCTCCATTAAACAATAGAGGATATATCTATTTTCATTTTATCTAATATGTCTTTTAACTTCAGCTATGTCATTGAATTCAGAAGGAGCATTCCATCATATTTAATGGAAATAACTTATTAAATATTGTAGAAAGATGACTTTGATGATACTTTCATTAATTGAAGGTTGCCATAACAACTGAAGGTCTACATTTACCAACTCCTACTTACAAAGAGAACTAGCTGTCCTATATCACCTTTATTATAATTCTTAACACTTGCACATGTGTGGCATGCCTAATTTATTTCAAGATGATATTGAGGTGAAAAGGACATGATAAAAATGCAAATATAAGGTACATAATTATGTCCATTTTTATTACCACAAAGTACCACAAGTTAACTCACCTTTTTGTGTGCCTGAATATCTCAGAAAGTATTTACTGTTTTCAGGTACATAACTGCACCCAGGATATACTCTTAAATAGGATCTTTATGAAATTTGTCAGAATATATTTTAATACTTTTTATCTAGGCTGAAGTCTAAATGTCAGTACTTTTACCCTATGTGATATTTGCATATTTGTTAAGTGGATATCATATTAGAAAGTAAATAAGGCATTTAACTATTAAACAAGTAAAGAGAAGTAATTCTTTCTGAAGAGGGACTCAAAGTAGGACTGACAGGGAATGGCAGTAGCAGTAACCCATAACCATCCATGAATCGCAATCATCAAAAGCTAGGCCAGAGGTGACAAAACACAGAAATCTTCTACATAGTGTCCATTTGACAAAATAAATTCCGAATTTAAATCCCCATTTGGATCAGTTAATTTAAAATTTAACTTTAACTCTTTTAAGGTTTCCTCTCCTAAAAACAGGGCTGGTAATATATTTGTTTACACACACAGACATACACACACAGAGAAAGAAAACTAAGAAAAAACATCTATGAAATGAGAAATTTTCTCTGTACTTCTGTTCTAGTATAGACAAAAGTCCATCTTTCACTCAATTTTCTACCTGCTATTAGCAAATCCAGTTCTCCTATTACTCTCATAGTCATCAGTTTGAACATTATTGAGAAATTCCTGAGGAGGAATTTATTTATTTAGTCATGTACATTTTGTTCAGCCAAGTTCCTCTGAACCACCATGCCTGCCTACCATACCTGAATTTGAGCTCATTTTCTTCTGTCTCCATAGTTTCAGACATATTGGTATTTTTTTCACATGTAAAAATATTTTCCATTTTTCCTGTGTTAATTCCATTCAATGTGCTCCTCCCTAAATTTAAATTGTCCTTACCTCAGTGTGTGTCACTGGAAGATATGACTAAGATGAGTTCTTCACTACTTATGTTTTCCCAGAACAGAAAAATGGTTCTTATGGGACCAGTGAGCAGCATTTCCTACCCCCATGTGAGAGAAACTTTATTTTATGAAACTTTATTTTATGAAAATACAGCTGAGATGTATGGGCGTTCCTTCTATCAGGAGGCTTCCACTTGTAGTATAGAAGCTCTACCTTAGGTATGCAGGCCAAGGGCTATGAGTTTTGATTGGTTCCTCCCTGGCTTTAGGGTGGGAGCTCCATGCCCAGAGAGTCACACTGAGAAGTCTAAGGCAACCAGCACCACCCAATGATTGGTGAGTAGGGCCAGAGGTATCACGTGGAGAGAGTCAGGTCATTTTCCCCACCCCCAGCTCTGGTAAAGAGCAGTGCTAGAGTTTGGCCCAGGAATAAAGACAGGCTGTTGGAACAGTCTTATATAGTTCTTCCTAAGGAAAATAAATTTGTTTGAAACAAAGCTTTAGTGAGTTCAACTCAAAACCACAGAGATCTTGTTAGATTCAGAAGAAGCTAGTCACTCCATGATAGCAAAGTGAAATGGTAAACAGTCTTAAAACTTTAACAGAGAAAACGAAAGTGTGAGACACCTAACAAAGATCCTTCTAAGATAGGAATGTGTTTCAAAGATTGACATCAAAACTAACAGTGTAGAGGGTTTGATCTTAAATCATAACATATTGTGCAGCAAACACCCAAGATGTAGCAGACAACTGCCAGCTAACAATTAGGACAGGTTAACATCTGAGTCTGAGACCAATCAAGCCAGACCATCCAGAACACTTAAGAAGAACCTGGGAAAGAGGCACTTAAAGAGAGTGCAGATAAAATCACAGTCATCCACGGAAATGGAAGTGAGAGTCAGGAAAACTGTTCAAATGGCCAAGACTGTGCCTTATGAGAATTGACATTACAGCTTTCAAAATAGTAAAGGGACGTTAGTGAAAGAGTCTAGTCAAGTCATTAAAAAAGTAAATAAGCAAATAACACAAAGCCAGGAAAGTCAGTGTACAGAGTTGTCACAATACAGAACTTAAAATGTCCTATTTGCAACAAAAATTATGAAGTATGAAAGATAATTATTTATATATTTGGCTTAACATGTACCGCTATTTAAACTGTTTTCTGTTCACTTCATCTTTTTTTCTTTTGTTCTTTTCCTTCTCTTGCTGCTTTACAATGTTCTAACTGAACTTTTGATATGATTTCATTATATCTTTCCATTTAGCATATAAGTAGTACTTCTTAAAATATTTAATTGGTTTGTATCAAGTTTGCTGTCTGTCCTTTAACTTAAACACATTTTTCAATTAAGAGTGGGATGCTTTGTGTATAGGCAGGCATGTTATGAGATTTTCAAGTCCTCCCTGTCATCCCTTATGTCACAACTGTTGAGGAAAGGAGAGAGATTGCTTCCACACACACCCCCACTTAGTTCTTACGTGGGATCTTTGGCTGGATTTAGAAAATTAATGAATACAAGAGCTGAGTGATGAGAAAAATGAAATTTTATTAAATTTGTATGTACACCTAGATCTTCACGAGAGTGAAACCTGAAGACATGATAAGAGAATGATGCTTTTATAATTTTTAGACAATGAATAATAAATTTGTGAGGGAAGAAAAAGGCAGATGGATATATGGGACAAGGTGGTAGATTCTAGGGATGTCATTGAGAGATACAGGAGCCAGCGGAAGATAATGTTACTTTGCAAATTTTATTTATTCAGGTTTATTTCAGCCCCAATTACCAGTCTCTGGTGATCAAGGCTATTCTTGAGTCTTAAGTGTGAGAAATATTTTCCTTCCAAGATAATTTTTAGGGTTTGCTCCTTGGCTTGTTGCTTGTGGGAAAAGACAGGAGAGTTGGTTATTTCTGAAGTTATTGTTGTTTAAGAGATTTCAGCTTGAAATAGTCAACACACTAACTTGGCATAATTTGAGAACTTCTTAACTCCTTCACTATCATTTATTTAACTTGGTCATACTCCATAATTACCCAATGAATTATGACATCATTTCTACCTTAAACTAAGTTATCTTTCAGATACATTGATCATTTTAAAAATAGCATATTATTTGACATTTTTATTCCTTCCCTGGTGTTTTTTTTTCTTTTTTCCTCTATGCAGTTCTGGTATTCTGACATGCATCATTTCCCTAGCCTGTGAAGAATAAATTTTGTTTTCACTTGTAGCCTTTCCTTTTCTTAGTGTTTCCATTACACTGTTTATAGCCTCATCAGCCCTTTCCTATTGTCTTTTAGAGTAGAAAGTTCCTCCAGAGAAACAGAATCAACAGGAGGCATATATAGATATATATTTAGACATAGATACAGATATAAACAGAGACGTGGAGGTAAGGTAGATACATATAATAGATATAGATAAGAGGTAATTTATTATGTGAATTGGCTTACATTATTGTAGAGACTAACAAGTCCTTCGAATGCTGGAAAACTAGGAAAAATCAGTGGTGTATTCAGTCTGCCTCTGAAAGTTGAAAAGTAAGGAAGCCTATGGTGTAACTCTCAGTCTTAAACCACACACCTGAGAACCAGGGAGGGGTGGAATTGTGCTATCAATGGAAGTCCTACAGTCTAAGGCCAATAACAGAGGTGCTTCAGTGTCTGAGTCATGAGAATGTGGATATCCTAGCTCTGGGGTAAAAAGCAAACTTGACCTTCCTCTGCCATTTTCTTATATCTTCATCCTGAATGGATTGAACAATGCCCACTTTCATAGATGAGGGTGGATTTTCTTGACCCAGACTACTAATCCAAATGCTAGTCTCTTCTAAAACATCCTATGACTAAGCCAGAAATATTTGACCAGCTACCAGGGTGTCCCTTAGCCCATAGAACTGACCCATAAATGAAAACATCACATAGACCTTAGCATTTAACCAAAGGTGTTTAAAATTCCCTATTAGCTCTTAATATTTGTGTCACATCTGAATTTGGTTATTATTTGTCTCTTCAGACAGTGCTTTTTGTTGCCTTTTGATGTGTCTTATAAATTTTTATCAACTGCCATACTGTGGTAGATTGGATTTATAAGTGACATCTACGTTATTCTGCCTGGGAGTAGTGTCGTGTATAGTATTTTACCTAATAGTAGGTCTCAGAGGCATCATTGTCCCCTAGCATCCTTGTTCTTGTCTCACCTACAGACTTTAAATTTCCTTAAATATTCCTTCTTAAAGAGCATTCGCATTCTACAGCTCTGTCAGCTGCAACCCAATAATATTATTCTGATACACTTTTACTGTGTTGATAAGGTGGAGGTGAGGAGAATCAATCCATAATCTTTAGGATCAAATCTCCATCTTTCCATGAGCCTGTGTCTCTGAACTGTTAACTTCACAAGTGTCACTCAGGTGCTACAGTTTCTTGTGTCTCCCATAAATAAGAATTCTGGAGAGGGGTATTCTTGTAAGAAAGTCCCTTCTTCTAGGGAGAAAAACACAAGCAAGTTTTTCCTAGAGAGTTAGTATTTTTAGTTCACAGAGATTATTCTACTTCATTCCCTTGTTAGAGCTACAACTCAGTATCTTTCTGAGATCATAAGATTTAAAGCTGTTGGGGTTCTCACAACACATTTAACTAGAACACTCTAAGATTGTGACCCCCCAGGGCTATTTCACTCTTACCTAGCATGCAACAAGTCATCAGAGTTAGCATTGAGATATTCCTAGCAGTGTATGGACTGAGCAGTTTCTCATTCAATTTGGTAGCTCAAAGCTGTCTGGATTTGATTGTGTTTATAAATTTCTAATTGGGTGTTTGCCTTGATGTGATAAGTTCAAGAAAAGTCATTGATTTTACTTTGTTCAGTTTTTCTTTTGATAAGGATGTGATTAAGAACTTTCAAACACTTTCCAACAGTGACTTTTTTTTTTTTTAATAAATATACAAAAATACCATCAAATAGATTATGTTAGATTATGGCTATGACTGGACAACTCTATGAATATTCAAAAAATTAATAGTTTACTTTAAATGGGTGAAAGTATGTCATGTAAATATCTTCTTACATGAGTTTTTAAAATACATCTATTCAGAACATGTCCATAATATAACCAATTGCATTTGATTAATGGTTCTGACCAAGCTGAAGAGTAATGAATCTGAATTGTGTCTACTGTTTAGGAAAATTAACTTTTTCTAAATTGCACATTTTAGAATTTGTTCACTTTGAAATCACTTTGTATATCTCTCCCATGATTCTTCAGGTATTATTTTTATTATGTTTTCTAAACACTGTATTTTCAGATTTTTAGAGATGAACTACAATTTTCATTTAACATCTAATTTGAAGCTACTATATATTCATTTGGGAGGAAAATACATTTTAATTTTTTAAAACCATGTGAATATAAAATATTTTCTAGATTTTTTTTCATTGTTTGGAATTATCTTTAACTTGAGTTCTTACACAGGAAGTATAAAGAAACATATCAAACTGAAAAATTTTAAGAGTATATAAACACTTATTACAGGTTATAGAAAAATGATAATAAGGACATATATTCTTCAGAGTATTCACTATATCTAAGAACACCAAAATATCATTGGCAAAACATTTTATTTTATTCACAGTTAATTTTATTCACAGGAGAAGTGATCCAAAGTCCTTAATCCTGTGGTCAAATCTGTATGGCACTCTTTTATGATTTATTTTTATTTTTTCCCACTTATTGTTTTCATAGTATTATTTAGCTCAGAACCATACGCTCTGGATTCTAACAATGAATGCCTCTCAGTTCATTTCTAGAACTCTGACGACTTTCTTTCATTTCTTGTTTCTTCAGTCCATTGCCATTTCTTCACTAATGAAAAAAAAAATCTTATTTTCTCTTGAGATCCATAGATCCAGAATATCCATTGATGTTTAATTGTTTTTAAAAATATTTCCAATAAAAAGAGCAATAACTTATTTTACATACTTTTCAAAGTGTATTAAGCAGCATTTGCTGATTTTAGCATGTTAGCACAAAAATTCTGAGGACATTTATCATGATCAAAGTTCTATTTTTTAAATCATATATTAACATATTCAACATTATAATAGAACACTTTTATTAGAACTTATTGTATTAGTCTGGTTGGTTCATCTTTACAAAAAAATCTCAAAAGGGCAGAAATTTGTTACAGATTGAAAGTCTGGATGCTCACTGTCAAGATGCCAGTAAGGTGTATTACACTCTGAGATATGTTCTTTTGGCTGGTTTAGGAGGCTACTCTCTCAGTGTATTCACTGGGCTTCTTCTTCCTGTAAGTCTGAAAGGCTGTCTCTCTACCAATCGTCAGACTAATTATCTGAGGAACCTATTTCCAAATACAGTCGCATTGAGGATTATGATTTCAACATGTGAATTGGCAGAGGGGATGCAATTCAGTACACAGCACTTATATGTGGTTTTCCCTTTATTCTAATTGATATATCTACCCATTGTAGTTGTAGGAATCTATTTTAATAATTTATTTCATTGAAAAGATTTATTGGTGAGATTTTCTAACTTGAAGCAGTCCAATATTTAACATCTGTCCTTGTAGGATGATTGCTAAATGGTGTATAACCTTTGGTAGGAGTAATTTTATAGTCATTTTCAGTAAAAAGTTATTATCTCTTAGCAGTTTCCGAGTGATTTTTCTAAGAGTTTTTCATGTGTTCTGCCCGAGAACATTCCAAAATGATATTCCTTTTCACCTTCATTATAGAATTTTTAAATATGCCTCTGCAACTTCAAGTTTTGCTTGGGTCAAAAGTATAATTAAAAAACACCAAAGGTCTAAAACAAGTTAAATATTGGATATCAAAATGAACTATATTACTATATCTTGATGCTAACCATTTATATATGCAAAATTTCAAATGTTTTAATGATAGTAATAGGTGTGATATTAAATTATTCACTATTTTTCTCTAAATTTTTACAACTCTAAATATAATCTGAAATTTTAGCATATGGTCTCATTGAAAAAGATTAATTGCTACAATAAGGAAGTAAAACTAAAACAGAAATAAAAGAAAGCAATAAAAAGACAAATAGTAAAGCAACAATGGAAAGTGAGGGGCTTCAAAAAATTGGGGATAAATAAATCTCAAATACTCCTAAGATAATAATTCTGACTTTTACCAATTATAATTAGCAAGTATTATTTTTCACTGAAGAATAACTACACTGCTTAGATGGTAAATGGTTGCAACTGATGTATTTACGATCTACATTTGAGATGGCAATTATTGAGATTATTTTCCTTAGATAAATTTGTAACTGTAATCATAAATTTATCATTTTTTAATGTGTTACATTTCAGTTCAAATATTTTTAAGGAGT
The DNA here is from genome assembly GCF_902686455.1 of Sciurus vulgaris. Classification (NCBI taxonomy): domain Eukaryota; kingdom Metazoa; phylum Chordata; class Mammalia; order Rodentia; family Sciuridae; genus Sciurus; species Sciurus vulgaris. The sequence continues at coordinate 61,959,419 of NC_136467.1, forward strand.
TAATAAATGTTACCTATCCAAGATAATGACAGCTGTTTTTTGAAATTTAATTGTATCAAAATACATTTATGTTATTACAATTTATTCTTTTAATTTTGCTTTTCTGTTGAAAGTGCAACCATGTCTTTTATGGCAACATATCAAAATAAATATTTCAAGTTAAAAGCAACGTAGTTTTCATGTAAATTGATGTTTGAAAACATTTGTCCCACATTTTGATTTGTAATGTTATTTATTTGCTTTTATTATTTTATTTTTTCCTAATTTGGTTCATGAATACTTCAAGGCAAAAACACAATGATCTGTTTTCATCAGAATATTTCAAGAAAATATCCTGTTTCCCTTAACCCAATTAAGGGGGCATGTTTTTATTTATTCTAAATCATGTGTCTATATACCAATATTCCTTTCCTTTTCAAAGGGCATCATTTCTCTATTCTGACCATCAGGGGACAGGGGATAAAGTGGAAACAAATTATTTCTTTTTGTTTGTTTGTTTTGTTTTGTTTGTTTTGGTGGGGATACCACTGATCAAACTCAGGGACACTCAACCACTCAGCCACAGCCTCATTCCTATTTTGTATTTTATTTAGAGACAGGGTCTCACTGAGTGGCTTAGTGCCTTGCAGTTGCTGAAGCTTGCTTTAAACTGGCTATCCTCTTGCCTCAGCCTCAGAAGCTGTTTGGATTACTGGAATGTACCACCATGCTTGGACACAAATTACTTCTTATTCTTATGTAATTATAGGAGGACCGTTAAGTTTAGATTGAACCCACCTTCTTATCACTAGATCTTAATATAAATTGCTGCCAGTCATCCGGGAATAAGAGCAAAATATAAGGAGCAAAACTAATCACATGGGGAAAAGATTTAAAGGGTTAATCTTCATAACTCTCCATATATGAAGAGGCCAGAAATCTTCCAGTGAAAAGAATAGAGTTTTAAAACAGGTAATTATTTAAAATAAAAAAAAAAAATCCCAGCTAACTATTTTGTGGATGCCAACATAAGAATTCCAAGTTTATATGGAAAGGTAAAGAAGATTTAGAATGGAAAACATGATAATGAAGAACAAAGAGGACTGACACTATCCGATATTAAATATCTAAAACAGTCATCCTATATTGACAAACTTAGAGTGATATATGTAGGTGAATACAATATGAATACAATAGAGTCAAAGAAAAAGGGGATAAGTATGGTTAATTGATCTTTGGTAGAGTTGCAAAGGCTGTTCAAAGGAGAAAGAATGACGTTTCAATAAATGGTGTAGCAACAATTCAAAACTCATATTCAAAATATCTGAAAGTTTAAGAATGAGTGACCTAGTAAGTTTTAAAAAAAGACTTTTAACCTCGATGCTCAATAAATCTGAAAACAGGCATTCTTAACATTTATAATACATAAAATAACATTTTAATGTAAGTATCATTAGTTTAGGGAGCTTGCCCATTCAATGGGTTTAATGCATGTGTTTTCTGATATTTATTAAAATTGTACAAATTAAGGGAATTTTAATACCCAAAGGATATATGATGAGATCTGTAATTAACCAAAAAAAAAAATATTTTGACTACCTTTTATTAGATTCCTGGTATATGTATTCTTTAGAATATCTAATAGCAAAACTTAAAAAATAATTATTGTTCAAATTAAGTAAAATCTGAAAATGTGCTGTAGATGTTAACTATCTGACCTATGCCCAGGCATGATGTTCTATCAAAATACTTTCAAGGTTGTCCTCACAAATGTCTCATCTGTTAAAATAACAGATGGATTGTGAGCATTCAGATTTTAAAAGTCAATACTTAATATTTAAATGCTAAAAAAATTAAAAAAGATGACCTTGAAAAATAACCCATAATTGCACTTCACACAGGAAAAGTTAACTCAAAGTACATAATAGATCTTACTGTGAAATGCAGAATGAAAAAAAAAGAACTACCTTATAATCCTCCAAATCTTCTTCTGGATATATATCTAATTGAACTAAAATCAGAATCTTGAAAAAAAAAATACCTACACTCCTATATTCATTGCTGTGTTATTCACAATAACCAGAATGGAAAAAAATTCCTAATACAAAATAAGTGGAGTAATATTGAGTCATATAATACAATGTGTATAAGAATAAGCATAAGTCCTTAAGTACATGATTGAATAAAATAATGGAGGAGAGCAGAGTTATTGAATAAGATAGGATAGACAATAAAATGACCAGGCAGTCAGGGTAATGGGCCTCAGTTAAGGCTCTTTTCAAATGTAAAGGCCACTCCATATATTCAGAAATACTCTGAATATTCCAGCCAACTCTTGGTGAGGAGGAAGGAGGCATGTGAGACAGACCTGACCGAAGACTATATACTCAAGGACAAACCAATAGCCTTAAAACTTTTCCAATACCTGTTTAGCACAGATTTTGACTAATAGCTTGGTATTTTTCCAATCCCTGAATAGCATAGATATAGTCAATGCCCCTACCCAGTAGCCATATAAGTCCATAGACCAGTAAGCTTAAGTGGCAAGCTCTGTCAGGACCTCTCTTACGCTACAGGAGCTCTGTCCCTTTTATTTTCACTTGAGTAAATAGTAGTCTTTTATGCTCACTCTTCCTCACCCATGAATTTAATTCTTTGAATTCCATGAGAAAAGAAACTGGAAAAAAGACTGGTAAGCAGCTGGGACCTAGTACATTACAGCAGTAGCAAAGACTGGAAACCTGGTTTCAGTATCTCCCATTTAGAACAATTCCATATGATTTATATAGGTCCCATGGGAAAAAATTACTCATTCATTAACTGTGGGGTGTACATAGTAACTTCCTTCCAGAGAAAAATGTATGAAAAGGCTATGTGTGTATGTCATGTCAACAATGTGTGCTCTTCCTGCAATATGCACTGCATATGTACTGCACTTTATCTCTGTGGTTTTCCTGATCAAAACTGTTTACCTAATACTTTCTCTGATAAGTGGATGATGATATATAATGGGGGTGGGGTTTGGGGGGTGAGAGAAGAATGGCGGAACTTTACACACAAAAGCATAATAGTATGACATTTGCAAATAAATGGATGAAATTGGAGAATATCATGCTAAGTGAAGTTAGCCAACCTCCAAAACCCAAAGGCCTAATATTTTCCCTGATAAGTGGATGATGATATATAATGGAGGTGGGGGATGTGGGGAGTGAGAGAAGAATGGAGGAACTTTAGATTATGTAGAAGGAAATGAGAGGGATGCCAGGGTATGAAAAATGGTAGAATGAGACAGACATCATTACCTTATATACACATAAGATTACACGAATGGTATGAATCTACATCGTGCACAACCATAGAAACGAAAAGATGTACCCCATTTGTATACAATGAATCAAAATGCAGCCTGTAAAAATAAAAATAAAAAAAATGAAAAAAATATATATATACAAATTTCAATTGAGCAGCATTCTATAAAATACCCTGCTTCAATTCCCCCAAACTACTAAGGTCATTAAAAATAAGTAAGACAGAAAAATGTTACATTTAAGATAATTCTGAGAAATGATTATTTGTAATGTAATATATTAAATGGAATGCTGATAGAGAAAAGCTACTCAGTAAAAACCGAGGAACTCTGAAAATATGTAGAACATAGTGAAAAATAACATTGTATTGGCTCATTAGTTGTGACAAATGCTTAAAATAGGAAAAATTTGAATGTGAGGCATATAGGAACTTTGGCTAATCTGTCATTTTCCTGAATATCTAAATATATTCTAAAAATCATGGTAAAAGTGACATAATAATATCAAATATAAAAATAATATAACAATAAATGTTCTAAAAACAATTTTTTAAAAACTTAATGTAACAAATGCATAAAATGAAAATACAGGAAATTATAACCGACATTATATAAAGATATGAAATTTAATGTAGCCCCTGCTGTATTCTATAATTTTTTATATTAGATTCAATACCACAAATCTCTCACTCTAAAATTGAAAACCAATAAAAAATCCACAGATATTCTGTAAGTCTATGAGAACACACAAAGATAAAACATCATACATTATCCTTCTGCAAAAGTCAGCACACTAAAGGAGTGATGGATGAGCAAACCCCAAGATGACGCAGATTCATTTAAACCAGCAGCACAGCTATGGCCCTAAGTCAATCACTACTCAAAAGCAGCAATATGCCATCAATTGCATCTGAATTGAAAGACAACAATGGTCCACTCACGAAAGGCAGTATTTTCTCTAAGAAATTAGTGACTTTAGTAGCCTTAATACTTCATAATATGTCTACTTAAACATGTATTTCTTGATGCCACTTAGTTTTCCTTTTTCTTTTGCTTCCTGTGGTCAGTGTACTTGCAAGACAGGCACAAGTAACCCAATGGATATATTTCCTAAGGATTTGAGGATAGGCTTATCAAAAGCATGCTCTGTGTATGTTGGGGGTGGGGTATGGAATTGATATTAAAAAAAGACTTGTTACATAAATTTAACCAAATTTTCTCTTTGATATCTTCATATTAACATTGATTAGAAGATAATATTACTGAGTACAGGATTCAGATGTAGATAAATCCAATTCAAAATTAGAAAGCCATCCAGGAGCTTTAAATTGTTTGATGATGACTTATACAATTAAAGTCACTTTATATTTGCTTACAAAATGTACAAAACCAAATGATTCAAGTGAGAAATATCTATAGTATGACATAGCTGATGGAAATTATACAATAAGTTGGTTATGAAGTATATACAATTATTTATTAGGGGCATCCAATCTTTCTCTTTTTATAGACATAAATCTCAAGGTTTGCCTTGAGATAATAAAAACTGATTTTATTCAATATTTTTTATTTTAATACATTGAATGTATATCAATAACATGTATAAAACATATATCAAACAAAAATATATAAATAATATAAAATAATAATGTAACATTTGAAAAAAAACATGTAAATTATATCAGAATTACAAAATATTCCCTTCTACCATTTTTAAAACATCTTCAGATTAATGAAATATTGAATTATTTATTTAAATTTTCATCTCAGTCCATATTACTTATAATAATGAGAATTTCTATATTTGAAACATGGAAATAATTTATTTTATCTACAACATGAAAATTATCAATGTAAAAATAATCACAAATATAAAAACAACTTATTAAATTCAGATTTATAAACTAGTCTGTTATTTTATCAAAATTGCCTTTACCTTTATTTCTTTGTTTTGGTAATGATATATTTTGTTAGTGAAATATAAAATTTTTCCATTATAATTATGTATTTACCAATCAGTTATGGATTTTTTGGTGTGTATTAAAAATTACATTGCCAGACTAGATTTAAATAATATATCAAATTGATAATTTTTTGTTTCTTACTTTTATCTGTTTTTGTCACATTTTGTCTTATTCTGTATATTACCTGTTATCACTATTGATATGCAGCTTCAGTAATTGTGTGGCTATCTTTTTTCTTACACATGTATTTACTTATGTATTTATTCATTCATTTATTTATTTGGTACTGGTGATGGAACACAGGGCCACTTAACCACAGAGTCACATCCTCAGCCCTTTCTAAAGTTTTCTTTTTTAATTTTTTTTTTTTTTAATTTTGAGACAGTGTCTCACCAAGTTGTTTGGAACCTCACTAAATTGCTGATACTGGCTTTGAACTTGCTATCCTCCTGTCTCAGTCTCCCGAGGCACTGGGATTACAGGCATGCTCCTGGTTCGTGTATTTTCAAATTAGTAGTTTTGTGTGATTTTATTGTAGTAGAAGCTTCTCCTACACATAACATATACATGAATTTCCTTTTTCAGTTTAATCAAATAAATTTTCTGATTTTCTATGGGAGGCTAATGAGCTTACATTTATTTTGATTACTATTGAATTTTGTCTTATTTCTAACATTTCAATGTGTACTTTTAAGTCTTTTTTCTTTTAAAGATGCCCTCCCCACAAAATTTTATGTTGTTAGTGATTTCGATAAACTTCTTTTAATTTAAATCTCAATTGAAAGTTATTGATTTTGTTATGAAGGCTAAAAATTTTTAATATTTGCCATTATGAATTTTCTTTAGAGTCTATATTTTTAGAAATTCAAACCTCCTTGTGTTTACAAAATAAAGTATCTAATTTTAATTTACCTTGAACAAATTCACCAATAAATTCAGATTATTATTGACCAAAAGTGTTTTCTTTGACTTTGTTATTTTACTTTAGGCTTTTGCCAGATATACTGTTCTCTTATGTTGAAAGGTTCTGGAACACAGAATATTATTTGCATGTAAATATGCATCTCAAGATGAGCAAAATGATTTTCTGTCAAATTTTTTTCTGTATTACTTAAAAATTTTGTTCTCTTACAATTTGAAAAAAAGAGGTTATTCTCCTCTCTTCTTCCTTTATTCTTTTCTTTCTTATTATTTCTGTGACCTTGTGTTCAATTTTTTGCAGACTGCCTCATTTTACTTTCCATTTAACTAATTCTGTCCTTAGCACATGAAATAATAATTTTCTCTCAATTAAACACAGTAATATTAGCTATAGCCTAAGAGTCTGATAGTGAATATATAGTTTCCTTCAAAAAACTAATCTGCAGCTATCCTATTTCTATTTTTATTTCATATTTCCTTATCCTTTTATGTTCATAAATTATACTTCCTTATATTCTTTTGAAGATACTAATCACAATCCTGAATTTTTATTCTGAAGTTCTGCTGAAATTAATGCTCGTGTTGCATGTCTTTCCTTATCCTGCTTTTCTCCTTCAGTAGTATTTTTTTTTCTTTTTTCTTTTACTTACTTTAAAATCACCCACGAAATAAGATCAGTTGGGTTTGATATTTGCCAATAGACAGATAATTTTCATTTTGTCCAATTAAGTGCTCATAATTTTGGATACTAAAACTTTGAGGTATACAATGCTATTTGGCATGCTTCTTAAAATCATGTTTTCTTAGTATTCTCACATATTTGTTATTTTCTCCAACCATTCACTTATTGGCTTTACATAGTCTACCTAAATTCAGGAAAAAGAACATTGTCATGTGAGGAAGATTTCAACTTTGGTCCTAGGAGATATATGTTAAATTTCTAGATCAGGCTCAGACGTGACTGTTTTTACATAGGTATTTATAAACAAAATGTCCGAAATCCCACATGAAGGAAGCAGACATGGACAGGATAACCACAACCTCCTTCTAATGTGGGTAAGATATAAGACAATTCTGTAATCCTCCTGCTGAGAAAATAATGTGAAAACCACCCCACTGTGCAAGAACAATCTTGCCCTTCACACTATTTGTTCTATGGTTTTCATGATTCCTCTGGTAGAGCTCTTTATTTCTATTAAATTTCTCAAACTCAGGCTTAAGTAGACATTAGGATATATATCCCTTGAGTGGATTGCATGTTTTTAAGACCTCTTCTGTCAGAAAGAACAGGAGGCCCAACGTTCAAAGACTTTAAGAGTCACAATCATAACTAGCCTGTGGTGTCTTAGAAGTAAATCTGTCAGGAAAACATAGTGCAAATAGTGTCTGATTACTGACATCTGCACTTGTCAGGAGCACACCCAGTTATTTCAGGTCTTCATTCTTCAATATGTAGTAGTCTCCATGTTTTCTTCATGTAATTTTGTTCTCACTCAGTTGCAACAGAACTACTTTCAAGTGTTGAGATTCCATGAGAAAGGCTAAACCAAATCTTTCCATTAATATACTTTACTCAATTAGAAACACTTAACAGATATCACGCTTAGTCTAATGTTAATCCTGGGTCAACTTTATCTAGTGATGACTTTACTATACATTGTTTTGTCTCTCAAATAATCTTTTCATCATACCCCCTGCCACTTGAGGGAGTAGCTTAGCAGTCTTCAATCAGTGGACTTTTTGAACATTGAAAGGTCCTTGATTTTTGCAATACTGAAATTCCATTTAATTTTTTTCAATATTACAATTTATTTCATTAATTTATATTTATTTCTCTAATACCTTTGCAAACATGGACAATAATAAGAAAACTGCTTATATTCTATCTTCTGAACTCTTTTGCTATAGCTATATCTTCAGAAGGCAAATGTCTGACTTCAAAATTTTTTCAGATAACTGTTTTGCAAAAACATTAAGCCCCTATGTTATTTGGATTTCCATTTCTCCAGTGTTCTAAATATTTCATCATCACCTATTTTTCTAAAACTATAATATTCTAGGTAATGATCTTCATTCCTTAAGAAAAGCTGATATTTAACTGATTTGAATTTTTCTTTTTCCTCTTATTGGTGCGTATTAGTTATACAGAATGGTGGGTTTCATTAGGACACATTTGTGCATACACATGCAACATAATTTGATCAGTTCCACTTCCCAATACCTCTGCTTGCTCCTCCTTCCTCCTTCTCCATGATCACTTTCCTCTATTATAATGGTCTCCCTTCTATCTTCATGAATTCTCTTTTCCTGCATTTTTTTTTCTGTTATCATTCACATATAAAAGAAAACGTGTGTTTTTCTTTCTGAGTCTGTCTTATTTGTCTTAACACAATGCTCTCCATTTCCACACATTTTTCTGCAAATGACATAATTGTATACTTCTTTATAGTTTAAATGAAATTTGTTGTATGTATATAGCACATTTAATTTATTCATTCATCTATAGATGGACATATTTTCTTTTTAAGAAGAAATGGACAGAATGTGTAGGACATGTTTAAAATATTAATAATTGCTGAATATAAATTTGGTGATTTAACACAGACCAATATTTATTACATTTTAGTAACATAAATTGATCCCTGCCATATGACTTCTGATACTATATTTTTACCTTGATTTTTCATGTTAGGCTAAATCAAGAAAATCTGTATGATCATTAATTCACAAGTAAAATGTTAGGAGAGATTATTAAAGAAAATTCTGGTAAATGTTCAAAGAAGTTACTCAGATTGAAGATTAATGAGGAAAATTCACTGATTGATTTTAATCATTATAGGTATGTACATGGCACCCTGTTGGGGAGATTAAAGTAAAGACTTGTATTTTTCACAGCAGAGTTAGCCATCACTTATAGAAATTGAGCCCAAGAGGAAAATTACATCCTTGGAAAAGACATGCAGGGCAAGAGCTGCATGATGTCAGGCACAGAATAAGGTCAAGGTGTCGGGTAAATAGGAATTATGTAAGGCTCTAATTAATGGAGATAAACTGTCATTAAGTATACTTGTTATAAACCTGTAGTTACTAAATCAATGTAAGAAGGAATATTAAAAGTAATTCAGATATGAGCTATTGATAAAATATCTTAAAATTCTCATCTACAGAAGTGTCATCAAAATCTGGGATTCATCAGAACATCAGATGGATGTTAAATAGTCAAGAATAAAAGAAAAAAATTGGTAAGATATACAGGCAATGATATAAATGTATCATGTTAATCTCTAGGAAATACTGTATTTGATTTGTAGAATATGCAACTTTAAATTATTTTTGCAATAATAAATGTTTTAAATGTTCTTATAAATCCAAACTTCAACCAACTGATCATTCAGTTTCCCTGATTTTTATGAGTAAAAACAAAATTCATGAAGCTTTAAAGATTATGAAGCAAAAAGAAGGTGAAGAAATCTGCAGCCTAAGTATATGGCAGACCAGCTGGGTGCTTTGCTCATACTGTGGCATATAATCTCAAAAATGATTTATTGCTATTATTCCATAATATTTTTATAACAATATCCACCATAATTTAATAAAGTGCTAACACACCTGGGAAAATTATAATGAGTTGAGTTATGAAATCAAATCACAAACATACACACATACAGTAGATTATTTCAGGCCTCTATTGTGAACTTACAAACTATTTCCACCTGCTAAAAATTGTAGTCTGATACTATCAAAAATTAATATATTAAATAACGGCACCTTTCATACATGTTCTGCTGGCACAATAAGCTGTTCTTATATAGTAAGCCCCTCCAGTTTTATTGTAAAGCCGGGAGCTGTTTTACTATTGCAAAGCACACAGAAAAGAACATTTATTGCTATTATGCCAAATAAATGAAGTGAAACAACAAAGAGGCCTTTAAATGAACTGTATTTTATGGCTAAAGCACACAGAAGATTAAATGAAAAACCAACTTGGAATTCATTCAGCCATTTTACTTATTCATTTATGTGTGTGAGAAAGAGCATAATCCATTCACAACAGAAGCAGCCAGAGGATCCAGGGCTTCATTATTATGGCACAGTTCTGAAAGAGTCAAACCAAAGGTAAAGAAAATGGCCTGTAGTATCTGAAATATGTAACTTAAAATATAGAGCAGGAGAGGAATAAAAGGTATTATTTTTCAACTCCATTATAGATACAATAAAATCAAAGGAGTTTATATTTCATTGGAAACCTTGCTATCACCACCACCAATAATGTATTTTATTAATTTGTGTTTTCATATGTCTCGATAAATATATTCTTTCTTATATCCTTAATTCAAATTCTATCTTTCTGTATTATTCATTAATATAAAAGATGTGTGTGCCCATGACATAAATTTGCTGATATGGGAATATTTATTTGGGTGGACCTATATCAATGTATAAGTTCTATAAAGCATAGCATAGCATATACTCTCACAAGCTTCTACAGAAAATCAACTGTCATACATATTTAAAACAGTTTAGTATGGGGTGGATTACAATGATACATTATTGATCTTTCTTTAAAATATTGCCAACAGTCATAAATTAGTTTTCCAAGATCTTAATATTATCTTTATTTGAGGAAAATGCAGTGCTCATTTAATATCTCTGTTTATTTTTCTAGGATCCATCTTTTCCAGACTAGTAAAATTAGAAGCATAGGTTTGCTATCTTCAATACATCAAACAATATCTGTCCCTCCGAGTGCTGCTGGGTTCTGTCCTTATCTGTGTTTCATCTCATTCCTTCCACTGAGCTGCCAGCCTTCAACAGGCTCCTGAATTTAAAGACAGAAGAAGGAAGGAATTTAGTTAATCCTATTGTCTATACTAGTTACTGGTAGATGCTGGAACTTTTTTCTTTTCTCACCAATACTTTTGAAAACAAAGTGCTTTATTTCAAATGCTTCATACTTCCGGTTCTCTCCTTTGTCTTCCTACAGGTTTGTCTAGGCAATCCATCACCCTCCTTTTCCTCCATGGAACTTATCATTACTTTGGCTTTCAGCACTTCTATTATTGTAATTCTTTACTACACTCATAATAGATGCTTCTATTGCACCCAAGGTTTCATGCTATGCCCCTAACCTCACTCCCAACAATACTGAGTTATCTGAGGATGATCACCCAAGGTGGTTGACCAAATTCACTTTCATCATGTTTGTATCTCCTGGATAAGTAACACACAGGTTTAAACATTTATCTTTCTATCTGACATGTTTTCCTACATTTCTACTCCATGGATTAATTGTAAAATGGGAAATATCTTACTGGCTATATTTCTGAAATTTTTTGATTGGTTGTTTGGGTGAAATACCATGATGATTATATATTTTGATTGTAGAATCTAGAATTCAGTTAAAATTTTATAGAGGAACCTCATCTATCAAATGACTTCAGAAATGTAAGTAGGAAAAATAATTTGGTATTATGTGTACCAAAGTTCTACCCTAAAAAGGATGCTATGTTCACTTTGTCCACATCAGAGCTCTTTATAAACCTGAATCAATCAAAAGAATATCAGCCAGTTTTTAATAAAACACTGCCCAATTTCCAGGTATTCCTAACCCTTGAAGTATGTGAGTGTGAAGATGTGAAGCAATAAAAAGGAGGTAGCTTTACTAACAACTGTGTTAAGGAACTGGGCTCAGGAGTGATGCTGACGAAATCATTGGGCCTGGCTGTCTGGCCTATCTTGACTCCTTACGGACAATAAGAAATAATCTGATTAAATTGTGCTTCCAAGATTTCTCCTCAAACGTGATTACCCAACCAAAGCTTCAGGCACACTAAACCATGATGAGATCCCCTTCATTCAATTGCACTAAACAGGAGTCCCAATTCTTATAATTTTGGTTTCTACCCCAGATCAATCGATCAAGATAAATAAGCAAAACAGAACCATAATATAGGACCATTTGTGATTTAAATCAATAGTCTTATCTCCAGCACTGTGTTTTTGTAGATTGTTCTCACATCAATTGAGAAGCTTGTAGTTTATAGTGTAGAAGAGGGAAGGAATGGAAAGGCGAAACTAAAGAGAATTGACTTTCCTTCTATTTAGGTTGTTTGAAAATAGATTACTTCAGTGGTTTTTAAACTAGAATGTCTTGTGGGTGGAGTGCTGCCTGAAGTGCCTAATACCTGTAACATTCTATAAGGAATTGAGAAAAAAAAATGTGTGCTTCTGTTCATGTGTGTGTGCATGTGAACATACATCAGTACACATGCACATGTGCATCTCTGGCAGGAGAGAGAAAATAGAATGAGGAATTTTAAAATAAAAACTAAATGGAGTTAATGTGTGAATCAGGGAAAGAGCACACTGAAACTTATTAAACTATTATACTACTTATACTATTCTTGAATATAATATAAAAATGAACATTTGTGAAAACAAAAAATTTAATATAGAAGGAGAATATTGAGTAAAATGGACAGGATCCCAAGATGAATTAGAGAAATAGAAAGAGTATCATCTGAACTTTTGGGTCTATAGCCTTGGTTTGGATTTGACCCCAGCTGCAATTAAAAGTCATGAATCAATTTTTTGCAAAATCTAACTTGACAGAGGAGTTTCAGTCATTGGACTACAACCTGAACAGTGTTTTCTGTTTGGTTCTGTCATTTGTTTGATGTGAGATTGTTTTGTTTTGTTTTTCCCTCCCCTAATAACAGCTGTCGTTGTATTATGTCAACTTGTTTTACAGTGGGAAGCAAATTTATTAATTGATATCAATCTAATTAACAGCTTTACTGTCAAGTGACTTTTAGTTTTTACAGTTGTCTAATTACCCAACTTCTCCCTGTCCTGAAGAGCAGTATGACATCATGTATCCCAAACTATGAGACAGAACTCAAAGTTCTTAAACTTAAAGCCTTCCTCTCTCTCTCTCTCTCTCTCTCTCTCTCTCTCTCTCTCTCTCTCTCTCTCTCTCTCTCTCTCTCTCTCTCTCTCTCTTCTCTCTCTGATTCTCAGATTGAGAAACAAATGCATTTCCTGTTTGCAGCTTTTGATGAGTTGACTCTTTTCTTTTTATTACTCCAACAAGTCGTTCTCTGAATGACAGCAACAATTTGTCCAAAGTACTGAATGAACCAACCCCTTCTTGCTACCTCTGATTATTTACCTTCATTGTTAGCATGTTACTAGGAATTTGAATTTAATTCATCTTTTTTTCTTTAGTCAAGCCAACCCATATATCCCTACCCAGTTATTTTAATCATATTTATTATTTTAACTGAAAATGAAGTTTTAGCATGTATTACAATTAAAGGGCTTATTTTCATTATTTTAAAATAAAAGTTCACATATTTGCCATTCTATAAAATAACAAGAACTCAATCAGCTGGTATGGATTATAAAGTTTATTAAATGATACATGAAAATGTGGTTATGACTAAAAATTTTCTATCATAAAATTAGAAATATGATTGATAGATAAAACTTAAATAGAAAAACTATTGAATTTTTATTATGAACAACATCTGGAGATCATTGATATTTTTTAATTGTGCCCTAGAACACTTTATGACAATAAAATGCCATATGAAAACAACATAAAATAAATGAAATCTACTCTGATTTTTGCATCACAGCAGTCTTTACAATCCACCTCTTTAGTATTCCCTAGTTTCTATTTCCTGTCTTTGGACGATCATAATTTTATTAGAATATTAAAAGTTAAGAAAGAAAAGTATTCAGCTTTTGGGGATTAATTGTTTTCCAAATCAATTTTCGGTTAGCACCCATTACAACCTTTTATAATACATTATGTTGTACTAGCAATATTACTATAACTTATCTATTTTAGAGGTCATAACCTAAACGTAAGAATGAGATGCTTGGCAGAGAATACAACCAGGGTAAGGGTGAAAGAGGAACTAGATTAAAGATTTTAACTTAGTGTTCACAGCATGAAGATACAGTCCAATGCTTAGTATCCTGTCCCATTATTTTAAAAAAGGCTGAGTACCAGACATTTATTTGAAAGAACACTAAATTTTATTTTATATAAATAAATCATTAAAATTTACAGAAATATTGATTAAATTTATCATAGGCTTTAGAAATCATTACAAATTGGTAGACTATTTTTCTATTTCAGATATTAATTATAACCAAATATCTTTCCTGAAAGATAAGCTAGGAAAAGGAGGTGAGGAAACACACAAGAAAAAAAAAAAAAAAAAAAACTGAATATAAATAATTCATTTAAAAATGTTTGGGTTGGTACCAAAATAGACAGGTAGATCAATGGTACAGAATAGGGGACATGGACACAAACCCAAATAAATACAATTTTCTTATACTAGACAAAGGGGCCAAAATATGCAATGGAGAAAAGATAGCCTCTTCAACAAATGGTGCTGGGAAAACTGGAAAACCATATGCAACAGAATGAAACTAAACCCCTATCTCTCACCCTGCACAAAACTCAACTCAAAATGGATCAAGGTCCTCGGAATCAGACCAGAGACCTTGCATCTTATAGAAGAAAAAGTAGGTCCAAACCTTCAACTTGTTGGCTTAGGATCAGACTTCCTTAACAGGACTCCCATAGCACAAGAAATAAAAGCTAGAATCAACCACTGGGATAGATTCAAACTAAAAACTTTCTCTCAGCAAAGGAAACTATCAGTAATGTGAAGAGAGAGCCTACAGAGTGGGAGAATATCTTTGCCACTCATACTTCAGATAGAGCACTAATTTCCAGAATCTATAAAGAACTCAAAAAACTCTACACCAAGAATACAAATAATCCAATCAACAAATGGGCTAAGGACATGAACAAACACTTCACAGAAGAAGATGTACAAGCAATCAATAGATATATGAAAAAATGTTCAACATCTCTAGTAATAAGAAATGCAAATCCAAAGTACCCTAGGATTCTATCTCACCTCAATCAGAATGGCAATTATCAAGAACACAAGCAGCAATAGGTGTTGGCGAGGATGTGGGGAAAAAGGTACACTCATACGTTGCTAGTGGGGTTGCAAATTAGTGCAGCCACTCTGGAAAGCAGTATGGAGAGTCCTCAGAAAGCTTGGAATGGAACCACCATTTGACCCAGCTATCCCACTCCTTGGCCTGTACTCAAAAGACTAAAATCAGCATACTACAGAGATACAGCCACATCAATGTTCATAGCTGCTCAATTCACTATAGCCAGATTGTGGAACCAACCTAGATGCCCTTCAGTTGATGAATGGATAAAGAAACTGTGGCATATATATACAATGGAGTATTATTCCACCATGAAGAATGATAAAATTATGGCATTTGCAGGCAAATGGATGAAATTGGAGAATATCATGCTAAGTGAGATAAGCCAATCTCAAAAAACTAAAGGACAAATGATCTCGCTGATAAGCGGGTGAGGACATATAAGGGGGGGGTATGCGGGGTTAGCGTTAGGGTTAGGTTTAGGTTTAGGGTTAGGGATAAGGAGGGTGGCAAGAATGCAGGAAGGAAGGACTGTATAGAGGGAAAAGAGGGGTGGAAGGGGTGGGGGGGAAAGGGAAAAAATATCAGAATGAATCAAACAACATTGCCCTATGTAAATTTATGATTTTTAATTAAAATAAATAAATAATAAAATAAATAAATAAATAAAAATGTTTGGGCTACTACGGACATGCATATGTCTGATTCTAATATAAATTCTTTGCTTTGTTTACTTTATTCACAATATTTCTTTCTTCCTATTTTTGCTCACATTCCAGAGGAATATTTAAGAGAGTGAAAAGGTCATTATATTTTGTTTCCTTTTCCACATGTGAATTTTTATCAATCCTTAATTACATAGATATCATCGCATTCTAAGGAATTTTGCTTATAAAAACTGTCTCTTTAAAGAAGAAAAATCTCCTTGTGTTCATGAAAGATTCCATGGCCTGTACTGCTCTCCAACTGTCTCCATTTATAGTCAATATTTTTAAAAATAGTATTATCTCGACAATGTCTTTCATCTTCCAAAGAATAATTTTGGAAAATTATTGATATAAAGGTAGAAAATATTATTTTAAAAGAAAAATGACTAATAATTTAAAGTTATCTCCTTTAAAAATCAGATCATATATAATTTGACAGAACCGTTGTTATGATAACTTTAAATTTGTGTTATGATCTTGCATTTGGTTAGCATTTTCATTTTGCTATAACAAATGGACTTTAAAAATGCGTATTGAAACCCAAGCACAGGAGTGTACCTATAGTCCCAGTACAAGAAAGGTTGAGGTGAATGCATCGCTAAGCCCAGAAATTCAAAACCAGATTGGGACCCATGGTGAAATCCTTTTTAAAAAATCTTGTATTGGCCTAAACATAATATGAAATAATATTTTTTACTTATTTACTTAACTTAGGTAATATTGATCTGTAGGTAGATCTCTTCCATGTGTTTATTTAATAATCCAGATTCTTTCCTTCATGTTACCTTTTATACAGCATGTTCCTGTTATTATTCACATGCAGTTGTGAGGAAGAGACAGCCTGTCCCTTTAAAGTCTTTTTCTGGAAAAGTACTCAATTTTTACTGATATTTCATTGATGAGAACTACTTGCATAGGAAAATACTAGTGAAGAGAAACCATGTGTGTGACCAACAGAAAAACACACACTTCTTAGTGTGTATAGTATGAAAGGAAAAACTGAATATTGATAAATAATTAAATATATATCATAAAAAGGTAAACTCAAAGATATGGATAAAAGATTGGGGAAAAACAATTTGGAAGCTTCTACTTTATACTGATTGTGATGTGTTTGTACAAAGTTCAATAGGCATTGGTTTCAGATTATCCTGCAGTCATGCCTAAAATGCATGTATATGTGAATTATGGCATATGTGTAGTAAAATAGAAGTTGTAAATTGTTATTTTGACTTGTGGTTTAATATACCTTCATGTGACCTTTCTAACCTCATCTTTCACAATGAACAGCCTTTGTCTCCTGAAGGCCAAGTACCTTCTCACTCATGTGCACAGTGGTATAATGGTTTCATAATACTGATAAACCTGATAAACTTCAAGTTTTTTCTAAATAGCCCACTCAGCTAGACCTACTCCACAAAACATTACTCAGTGTCATTAGACAAAATTAAAGTATTTTCCACAATGTTCCCTTACAGGACAAAACACAAGCAACCAATGGCAAGATCGAAAAGAAATAAACTTTAAAACAAATTCCTCTGAAAAGTACCACTGCATGTGGAAGATATGTTTCTTTTCTGTTTTTGCTTTTATAACTGGTAGCAGTAGTATTTTAAGTTTCCTGATTTTCCAGTAATGAGTCAGAATCTGTCTCATGTCCTTCATTTGAATCTAGACAAAACTCTGTGCCTCATGGAATATGTAGAAATGATGCTGTATTATATCGTGGTGTAGGTCATAAAAGGTGATATGTCCTCTCCCTTGCCCTTCTTCTGCTTCTCTGTCTCTTCCTCTCTCCATTGCTCCTTCTTTCCTTCCCAGGCCATTTAGAAACCGACCACCACTGAAAATCACTGACACAAATTGGCACTAAGTAAGGACTCATGAAGAGAACGGAACCTCTATCCAAGAGCAGGCATCAGCAATTGGACATATCAGTGAAGAACCCATCAGCAGAATACAGCTTTCAGGCTACCACACTTCCATTTGTGCTCCAGGACACTGTGGGATACAGACCAGGAAACCTCATTAGACTGTCTGATTTCCTGACATAAAATTTGAAGGCATGTGAAATGATTGCTTTAGCCTTCTAAATTCTGGAATAATTTGTGAACAGAGTTATGAAAATATCCATTGTGGATACTAAAACAAACTAGGTTGATACCTTTTAGATATTATTAAGTAAAAGTGGTAAAGATATGTAGAAAAGTTAAAGAGCCAATAAAAAGAGTACTTGAGAAGAAATAACAGATGAAATTGCTGCATGAATCATAACACAATTTAAAATGCAGACATAAAAATAAACATACCAACTAAAGCATATCACCCAAAGCTTCCATGTTCTAAAATACTTTATAATTATCTACTCAATTAGAGATTACAAAAGTTCTTAATTCAGTTTATCAAGGAAAAAAATATCTTTATTTGAGTTATATTCAGAACTTTTCTAACTTTTGGTCCTTCTCTTTCTTCTATTCCTTGATATTTCCTTGCTACATGCAAATACAGACTGGGGTATCTTTTATATATTAACTATACTTTCAGTCTTCAATAAACATCCTCAAAATCCACTACAAATAGTTTCATTCTGTGAAAGTGTAATCAGGTTGACTGCCTCCAATGTGATCATGAAACAGCTGGCCACTTACTACCAGTTAGCTTCAGAGTGGCTTTCCTTTATATCTGTGTGACCCTGCAGCTTTTGACCTTAGTTCTGTGCCCTGGGTTAACATACTGTGCCCTGCCAATGCTGTGGTGATGGTAGGGATTAGTTCCCCTACTGTTCAGCAATAGAAATACCTTCCTGTGTTATAAGCTGATGATTGACTTTCCCAATTGGACAGTCCATAAATGCCATGACACTAGCTCTGTGAAATTGTAAATAGCATCCAGGGCTGAGGATCTCAGAAGCCTTCTCTTTCACTCTGTTACCTCTGCAATATAGACTATTATACTGAATAATTCTTTTGCTTTTTGTTATCCACCTAACTGGAATCTAAGGTCCAAAAGAGCAGAAAATCATTTTGATTTTCACAATCATAAGAGCAATTTCTCACCTATGGGATATGCTCAATAAACATAGTTGAGTGCATCTTATATTTGGAAATCTTAAGAACATAACAATAATGTTGTTTGTTCATTTCCTCCCCTCAGTTGTTTCCTCTGCAGACGTTCTTTAACTATTTCAAACATCCAGTTTCTAACTTCTCTTTTCCACCAATATGCCCTATCATGTATTATTTTCCTATGTCCGTTCTTCTCATGTGGATCATTCACCCAAGTCCTTGTCTCTATGCACCATTACAATATATAAAACAAATTCAGAGTAACCAAAATTTATGTTGTTTTTATTCCTTTACCAATGCAGATGAAACTGGCCAGCAATGAATTTGAACATGTAATGGACTAGCACCAGAAAAATCCAATCACCAGTCTTTTAGAGTTACCAGGCAAGTTTTGTTTTCCCAATGAATAACATCTACCATTATTCTAAGACTCTTCCAAACCTTCTTCATTCATCCATCACACCGCGTTTTCTGTCACTTTGACTAAATGATTCTGGTTGCCTAAGATAGAACTGAACAAGCATACATTTCTACATCCACATAGAAGCTTGTTGCTTTCCTGGCCCTTTCTTCCACCTGTGCCCTGCATAAAACCTACAACAATCTATGTTGGCTTCTACTTCACTGCAAAGATGTCCTGATGAAGTATTCCCAATCCCACATTCTTCAACCTCTCAGTTGTTATTGGATCTGCATATCAACATTTCAACACAAAACTTCTTGCACGGGTAATTATTCCTCCTTCATGCCTTACTCTAAGTTCCAGTCTATCTTGTTATCTTTTCAGAAACTAGTTTCTTTATGTGAAATTTCTACTTCACATTTCTAATGAGTTTCTCACGTATTTCACTATCCTCTCTTCAACTTCCTATTTAATAATCTCTTCATGAAATAATCAACTATTTATGGTGAAAGTAAATGCATCAATTACTGTTTTTAGATTTTATCACAAGACCACACTTCACTTTTTAATTTTTATTTTTGCCTCAATAATTTTACCTCCATTTAATGCAGTAGCACCATTATGGTTTTCCAGCTTCTTCTCTAGCCACTTTTAAATTTACTTAGCAAGCTTCTTTTTCTCTTCTTGAACAACCAAAACTTGTTCTTCTTCACTGTTTACCATTTCCCTAGATGATATTGCTATCTTGTTTTATTATATAAATGGTAAGAAAATATAAATATTCGTCCCAGAACTATCTCATAAAATCGAGGTACACACATCTACACTTGGATTTTCCAAAGGCATCTCAATTTTTATTCCCTGAATTTAGTTCATAATCCTGTGTCTTTAAATTAGGCCACTAAGTTAACTTCCCATAGCTTTGTTATTTCTAAGCCATACTCATTTATAGGAAATTTTGGTAAAATTTGCAGAATGTATGTCCCACATATGTGCCAAGAATCAGGGCACATACTCTTCAGCTCTTAAAAGCCACTGACCCTGGGCCAAAATTCAATGTGCAAGATCTTTTAGATCCTTTAGGCCTTACTTCTCGACTCTCAAAGAGTAATCCCCCAATTCCTTTACTATACTCATGGGATATCTATCATAATTTTAGTATCATATTAAAAATCAGAGTCTCCTAGAAGTTTCTTTTTACAGTGTTACCAAACAACCCAGAGGCAGATATAAAAAAAAAAAAATCTAGGAAAAGAAAAACCAGGAAGGAAAAATATAAGATGAACAAATAAAATTCAATTTAATAATTTGATAAATTATGCTGTCATATTTATACAAACTTAAACAATGTTTCAATGAAAGTATTTTAGGTTGAATTGGGAAGACTACAATACTGCTGTTTTCTATTTCAAAGAATCTTCCAATCATAACATAAACATCAGCTAGATTCTATTTCTCTCATATAAAATGGTTTCAGAGAATAACTATAAACCATCAAAAACTCACTCTATATATTATAGATGTTCTGCCCAGAACACATGAGTCCAAGTTCAATCACAAGTACTTACTTATAGCTCCCAGTTACATGGGTACATGAAATGTTGTTCCAAGCTCAAACTTCACATTTGCTCTTGAGTGAGCATGGCCTTCTGTCATCTAGGTTCATTGTTCATCTTCCTCCAGAGTCTGGTGAATTTACCATGATTTTCAACCTCAGTATTGTAGGACCCAATATTTCTCACCTTTAATCCAACATCATGTTTATTTTCATAATTCTCTTAATTTTCTTATCCTTGACCCAACTATCAATACGTTCACAGAACTTTCCACTTCTGGAACTGGCGCTCATATTTAGCAACTACTCTAAATTCCAACTCTCTTCTCATTTTCACCATCTCCTTTCTCCAAATAAAACTGAATGATTTCTGGAAGACTGACTCCTTTATGGTATTTAAGTACTGTTTCTTCATTGCTCTCTTTTACCATGTATGTCAGAATCGTCAGGCTACTCTAATGTTGTCATATGTTAGTTCTTTATAAAGTAGTTTTGCCATTAAATTCCCTTTAATTTTTCAAAGCATTCTCTTCTTTTTCATTTTGATATCATCTACTAATGGTCTAGGGAGTCTTGCTCATTCAATGAAGTCATGGAAACCAAGATCTCATGTTCCCTTGCAGTCTGACTTCTACATAGATTTATATATTCGTTAGATGACTTACTTGGTGATCTAGGCCCTCAGTTTATCTATGTTTTCTATAAAATTTTCACTATCATTCTATCTGTGTTCAAGTACATCAACAATGGAAACTCATAATCTAAGAATCAGTATTCTCCTTTCAGCCATAAATCTGTCATTGTCCAAGTATGCTTTACAGAATTTGGAACACAATAATTTTTGACTTCATCAAATTGTGGTTGACTACAGAATATTTATCCTTGACATTCACCCTATATATTGGCAGAGATGGCCTTAATGTTCCAGTTAGCTTGATTAAACATTAACAAGTTTATCCTCAAAATTGGACATCAAAACTTCATTTTCTTAGAACATTTACTTCAGAAAACTTGTTTTTTAAATTTTTTCTCTACACTTTGGAGGTGTAAATATTCTTTTAACCACTTGCCGATTCTAGGACACAGGTATGTTTTTCTCTAGAATCTAGGAGCCATCTTTCAAAACTTAATCTTCAAGAGACAGTGCCCAACCTGAACAGACCAATATCAAGTAATGCAATTAATCAATAATTAAGTATCTTCCATTAAAATAAATTAAATAAATTTCATTAAAATAAATTCCAGAACCCAAAAACTTCACTACTTAGTTCTAATTAAGGGATAGTTAGTTATTTTTTTAAAAAAACTTGTTCTTATTAAATAATTCCCCTAAAATAGAAGAGTAAGATACCTTTCTAAACACATTTTATGAGTGAGCATCACAATGAAATAAAAATCAGAAAAGGACACACACATGAGAGAGAGAGAGAGAGGAGAAGAAATAAAAAGAAAGGAAGAAAACTATGGATCAATAACCTTGATGAAGATAGATTCAAACATTCTCTGGAAAATTCTAGAAAAGCAATTCCAACACATTTAAAACATTATTCACCATGTGAAGTGGAATTCATCACCTGGATGCAAAGATGGTTTGACATATACAAATCAATATATATGGTGCAGCATATTAACAGAATGAAGGAACAATTATAACCATCTCAGTAGATGCAGAAAAGGCAACTTCTCTATAAAAAATGCAAAGGAAATAAGGCATAGAAGGAACATAACATAATAAAGCCTATTTATAATAACCCAAAAGCTGAGATTGTATGGAATGGAGAAACACTGAGATATTTCTCTCCAAGATCTAAAACAAAATAAGGATGCCCACTTTCACTACTTTCATTCAACATAGCACTGGGAGCTTAGCCAGAGGAAGCAGACAAGAGAAAGAAATGAAAGGCATCCAGTTTGAAAAAGAAATCAGATTGAAATTATTTGCAAATGGTGTGATCTTGCAAATGTACCCCCTAAAAACTCCATAAAAAAGCAGCAGAACTAGGAAATGAACTCAGCAAAGTTCCAGGATACAAAATCAGTATGCAGGTGCCAGTAGTATTAGTATATGTCAGTGAACAATTATCTGAAATAGAAATCAAGAAAGCAATGCCATTTACTAATAGTACAAAACATAATAAAATATATAGAAATAAATTTAACCAAAGAGGTGAAAATTCTCTGCAATGAAATTTATAAATTTGATACAAATAGGTAAAGAAGACCTCAAACTATCACTATTTGCTGATATGATTCTATATTTAGAAGATTCAAAAAATTCCAACAAAAAACTTCTAGAACTAATTAATGACTTCAGCAAAGTAGGAGGATATAAAACCAATAAGCATAAATCAAATTCATTCCTATACATCAGTAATTAATCCACTGAAATAGAAATAAAGAACACTACCCCATTCACAATCACCTCAAAAAGAAAAGAAAAGAAAAGAAAATACATGGGAATCAATCTAACAAAAGAGGTGAAACCTCTACAATGAAAACTACAAAACAGTATAAAAGAAATTGAAGAAGACCTTAGAAGATGGAAAGACCTCTATGCTCCTGGATAGGCAGAATTAATATTGTCAAAATGTCCATACTATCAAAAGCATTATAAAAATTTAATGTTGTTGCTATTAAAATTCCAATGGCATTCTTCAGAGAACTAGAAAAAGCAATCATGACATTCATTGGAAAAGTAAGAGACACAGAATAGCCAAGGCAATCCTTAGCAAGAAAAGTGAAGCAGGAGGCATCACAATACCAAACCTCAAACTATACTACAGAGAAATGGTAACTAAAACAGCATGGTATTGGCACCCAAACAGACACGTGGACCAATAGTACAGAATAGAAGACACGGAGATACACCCACATAAATACAGGTATCTCATACTAGACAAAGAAGCCAAAAACATTCACTGAAGAAAAGACAGAGTATTCAACAAATGGTGCTGAGAAAAATGGAAAGCAACATGTAACAAAATGAAATTAAACTTTTATCTTTTACCCTGCACAAAACTCAAATCACAGTGGACCAAAGACTTAGGCACTAGAACAGAGACCCTGTGACTACTAGAAGTAGAAGTAGACCCAAATCTTTCCTTGTCAGCCTAGAATCTGACTTCCTTAGCAAGACCCCTAAAGTGCAAGAAGTTAACTTATGAATTAATAAATGGAATGGACTAAAACTAAAAAGCCTCTTCTTAGCAAAAGGAACAATGAATAATGTGAATAGAGAGCCTACAGATTGGGAGAAAATCTTTACCACATGTACCTCAGATAAAGCACTCATCTCTACAATGTATAAAGAATTCACAAAACCTTAACACCAAAAAAGCAAATAAGCCAGTCAATAAATGGACTAAGGAACTGAACAGACATTTCGCAGGAAAAAAAAAAAAATACAATCCATCAACAAACATATGAAAGAATGTTCAACATCTCTAGCAATTAGAGAAATGCAAATCAAAACTACTCCAAGATTTCATCTCATTCCAATCAGAATGGCAATTATCAAGAATACAAGCAACAATATATATTGGTGAGGATGTAGGGAAAAAGGCACACTCATACATTGCTGGTGGAACTTCAAAATAGTGCAACCATTATGGAAAGCAGTGTGGATATTCTTCAGAAAACTTGGAATGGAACCACCATTTGACCCAGCTATCCCATTCCTCAGTTCATACTCATAGGACTTAAAATCAACATACTACAGTGACGCAGCCACATCAATATTTATAGCAAATCAATTCACCGTAGCTAAAATATGGAACCAACCTAGGTCCCTTCAACAGATGATTGGATAAAAAAAAAAGTTGTATATATATATATATATATAATATAATAATATATAATAATATATATAATATATCTATATAATGGAATATTGCTCAGTTTTAAAGAAGAATGAAATTCTGGCATTTGCTGGTGAATGGGTGGAATATCATGTTAAGTGAAATGGGTGGAATATCATGTTAAGTCAAACCCACAAAACCAAAGGCCAAATGTTTTCTCTGATATGTGGATGCTAATTAACAATAAGGTGTGGGTGGATAGAGAAGAATAGAGTTATTTTCTATTAGGTAGAGGGGAATGAAGAGAGGGAAAGGAATATTGGTTAGGAATAATAGTAGAGAAAGACAGACAATATTACCTCATGTCCGTACATGACTGCATGACTGATGTAATCCTACTATATGTATAATCAGAATAATGATAGTTATGGGGTTCATTTTTACTTCTTTATAAGTGCATATAACATAATTTGCTCCATTTCAATCCCTAGTACTACCCATTTCACTCCCTTCCTTCTTCCCCCTGATCCCCTTCCTCTTCTCTATTGATCTTTCTTTCATTAACTTATTTTTGAAATTGGTGCATGATAGTTTCACTTAAAAGTGGAATTCATTGTGATATATTCATATATGCATATGGCATAGTTTGGTCAATTTCATTCCATAGTTCCTCCCCTTTTGTATCCTTCCTCTCTCCCCCTCAATCCCCTTCCACTAATCCACTGTTCTCCTTTCTATTTTCACAAGATTCCTTTTTTTAAAATTCTGTATTTCTCTCTAACATCCACATGTGAGAGAAAACATTAGATTCCTGACTTTCTGAGTCTGATTTATTTCACTCAACATGATGTAATCCTGTTTTAATAATTTACCAGCAAATAACATAATTTCAAATATTTTTTATGGTTGAATAAATGTCCATTGTGTATATGTACCAGTTTTGCTTTATGATCTATCAGTCGAGGGACACCTAGGATGGTACCATAACTTGGCTATTGTGAATTGTGCAGCTATTATCAATATGCATATACCACCATAGCATGCTGACTTTAGTTCTTCTGGAAAAATAGGAAGGAGTGGAATAGCTCTGTCACATGGTATGTTCCTTTCTAGTTTTTTGAGGAATCTTCATCCTGCTTTCCAGAGTGGTCATATTAAAGCAGTCCTACCAACAAAGTACCTTTCCTCCACATCTTCACCAGTAATTGTTGTTATTTTTATTCTTGATTATTACCATTCTAACTGGAGTGAAAGAGAATTACAGTGTAATTTTGATATACATTTCCTTGATTTCCTCAGATGCTCAATATTTTTGTGGGTTTATTGATCATTTGCATTTCTTCTTTTGAGAAATGTCTAGTTAGTTTAAGGATTGGTTCAACATACATAAATGAGTAAACATAATTTGACAAATAGAATTAAGAAAAATTCACACAATCATCTCAATAGACAGACAAAAAACCTTTGATGAAATTCAGCACACATTCATGATAAAAACACTGAAGAAATTAGAGATAAAAAGAACTTACATCAATAGCACGTTATATTTTTTAGATAATTTTTGAATCTGATATCACAGCAAAAACTAAATAAAGTAAAATGTGGACTTATTGCTCTTGAGTATTGCAGTGTAGTGAGCACAAATGGAAATAAAGATCAGCATGTCAATATGTTATTGGAAAGTATGTAATCCCTGAACTGTGTTCACTTGTTAAATCAAACTAGAAATAAACACCTTGTTGGAATTTATTTTTAAGGTCAAGAGAAATGGAACAAGCCAAAGTGAAAGCAAACAATGTACAACTAGAGGACAATTCTTAAAAATTCAAAGCTATTAATGGTGCAAAAACATCTTGGTTTAGACAAAATAATCAACCAATTAATGTTTTGAATGCCTAAATCCTGACATGGAATATTATTCCTGATATTTCTGGCCTATAGAAATAATTATCCGATCACAAAATGTATATATCACCTGAAGGTCATGAACTGAAAACAATAATCTTTATGAAGGTCATAAAACATTTAAATAATATGTTTCTCTGCTTATTTGGAAAAAATTAATAATTTATAACAAAAAATAACTAAAGCCTTCCATTTTCTAGGGGTAATTGTTAATTTTTCTTAAATGTAATGTAATATTAACTGTTGTTCTGAAATAAATATTACAGAATTTTAAATGTTTAAGTGTACAAAAATTACCATAACCCACCAAGTATGAAAGGTTAATGAACACGATTGGCTCATTCAATGCTATTAACTTAGTTTAATAAAGTAGAACTTATTTAAAAAGTCTAAATGATTCATTATTAGAAAGTATAAACAAATAGTGGAGATTTTCCTTTTTGTTTTCTAGGTAAAATTAATTCTACATCTCACTAATTCATGATATAATTAAATACTATTTTAATTTCTATTATATTTCCTGTAATAACCTTCACAAGTTCACTTTAAAGTATTAGAGACATAATTTATACCTCGAAATAATCCCCAAATGTTTTCATCTCTTCATTCAGTTCTCCATTAAGTAACACATGACATCTACTGTACTTGGTTTGTGACCATTTCCTTTCATTATATTTAATTTTTAAAGGCTTCTGTCCATGCCAAAGAATAACTACAAAAAATTTGTATTTTATCTAATATGAATTCATTGGACATACTCAAAAAATTTGTTGCAAAAATTGAGCAAATTTATTTTGCTTTTACAAACTAATGAAATTATTTATAAATTAAAACTGATGAAAACTTGATAAATTTCACTAAATTAATCAGCAGTATTATTGCAAATTCATTCACCTGACCTTCTGAACACAGCACGTCCAAATGTAAAAGAAAGATTTATCATCACAAAAGACACTGCAGTTGCTAAAACATTAATAAGGCAACATTAGAAACACATTAATGGCAGTAATTTTAACTGGAAGAAGCACGAGTAAAATACAAATCATGAGCCAAATCTTCCCATTGCTCGCCTATCTTTGTATTGATCATGGGCTCATCTTGAATTATTTAAAAATAACCAATAGAAGAATGATATCCAAATGTGTTGAATTTACATGAAATTCGAATTTTAGCCAGGTGCCATTGCATGCCTGTAATCCCAACAGCTCAGGAGACTAAGGTAGGAGGATCATAAGTTCAAAGCCAACCTTAGCAACTTAGGTCCTAAGAAACTCAGTGAGACCCTGACTCTAAAGAAAAGACAAAAAATGACTGGGGAATGGGGCCTAGTGGTCAAATGTCGCTGGGTTTAATCCACTCTACAAAAAAAAAAAAAAAATCAAATTTCTGTGCCTCTAAATTATGCCTCATTGTAACATAGCCACACCAATTGATTTATATATTTTACATATCACTTATTAAGATACAACGTTAGAGTCGAATAGATATTTGTACAAACCCTATACAGTGCTCTCAGTATATAGCACTAATCTTCTATGCACCACAAATGGCAGTGAAATATCTATCACCTTATAGCATTTCAAGTTGAATACTTAATAAGGACTCAGATTACTTATAGACTTATTATAAGAAAAGAGTTTAATTCTTATTGTCAATTTGTATTAGCAGACCTTTCATGAAAACACTATTATCACTATTATTTTTTTATTTATTTTATGTCTTGTTGTAAACATATCTGATTAGTAATATTAATGTTGAATTTTAGCCTACAAAGTCTAAAACGTTGATTATTTGGTGTTTTAGAGAAAAAATATGTCAAATTTTGGCTAAGGTATGTAGATACATTACTTGAAATATGCATATTGCCAATAAAATGTAAGAACAAATAAAAATCTAAATATTCTTATATTTGTTAAAGTGAATTTATAATTTAAAGACTTTCCAAAGAGAAAGTATGATGCAAGTACAATGATCTTACTAATAAAAACAGCATCAACCATTTAGGGAAAAATAATAATTGTACACAAACTCACAGAAAAATTAAGATGAATCACTTCCAGCTCATATTATGAAATCAGTATCACCTTGACCAGACAAAAACTCACAAGAAAATCACAAAAGAGTAATTTTCATGACTTTTAACCAATAAAGGAAGATATTAATCAAACTCAGTTATTTATAAAATTACTAATACAACATGGCAAAGTGAAATCTGTTTAAGGAAAGCAAATTTGACTTTACATTAAAAATTCAAGGTAATTCACCATAATTAAAAAAAAGAAGATGCAAATGTCAATAGAGGAAACAAAACTTGATGAAATCAATACCCATTCATGACGAACACTAAGCAAACTAGGAATGTAAAGGAACTTTCTGAATTTCGTGTAGGCTAACTAAAAGAAGAAGAAAAAAAAAAAAGAAAAAGAAAAGAAAGAAAATTAAAAAAAAAAAAAAAAACCTAGAGCTACCATTACATTTAAAGGTTAAAGGCCACATGGTTCCCCTTGGGATAGACGATGAATTAGAGAAATCTGCTTATGTTCTAATCTGTCCAAAAGGTCCGTATAATTCCCTTTGGATCAATACAACACTGTTTCAATCACTATAGTTATGATTCTTCAAAATTAGTCATGATTCTTCAAAAGTTGTTCTTTAACAATTTTTTGGTTTTTGTTTCATATCTGTTTATTTTTATGGTGTTGAATTACTGGTTTTTCTATATAAATTTTAGAATGAGGTGGTCAATTTCTAAAATAAACAGACTTTCAGGAATTTTTATTTGTGTAATGTCAAATATGTTGATATATTTGGGGGAGAACTGGCATCATAATATTGATGAGTGTGAACAGCCATAAGGGTAGTAATCCTCTTCATGTACTTATTTATACTTTTTATCATTTTAAACAGATATATTAATACAGTTTTTAGTATATAGATCTGGTAGTTTGTTAAATTTATCTCTGAATATATCATATTTTGAGTATTTTAATGGTATGTTTCACATATTGTTTGCCAATTTTTCTAACACTGGTACAAAGAAATTGAGCTTTTAGAATAATGAATAACCTTGTATTTTGCGATCTTGTTAAACATTTGTTATTGATAGTAACTTCCTAAAATATTATTTTAATATTTTCCAAATGCAGAGTCGTATACTCTGTGAAAAATTAGTTTATTTATTCAGTCTTAATCTAATTCCTTTAATTTTATGTGATGACCTACTAAACCAACTTGGACATTGTGTGCTACATAACAATGCTACATTTTACTTACTTGTGCCATTTTTAGTGATCCTTGTAACATGTAAAATATCTTATATTTTTGAACTACTAATCTCTAATTGAACCCTAAATTGTTTTCTCATTGTTTAATTTTATGTTTCTATTTTGTAAAAAAAAAAAAAAAAGGAAAAACAACAACAACAAAATACTTTCAACTTTCAAATTGTATAGGGGTGCTTACCACAAACTCTCTTCACTCAGGAATCAATATCTACTCTTCATTCTACTTCCCACAGTGACTATGTCAGTGATCTTAAAATTTGCCAGGCACCCTCTCCATTGTGAGTATTCACCTCTTTGTCTTTCTCCCTGCATGGAACACATTCTCCCAGTTAGTCACGTCAGTCATTCTCTACCTTCTGTCAGACCTCTGCTCATGTCTCCTAATCAAAGAAATCTACCTGGACTACCTTAAAAACATAACAATTTTAAAAACATATCAATTTTTTCCATAGGTTTCACTATTCCTGCAATTCTTTTTTCTCCCCCAGTGACAAGTATTTAAATTTATCAATTACTAGTCAATTCACACATGAGAACTTAAACCCTGCAAGAATAGGGACAGTTTTTTATTGCTCAATGTGGCATCACTAAATTATAATAGTATCTGAAAAATTGTGGGTGCTCAATAAACGTTTCATGGAAGAATGAAGGAAGGATGAATGTATCTATCATTTCAATGAGAACAGAAAATATTTTAAGTTCATTCATTAAACATATTAACAAATGTCAATTGTGGTCAATGTAATTGGCAAAGTAATTTGAAGATTTATCGGGGTATTTTAAAAATATAATGCTTGGATAAACATTCAACATACATGGAAAGTATCCAAATGAAAAGTGACATTGCGTGTGTACTGGAACAGTGGAATGCATAATATGTGCTGCATGAGTGTAGAAGAATAAAGATGACAACAGAAATATCTATTTCTTGAGCCTTTCCTGAAATGGAAAACCATTAAGTTGCAAGTTAAATGAGACATCATATTCCACATTTTCTAATATTACAGAAAGATCTCTTACCACTCATTTTCAAACAAAAAGAAAGAAAGACTTACTTAAGGATTTGGGTGAATAAATGAATATAATACATATGCCTCCATTTCTATAATCCAGACTTACTTACACACCATGACCAGAATCTCTCAGCTATTAAAAATTCACAAGCATAGCATTCTTGGACTGATTATGTGGTCTTCAGCAGTAGGGGAACAATGATCGAGAAGAAAATAGATTGTCAGGAGATGACCCTGCTGCATGGAAATGGATCCACCTGGCAAGATATAACACAATTTTTCCTTGTCATGGATACACTTCCCTAGCTCCCAAGGTTTACATAAGGTTATACAACTATTCATGGTACTTTACTAGGCATGGTTAATTTCCTCTAAACTCCAGAAGAGATGAATTCTGGTTATGTCCTTTCCTTCCCTTTAATCAGCCTTCAGGAAGAACCAACATTAACAATCTATTTATTGCTTTTTAATTAAATGTTAACATTGTTATGGTCAGCATTTATTATTAGTAAAGACACATATTTTTCTCTGGACATAAGAAGGAAAGATTTGAAGAACAGAGATAGAATACAGGCACCCCTAGATAGATTGACTTCTATTAATAGTCCAATAAAATCCACTTCCCAAAGACAACTTTTAAACTTACAAGGAAACAGACTCCATAAAGGATCATGCTGACAGAAAAGTCTATATACTCTTTGTTTGTTTAGGTAAATATTGAAGTGTTCAATATTTAAAACTTAAAATATAAGATTTTTATTTGCACTTCAACAAAGAACAAACCATATTAAAATAAATAACAAAAAGGCAATGAAATTTCTGCTATAACTATCCTGTATCTGACACACCATTTATTGTTCCACCATACATATATTACATGTGTGAAATATCTATTATATATTTATGAGAGATGTATACACATGCATATAAATATATTCAGTATAAATGAACTAAAAGCATATTACATGATATAATTTAATTTTCTCCTAAAACTCAAGTGCTGTTTAGTAAGCTGGAGGGTTCACTTTTCATTTTCAAAAGATCATAACTATGTCTGTGAGTCAGTTCCACATGATGCTCTTCCATGTGGCCTACACTAAAATTATTCCACACTTTTTTGGGTAATAGTAATTCCAGAATAATTATGTAGTTCTTTATTATAGTGTTTTCTAAAATGGAGAACTCTCTTATTTAAATCTCTTTTTTCTCATTTTCAATAATTCTTTTCATTGAGAAGCTGTATATAGTCAATCCCTGTTCAGAACTGAGTAACAAAATCCACTAAAATTAGAAATAAAAGTTAAATGTCACTGTGGCTAGTGTCTGATTTCCAGCAAATGAATACTGTCATGTGATCTTCAGAAAACATTTTCTGAGAACTCCTGAATAATATTATCTAGGAGTAAAACACTATTAATAGAAATTTATATAAACAATTGATTTTATCTTTATAATGAAATCACAGACATTTGACATAATTATCATATTCTTATGATACCAATGGCACTTGCTAATTAATAATATATGTGAAGTATTTTATGGAAATTAGGGAATTAGAAAGATAGAGATAAATATCAATGAAAAATTTAATAAACACAGAAGTTGAAATATAAAGGTCAACATTAGCATTCCTCCACAGATATGTTAAGATCTTTTATTCTTTTATTCAGGGTGTTGAAATATCTTTATGTTAAAAAGTCAAGGTGGTACATATTATACTTTTATAGGGTAATTTGTTTTCTACACTCATGGGTTAACAAATCAACTTAACTATAGAGAGCAATCAGGGTTAACAATATAAAATTAGATTTTGTGAATAAACTATGACATGTTACATTTTTACACTGTAGACTTAATTTTCAAAGAGGAACCTCATATACCTGCTATAGTAGACAGAATAATAACTTCCCAAAGATGTCCATGTCCTAAGCCTGGAAACTGTGGCAACATTACCTCAAACTGTGAAGGAAGAAGAAGCCAGGAGATGAAATTAAAGTTTCTTGTCAGCTGATTTTAACATTCAGAAATAATGTTGGATTTTCTGGGTGGGTCCAATGTAATCACAGGGTTTAGAATGTGAAAGAGGAAGACAATTTCCTAATAAGAGTGGCACAATGTGAGAAAGATTTTACCAGGTACTGCTGACTCTGAAGATGGGGAAGAATCAGAAATCCCTAGAGTCTGAAAAGCTGGGAAAGGTGAGGAATCAGACGCAGCCTCTCTGACACCTTGTTTTAACTCAGTGAAACAGACTCATGAAGCATCTTTCATCTACAAAACAGAAAGTTAAAAAAAATTGTTAATAAGTGTGATGATTTTTTTATAGCAACAAAAAATATATCTACTGAACATATATAGTTATTAAGGAAAAGAAAAAGTTTGCTGTGAATCAAATTTATATTTCACTTAAATAAAAATGTAGCAATGCACAGAATTTAAGAGTAAAAAGATCTAGTCATCAAGATGTTTTTGAATGTATTTTTATATTTATACACGTTTTAAGACTTTTAATTCCTGTACAACAATTTTCCTGAAAAAACTACAAAAAACCTAGTCTTTTACATTTTATAGATGGCATGGAAAAATTTGAAATTGTTTTTCAAAGTATAATGCATAACATATGCATGATCAACTTCAGAAATCTTACAAGAACTGTCCAGTGAATATTTAAATTTTGGATTATTTAGAATATTAAATGATTTTAGAACTTCTATTAGATCTAGAATATCACTAGGAATCTCAAAAGTCTCTTTCTAACTCCTATGTAATACTTTTGTGGAAAAGTAACTAATATTTTGAATTCTAGTGACTTAATTTGTTTTGACAGTTTTTGAAACTCATTTATATAAATGGAATCATATAGCATACACTCTTTGCATGGGATATTTTTCTCAATATTATATCAGTGCTAATTATTAATCTTTTGATTGCAGCATGCTGCTTGTGTGCATGACTATGCCATAATGAAGATGCAATAAAGGTTGCTAATTAGTTGACATTATATAGGGAGATTTTCTTAAATTATTCAGATAGATTCAATGTAATCATAAAAGTTCTAAATTTGGAGGAGAAGGTACACAGACACACACCTATTAAACTTACTATGAACACATCAATTCATTGGAGAATTAACATTTAAAATATGATGCTCTTTCTAATGCTTGTCTTCCACTGTATGAAACTCTATAACCTCCAATTGTTTAACTTTTATCTCAATAGTCCTGATATGTTTCTCTGTGATAAGTGTTTATTTATACATAAAACAACAAAGATAAAAAATTATAATGGGAACAATATCACCTTAGATATATAGAAACATTTTTGGTATTGAAAATACTCTGGAGGTGGTGGTTCTGGGAAGTGATATTGGCTAAAGTATATTGTTATATTGTGTGCATGTGCAAACATGTAACAACAAATCCCAACATAATGTACGACTATTATACACCAATAAAAAATGTGAGTAAAAAAATGCTCTCTGAAACAGGTTTTTGTAAGGAAATAAGAAAATGATAATCAAATGAACAATTTTGATGTCTATCATATCAACTTTGATGATAAAATAGATCATCTATTTTCAACTCAATATATGGACTTAAAAACACTAAATTTAGCAATGTATGTACACACACACACACACACACACACACACACACACACATATAAGCAGAAAGTATTTTTAATAACCTGCTACACATGTAAGAGGAAAGAATTCTGCTATTGCTAATTATATTTTACCCCCTAGACTGTATCAACCACGTGCAATATAACCTTTAACTTATATGCCTGGAATAATTTCTTGCCAAACAGTGTCAGTTTATGAAATATATTCCTGCTAAATTATATGATACAAAGTTAAACAGTATGTCTCTTTTCTTTTTGCTTCCTGATTTCCTTTTTCTGATTAACTAAATATATACATGAATATATATTCATTCACACTTTTCTATAAAAAATAGGTGACAGCATTAATATCATTCATTTCCAAATTGATCCCCCCATTGTCAACAACCTGTTTTTTTAGAGTTAATAATTTTTTGCTTTTATTTGCTTTATTTTCTATCAATTGCTATTTTTTCTTAATTGTTCTATCTGCTTATCGAATATAGAAATAGTTTATATTTCATGAATGAACAAACTTATCAGATAGTCTATCCATTTTAGAGTCCATGGGCATCCCTTTCTAATGTGGAATTACTTAGATTTCTAGCCTGGTTCTGGGCCTTCAATCCATTATTCTTTTCTGTTGGATGCTTGACTTTTTTTAAATGCAGTGTCATATTTTATTCTGGGTTTCATCTGTCTTTATGAATTAGAATATTTCAGTTGTTTCACAGAAAAGTCTGCAAAAGATATAAAATTTTGAGATTTTCACACCTCAGACTATTTTTATTCTCTTACTATTCATCAATTTTTACCAATTTCAGTCTATGAGATATATTCTCATTATATTCTTTTACATACAAAATATAAAGAATGTGTTTTTTCTTATTGTTTTTGTTCTTTTAGGTTTTTGTGCTTTGGGGAAACTATTCTTATATCTTTGTTTCGTTGTTCTGAGAGCTTTGAATAGTTCCAGCAATTTTATTTGTAAATTTTACTCATGTCTCTTTCTTTTGCTTAAAGCCTTTATCATCACTGTGCTCCCGTTTAGGGGAGTCAAAGGATCTTACTTCTAAATCCTTAATTGCTGCCACACTCCCTGTATCATTCCTCTTCCTTCCGAAAGTTGCTTCTCCATCTTAATTGGATTTTCATTTTCTTTCAAGGTGAAGAGCTACTTAATGACTAAAGACTGTAAGCTCTCCTCATTATTTAAGAATGAAGCACTGGAAAGGTGGTTGGGAGCATTGGGTATGTGGAAGAGCATGTGAAGGATATGCCAACCAGTGATTTTCCATGATTTTAAAGTATGATTCATTCTTCCTTACAAATTCATATGTCCCAGATGTGATCTTTTCTCTAAATAGATATGTTTCTGCAAGTTTGGGGGATAGAGGAAATGGGTTATATGCTTTTCTGTTTTATTACAAAAGTGATGTAAGAAAAGGGATACCAGAATTCCTCTACTTCATTTTATGCAATATCATTAACTATAGCCTTAATCTGCCCATCACATGCCTAACGCAATTTTGATGACTTGTGAAGTCTGGAGTCTTCAGGTTCAATTTATCCTGGGAGTAAACCTCTATCTTCTATGGAGTACATGGAGGCTTAGGTATCCAGGTGGTCAGTAGATAATATTCTGCTCTCTTCAAATTCTAAATGTTTAAGGATTCTTTAGGTGATCTGATTCCTATATTTGTCTTCTAGATTGATTTTTAAATTTTAACTTTATAAGTTCCCATGAGTCAGTTTACATTCTTTCTTCTAATTTATAATTTCCAAAAACATTTTAAATGTCTTGCTGACTTTATTTTGTCAACAGTTATTTTTGTCTCTGTAAAAAAAAAAAAATAAGTTTTATGATTCTAACACTGATCCATTGAAGTTTAGGCAAAAATAAAGTACAAAATACTTAACGTGCTTTCTTAGAAAATCATCTATTCCTCTACTTTTTACATTGAAATCACAACCATTATTATTGGCTTTAAAAATGCCAAATCAATTTCAATTACACCAATAGCTTCACTCCAGTTGTTACTCACTATTATCTATTGTTGCTTTCAATGCTTCATTCTTTAATATGAATTTTTAAATTTTTATACATTTCTTCTATTAATTAATAATATCACTTTTCCCCATTAACTATATAAATCACCCAGTGGGTAATTTTTCATTCTTATTGTATAGCAATTACTGTTTTATCATTCATTTTTCTTTTATAGTCTCACTTTCATGACCTAATTTCTGAGATCTCTCATTGCCTGCTTCCTAATTATTGAACCTGAGTTTTAGTGCCCTTGTTTGTACATTGAAAAAAGTGAAAACAAAAGAAGTAAATATTAATTGTTACAGCAGACACAGGTATGTATGCTTTATGTACACAATCCAATTTAGTATTTACTGTGTCCTAGTGAAATTTTTCTTCTTTTCTTGTAATTCTTATTGAAATACGAAGTGTACACTAAATTGAATCAACTTAATTTTCAGAATTAATTAATTAATTTCATAACTCAATGAATAGTTACATATGCTACTATGCAGGGAAGTTCACTAATGCCCTTTTGTAGTCAATTGTGACTCCCAAGCACAATATGAAATCATTTTTCTCACTACTTCAAACACTTTTGCATATATACTTTAAAGAAATGATTCCTTGGATTCTAGAGGGAGCACTTCAAAGTACACACTACAAGAAAACTAGGAGTACCGTTCAAGGCTTGTGATAACCTAGTCTGGAAATCTTGGAACTTCACATCTGTCTTATTCAGTTGTTCCAGCCAGTACAAAGCCCAAAATTTAAACAGATGAATACAAAGGTGTGAGTACCCAGAGTCACAGTTTCTTTAGAGGTCGTCTTTAAAGGCTAGCACCCAAACAAATATTTAGATTTTGCAAACATACAGTTTTTCAAAACAGTTGCACCAATATGTGAATGTTTCAGTTGCTCCAATCTTAATTAATACTTTGTTTTTTTTTTTTTTTACTACTTTTAAGTTTAGCCATTTAGGTGTATGTGCATAAGCATATTTTTATTTATTTTATTTTTTTCAGGGGGAGATACTAAGGATTTAACCAAGGAGCACTTTATTGTTTAGCTACTTCCCCAGCTCTTTTTATTTTATTTGTTATTATTCTTATTTTTAATTTTGAGATAGGTCCTCACTAAGTTACTTAGGGCCTTGTAAGTAGCTGAAGCTGGTTTCGAACTTACAATTTTGCTGTCTCAGCCTCCTGAGCCACTGGGATTACAGGTGAGTGCCACCACACCTGGCTATAGGCATATTTCTGATAATTTAATTTGCTGTTATTAAATGCATGTGTTGCTGAAGAATTCTTAACTCTCCCTGATCACTTGGAAAACCTAATTTGTGAAGTACCTATGTAAATTTCTTATTTTTGTTTTATATGTTTTCTTATTTATTTGTGAGAATAATTTGTATATTTAAAGTACATATTTTATTTCAGATATATTTATTATTTATATTATTTCCTACTAAATGGCTTTTGTGTTCTCAATGGTATATTTCTTAAGAAATGCAGTTCATTACAAGTTCATGATTTCTTATTCTTTCATAAGTATTTTATGTGCATTCATTCTATTCAATGAATTTTGTCTATTTCAAGAAATGTCTCAAAGCCATTTTAAAATGTGTAATCCTTAAAACATATTTTTCATTAAGGTTTATAATCTATTTCAAATTATTTTTAAAATAGTTTTATTATAAATCAGGGATCCTTCTGTTTCTTACAGATACTGAAAGAGATATTATTTCTCCTTCAAATTTCAGTGGAACTTTATTTCTAAATCATGATCATATACCTGCAGTCATCTTCCACAATTTCCATTACATTCTTGTCTTCCTTTCTATATACTTGGCATATATTTTGCTATATTGTATTTGTTCATGGGTGTATTGGTAGGAGTTTTCGCCTCTAAAAAAATTAAAACTGACAAACTCTAAATAATCTGCACAAAACTGATGGCTGGAAAATGAAAGACCAGGCTTTATGTCCCATCTTCTGTGATGTATGACCTTTTATTAATACTTCACAACACAAATTTCTATATAAATATTATTTTTCATATAGAATGGTTATGTGTGAATTAGAATAATTAATATGAATTATCTTTATTAGTTATAAAATGCTAAAATTACAAAATAAAAAATAATTAAGAGGCAAATGTGGTACTTTTAACTGTATTGGATGGCATCATTTGTGACTCCAGCCTGTCCCTATTAGTGTATCTAGTTCAATAAGGTCCTTACTATTTCTATGTTACAGAGTAGTTGGCTTCAAATTCATTTCTTTTTCCAGGCAGACTATATATATCTTGCATCCTTTGAATTTACGTATAGGTATGTAGAAATATGAACAGTAGCAGTACACTTCTTCCATTTCTATCCAGTAGTCACTTCCCATGAATTTTCCTCCACTACCTCTTTTTCCAAATCTGCTGGTTAGATAGTATCGCCAAGAGTACAAGAGTACAAGAGTAGAAGTTTCATACTGAGAAAGAGGCGGAGCTCTCATGAGATGACATACTGGAAAGTATACATGACCAAACATCCACTCATAACCTGTGCAAACTGCTATCAGGAACATCAAGACCAAAAAAACAAATGTCAATTAGGTCACCACTTTAAAACTCAGGAACTTACTGTGTTAGCAGTTAAAATTGCCTCAACTAATGCACTTTTATTTTAGTTTTCCCACATGTAAATTGGGATCTTATTAATATCACACATAAGGCTCTTGTGAAAAATTTTAAGTCATAAAAGAGTTATAAACAAAAATTTTCATATATATCCCTAAAGTATAATTATTCCTGTTATTGAAATTTAAGAAGCTTAAATCTTATTTCTTTAACTGACTGAACAAGTGGAAAGTTGGGATCATGCAGCAAATAATTTTGTTACTTTGAGTAACTGATACAATGCTTATAAATAATAGATTATTTTATTACCTAATTTAATGAGACTAAATAAAGAGTATCAATCTAGAGGTTGACATTCTGGCTTCCAAACACAATTAGAGTTTTCTATTATCAATATATTTATATTATAATCTATATATGAATTTTCACTAATAGTGTACTCATAAAGTAGTTCTTTTTGAATATTTAAGATTTTTGGAATTTACTCTTTCTTCAAAAATTTATTTTTTGCTATATTCATTTAAATAATGGAGCACCAGAAAACACATACACACATACACACACACACACACAACCTTGACACTATTTTTGTATCATGAAGAAGAAAAAAATATTATTAATCAAGTAACTATAAATTTCAGGTAAAATATTCATTGAAAAATGCTACCTCATCTCTAAATCTATTGCCTTTTATTATACACTATAAAACCAAAAATCAATTATAAATGCTCATATAATAAACAATAAAGTTACCAAAATATAATCATTTGTTTCAATGCCAATCCAGGTACACTAAAATGAAATTTTATAGTATAGTTTAAATTGAAAATAACTCCTCTGGTACACTTCTATTGGAGTTTTATATTGGGACTTTCTGGAACAAAAATACATATAGTTTAGAGAAGCATACATATGTGAAATATAGAGGTTCAAAAAATATTCTATAAACTTATTCATGCATGTAATTTTCCATTTTAAAATGACTGGTTCCACTTTTTTATCTGCTTTGTGGAATGTTTAAAATAGCTAAGAATTTTAAAAGAATAAACAATTTAGCATATTATTTCTTGATTTATTTGCACCATTTTTTTTTCTATCAGTATGAATCATAAGGAATAAAAAGTAATATATAAGAAGTAGTTGTGTAGATATTACATCTATCTCTTCAGGAGCATAATTGACAGTAGAGCTAGCATCCTAGCAGTTGCCTGGGGCTCTGTAAAAGATTAATCTGTTGATGGATAAACCGTCTTTAATACATTGCTCTTTCGTAATCACTTAGATTTCTGTGATATTACATTATATTACAACTCCTACTTCAAAAATCTCAGAGTGCTTCACAGATGTTATATATTAATTCTCAAACTCCCTCCAAGGCCATATACACAAAGAATTATTTCCTCTTTTTTGTGTGTGTGATTAGATTACTCTGAACATGTGTCAGTCATAAAGGAGCATTCAGACTACATAACTCTTAATTTGTACCCACAATTAAATACGTGACCATATTGAAATATGGAGGAATACACAAAAGTAAAAATAAACATAAGATATCTAAAAATTTAATTATGTTGAATTCTCCAACTTCAATTTAAAAACCACTAACATTAGCATAATAAAAAGAGCAAAACTATTTTGAATAAGAATTAATTTTAAAGGATATACATATCTAAATAATGAGGGTTTTACGAAGTTGTCCTAGAGCATTATATGAATCTTTCAAATTAAATTCTCACCAAAATATTTTTCCCATATAGCCATTATGTTGCATTGGAAATACATTTAATGTACTTTGACTCAGTCAATTTTATAGAACTATCTTGTTTTCAATTAGGAAAACAAGGATTTGACCACTATAAATGATAACTTAGGTTAACCAAAACACAAACATTAAAAATAAGAAATAATTACATATACATGAACATATTTTATTTTTAAATTGCAAGAAAATAAAGCTAAAATATGAAAGCTATGGTTGAAAAGTATCAGTCATGTAAGCAAAATAAGATGAGTAAACTACTCAATTAAAAAAAAGTAGTATTTTGCAGATAGGAATATTGGGAGTCAAGCAGACTAAGTGAATTCTCTTATTTATTTTGTAAGTGAATTAGGTCAATCAAATGTAAGCTAAAGTTTGTCAAACTTTGAACTTCCTGTGCTATTTTCATGATTTGTTGTCTAGTGATTTTCTTATATTGCTTTAAGTTTGGTGAAGAAAGCCAGAAATATACATAAATTTGCCTGCAAAATCAATGGACATGTATGCTGAAATGCTACTATTCTGCACTAGCAATAGAGCCCAGTAGTAGTAGCCCAGAGGGCGTCAGTTTGAATAGATGGTCACACTCCTGAGACACAATGAGTATCACCAAGCACAAGAATTATGTAATTTAATAAAACACAGAAGACAGTAGAACAACCCAATACTAGATGTCTCATGAGTTTCAGTGTGCCTTATGAATGTTCTCATTACTCAGCACTGACACACACCATTGAGGGAGATGCCACCAAGTAAATAAGGGAGTTAACTTGTGAAATGACCATCTCTGCGACACTTTCTGGCTTTATGCTTTCCTGTCACTGTTCATCAGAAGTGCATGAACAATCTCACACTTTGCATTTTCTATCAATTATTGGTTACTTATTAGTTGCAGTTTGTTAAAAAAAAATCTGACAATCTAATACCTACATGGCAACCTCAGTAAGATTGTCATTTATTTTTTTCCTAGGATATTTGTATACCTTTCTTGAGTAATTGTTGAAGAAGAATTTAACTAAAGATCAAAATCTCAGGTATTCTTGATGTTAGAGGAAAAACTGTGTATTTCTTTCTAGATTTTATCTAATTGCACTTGACTTAGTACATAAATACAATTCCTTTCAGTCAAAGACTGTGATGGATGTTCTTTCTAATTTTGTTTAGAGATGTTAAATATTTTATCTTCATGTGAACTCTATCTACACAATTAACCATCTCTTTTTAGAGTATAAAATGTTCTTGGAATAATAATTTTACCTTTCTCGTCTTTCTATTCCCATTATTGCTTAGTTTAATACAAAGGAAAATAAAGTCTAGCAAAACAATATATAGAATGTAACACTCAAATGGAAGATTTGTAATGTTTTATTTATAGGAATATATGTTTTTCCTGTTAATGGGAGGAAAGAAAATATTTGGGAACAAGAAGAGTAACTGAATAGGCTAGTATTCTTCTTTTCTATGATTTAAGTTGATTCAAAACTAAGAGAAGTACATATCACCATGCCACTGGGAGGAGCACAATAATCATTTTTATTGTCAGGCTTAACCACATGAATTTGGGACAAGAAAATCTGAGTGGAAATAGAGTGTTTCAGTTCTAAGGAAGTCCCTAAGTCATTACACATTTCACTAGCTTACCTGAACCTTTAGCGTGGCAGTTAAGACAACATGACCCCATAGAGTTGATCCTATTGCATCAAAACTTACAACATATATGTGGCAAGAGAGAAAAATAAATTTATGTTTTGAAAGTCACTGACACTAGAATCATCACAATTTACGTTATTCACAAATTCTAGATTTTTCAATAATAATCTCAAAAGCTCAGTACTACACATTTCAAAGGAGATTTAAGAATACATTTCATTTCAGGGAAATGTATAATATTGTATCTTTTAACCTTCCAAAATATGTGCATTTATCTGCATAAAAACTTTGAAGTAATTCAGATTAACATAAGAATGCTACAACTAATATTTGTATTGGATATTTTAATTTATCAGATGAAAATAAGAATTAATCAGCAAATTATAGTTAAATGAATACTACCACCCATTTATATTTAGTGATCATCAAAGCACCACATACCAGATCTTTTAAATTGAAAGTCTGAAATAGAAAAACTCATTTTATAATTTTCTCATTTCACTAACTCCCTATTTTCATTCACCATAACTTTATGAGTTTTGTTATTATTAATGATTTATGATAAGAATTAATTAGTAATGATATATTCAATGCCTAATCAGTCTTAGAATTTTTTTTTTACTCAAAAACTAACTCAGATAAAAAAACATTAACTAAATCTAAGCAAGAATATTAAGATGGCATGTATTATCTTTGGATATATTATCCAGATGTGTGTGTGTGTGTGTGTGTGTGTGTGTGTGTGTGTACTTTATGTATATATATATATATATATACATATATATAGTATATATATAGTGTATAGATATATATTGAGTTTTATATATATATAGTGTGTGTATACATATATATATATATATATAGAGAGAGAGAGAGAGAGAGAGATGTTATTAGCATTCTTATAAAGATAATTATAAAAGAAATATTAAGGGACTGGGGAGACAGCTCAGTTGTTAGAGTGCTTGCCTTGAATGCACAAGGCCCTGGGTTCAATCCCCAGCACTGCAAAAAAAAAAAAAAAAAAGAAAAGAAAAAAGAATTATTAAAATATCGCTAACTTTAAAAAAATTTTAAGTGGGGGATTTCACCACCCTCTTTTCATCATTGGATATGTTGTCCTGATACCTCAAAAAAATCACCAATGAAACATCAAAGTTAAACTATACTATGAAGAAAATGAACTTACATACATTTGCAGAACAGAACAATTCTTCCAATAACTGCAGAATATACATTTTATCCTAGCAAGTAAAATTTTAGTAGCAGTCGAAAATAAAAAATCATTCACTCCCTCTAAA
Source organism: Sciurus vulgaris (assembly GCF_902686455.1). Lineage (NCBI taxonomy): Eukaryota > Metazoa > Chordata > Mammalia > Rodentia > Sciuridae > Sciurus > Sciurus vulgaris. The sequence continues at coordinate 62,003,280 of NC_136467.1, forward strand.
AACTGGAACAAGGCAAGGATGCCTTCTTCCAACACTTTTATTCAACATTGTCCTTGAAACTCTAGCTTGAGCAATTAGACAGACCAAAGAAATTAAAGGGATATGAATAGGAAAAGAAGAACTAGAACTATTACTATTTGCCAATGACATGATTTTATATTTAGAAGATCCAAAAAAAATTCCACCAGAAAAGTTCTAGAACTCAAAATGAATTCAGCAAAGTAGCAGGATATAAAATCAACACTCATAAATGGAATGCATTTCTATACATAAGTGATGAATCATCTAAAAGAGAAATTAGGAAAACTACCTCATTCACAATAGCTTCAAAGAAATAAAATACTTGGGAATCAATCTAACAAAAGTGGTAAAAGACCTCTATGATCAAAATCACAGAAGACTAAAGAAAGAAATTAATGAAAACCTTAGATGATGGAAAGATCTCCCATGTGCTTGGCAGAATTAATATTGTCAAAATGGTCATACTACCAAAAGTGCTATACAGATTCAATGCAATTCCAATTAAAATCTCAATGATATATCTCATAGAAATAGAGAAAGCAATCATGAATTTCATTTGGATGAATAAGAGACCCAGAATACCTAAAGCAATCCTTAGCAGGAAGAGTGAAGCAGGATGTGTCACAATACCAAACCTTCAACTATACTACAGAACACTAGTAACAAAAATGGCTTGGTATTGGCACCAAAATAGACAGAAAGACCAATGGCACAGAGTACAGGACACAGGAAAAAACCCACGTAAATACAGTTATCTCATATTAGATAAAGGTGCCAAAAACATACAATGGAGAAAAATAGCCTCTTCAACAAATGGTGCTGGGAAAACTGGAAATCCATATGCAGTAAAATGAAATTAAACCCCTAACTCTCACCCTACACAAAATTCAACTCCAAATGGATCAAGGACCTAGGAAGTAGACCAGACACTTTGTACCCAATAGAATAAAAAAGTAGGTCCAAATCTTCATCATGCTAGCTTAGGACCAGACTTCCTTAACTTGACTCCCAAAACATAAGAAATAAAAGCAGTAATCAATAAATGGGATAGATTCTAATTAAAAAGCTTATTCTCAGCAAAGGAAACAATCAACAATGTGAAGAGAAAGCCTACAAAGTGGGAGAAAATCTTTGCACAAGCACTTCAGATACAGCACTAATCTCTAGAATTTATAAGGAACTCAAAAAACTTTATACCAAGAATACAAATAACCCAATCAATAAATGGGCTACGGAAATTAGCAGACAGTTCACTGAAGACCCACAAAAAAATCAACAGATACATGAAAAAATGTTCAACATTTCTAGTAATAAGAGAAATGCAAATCAAAACTCCAATTAGAATGGCGATTATCAAGAATACAAGCAACAGTAGGTGTTGGGGAAAAAGACACACATACATTGTTGGTGGAGTTGCATATTTTGCAGACACTCTAGAAAGCAGTATGGAGATTCCTTAGAAAACTTGCAATTGAACCATCATTTGACCCAGCTATCCCACTCCTTGGCCTAAACCCAAAGGACTTAAAATCAACATACTACATCAATGTTTATAGAGCTCAATTCACAATAGCTAGATTGTGGAAACAACCTAGATGCCCTTCAATAGATGGATAGATAAAGAAATTGTGACATATATACACAATGAATATTATTCAGCTATAAAGATGAATAAAATTATGGCATTTGCAGGTAAATGGATGGAGTTGGAGAATATCATGCTAAGTGAAATAAGCCAATACCAAAAAACCAAAGGCCAAATTATTTCTCTGATACTTGGATAAAGACACATAATGGAGGAGGGTAAGGCAAGAATGGAGAATGGAGGAAGGATGGATTGTGTACAGGAAAATCAGGGTTGGGGGAAGTAATAGAATGGGACAAACATCATTGCCCTGTGTGCATGTATGATTACACAAACAGTGTGACTCTACTTCCTGTACAACCAGAGAAATGAAATTGTACCCCATTTGTGTATAATGAATCAAAATAATAGTAATTAGAAAAATACCAATGACATTTTTCAGAGAATTTGAAAAAACAATCCTAAAATTTATATGGAAGCACAAAATCCCAAATACCAAAGCAATCATGACAAAGTAAAATAACAAATTTGAAGGCATTACAATACCTGATTTAAGTCTCTCCACAGAGTCATAATAACCAAAGCAGCAAGGCATTCACATAAAAACAGATATGTAGACCAATGGAAGAGAAGAATGATCATAGAAATAAACCTACACATTTGCACACTTGCAGCCAATTGATTCTCAAACACACAAACAAAAACGGTGCCTAAACCACACACTGCATAAAGAATAGCCTCTTCACCAAAAGGTGTGGGGAAAATTTGACATTCAAACCCAGAAGAATGAAACTTTAAGCTCTATGCCAGTTGCAAAAATCAACTCAAAATGAACCGAAGACCTAACTGTAAGATGTGAAAATCTTAAACTCCTAAAACAAAATGAAGGAGAAACACTGATTTTCTAAATAGGTATCCCAAAGCATGAGAAACAAATGAAAGAAATATTCATTTAGAATTGGAATACATCAAAGTACACCCTCTGCACAGCAAAGGAAACAATCAACAAAGTAAAGAGATAGTCAAGAGAAAGGAAAAGTGTCTGCTGACCACCTCACAAAGGATTAGCATCAGAATACATAAGGAATACACATACACAAAGAAAACAACAGCAAAAACAAAATCCAATTCATTAAAATTATATGAATGATTTGAAGACAGACTTCTCAAAAGAAGAAACATAAATGTGCGAATATATTTAAAAAGGTTCAATGTCATTAGCAGTTAGGGAAATAAGTGCAAATCAGCCCCCACAATGAGATGGCATGTCACCTCAGTAAGAATGGGCATTTCCAAAATGGGAAAAAAAAAAAAATCTGAAGATGTGGAGATAAAAGAACTCCTAAAGACTGTTGATTGGAATGTAAATTAGTACACTTATTATGGAAAACAGTAAGGAGTTTCCACAAAAAGCTGAAATTATATTTACTTATGACTCTGTTATCCCACTTCTGACTATATATCCAAAGGTAATGAAATCAGCATTGCAAAGAGATACCTGCATTTCCATGTTTATAATTGCACTGTTCACAATAGCTGAGATAAGAAATCAGCATGGGTACCCATCAAGTGATTAACAGATAAATAAAAATGATTTATTATATTTACAATTTAAAATTATTCTGTCATAAAGAATAATGAAATCCTACATTTACAAGAAAATGGACGGATCTGGAGACATTATGTTAAGTGAAATAAACCAGAAACAGAAAATCAAATGCCACATGTTATTTCTTATATGTGAAAGTTAAAAATTTCAATGAATGTAGAATAGTAATTACTAAATAAAGCATAATAATTACTAAAGTTTGGGAAGGGTGGAGGAAGGTAGTAGATAAAGGCAAGTTGGATAATAAGTAACAAAACTCAGTTGGAGAGAATAAATTAAAGTATTCCTCAAAAAAGGAAGATGACTGTAGTTCACAGTATGTTCAGTTTTTATAAAGATCTAGAAGAGAGGAGATCAAAGTCTCCAAACATAAGAAAATGGTAAGAAGAAAAGAGTACTACTTGCCATGACTTAATCAGTGCATGCTGTATGCTTGTGGTGAAATATCACATTTAACCTTGCTAATATATACAATTTGTACATGTTGCTAAAACATCATTCTATACAATAATCTAATAAAATCTAATTGAAATTATCACAATCATCAAATACCCTTTAAAACCACAATGAGGTATCACTTCAAACCTTTTGGAATGACTGACTATTACCAAAATATCAAATAAAACAAGTGCTGCTGAGACAGTAGAAAAGAGAAATTTTGAAAACTCTTGATGGAAATATAAATTGGTATTTTCAGCTAATATGATATTTTCTCAAAAAATTAGAAGTACAACTACTACTTGATTCAGCAATCCCACTTCTGAGTATATAGCCAAATGAAGTAAAATCACTGTCTTAGAGAGGCATTTATGTTTGTTGCAGCATTTTTCGTAACCCTGAAGATATGGAAACATATCTGTGAATGAATAAAATAAAGAAAATTTAATATATAGGCATAAAATATAGTATTAGTCATCTTTTAAAAAGGAGAAAATTCTGCCATCCAACATGGATGAACATAGAGGACTTTATGCTATGTGACAGAAGACAGCTACAGAAAGATAAATACTTCATGATATCATTCATATATGAAATATTTTTTAAAAAGTCAAATTTATAATAACAGTATAATGGTGATTACCAGGGTCTGAAGGTTAGGGGAATAATATGAAATTCAAGGGTAAATCCTTTCAATTATGTGATAAATAAATTCTGGAATCCTAATGTACAGCTTAGTGACTATCACCAATAATATATCATATGCTTGAAGTTTGCTAAGAGGGTGGATCTCAAGTCTTCTCAGCAGACATAAATAAGAAAAAGTAACTCTGAGGTGATGAGTGTGCTAATTAGTTTCACTGTGATGATCATCTTTTCAGGAATATATACCTCAAAACCATACATGGTTCATCTTAATGTATAGAATATTTGTCAGCCACACCTTAATAAAGCTAAAAAGAAGAAACAAATATAGGTTTTTGAATTCAAAACTACTATAACTGAAATTAAAATCACTGAAAATGACATTACTTTTGAAAGAAAATTGGTTTTTTGCTTGAATTTCAAGCTTTTGAAATTAACCAAGTCTCTTTTTCACCTTACTGCCTCCAATTTTTTCCTATGCATTCATTTTACTCCTGGACATCTATGATTTGTGATTTCTAGAGCTGTTCCATTGTGACTAATCTCTACCTACCCATGAATTCTAGGTTGGCATTTTTATCTCAAAATTTCTAATCAGTCACTTTTGAATGTGTGTAATATTTAGCAGTTTGACAAGTGTTTACCTATCAGAATTTTTTTTTTTTTTTACATTTTTAACATTTGTTTTTCTAAAAAGGAGGCTGACTTGTGTTCCTTTGAAAACTTAAGAGTTTTTAATTCTGTGATTGGCACACAGTGAACACTCAACATAAATTGACAAATATAACTTTTAGAAAATGCTTTATTACAACTTAGTCTCACATTATTACAGCCCAAAATAAAATGCAAATATGTGTGACAGTGTTATGTTTTCAAAATTAATCTTTAAAAACCTCTTTCATTAAGATAATGTCACTTAACTTGTTAATATTTTAGAAATGGATTACTTGGAAAATCATAATGTTAATTTAAAAACATATATTATGCAATGCAGAATATTTTGGTATCTTTAATCTTGAATCTAAATAGACTGAGTTTTTCTCATGGCATTAGATGTCATCATTTTAATTATTGAATATGTTCAGAGATAAAAATTACTAAGGAAATGAACTTTTTTTCACAAGCAACAATTAATAATTAGTTTTGCTATAAGAGGTACTTTGGGAATGCCGTCCGGTTGTTCATACTTACAGTCTATTTGTCCTCTGAATTACTAGGCTCAGTCACTAGATTGTCACAGCACAGCAGAGGAGCTATATTCCTAATGAAGGCAATGAGGAAAGCAATCTTTGCTTCTGCTGTAGAGGATGCAGAAGCAGAATGGAAAAATAATCAAGCTAACTGGACTGTGATGCGATTTAAGGATTACAGTATTTTGCAAGTTCACTTTTAAGTGGAAAGCAAAATATAAATTGAAAATATTAGAAAAATATTCTATAATTTCTGTTTCATTGTTGAAATTAAAAATATGTATGAATCAATCTCACAAAAGAGGTGAAAGACCTCTACAATGAGAACTACAGAACACTAAAGAAAGATATTAAAGAAAACCTTAGAAGATGGAAAGATCTCCAATATTCTTGGATAGGCCGAATTAATATTGTCAAAATGGCCATACTACCAAAAGTGCTATACAGATTCAATGCAATTCCAATTAAAATCCCAATGACGTACCTTACAGAAATAGAGCAAGCAATCATGAAATTCATCTGGAAGAATAAGAAACCCAGAGTAGCTAAAGCAATCCTTCGCAGGAAAAACGAAGCAGGGGGTATCGCAATACCCGAACTTCAACTTTATTACAAAGCAATAGTAACAAAGACGGCATGGTATTGGTACCAAAATAGACAGGTAGATCAATGGTACAGAATAGAGGACACGGACACAAACCCAAATAAATACAACTTTCTAATACTAGACAAAGGCGCCAAAAATATGCAATGGAGAAAAGATAGCCTCTTCAACAAATGGTGCTGGGAGAATTGGAAATCCATATGCAACAGAATGAAACTAAACCCATATCTCTCACCCTGCACAAAACTCAACTCAAAATGGATTAAGGACCTTGGAATCAGACCAGAGACTCTGCAGATTATAGAAGAAAAAGTAGGTCCCGATCTTCAACATGTCGGCCTAGGACCAGACTTCCTCAACAGGACTCCCATAGCACAAGAAATAAAAGCAAGAATCAATAACTGGGATAGATTCAAACTAAAAAGCTTTCTCTCAGCAAAGGAAACTATCAGTAATGTGAAGAAAGAGCCTACAGAGTGGGAGAATATCTTTGCCAATCATACTTCAGATAGAGCACTAATCTCCAGAATCTATAAAGAACTCAAAAAACTCTACACCAACAATACAAATAATCCAATCGACAAATGGGCTAAGGAAATGAACAGACACTTCACAGAAGAAGATGGATGTACAAGCAATCAACAAACATATGAAAAAATGTTCAACATCTCTAGTAATAAGAGAAATGCAAATCAAAACCACCCTAAAATTCCATCTCACCCCAATTAGAATGGCGATTATCAAAAATACAAGCAACAGGTGTTGGCGAGGATGTGGGGAGAAAGGTACACTCATACATTGCTGGTGGGGCTGCAAATTAGTGCAGCCACTCTGGAAAGCAGTGTGGAGATTCCTTAGAAAACTTGGAATGGAACCACCATTTGACCCAGCTATCCCACTCCTTGGTCTATACCCAAAGGACTTAAAATCAGCTTACTACAGAGATACAGCCACATCAATGTTCATAGCTGCTCAATTCACAATAGCCAGATTGTGGAACCAACCTAGATGCCCTTCAATTGATGAGTGGATAAAGAAACTGTGGTATATACAATGGAATATTACTCTGCCATAAAGAACGATAAAATTATGGCATTTACAGGCAAATGGATGAAATTGGAGACCATCATGCTAAGTGAGATAAGCCAATCTCAAAAAATTAAAGGACGAATGATCTCGCTGATAAGTGGATGATGACACATAAGGGGAGGGGTGGGGGGAGTTAGTGTTAGGGTTAGGGTTAGGGTTAGAGTTAGGGAGGGGGACAAGAATGGAGGAAGAAAGGACTGTTTAGAGGGAAAAGAAGGGTGGGAGGGGTGGGGGGAAGGGAAAAAATAATAGAATGAATCAAACAACATTATCATATGTAAATTTATGATTATACAAATGGTATGCCTTTAACCCACGTACAAACAGACAAACAACATGTATCCCATTTGTTTACAATAAATAAAAAAAGAAAAAAAAAGAAAAAAATTTTTAAAAAGGAATATTTAAAAAAAAATGTATGAAATTTTTATAATTGTACATTCATAACAATTCTCATAGTAGTTCACATGAGAGATAATCAAAGGAAAATAAAGGAAGGGAGCAATGGAGTTTTCAGTGAGGAAATGAAAAGGAGGAACAAAGCAGGAAGTAGCAAGAAAGAAAACCGATGTGTGAGAAAGGAAAAGATACATAACTTTTAGCATCTCAAATACAGAAATATAAAGGAGGGTGTGAGAGAGAAAGAAAGAAAGATTGGAATAAATTCTTTTCTTTATATTTTGACATGGCTAAAATTGAAAAGTAAAGTAGCAAGTATATCATTGTTAGCATTATTAATAATATGATTTGTGTTTCTGTGATTATTTTGCCTAAGACAGTCCAACACAATTGCTTCATGTGACCATGAACCCTTGGGGACTTTATCCTCAGTTTTTCAGTGTTAGAAGATAACAGCTTCTAAGAAGTAGGCATAGTGGGACATAATTAGGCCTCTGGTGCAGTTGCCCTCAGAAGGAAACTTAAGTCTTGTGGGACCCTGGTGAATTATAAGGAAGCAACCCAGGCCCCTCCTCAGTCTCTCTCCAGCCTTCTGTGTCATCATGTGATTTCTCCCGCTTACATGTGCTTCAATTATGATGCCGTCTTCCTTGCAATACAGTTAAAGAAATTTTCAACGAAGCCAACTTGATAGCAGCATCAGATCCTTGAACCTCCAAAACTGTAACTAAATTGCTATAGTTTGGGTCTGAAATGTCCCTCAAAGGCTCCTGTGTTAAAGGCTTAATCTTCAGCTTGGTGTTACTGAAAGTTGATGGAAACTGTAAGAGGTAAAGCCTAATAGGAGGTCTTGTGGTCAGTGGGGCACGTTCTTGTAGGTATTGTGGGATCTCAGGCTCTTCCTCTTTCTCTTTCATTTCTGGCCATGTGGCAAACAGCTTGCTTTACCGCACTCTTTTTCCACAGTGAACTGTCACACCATAGATCCAAAGCAATGGAGCCAAAGGTTCGTGAACCAAAACCTCCGGTACTATGATCCAAAATAACCCTTTTCTCTTTATAAGTTGATTATCTTAGGTATGTTTCAAAGTGAAAGAAATACAACTAGCACATCAATTTTCTTTATTCATTCCCAGTTTATTTATTTTGTCATAACAATAGAAACTAGAGTAATACAAGAACTGATGTCCGATGACCTTGACATGATCTAAATTTGCTGAGACAGGCTTATTAGGCATAGTCAATTAAAACAATCAGTAGCAAGTATATCATTGTTAATAAGGATTATTCATCAGGGAGAAGTGTCTATTAGGGTTATTAACTTTTGTGTTCAGTATCAATATATACATATATATATACACACATGTATATATGTTGTGTATGTATGTATGTGTGTATATATTTACAGTAAACAGAAATTAATATATATTTATATGATGTGTATATATATGTATATTTATATTGTTTATACATGTATGTGTATGTGTATGTATATAGACATACATTCCGTATTATTGAAAGGGCTTAAATTGGTGCCCCCTCCCTTTCCACACACAGGTACAAGCAGACCGAAAAATGTTTCTTTATTCTGAGTCAGGGAAATAAATAATCAGAGACATTTTCTCCAGTCCATTAATGAATCCATTTTCTCTCCTACCAAAAGATCATAAGAACACATTTTCATTTAAAATAGCTTTCTTTAACATTTGTTTTATTAAAATGTTTACCATGTTCTTTTTTTAGATCATTTTGGTTTTACATTGAATTCCCTTATATTCCTTATTTCAATTCCCCAGTGTTAGTATCCTATATGACCATAGTGAATTTAACTACATTGGTATATTGTTCATTAAATTCCTGACATTACATGCATACCATTTTCCTTGTCAGCTTTACTTATTCATCTACTTCTTTGTATTTTGAAATGGAAAAGATGCAGTTTTTTGACCCATGTCACCCTCTTCAAAGTATGTATATTGGAGCAATTATAAAATGAAATTTTATTTAATAAGGAACATAGATTATTTAAATATCTACTCAAGAAGAAAAATATCATGTAGAGAGCATCATACATCTGCTATAAATTAAGATTCCATTTGTGCTTCAGTCTTTATTAATGTTAATGTTATATACTGCCTTAGAATTTAGTAAGTGTTTCATAAAATATCTCATTCCTACAAATGTGTTTCCAGGTAATAAAAAACATTTTAAAAATCCATTTGCAATGTTTCTAAATTTAAAAGTTGTGCATAATTAGAACACACTTTGTTTCTACTGTTAGATTTCCATCACCGGGACAAAACAACTGGGATCCTACATTTAAAAGAAGGAAAGATTTATTTTGGTTCGTGAATTCAGAGGTTTCAGTCCCCGTTCACTTGACTCCTTTGTTTTGGGGCTCCTGTCAAAGCAGTAAATCGTGATGAGGAACATGTGGTGGAGCAAGGCTGCTCCCCTAAAGGCAACCAGGAAGTGAGGAGGGCAGATTACAACCTCCTCTTCTAGACATGTTTCTCTTGACTTAACATTTTTTTTATATTTCTCACATCCGAAAAGTTCCACCATATCCCAGGACTGCCGTGGGCTGACGACCAAGCCTTCAAAACGAAAGCCTCCAGGGATCACTACAAATTCAAACTATAGAGAATTTTAATTAAGAAACTAAACAAAGAACTATTGTCAATTCTGTATGCATCATGTTTTGTTGTTTTTGTTGTTCATTTGTTTTAGTAACTGGAAGAAAAAAAGCAAAGTTTCACTACTGATATTTTTGTGAATGACTGTGGGTCATTTACCTCTTAGTATTATATAATTTTTCCAATTGATTATAGTGATAAACTATATTTGCTTATCATATTTAAAAAAATAATGCAATTACATCAACAAAAGAAACTGTATCAAAATTTTTGACATATGCTGACTATAAATGAAGGGATTTCTTTTTACCAAGAGAACCCATCAAGCATTTTGAAACTATTTTTATTGAATGCAGAACATATAATTTTAAAGGGCTTTGAATCACGATTTTTTACATACAATTAAATCTATCAGTTCTTTATAAGGACCTTTCCTCTTGAGTATAACATGTAGAAAGATTTCCAAAGTTCAAGACTATGTAAAGAAGTTCAGTCAGTTCTCTGCATCTGTGGTACTTCATCTGAGATCCACTCAACTGCAATCAAAAAGATTCTTTAAAAATTCCAAAAAGTTTCGAAAGACCAAAACTTGAATTTTCTGCATGCTGAGCATTATGCTGAATCTGTACGTATGCAATAACGTGCATGTCTACCTTGCTGTAGCCTCCTGCCATTTCACTGATCCTGAGTCTCTCCGAAGCTCCGCATTTGAGCATTGCGTTAATCACAGCTCATCCATGTACTATGCAGTCAGGACCGTAATGCCTGCATCTGTACTGAACTTGTACAGATTTTCTTTCTGTCATTATTCCCTAAATGATAAAGCATAATGACTACTTATGCCACCCTTACCTTGTATGAGGTGTTATAAACAATCTAGGTATCAATTAAAGTAAACAGGAGGATGTCCATAGGTTACATGTAAATACTTGACATATAAAATGCTGGACTTGAGTGTTCATTAATGTTTGAGATCCTTGAACCAATCCCCTGCAAATACTGATAGGCGACTACAATGTTTTTCTTTAAATAACATGACTCCTATATTATATTTATATCTAATTTTTCAAGAGAGCAATTTTAAGTATGGAACAGGTAGAAATTCAACTTTTCATCAACTTTAAATGTTCTGATTATTATTATTAATTTAACAAACATATATGTCTTACTATACACATGACTATCATAAGTAGGTTAAAATACAACTGATTTTTATTTTTACAACAAATTAATGAGGTTAGTAATACAGTTACCTCATTTTATATTAAACAATTTATCCAAGGTCATTCAACTAATGAAAATTGAATTTGAGATTTAAACCCAAGGTATCTGAATTCAAGTGTGTATTTCTAAACACTACTCGTCCGCTCTTAATTAATTAAACATTTTTAACCTTGGGAAATTTAATCTTTTATGTGGACATTATTCTTATCATTGTAGTTCACTTAATCAATCTGAATATAGATACCTATTTGTATGATTCTTTTAATTACTACAGCTTCATCCTAGTCTTCATATCTCACATAAGTCCCCTATATCTTTTATTATCAACTTAATAAAAATCATCATCATAGATGTAGATATAGATGAAGATATATAGATATAGATATAGATATAGATATAGATATAGATATAGATATAGATATAGATATAGATATAGACATAGATAGTAAGAGTCTGGAAGTAGATTTTTGGTCCACAGCAAGTTGTAAGGAGAAAATAATACCACTTTCTTTTGTAATTTGCTCTCATTTCTGCCTTCAAACACTCTTTGTTTATTCTCCCTTTTTTATTCTGGATACAAACCTGAAAGGATCCACAGTTTCCTTTCCATAGTGGTCGTATTTACCTTTAAAAATAGCATCTTTAAATCTATTCAACTAAAACATTTAATATTGTCTGAGTTAAAACTTCTTCCCCAACACATTTGCAATTTTTTCCCTTACAGTTTCTGCCCTCATCTACAACTCTGGAATACTAAGATTAGTATTGGCTTGTGTGGTTTTTTTACTTACTTCCTGCACAGTCTTTTATGCTGCCGCTCCAGAATCCCAAGCAATAAACTGAGATTTGAGGAAATGAACACAGTTTAGGTAACTTGTCCTGTTTACTTCATCTTTTGGTGTCCTCTGAATTACAGATGCCCACTTCAAGAGTCATTCCTGGATTTTCTAATGGAGTTCATAGGGACTGCCTGCTGCTTCCCCGACCAACACATGATCAAATAACAAATGAGACTTCCAAACACTGCCTCTTTCTGTACTTGGTGATGCAATCTCCTGACACACCTCAGGGCTTGCACTTGCAACATGATTCTAAGACTCTTTCTCCATCAGTGTGGATTTTTTGTTGAAGTTCACATTCTTTAACAATCCTTTGGCCCAGAAGAAAATTCATGTTTTTGTGCTCAAACTTTGTAAGAGCTGTATGATTCACTTAGAATGCTTGCCTTTCAGTCTTCTGCATATATCAATCTATATTCTATATATGTATGTTGTGCATATATAAATTCTACAGGCTATATATACATATATACTCATATTCTGAAATACTTATTATATATATTATATATGATCTGTATGTCTGAAATGTATTTGGAACTTATATTTTCTAAAATTATGTTGTATATATAAAATCTCAACACTCCCAAGGAACCAGAGTATATAATCATCATTCTACAATTAACACTTCCTTTTTCTTTGGGACCATTTAAATATTATAAATGAGGATACAAAATTATAAATTAGAAACTCATTACTCAGCATCAATTTGCGAAAATTATTTTAAATATATTTTGAAGTCAGTATTTGAGATTATATAATGAGGTAAGATACGGTCAGTTGGCCTTTCAGAAAAGATATATAAAGAACTCAAAAAACTTAACACCAAAAACCAAATAACCCAATCAATAAATGGGCAAAGAAAATGAACAGGAACTTCATGGAAGAAGAAATACAATCGGTCAACAAATATATGAAAAAATATTCAACATTTCTAGCAGTTAGAGAAATGCAAATTAAAACTACACTGAGATTCCATCTCACTCCATTCAGAATGGCAATTATGAAGAATTCAACTAACAGTAAAGGCTGGTGAGGATGTGTAGGGAAAGGCACACTCATACATTGCTGGTAGGACTGCAAATTGGTGCAGCCACTCTGGAAAGCAGTATGGAGATTCGTCAGAAAACTTGGAATGGAACCACCATTTGACCCAGTTATCCCGATCCTTAATTTATATCCGAAGGATTTTAAAATCAGCGAACTGCAGTGACACAACCACATCAATGTTTATAGCAGCTCAAACTGTGGAACCAGAGTTGTCCTTCAACAGATGAATGGATAAAGAAAATGTGGCACTTTTACACAATGGAATGCTACTTAGTCACAAAGAGAAAAGAAATCAAGGCATTTTCTAGTAAATGGACGGAACTGGAGAGTATCATGCTAAGGAAAATAAGCCAATCCCAAAGAACCAAAGGTCAAATGTTTTCTCTGATATGCAGATGCTGAGTCACAATAAATGATGAGGAAAGGGAAGATTAGAAGTACTTTGGATTAGACAAAATGGAATAAAGGGATGGGAGGAGGAATGGGAATAGGAAAGAGAATACAATGCATCAGACATTACTTTCCTATATGCGTATATGAATATGTGACCAATGTAATTCCACATCATGAACAACCAGAACAATGAGAAAGTTATACTTATTATACGTATAATAGGTCAAAATACATTCTACTGTCATGAATAACTAATAAGAACAAATAAAAAGATATTAATAAAATGATGTGTGATTTACAATTTTTTTCTCCAAACAAATTTCCCTGTACTCACTTCTATCATCTTGATCTTTACACGAGCACCTTCTTATCAACAACTTTCAAACCAGAAGATTATAGGAAATACAAACATTAAAAATGTACATAAAGCTGGATGTGGTGGTGCATGCCTGTAATCCCAGCAGCTCAGGAGGCTGAGACAGGAGAATTGGGAGTTCAAAGCCAGCCTCAGTAAAAGCAAGGTGCTAAGCAACTCAGTGAGATCCTGTCTCTAAATAAAATACAGAATAGAGCTGGGGATGTGGCTCAGTGGCAAAATACCCCTGAGTTCAATTCCTGATACAGAAAAAAAAAAAAAAAAAAAACCTATATATATATTTTTTTTAATTCTAGATTTTATCCCTCCACTCCTGTAGTTTTAATATTAAAAATATAAAAAGTCTTGTGTTAAATTACAACCCAACTGAGAAGTACACAGTGGTATAATGCATTTCACACTTTTAATTTTTGTTTTATTTGGTTTTGTTTTGTGGTGCTGGGAATTAAACCCAGGGCTTTGTGCATACTAGGAAGTGCTTCTCACTGAGCTGCACCTTCAGTCCCCCAGACTTATTCATCACTTTTTTAATACAGATTATGAATATACCTATTTCATTAAATTTTTTTCTTCAAAAATTGAATATGATTTAATAATAATTTAACAAATCTTCTAAGATTCTAGCATTATATGCTCAGATAATTTTTACCTTTGAAAGTGTGAAAATACTGCGATCATTTTACGAATATTTTTAGGAAGAGTGTATGATAAATCTTTCCAGTTAAGACTGCCAAAATACTGTGTTCTATCATAAACCCCACACATTTCATTTCATGCTTTGCTTAACTTTGAACCTATTCTTCTTCCTTTCTTTATTGGGAATTTTGCTCTTTTTAGATTAGTGGTCTAAAGGAATGCTTTGGGGAAGCACAGAGACTCAGTGCCTGTAGCAAAGAGTCATATATTTGCAATCATTGGGTGTTTACAACCTGTGCAATATACTTAAATTGTATAGTTTAATTCATGTAATATACTTAAATTACAAAAAGTTCAATTTCCCTAGGTAAGATACAACACATAATTTATGTAATGATATCGAAATTATCAACACATGTGATGCTACAGATGAAAGAATTTTAATTATAAAAGCTAAAAAGATATAAAATATTTTACCAAAATAGGTTGCTTATTATATTTAATTATGAGAACACGACTTAAGATCTATTCTTTAAACAATTTTTTTCAAAACCCCTAGACCTATATATCTTGCTTTCCTAAAACTTTCTACCTATTTAACAGTAACTGCCTAAATTTGTGTGTCTATAGGTTTTTTTGTTTGTTTGTTTGTTTTTACTGGAAATATTGTGTGAATAAAATCAAGCATCAAAGACAAGAGCAGTGGGTGTACGCCTGTTATCCCAGTGGCTCCAGAGGCTGAAGCAGGAGGATTGTGAGTTCAAAGCCAGCCTCAGTAATAGTGAGGCGCTAAGCAACTCAGTGAGACCCTGTTTCTAAATAAAATACAAAATAGAGCTGGGGATGTGGCTCAGTGGTTGAGTGTTCCTGACTTCAATCCCCAGTACACCCCAAAAATAAAATAAAGAATAAATAAAAACTAAAAAATTGATCATCAAATATGAAAGGATGAAATAAGACTCTAAATTTATATTAATTTCACTAAAAAGGATTGATCATACTAACTTTCATTGATGTAGAAGTACTGATCACTTTGAAATAAACTTTATTATTACTTTGAAGTTAAAATGATACAAGTTTGGAGAATTTTACTTAAAATGTGAAATGAGATACATTAAGCATTAAATGCATGTGCATACTAATGACTGTTATGACTCATTTCATATAAGGAATTTGATCTTCATGTTCATTGAAAAATAAATATCTTTTCTGGTCTATTGAAAATTTTGTTGTTCACAAACTTGATCCTAGTTAACATAAAGATGGAACAATCTTTAAGGTTTTGATTTGCACTTATGGTAACATTCTTCCCTATTATATTTCTTTACTTTTATGTGAGAAAGCAAAAATTTATCTTTAGGTTTAAATGAAATCATGCCTAATTAACAGTATTAACAACATTAATAATGATATTTTTTGGTGAATTGTAAATGTTACAGATTTTTAAAAAGTAAACAATGAAATATTCATGGAAGTAAAGAGTTTTATATATAGGCACTGTCCCAAAATTAATTCCGTATTAATATCAAATATTTAAAAGTTTACAAAGGAAGAAATTGGATGTATGTCATATGCAGGTTAACAAAGAGAAGATCCTTATTCTAACAATATCTTTAAATAACATTTGCCCATACTGCTAGCCGTAAATCAGCATGAAGTCAGTTCCATAATTAATTCAAAAGACAGTAACACAGTCTGTCAAAATACTTTGGAAGATAATAGCATCTGAAATTGTAAAGTAAACTTACTTCATTTTTAACAACCAAACATTAGTCAGCAACATCAATATTTTAAGTGGCAGTGCTTTTAATAGTCAATAAAACAATATATATGGTGTTGCTACAAATGGAGTATTGCCAACAAATTAAATATGTCTCCACATTTATTCTCACACATTTCTAAGGTACTTCATAATCCTTGTGAATAAGGTGAAAGTTTAGAAAATAATACATATTCGTAAATTCATTACTTAAATATAATGGATGACCTTTAACATTGTATGATAAGTCATGTTAATATTCTTTTCTACTAGAAACCACGAATTAAGAACATATTTCAAATTTTAGCATATCATCATAGGAAAAGTCTCTTTATATTGAAACCATTGTTTAATGGCTATTTAGGAAAATCTTGTTTTTGAGGAAGCTCTATGTCCTTCAGCCAACTACCTAAAGTAGGGGAGAAATGGTTTATACCATCAAATAATGACTGATTATTTTCATTTGTTCATGCACATATACACTGTTAACCAGCTATCAGATATATTCTTAAGCATTTATACATAAATTAAATCTTAATTTTAAACTTTTGAAGCCTACTTCATTTAATGAGAAATCCCTATATTATGTTTGCTTATAAAAAATCACCAGTCCTGAAATGTAAACATGTGAATAAAGTGCACAAATCATATTACTCATCCTGGAAGAACTAAATCTGATGAATGTATGTGATGTCCATGAGCAGAGGAGCCCAATGTAAGAGGGCAGTACATTTTATCAGATGTCATTGTTTCCTATAAACTATATGAGAATTTCCTCAGTGAAGCTGTCCAAGGATAGCTACAATTTTGAATGGCCTTACAAGTAGCTTCAATCTGTCCACAAAACGAATCACTATCCTGGAATACTAATTCTCAAACTTCAGTGAGAGTCACATCTCTCAACTGGCAGATTGAAATCAAAAACAGATTTCTAGGCCCAAATGCAGGATTGGTTAGTATTTATGCAGTAATACTTAAAATTTTACATTTTTATCAATTTCCCACGCACTGTCCCTGCCACTCTTTCAGAGTCCACATTTTGCCAGACACTGCTCTGGAAGATTCTGTCACTCCAGCACACAGCCATCCATGAATGACTTTGTCAGCAGTGCAGGAAGGTTTCCTCGCCGTAGATGGCTCTACTCTCCACAGCTACACTTCACATTGGGTATGTAGGTCCACCTTTTTACACAGTCCCAGAACAAGAGGTATCAATGATGTAGCCCTAGTCTGAAGCTGAAAGCCTGGAAGACCCCTGAAGAGTTCCCCAGTGTAAGGCCACATTCATAGACTGAAGGATCTGGAGTCTGATATCCAGGGGTGAGAGTAGCGGCACAAAATGCACACACTCAGAAAAGGTCAAGTGTGGCCATGTGTGTATCCCCTAATCCCCCTTTTACATTTCATCTGCACTCCAATCGATTGAAATGGGACTGCCTACATTCAGTGTGCATAAGGGGGAGGGTCTTCTTTGCTCAGTTTGCTAATCCACATACCAGTCTTCTCTGGACACACCCTCACAAACACCCAGAAGTGTGCTGTGCCAATCTCCTAGGTGGCTCTCAATCCTGTCATGTTGACAAACATGATTAACCATCACAGTGATAGAGTAAATTACGAGGATACAAAAACAGGGGTCGGGGAAAGGACCTTCCTTTTTATCTAACATAATCTTGTACAACCCCAACAGAATTATAAAAAGATAAAATTTTATAATCTCATCCTAAGGAAATATTAAAGAAAGACAGAAATCAGAGCAAAAGCAATGACTGCAATACAACCTGAGTTGAAAAATGCTTTCTAAAGGGGTAACACAGAAGTTGCACCTTAAGAGATGTACAGAAGCTTCCAGGTGTCATATTGACATTGTTTTTGTCAATGGAGCACAGAGAGTTGCAGCTTTTTCCAGCTGTCCGATATGCATGAAATAATAAGACAAAAAGGTTTGGATTCTGCTCACAAAATACTTGACCCTATTCTATATCCTTTTATGTTTTTCTAATAATTTTGCCACACTCTAAATACAAATTTTAGAGGGTTTTTTGTTTTAATTTTTTATTTTTTCAACTTTATTTAGAGCCACATTTGTATTTTCAAACTGATTTTCACCTCACAGGAGGTTTCAATTTCACTGACACAAACTTTAAAAGTAAAATCTTTAAAATTTCAGATAATTTTTATGTGTCGCTTTTCAGTTCTGAAAGGCATTATAAATATAAATATGGACATCTTAACTCACATCTCCTATGAAAAGAATGATGAATCAAAAGAAGAATTATCATTGATCCAGGGTCTCATTTCTCTGTGCTTGTCCACCAAAGGGGTTAGTCTGAAAGCCAGACTACCCTGAGTTTTTATATAGAATAATGTTACCATACTACAAGAATAATCTTTGCCACTTCAGCCTTTTACTTCCACTCTTTTTAGAGCTTAAACTCAATTTGTGAATGAATTTCTTTATGAACTAGAAATAATTATTTACATAATATTTAGTAAAGTCCTATAAGTTTTAACCAAATTAGGATATACAGTGTTATTACAGATTCCATTAAATGCACACATATGTTGTAAAATTGTACTATATGGTCCCAACTAAGTTTTCTTCAACTCTAAGTATTTATTAAGATTTCTATTGTCTCAGTGACAGTTTCAAATATTGAGAATGCAATGTCAAATAGCACAACTTTTGTCCTTATAAAGATCATATTCAATAGAAAAAAAAGGGAGGGGGGAACGAGAAGAAATGGTTAGGGTATAAAAATGTCATGTAAAAAATGAAAAACAGACCAAGTGATCACATGTATGGATGTTTGGACAGTGAAATCAAGAAACAACTAAGGAAACAAATGTATTAGATGATAACTATTTCTTGGTGATAAATAACCAAAATTTAATGGTTTAAAATGATAAAGATTTATTTTCTTAATTCCCATTGCTTAGGAATTGGGTATTGCTTTGTTGGTTGTCTCAAAGTCTCTTAAACAGATGAGGCTACAAGACTGAGGGGACTGTTTCCAGGATCATTCACACAGATCACGCAAAACCCTTCATCTCTCCTCATCTGTATGTCTCCACAGGACTGCCTTGCCATGGCAGGGGTCTTCCCCTATGGGGTAAAAACAAGACAGCATATATCCAAGTTGGATTCCTAAGCTTAAACCCCAATTTCAAAAGTGACATCCCATCATCTCTTCCAGAGTCATGTAATTCACACTGAATGAGACAGAATCATACAGCAGCATGAATACCAGGATGTGGATATCCTTGAAGACCGTCTCAGAAACTGCTCAGCACAGCAGCATGAGTGAATGTCTTAATGCCAAGAAAGAAACCAGTCATGACAGGAACAGACAGAAGTGCACTTTGAGCAAGACCGTGTCATTCTGTATTTGCCATACTGTTCTAACCAAACTCATCCATAGACAAGGACACCACAAGAAATATTTTCCCAAGGTCTTGGGCAACATAGGAACTTCCTTTCTCTAGTTTTAATGCTTCCTCCTTATTATTTTGTTTCAGTTTCTTCCTGGAAATCCCCCTCAGCATAGCCTCTGTGGTCAGGTTGTCTTGCTACCAGGAAATACTCTGGGGGGAGTCCCTTGAAGTTACCTGGAGATGCACTATCCTTTTTAATATCTTCTAGGCAACTTTGTCTTTCCAAACTAAAAAGTCAGGCTGCAAATCCAAAGCAATGTTTTTCACATTTTTCTGGTAGCAGCAAGAGGTTGCCCTATATATTATTGCAACTTAGGAACATGTGGCCCACCTGGCAAACCTCAGATCTCTCTGTGACTCAGTCTCCTAACATATTTTATTTATTACACAGGAAGCACTCCTATGGAGTAGGGCACCAATTTTCTTCAAAGAAATATCCTCTCTGAACAAATTTAAAAAAAATTAGTTGTAGATGGACAAAATACCTTTATTTTATTTTTATTTTATTTATTCATTTAATGTGGTGTTGAGGATTGAACTCAATGCCTCACATGTGAGGTTAGCACTCTATCGCAGAGTCACAATGGCAGCCCGACAAAATTAATTTTTATTTTTTGTATTTATGTATATAGAGGAACAACTGATGAAAGGAGAAAAAAATAAGCTTTCCTAACTCAAGACATGTCTTATAGATGCATCTGGTTCATCTCCTCCCAATTAGAATGTCTATTATCAAAAATACAAGCAACAATAGGTGTTGGCAAGGATGTGGGGGAAAATATACACTCATACATTGCTAGTAGAGATGAAAATTGGTGCAACCTTCCTGGAAAGCAGTATGGAGATTCCTTAGAAAACTTGGAATGGGGGGGGGCGATCCAAGATGGTGGACTAGAGGATGACTGCATCTCCTGTTGCTCCAGAACCCAGGATTCCAGAAGGAGAGACATTGAGAGACTCAAATAAAATAGAGCCACAGGGTGAGTCTCCCTCATTGGGTGAAGCTCGACCCGGGCGGCAGGCCCGGATAGGGGCAGCTTCTCAGAGCAGGTCAGGGCAGCTAGAGTCTTCCCCAGGAAGCCCTTCTCCCTCTGGCAGTGGGCTCCTCCAACAAGGCCAACTTCTCGGAGTAGGCCCCCCAGTGAGAACCTTTCTGCACAGAACTAGCTCCGAGTACTGGAACCAGTGGCGAGCTCCAGCCCACAGGCAGCTTCGGGACAAGGACAGGGCAGCCAGGGACTTACCCAAACAGCCCTGCTCCCTCTGGCAGCAGGCTCTTTCAAGGCCAGCTTCTCGGAACAGACCGCCCAGTGAGAGCCTTTCCGCACAGAGCAAGCTCCAAGCCCTGGAACCAGTAGCAGGCTAGGGGCCGCTTTCTTCAGAAGAACTGCATTATCAAGTTACTCCAAGACTTCAGGCTACTGAAGGCTGGGAGGTGATACACTGGAAATCTACAGGGACACAATAAGTCAATAAAGGAAATCTGCAATATCAGAGTCCCACTGACATCTGAACAATATGAGAAAACAAGGGAAGAAAATATCCCAAACAAACCTAGATACTATATCAATAAAACCCAATGACAGCATAGCAGAAGAAATGTCAGAAAGGGAGTTCAGAATGTACATAATTAAAACAATCAGGGAAGCAAACGAGGAGATGAAAGAGCAAATGCAGGCATTAAATGATCGCACCAATCAACAGTTAAAGGAGCAAATACGGGAAGCAAGAGATCATTTCAATAAAGAGTTAGAGATACTGAAATAAAAAACAAACAGAAATCCTTGAAATGAAGGAAACAATAAACCAAGTTAAAAACTCAATAGAAAGCATAACCAATTGAATAGAACACCTGGAAAATAGAACCTCAGACACTGAAGACAAAATATTTAATCTTGAAAACAAAGATGACCAAACAGAGAAGATGGTAAGAAATCATGAACAGAATCTACAAGAATTATGGGATATCATGAAAAGGCCAAATTTAAGAATTATTGGGATTGAAGAAAGCTTAGAGAAACAAACCAAAGGAATGAAAAATCTATTCAATGAAATAATATCAGAAAATTTCCCAAATCTGAAGAATGAAATGGAAAGCCAAGTACAAGAGGCTTATAGGACTCCAAATATACAAAATTACAACAGACCTACAGCAAGGCACATTATTATGAAATACCTAACGTACAAAATAAAGACAGAATTTCAAAGGCCACCAGAGAAAATAATCAAATTACATTCAGGGGGAAACCAATAAGAATATCAGCAAATTTTTCAATCCAGGCCCTAAAAGCTAGAAGGGCCTGGAACAAAATTTACAAGCCCTGAAAGAAAACGGATGCCAACCAAGAATCTTATACCCAGCAAAACTTACTTTCAGATTTGACGCTGAAATAAGATCCTTCCATGATAAACAAAAGCTAAAGGAATTTACAAAAAGAAAGCCGGCATTATAGAACATTCTCAGCAAAATATTCCATGAGGAAGAGATGAAAAACAATGATGCAAATCAGCAATGGAAGGAACTAGCCTAAAGGAATAGCCAAATAAAGGAGAAACCAAATCATGTCAAAAAACAAAAATGAGTCAAATGACTGGGAATAAAAATCATATCACAATAATAACCCTGAATGTTAATGGCCTGAACTCATCAAAAAAAGACATAGACTGGCAGATTGAATTAAAAAGAAAAATCCAACAATATGCCACCTTGTAATAGACTCATCTCATAGAAAGAGATACCCATAGACTAAAGGTGAAAGGATGGGGAAAAACATACCATGCACACGGACACAGCAAAAACACTGAAGTGGGGCTGGGAGATAGCTCAGTTGGTAGAGTGCTTGCATTGCAAGCACAAGGCCCTGGGTTCAATTCCCCAGTACCGCAAAAAAAAAAAAAAAAAAAAAAAAAAAAAAAACACTGAAGTGTCCATCCTCATTTCAGATAATGTGGACTTCAAGCCAAAACTAGTCAGAAGGGATAAAGAAGGATATTACATACTGCTTAAGGGAAGCATAAATCAGCAAGACATAACAATCAAAAATATCTATGCCCCGAACATTGGTTCATCCATGTACGTCAAACAAATCCTTCTTAATTCTGGAAATCAAATAGACCACAACACAATAATACTAGGCAATTTTAACATACCTCTCTCACTGCTGGATACATCCTCCAAACAAAAATTGAATAAAGAAACCATAAATCTCAATAACACAATCAACAATTTAGACTTAACGGACATATATAGAATATACCATCCAACAAAGAATGAATACACTTTCTTCTCAGCAGTACATGGATCCTTCTCTAAAGCAGACCATGTTTTATGCCAAAAAGCTACTGCTAGCAAATACAAGAAGATAGAGATACTACCTTGTACTCTATCAGATCATAATGGATTGAAATTAGAAATAAATGACAGAATAAAAACAGAAACTTCTCCAGTACCTGGTGATTAAATAATATGCTATTATATGATGAATGGATAATAGAAGACATCATGAGGGAAATAAAAAAATTCTTAGAAATAAACGAGAACAAAGACACATCATATCAAAATACCTGGGACACTATGAAAGCAGTAGTTAGAGGAACATTTATTTCATGGGGTGCATTCAACCAAATAAGTGGAAATCAACAAATAAACTACTTAACACTACAGCACAAAGCTCTAGAAAAAGAACAGACCAACATCAAAAGTAGTAGAAGACAAGAAATAGTTAAAATCAGAGCCAAAATCAACGAAATTGAAACAAAAGAAACAATCAGAAAAATTAACAAAATAAATAGTTGGTTCTTTGAAAAAATAAACAAAATTGATAAATCCTTAGCCACACTAACAAAGAGAAAGAGGGAGAAAACTCAAATTACTAAAATTTGGAATGAACAAGGAGATATCACAAGAGACAGGATTGAAATACAAAACATAATTCGAAGCTATTTTGAAAATATATACCCCAACAAAACAGAAAATCTTGAAGACATCAACAAGTTCCTAGAGACATATGAATTACCTAAACTGAACGAGGAGGATATACACAACTTAAATAAATCAATTTCAAGCAATGAAGTAGAAGAGGTCATCAAAAGCCTACCAACAAAGAAAAGTCTGGAACTAGATGGGTTCCCAGCCGAGTTCTACAAAACCTTTAAAGAAGAGCTCATTCCAATACTCCTCAAAGTATTCCATGAAATAGAAGAGGAGGGAACCCTCCCAAACTCATTCTATGAAGCCAATATCACCCTGATACCTAAACCAGACAGAGACACATAGAGGAAAGAAAATTTCAGACCAATATCATTAATGAACATCGACGCAAGAATTCTCAACAAAATTTTAGCAAATCACATACAGAAATATATTAAAAAGATAGTGCACCACAATCAAGTGGGTTTTATCCCATCGATGCAAGGTTGGTTCAACATCTGGAAATCAATAAATGTCATTCACCATATCAACAGACTTAAAGTTAAGAATCACATGATTATTTCGATAGATGCAGAAAAAGCATTCAATAAAATACAGCATCCCTTCATGCTCAAAACACTAGAAAAAATTGGGGTCATGGGAACATTCCTTAACATTGTAAAGGCCATCGATGCTAAATCCATCGCCAATATCATTCTAAATGGAGAAAAACTGAAAGTATTCCTCCTAAAAACTGGAACAAGGCAGGGATGCCCTCTTTCATCACTTCTATTCAACATCGTCATTGAAACTCTAGCCAGAGCAATTAGACAAACCAAAGAAATTAAAGGGATATGAATTGGAAAAGAAGAACTCAAACTATCCCTGTTCACTGATGGCATGATTGTATATTTAGACGAACCTCAAAATTCCACCAGAAAACTCTTAGAACTCATAAGTGAATTCAGTAAAGTAGCAGGTTAGAAGATCAATGCTCATAAATCCAA
Organism: Sciurus vulgaris; assembly: GCF_902686455.1. Lineage (NCBI taxonomy): Eukaryota > Metazoa > Chordata > Mammalia > Rodentia > Sciuridae > Sciurus > Sciurus vulgaris. The sequence goes on from NC_136467.1 coordinate 62,028,122, forward strand.
TGCATTTTTATACAAAAGTGATGAATTTTCAGAAAGAGAAATTAGGAAAACTACCCCATTCACGATAGCATCGAAAAAAATAAAATACTTGGGAATCAATCTCACAAAAGATGTGAAAGACCTTTACAATGAGAATTACAGAACACTAAAGAAAGAAATTAAAGAAACCTTAGAAGATGGAGAGATCTCCCAAGTTCTTGGATAGGCAGAATTAGTATTGTCAAAATGACCATACTACCTAAAGTGTTATACAGATTCAATGCAATTCCAATTAAAATCCCAATGATGTACCTTACAGAAATAGAGCAAGCAATTATGAGATTCATCTGGAAGAATAAAAAACCCAGAATAGCTAAAGCAATCCTCAGTAGAAAGAGCGAAGCAGGGGGTATCGCAATACCAGATCTTCAACTCTATTACAAAGCAATAGTAACAAAAATGGCATGGTATTGGTACCAAAATAGACAGGTAGATGAATGGTACAGAAAAGAGGACATGGACACAAACCCAAAAAAATACAATTTTCTCATACTAGAAAAAGGGGTCAAAAATATTCAATGGAGAAAAGATAGCCTCTTCAACAAATGGTGCTGGGAAAACTGGAAAAGCATATGTAACAGAATGAAACTAAACCCCTATCTCTCATCCTGCACAAAACTCAACTCACAATGGATCAAGGACCTTGGAATCAGACCAGAGACCCTGCATCATAGAAGAAAAAGTAAGTCCAAATCTTCAACTTGTTGGCTTAGGATTAGTCTTCCTTAACAGGACTCACATAGCACAAGACATAAAAACAAGAATCAACAACTGGGATAGATTCAAAGTAAAAAGCTTTCTCTCAGCAAAGGAAACTATCAGTAATGTGAAGAGAGAGCCTACAGAGTGGGAGAATATCTTTGCCACTCATACTTCAGATAGAGCACTAATTTCTAGAATACATAAAGAACTCAAAAAACTCTACACCAAGAATAATACAAATCATCCAATCAACAAATGGGTTAAGGAAATGAACAGACACTTCACAGAAGAAGATGTACAAGCAATCAACAGATATATGAAAAAATGTTCAACATCTCTTGTAATAAGACAAATGCAAATCAAAACTCCCCTAAGATTCTATCTCACCCCAATTAGAATGGTGGTTATCAAAAACACAAGCAACAATAGGTGTTGGAGAGGATATGGGGAAAAAGGTACACTCATACATTGCTGGTGGGGTTGCAAATTAGTGCAGCCTCTCTGGATAGCTGTATGGAGATTCCTCAGAGAGCTTGGAATGGAACCACCATTTGACCCAGCTATCCCACTCCTTGGCCTATACCTAAAGGACTTAAAATCAGCATACTACAGAGATGCAGCCACTTCGATGTTCATTGCTGCTCAATTCACCATAGCCAGATTGTGGAACCAACCTAGATGTCCTTCAGTGATGAATGGATAAAGAAACTGTGGCATATATATACAATGGAATATTACCCCACCATAAAGAATGATAAAATTATGGCATTTGCAGGCAAATGGATGAAATTGGAGAATATCATGCTAAGTGAGATAAGCCAATCTCAAAAACTAAAGGACCAATGATCTCGGTGATAAGCGGATGAGGATATATAATGGGGAGGTGGGAGGGGTTACATTAGGGTTAGGGTTAGGTTTAGGATTAGTGTTAAGGAGGGTGATAAGAATGGAGGAAGGGAGGACTGTGTAGAGGGAAAAGAGTGGTGGGAGGGGTGGGGGGAAGGGAAAAAAATAACAATGAATCAAACATTACCCTATGTAAATTTATGATTACACAAATGGTATGCCTTCACTCCATGTACAAATAGAGAAACAACATGTATCCCATTTGTTTACAAAAAAGAAAAGAAAGAAAACTTGGAATGGAACCACCATTTGACCCAGCTGTCCCACTCCTTGGCCTATACTCAAAGGACTTCAAATCAGCCTACTACAGTGACAGAGCTACATCAATGTTTATAGCAGCTCAATTCACAAGAGTTAGATTGTGGAACCATCCTAAATACCCTTCAGTAGATGAATGGATGAAGAAATTGTGGTATATATACACAATGGAATATTATTCAGTCATAAAAATGAATAAAATTATGACATTTTCTGGTAAATGGATGGAGTTGGAGAGTATCATGCTAAGTGAAATAAGCCAGTCCCAAAAAACCAAAAGCCGAATGATTTCTATGATAAGTGGATGATGACACAAAATGCGGGGGGTTAGTGGGAGGGAGGCAAGAATGGAGGAAGGATGGATTGTATAGAGGAAAAGTAATTCATGGTAATTAACTTCTTCTAGCATTGGGTGAAAGAGCCAACACTTGAATCATGTTTCCTCTTGGAAGAGTCCTTAATATCACATGTATCCTACTTCTCATTTTGCTCTGGTCCATGTCCACTTCATTCTTGGTCACTGCCTAGAAGATAGACTTTGCCCCTTAGAATTACTTTTCTCTTCAAGTACCTGAGAGAGTTCAGTGAACGCAGTTGTCCCTTCTTTCAGTGACCCATCTCCTTTAATTTTCACATGAATACACACTAGTTGTATGATTTTGTTTATGGAAACACTGATATCATGAAATACAGGATTTAAAACATTTAATTATGCATATATATAAAAGAGTTATGCACATACATATGCATATACAAAAATCATATACAACATGTGATTTTTTTTCTGAGTCCCTCTCTGTAGCACCTATCTCTAACAATTTCCCACCCTTCTAGTTCCACTGAACTTTACATTTATATCTTTTTTTATTTAAAACAGTGTCAAATATAGGAACTGAACATTATCCAACATACCAAGAAACTTTTCACATGTATGAGTTATTCAATTTGCACTTGATACATGGAACATGATACAGTGATACATGGAACTTTGAATGGACAATGGTTGGTGGAAAAAGATCTCTGAATTTCTGTTATGAAGGGAGATGGGGTCACTTTCAATGCCTTAAATCTTCTCTTTTAAGATTCCCTTAATAATGGAATTGAAGTTATGTCTGCCTGTTTTCCAAAGTGGCACTGGTAGACAGAGGTGGCTAGAATTAACTATCAAGTTCAGGCTGCATCTAATTTTTGAAAATACAACTTGTTTCTTCCTTTTACTCTCTTTCAACCTGTATCTTTTTGGACCTGTTTTTATTAATAAAACATGGGTCAAAAAGTTGACTCATACTTTCTCAAGGTCTCTATTTTTATTACAAAAGGCAACCAAATTTTACCAAAATAATATTATTGTATTTATTGCTCTTTTACTTTCAAAGCAATATGCTGTTTTTCTGTTGGTATTCTTTATTTGAGTATGTTTCTCCTATCAATGACAAAGACTTCCAGCTTCTAAAAAATACATGTGTCCACAGAAGGTTGCCAGAGAGAACACAAAATACCTCAAAACTATGTAAAAGGTGAATAAATCTAGGTTGGGATCATGACTCAGTGGTAGAGCGCTTGCCTCACACATGTGAGGCACTGGGTTTGATCCTCAGCACCACATAAAATAAATAAATAAAATAAAGGTGTTGTGTGTCCATCTACAACAACAACAAAAAAATTTAAAGGACAAATAAATCTAAGAAAAAGAATAAACCTTAATATTTTTAAATGGAGAAAAATTTAATTAGTTATATGACATGTCAAATAACACAGTGCTGACTATTCTCAGGGGGGAAAAAAAGGCAGTTAATACCAAAGCACTAACCTTAACATAATTTCACAGCACTACATTGTTAATTGGACTCCATATTCTATATTTTAAAGTGACGGGTAGCTATTGGCATGTGTTAGAATTGGAAATCCTCTCAATTTTGTTTTGGCTATGATGAAATACTCCTATTTAGTTAAAGTCAGTCATACTACTTTGATTGTTCTCTTTTAAACATTCTAAACTTCTGATTACCTGTTCAAATAATAGTTTTCATTAGAAACCTTCTACTTCAATGTCCCTTCCAATTACATATCTGAGACACAAAATTTGGTATTGCCCCAACCAAAACTAAGGGTGAAACCTCCCTAGTTCTGGGATTACAGATTGTACCCTGCTCCTGCCTTGCATTAAAAACAAGATCATAGCTATCAATAACTTGATAACTCTATTATTAAATAATAATAGTTATTTTAACAGAGAAAACTCTTTTATTATAGATATGTGTTTGTATAATTAATCATAGCCAGGTTTAGTGGCATACGCCTATAATTCCAGAAACTCAGAAAGGCTGAGGCAGGAGGATCAAAATTCAAAGTCAACATCAGTAAATTAGCAAGGCCCTAAACAACTCAGTGAAAACCTGTCTCTAAATAAAATATTTTTTTAAAAAGAGGCTGGGGATGTGACTCTATGGTTAAGCACCCCTGAATTCAATCCCCAATGCCAAAAAAAGAAAAGTAATAATAAATAGTCCAATGAATCACTATATATTGTCTGCAAGAAATTAAGTTGGTTGAAATTTCTGAAAGAAAAAAAAAGCGAATTAGAACGGTTATACCATTTTCCTGAGTCATATACTTCTCTGTAAAAAAAATAGAGAGGATTATACTGTATATCTAAAATATACATAATGCTATATGTGTTGAATAATTTATTATAGATAATACCATTTCTTAACAGCTTTGTATGAAGTGGAATTTATGTAAGTGTTTTATATGTAAGTGTTGGAAATCAGAAGATTTTAGCTTTGATTTTCATGTTTGCTATTTACTAATTCTTTGACCTTAGGAATAAGTTAATCCTTGCATAGTTCAGAAAGTTTGCCTCTAAATTGTGATAATGATAAGTAATAACATGTGTGGGATAAATTAAATGAAACAATACATATAGAAATGCTTGACAAGAAAAGTAACTTCCTTTTCATTAGCATATCTGAGCTACAGGAATAAGCTAAAATCTGGTTAATATTTAAAAATTCAGTAGTTTCAATATTTACAATTATGTTTCCAATTTAAACATTAAAATAAAAACAAATTTTAAATGAAGTCAATTGTTAATTGTTCTGTAAGAGAAAATATGCAAGAAAGGACATTTGCTCATAGCTGTGTTACACATAAGGAGCTAACACTATCTGCCTGCCTAAGGAGAAGAAACAAAATAGAGAAAATAAAGTCATCACAATATCCCAGGTATAGAAACATTCAGGATATGGATGAGACAGCTCCGAAAGGATAAGGAGGCTGTCTTCAACTGTGTCTTTTGTTCTTTCTTCTTGCAAAAAAAAAAAAAAAAAGATATAATTAGGAAGAAAATAATTAAGAAAATAGGCATAGAAAAAGTCAAGATGATTTAAACCAAATGTAAGTATCTCTGTTAAAGCAATAAGGCAAGAACATAGAGTTCAACTCTGAAACTCTACAAGATAAATTTGAGAAGGGAACTTTTCCCCTAACTCATAATACAAACTTATTATACTTAACCTTGCTGCTATACACAATAAGCACAGGACAAGAAAGCAAATTTAATTACTGCAGCAGTTATTAATTATTTTAGTTATTGAAATAAAAATAATTCTAAATTGTGCAGCATAAAACAACTATTTTATTGTGTGAGACAACAATTCTGATAAAGTACATGTAGGATGACATCCATTTCATGAATCTGGAGTCTCAGCTGGAATAATTGGAATATCTGCCGGTGAAGTGTGCAACAGGAAGTAAGAAATATCTTAATCCTTCATCCACATTTCTTTCTTTTAGGCCAAGACGACCTGTAGATCCTGACCAGGCAGAAATGGCAAGCTACTTTTTACCTCCCCAGATGATTTAAAACTTCCCACAGCCAATGATTTCTGAGTAGTTGAACTTTTCACACAGTATCTGAGGGAATCAAGAGTGCAGATTCTTATAAGTAAGGCAAAGAATAAAAATTCAAGTAAAGGGCACATAGAACCCACCTCTGGACAGAAGGAGGGTAAAAACTGTAGTCAGGTATCAAAATCACCATATCGTTGGTGCTGAATGCCTACCCCATCAGTAAACCCATGATTTAAACTGAAAATACAATGAACAATTTCCCTGCATGTTGTAAGCTTTCTTCTATCAAGTGCTTACTGTGTTTCTCATCTTATCAAAGATTTATTGGTCCTCAAAACAATGCTCAAGTAATGGGCAACTGGAACCAGAAGACAAATGTCTCATCTCTTCACCAACAAGGAGACGAACAAAACCTGTATTCTCATAATTTTTCAGAGGATCCTGTTTCAGCCACAGTTGCCCAAAATGGAAAGTAGCCAAATTTAATGTTTTCTGCTTTCTCAATTTTCAGTTCTCCAAAACAAACTGTCTGCAGACAATTTCTAATCTTGGTTATGTGTCTGGATAAAGAGAGAAAAACAAAGAAAAATAAATTTTCTTTATAAATAAACATAGATGTAAAAATATTAAAACAAAACAAAAACAAAGAAACCATATTAAATAGTACTTAAAAATATATTTGTAAAAATGTGTTTTTTATGAATGTAGGAGATTTTTTTACTTTACTGAGATAAATTAATATACAATAAGCTATGAATGCATAAAGTATGTGATTTGATATATACACTGTAAAGTTACAACCACTGTCAGGGTGATTAACATAGCCATCATCTATGTTCTCATGTACATGATTTTAATCTCTTCCTCCCGCTTCTACTGGCCTTATTATCCCTGAGCAACACTGATATAGTTTCTGTCATCATAGATCATTTTGTGTTTTCTATAATTTTATGAAAAAGATGCTGCCATATGTACTTTCCTTTGATTTGCTATTTTTACATCCCATATTTTGAGATTCATTCATGTGATTGCAAGCACTTCAATGAGACAGAGTATTGCATAACGTTAGACCCATTTGCCCTTAGAAAAATAAGCACGTGGCAGAATCCAGAGAAACCAAGCATGAGCATTCAGTCATTTGCTCCAAGTGGAGTTGTGCAGGGAGCACATAATTGCCCCAGAAATGACACAGGACAACACGTATGGAGTGCTGACACTCCCTGCAGCCTTGATGTCCAAACCTTGCTGTCCAAGACAACACCTATGTGAATGACCTTAACTACTCAATCTTCAACATCCACCCCTCTCAGAGATCAAATTGATGCATCGTACCAGGGGCCCAAGAAAACAAAATTTAGCATTCACCCTAATCACGTTGTTAGCATAACATTCTGGCACGGTATTCCAGGGGTCTTATTGGTTGTATCCCAGAGCTGTTCAATATCCTGTTATTTCTTTTAAAATGTACAGGATTTGACATTTGAATCTTGTTAAGTTAACCCATCACTGCAGAGTATTTTTAGTCCTCTGTGTGTGTGTGTGTGTGTGTGTGTGCGCATGTGCTTTAGAGTTGAGTGTAGATTTTGTTTCATAATCTACCCTAAGTTAATTATATAGTATTTGATCAATATTATTAATTAAATCATGAGATAAAATAAATAAATATAAATGTTTAAAAGATTCAATGTACACAAAATTGTGGTATTTGAGAAAAACAATAACAAAGACCAGAACTGAAATTTGAATCACTGCCATTCAAATTTCAAGAAATTTACTATTAATGTATTACTATTCAATGCAATTCCAATTAAAATCCCAATTGTGTACCTTACAGAAATAGAGCAAGCAATTATGAAATTCATCTGGAAGAATAAGAAACCCAGAATAGCTAAAGCAATCCTTAGCAGGAAGAGTGAAACAGGGGGTATTGCAATACCAGATCTTCAACTCTACTACAAAGCAGTAGTAACAAAAACGGCATGGTATTGGTACCAAAATAGAAAGGTAGATCAATAGTACAGAATAGAGGACACGGACACAAACCCAAATAAATACAATTTTCTCATACTAGACAAAGGGGCCAAAAATATGCAATGGAGAAAAGATAGCCTCTTCAACAAATGGTGCTGGGAGAATTGGAAATCCATATGCAACAGAATGAAACTAAACCCATATCTCTCACCATGCACGAAACTAAACTCAAAATGGATTAAGGACCTCGGAATCAGACCAGAGACCCTGCAGATTATAGAAGAAAAAGTACGTCCAAATCTTCACCTTGTTGGTCTAGGACCAGACTTCCTTAACAGGACTCCCATAGCACAAGAAATAAAAGCTAGAATCAACCACTGGGATAGATTCAAACTAAAAAGCTTTCTCTCAGCAAAGGAAACTATCAGCAATGCGAAGAAAGAGCCTACAGAGTGGGAGAATATCTTTGCCAATCATACTTCAGATAGAGCACTAATCTCCAGAATCTATAAAGAACTCAAAAAACTCTACTCCAAGAATTCAAATAGTCCAGTCAACAAATGGGCTAAGGAAATGAATAGACACTTCACAGAAGAAGATCTACAAGCAATCAACAAACATATGGAAAAATGTTCAACATCTCTAGTAATAAGAGAAATGCAAATCAAAACCGCCCTAAGATTCCATCTCACCCCAATTAGAATGGCGATTATCAAGAATACGAGCAACAACAGGTGTTGGCGAGGATGTGGGGAGAAAGGTACACTCATACACTGCTGGTGGGGCTGCAAATTAGTGCAGCCACTCTGGAAAGCAGTGTGGAGATTCCTTAGAAAACTTGGAATGGAACCACCATTTGACCCAGCTATCCCACTCCTTGGCCTATACCCAAAGGACTTAAAATCTGCATACTACAGAAATACAGCCACATCAATGTTCATAGCTGCTCAATTCACAATAGCCAGACTGTGGAACCAACCTAGATGCCCTTCAATTGATGAGTGGATAAAGAAACTGTGGTATATATATACAATGGAATATTACTCAGCCATAAAGAATGATAAAATTATGACATTTGCAGGCAAATGGATGAAATTGGAGAATATCATGCTAAGTGAGATAGGCCGATCTCAAAAAGCCAAAGGACGAATGATATCACTGATAAGTGGAGGATGACACATAATGGGGGGGAGGGAAGGGTTAGAGTTAGGGTTAGGGAGGGGGGCAAGTATGGAGGAAGGAACTACTGTATAGAGGGTAAAGAGGGGTGGGAGGGGTGGGGGGAAGGGAAAAAATAACAGAATGAATCAAACAACATTGCTCTATGTAAATTTATGATTACACAAATGGTATGCCTTTACGCCATGTACAAACAGAGAAACAACATGTATCCCATTTGTTTACAATAAAAAAAAAAATGTATTACTAATACAAGAAAACTTTTAGTAACAAATGAAGACCTGCATCTATAGATATACCAGAAAAAATATATTAACCAATGTTGATCAATTCAGATACATAAGATATTAAACCATGAGTATCAAATATGTTTTAAATAATAAAATAAAATACCCTGGATCCAGGTGAACTAAGTCAAAGAAAAAAGAAAGAGAATCTTTCTTTCTTTTTTTTTTTTTTTTTTTTTTTTTTTTTTTTTTTGCAGTGCTGGGGATCAAACCCAGGGCCTCATGCTTGCAAGGCAAGCACTCTATCGACTGAGCTATCTCCCCAGCCCAAGAAAGAGAATCTTGATGGCAGAGTATATTTCAGAAACAACATATAAAAATGTCAGCAATTTTATAATATACTCAAAAACTTTTGAATACAATGTGTGAGCTACAGATTATAGAATCAGCTGAGTTTCCCTGCAACCACCAAGGCAACAACATTCACACAAGCACACACACGCACACACAAACTGTGTAGAGGCATAATAAATAACAGATCTGGGAACATTGCTTCAGAATCTAACCCATTGCACCTTTTGAAATCTACTTTCCATTCTAGCATTAATAATTGACTATGAGGTCTGAGGCATGTAAGGTCACAACCTGAGCATGGGATGTTGTAGCTTGACATCAAGTAAAAGAACAGAAGGCAGTGTGGTGACACACTAAGATATAAGATTCAGTTAGAAAAGTCTCAGATGTGCAACATTTTGGACAATTTGAGCACTGAGAAAAGTCATACTTTTATCACTGTGTGCAAATAAATTTAAAATTCTCTGAGTTCATGTGGACATGCAAATATAAAAGAAAGAACCTATCTGATACTTTTTATGGTGATTATTATACCAGCTCCTTATTCTGAATATAGGTAATTAAAAGAAATAAATTAAGCTCTAATTCTCTTTCCCACTGATAAAGATAGCTTTTCTAATAGAAGAACACCAGCCAATTAATGCAAAAGAAATAAATTTATTTTTTAAGAACCTTTGCTCAGTCCCTGATCAAATAATTGATCCAGGCCAGGACTATGAAAAGAAACCATTACATATTCACATGGTGCTACAGTAACATTCTGCACATTCTACGAGATGAAAAGTGTACTTTAAAATTGAAAGATATGTTTGTCACCATCCTAACCAAATAATAGTATAGTGTGGATAATAGATGGTCTGCCAACATTATGTGTTTTCTGATGGCATGTAAAGAGTCCACACCAAGTAACATTTTGCCTGAATCTAATCATTGCTTTAAACTTAACTTTCGTTTCCTTAGAAATACAACAGATGAAGAAATCCATTTAATAACACCTCAAGACACAATCAGACAAATCCAGACTATGTGACACTCGACGAGACAACAGCACTTGTCTCTTCAAAAATAGCAATTCCCTGAGGAAAATGTAAGGGAGAGGTCTGTTCCTACACTGAAGGATGCTAAGAAGATTTCCCTCATACAATCTGTGAACACTGAATGTGCTACAAAGGGTTTATGAAATTATAAACATTTTCATAAGAATAGAATTTGAAATGTTTTAGGAAGTTTGTAATAATTGCTTAAATATCATACTGATTTTGTTTGAAATCCTTATTTTTAGTAGGAGCATATTGGATTTTTGCTTCACATTAATGTAGCAAATGTGGAAATATGTTAAAAATGTTGACGAGCTGATGTTCATTTGGGTGTTCATTGAACTAATCACTCAGCTTGTCTGTATTTGTGTATTTTTTTCATTTTATAACATTGGAATTAATATATTCTTGCCTCTAGCTTCTTCCAGTCTTCATATGTTCTTCACATTGCTGTCAGAATTATCTTACTAAAGCTTAGATGTGATCAAGCAATTTATTCCCCTAGGTTTCATTTAACTAGCACCTCTTCTAAGAACCTTTATTTAAGTCCCCAGAAGGAATCCAAGGTTTGCTCTTAGTATATATACGTATATGCACATGTCTGTGAATGTCTTTTTGTGTGATTCCCCAGTTGCTTTACCATAGTAATTACCCAATTCATATTCTATTTCAGACTAGTTTTATATTAAATTTTTAAAAATTCTTCCTTCTTAACATTAATGTGTCTTCTGTCATAGTCCGCTTTTCATCACTGTGATAAAAGCTTGAGAAAAAACAACTTAAAGGAGGAAAGATAGATTTTGCCTAACCATTTCAGAGGTTTCAAGCCATGGTTGACTGTCTCCATAGCTTTGGACCTAAGGTAAAGCAAAATATCATGGCAGAAGAGTGTGGCTAAGGAAAGTTTCTCAGCCTGTGGCACCTGGTAAGCAGAGAGAGGGAGAAAAGTGCCAGTGACAAGAACTACCCTTCCAGGGCAGGCTCCTGCTGACCTACTTCCTCCAACTAAGACCCACCTCCAATGGCTTGCCTAACCTCCCAGTAAGTAGTGCATTCAGTTCTCAATGGATTAATTCACTGATAAGGTCAGAGTCTTCATGATCCAGTCACTTCTGCAAAGCCCTTCCTGTGAACATTGCTGAATTGCTCAGGTAAGTCTTCAGCACAAGTCTTTGGGGAATACTTCATATCTAAAACATAACACTTGGAATACAATTAAATTCCTGAGGCTTAACATTTCCAGCTTTAATATTAATGATCTATAATCCCCCAGTCTGTGGAAATTTTGGAATTTAAGCATTTGCTTGATAATTTAATATAATCAGTTTTTCAATTTGTTGGACACCCTATCTTATTTTTAAAAACACATTGCAGTAAGCACTACAACATTTTTCTTTAAAAATTTTAGCTTCTGTTATTTGAACACTGAACCAATAATGCCACTAAAATAAAATTCCTTATCTTTGTGTTAAATATTAAATATAAATTGTATCATATGTATTGAAAAATAAAAATGTATTAAAGATTTATTATATTACTTTAAACATTGAAACATCTACATAAGAAATAAGTCAATTCCAATAAAACAAAAGCCTAATGTTCTTTCTCATATGCAGATGCTAACACATAATAAAGGAGGGGAGGGAAAAATAGAAACTCATTGGTTTAGACAAAGGAAAGAGAGAGGGGATGAAAACAGGAAAGACGATAGAATGAATCTGACATAATTTTCCCATGTTCTTATATGAATACACAACTAGTGTAACTCCTCATCATGTACAACCACAAAATGGGAAGTTATACTCCATGTATGTATGATATGTCAAAATAATTTCTACTGTCATGTATAAATAAAAGAACAAATAATTTTTAAACATTTTTTTAAAAATTCACATTTCATGTATCACATGCAAATTATACCTCAATTTTAAAAAGTACAAGCATTTAAAATGTTTTTTTCCAAATACAATCAATAATAAACTCCTGATTGCTCAAAACAAAAAAAAAAAAAAAACTATGTAAAACGTACTATCCTATAGCATAATACACAGCCCAGTACATACAATTTGACACAATTCACAAAGATTGATACTCAAAGAAGTTTAAGTTCTTCTAGTTTTAAATGTCTTTTTTAATAATTTGGAGTTTTATGCAGAAAACATAAATATCTTACAGCTATTTTGACAGTATTTTTCCTACAGTGTTGTTTTCAAAATATTGCATTATAGGTATGAGAACAAATCCCTTAATAACAGAAGAAATTCCAACCATCTAAGCTACTCTAATGTGATTCTGCCTTTGGGTCATTGATTCCATTGCTGTTGGCTTCCTAAGTTGTTACCATTACTGAAATTTTAATACCGTTCTTTGTTGTGAGAGAATTTAGGTAATGAGAGGTTTTGTATTTAATTAGCTTTCATGGATTTTATAGTTTAGATGACAAATCAATTCCCTTAATATACAAAACTAAACTAAAAAAATAAACACTACCTCATTTAGTCTATCGATTTCTCTTATGTTTTCACTGCCTCGCGTTCATTTATTGTTTTTTATATTTTTCTTGTCATGCTTGGATGGAAGCCTAGGCTTCTAGCCACAGTTGCTACCATACAATCTAGTCCTGAAAATGAAGTACATTCCTCTTGCTGACCTTCTTGGCCTTAGCTTAGAATTAGACAACTTATTCCTTCTCTTATACTGATGGCCAAGCTGTTCCCATCTTGAAAAGCTGTCACATCCATATGTATTAGACAAGGCACAAAGCTCCGGCTGCTACGTAATGCTTTTCAAGCACATAGAGCTTGCTCACTGCTTTATATCTTAACTCAAGAGAGAAACAAAAGGCTTAAGAAGGCTTCTATTTGTTCTGAGGTCTTAGTTTATTCTGCCAAGTAGAACTACAAAAGGCTTTATATTTCTATATCTTTTTTGATGATGAGCCCACAGAGGAAATAATTTATATGGTTTCTTTCCTAGTGTGTTTCTTCTTACTCCAAAGAAATACGCTTAAAATAATAGATATTATTAAATTAAACAAACACTCAAGTGCACTCACAGACTCTAGTATTTCCTTTATACACTGTTAGGATTCCATGATTGTTCTACATAAATAAATATCACTTTTTGAATTGATACTGAAACAAATGGAGAGGCAGTCTGGTATTTTTCTCTTATCAAATTACACTTTTTCCACCACTGAGGGTAAGCTGCTATTCTGAAACATCCTCATAATGTCAACCTCAATAATAATAATAAAACAATGACCTTTTCTATAGTCCTTTGAATTTTACAGTATATGCAAAGGATTCTGTGACATGTATACATGTTTTTGTTTTACTAAAGATAGTTACTTTATTTTAAGAATATTTCAAATATTGAAGATAACCTCCTAGAATTTAAAAAAACTAACATACATAGACAAAATACACTAGAAGTAAACAAGTATCTTTTTTTTTTTTTTACATGAGGAACATCATTTTAATTTAGTGTTTGCACTTACTTTTAAAATATTTGCTCACAATGTTAATGCCACTATAGTATGTTTGGTTGCTGATAGAGATTTCCACATATGGCTAAAAATACAATGTGTTATTTTGCTATTTATGTTTTTTTGTTTTTTTAATTATTTATTTATTTTTAATTTTTTACATGTATACATGTTTGATTTTATATTTGCTACAACCAGGACTGAGAGAACTCAAGCTGAGTAATTTCCTAATGTCAATAAAACCATTAATTGAGACCATTCTTTAATACTTCAGATACCATTTCTACAGGCAATATATAATACCGTGGTTAAGGATTTGGATTTTTTAATTCAGGCTGTCTGCTTTTTTGTTTGTGTTTTGGCAAATCTTTCAATTAGTAGATATATAACCTTAGACAGTTTAAACCTTCTGTGTCTCAGTTTTCTCATGTGTTTTTGGGAGGACAAATGAGATGTGTCAATGTTCTTCAGCATAGTTAATAGAATGTGAAATGATTCAGTACAATGAGCAGCTGGTGTGTGTGTGCTGCATGTGGTTCAGTTGGGTTTGTCATGATTGTTGTGCTATTTTATTTTTCAGAACTGTGGTCATTTTGCCCCACAGTCTCTCTTCCCAAGTACTGCACCAAACCACACAGGTCACTGGCCAGAAATGTGCTTACCCCATGTTCTTCCAAGCAGGTAGGCAGGTTTTGGGTAGATATAACACTGCAGTTTGTGGTAGAGTCAGTGTGGAAAGTGTGAGAAAAGGGCATGTTTCCCTTGAGGCTCACGGTCCAGGTGGAGTGGAAGTTGAAACCTGGCATGTATGAAACGCATACTAGATGACCATACTACCTCATGCAAGTGATCTCTTAGTTTAAATTCCGATACTCCAATAACAAGAAAAGGATGGGAATGAAGAATAGGATTTTGCTGTAATTTTTATAGGTATTTTGTTTTCCTGAATTTGTATTTGTCTATAAAGTATAAATTTCTTTCTCTCTTTTCTTCATGTATCAAAATACATATATGTGACACTGCGAAACTATCCCAAAACTGGTACCATTATACTCTCTCAAAAGTAGGAAGCAATATTCATTACTAGTGGTCACATACAATCATCAGGTAGGAGGAAAGACCTACCCTTCGTCCAGTCTCTAATATTTCACTTTTCAAGTGCCTACTAATAGCATTCCTGAGGCCCATCGGCCTTCTGTTAAACATCTCCCCAAGTCCCTCCCACATTCTGTCCCCTGCCCGCTGCTTTTTTGCAAGGCAAATGTCATGGTTTAGTTTTATATTTATAATGGAAGCACTCTGCTCCAGTACCAAATTTCTGTGCTAGATATATTTTCGGTGCAGCAAATTACCTCAAAACATAGTACCCTAAAATAACCATTGATTCTTCTTATGCCTTTGTGGTTTGCAGATTCAGGAAGAACTGAGCAGGGCAGTTCTCACCTGGGTCTCTCTTGTGTTTGTATCACAGGTGGACTGGGTTCTTAGTCAACTGAAGGATCTGCTGGACTGTATCACCAAAAAGGATCGCATGTGGCAGGCAGTGCGGCTGGTGACCAGAGCACTGAAACATTGTCTCTTGTCAGGTGTCTTACCTGGCAGGTCTGGTGTCAAGTAGGCAAAGAGGTGGAAGCTGTGCTTCTTTCATGGCCTAGGTTCAGAAGTGACCCAGCAACTGTCGCATATTAGAGGTCACCCAGGGGTGCTTAAACACTGAATGACATCCCGGCCCTTTCGGCCCTTTTTCTTTTTCTTTTTCTTTTCTTTTTCTTTTTTTTTTTTTTTTTTTTTTGAACTTGCGATCCTCCTGCCTCAGCCTCCAGAACCAGTATGATATGATAGCATGATATTCTCTAACTCCAACCATTTACCAGCAAATGCCATAATTTCATTCTTCTTTAAAGCTGAGTAATATTCCATCCTGTGTGTATATATACCAAATTTCCTTTATCCATTCATCCATTAAAGGGCATCTGGGTTGGTTCCATAGTTTAGCTATTATGATTTGAGCTGCTATAAACATTGATGTGGCTGTGCAACTGTAGTATGTTGATTTTAAGTCCTTGGGATATAAACCAAGGAGTGGGATAACTGGGTCAAATGGTGGTTCTATTCCAAGTTTTCTGAGGAATCTCCATACTGTTTTTCCATAATGGTTGCATCAGTTCACAGTCCCACCAGTAATGTATGAGTACACTTCCATTACTCGCCAACATTTATTGTTGCTTGTATTCTTGATAATTGCTATTCTGATTGGAGTAAAATGAAATCTTAGAGTAGTTTTGATTTGCATATCTCTAGTTGCTAGAGATGTTGAACTTTTTTCATATATTTCTCGATCAATTATATATCTTCTTCTGTGAAGTGTCCGTTCAGTTCCTTAGCCAATTTATTGATTGGGTCATTTGGCTTTTTGGTGTCAAGTTTTTTGAGTTTTTTAAATATTCTAAAGATTAATGCTTTATCTGAGGTGCATGTGGTAAAGATTTTCTCGCAATTTGTAGACTCTCTCTGCACATTATTGATTGTTTCTTTTGCTGAGAAGAAGCTTTTTAGTTTGAGTCCATACCATTTATTGATTCTTGATTTGGCTTTTACATGATGAAAATGTATCTAGCTAGCAATGTACTTTAAATGGGACTCATAATACAGTCATATGCCATTTCTGTTTTAAGCTATGATTTACTTCAATGTCTAAATGATTTCACACTTTAAAACAAAAGCTCCAGGTGATATGTTTGATGCTTTGTGAAAATTAGAATTTTATCTTATTTATTATGAAAAACTGCAACAGCAGTAAAAAAAATGTATAGATTTGCCTTTTATGATGACTGAAATCCACAAGTGACAAGGAGTTAATAGATATCAAATCTTAGAGCTACGTAATGTGAAGAGCTGAAAGCAAATACCAGAGGTTTGAAAAAGGGAGGAGGTGCTAGAGATAAAATTTTTCTGAGAAAACCTAATAGCTCTTTGAGACCACACAAAGCTCAGCTTATTTGATGTCTTAACTCCAATTGCATATAAGAACAAACCACAGTCAGAAAATAAGTGGACTGAAATCATAGGTAATAGTAAGGATAAACAGATATGAAAACAAAGCATTAACAAAGTTGAAAATGAGATCTATAGTTAAAAATGCAGCCCTTTAGGTTCAAATGAGACTTTTGTTTCTTTTAATATTTTAACATCATCCATCAAGTGTTTAAAAAAAGAGTTAAACTAGGGAGATATTTCTAAATGTCTGCGTTATTATTATATATTTAAAAGCACATATAAGCTGACAATTATCTAATTAGGTTAGATGTTGCTCATTCCACTTCCACCTATGTTGGATGTTCCTAATCTACTCATACCAATTAGTTGTTTGTGATATAAATATTCAACAGGTGGCAGCTTCCAGAACCAAAGACAGAAGGCAAAAGAACCTATTTGTAACTTCTGCCAAAATCATGGAAAATCTTTTTACATGTGTATTGCTAGTTCTATTATTTACATGGAATTCACTACACACTTTTATATCATAGTTGGTTTACAAATATGCTTCTTAGACCCAGGAAAGATAAAAGGATAAAACAATAGTTTCATGGAACAGTTTCAATAAATTCATAAATTGTTTTTTGTTTTTTTCAGTACTGAGGATTGAACCCAGAGGCTCTCTGCCATTGAGTTATATCTCCAGTCCTTTCGATATTTTTTTATTTGTTATTTTGAGATGGTGTCTTGCTAAATTGCCCTGGATGGCATTGAATTTGCAGTTCTCCTGCCTCTTGAAATGCTGGGTTTATAGACTTGTGCCACCATGCCTTGCTCACATCTTCTTACAACTATCATTTAAGAAATAATGTACAGAATATATGCTCAATAAATGCTGAATGCAATAGCAGGTTTTCTGAATGTTAAAATGCTTCCTACATCTTATCAGTTTCTGGCTTGTTTAAGTGTTAAGTGTTGCCTTAATAATGCATCCTTAAATCCAATAAGTCTCCCACCTATTTAAAGACTTTATTCCATTCCCTTCTTTCAATGGAAGATCGTTAGAAATGATGATTACAGAGAACTAAGTGTGGAAGCAATTGCATTTGCCTCTAGCCTCTTGCTGTAATTCCACTCTGTATCCCCTGGCCTTGTAAGGAAGTAGGCCCTCTCATGATCTTTCAGTCCTGTTAATTATGTTGTCAGAATCCAGTATACCAGGCTCTGTGGACAATTAAAAAAAAAAGCAAGCAAAAAAGGAAAAAAAGAAAAGAAAACAAAAACAAAACATCCCAACTTAACTGTGTAGTATCCAGTAATTTTAAATAGCTGAATACACAGAGTAGCTTGAGAAATTATTAGTTCCATTTCCCCTTACTTTACCATGCCCTCTTCTCTTTCTTAGGACATACAGTCTAGCAGAGCACAATCTTTCTACAACTTATTTTTCCTACAACAATGCATAGGAAAGAATGTGACTTATTCCTATTCTTATCATTGAATCATCAAGCGATGAAAGGCAGAGGAGGATTTGAGTTGGAAAAGTAGTTGAAGAGGAGGAACATAATTTCTAATACATTTCAAACCTTTCTCCAGGGGGTATGTATTAGTTTTAAATTCACCCAGTTCCTTCCCCATCACTATGAGTTTGATTAAGTTCCTTTGGTTTAGTCATTGATAACAAGCAATGGTAGAAGTATGAATAGAGATTTCTGGATCTCAAGGATGGAGAGTTCATTCTCAGCTTCATCATGAGACCATGGCTGTCTTTCCCCACAGAATGACATACTAGTCATCTTCTGCTATGCTTCCTATGGCCCATCTCTGAAACTCACTCTATTGCCCCTCTCTTGTCTATTTATTTGTAAAGCCAACTGTCAAATGAGAGCATTTGACTAGATGCCCGTTTTAGTGTTTCAAGTACACTGACAGTTAAGAAGGCTTTGTTGAGAACAGATGGAAGTTCTGGGCAGGGTGAGATGGGTGTTACCTGATCCACTTTTGGCACATCAAAGAATAAACTTCAGCCAAGAAAGCTAAGGAACTTCATTGCAAATATACTAGATTCTTTAAATCTCTCTCTCTCTCTCTCTTTTTTTCTCTTGAAAAAAGAAAACATTGGGTTAAACTATGGATTAAAATGTTTTAAAAAAATATTGTGTGGATTAAATCTATTCATAAGTGTTGCATTACTATTATAGACTTAATAACTTGAGAAGCATCTGTTGTTCACAGAAAATGACCAGCTTCATAGGAACAAGGCACAATGTTCTATTCATTTTTATAAATTTGAGTGTTATTTTTAATATTGTAGTTCACATATTTAAGAAGTGATTATTGGGTACACTGATAGGAGCTGGATACTTCCATCTGGGTATTGCAGTCTAGTTGTTTAGAGTAAGACAGTTAAGTCAAACTTCACTTTTCCATATCTACCATGATGGAGGTATACATAGTGCTCTATAGGGACACAAGGAGAGACAACAAATTTATACATCTTTATATATATCAAGGTAGTCTGGAAGAGGTGATGCTTGAAATAATTTTCAAGAGATAATTGGAGAAAAATAAAGTACACAGATAAAAGAGATGTGAGAAAATACTAAAGAAAATACAACCTCATTAGAAACTGGTTTGTTTAAGGAAGTAAAGGTGGAGATGCCACGTTGAATTGAGAGAGACAGTGAGAAAGGAAGGGCCCTGTTCTTTGTCCTGATGCGTAGGGGACCACAGGAAAAAAAAAATTTTCATAGAGAGTGATATGAATATATTTGAATTTTATAAATTTCTCTTTTGCAGCACTGTGGACATTCCTAGGAGTAGAATAAGAGTGGAGGCATAGGTACAAATGATACTTTATTAAACATCGCATACAGATATAGTTAGGGTATTATGTCCCATATAGTTGTGAATTGGCCTAGATTATTCATTTATCTTTTTGTCAGAGCATTATTATTAATCTTGTATTAAAATAAGCATACATAGGTTTAGTTAGTATTCCAGCTCTGACATGCATACTAATATGTGAGAACCATGATGTAGTGAAAATTTCTCACATTAGCACATAATAAAATCTGAACCACAAGCCAGGCTTGGTGGCACATGCCCTTACTCTCAGTTGAGGCTGGAGAATAGTGAGTTTGAGGCCAGCTTCCACAACTTAGAGAAACCCTGAGCAACTCAGAAAGACCCTGTCTCTAAATGAAATATACAAAAGGGCTGTAGATGTGGCTCATTGGTTAAGTACTGCTAGGTTCAATCCCTGGTACCAAAGAAAAAAAAAAAAAAAAGAAAAGAAAGAAAGAAATCTGGACAGTCAACTTGTATTTCCCTTACTCTTTCATGAGTCATTGTAACAAGCACTTATAGGTTAAGCCCAAAAGAAGGGCATTCACTTACAAAAGCATAAGAAAAATTGAATTATGAGCAAGTGGGTAAGATCCATTCTTTTTAAGTGGTGGAGGGTAAAGCATTAGTTACCACCTGGTATGGAAACAAGTTGTACCAGAGTACCGAGTGACTTTACCTGCAGGAAGCATAAGGGTGACCCACAGCCCACTATTTCTTTGATGGAATCTCCTGGAAATATGGAAAGGTATTTTGGTATTATATTAAATATGTCTACAATTGCATATTGAAGTTTCCAATTTGTACTCTAAACTATCGCAAGTTATAGGAGAAATTTTTATGGAGATTTATTTTTAATTTTGTATATATCTATTCTATGGTAATACAGATTTAGCAAGGCCAATAATTTTGCACAATATAAATTTGGAATAGTGCATAAAAGAAGTATACAGTTATTTTAAAAGTCTCTGGGCCTGGGGTTGTAGCTCAGTGGTAGAGACCTCCCTAGCACACATGAGGCACCAGGTTCAAACCTCAGCACCACATAAAAATAAATAAAGGTGCCGTGTCCATCTACAAATAAAAAAAAAAAAATACAAAAAAAAAAAAAAAAAAAAAAAAAACTCTGACCAGGTGTGGTGGCGCACACCTGCAATCACAGTAGCTCACAGAGGAAGGAAGATTCCAAGTTCAAAGTCAATCTTAACCTACAGAGGCCTTAAGCAACTTAGTGAGACTCACAAAATAAAAAATAAAATGTCTGCTGATATACTTCTATGGCTAAATGTCCCTGGGTTCAATCCCCAGTACCAAAAAAAAAAAAAAAATTAACAAAATAAAAAAAGGACTCTGGTTATTGTCAAAAAGACAGTACCACTATAAATCTATATGCACTTTAATGGGGAAAAATCTTAAGTTGAGGCTGTCTTTTATTAGGCAGTATTTGTTCTTGGCAACTTCTATTAAAACAACTTCAATTTAAAACAAAGAATTTTGAGTTTACAGGAGGAAACGTGTAAATGTTTAGATCAGGTTCGCTGAAAATAGAAATGTTTCTTGTGAAAGGGACTGATTGAGGGAGTGCTTTTAGGAGTGTAGGAAGCAGGGAAGGTCAAGGAAGAAATTTCTACAAGAATGTTTACTTGGTAGGGGGTCAACTTTAGCTTGATCCCAAGGGCAAGCTCTGGATCAAACCAAAGAGTTTGTTCAGTCGAATGCAGGGAAGTCATATTCTCCACCTCTTTGGTAGATAGGGTAATGTTTTCTACCCAACAGGCTGTACTGTTGGACTACTTTCCAGGAAGATGGCAGAGTTATGCCTGTGAACACCTTACCTCAAGCCTAGGTGAGTGCATCACCCTGGTGGAGAGAGGCAGGGAGAGGAAGCATCTATGCTACAAGAGAAAGCTGAATTCATGAATTTACACAATAATTATGTATTCACTATATATTAATCTTTCATAGGATATCAGTTATTGATACATGTGTTCCTGCATTAAAAAGTTAATCAAATCTCTAAACATTGACTAAAAAGTTAGGCAAATACCTTTATACTTAAATAATCCATGAGTCTATGAAATTACTTTTTCTATTTTAACTGGAAAAAATACAGTTATAATTTAAACACTGGATGCCTATTTCCAAATTTTGTTGCTGTAGTTTAAAATCCTTGAAAAATAGGGGTTAGAGTAGAAGTGCTGACACAACCTTAATTATAGCACTGGGAAAAGTAATGATCTAATAGTTAAATACTAGGTTGTATTTCAAGTGAAGAAACAATAAAATTGCAAACCATGAAGTGCAGTGGTGAGATGAGACATATGTCTCATGCATTCAGCCTTGACTATAGTGACAATTTTCAAACACAGTTGGCTTCTTAATCAAATAACTTTATCAGGTACAAAGAGCCATCATTCTCAGAGGCCATTAAAAAACAGATTTTCAATGGTGTAAGAGGAACTCTGCTGCTGCTTCATTCAATCCATTGGCACATGATTTGCAAGCAGTATATCCATGCCTGCTTCTAAGAATACAATTCACTTTCATCTTAATTGATTTTTTCAGAAGTGATAAAAATTAAAAACAGCAAAGAATTTAACCATGCAGAATTCATAGTAAAAAGAGCCAAAAAGTTTTCAAGTTTGTAATTGTTTTTAGAACTCAATCAGAAGTTGTTGTTTTTTGTTTTTTTTTTTTTTTTCCTAAAAGGGATATATTTTTAATTCTAAAAAGGATTCAAGGACTTTGGATAACAGGGGAGGAAACCTATTTTTCCAGTTTAGGTCACTGTGGTTACAAACTCTAAGGAGCTAAAATAACTATATAAACTATTATCTACTTTATTCAGTAAAAAGTTTCCTCTTATAAATGAAGTATAAATGCAAGAAAAAGTGCGAGATAGATTCCTCTGTAATAAAATTAATTATTGTATCCTTAAAATATCAGCACTTTTAAGATATATATCACATGTGGGATAGTGATCAGATTCCAATCTTCTTTTGTTACATCCCACAATCTGGTGGAACAGATTTGAAAAGGAGTGTCTGAGATGTTGTCTCTTAACTCTCCTGTTCTTGTTCAGTTTGAGATTTTTACTACAACTCTCATGGCTTCCTACTTCCATCACACAAGAATGAAAATAGGAAGAATGGAAAAGAATGAGTGTGTCTATGTATACATATGATGCTGAATGTTTTATCTACATATTATGCAAGTATAGAAAATAGATAATATATGCATTGCATATGCATATTTTATACATGTATGCATGTGGTATACACATAGAATTCATATAAATGCATGTGTACAAACATACATGTATACACATACATCTTAAGCAAATCTTCTTTCAAACTGCAATATAGACTAAATATATTTATATATCACAATCAAGGGAACCCAAAAGCAAATTTATAATATTTAAATTCCCCAAATATTTACTAATTCCTTTTCTTACTGGGAATTAAACTCAAGGGTGCTCTACCACTGAGTTACATTCCCAGGCCTTTTTTATTTTTATTTTGGGACAGGGTCTCACTAAATTGCCAAGGTGAACCTCAAACTTGCTATCTTCCTGCCTCAGGCTCTGACTAGCATGGAATGCAGGCATTTAGCACCATACTGAGTCACTAAATTTGTTTTTAAATAACAAAGAAAAATAAGCATTAGCCAAAACCCTAACAAAAATTACTTATTAAGTTTTAATTTTCTAAAATTCCTTTTGGTTTACATTCACTGCTTAATCATCTGGTTTCTCTTCTAGCAGATATAGGAGAGACAGATGGATATTGTTTCAGAAAAGCAGGATAGGATATAAATTAATGTTGTCACTAGGAAGAAGGGAAAAGACAGAATATATCTTCTGCTCCATGGATTATAGAGGATGGAGAAAGCAGACTCTTGCCACCCTACAAAATTTTGAAAAAGAAGGTAAGAATTTTGGAGAACACAGAGAGAAGACAGGTTATGGCCCTTTCTCTTTCTTTGCTAGGCTACAGTCCAAGGAGTTTCTGAGCCATTTTCCAAGAGGCTGAGGGCAAAGCTGAAGGCAAATGAGTTGTTACATTTCTGTTTGAGACGAATACAATTTCACTACCCAGAAGAGTTAACTGAGTTTTGAGACATGATGAACCAGAAGGAAAACCCAAGGGTCTCCTCTGTCCTTATGTCACACAAATGACACCTGGAAGTTCTCATGCACTCTATAGAGAGATGCTTGAGATCTGAAGTTGCTCTTAGGCAAGTTTCCTGGTGATATCATTGAATTAGGAGAGCAATTGCACTGCCTGAAAGCTGTAGGGCAGGTAACCTGGGTCGGACTTCAGAAGGTACAGTGCTGGCAAATGCCAAGGTGGGGTAAAGTGACACCTCTGACAAACCAGAACACAAATTGCAGTAGCCACCACTGCACATGCAGGATGCTTAAGTATAGGTTCTCCCTGATCTCTTCTCACAACACCAGTATAAACTCCTCCAAACATGATTACGTACACTTTTGTGTACAAATCTCATCTTGGAAACAGAATAGAAGGAGGATTTATATCTGAAATACTGAAATATAATGATCACTTTGGATTGCATAAACTGATAACAAAAATCCCTTGAAATTCCAAGTAGATCAAATTGAACCATAACTGTACTTGCAACAGATGTGTTTGTCTCTGTGTGCCCATGTATATGTGGGTATAAGTGTTTGATACTATAATTCCCTACATTTTGAGGGAGGAGCTTATGGAAAAATGAGATCAACTATGTAAGAGTTAAGCTAGATTTCATTTGCTCCTTTGAGGGTAATGTAGATAAATTTGAAACTTCTTCAGTTAACATCAGATATTACAATTGTATTGACAAATTATTTATTAGAATGTATTCACAGTATAATATCCATTAGAATGCTAGTGATGGAATTAAAGTATAAGGCCAATGGATCCCTCTTACTTTTCACTATATTGTTATAGACCACTGGTGTTTGGGTTATTGGTCCCAGTCATTTCACATGAATCTTAGAACTGTATATATTTCTAAAAGCATGTAAATAAGAATTTCTGTTGTTTTTTTATGAAATTTATACTTCTTTAAGAAGAAAAACACAAAAAACAGATGAAAGTATGAAAGTCACTGGTAAAGGTAAATATGTTGTCAAATGCAGAACACTGTACTACCATATGGTGGTATGTAAATCACTTTTGTTTTACTGAAAAGGTGAAAAGAAAAATTAAGAATAATGAAAACTACAAAAATTTGTGAAATAATACACAATATCAAAATGTGTAAATTATAACATTAATATATAAACTGTAGGTGAGGAGTAAAAGTGTAGAGTTTTTGTATATGATTGAAGTTATTATCAGCTTAAAATAGACTGTGAGAAATGTGTTTCATGCAAGCATCGTGGATGTAAGAAGAAATTCCATTGAAGTGTTTTAGTCAGATTTTTTTGCTCCTGCAATTAAAAGACACTGACCAGAACAATTGTAGGGGAAGAAAAGTTTATTTGGGGGCTCACAGTCACTAAGGCCTCAGTCCATAGACAGCAGGCTCCACTCCTCAGGGCTCAAGGTGAGGTTGAACATCATTAGAGAAGGGCAGTTCATATGATGATCAGAAGGTAGAGAAAGAGACACTACCCACCAGTTACAAAATATATACTCCAAAGGCACGCCCCCCAGTGACCCACCTCTTCCAGCCACACCCTACCTGCCTTCAGTTACCATTCAATTAATTCTGTGAGGGGATCAATTCACTGATTGAGTTAAGGCTGCCATAACCCAATCATTTCTCCTCTAAACCTTCTTACATTGCCTCACACATGAGCTTTTGGGGGACACCTCACATCCAAACCAGAACAAGAAGATACACAAAAAATAAAGAGAAGGAAATTAAAGCATACCACTACAACAAATCTATAACACAAGGCAACAAGAGAACACAAGAGGAACAACTTGCTATAAGGCAGAAAGAAAATTATTTTTAAAATGGCAAAAATAAGTTATTCACTATGAGTAATTAAATGTAAATGGATTAAATTTACCAATCGTAAGACACAAAGTAACTGAATGGATAGAAAAGGCAAGAACCACATATATGCTGTCTATATTATTCACTTCAGATCTAAAGACACATTTAAAATAAAAGTAAAGGAATGAAAAATTTAAAACAACTTCACATTAATGGTAACCAAGGGAAAAAAAGTGGGTTTACTTGAATCATTAAAAAAAAGTCTTCAGGTAAACAAGTGATACAAGGACAAAGAAGGACATTATATAATGATGAAAAGGTCAAGAGCATATAACAATTATTATTAAATGCATCCAACATCAAACACTTAAATATATAAAGCAAACATTGACAACTGGACCTAGAAATGACAATACAATGTTACTGTTACAACATCTCACTTTCAACTATGACTCCATTATCCACACAGTAAATTAATAAGCAAACAGTGAACATTGTAGATCAAATAAAGCTAATTGACATATAGAGAACATCTACTCAACAATACCAGAACTCTCTTTTTTCTCAAGTCTACACAGTACATTATACAGAAGAGATCACATTAGGTCATAAAACAGTCGTGAAATATAAAAAAAATTAAAATCATACTATATAGATTGATACATATATATGTATATACACATACATGCATAAATATATATACACACATGTGTATAAATATGTATAAATATATGTATATATACATATGTGTGTGTGTGTGTATTTAACACTGCCAGAGGTTGAACCCAGGGGCACTTAACCACTGAGATATATTCACCACCTTTTATTTTAATTTTTGATTTTGAGACAGGTTCTCACTAAGTCACCAAGCCTGGCTTCAAACTCACAATCCAAATGTAATTCTGAGCATAAGGAATGAAACTAGAAATCAATCACAAAGGAAAAATTGAATTTTTTTTTTAAACATGGAAATTAAACCCTGCACTCCTGAACATCAAATTGGTCAAAGAAGAAATCAAAGGGAAGAGGAAAGAAAACAAGATATTTTACCTAAGTAAACCTACAACAGGATAAAATGTGAATTCTTTTCCATGTATCTCTAGAAATGCTTTCATGAATTCTAAAAGCTTCCCAACCTACAAAGTAGCCAACATAGTGTTTGAGTAATAACTGTATGTGTCTGATTTTGAACAATATCAGACTGTACTTCACAGGCTTGTTCCATTCATTCCTTTTAGAAATATTTCTAATTAATTAGAAGTGATCCACTCCCTTCAAAGTACTTTCAACCTAGCTATATTAATTTCAGGTGAATGCATTTTTAAATATTCTATTTGTGCTCAAATTTTATGAAGAGTTAAACAATTAAAGGGAGAAAGTATAATACCAATTTTTAAAACAACTTTTTCAATTTATTTTAATTTGTATAGTGTAAACTAAGAATAAAACAACACTATCATCTTTCTCCATATTTTTCTTTTCTGTCCAGATAAAAAGCAGGCTTTATCATATTTCCATCACAAAAAAATGGAGTAGAGAGATAAAATAATATTCTCAAAACGACAGGGAAGTGTTAAAGTGACACTTACAACCTTTTCTCTAATAACCACCTAGAAATACTTAAAGATAACTGAAAATTTTAGAAGCCAAAGTTTCAGAAATTAGACAGAATACTCAAGTAGAGCTATGAATAGATTTCACAAAGTCTCAGGGTTTTAAATGCTTTTATAGTCTTTTAGTAATGTACCCTTATGACAATTGGATTTCTTCTATTAGATCCCCACCAAGTGGTAGTAGTCTGTCTGAAATCTCAGTGACAGTGAACCATATCTTGAGGCAGCCTATACCATCAGGTCTATGACAATTTTCATCTGTGGTCAAAATATGTCAACTTATTATTTTAAGTAACTACATCTAATTGGGCCATATAAAACGACACTTTCTTTTGTGTTTGTTTTACACAACTGAAAACAATATATTGGCAGACGTTTCATGGCTTCTCAAAGTCTTCACTATATTGTGAACAACTTGAAGGTCGTAATCAACATTTCCTACCTTTTCCTGACACTTGAAGCAAAAGCATGATCTGGAACACTGTAGATTATTTCCTTGGACATTAAAGCACTGATGGTTTTTAAACAGGGAAGGATTCTCTTAACTTTACCTGATGTGTTATTTCAGCAGTGCATAACTTACCAATGAGAAAGTGTTGCTCATTTAACACTGTTCTTGTGAGTCCCAGTCTCATCCCTGACATGACTGATTCAGAAATTCCTTTCCCTTCACTATCATTGAAAAGGAATGTAGTTTGGCAGTTTGAACAAATGCATTTCCATTTACATGTTCTCAGTTACATCTTTAAGTAATCTGCTATTACTATAGTCTATACTTACTTCGAAAATAATTGAAGGATTTTTTAAATAAAATAAATAGTGATCTTGTTCAAGATAGAGTATGATTAAACATGTTCATCTCTTCCATTGGAATAAATGTAAAAATAATACCCTCTTGTAACAATAACAATAACAACAACAACAAAACAATATAAAGGGGAAGCAAGGAAACCTACAGCACAACTAATTGCAAAAAGATCCAGTGAGTAGATTTCTGGAGATAGATGATATAGCAAATCATCACACTGATGAGTAACACCAATGTTTGAAGTTATAAGGCAGAAAAATGGGGAAAAAAGTTCTTTCCATGAGAGATTTACAGAATGTGCTGTATTTACATTATGAAGTCATTTTAACAGTGGCATTTGGAGTGAATATATTCTCCATTCTACTTGCCTGAAAACTTTCCCACACATTTCCAAATGGTAATGGCAAGACTATTTTCCTTCCTACTTTATAGTGAGACTTCCATTTGTGGAAAGGCAAATTGGAGACCTGCAATCTTCAAAAGAAAGTACACATTAGTTTAATATAAATAGCATACTCCTTTAGTCACAAATTTAAAGGAGAAACAATAAAAAAGAGAATCACATCTTGACATGTTTCACTGAAATTTATCTAATGAAAATAAAGATCAGAGTCTAATAGATTTCCAAGAAGAAAATACAGAACCAGGTACTATATCAACAACATTGTGTGCCAAGAAATGTAATGAAAGAGCCAATATTGCTCAAAGTTTTGAGGAGCAAAAATATTATCTTCAAGATAGAAAGCTATACCATGAAAAATTAAGTAAGTACATTTTACACATAAAATATTTCAGGATCTTTCAAAAATGTGTTAAATAATGTACCCCAGGAGTTCAGTAAACTATATTGTAGATTTTCTGAAACTCTTTTTAAAGGAAATACTACAGCAACATATTATATCAATATACTATAGAAGAGTCCTGAGAAAATAATAAAAACTGTGGTTCTAACATATACATATTTATATAAACATTTAAAATTACATATACATTTATGTTATATTTGAATGTTTTTACATGTATATTTAAATAAAGCTCTAATGATGTATGACAGACCCACAAATCAATGACCTCAAATAATATTAGAAACTCAAAAGAGAGAAAAGAAAATGGTGCAAATCTAGTCAGCAACCCTCAACCTTTCTACAGTACAGAAAGGAGGCAGTGAAAGCTATTGTCCTGAGGTGGAGGACAGACTAATACTATAAAACTAAATACTGGACAATTTGAGACTGGGAGGGACTTGGAGTTTGGTTATAGAACAGAAAATAAGGACAGAATTCCTTGACTCTGAACTTGACCAAGGTCGGTAATGGGGAAGGAGAGATAAAGGGGAGAAGAGGAAAAATCCATGAATTACTTCTTTAACAACAGTGCAAAAGAAAAGCAGATCAAGTTAAAGTGGGAGAGGAGCACCAAAGACAGTAAAAGAGATCAAGCGATTTAACTCAACGACTGAACACTGTAGAGTATGGCAGCAATTTTGTAGAGTTCACAGTCAGCCTGCCTAGAATAAATTAAATCAATTCAGCTTCTCTCCACTTTCTGATAATAACAAATAAAACCAGAGGGAATACCTCTGAAATGGGTTGTCCCAATAACACATCTAGAACTTACACAGAGATCACTGCTGGCTGAAAATTGTTGAAACCCCTTTTTCCTCACAACAGACAAGGGGAGAGGGAAGGAACTAACCCAAGAGCTAATCAATCCCAGGGAATGGTGGCCCTAACCCAATGCCTACATAGCCGCCACAGGAGTTCAAGCAAAAATGGGCCAACCGACATCCTATCCCCATCACAGTGATGGCTAAAACTATGGTGAGCAGCCCCAGCCATGGTGGAGGTTTCTGTGTTCTAGATGATCCAGAGAGAGCCTTCTCCAATAGGTGCCATTGTTGCAGACCATCAGCAAGTACTTAGATAAAAGTGCTCTGTAGTCCCAGCAAATGTAAGTAGGTGCCTACAATTTACAATTGTGGGCTTTATATGCTCATGCAGGTGCCAACTATATCTCCATCATAGGGACAGAACTGCTTAGTGATCTACAGCAGCCAGGGCAGAGGCTTCTGCACCATAGACGACTCACAGAGAGCCCCAAATCACTGATTCCACACTTGCATACACCCACCAAGCCCTGGGGCACTTTAAACAAATATCTATGGAAGGGAGCAGGTGTTATGGTGCATTTGAATTAATTCACCAGTTCAGTCTGAAAGCAGGACAAAGATCTTTATTCACCTCTCGGCCAAAGGGCAATGACCAAGTCACCTCTGCACACTTTGACCGCCACCAAGAGTCAAAGCACATTTTTTATACTTCAAAACCACAAGCAAGTTGCATCACACAAAAAACACAAAAAAAGTAGGAAGTAGGTCAAAATAACCCAGGACTGGGTACGCTGCACGAGAATACATTGCATAAGAATACAAGAAATATTTTTCAACCATTATGTGGTGGCAGACAGAGTGTGCTAAGCAGGATGGGGTTACAGAGGTGGGGTTTTCACATGGGAGGAGGATTTTTTTCTGTGAAATGGAATCTCAGAGTAAAATGAAATGTTTGGTCAAGACACATATAGTCTAGCCCACAATATTCCTCCCTTTTCTAGAAATAATCAAACCCTTCATTCCCCTTCTAAATTAGTAGGGGGTTGTAATGGGCTTGCATATACATGAACTTGACTGTTGAAATACATTGTTTAATGAATTTGACAAGTCGGTTTAAAACGCAGGGGCCAGTAAGTAATTCTATAAACATTAGGGCTATGTGTCCGATAAGACCAGAGAGAAGGGTAGTTTTCAGGGATTCCATTCAAACCACTTTTAGAACCAAGACTCCTTTTGTTGTAACCCTGGATTCCATCTTTGAATGTTTTCTCTTACCTTGGCCAGGGAAATTTTGATGATCCAGACTTATTAGCATAAAAACAGCAGACCTCTTCCAGGGCTACACACACTCCTGCTTGGGACATGAACAAAAAGTCTAAGCCCCTCCTGTTTTGAAATGCCACTTCAGCCTAAGATTGAATTTGGTTGTATAGGTGGTCAATAGCCTGTTCTAACTGATCTACGTCTTCATTTACTTTTTGGGTTAGGGTATAATGTCCTTATTCTCTCTTTATTACGGCTATGGTTCTGACTGCTGCCAATCCTACCACTCCAACCCTACTAAGGCTGGAATGAGGAGGGGAAGTGCCCTTTTGGTTCAGTGATATTCACCTGGAAGATCTCCATTTGATAGGAGATGAGCTCCCTCTGGCCCACTATAGGCACAGATCTGGGATAATACATGTACAACAATGCAGATACTTGGGTAATGATCTGAGGAAATGCAGTGGGCCAGTCCAATGTCACAAGCAAACCAAGTCTCACTGTGAACAAAATAAGATGCAGTAGGCTTTCCAGTAATATTATAAAAGCAAATGTCAGTGGGAATAACAGAGGGCACATTTTCAATGTCAGGAAGACAAGGCAAGCTGCATTTCCTGTCACATCACCTAGGATGAGTTTTTTTCCTGAGTTATTACAAGCAGAAATATTAGACTCTTTCAGGGGCTCTCCAGTGGAATCTAACCCCACATAGTAAGGGGTTTAGACTTGAGGCACAGCCAACAATCTTGCCAGCCCAGGCCAGGATTGGCTAATGCGTGTTGGAAATCAGTGGTGTCATAGGGCTGGTTTTCTCAAAGGAATTTATGAACCTCAAGTTTAACCTGTTGGAGAGACTTAAGGTAGTTTATGAGAGATTGGTGGTTAATCTCAGCCAAATGAATATCGGCTACCTAAGGAAGCAAGGGATAGGGTCTTCCATATATGATCTCAAAAGGAGAGAGATTTCCCTTATAAGGGGTTCATCAGGCCAACAAGAGAACACCAGGCTCATGTTTCTGGGTCTGTTAGTTCAAAAGCAAATATAAGTTGTCTGATGGGTGCCAAAGGTGTAAAGAAGAAGATATCCTTATCTAAAACAGAATAAACTAGGGTCTCAGGGGATAATAGGTTTAAAATTACATAGGAGTGGGCACAATAGTATGAATACTCTCAACTCATTTGTTTACCTCTCAGAGGTCCTGTACCATTTGATACTCACTTCTTCTTGGCTTCTTTATGGTCAGGAATGGTGTGTTCCAGGAAGACTTGAAGGGAGTTAGTATTCTAGCCTGTAGGAGCTGGTGAATGGGAGGGAGAAATCCTTTTTTGTGCCTGGAGACTCATGGGGTACTGTTTGACTCTCACCCACTGTGCTGAAGATAAAAGATGTACAGACACTGGTGGGTGGGGTTGAGCTAGGCCTGGAGGTACTTGTTCAGTGCATGCATTGTCAGGATATTCTTGCTTCCATTGGTTTGAAATTTCAATTTATTTGGGAGAATGGTCTCTTTTGGTTTGGGGAGTAAGCATATATTTATTATTGAGTGGTACAGTCACTAACAACTGGTAGACTGGCCCAAAGGAAAAGGTTGTGTTTGTGAGACATGACAGGTCCCAATATTCATGTCCTAGAGGAGGAAACAGGCAGTGAGGGAGAACAAGGAAGGAGTATGTACCACCTTTTTTCCTGCATGTATAGCCCTTTCGGTGGTCGTTGGGTAATGTTTGATATTTCCTGTTGTGCTTGTATGGTGACATTTTCCCTGGGGTATGTAGAACCCAAGGGAGAAGAGCAAATAAAATATTCTGCTGTGGTATCAACTACAAGATTAACATTTTGGCCCTCTATCCTGGCTATTATGATGGGCTCAGGGGGCTGAGAGATAGTGAGGTCCAACCCCTATATTTATCAGCCTCCAAATGAGAAGGTGAAGCCATGGTGAGAATGGACTGGACAGTGTCTCAATCTTTTTTTGCCTTTAATTTAGGACAGTCCTTTTTCCAATGTCCATGTTCTTCACACCAGCCACATTGATCTTTGGCTAATGGTGTTTTCTTCCCTTTCGAGTTTCTGTTCCTTTGATCTGACTCTGAACTAGTGTTTCTGGTCTCTTGGATAACAGTCGCCAGGATTTTGACCTGGCATTTTGCAGCTTTATCAGTTGCAGTGTCATGGTTGTTAAAAACCTTCTGGGTCACCTGATGTAGTTGGGAAATATTCATGCCTGCAAATACTTTGAACTTTTACAATTTCCTGCAAATACCTGGGGCTGACTGAGAGACAAAAGCCAAATATATGTCCTGAGCATTTTCTGGTGCCTCCAGGTCAAAAGGAGTTTATGTCCTGAACATATCTCACAACCTTTCAAGAAATAGACCTGGAGCCTCCTCTGGACTCTGAAGTGCCTCAGTGGTTTTGGAAAAATTGATGGGCTTTTTAGATGCCCCTTGTAGCCCTACCAATAGGTTCTGGTAATAAGCATCCAAGTGTTCCTAGCTTGCATCAAAGTTAAGGTCCCAATCAAGAGGGTATCAGAAAGGGCATCCTCTAGCAATTGTCGCTTGGCTGCAGTGTGACCAACAGCAGTGAGGAATGCTTCTTGGCTTTCATCCTGATGCAGTTCTGCTCATCAGAGGTGACAAGAGTTAATAAGAATTGTTGGCAATCAACCCAGCTGGAGTGGTGAGTGCCCTTCTCTGCATCCAAGGATTCAGAATTCCATGCACCTGAGAGCTATAGTCCTGACTCCAGTATCTCGCTGGGGCCTCCAAATGTTGTGGTGCACTTAAAATGATTCACCAGGTCAGTATGGAGGCAGGACAAAAAACTTTATTCACCTCCTGGTGAAAGTGCAATGACCAAGTCACCTCTGCACAATTTGACTGCCACCAAGGATGGAAACACATCCTTTAGAGTCCAAAACCAGAAGTGAGGTGCATCAAACAAAAACTGAATTCAAAGCAGGAAGTAGGTCCGAACAACCCAGGGCAGGTTACACTACACAAGAATGCATTGCATAAGAATACAAGAAATATTTTACAGCCATTATGTGGTGGCAGACAGTGTGTACTAAGCAGGATATGGTTTATGGAGGCAGAATTTTCACATGGGTTGATTTCTTCTGTGAAATGGGAGTCTCGGGATAAAACGGTGTTTGTTTGGTCAAGGCACATAAAATCTGTCCCACAACACAGATAAACATTGTGCCACAACAGTCAGTGTGACAGCTTTGAGTACTAAATCCTATGCTCCCATACCCAACAGAAATAACCAGTAGATGCAACATAGCATCCTCCAGTTCAGTTTCCTGGGCTGATGAGAAAGAACATACTGGCAGTTCAGATACATAGCAATCAGGAAAATAGCTCCTGTGCCCAAGCACCTCTAGGAGAAGTCACATGTGTGAGTTCCAGAATTTCCAGTTAATTAAATTCTCATTCAAATGTATGAACATACAGAAATCAAATCCTGAAGATAATGCCCAGTATCCAGTGGAGAACCTCGTGCTTACCTTCTCTACAATGGGGTTTACAAAGGAGCACCCCAAAGACACAAGCCACCCTCCAGTATGTTGACGAACCCATTGACCTATGAATTGTGCACTCCAGAGAAGGCAGCAGCCCTGCTACCCTCACCTATAGCCTGCCTAGTGCCACATCAAACAGGCTACCATACCTCTAACTTAGATGACAACATCCAATACACTTTGAAATACACAAAGGGTAACCTACACTGGATTTGATAGTGCTGGATACACAGGGCTTTTCTTCAAAAGGCTACAGAAGAATACAAACCCTCACGTAAAGTAAGTGGAATGCTAAGTCACAAACAATTAGGGGCCATCTCCTCTGACCCAACAGATAGCTAGATAATACACACCAAAGATTGGAGGAGGCCCTGTAGAAATATATATTAGAGTTGAGTTGGTATGATCACTACTTCCATACCCAGGACAATAGAGGTAAAGCTGAAAAGTGGTGAACAGCTTCTAAAAGTCCAAAATTCTGATGAAGTAACAACAAGGAGGACTCAATAAAAAATTTTCCACCTTGGCATGGATCATTATAAATAGTTATAATCGCAATTTTTATCTCACATATTGTGCTCTCAACCCTTTTGATTGTATTTCTTCTGATGTTCAAAGCATTAATTATAATCATTTCTTTATCTTTTTTCTCCCAATTTCTCTCTCCTTACCTTTATCCCCTATACAATGTAATACTAATTCAACAACCTTTAAAAATTAATTTCTCAACCTAATCCAGAACATTACTAAAATTTTATACCCAGATAAGGGGAACTGTGGAGAA
The DNA here is from genome assembly GCF_902686455.1 of Sciurus vulgaris. Lineage (NCBI taxonomy): Eukaryota > Metazoa > Chordata > Mammalia > Rodentia > Sciuridae > Sciurus > Sciurus vulgaris. Next base: position 62,063,519 of record NC_136467.1, read on the forward strand.
TATTTTCAACAAGTGTTTATATTTTCTAAGATTGATTAGTATATGATTTTGCTCTGAAGTCAGTGTAGTTAATAGAGTTTAGTGTATCCTCTGAATATGGTACTGATAATGGGAAGAGCAGAAGACATATTGAGTGAAAATACCAATAACTGGATATTGGCCAACTCAGGGCACTTAAGAGAAAATACTCACTAAATAGTCCCTTCATCAATGCAGAAGTAATAATAATCCCAGCAGATGGTAGAAAAACAAACAGAATGAAAAAGCAAGGTGTCAGGAACACCAAATGAATTATGGGTCCTTGAAATGCTCAGAGACAGAGGCTGACACCTCCCTTGGAAATCTCTCAGGGCAAAGATGCCAAGAAAACCTCCCATTTGTATGATAATACCCTGTTCAAAGGTAAATTCCCTGGTTGCCATCAAGTTTATCAGTTCACGGCCTTAGGTTCAGGTGCCAACCCCCTAGGTGTAGAGAATTGTGGGTGCAGACTGATGACTGTAATTGGGCCATTCAAGCTTTCGACCTAAGTTATGTTTTAAAATAACTATCTCACAGTGAATCCATTTGATGTAAAAAGCTATATAATAAACATATGGAGCCTGCTCATTATCAGTCCTCCTCCTTCAGAGGTCAACTAAATCACTGAGTCCTGCTTTCCTCTCTTTTTGTGTTTGTTGGTCTTTTTCCAATCCCCTCATCCTCCCAGTTTGGGGAAGATGAGTAAATGCCATGCCAGTCATGACAGCAAGGAAACAAACTACCCCAAACAGTGTATTATGTTTCAACAACCAATCCACTGACATGACAGTGGAAGAAATGTCAGAAAAATAATTTTGATAGTCTACAGTTAAAATGCTAAATGAGCTATAGGAAGATAAATAAAATGAACTTAGAGAGAAAACATAGACGTGAAAGGTCATTCCAATAAAGTGATAGTGATTCTGAAAAAAAAAAATAGAAATCCTGAAAATTAAAGTGTCAATAAATCAAATTTAAAAATCAGTGGATAGCATCACCAAAAGATTAAACCACTTTGAAGAGAATGCTCAGGCACTGAAGACAAAGCATACAATCCTGAAAATAATATTGACAATAAAATTGTTAAGAGACCATGATCAGAATAATCATGAAATCTATGATAATTTCAAGAGACCAGATCTAAGAATCATTAGCATAGATGAAGGCATGGCAATTCAAACTAAAGGAATGCACAACCTTTTAAATATTATCAGAAAATTTTACAAACGTTAGGATTGAGATGGAAATAAAAATACAAGATGCATTTAGAATGTGAAATAGGCAAGATTTTAAAAATAAATCTTCTCCAAAACATATCATAATGAAAAGTCCCAAGATACTGAATAAGGAGAGAAAATTAAAAGGTGCAAGAGAAAAATGGCAAGTAACATTTAGAGGTAAGCCAATTTGTGTTGACTTCTCAACCTAGATTCTAAAAGCCAGGAGAGCTTGGAATAATATAAGCCACACTGTGAAATAAAATGGATATTAATCAAGTTTACTATATCCAGGAAAACTATCCTTCAGAATTGAAGATGAAATAAAAGTCCTTCTATGATAAGCAGAAAATAAGAATTTATAACCATGAAGCCTGAACTACAACACATACCCAATTAAATATTTCATATGAAGAAATGAAAATGAAAATGAAAACCAGCATAGAGATGAATGTCAATGGAAGAACAGTCAATTAAAAAAGAATTAAGTCTGAATTGAGTATTAGAAAAAAATCAAAATGAAAGGAGATAAAAGTCTTCTGTCTATAATAATAAATGTTTTAAATTCTATAATCAGAAGATATAATTTGACAAAATGGATTAAAAAACAAGACTTAACTTTATGTTGTTTCCAGGAGACACATAAAGATATCCACAGGTTACAGGTGTAAGGAGAGGAAAAAGATGTACTATGGAAATGGAGACAAAAAGCAAGAAGGGATAACCACTCTCATATCAGTCACAGTACACTCAACCCAAAGGTAATCAGAAGAAACAAGAAGTCACTTCATCATGATTAAGAGAATCATCCAACAACAAGATGCAATGATTGTAAATATGTATTCCTCCAAACAATGGTGCATCTATGTATGTAAAACAACCAGTCCATAACTGCATATCAACATATAAATAGAATTAAGGATAAGAACTATAAGATCATATCAATAGATGCAGAAAAGTTCTTTGGTAAAATCCAACACTGTTCATGTCATATATGCTATAGAAACTAGGGATAGAAGGAACTTACCTCAATATTGTAAAAGTTATATATAACAAACCCAAGGCCAACATCACACTGAATGTAGAAAAAATTTAATTTTTTCTTCTAAAATCAGGAACAAGAGAAACATATCCACTCTTACCACTTCTGTTCAACACAGTTCTTGAAACGCTAGCCAGAGTATTCAGATAAGAGATGAACATTTGAGGGATACAAACAGGAAAACAAGAAATAAAATTATCTCTGTTTACTGATGACATGGTTCTATATTTAGAAGACTCAAAAATTCCAACAGAAGACTTCTGGAACTGATTTTAAAAAAGACTATCAAAGGAGCCAGGATACAAGATTAACATACATAAACCTATCACTTTCCCATACTCTAATAATGTATTTGTTAAGAAAAACATTGGAAAAAACTAAAGGACAGTAAACTCAAAAAAAAATATGAAAATAAATCTAACCAAGGAGTTAAAAACCTTCTATAATGAAAATTATAGAAGACTGAAGAAAGAAAGTGAAGTCTTTAGAAAAGGGAAAAACTGCATTCTTGGATAGGCAAAATTAATATTGTCAAAATCATCATAGTACCAACAGCATTATACAGATTCAATGCAATTCCCATCAAAACAGCAATGACATTCTTCAAAGAACTAGAAAAAACAAAAACAAACAAACAAACAAAAAAACAGTCCTAATGTTTATTTGGAAAAATAAGAGAACCAGAACAGCCACAGCAATCCTAAGAAAGAATAGAGATGCTGGGGGCATCACAGCACCAAATCTCAAATTATACTACAGAGCTACAGTAACAAAAACAGCATGATATTGGCATTGGAACAGATATGAATATCAATGAAATATAATAGTCATAAATTAAATATAAATCTAAGATCCAAGTCCATAGCAATAGATACAAACATCTCTGAGAGCTTTGCTGATGAAAGTTAGCATACCCAATAAAATTGGTGAAGATTATTTTTATATAAGGTAGGTTTGCAACTACACATTCTGTCATGCATTTCAAAAGTAATCAAAGGCCATATATTTAACAGGTTCATTCACATAGCACCAAAAATGTGACAATGTATATAGAGGAAAAGTCATTGGATATAATTTGCAAAGACTTAAACATAAAACTCATATGCTTTAATTAAACTGCATATTAAGCAAAGCCTTTTTCGTTTTACCCTACATTCCTTGAAGATACTATTTATTTTTTTTGAATTTCTAGTCACTTATCTACAAATCAGTCAAATAATTATGAAAAGTCATCTAAATACAAGAGATTCTCCTATAAATTTGATAATTAAATTACTCACTTTTCATGGAAAAGATATTTAAAAGTAATGCATGTAACTGTGCAAAACAAGAATTTAAAGTTTATATAACAGAACTTTCATGTTCCAGATGATTCGTCTGCCACAGACCACAAAGCAAAGCATTTTGCATTTTTAAGTTCATTCATATAGAGGAAAGAACAATTTCAAAAATAGAAATTGAAGAACTAATTTGTAAGAAAAATGTTATAGTTTATTTGGAAATTTTATATGATATGCAGTTTTTAAAATGCCATAATAGTAATTTTGTAATGATCCAGAAACTATATATTAGAACCCCAATAAAAGTACTCCTAGAAATCATCCTCAGATTACAAACCATTATTCTTTTATGCTCACCTTAAATTAGGAACATTTGAGATATTTTTATATCTTAGTAGTCTTATTAATAGATTTTGTTTTTTGCTTCTTGTCAGATATTGAGAGCCAAATTTTTAAGGTTTGGGAATTTTGTGAGTATATGGAAAATCGAAATAATAATGTATTTGGACCACATATATAGGCAAATGTAGTAACTCAATTTGTTTCTTTTTTTTTAACTTCCAGGGAAGCAGTAATTAATGGTTTACTAATACAATTTTGATTTTTTATTCCCAGTGCACATATCTGAGAATTTTTTGAGTTACCTCTGATTATACAGAATTTCAAAATGTTAACCTCATAGAAGTTGGAAAAAGCATGATAATTATAAAGCTAGGGGGTAAGGTAGGGGTTTGGAGAGATGTCAATCCAAGGATATAAGGCTTCAGTTGATAGAAAGTAGTTATACAACATGGCAATTAAGTACAATTGTATTCTTGAAAAATGCTGGAAGAATAGATATAAAGTGTGATGCACAAAAAATATTACCTACATACGGTAATAAATTTAATCATTGCACCATAAATATATATAAAGATATATATTCGAAAACATTATGTTATATACAATAAATATGTACAATCTTATTTGTCAAACTGACAAAACTATTTCTAAGAGACATGACATCTAAATGTGATATTATGCTGGTATCCTAGAATAGAAAAAGCACATTAGGTAAAAAAAATAAATAAATCTAAATAGAATGTGGATTAAATTAATAAAAAAATTAGTGATTGGTAAATTTCTTTGTTAATTAGTCTGTTGTTGCTTCTCAAATTCTATCTTTTCTTCTTTAGCTCCCTTACTTTGCAGAAGGCAATCTTCCACATTGTAAAATATCATTCTTTGCAGAGCCATCAGGCATATCTTCCCAGAATGACACTTGCTGGATATGGTCTTTCTTTTGTTATTTGATACTTTGGTTCATCTGAAATCTGGCTCTATTTCTGGTTATTGGCTTCCCATCCTCAGGTCTAGCTCACAAGGTCAGCTTGCTAATGCCATCATTTTTTCTTCTCCTTTTCTCCTTACTGAGAATGCTCTTCATGTTCTCTGCATTTATTTAAAATCTCACTCATTTTACAAAAGTCAAGTTCAGATTTTTCTATTTTCAGGAAACATTAATGGAATAACGTGGATGTTTGAGACTGAAAATCTACCTCCCTGATCAGGTGTTGACGAAGATGTCAATATGAATGAAGTTCATATGATTTGGGAAGACTTGATAAGGTAAAGAGCACACAATTTTAATTTAAACAAATTATTTTATTGTGACCACATAAATGCACTACTTAGATTATCCTGCTTCAGAAAATACACAAGACCTAACAAAGATTCCACACTGAAAGAACTGTAATAATTGGCTGTATTTAGTGACAAACCAGATGGGTATCTTGGGATTAGATTTTTGTGGGTACTAATTTGGGAGAAGATAGAGTTAGAATATAAGAGTGGATAGATAAGATATTCATATGCAGTACTTTCTCGTGACATGGGCGTAAACATTCTGGCAAGAAGCCCTACAGATGAGATAAACTCTTCACTAGAATGATGGTCAATGCTGAGCAAAATAGAAATGCCAGAGTTGCCCTGGCAGACGACATAGGATGAAGTAAAGGGAAGTGAAGACACTGGACATTTTGCCTGATGCTAACAGATATAGCAGAGGATTATGCTACATAGGGAAGCCCAGATGACATGCCACTCAAACAGGCCATTAGAAATGTCCTGGTAAAAAAATAGAATCAAAACCTAAACTTTAAAATGTTCAATAATACATCCTATAAACTATCGAAGAGGTGTTTTGCAGTGAGGCAAAGGGGTGATAGATATATTCTATATTTTTTTCTGGGGCAACAAAAATAATCCATATGTTGATTGCATTTATGGTTACCACATAGTATTCATTTGTCAAAATGAATCAAAATATACACTTAAGTCAAGGTACATTTCACTGTAGGTAAATTCTAGCCAAATAAGTCTAATTTTTTAAAAAATAATAACAAAACACAAAATTATCTGTTACTTGTCACTATTAGATGTCAAAAAATATCATTGTCTTAAGATACTACAACACTAGTTTTAATCAAATGCATTTGAATCCTTCTAGTTACAGATATGTGTGTGTGTGTGTGTGTGTGTATGTGTGTGTATATATATATATATATATATATATATATATATATATATATGATGGTGCCATGAAGTGTGTGTGTTGATTTCTACTATTTCTACTATCAGAATATATGCAAGGATTTTGAGGAGAAATAGAAATTAGTTTAACTATAGATTTCTCATATTTTAAATTATGCCAAATAAGACCATTAAAATCAAATATGAACTTCAAGGATTTTCATCCCCTCAGAAGCTTTTTAGTCTACTTGAGGAGGTGAATACAAATGCAGCAGTAATGTGATAATAATTGTGATAGAGGAAATACGCTCACTCCTACAGCTGGTGAGAGTCTAAAATGCTTTACACGGATGCAGCTACAGTAATTGGTTTGTTCTGCTCTGAGTTCAATTTAAAATGGCAATTATTTTTTGAATGTGTGATTTAAATCTTTCAAGATATATTACAGTAGAAAGGAAAAGACTTTAGAATTGAAATGTAGACCCACACAACTAGTTATGGAGAAGGAAATTAGTGTCCATGAGATAACATTTAAACTTTATGTTGTGACTTCAATCAAGAATGAATGTGAGTTTTTAGAATATATTATAAGAGCATATGAATATATAAGACTAACCATTTAAAAATGACTTTCAAGCTTACAGTTAAACTGTAATTAAAGGTAGTAAATGAGGTCTCATTCAATATGGTTGCTGTGCCACTCTCTGAATATGAAATTACTCACTTAAGTCTGTTCCATGTGTTTGCACAATTATATAATATTGCATTGTAGGTAAAACTATCCAGATTAAATGATCTCAAGTTTATTCCCTCTAATCACAAATGCTTATTTACAAATGAATGTGTAGAGATGAATCTTTAGTAATACCACATACACAATTTTACTAAATGATGAAATCTGCTAACATTAATTCACAGTGTAGTTTGAAGCAGAAACATTATCATTAGCTTCAAAATTCAGTAAGATAAAAACCTTGGGAACTAATAAATTATAGTGAGACTCTTGATAAGGAAATTATACCAGAGATATAACATTTTCATGCCAAGAAGGAAAATGTCACTTAATAATTCACAATTTTATAGGAGAATATTAACTTTTGTGTAAAAATGTAAAGAATCTGTATAAGAAGTTTCTTTAGATTTATTTTACCAGACTGATATTTACATTGTTATAATTTTCCTTCTCTTACAATGCACTAAAATTTCTAATGTTTCTCCTCTTATTTTACTGTGATTTTTCCCATCCTGTCATCTCATATACTAATACAAATAGCCTAACTGAATTACAACTATCTTTTTCTACAATATTATTTGTAAGTTACCATGAAGAGGAACTGAAAAGAATGTACTTGCTACTCTAGGTTTTCATTTTTTTATTTTCATTTCCCATATCCAGTCTTATCTATTCAAAATGATGTCAACTACCAAAATGTACAATCCTGTTTGTAAAAAGATTAAGAAATGGGAGCATAGGTTATCTACAAAGGCAAAGAAACTATCTTAGTCTGATAAAGCAAGGAATGTCCTAAAGACTAATTGGCCTTTTTAGCAGTTAGCATTTAATTATGACCAAAAGCAAAACATAGATGTAATAATAATAGATTCTATTTAATTACTTAGTTTTTGTAGTCACTGTGATACATGTTTCATACTCATATACAATTCTATTTTTCTTGATCAAAAGAAAACGTATATCTGGTTGTTATTACCCTCAGATAACACATAAAGAAATCAAGTAAGAAATGTTAAAAAAAACTGTACTAATTTGGGGATGAAAATATGAAGTGTGTTTTTATATACAAATACACACACCTACACATTAAGTCAATCTTCCAAAAAATTTGATTTTTACTTTTATATGTAGGATTTCAACTCTATATTATATTCCACATAACAAGAAATATACAATATCTATCTAGGTATAATCTCATAGATGCTTTGCCAATCAAATCTTAATACATTTACATACAAATTTCAAATGAATTCTATCTGTTTTAACTTTCTGTGTCTGCCATAACAGAATACCTCAGGCTTAAACAACATATTGACAGGTATGTTTTCTTCTGTTTCCTTGGCTTGGTTTCACCTCATATAATCTTTCTTCATTGTGTGTACCTATCTGTGTCCAAATTTCCTCTTCTCATAATAACATTAGTCATTTGGTTTCATGACCTCATTTAACCTTAATTACTTTTTAAAAGACTCTATTGACAAATGTAGTCATACTTTGAGATACTGGAATTTAGGACTTTGACACATATAGTTAGAAATGACATAGCATCATCTTACATATTCTCTCCAGTTAGTCTCATCTGATTAACTCTCTTTGCATGTATCTAAGTAATAAATTACAAAATCACAAAGATCACAAAATAAGAATTCAAACAAAAATATTATCACTTATTATGTCTCGTTTTGAGTTATATTTATAGCTTATTAAGAATATAAGAATATATCTTGAATACAATTTAGAAGGAGCCATTAATGGTGGCAGACACCTGTAATCCCAGCAGCTGGAGGCTAAAGTAGGAGGATCACGAGTTCAAAGTCAGCCTCAGAAAAAGTGAGGTGCCAAGCAACTCATTTGAGACCCTGTCTCTAAAAAAATACAAAATAGGGTTGGGTATGTGGCTCAGGGGTTGAGTGCTCGTGGTACCCACCCCCAAAAAGGAAAAAGTACATAGTACTAATACATATTCATATTATGGAATATTTTAGCTTATTTTTTCAATAGTGCAAATATGTACAATCAGAATTTATTTGAAAGATATTTTAATTTCTTTGAAAATATTTTCAGATTACAGTTGGTCATTTATATCTGCATATTTAATCAATTACTGGTCAAGAATCTTCTAAACCAAATTGTGTTTGTACTAAACAGCCTTTAGTTGTTGTTGTTGTTGTTGTTGTTGTTGTTGTTACTATCCCCTAAACAATATAGTATAACCACTGCTTACATAGTATTTTCATTTTATTACATATTATATAGAATACAAATAACTCCAAAATCTTAGTGGATTACATTTAAAAATCTTATTTTATTTTGTGCTACATGTCCATTCTGGGTAGATATGCAGAGTACATTGAGTACATTGCAGTCGTTCATTAAGCAAGGCTAATGAAAGAGTCACTCTCTTCAATAATGGTGTTAAAACACAAAAAGAAAGATGATGACAATTAAATAATCATGTTTGCAACCTATTTACCATTGTCAAATACAAAGACCAGTAGTACGGTGCTGCCACGATCCTGGAAGAGGATAATAATTGAACATGAATGATAATTACACTCCATAATAAAGTGAAACTTGAGACGATATCTACACCCACGTTTTATACCTCATTAAAGCAGAAATGTTTACTGTATTTCATTATAAAAATGAAATGGTTTTAAATTGATATATTCACTTAAGCACACCTACACAGAATGCATATAAAAATTTTAAAAATCTGTATTTCTATATATATGCACCTTCACTTATGTTAATGGAGAATTCCCCTAAACCTATTTTAATTTTTTAAAATTTGAGACATTTTTCACTTTATTAAAAGCAATTTTGATTTCTACAAAAGGTTTCATGTGAATTTTGATCTTTCATCTAGAAGCTGTTTTATTTTAAGAAATGTGTTAACATTTGCATTGTGAAATAATATTGTTTATTAGGAACATTTTCCATCTTCCATACTAAGACAAGTGACAGTTTTGCTGACCTTTTGCTGCCTCCCAATGGGTGTCCCCTGTCTACCAGCTTTCCCTATCATTTGTCTCACTTTTTCTTGAAGCCCTAACTGATAGTCTTTTGCAGTACCGTAAGCCTTTCGACATGGTTCTTCCAAATTTTACCTCACTCCCTGATCCTGAAGTCACTTCCACATGTTTTGCACTTTTCATAGAAGCAGCATCCACAACCAGATACCAAATACTTCAATGTGACAAATTTCCCCAAAACTTAATAGAATAAAAAATGATAAGCACAAGGCCCTGGGTTCAAATCCCCAGCACAGGAAAAAAAAAAAAAAGGATTTATTGTATTCATGGAATCTGGGTGTCAGAAACTTGAAAGGGCAGAGTAGAAACACCTTGTTACTACTTCACAATGTGGGTGACTTTGGCTGGACTGTTTGGAGGCTGAAATTAAGGCTGTTCATTTATAAGGCTACTGCCAGGACTGTGCCATAGACAGTAATTGGAAAAAACACCACTCCCAGATTGTTTAAGTACTTTCACACTTTTGAAGTTTTACAACTTAAATACTGTATTCATTTAAAGGTATCCTGGAACACTGTGGGGAAAAAAAGGAACCTAATTTTATGTATTGTTGTGTCTTGCCATCTTAATACTACTTTTTAGAATAGTATCTTTTCACTATTCATTTGAAAATTAATTATTATCGTTTACTGTCTATCAGCACAGAACTGGTCACTTTCTAGATTTTTTACTATTTTATTGGTTTTGTTGCCTAGTGATGGATCAATATTCTGTTGTTTTAACCACAGAGACTTTAATATCAATCTTCTCCTATTTCATTGATTTCTTTTCATGCATTTCTTTATTATCCTTCAAATTTCTCCACTTACACATTGTAATCTACTGATCTAGCTTTGAAAAAATTCTAATTATTTTTTTATTGGGACAACATTTAATCTATAAAAAAGAGAACGTCATCTTCACAAGATTGTTTTCATTGCCCAGAAATATAAGATTTTTTTTTTGTATGTTTGAGTTTCTTTCTGAGTCTTCTAAGATCACTTTATTGTTGGCATTATATAAATTTTCTCCATTTTTCACTCACTTTGTTTGCATTTAAGGATTTTCTTTCTTTTATGTTCTTTTTATTTCTAAATAATTTTCATTACTCTTAAAGAAGCTACTGAGTTTAACATAACAATTTTATAACTTCTTATATTTTTACTTTTCTTATTTTGGATAGTGATTTTCTTCTTTAATCTTTCGGTTTTTTCCACACATAATTATATCATCTAACCTTTCCATTTCTAATTATTATGCATTTAAGTGTAAGTATTTGCATGTGTGTAAAATATGCACCATACAAATGTAAAATTAATAGCAAGAGTGAATATGAAATTTGACTAATTTTGCTGAAAAGCAAATGGAAAGTTCTATGGGATATTTCCATTGCATGTGGCAAAAATTCATTAGGCTACCAATCAAAGAAAGCTGAAATCAGCTAGCTAATTTCAAAAAGTACTTTCCTGAAATTACAGACATTTGAGATATTAAAAAATAAAACCTAACTTAACAAGTTGGTGCACCAACCCCATACGATGTTGACCAAATATCAAGACTCTAGGCCAGAGTTTTAGGTGACCATCAACAGGGACCTGCAACTTTTTCTTATAAATACTATATTTGCTCACTTAAAATGACTTTTGTGCCTGGTAAGATATTAAGCTGATGACCTTCCATTCAGAAAAGATGTGTAAGTTAAACACCAGGGGTAGGAATTAACATTCTTGTGGCTACTATGGGCCCCCAATTTGGAGAGCTTTGATTAGAATTGGCTAGTCAGATTTATCATTTGTCAGTGAATCTCGTGGTATTCCTTACCAATTTGTGAGAATTGTACAGTGACTTCATCATTCTTACTTGTTATTGAGGATTGCATATAAACTGATCAAAGTATTTATTAACAAATTCTCATTGCCACTGCTCATGTGAAGTTTAATCAGAGTAGTTGCTTAATTATTTGTAGCTAGGAGCTTCTCTTCAAATCTCTGTGTTGATAGTCAATTATTTGTTGTACATTTGTTTAAACATAGATAAGTATAGGCAGAGATAATTTTATTTGCCTCTTTTTCTGGATAGTAGAGAAAAAAAATCAAGGAGAACAAAACTCAGTATAACAATAGTTGGGACAATAGTGTTTAAACTTCATATTATTTACTTCATAAAGGAAGCATATTAACTGAATTTAAATACATGTCTTTAAAGAATAAGTGACAGATTAGTATTTTAAACAAATAGTAACTATTAGTATATTTCAAAGCTGGACACTGTGCCACACACCTGTAATCTCAGCAACCAGGAGACTGAGGCAAGAGAATCACAAATTTGGGGGTAGCCTTGGCAATTCAGTGAAAATATGCCTCAAAACAATAAATAAAAAAGACTGGGGATGTATTTCATTAGGAGAACACCTCAGAATTCATCATCTATATATATGCATATGAAGACATGAATATTTACTATTTATATATATATGTGTGTATATATATATATATGTATGTATGTATGTATGTATATAAATGAATTGTAGGGTTCCCAAGTTTCTTTATATGTACCGTGAGTGACCTAGGAAGGTACAACTTCTTCCAGGAAGGCTTGAATCTAAGCCACGGTCTAGAATATTCCCAGGCCTGATAGAGGTATCTAGGTTCCCAAAAACCTGAGAAAAGCTGACGAAGCATTGAGTCAGATTCCTTTTAAACCCTCCTATAAACCATACCTTGCCCCACTGGCTGAGGACGTGCTGGCTGAGGTGTCTTTTTCTTGTTGGTTATCAAGTCCGTATTGCAGCTCACTCTGTGACTGTGTTCCTCTCATAACTCCTTTAGGCTGATCACCTGCTCATTTAGTGCTGCTTCTTTGGAATCCCAATCAGTCACTTCTTGGGACAGTTTGGAGCAACCCCACTGGATAATTTGGCTGGGATGAAACAGAGACTTACCCCTAAGCTTAATTTCACTGAAAATTAAGTTGGTAACTTTTCCAAAGATTCTAAAATATAAGTTGCTGAGAACAAATTCAAAAACAAGGAAACTGTAGAGAATGAATATTGTGGTGAATCTGCAGCAAGAAGAAAGAATAAGATAAAAAGGATGTATAAGCAAAATCCTGTATGTTGTTTGATAAATATCTCATTAAAAAACAGAATGAACTTATCCAGCGAATATCTCCATCATGTACATCCACAAGACAGTAATTAAAAAAAAAAAAAAAAAAACTGAGTAAATGGCAGAAAGATCAGTAGAGTAGGGGAAAGGGGGCAAGTGGGAAGGGGAGGGGAAGGGAAAGAGAGGTACTAGGGACTGAATCAGAACAAGATTTGTCCCATGCTTTTATAATTATGTCAAAATGAATCCTACTGTCATGTATAACTTTAAAGAACTAATAAAAACAGAAGTAAGATCTTCCTAGACATATAGTCAAATGGGAAAAAAAGAAACAAATTTTAAAATGAAACGTTTCATGAGCAGCCAGTGACCTTAAAAGTCTAAGATGCAGATCTTATGTGAGAGACACATAAATACCAATAAAAATAGCATTTAGGTTAAACTACAAAACCTGATAGAGTTTGGTGATCTATGTTAAACAAGGTAATTCTCTGTTTTACCTGTGGCACTGTAAGAAAAGGCAGAAAGTATCAAACCTCTAAGACTATTGGTATATAAAATGATTTTTAAAAGATTGGAAAAGTAAATGATAGAAGGAAATGAAGTTGTGAAATTGTTATTTTCTATTCGGTGTATATTAATCACTAACTATCCCAGGCACTGCTCTAGATTATAGGGAGAGCAAAGCATAAAATAGGACTTTTGTCCTTTAAACCCAGTTTTGAAGTGTGACTCCTATGTTGATCACAGACCTTTGTGAAGAAATAGTTTCTTTCAGATCATCATCTAGAAGCTACTAACAACAAATCCTTTCCGTTCTTACTATTAGCCTCAAACAGGTCCCCAGAAATTCCAGAGGAAGGGACGTTTCTACTGTGGACACCCTGGATGTCCTTGCACAAGCATTCTGGCATTACCTCAGAAATATTTAGAAGATTTTCTGTGTAAAAAGTTTGGGAAGAAAATGAAAAAGGTCATGTTAAAATGGTCTCAAAAAATAATCTTGGCCTATTTGAGAACCATATTGAAGCATTAATACTTAACACTTTCCAAAAGAGAGGCTAGGAACAGTCACTAAAATAATACAGAGAACGGCTGATCCTAACTCACTACATTTCAGGAATAGAAAAATTAGATTGACATATCAGGTAGGGTATGCAAATTTAGGAGACACATAAAAATGTCAAAAAAATAGAGAAGAGGGAGTAGAAGGGGGGCTTGTAGAAGATTACAGAATCTAAGTTCTTGAAGGCACTGCTCTCTGAGACAGTGGGGATGAGGATGAGTAAGGTAGGTATTAACATATTTTAAAAGGAAAAGATTTCACCCCAAGTTTTGGCTTTTCAACACAACTATAGTGACCTTAGAATAAATATTCATACAGTTTTGTGTTATTTTTAGTGTTTGAGTTTGGTTATGATAAATTCAATTTAGGATATAATCTCAGGTTATTATTTCTTTTCTGGATATACTAAATGTTTCTAAGGTTTTGCCAGTTATCAACTTACCAGGTCTCAGTTCCAAATTCACCCTTTTTCTGCTCTGTAATACTGATGATGAACTATGGCATTCCAGACCTTTCAGTCAGTCTATAATAGTGCAGTGGATAAAGCCCCAATATGTCTAGCACCCCACTAGGCAGGTTTCTGTTCACCACCTTAAGCAAGTTGCTCTTCAGTTAACATTTTACCATTCAGTGTTCTAAAGCAATAGCTTCTCCAAGAAGGTCTGAGTCTCAGTTTTAGGGCATTAGAGGGGAAAGTTTGGTCACTTCCACATATTTTTCTCCCTGTGTATCCTAGCTCAGCCAGAAGAGCAGTGACTGTAGCTCAGTATCTGCCATTCTTGCTTCTTATACAAATATTTTCATCCTTCTTAGTAGTTATTTCCCTTTGTACTTTTTATCACATTTAGATTACATGGTCCCTGTTCAAATTACTGTTGTAATTTTGCATCATGACAGAATCTTGACTGATGTTTGAATGATGCAAATATGTATCAGTAAGGGACTCTGTTTTTTCAGTCGTTTGAGATCAACAGTTGTTTAGTTGTTGCTGTTTTCTCCAATTATTTTCCACACACAATCCTGTAAATCAATCCCTGTTCTTCACCTTAGGGGATGGATGTACCAGGGCCATAAAGTCAAAGATAAAAACGGGATTTGCTGTCCAAAACTGCTTAATCCATAGGAGACTGAAGAGGATTTATAATATAGATTAAAAACAGAGATAGAAAATAACACAAGACAAAAACTTAGAAATAACACAAGGACAGAAATATTTTCTCCTTCCCTACCAACAACTAGAATCTTTCATTTAAATTAAAAGTCCCCAGAGAAAAGTATAAGAGGAGAAATATGAGTAGCTGTGCCTGAAGACTTTGTCTGTTTAAAAATATTGGTGTTTCTATTATAGACAAAGGAAATCTGGGCGGATTGGAAAACTCTTGAGTTCAATGCTACTTCACTCAGATCTTACTTAACTTTTCTGAATGTGTACGTATAGAAGATGAGGCCTGTTGACAAATTTCCTTTTATAGACTTGATTTTTCTTCCTGGATGCTTCCTTTATAAACTTCAATGACCAAATCTAGGTTGTAGTGATCAAATCCAATAAAAATTTCCCTTTATATGGTATGTTAATTAATCATCAGATTCTGTTATTATTTCTTAACATTACTAGGATTCATAGTGTATTTTTTATCAGTTCTCTACTTATAAAACATAAACTCTTTGACCCATCTTTATTGTTTATTTTTAAAAACTAATATCTTTTCCAGTTGTTTTTTCTTTGCTCTCTATTTCCTGTCATTATCTGGAGTCTTTCTCTAACTGATCCAGTTTTCTATCATATCCATTTTTTGAAATGCTGCACCTATAACCAGGTGTCTTCTGGTTCATGGTGCAGATTCCAGCCTGAATCTGAGTGGATAGTGTGTACTTTGTCTAATATCCAATGAGAAAAATAAATATGATTGAGTTTACATTTATAGAGGCAAGAGATCTATTTTATCTATATTAGATTATATATTTTTCTATTATTCCAAATGAGAATAATCAACATTAGGAATATTGTTGGACATTACAACTTCTATCACCCACAAAGACATAAAATAAACTAGTCATGAAAGTGAGAATCACACCTGTGGTCCTAATGAGTACTAAGTTGTACACTTTAATCAATGTCTCTATGTTATCAGAGTATCTCAAGTATCTATCACACAGTGTCCACTAAATGACACTCTATAGTGTCTTTTGTCTGTTTCTCAGTCTTTAGAATATATTTCCTGACACTCGTTGCGATTTAAATTAGTTTCAATAATGGATTACAAAAAAAAATTTCAGAAATAAAATCTTCAAATTAATTACATAAATGACTTAGTTTTTTAAGATTAAAAAATTTCCAAGAAAATTACACCAATGTAATTTCTACCATTATTACTTGAAACAGTTTTAAACAAAACCAGGTAGAATTAAATATTACATTTTCACAATATCTTCAAATTTTGTTAGACAAATAGTTTTTAGTTGTGATTTTTTTTGCCCAAGTTGAACGTTGAAAATGATTTGTGATTTCTTTGTGAGATTTTATGTAAATATTGTTTCTATCATTTTTGTTTTTTTTCCAAGGTAGCTCATATTACTTTTTTTATTGATTGATGTTATACACTTACTTATTAAGATTATTGGTACATTTTTATATTATAGCTAAAATTTTCAACTAAATCAGTATTTGTCTTTTTATTTTAATTATAATCTTGTGGTTCTGTGTGATTTGAAAAAAATTATACTTTCCTAGAGATGAATCTGTCATGCTATTTCAAGATTGATACTGCTTCTGAACAAAAACACACATATGTACACATTAAATATATTAGATATATATCATTTTAGCACTTTCACTGAGTATTTAGCATATGCTTGCATTATACATATGCTTTGTGCTGATGACTTGGATATATATTTTCTCCTCTAATTTATTCAACAATTCTTTTCCTGTTACATAAAATTTTTGCATGAATTAATATTTATTTAAGGAAAATTAAGTCAAACTCTGCTACTATTACACAATGACCACATTATGCTAGCAGCACCCTTCTAATGAGAAGCTGTTTTCAGTATTTTCTTCTTCCTGTTATTCACTGTTCATTACAGCTAGAAAGTGAAAGAGAAACATAAATTCATTAATTTTTTTTTTTCACATTACTGAGGATTGAACTCAGGGCCTGGTGCTTGCAAGGCAAGCACTCTACCAGCTGAGCTATCTCCCCAACCCTCATTAAAAAAATTTATACATTTATTTGTTTATATGTTTATATATTTTCTATAGATAATTTTTTGTCAACATATAGTTGCAAAATTTTATTTATGTACACAATGTAAATCTGTATATATTCACTCCTATATATAAATAATCCATCTACACCATTCTTTTTCTCTGTTTTATTACTTGTTATCAGTAACATCAATGACTATATCATATAATTGCCCTTAGCTGATAATTCATGAAGAAACTGAAGCAAATATCATAGCAAAGGACAACAAAGGAAAATTGTAGCATGAATTATCTATTTTCTTTCTTTTTCCATCAGGTATAATGATGTCATAACCTTCAAATCCAGAAAGAGAAAAATGGAGTAAATGAAAAATTTTTTCTTCTCCATACAAAAGAAATATGTAAAAAAATATGGATCAATATACCATTTAAAATATGTGTTTTTCCCAGAACTGTGAGATTTTAATATAGCCACTTGCATTTTACATCAATCTGTTGTCATCCTGCCTTGCTTTTGCTGTTTGGTTGTATGATCCCCTCTACTCTGCTGACTTTTTCCTGGTTGTAAGAACTTGGCATTTTCAGGTAGTAAGCCATATGTAGTATTTTAACTATGTTCTCAGTCGTGCCATAGATAGAAGGGTCATCACCCACTAGCTTCATAACATAATGACTCTGTGGACCCCAGGGTGTATTTCTTTACTAGAATATTGTTTCTTTGATTGTTCTAACAGAGCCAATGTGTTTTCCTAGGGTTCATCTATCACAAAACAATTTACAGAGCCTTGCAAAACCCCACTACCTTGGAAAGAATGTATTTATGTTTTCCTTGGCTCAGAGTGAATAGCTCAGGTAGTACCATATCCCTGAGGCCTTCTTCTTTAGGTACTTTCAGTTTAAAGAAAATACATTTAGCTCACATACTGAAAAAAGGGCTGTGTTTAGATAGCTGTGAGAACCAGTGAAAGATTGCTTGAAAAGCAAACTTTCTTAGCAAAAGTTCGCCAAACTTGAGCATTATAGCTCAAACAGCGTGTCTTACATTATTTAAAATTGCTAAAGAAATTGATTGAAACATTTAATTAAAAAATAAAATGATTTTAAATGATTTTCTACCTGTTTCAATGATACTTCTATAACTTCAGAGAGAAATTAAATACATCGTTTTCATTCCCATGACATCTTTAAAATGGGATCAAAATATAATTACGTACTTGGTATGCAGTATAGATTCTGCAGCGTAAAAAGGCACCAATATGAAGATCCTCAGGGAAACTTGTCAGGGTTACCAGCACCCTGAGAGCTAATGGGAACTGGACCTGAATGAAGAAAAAGGCCCAAAATTTTTAAGGGGAAAATACATCAGAAGATTTCAGTGTGGCAGCCTTCTTGAGGAAAACAGGCAAAGATGGGAAAAACAAGTTGTTTGGAGCTAGGGAGCTTACCCCCATTCAGGGGCTGTTTGAAGAACCTAGGGCTATGAGCTAAAATAGGTATCAGCTTTAATCTGTAACCAGTGGATTCACACCAGAAATTCTCAGAAAAGCAACCCCCCTGCTTTGTGATGGCTCAAACAAACCCATAATTCATATATGGACACCAACATCTCATCCTTCTATACACTTTAAATGCAAGTATGTGCAGTTACTTGGAGTTCTGGGATCTTGAATCTGAGGGTGTGACAACCTATTATCATGACACTCAAAAAAATTAGTAGCAAACTTATCATTCCAATAATATACTATGCAAATGTCTCAAAATAGTTCCAGGATTAAAGCCATTTAATTCATGAAGTATTTGTTCAGCTAGAGAGGCAGGGTCCATGAGAGCAATCATGCCCTTCTGAACATCCTGGATGTGATGATGTAACTCCCTAAGGTTCAAGCTATTATTATTGCTATGCCAAACACCCATTGGATGATTTTTGACCTTTCCCCAATCCTACTGGGAAGCATTATATTTGGCTGCAGTAACATAGACATAGCTGGCATGGCATCTAAGCCTTTGTTCAAATTTTAGAGCAAAAAGTTCGTTTCCTATATTTATGATAGTAGCTTTCAAAACTTTTAATTTAGTCTTAATGTTTTCATCAATATTCACCAAATGCCAAGAATTATGAGGTTGATTTTGGTTAGCTGAGCATGTATCTGTCGTAAAACTTGAACCCCAGCATCAGCATACCATGGTTCTGAAATGTTAGCTGGGAGTAAGGAAAAAGAGGGCTGATGAAGAACTAATGTTCCTTTCCCTCTATTAAATTTGGTGATACAATTAGCCAAGACTATATCTTTTACAAGTTACATGATATTTATCATCTTTTCTCTTTACTTTTTCATTTCCAGTAATTAAAGCCATGAGATTGGACAAAGGCTCACAGGCCATAGCAGGAGCCCTCTTTGTTGTTCCTGTTTATAAAGTTAAGCACGGGGCATCTGTATAATGGAGAAAATCTGAGACAGCAATTACATGACAGATATCTTCTTGAATACTACCATCCCTGAAAGTAAGGATATTACCAAAAACCTCCAGGGGTCATGGCATTCTGACATAGCTGTCTTTTCTCAATCCTTGGAGACCAATTCAAAATATATCCACCATTTCTAGAGACTTTATGTTTTACTGGCAAGATATCTGTACATTCCATCCATTTAGGAAAGGTGTCATATTCTATGATTAAGGCACTAAAGTATTAGTGGATGTTCTGTGGGAATGACTGGCTTGTTATGGGAAAGTCCCATTTTAATAACTGGACATATAATCTTAAGTCCCATGGGCCAGTGCAATTGACTCATCTAGGTCCTCCATATGCTGTCTTTTCCTCAAAAGTTACTTTTAAATACCAAGTATGTTTATCAGGGGACCAGCACATAGGTAATTTCCCACTGTAGCCAGTATAGTTAAATCCAGTACATGGATGGGTACAATGTGATTGTCTGTAAAACCTCCCATCACATGTATCATTAGTAAATGTTGGAATGGATTCTCCAGCCCACATCACTGGATGCACTAAAGGTGGATCTGGGAAAATAGGTCCAATAAGTTTCCCCCAGGGACTCCACTTACCTGACAGTTCAATAGAGCCATCATAGTAACAAACATTAGGTTGGAATCTTAATACTTCCTGTTGAACTCTCTGCTCAGCTGATGCGTCAGGTCCTTCAGTTGTCTCCACAATGGCAGGTTGAGCTGCAGTTTCTGGAAAAATACAAGCATGGTGTCTGCCCAGTATTATTACTGAATTTGGTCCTCTCCATTTTCCTGTTTGTAAATCTTTCTACCAAATTAGGCTTACTGGGACTACTGTGTTGTTCATCAACAGTGAGCCATTTTTACATCACAAATTTAATTGTTTTTTTTTAAAAACAAGAGAGCATGACAAACAAATTTACAAGGTACTACATCCCCCTTTTTGTTCTTAACTTGTAGCTTAAGTGACAAACGAATTTGTTCCATAACAGCCTGACCTTGAAGATTATAAGAATATCTACAAAATTGATAATGAAACTGTTGAAAAGAAGAACTAGTATAGGCACTGTCACTGTGGATATTAATAAGGTCATTAGCAAGTCCCCCTGCCTTGTGATGACTCAAACAAACCCATAATTCATATATAGCCACTAACAGAACATTTCACTTATTTTTACAAACAGTTGTATAAAAACAGAAACATAATAATATAGTTGTATACTGTAGTAAGATTAAAAGTCACTGTAAATTATCTTAAAATAATTGAAGGTAAGTTGGAACTATATTGCCTGATTTTGTATTCCTTACATGTTTTTGGATTACACTATGGCCCAGGAAAACTTCATCCTATTTGGAAAGTGGAAGTGAAGAATGCTTTCCCCACAATCAGTGCAGAGACATAGATGCTACTGTAGCTCACACATATTACTGATCCCCAATCTCAAGGAATCGACATCTAGATTATAGGTCTTTCCACACTTGCTGGATCTCCTCCTTTAGTTTGACTCTTGGGCTAGGAGTGTGTGCAGGTCTGTGTAAAAGGGCTTGAGCCTTTTCCACCAGCCTTAAATGTTTGAAGGGTTTAATTTCAGCTCAATGGATTGAGTCCAGTTCACCTTGGGGTTCCACTTTGTCTTTGGAGATTCCAACTTGTTCTTATGTGTTCCATCTATTCTCCCATTATTGTATTTCAAATAGAGCTTTATTTCTTGTCCACCTTTACTGCTGACCTACCACAATTGGTAGTCAAACAGCAGAAGAAGGTAAACAGCCTTCTGTAGACTTCTCCATCAGTTATTCTTTGTACTCCCTGAAAATTGTCTTTTCCTACATCTGTTAAATGTCTTTTTTCAAGATGTACCATGCCATGTACTCTCCCAAATTGTGTAAGATTGACTAGAAATAATATATTTTTAATTCCCTTCCACTTACAGTGGTTCTACATTCTGATCTAACCATATCAACATGTTTGGTGACCAAACCCCGGGGGGTGGGGCAGGATAGATGCACCTATGTAATCACAAATCCTGTTTTCCCATGTTTCCTGGCTAAGAGCTAAATTGTAATCCCCAGACTTCTCTGCAGTTAGTGAGAAGTTTGTCTGCCACCTAGAAAATACTTGGTATGATTCTCCCATGCCTCTCATTCTACCTGCTGAATGCAGAGGATCAAGTGGAAGGTCCTGAAGAACTAAGAATGCCTAAACCAGTAGAGGAAAGGGACCCAGGACCTTGAAGGATGACATGGAGCAGAGTGTCCCCATTCTTTAATTCATACCGCTCGGTGACAAGAAATTAATCTTCTTTAAAAGAAGTTTTATGATCGTAGAGTCATTTGTAATAGCCATTGACCTACCCTAACTACAAGTTTTGAATAAGAGTAAGAGCAAAGCTTAACGATACATATTGTGAAGTCTTTTGAAAGATAATAGATAAGCTTCTATATGAAAGTGAAAAGAAATGAAAAAATATACAATTAAAACAGAGTTTCCCAATTCAAATGGAATAATTAGACTCTCGAATCTCTCAAAATGAATATCTGGATAGACAACAGTGTGTTCATATCTAAAGAAATTTAACCAAACTCATAAGCACATGCACATTTATAAGAACAATAGAAATTTGAAAGTTTCATAAACAGATCTAAAATCTGAATAATTGCTAAAAAATAAGACTGATAAAAAATAAGCTCATAAAATCTTTCAAAAATAAAATTTTTTTAAATTATGAAAATAATGTTAGAAAAGACTAGTAGACATCAAACACAAGAGTTTAGAGAAAATTGTTAATAGCTATTCTAGGGTGTTCAATCATGTTCAATTACAATTACTATGCATCCTGTTAAAATTAATAAAAAGCATATAACTGCTAGTATAATACCACAACAAAAATCATTTTTAAAAAATGAATTCTGGGATCTGAGATTCAAGGAACAAAAGCTATAGTTAAACACAAATACATGCCAATTCAAAATGCAAAATCATTAAGAAATGAAATTATATAGCATTATAATAAGATCTGAATGAGGGAAAAAACATGCTGAATATTTCATTGTATGTGGAGATAGGAAGGTTAGAGAGACTAAATCTGTGACTAGAAGGAAAGACAATACTTGCAGAAAACATATACTAACAAAGAATAGAATCAACCATTCTAATGGAAACTATTAGAAATAATTAAATAATATAAGTT
This sequence comes from Sciurus vulgaris, assembly GCF_902686455.1. Lineage (NCBI taxonomy): Eukaryota > Metazoa > Chordata > Mammalia > Rodentia > Sciuridae > Sciurus > Sciurus vulgaris. The sequence goes on from NC_136467.1 coordinate 62,086,375, forward strand.
CATTAGAAATAAGAAAAATAGGGCTGGGAATGTACTTCAGTTGGTAGAGTACTTGCCTCACATGTACAAGGCCCTGGGTTCCATCCCCAGCATCACCAAAAAAAAAAAAAAGAAGAAAAATACAAAAATCATTAAAATTTTTATATGTAAAAAGTAACCAGCTAGAAAATACAATATAAAATAAAATGAAATTCATTACAAAATAAAAAAATAAAAAGCAATTAGAATTAGCTCTTTCTCTAAGTAAACACAACATATCAGAAACTTAATCACACATCATTTCAAATACATAAATTTGACTCTCAGAATGTACACACAATTCTGGTCATGATTCCAGAAAAATGATGAAAGAAATAAATGTAAAATTAATGTGTAAGGATTTAAATTCACGATTAGGGCCTCAGAATTTTAAAACAGAAAATAATATAATAGTCATCCTACTTATTTTAAGATCTACTGTAAAATCATAGTGATTAATTATTATACTAGAACAGAAAAATAAAACAATAAAAGACCAAATATCTCAGAAATAAACCCAAATAGTAAAATAACCATGAAAACTGATAGAGGTTATTTAAAAAGTCAATGGATTCGTGAGCTGGAGCATAACTCAGGAGTAGACTGCCTGTTTAGCCTTTGTAAGACGCTGAGATCAATTTCTAGTACTATAGAAAAAGTTAAGGAAGAAAGGAAGAAAGGAAGAAAGAAAGAAAGAAAGAAAGAAAGGAAGAAAAGAAAGAAAGAAAGGGAAAGAAAGAAAGAAAAATTTTAAGGGAGAAAACTACACTAATTTTGCTATATAAATGGATCACAGTACAGAAACTAATTAAAATATTAAAAATAAATTCTCCATAAATTCAAACCTAAATGAGAATATGCAACTATAATTGATAAGAAAAATTACATATATAAACATATATATATATATATATATTCTCTGTACTGAGAGACCATAAAATATAGACATTAATTAAAATACATATTTATATTATTAAACAGAGAGAGAATAAATAAATGTTTTCTCCATTTCCACACATATTCCCATATTAATAAAGTTATAAGAGTGCATTGTGCATTTGGTACCTTTAACTATTCATTCTTTGTAACAGATCCCTTAGTGCCAATTAAACATGGATCTCTGCTCACAGGTCTCCAAACACTGATAGATTTTGTAAGAAGATCCTGAGGTAATCAGCAAAGCAACTACCTCAGTAGAGGCTAGTAGAATTTCTTCCTGCAGGAGAAAGTGGTGCTTCTATGGAATAAAGAGGCTCAGCAGAATTTGGGGGTTCAGGGTTCAAGTTTCAAACTGTAATAGAATCCACCATGTATTTCTATCCTAATTTGAAGCAAGTTACTCCTTTCCAACTGATATCCTAAACTACGTATACGAGAATTTACAAAGTTTTCAATTCAAATTGCATTATTATGCAGCCTGATGTAAAATTGATCTTGGCTTTTCTTTTAAACATTTCAAACATATAGGTCAAATAGCCTGGAGTCTTCAAGGGATAAATTAGGGGAAAAAATGAAATCAATATGGAATATATAAAATTTAAGATTGACTTATTAATGACATGTCCACAAAAATAAGGGCAAACAATTTAACTATAAAATCTAGTAATAAAAACTAAGAAGGTAGAATATAGAGTACTATAAGTTATTTAGATAAAAGTCAGAATAGTGATTAATTTCAGAAGACAGGAAGGAATTTGGTTTGGAATGGCTAACATGAATGTATTTCTTTTTTCTTGACTAGTGTAGTTGATTACACATTTCTTAACCTTAAATTCTTTATTGTCCTTTGCGATATTTTAAAAATGCTTTATTTTGTGATAAAATTCTTTATATAAAAATGAGCAGAGCTTATAGGTGCATTCATTGTTTTGCTAAACCATTGTTCTGTCTTTTATATCTGACACTTTTTTTTTATTTTAGGTCCCAGAAATACAAAAATTTTCCACATCTTTTGCCCTATGTTTATAAAATAAACAAAATTTAATTATTTCCAAATGTCAGTATATTATTTTCTTTGCTATCTACCCCAGAGAAAAATTTGTATATATGCATGAAAGATAATATGCAAATTGCATTCATTTAACCATATTTCTATACATTTGAAAATGCTCTATTGTTGATCAATAAATAAATTAAATAGAAAACATCTGTAAAAACAAAATAGAAATGTCTGTAACACATTGTTGAGCAATGAATATTATCAACGTGAATTGCAGTTACGTAGTCTATGGGAAAGAAAAAATGGACAATATAATGTAGATTGTGTGCATGTCTGCACATGCAAAGAAAAAAATTTCTACATTTGCCACATTATGATGTCTCCAATTAAAGTAATGTAACTTTATTTTACATGATTATATATTATGGAACCAAAAAGTATTTGAGTATTTTTGTGAAATAATTAAATATGAAAACATAATATAATCTCAATAAAAATTCCAACAGGATTTTTGGGCCCTAAAATACATTTTGAAAAGAAAATCCATAAAAATATTTTAAAACTAAAAAAGGTGTTGCTGATATCAAAGTGAACACAAATAATATTGAGTCAGTGTTCAAAGCACTATTGTTTATTAATTTAATCTTTATGACAATCTTATGTGGCAATATCATCATTATATTATGAGTTGATAATCTGAAAAGAGAGAAATGGTATAACTTGTACAAGGTTAGCTAGTAAATGATGAAGTTGGTGCTTAAATGATCTAGTTTCAGCTTCTGCATGAGATTTATATGTGATTCCTGAGAAGGATTAATATATATATAAGTAAATTTTAACATGTGTACAAAATTTTATATTTTTACGGATTTATGCATATATAATTTTTTGTACCAGGGATTGAACCCAGGGGTGCTTAATCACTGAGTCATATCCCCAGCCCATTTTATTTTTTTATTTGAGAAAGGGTCTTGGTAAGTTACTTAGGGCCTCCCTAAGTTGCTGAGTATGGCTTTGAATTTGTGAATCTCATCCCTCAGCCTGAGTTGCTGGTATATACAAGCATGAGCCACCAGGCCCAGTTCAAATTTATATATAGATGAATTTACATATGATATATATATCACATACATGTGACATGTATATAATTGATATATGTATATATAATAACTGATATATACATATCATATATCATAACTGAGTGATACTTAGGCAAAATAGATGCACAGATCAGTGTTGCGTGAGTGTGTGTGAAAGAGACCCCATTTGCAAAATATATATATCATTTCACATTTTGTGTGTAAGGATTATAGATTTTAGTGTGATAATAATTGACTACTTATTTAGAAATAAAAGTCATGCATATCATACATAATTCCAAAATTAATTCTAGAGAGATTATATAATGCAGACAGAATATATATAAATGTATCTTAACATATCTATAGTTATATGCTGATTTAGAGTTAAATACATCTCACCAAATCAGACATAAATTTAAGAAAATATAAAGAAGCAAAAAGTATTGATTGACTTCACTTATAAATTTTTCCAAAATGAAAAGCATCCTTTGAAAGACAAAGAAACAGAAGTTCACATAGAGGAAAACAATATTAATGTTTCAGTGTTTATATTGAAATATTTTTGTCTGACATCATTTTGAAGAATTAAAAGAAGAAAAAGAAGTTTCCTCATAGTTTCAGCTTTAATTGTTCAGAGGATGAGTTTCTGAAATACTTCTGAGAGACTTTTGATACTGATGAAGAATTCATTTTTATTAATCATGCCATGTAAACAAACTTGCTTATTGTCAAATCAAGAATATTTAACTGGAAAGACACTTTACAGAAGAAGATATACAGGTGATTAACAAATATATGAAAAACTGTTCAATATTTCTAGTAATTAGAGAAATGTAAATTAAACCAACTCTAAGATTTCATCTTACTCCAATTAGAATGACGATTATTAAGAACACAAGCAATAATAGGTGTTGGCATGGATGTGGGGGAAAAGGCACACTTGTACTTTGCTGGTGGAGTTGGAAATTGGTGCAGTCACTCTGGAAAGCAGTATGGAGATTCCTCAGAAAATGTGAAATGGACCCACCTTTTGATGCAGGTATCCCACTTCTGGGTTTATACCCAAAGGACTTAAAATTAGCATACTACAATAATGCAGCCACATCAATGTTTACAGTAGCTCAATTCACAATAGCTAGATTGTGGAACCACCTAGATGCCCTTCAACAGATGACTGGATAAGGAAACTGTGGCATACACACTACACAGCCATAAATAAGAATACAATTATGGCATTTGCAGGTAAATGGATGAAAGGAGAATATCATGCTAAGTGGAATAAGCCAATCCCAATAAACTAAAGGTGAAATGTTTTCCCTGATAAGTGGATGATGATACATAAGGGGTGGAGTGGTAGGGGGTAAGAGAAGAACGGAGGAACTTTAGATTATGTAGAGGGAAATGAGAGGGGGGAGGGGGTTGGAGTATGAAAGATGGTGGAATGAGACAGACATCATTACCCTATGTACATGTATGATTACATGAATGGTGTAAATTTACATCGTGTACAACCATAGAAATTTAAAGTTGTGCCCCATTTGTGTACAGTTCATCAAAATGCAGTCTTTAAAAGTAAAAGTTTAAAAATGAATATTTAACCACACAATATTTGATGAGCATCATATTTAAGTGTACTGTGAGTACAGGACTTTGTCACGCCCAAATTTTCTGATGCAATTATTTGAACTACATTTATTTTTCTTGAAGCAAAAGAGTAAAACCAATAGCCATATATATTCTGCATATTTAAAAGCCAATCTTCAAAAGAAATGTATGAGAATTATAAACGAGTTAGATTTCTTCAGCCATTTTAAGTGGTAACAATTCTTTTTTTTTTTTTTTTTTCTGAATAGATCTCCTGGTGCTTTATAAAGTTTAACTATTCATTATAAAATACTCAAAATCATAAATAGTGTTTTTGACATTTTAGTATTCTAAGCTGTCTTAGAAGTTCTCTTCATGTTTTGCATTATCTTGTTAAAGGAAGTTCTACAAACAGTGGCAGTACTTCATAAACAATGAAGTGTTAACTAATCATTTACATCAAAACTTGTGAGTGAAATCCATGCAAATGAAGTTCTCAAATATTATGTGTAACAAACAGGTGCCCAGCCTGACATAACAGTGCACCTATTACATAACAATTATCTATTACTACTTGATTTCTGCTGAGGATTGCAGATTTTGAGTTAAAAATTAATGCCTACATATCTGTCTCTAATCCTTTGAGGTTTAACCATCTCTAGAATCTTGTCTCTATGTAGAAGGCTTTGTTTTAATGAAGGAAGGCGAAATTTTGCAAAAGGAAAAAGAAGGTAGAAATTAAGGCAAAAGAGAAAAACAATAAAATAGGTTTTCAGAAAATTAAGAATGGAAAAAATTACAAGGAAAGAAATTTAGTGCTGACTTTACCTATGTTTTTAAAATACTCTAATTATTAGTAAAAATAAAACCTGAATTTTAAATATAGCTTCACAAGTATTTCCCTTTGAGAATTTAGTAATTTATTAATCTGTTGAAAAAATAAGGTAATATCCTTAAAAAGTATTTCGAATATTATGTATTCTTTAAAGAAAATGTATATATAATGTGCTCTAAAGAATTATAGATATGCAATTTAGATTTGAATTCTTCTGTTAAAACATTTTCTCAAAAATGTCCATTACATTTTACAAAAGATATTAAATTATCTTTTTTTATGCATACCTAACCAAAAGCCAGTGAAGTAGCTTTACAAGGTTTTTTATCCACATTACCTCAAATGGAATAAATGAAGTCTCAGTTTCATTAAAATTCAGTAGAAATATATATTTATATATATATATTTACAATTCAACTTAATGAAGAAATGAATATTTGACTACATAAATGTTCTAAGAACAAAACCATGAATGACTATAAATGAAACATTTATACAAATTTAAGTCAAAAAATTAATTTTCATACATATAAAGAGTGAGACATTATTCACAATAGGTGGTTTATAAATTCAAATCTAGATGTTCATGAATCAATGAATGGGTAAAAATATATAGTATATATACATAATGGAATATTTATTATTCAGCTAGAAAAATAATGAAATCCCATCATTTGTAGCAACATGGACGCCCCTAGAGGACATGATGTTAAGTGAAATAAGCAAGGCACACATAGACAAACTGCACATTGTCACTCATATGTAGAAACTAAACAAGTTGATTCCGTAGAAGCAGAATAAATAGTGGTTACTAGAGTCTAGAAGGTAGGTGGAAGTAAGGAGGAGAGGCTGATGATCAGGCACAAAAGCAGTTATACAACAAGAATAATTTCTTTCACCCTGTCCCACAGTAAGGTGACTAATAATGATAACATTTCATATTTCAAAGTAGCTAGAGGAAAAAATTTGAATATTCTCAAAACAAAGATAAATATTTGAGGTGATAAATATGCTAATTACTCTAATTTGATCAATACACACTTAAAACATGTATTAAAATATAACACTGTTCAGCATGATCCTGTATAATCAGTATGCACAGATTAAAATAATTTTATTTATATAAAAATTTAACAGTGAGATAAAACTTAGCAAAACCTTAACTTTGGCATTAAAGTTTTATGACATTTTAGGAACTTTTCAGGTTTCATATCTAAGTTATCTTCTGCAATTTTCCAAGCAATTTCCTTCTCCTCATTTTCTTGACATTTCAGTTATTTTCATGAAAAAAAAATCTGCATTTTGCTAAATAAAAGCTGTTTTTTTTTTTTTCTTTTTTCCTGCCAGTAAAAGTATTCCTTAACTGAAGACAATTTCAAAATCAGGAACAGTACAGAATATATATTTTCCAGTCTTTACAATAAAAATACAATATGATTCTCCATCAAATAATTTGCTTCTCTTAATACTAATCCTGGAGGAATTCTATCTTATTTATATTCTTCTCAATCAAAAAGGGGGAGCATTTTCACAACCTCTGAGACTAGATTGCATAAAGTATAATAGCCATAATATTCATATGTTTTTTACCAATTTGTTTCTGTTATAACATTTTAATTTATTTTATTTTTGTAATTTGGCTTATTTAAATGTAAATACTCTGTAAAGTCTTCTTATGTATTGTGTTCCTTGAATTATTCAAATGAAATGTAATTTTAAACTCTGAAATGTATCTTTATATAGAAATTTAAAGAATCATACCTTTCTAAATCAACCATGTATTATAAGAAAACTCATTTCGTACATTAATTAAATCTTTCTTACTGCAATATTAATGACCATCAGTTTTATTAAAATATTAAATATAACTTTATTAACACAGATATTCAAACTTTACAATTTCAGGAAATATATTCAATGTATGTTAAATAGTTTGCATCTCCTGCATACCTGGCAGTGTATTAATCATCAGAGTTCAGAAATGCTTTTATCTTAACCTAACCAATTTTCTCTGCCAAAATAGGGGTTCAGCCCAAGCTACTTATTTGATTTCTGAGAGCTAAATGAGCAAATGATTTTCTCATTTTGATGAATACTGACCATCTACCAAATGATTCCACATTTCTTGAAAGTACACTAGAATTGTCCATTCCTTAAGTAATGCATGTTCTAGAAGACCCTTGGATCAGGAAATGGAAGAATTTGATCCATGGGCAAGTCATTCAGTCATTTAATCTTTTTCTGCTTCAATTCCATTTTCTGGGCAATGAGGATATCACTTTGGTCTATCATTTGATGAAAAACGTTTTACATTGGATCTTGACTCAATATTGGTAGTATGTGTAGACTCCTTAACACCTAACTTACTCCTACAGTGATTCTAAAGGAACCAAATGCATAGGATCAATTATAATAAGTGATGTGAGAAAAATTGAGAAATTTTCAGTGTTAGGAAATGGTTGTCAATGAAAATAAATTTTACTGATTTCTGTAGATAAATATATAGGTGACCCTATAAAGAGAACAACATTTTACCTTTTATTTTCTATTTTTCTTTCAAATATTGATTTTATTATAATTTCTGTACATTATTCCTTTGATTTCAATAGACAACTTTTGTTGATCAAGCATTGTACTGTATAGTTGGCAACTAGAAGAGTCATAAATTTATCACACAAAAGATATCAGAATAAATTGAAAATATAACACTTTTAAAAGTTTTAAAAATTCAATCCTACAATTTCTTCTAGAATATTTTAAACTCTTTTGTCACTCTTTGCTTGGTAATATCACTGAGATACCAAATAGTACAGAAAACTAAATTTCTGTGACATAATAAGGAATATGTATATTAATCTCATCTGAAATTTCTGATACAGAGCTCCTAATATCCTCATAATTTCCTGAATGATAGGGGTGCGAAGATTATCTTTAATTCTAATATTTAATCTTTGATGCCAGTTTTCAACACAGAGTTCCTGGCTGCCTTACGATTTCCTGGGTGATTGAAGCAACTTTTGTTCTAATGAGGTGCCTCTTTTGGCTCCAGAATGGGGCTCATCACCCAAATGACCCAGCCATGATGATAAAAGCTAGAAAATTTCAACCACAGACCTTCCTATGGAGAGGGAAGAAGAGCTGAAAATTGATTTAGTTCTCAGCTGTGCTGTGTGATGAGACTCGCTTATACAAGTCCCTAAAACACAGGGTTTGGGGAGAGTCGGCTTTTTTTTTTTTTTTTTTTTTTTTTTTTTCCCACTTACACAAATAAGTGCTGGGAGGGTGGCATAGCCCAGCTCTATGGCAATGGACGCTCCTATGTCCAGGACATTCCTGGACCGCGCCCTGTGTAGCTTTTCATTTGGCCATTCATCTGTATCCTTTATCATATCCTTCGTAATAAAACAGTTAAATATACAGATGCATTACCCTGATGTCTATGAGTCATTCTAACAAATTACTCAATCTTAGGATGTCTTTGGAATCCTCATTGCTAGCCGGTTTCTGAGAAGCACAGCAGAGAGCAGAGAACCTCTACTTGTGAATGATACCTGGGGTAGGGGACAGTCCTGTGGGACTGAACCCATAATGCAGGGGTTCTATACTATCCCCAGGCAGTTAGTATCCGAATCCAGTTAAATTGTGGGACCACCAGTTTGTGTCCATCAAGAATTGCTTGTTTTGGGGAAACACACCTACACACACACACAAACACACACACACACCCCACACACAGATTTGATGTTAGAAGTATAGAAAGTAGAAAAGAATGTCAGACTGGTAAGCTTTAAATAAAAAAGGTTCCCATATTTTTTAACCAAACAAAAATTGAAAGCTCCGTTTTCTTTAAAACATTGCAGTATTTTAAGAACTTTTTCACATTTGTTTTGCATGTTGACACCTTCAAAGAATTCTGGCTTCAACAGACCTATCTGTTGTGCATTTTTAACATTTTTCTTAGATATGTATTTACACAAATTTTCACTCGATAGATATCATCTTACTATCCTCACTCTCATAAGTAATTTGTTTTTTTATCCTTGATCAGTTCTTCAGAAGCGTCCTACACATTCAGTAGAAAATACTTGTTTGAAGTGTCTATGTCAGTCGTTTCCAATAATTTAAGAAATCGTGCTGAATTACATATGAAGAAAAAGTTAGCTGAAACATTTTAAATGTTGTTATGTATGTAATATAATGATTAAAAAATAACAAATTTTATTTTTTGAATTTACGAGTTTTTAAGTTTCTTAAAATAAGATAAAATAAATATATTTGATCCTTATCTCATTTTTTAAAAAAATTTTTAATTTTTAATTTTTACAAACTGCATTTTGATTCATTGTACACAAATGAGGTACAACTTTTCATTTCTATGGTTGTGCACAATGTACATCCACACCATTCCTGTAATCATACATGTACATAGGGTAATGATGTCTATCTCATTCCACCATCTTTCATACTCCCCCTCCCTCCCCACAATCATTTCCCTCCACTTAATCTAAAGTTCCTCTATTCTTCTCTCACCCCCCCACCCTATTGCATATCATCATCCACTTCTCAGGGAAAACATTCGGCCTTTGGTTTTTTTGGGATTCGCTTATTTCACTTAGCATGATATTCTCCAATTTCATCCATTTACCTGGAAATGCCATAATTGTATTCTTCTTTATGGCTGAATAATATTCCATTGTGCATATCCACCACAGTTTCTTTATCCATTCATCTGTTGAAATGCATCTAGGTTGGTTCTATAATCTAGCTCCAATTAGAATGGCTGTTATTAAGAACACAAGCAATAATAGATCTTGGCTTGGATGTAGAGGAAAAGGCACACTTGTACATTGCTGGTGGAGTTGCAAAATGGTGCAGCCACTCTGGAAAGCAGTATGGAGATTCCTCAGAAAACTTGGAAATGGACCCACCTTATGATCCAGTTATCCCACTCCTCAGTTTTTAAAATTAGCATACTACAGTAATGCAGCCACATCAATGTTTATAGCAGCTCATTTTATATACTATTCAGGGTAATATCACTTTAAACTATCAGTGTTTTCTTTTATTTCAAATAATATAAAAATATTGTGAAAATACATACACTATTACACTTTACCAGCAAATTACTTGTTTTACATTGTATTTATTAAAATTGTGTCTTATTTCTTATGATATTAAAAATATTTAGCTATAGTAAAATTTTATGGTAGCATTTTATAACAAAATAAGAGTATTGTTTCACCTCTTCCCTTCTGTGTTATAAAATATGAAAAAGTCCTCCACTTTACACATAATTGGATTTCCATTAGAGAATCTTTCATAGATTATATTGGAAATTTTTCTTAACCTCTCTAAAACTCAGTTTCTTCATCTAACTTGGTTTGCAAGGTAAGTACTAGGTAGATTTTTAAGATTATAGACTAGATTATGAGAATTCTTCATTCATTATTAGAATTCACCAAAGGGCAATCATCAGGGATTTTTTAGAAGATAAGAAATTATTGTATTTTGTACCATTGGTGGATTCAGGTTTAGTATGGCCAAATCTTATACAATTTTAGGCCCACTTTAAGGAAAAAACTTTAAGATATAAAGTCTTGAAAGCAACCCATGCATGTGAGAGACTTCATTGGGTTCTTACAAAATCAATGGGGAAAAATAGAAGTAAATTAGAAAAAATTAAGTAGATAAAAATGATCACAGTGGAAAGCAGGAAATCTGTGCCAGGACTGTGTGTCTAGAGAGAATATTTGTGTCCAGGGAAATGAAATAATTTCTGTGACTGGAATGGATGAAATTTGAGAGGATTTGAACCAGATAAAGTGTAAAAAAAGTGATAGAGAAGTTGGTAAAGGGTACACAAATATGTAAAATAAGTATATATTTAATATGTACATGTTGAGCAAACAAACAGTTTGAGAAAAGGTCAATGGGGTAGATATGGCCTAGGAAATGTAGGGCTATTTCAGCTATTTTAAGGAATTCTGTCTCTACCACAAACAAATGTAACTTTCACAAAGTTTGTAGTGGATAGGTAGGAATGGGCAGGGCGAAGGAAGGCAAGTACACTTGTATTTTACCAGGATTACTCTGGCTGCAACTAGAGGTGGAATAGGATATTAGTCTGTCACAGCCAAACAGGCACTGATGGAGTGGCTTTGAATGGGTGTTCCTGGTAGATGTGGGGAAGTGAACAGCTCTGTACCTATCTTTCTATTATATATCTGACTGCCTGTTTGTTTATCTATAGTGTTTTTTAGAAAGAATAAAATGGATTCAACTTGAGGAGAATTATCTCATGGAAAGAGAAGGAAGATAAATATACCATAGTGAAAAGTAATAACCTGTGGTATGAAACTTTCAGAAAAGAGAGAAAATTAAAAAAACAAACAAAAAAAATGAAAAGATCATCCATCCTGAGGTGATTCACTCAATTTATCAGAATTCCTGTGATTTAAGCAATTTTAAGTCATCCTTGAATTAATTCTTTCCACCTTTGTTTTTTTTCTATAATAAAGCAATTCAAACATCTAGGTCTTTAAATACCAAAAATATAGTTTACTTATAGTTATTTTTTCCATGTTTGTCTGTTGCTTATATTTGATTTCCCATAAAAATTTCAGCTAAATGAAGCAATAGAGATCAAGGAATACATACAAGACTCCTCTGCATTTCTCCCCCATGGCAGTCACTGAGCAAATGTGCACTCCTTCCTCTCTGAGGAAACAGGACATCATTAGTGACTTATAGTTAATAACTGCATGTCCAAATTTTTATTTTAGATAATTTATTCTTCAGCTAAGTAGAAAATAATTTTATATTGATATCATGAATATCTAAACATTTTTCCCTTTATCTAGAGTTGATTTTTTCAGATGTATTCAGGAATTGATACACAGTCCACATAGACAGTTTTCCACCAAGTACAAAATATTTCAAAAATATGCGATAGTGAGCCCAGCTAAGCAGTTTATAAAGCTTATATGCTTAGACTTGTTATAGATAAGAACAGTGGAATACAAATTAAATACAGGAAAGGAAAATAAAGAATACTTTACAAAATAGCAATTCATTAATACAGAATGTATACTTAGGTTTCAGTATGCTGTGTTTTCTTTAAGTGGAAAATGAACTCTCCCTGAATTTCTATGTTCCTCCAAAGTAAGTATAAGACTTAAGGTATTTTTTTGTGTTCTATGTGTTTGACTAATCGCCTAGGTTAGTTTCAATCCTTTGTCTAGTTTTGAATTTAAATGTTCAACTAAATGTCTTCACATGATTATATTTATATTATTAATCTCAATAGGCTCAAAGTGTTATAAATGGAATGATTCTCTTTCATGACAAACTGTGTTCTTTCTTGTATATTTCTTTTCTCTGCTAGTATTCTCAAAAAGGTACTCCATCATTAAGTCTAGAAACTTGGGGAATACACTGGATTCCAACTTTGTCTTCCACTTTTTTAGACAAAGATTCTAATTTATTTTAAAATTTCTGTAATGTTCTTATTCTACTCCAGTCCACTTTAATCAAAGTAAAGAAGAAGAAAAATCTTTGTTGAAAGTGTACATAATATATTTCTAATATTTTGACTATCACTATTTTCAATTATATAGCTTCTGAGGTCCACACATCATTCAACATGTTTTGAAAACCTTAAGCCTGGGAATGGAGTCTGTTCTGTGTTCCTATTCAGCTGCTGTGTGTACTATCTCATCTCTTCATGTGGCATGGTAAGATAGTTCTAACTTTTTGGAATTTTGATGAAGAAATGACTCCCAACTTGAACTGAAAATCTCCTCTAAATCCATGAACTCTATCTCCCAGCTGCAAAATTTGAGATTTAAAAAATAAACACTTCTGCCTTAATGCCATTATATTTAGCTTTTATTCTTTCTTCAAGAATTTAAAACAGAACTTTTAAGAACATATTCATGCCAAAATATGTCACTATGTTTTATAGTCTTTGAACTTGTATATTAGCATTATGCATCATTTGTATTTAGCAAATATATTATTTGCTTCTTCCATTTGTGTATTGTAAGCCTAAAGGAACAATAATCCCTTTCTTCTGTTTCTTGGTACATTCAGTACTACCACTTCAATGAAACAACAGAGAAACAAAAAAGGTCACCTTACTCTTACATATCCTTCTCGGAGAGACTAGAATTAAGTAAAACACGAATGAATCCACATAGAATGAAGCTAAGGTTATTATGGCATAATGTTTTAAGATGTGCACAAGAATGATTTTAAATGCCAGCTTTACCACAAACAAAATGAATGTGTTCAGGAAATGATAATGGAAATATTCAGAGATCATTTTATGCCAGGTTGTGGTCTGAACACTTTTGACATGTGTAATAAACATTAATTTGTCCAAGAGGAGTTCCCTCAAGTTTGATCTACTGTCGTCCTGGTGGAACTAATGCACTGCTAAGCTGCTAAACCAGCACCCCTGTTGAGGCTCCATGGCCTAGCATGTTACACAGATGCAAGTTCAAGGATTATATCACATTGCTTCCCTACATTGGTATTCCTCCAACCATGGGTGCTGAACTAGGAGACTTGGACCGAAGCCAAAGTTCTGCCATTCAGAGTACTGTTGAATTCCACCTCATTGGGCCAGGAAGGATGATGATTATGCAGTTTCAGTAACTCCACAACTGGTGGTCACGACCCTCTCCCAGACTCCAACATCTGGTCCTCTCTATCCCTGGGCCTTAACCTAAAATTTGGTGAGTGGCAGGGAATCCATAGCACTGATCCAGTCTCGTTGCACCATTCCTGAGATGTGTGTACTCTGACCACTCTGTTGAACCTTGTTGGCTTGATATCCCACCCTCACTTTTCATAATATTTTCTCTACATTTTTCATATTTTTTCTAATATTTTTTCTATAATATTTTTTCTAACACTGGCAATTCAGTGTTCTAGTTTCACTCTCATGAATTCCAATTCTGTCCAAAATATCCTTTCCTTTTGCTTATTAAACACCCACTCTGTAGAACCCAAGTCAGATGTTACATTCCCCATTATATTTTATCTAAATTAGTGTGCTAGAAAGAGGTGGATATAACATCATATTTGGTATTATGTTTGCGATTTTACACATTTTGGAAAAGCACATAAAATTATAATTTTATTTATTTGAACGTTTTGCCTCTCCCATCAAATAGGTTTTGAAAGGGAAGATGACCTTCATCCTTTATGCCTAAACTTAGCACCATACCTAAAGCAGAGTAGACATTTGTGAAAACTGAAATCTTCCATAAAAACACCACTCAGAATGTACTACAACATAAATAAACTAAATATTTAGATAATAAAATTCAAAGCTACAATTTAAATGAAAATTATGCCACCATCTGGCTCATCTCAATGAAAAAGAATTAAGAAATTATCTTCTGGAATACTGATTAAAAAGTCAAAACATATCTGGTAACCCTTTGAGAGAAATAAAAGCTTTACCAGTACCATTTATTTAAATTGTCATTCATAATTTCAAAATAGGTTTGAAAAATTTGAATTTAAACTATCGTGTCATTAATTTTCACAGTAATTGATGGATCATCTGAGGTCTATAGAATGACCTCACATCTGAATTATTGACTCAAAAAACCCATTATTCCTGTTATTTGGTTTTTAACTTCAATTACATAGTTGTGTCCTCTTTTAAAGTAGTCTAATAAAAAATATTTAAAAATATGATTCATATTCTGTCATTTATAGAGTAAAACATCTTCCTGAAATTGCTGGTTATAGTTATTTCTTAAATTATTGGCATATCATATAATACAGGCCATATATTCAGTTTTCATAAAGAGTCACTCCTTCTACAATACACTGCATATTCTCTGGTAACTGATGGCCATTTTTAAAGATATTAGATGTTAGTTGGTTTTTCATTTGGGAATATAATAATGTAACCCACGCAAACAGGTTACATGGGAATTGTTTAAAACAAGGGAATTAGATATAAATTGATATTCAACCAAAGTACTTCATGTAGGAGAAGAAAAAAACAGAGCAATTTCATGGGTAATAAAGGAAAGCAGCAGCCCGATAGTCCATACAAAGGGCATTTAGACCTAAAGAGCACACTCCTTGATGAGGATTAGACCAGGATCACTTGCCTCCTTCTAACTCAAAAGTCTCTCAACCTCAACCTTAAGAAGAGAACAAATGAACTACAAGTGACTCCTGAACACCTTTTGTTCCTGGCACATGCATGTTTAACAAATTTGGTTTAAAATGATAGCATATCATTTGCTCTCCAAATCATCCACTTTATTGGGCATGTTGGAACAACTCAATACAGGAAATACATCATTAGAACTTCAGATACCAAGGAGGAATACTAATCAGAAGTTGATGCTAAACTGCTAGCAGTAAAAGAATTAATTGCAAATATCTTTATCTTCACAATGAATTTCACAAGTATCTGGTACTTAGCAAGCACATGGTTTTTATCCAGAGACAACATGAGTTTTTGAAACAGAGAACTTCAATTCAACTTTCCAGGATTCTACTTTAAACCTCTGAATGTCCTTAATCACTCACTTCAGACTATATAATTAAATTGGGCAAACATCAGCATTATCAAACTTATTTTTACTCTAATGAGAAATAACATATATTCTCCATAGGACCATACAAAAGTAAATAAAACTGACAAAAAAAAGTAATGTTGATTTCAAGCTTTAAAAATAAAGTTTCAAAATGAATAGTGTTTTATAAAATGTACTTGATACAATAAAAAAAAGAAAAGTACACCTAATAGGAATGTTTAATTGACTTCTACTCTATGTTATCAATAGTGCAATTGTTAACTATAATCTGTCACATTTTAAACTTTTGGTTAGTACCTTTACAATGAAATTGTATTAATCATATCTTTTAGGTTTATACACACATGTGTAACTATATTAAGCAATGCACATTTTTCTTCTAATGGCTTGACTGCTACTTTGTAACAACTACAAACAAAAAGAAAGAAAAAAATTTCATAAAGTCAAATGTCTATATAAAAAGTGAAATTTTAAAAATCAGTTTTCTTTTAAATCTAACCAGCCTCAGTAGAAACAAATTTTTAAAAAATGAGTAAACATGTATTACTAGGGTAAGTCATTTCAAAATAAAATTTAATTTGCAACTCCACCAGCAATGTACAAGTGTGCCTTTTTCCCATATCCAAGTCAACACTTATTATTGCTTGTGTTCTTGATAATAGTCATTTCTAATCGGAGTTAGATGAAATCTTAGGTAGTTTTGATTTGCATTTCTCTAATTACTAGGGATGATGAGCCGTTTTTCATATATTTGTTGATCACCTGTATGTCTTCTTCTGTGAAGTGTCTGTCCAGTTCCTTAGCCCATTTATTGATTGGGTTCTTTGTACTTTTGGTGTAAAGTTTTGTAATTTCTTTATAAATTTTGGAGGTTAGTGCTCTGTCTGAAGGGTATGGAAAGAATTTTCTCCCACTCTGTAGGCTCTCTTTTCACATTATTGATTGTTTCCTTTGCTGAGAAAAAAACTTTTTAGTTTGAGTTCATCCCATTTATTGATCCTTATTTTGATTTCTTGCCACTCTGGGGATCTTGTTAAGGAAGTGTGATCCTAAGGCAATATGGTGAAGATTCAGGCCTACACTTTCTTCTACTTGGTGAAAGGTCTCAGGTCTAATTCCTAGATCCTTGATCTATTTGAGTTTTGTTTTCTACAGAGTGAGAGAGAGGGGTTTAATTTCATTTTACTGCATATGGATTTCCAGTTTTCCCAGCACCATCTGTTGAAGAGGCTATCTTTGCTCCATTGTATGTTTTTGGCAGCTTTGTCTAGTATAAGATAACTGTACCTATGTGGGGTTGTCTCTATTCTGTACCATTGGTCTACATGTCTATTTTGGTACCAATATTATGCAGTTTTGTTTTGTTTTTTTTTTTACTATGGCTCTATAGTAGAGTTTACAGTCTGGTATTGTGATACCTCCTGCATCACTCTTCCCGCCCAGGATTGCTTTGGCTATTCTGGGTCTTTTGTTCTTCTAGATGAATTTCATGATTGCTTTCTCTATACTATGAGGAATGTCATTGGTATTTAAATTGGAATTGCATTAAATCTGTATAGACCTTTGGAAGTATGGTCATTTCGATAATATTAATTCTGCTGGTGGAGTTTCCAACTGATACAACCACTCTGGAAAGCAGTATGGAGATTCCTCAAAAACTTGGAATGGAATCACCATTTGACCCAGCTATCCCACTTCGCTCGGTTTGTACTTAAAGGACTTAACATCATCATACTGCAGGGATGCAGCCACATCAATGTTCATAGCTGCTCAATTCACAATAGCTAGATTGTGGAACCAACCTAGATGTCCTTCAAATGATGAATGGATAAAGAAACTGTGGGTATATATACACAATGTGAAGAGTACTCATCATAAGAGAATAAATTATGACATTTGGCAGGTAAATGGATGGAGCTAGAGAATATCATGCTAGTGAATAAGCCAAGCCCAAAAAACCAAAGGCTAATGTTTTTTCTGATGTTGATGATACATAATGGGGGTGGTGGCAGGAGGGCAAGAGAAGAGTAGAGAACTTTGTATAGTTTAGAGGAAAATAGACTGGGTGAGTGGGGGAAGGAAAGATAGTGGACTGAGGCAGACATTATTACCATATATACATGTATGATTACATGAATGATGTGAATCTACATTGTGTACAACCATAGAAATAATAGTTGTACCCTATTTGTGTATAATGAATCAAAACGCAAGTATGTAAAAATAAAAATTTAAAAAATAATAAAATAAAATTCAAGGTAATTTTAGAGAACACTAACCTATTAGTTTATGAGCCTTTCATAAATACAAATAGAAGTAAGTAAAGCTATGTACAGTGGTAAGCAATATCAATTTCTGTTTAACATTTTGTCTTTTCTAAAGTTATTAAAATATCTCTAGCCTTGTTTGCAACTCATGGTTATTCAATTATTTAAGAATGAGCAAATCTTTATGGAAAGAATTTACCATGCAAATTTTTGGGAGGAAAATATCTGAAAGAATTTTTTAACCATTATTTCCTACTTGTTCACCTGTTACTTTTGACATAATTTTTAGGCAAATACCCATGACACCGGAAAATAGTAGAGGGCAGTCTTCCTGTGATCACTAATTTGGTGGCCATTTTAATAATTGCATTTTTTTTGGTTAAGGTTAACATATTGTTGTGGAACCCTATAACATATAGGCCATGATTTTGTTTCATAGATTTAAGAATAACTCTTAGAATGTCCTCATTGCTGAAGTATATCTACCACAAGAAAGTGTGACCTTCTTTACTTCAATATTAACTTTTTGCTTTTTTATTTCTATTTAAATATTCCCTAGTTATGCTAATCTCAAATAAAGACTGTTTTTTTCCATTTTAATATAACTGTTTTCTTTTGCATACTTCATACAAACTAGGCAAAAGTTAAATTTGTTAATATGTAATGCTATTTAAGGTAATAAAATATGTGATGTCAGACATTTTAGTTTATTTAATATTTGTTCATTTAGTAGTTTGTTTATATAATCATACTTGAGTACTAGTAGCAATTTCCATACAATATGCTTTAATACAGTAACCTTTAACATTTAAATTTTACATATGATGGTCATAAAGGTTGTCATTAATTATATATTTACCTATAATAAACAGTGCAGTTATCTTTCAAACATTACTATGTCTAAATAAGCTGAAATATAGTCAGACAACTAAATATTATTTAACACTGAAAAGAAATGAGCTATCAAGCCATGAAAACAACATGGAGTCACTTTAAGTGCGTAGTGTTATGTGAAAGAAACCAGTCTGAAAAGAATCTGTTTTCCGTGACACTGGCTACATGACTTTCTGGAAATAAAAAAGAAAAGAAGGAAAAAAAAAAAAAAAAAGCTATGAAGACCATCAGACTGTAAAACTGTCAGCAGTTGCCAGGGGTTGGGTGGAAGGGAGGAATGATTATAGTTTAGGACAATGAACATTCTCTGTGGTACTACGTGTTGAACACATGGCATGACACCTTTGTCCAACCTTAAAGGATACACCAGAAGCAGAGAATCCAATACAAGTCATGGACTTCAGTAATACAATGTGTTACTCCAAGCACTACCTATTGACCCTAAATATTGTGGGACCCAAGAAATCCCACTTATCTGCGTTTTGCAATCTGGAAAACCTAGGAAAGCTATTGCTGTAATTTATGCTGAGTTTGAAGACCTGAGAATGAGTGCAACAGATGGCAAAACATACAGTCTGATGGACAGAGAAGATGAGATGAAATGTATCCACTTAAACATTAAGAGAGGCAAAACGGGATAAATTATTTCTACTTTTGTTTTTCTCCTTCAACACTGTGGATGGAACCCAAGGCCTTACCCATGCCAGGTATGTGCTACACCACTGAACTAAATCTCCAGCCATTTCTATCACCTTTTCTTCAATTCCAACCAAACCCCATAATATGTGTATGATACCACACACATTGGGGAGGGCAATATGATTTATTCATTATCACAATTCAGTCTTAATTTCATCTGGAAACAACCTCATGGACATACTTAGAAATATTTTTTCACCTGAGCACCCTTAGATCAATAAAATTAACAAATAAAATTATCTATAATGATGTTAATTTATGTTGTATATACATTTTCTACATTTTTGTTGTTAAAATTTATTAGATGACACAGAGACATTAACATGCAAGTGGACTGTGAGAAAATTTTTCACTTTACTCTTTGACATCAGAGAATTTTTTTTAATGCAAAAGCCTGAAGATTGCATCAAATTTTTATAATTTATATTTTGGAATGGTCTTGTAATCTTTTATTTTTCATTTCCTTAGGTTTAAAATCAATTATTAAAGGATTAAAGGAGAATTAATTTGCTATGATTTGGATCTCAAATGTTACCCAAAAATTCATGTATTAAAGATAGGGTATGCATCATATGGTTCATTGGAAGGTGGCAGAACTCTTAGGTGGTGGGCCTTGTGGAAAGAAGTTACGTCACTGGGAACATGATTTTGAAGGAGGTCTTTGGATCCTGGCTCCTCTTGTTCTCTTTGTGGCTCCCCAGCTGCCATGTGGTGAACAGTCCTCCCTACTCATAGACACCCACCATGGTATACTATGCCACCAGAGGCTCAAAGCAATATGGTGAAGTAACCCTGGACTTAAACTTCTGAAACAATAAACCAAAATAATTCTTTCTCATTAAAAGGTGATAAGGTCAGGTATCTTACTACAGTAATGCAAAGCTAACTAACACATAATCTAAAAAAATTGTATTTCATTTTACAGTGTATGTAATGGAAAGGAAAATATCTTTTTTTGATAGAAACCACAATACATGTTTAGTTGTTTATTAAGAATGGTACTAATAGGTAAGTGTAAAAAATGGATCAAAAACAATGATTCTTACATTTCTGTGATCATATTACCCCCAAAATACCAAATTTCTTGAAGCTGTAATAAAGCTCTTAAAAATGAAGTCAGGACACATATATACATAGAATATGGTCATTGTTACCATGTAAATATTTTTATACTGTAAGAATATTTGAGAAAAACCTTTTGTCTACTCATCACTATTTGGAAATCATTAAGATAGTCTGTAACTGGGGTTTGTATAGTGTCATATGGATTAGATGACCACCTACAAAATATATTTTCGGTTCCCCTCTCATTTTAAAAGTGGCAACTACTGAAATTTAAGAGAGAAATTTGTTTTTTTAGGTTTAACTCCTTTTTATGAGATTAAAAATATCCGTCAAATGACTTAAATGTGTGCATTATTATTGTTTTAATGCAAAATATGCATAAATTTTTGTGGTAACCCAAAAAATTAATATCAGATGTTGGTTATTGAATGAGACTTACTATCACTTAGATTCTGGATTTTATACAAATATTAACCTGTTAATTTGATAATATAGAAGATGCTTCACCATAAATAAACTAGACCTCCAAGAAAGTAAAATATTATATATTTTTATAGTTCTTTCTTCCTTTCCCACCACTAAATACTATAATCAACTGGTAATGGAATAGAATCCCCACTCGATAGCTGTTTGGTTTTTCAATAAGATTTGATTTAACTCATGAAAGTTAGGTAGAAGAGAAAAACTGTTACTACCAATCAAGAGACAAAGTTATTGCCATCTGTGAGAAAGCATGATCTGAGAAGTCGTTGGTCTAAGAAGAGAGAATTTGTGGCACGATTGAAACTGTCATCCCTACAATGAGACAAGCTTTGAGTGAAAAAGGTAACATTTCTTCTCATGGTCAACCAGTGATGTTTTGGGCTTTTTAGTAACAGTATTGCAATAATAGTTGGATTCCGACCCATTTTTCTCCTTCAGCTCAATTAACCAAACATGGTAATATATTCTTCTATCTATACTTGAATATGGGTATCTGGAAAAATATGCACTGTGTTATTATGTGGTGTGTGTGTGTGGGTGTGTGTGGTGTGTGTGTGTGTGTGTGTGTGTGTGTACATGTGTTTGTAAGTAAAAAAAAACTTTGAGTTTTAACCCATGCAATGATATGCTGCTTTTCCCCTAATATACAATAAATAAATCTGTATTTGCACTGTCATGTTTATGCTTCTTAAGATATGTTTCATAATTTAGGCCTACTTTTTTTCTACCCTTGCATCTTAAAAATATTTTATTTTGTTGTTTGGTATAAACTTTATTCGGCATTCAGGGGGTCTTCACAATATGATCCTAACTTGCAGATGTATGCTCATCTTTATAACTACCATTCATTGCATTCATGTGTCCAAATTTTCTGACAGTTGTGCCATTATTTATGTAGTTTCCTAATCTGGAAATCACTCTATATGCTACTTTTATATTTCTTAGTTTAGTGTGCCAGGACCAAGATGTTGAAGATATTCAATTGAACTGTATGTAACTATTTCTAACCAAAAATAAAATACCAACTCAGAAACAGCACACATCAGAAGAGGGCATAAATTATGTTCATTTCTTCTTTCCCTTTGTAAAGAATGAATCAAAGAAAATGAAAGAAGATTAAAAAGGAGATTTACAGTATATGAAAAGATACTGAGATATCTTCTTTTTAAAATGGTATAAAGAAAAAAGTTATCAAAGCAGATATAAAGGCACCCTAAAAATCCCCCTGTTAGAACAGGAAATAAAGTAAAAAGGAAGGTCATTGCTATGTGCAGTTTGGCTCAGAGCCAAGAAAGAAAGTCATAACCCATTTTTAAGATTTAACTTAAAAATTAAGAAGCTCTTATGTTAGAGCAAAAATAACTCTTTTAATTTTCTTTTAGTCCCTGGCAATCATATATTTATTTACTTTTTCTTATGTTAATGGTAATTATTCAAAATAAGCTGGTTTTAATTCTATATTAAAGACTGATAAAAATGAAAAAATCTAGATATAATTATTTGTGTAAAGTGACAAGGTTTTCATGGCTAAGACAATAATAAAATAGTATTTTTTCCATAATGGAAATAGTGTATGTATTTGCTATATGTTTATTTATGAAAATATGTGAATATAAATGTTTCATATGACCTTTCTGTGATATTGGAAAAGATATATTTGCTTTAGTATAGAATATAAATAATATATATTTATTATATAACTATTAATTATAATTTAAAAATTTTACTTTAAGTTTTCCTTGCTTAACCTCTTGTACACAGAAATTTGTAAGCTTTGAAGTTATGCTATGGTTAGGATCTAGACAGTTCCCCAAAGGCTCATGCTGATGAGTTGGTCCCTAGGTGGTGGTACTACTGGGAGGTAGTGGGAACACCAGGAGGCAGGGCTGAGTTGGAGGAAACTAGGTCATGGTGGCATAACTTTGAAGAGTGTGTTTTGTCTCTCACCTTTTTCTCTGTATTTGACTCTGTTATAGTCTCTCTACTTTTTTTCCACCATGAGGTGGGCAGTTTTTACACCATCATGTAGTCTCTATCATGAATCTGCCCATATTCAATTCAGTCATAAGGCTATGGACTAAAACCTCTGGAACCATGAGCCAAATAAATCTTTTCTCCTTTTAAATAGTTTTTCCCAGATATTTTCTCACAGTAACAGAAAACTGACTAACATAAATCACATACATGCTAAGAATTTTTAACACTAGTTTCAAATAAAGTGCTCATTAGTATTATATTTTACTGCAATGAAGTGAACAATTTAAAAAATTCTAATACTTCCACATCTGCTAAACTGAAAGAAACATAATATTCTGTGCAGGAGGACATAAAGTTTATTTGACAGGATTCTACCAATATGAACTCAAGTTTAATCCTATGAAAACTTGCCAGAATTATACAGGGAACACATATTTGTGAAAGTTTTCAGATGAAAAACATCAATAAAACAAAAAATGATACTATTTAAAAATTTATTTATAGTAATTACTTCAAACATTTCAGAATTAAAAATAAATTATTGCTTATGATTCTCAAAAACTGATGTATATCATTTTTACATTTAAAATGATACATTATAATTGTATGTATTTATGTGACACTCTTGTATTTTGACATATGTATACAATGTGAAATGATCAGATCAAATCAATTAGCATATCTACTACCAATACTATTGGTTCCTTGTTTTAGAAACAATCAAAATCTCTCAACTATTTTTGTAGATATTAAAACCAGCTTATTTTGTATAATTACCATTAACACAAGAAAAAGTCAATAAATATGTGATGCCAGGGACTAAAAGAAAATTTAAAAAGTTATTTTTGCTCTAACATAATAGCTTCTTAATTTTTAGGTAAAATAATTTTCATTTGTGTTATGGTTTTCTTTCTTGGCTCTGAGCCAAACTGCCACATAGCAATGACCTTCCTTTCTACTTTATTTTCTGATCTAACAGGGGGATTTTTAGGGTGCCTTTATATCTGTTTTGATAATCTTTTTCTTTATACCATTTTAAAAAGAAGATATCTCAGTATCTTTTCATATACTGTATATCTTCCTTTTATCAGCTTCTGTTTTCTTTGATTCATTTCTTTACAAAGGGAAAGAAGAAATGAACATAATTTATGCCTCCTTCTGATGTGTGCTGTTTCTGAGTTGGTATTTTATTTTTTGGTTAGAAATAGTTGCCATACAGTTCAATTGAATATCTTCAACATCTTGATTCTGGCACACTAAACTAAGAAATATAAAAGTAGCATATAGAGTGATTTCCAGATTAGGAAACTACATAAATAATGGCACAACTGTCAGAAAATTTGGACACATGATGCAATGAATGATAGTTACAAAGATGAGATGCAACTGCAAATTAGGATCATATTGTGAAGACCCCTGAATGCCGAATTAAAGTTTATACCAAACAACAGAATAAAATGTTTTTTAAGATGCAAGGGTAGAAAAAAAGTAGGCCTAAATTATGAAAAATACCTTAAGAAGCATAAACATGACAATGGAAATACAAAAATTTTTGTTGACTATATTCACCTTAATTTTGTACAGGATACCAAAATTTATGTCTCTTACATAACTGCATTTTCGTATTTCATATTTTACTTCTTTTTATTCCCTATTCTCTACCCTCCCTAACATCTTATGACTCCCATTTTACACTCAGATTCTGTGAAATGAGTTCTTTTAAGCTTCTACTTATAAGTGAGATCATGCAGTATTTTCTTTTTTTCTCTGCTTGGCTTGTTTAACCTAACACAATGTCCTCCAGTGAACACTTTTGTTGTTCAAAAACATTTTATTTTCTGCTTATAAATACATTACAAGATGTGTACAGATCATACTTTCTTTATCCATTCACTTACTGATGAATATCTCAATTAACTTCCTATCTTGGCTATTGTGAACTGTTCTCAATAAACATGAAATTGCAAGTATGTATTTGATATGATTTCATTCTCCTTCCATATATATCTTATAGTGGGATACCTAGGTCATATAGTGCCTTTATTTCAGTTTTTTGAGGAGCATTCATACTGTTTTACATAATGGCTATATGTCTCTTTATCCTGTTCTTTCTGTTGACTGCTTCCTTCACTATGGAGAAGTCATTTAATTTGGTCAAATTCCATTTGTCTACTTGTGTTTTTGTTTCCTGTGCTTTTGGTGTTCTTCCAAATTTTCATTGCCTGTACTAATGTTTTCCAGAGTGGTCTAGTTTAATTCTTCTGCATATGAATATTCAGCTGTCACATCACCATTTATTAAAGGATGGTTCTTCTTAAAATATAGGTTTTTGGCATATTTCTGGAAGGTTGGTTATCTATAGATGAGTGCATTTAATGTTAAAATCTCTATTCTGTTGTATTCATCATATGCCAGTTTTTATGAAAGTAATATTCTATTTTTTCTAGTTTGCAGTGTATTTTGAGATTAGGAATTGTTAAAGTTTGGAAATGAGGTGTCCCCCAATAGCTCATGTGTGAGACAATGAAAGAATATTCAGAGGTGAAATGACAAGATTTTGAGGCCTGTAATCTAATAGTGAATTAGTCCACTGAAATAGATTAAGTGGGTAGCAACTTTAGGCTGGTGGACTGTGGCTGAAGGATGTTGTTCACTGTGGTTGTGATTTTGAGTTTATATTTTGTCCTTGGTGAGCAGAGCTCTGTTTTCTGGATGCCACATTCTGAACTGCTTTCCTCTACCATGTTCTTCTGCCATGATGTTCTGCCTCATTTCAGGTCCAAAGCTATGGAATCAGCCAACCATGGACTGGACCTCTGAAACTGTGAGCTAAAGTAATTTTTTCCTCTTTTAAAGTTGGCCACAATGATTAAAAATAAATAAATAAACTGACTAAAACAGGTATTTGATGCCTTTGGGCTCATTTTTTTTGCTTAAGATTGTTTTACTATCTGGAATCTTCTGTGGTTACATACAAATTTGGAATTGTTTTTTCTACTTACGTAAAGAATTATCATGGTATTTTAATGGAGATAGGAATAAATACGTAGATAACTTCCTGTATGGACATTTTAACAGTATTGCTTTTTCCAACCGATGAACAGGGTCTGTCTTTTCAATTGTGTGGGGGGCTATATATGTGCTTTCTCAATTTCTTTCATCAGTATTTTACAAACTTTTTTTATAGATATTTTGTTTCCTTGTTAAATTTGTTACTAGGTACTTTATTTGTTTGTGCCTAGGATAAATGGGTAGCTATCTTTATTTCTTTCTCTTCAAGTTTATTAATGATATATAAAATATACCAATTGGTATACATCAATTTTTTATTATGCAATTTTACTGTATTTGTTTATTAGTTTTCAGTGGAGTTTTTAGTTTTTATTTTGTATAAAAAAACATGTAATCTTCAAACAGATAATTTTATTCTCCTTTGTTACTTGGATGCACTTTATTTATTTCTCTTTCCTATTGCCATGGCTAAGTATTTTGGTAATTTATTAAATGAGGTTGTTTAAAGTGAACATGGCTGTCTTGTTCCAAATCATTTTCAACTTTTCTCAGTTTAGTATATTGTCAAGTGTAAGTTGGCCATGTGTAACTTGTATTGTGTTAAAGTACATTCCATCTTTACTTAACACTTTAAGGTTTTATTGTAAATATATGTTCAGTTTTACTTCATGCATTTTCTCCTTCCATTGATATGATTTTCTCCAATTCACTGACATGATGTATTGATATATTGAATTAGAAATTTTGTACAAATCTTACAATCTTGGCATAAATATCTGTAATAATGTTGTATACCTTTATGATGTGCTGCTAGATTCAGTTTGCTAGAGTTTTTTTGAGAATTTTTGCATTCATCTTTATCACGATATTTGTCTATAATTTCTGTTTTTCGTATGGTTCTTGTCAACTTTTGTTTTTGAGTAATGCTGACCTCACTGAATGAGTTTTAAAGATTTACATCCTCTCTCTTTTCTTTCTTTCTTTCTTTTTCTTGGGGGGAGAATAGTTTGAGAAAAATTAGTATCATTTCTTCCATAAAAGCTAAGCAAGGGCTAGGGATATAGCTCAGTTGGTAGAATGCTTGCCTTCCATACACAAGGCCCTAGCTCCACAAAAACAAAACAAAACCAAAAAAAAAAAAAAAACAGCATATTACAGCATTGAAACCAACTGATCCTGGAATTTTATCTGCTGAGAATCTTTTTATTAGTGATTCAATCTCATTAATCCTTATCAGTTTGTTTAAGTTTCCTGTATCTTCATACTTCAATTTTGTTAGAGTGCAAGTGTCTAAGCATTTATCCATTTCTCCTAGGTTTCACATTTGTTGGCAATTAGTTGCTTGTATTCCTTTTGTATTATAATGATGTCACCATTTTCATCTGTAATTTTACTCATTAGGTCTTCTCTCTTTTTAATGTTTATAGTTTTACATATTCAGTTTTGTTTTTGTGATCTTTTGTACTTCATTCTCTATTTTGTTTATTTTTGGCTTTGATTTAAAATTTTTTTTCCTTCAACACACATCAATTTTGATTTTTTGTTTTTCCTTTTTTTTTTTTCCTAATTTCTTGCACCAAAGCATGAGGTTGTCAATTTGAAATCCCCCAAGCCCTGTTTTTGACATTGGCACTTGTTCTTTTATGTCTCTTTCTTAATGTTCTCAATGCTGCTTTTGTTGTATTTTTTACATTTTCTTATGATGTGCTTCCACTTTTATTTCAAAATGTTATTTAAAATTCTCTTTTGAAATTTTCATTGACCTGAAGCCATTCAAGACCATATTGTTTATTTTTCATACATTTTACAATTTCTGAAGGTTCTATTTTAGCAGTTCCTCATTTTATGTCATCTGACTAGAGTAGTCACATAGTATAGTTTGATGCTTTTGAATTTGTCAATACTTGTTTTGGGACCTAAGATATGATTGGTCTTTATTATTGTTTCATTTACTGATAAGAAGAATGTGTATTCTGCCTCTGTTGCATGAAATGTTAATTGATGCTTGTTAGTTCTTTTGGTCTATAGTGTAGATTAACTGTGTGATTTCTTGGTTGATTTTTTGGGGGGGTGTGGGGGTTGTATAATCTGTCCATTGTTGAAGGTTAGGCTTTGAAATTCCAAGGTATTATTTTATTAGAGTTTATCTTTTTAGGTCTAATAATGTTTGCTTCATTTAATTGCATGCTTCATCATTGGATGCATATGTAAATATAATAATTTCCTCTTGTTGAATTTTCCCTGGATCATTATATCATGATCTTTCTTTTCTATTACATTATTTGATTTAAAGATTATTTTATTTGATATAAACAGAGCTAGTTCTTTTTGCTTTTGTTTGAATTTTCATGAAATATATTTTCTGTACCTTATGTTTCAATCTATACATATCTTTAATGGTTCATTGAATTTCTTGTAAGTAGCCTTTAATTGGGTCATTTCTTAAAATTTATTCAGGCAGCCTATATTCTTAGATTGGGGAACTTGATTCATTTACATTCAAAACTATATTAATTGGTAAAGACAATTTTTCTGATCATTTTATATATCTCTTTTTTTTTCTTCCTTTTTCTCTTCTTTATCTTTGTGGTTTAGTGGTCTTTTATATTGATCAGGTTTGATTTTTTCCCCTTTTTCTTTTGATTACTTAATCTATTATTGAACTTTATACATTTATGTGTTTTTATGATGATAATTATTTTTCTTTTATTTCTGGATATATGATGACTTTAAGCCCTTGTTGTGGGGCTTATCTAATGGTGATTTTCCTCAGTTTTGCTTCTTTTGGAAATATTTTATTTCCTCTTCAATTCTGAAAGATATCTTTGCTGGGTATAATATTCCTGATTGGAAGGTTTTTTGGGTTTTGTTTTGGTTCTGATTTTTCCTTTCAAGACCTTGAATGTGTCATGCCATTATCTCTGAGTCAGCAGGAGTTCTGCTGATACATATTTATTAGTGAAATGAGATTACTTACTCTGTGACTTGACAATTTTCTCTTGCTGTTTTAGAAGTTATCTCTTCTTGGGTTTTTCATTTGAGTATAATCTGCCTTGGAAACTTTTTATTATATATTTATTTGTTTATTATTTATTTTGGTTGAATCTAATTTGGATCCTTTGAGCTTCCTGGATCTGGGTATACATACCTGTCCCAGAATTTTGAAACTTTTCAGCTACTCTTCATCAAATACAACTTCTATGCTTATTCTCTCGTCTTCTTTTTGGGACACAGTGCAAATACTTGATGTCTAATTCTTGTTCCATAAATCTAGTAGACTTTCTTATTTATTTTATTTTTTATTCTGTTTGTGTCACTGGGTAGCTCCATAAGATTTATTTCAAGCTCAGGACCCACAAAGACATAAAATAAACTAGTCATGAAAGTGAGAATCACACCTGTGGTCCTAATGAGTACTAAGTTGTACACTTTAATCAATGTCTCTATGTTATCAGAGTATCTCAAGTATCTATCACACAGTGTCCACTAAATGACACTCTATAGTGTCCTTTTGTCTGTTTTCTCAGTCTTTAGAATATATTTCCTGACACTCGTTGCGATTTAAATTAGTTTCAATAATGGATTACAAAAAAAAAAATTTCAGAAATAAAATCTTCAAATTAATTACATAAATGACTTAGATTTTTAAGATTAAAAAATTTCCAAGAAAATTACACCAATGTAATTTCTACCATTATTACTTGAAACAGTTTTAAACAAAACCAGGTAGAATTAAATATTACATTTTCACAATATTTTCAAATTTTGTTAGACAAATAGTTTTTAGTTGTGATTTTTTTTTGCCCAAGTTGAACGTTGAAAATGATTTGTGATTTCTTTGTGAGATTTTATGTAAATATTGTTTCTATCATTTGTGTTTTTTTTCCAATGTAGCTCATATTACTTTTTTTATTGATTGATGTTATACACTTACTTATTAAGATTATTGGTACATTTTTATATTATAGCTAAAATTTTCAACTAAATCAGTATTTGTCTTTTTATTTTAATTATAATCTTGTTGTGGTTCTGTGTGATTTGAAAAAAATTATACTTTCCTAGAGATGAAACTGTCATGCTATTTCAAGATTGATACTGCTTC
Source organism: Sciurus vulgaris (assembly GCF_902686455.1). Classification (NCBI taxonomy): domain Eukaryota; kingdom Metazoa; phylum Chordata; class Mammalia; order Rodentia; family Sciuridae; genus Sciurus; species Sciurus vulgaris. The sequence continues at coordinate 62,116,903 of NC_136467.1, forward strand.
TGAACAAAAACACACATATGTACACATTAAATATATTAGATATATATCATTTTAGCACTTTCACTGAGTATTTAGCATATGCTTGCATTGTACATATGCTTTGTGCTGATGACTTGGATATATATTTTCTCCTCTAATTTATTCAACAATTCTTTTCCTGTTACATAAAATTTTTGCATGAATTAATATTTATTTAAGGAAAATTAAGTCAAACTCTGCTACTATACCACAATGACCACATTATGCTAGCAGCACCCTTCTAATGAGAAGCTGTTTTCAGTATTTTCTTCTTCCTGTTATCACTGTTCATTACAGCTAGAAAGTGAAAGAGAAAATAAATTCATTAATTTTTTTTTCACATTACTGAGGATTGAACTCAGGGCTGGTGCTTGCAAGCAAGCACCTCTACCAGATGAGCTATTCTCCCAACCTCATTAAAAAATTTATACATTTATTTGTTATATGTTTTAATATTTTCTATAGATAATTTTTTGTCAACAATAGTTGCAAAATTTATTTATGTACACAATGTAAAATCTGTATATATCACTCCTATATATAAATAATCCATCTACACCATTCTTGTTCTCTGTTTTATACTTGTTATCAGTAACACAATGACTATATCATATAATTGCCCTTAGCTGTAATTCATGAAGAAACTGAAGCAAATATCATAGCAAAGGACAACAAAGGAAAATTGTAGCATGAATTATCTATTTTCTTTCTTTTTTCCATCAGGTATAATGATGTCATAACCTTCAAATCCAGAAAGAGAAAAATGGAGTAATGAAAAATTTTTTTCTTCTCCATACAAAAGAAATATGTAAAAAATATGGATCACATATACCATTTAAAATATGGTGTTTTTCCCAGAACTGTGAGATTTTAATATAGCCACTTGCATTTTACATCAATCTGTTGTCATCCTGCCTTGCTTTTGCTGTTTGGTTGTATGATCCCCTCTACTCTGCTGACTTTTTCCTGGTTGTAAGAACTTGGCATTTTCAGGTAGTAAGCCATATGTAGTATTTTAACTATGTTCTCAGTCGTGCCATAGATAGAAGGGTCATCACCCACTAGCTTCATAACATAATGACTCTGTGGACCCCAGGGTGTATTTCTTTACTAGAATATTGTTTCTTTGATTGTTCTAACAGAGCCAATGTGTTTTCCTAGGGTTCATCTATCACAAAACAATTTACAGAGCCTTGCAAAACCCCACTACCTGGAAAGAATGTATTTATGTTTTCCTTGGCTCAGAGTGAATAGCTCAGGTAGTACCATATCCCTGAGGCCTTCTTCTTTAGGTACTTTCAGTTTAAAGAAAATACATTTAGCTCACATACTGAAAAAAGGGCTGTGTTTAGATAGCTGTGAGAACCAGTGAAAGATTGCTTGAAAAGCAAACTTTCTTAGCAAAAGTTCGCCAAACTTGAGCATTATAGCTCAAACAGCGTGTCTTACATTATTTAAAATTGCTAAAGAAATTGATTGAAACATTTAATTAAAAAATAAAATGATTTTAAATGATTTTCTACCTGTTTCAATGATACTTCTATAACTTCAGAGAGAAATTAAATACATCGTTTTCATTCCCATGACATCTTTAAAATGGGATCAAAATATATTACGTACTTGGTATGCAGTATAGATTCTGCAGCGTAAAAAGGCACCAATATGAAGATCCTCAGGGAAACTTGTCAGGGTTACCAGCACCCTGAGAGCTAATGGGAACTGGACCTGAATGAAGAAAAGGCCCAAAATTTTTAAGGGGAAAATACATCAGAAGATTTCAGTGTGGCAGCCTTCTTGAGGAAAACAGGCAAAGATGGGAAAAACAAGTTGTTTGGAGCTAGGGAGCTTACCCCCATTCAGGGGCTGTTTGAAGAACCTAGGGCTATGAGCTAAAATAGGTATCAGCTTTAATCTGTAACCAGTGGATTCACACCAGAAATTCTCAGAAAAGCAACCCCCCTGCTTTGTGATGGCTCAAACAAACCCATAATTCATATATGGACACCAACATCTCATCCTTCTATACACTTTAAATGCAAGTATGTGCAGTTACTTGGAGTTCTGGGATCTTGAATCTGAGGGTGTGACAACCTATTATCATGACACTCAAAAAAATTAGTAGCAAACTTATCATTCCAATAATATACTATGCAAATGTCTCAAAATAGTTCCAGGATTAAAGCCATTTAATTCATGAAGTATTTGTTCAGCTAGAGAGGCAGGGTCCATGAGAGCAATCATGCCCTTCTGAACATCCTGGATGTGATGATGTAACTCCCTAAGGTTCAAGCTATTATTATTGCTATGCCAAACACCCATTGGATGATTTTTGACCTTTCCCCAATCCTACTGGGAAGCATTATATTTGGCTGCAGTAACATAGACATAGCTGGCATGGCATCTAAGCCTTTGTTCAAATTTTAGAGCAAAAAGTTCGTTTCCTATATTTATGATAGTAGCTTTCAAAACTTTTAATTTAGTCTTAATGTTTTCATCAATATTCACCAAATGCCAAGAATTATGAGGTTGATTTTGGTTAGCTGAGCATGTATCTGTCGTAAAACTTGAACCCCAGCATCAGCAACCATGGTTCTGAAATGTTAGCTGGGAGTAAGGAAAAAGAGGGCTGATGAAGAACTAATGTTCCTTTCCCTCTATTAAATTTGGTGATACAATTAGCCAAGACTATCTTTTACAAGTTACATGATATTTATCATCTTTTCTCTTTACTTTTTCATTTCCAGTAATTAAAGCCATGAGATTGGACAAAGGCTCACAGGCCATAGCAGGAGCCCTCTTTGTTGTTCCTGTTTATAAAGTTAAGCACGGGGCATCTGTATAATGGAGAAAATCTGAGACAGCAATTACATGACAGATATCTTCTTGAATACTACCATCCCTGAAAGTAAGGATATTACCAAAAACCTCCAGGGGTCATGGCATTCTGACATAGCTGTCTTTTCTCAATCCTTGGAGACCAATTCAAAATATATCCACCATTTCTAGAGACTTTATGTTTTACTGGCAAGATATCTGTACATTCCATCCATTTAGGAAAGGTGTCATATTCTATGATAAGGCACACTAAAGTATTAGTGGATGTTCTGTGGGAATGACTGGCTTGTTATGGGAAAGTCCCATTTTAATAACTGGACATATAATCTTAAGTCCCATGGGCCAGTGCAATTGACTCATCTAGGTCCTCCATATGCTGTCTTTTCCTCAAAAGTTACTTTTAAATACCAAGTATGTTTATCAGGGGACCAGCACATAGGTAATTTCCCACTGTAGCCAGTATAGTTAAATCCAGTACATGGATGGGTACAATGTGATTGTCTGTAAAACCTCCCATCACATGTATCATTAGTAAATGTTGGAATGGATTCTCCAGCCCACATCACTGGATGCACTAAAGGTGGATCTGGGAAATAGGTCCAATAAGTTTCCCCCAGGGACTCCACTTACCTGACAGTTCAATAGAGCCATCATAGTAACAAACATTAGGTTGGAATCTTAATACTTCCTGTTGAACTCTCTGCTCAGCTGATGCGTCAGGTCCTTCAGTTGTCTCCACAATGGCAGGTTGAGCTGCAGTTTCTGGAAAAATACAAGCATGGTGTCTGCCCAGTATTATTACTGAATTTGGTCCTCTCCATTTTCCTGTTTGTAAATCTTTCTACCAAATTAGGCTTACTGGGACTACTGTGTTGTTCATCAACAGTGAGCCATTTTTACATCACAAATTTAATTGTTTTTTTTTAAAAACAAGAGAGCATGACAAACAAATTTACAAGGTACTACATCCCCCTTTTTGTTCTTAACTTGTAGCTTAAGTGACAAACGAATTTGTTCCATAACAGCCTGACCTTGAAGATTATAAGAATATCTACAAAATTGATAATGAAACTGTTGAAAAGAAGAACTAGTATAGGCACTGTCACTGTGGATATTAATAAGGTCATTAGCAAGTCCCCCTGCCTTGTGATGACTCAAACAAACCCATAATTCATATATAGCCACTAACAGAACATTTCACTTATTTTTACAAACAGTTGTATAAAAACAGAAACATAATAATATAGTTGTATACTGTAGTAAGATTAAAAGTCACTGTAAATTATCTTAAAATTGAAGGTAAGTTGGAACTATATTGCCTGATTTTGTATTCCTTACATGTTTTTGGATTACACTATGGCCCAGGAAAACTTCATCCTATTTGGAAAGTGGAAGTGAAGAATGCTTTCCCCACAATCAGTGCAGAGACATAGATGCTACTGTAGCTCACACATATTACTGATCCCCAATCTCAAGGAATCGACATCTAGATTATAGGTCTTTCCACACTTGCTGGATCTCCTCCTTTAGTTTGACTCTTGGGCTAGGAGTGTGTGCAGGTCTGTGTAAAAGGGCTTGAGCCTTTTCCACCAGCCTTAAATGTTTGAAGGGTTTAATTTCAGCTCAATGGATTGAGTCCAGTTCACCTTGGGGTTCCACTTTGTCTTTGGAGATTCCAACTTGTTCTTATGTGTTCCATCTATTCTCCCATTATTGTATTTCAAATAGAGTTTTATTTCTTGTCCACCTTTACTGCTGACCTACCACAATTGGTAGTCAAACAGCAGAAGAAGGTAAACAGCCTTCTGTAGACTTCTCCATCAGTTATTCTTTGTACTCCCTGAAAATTGTCTTTTCCTACATCTGTTAAATGTCTTTTTTCAAGATGTACCATGCCATGTACTCTCCCAAATTGTGTAAGATTGACTAGAAATAATATTTTTAATTCCCTTCCACTTACAGTGGTTCTACATTCTGATCTAACCATATCAACATGTTTGGTGACCAAACCCCGGGGGGTGGGGCAGGATAGATGCACCTATGTAATCACAAATCCTGTTTTCCCATGTTTCCTGGCTAAGAGCTAAATTGTAATCCCCAGACTTCTCTGCAGTTAGTGAGAAGTTTGTCTGCCACCTAGAAAATACTTGGTATGATTCTCCCATGCCTCTCATTCTACCTGCTGAATGCAGAGGATCAAGTGGAAGGTCCTGAAGAACTAAGAATGCCTAAACCAGTAGAGGAAAGGGACCCAGGACCTTGAAGGATGACATGGAGCAGAGTGTCCCCATTCTTTAATTCATACCGCTCGGTGACAAGAAATTAATCTTCTTTAAAAGAAGTTTTATGATCGTAGAGTCATTTGTAATAGCCATTGACCTACCCTAACTACAAGTTTTGAATAAGAGTAAGAGCAAAGCTTAACGATACATATTGTGAAGTCTTTTGAAAGATAATAGATAAGCTTCTATATGAAAGTGAAAAGAAATGAAAAAATATACAATTAAAACAGAGTTTCCCAATTCAAATGGAATAATTAGACTCTCGAATCTCTCAAAATGAATATCTGGATAGACAACAGTGTGTTCATATCTAAAGAAATTTAACCAAACTCATAAGCACATGCACATTTATAAGAACAATAGAAATTTGAAAGTTTCATAAACAGATCTAAAATCTGAATAATTGCTAAAAAATAAGACTGATAAAAAATAAGCTCATAAAATCTTTCAAAAATAAAATTTTTTTAAATTATGAAAATAATGTTAGAAAAGACTAGTAGACATCAAACACAAGAGTTTAGAGAAAATTGTTAATAGCTATTCTAGGGTGTTCAATCATGTTCAATTACAATTACTATGCATCCTGTTAAAATTAATAAAAAGCATATAACTGCTAGTATAATACCACAACAAAAATCATTTTTAAAAAATGAATTCTGGGATCTGAGATTCAAGGAACAAAAGCTATAGTTAAACACAAATACATGCCAATTCAAAATGCAAAATCATTAAGAAATGAAATTATATAGCATTATAATAAGATCTGAATGAGGGAAAAAACATGCTGAATATTTCATTGTATGTGGAGATAGGAAGGCTAGAGAGACTAAATCTGTGACTAGAAGGAAAGACAATACTTGCAGAAAACATATACTAACAAAGAATAGAATCAACCATTCTAATGGAAACTATTAGAATAATTAAATAATATAAGTTCATTAGAAATAAGAAAAATAGGGCTGGGAATGTACTTCAGTTGGTAGAGTACTTGCCTCACATGTACAAGGCCCTGGGTTCCATCCCCAGCATCACCAAAAAAAAAAAAAAGAAGAAAATACAAAAATCATTAAAATTTTTATATGTAAAAAGTAACCAGCTAGAAAATACAATATAAAATAAAATGAAATTCATTACAAAATAAAAAAATAAAAAGCAATTAGAATTAGCTCTTTCTCTAAGTAAACACAACATATCAGAAACTTAATCACACATCATTTCAAATACATAAATTTGACTCTCAGAATGTACACACAATTCTGGTCATGATTCCAGAAAAATGATGAAAGAAATAAATGTAAATTAATGTGTAAGGATTTAAATTCACGATTAGGGCCTCAGAATTTTAAAACAGAAATAATATAATAGTCATCCTACTTATTTTAAGATCTACTGTAAAATCATAGTGATTAATTATTATACTAGAACAGAAAAATAAAACAATAAAAGACCAAATATCTCAGAAATAAACCCAAATAGTAAAATAACCATGAAAACTGATAGAGGTTATTTAAAAAGTCAATGGATTCGTGAGCTGGAGCATAACTCAGGAGTAGACTGCCTGTTTAGCCTTTGTAAGACGCTGAGATCAATTTCTAGTACTATAGAAAAAGTTAAGGAAGAAAGGAAGAAAGGAAAAAGAAAGAAAGAAGAAAGAAAGGAAGAAAAAAGAAAGAAAGAAAGAAGGAAAGAAAGAAAGAAAAATTTTAAGGGAGAAAACTACACTAATTTTGCTATAAATGGATCACAGTACAGAAACTAATTAAAATATTAAAAATAAATTCTCCATAAATTCAAACCTAAATGAGAATATGCAACTATAATTGATAAGAAAAATTACATATATAAACATATATTATATATATATTCTCTGTACTGAGAGACCATAAAATATAGACATTAATTTAAAATACTATTTATATTATTAAACAGAGAGAGAATAAATAAATGTTTTCTCCATTTCCACACATATTCCCATATTAATAAAGTTATAAGAGTGCATTGTGCATTGGTACCTTTAACTATTCATTCTTTGTAACAGATCCCTTAGTGCCAATTAAACATGGATCTCTGCTCACAGGTCTCCAAACAATGATAGATTTTGTAAGAAGACCTGAGGTAATCAGCAAAGCAACTACCTCAGTAGAGGCTAGTAGAATTTTCTTCCTGCAGGAGAAAGTGGTGCTTCTATGGATAAAGAGGCTCAGCAGAATTTGGGGGTTCAGGGTTCAAGTTTCAAACTGTAATAGAATCCACCATGTATTTCTATCCTAATTTGAAGCAAGTTACTCCTTTCCAACTGATATCCTAACTACGTATACGAGAATTTACAAAGTTTCAATTCAAATTGCATTATTCATGCAGCCTGATGTAAAATTGATCTTGGCTTTCTTTTAAACATTTCAAACATAGGTCAAATAGCCTGGAGTCTTCAAGGGATACATTAGGGGAAAAAATGAAATCAATATGGAATATATAAATTTAAGATTGACTTATTAAGGACATGTCCACAAAAATAAGGGCAAACAATTTAACTATAAAATCTAGTAATAAAAACTAAGAAGGTAGAATATAGAGTACTATAAGTTATTTAGATAAAAGTCAGAATAGTGATTAATTTCAGAAGACAGGAAGGAATTTGGTTTGGAATGGCTAACATGAATGTATTTCTTTTTTCTTGACTAGTGTAGTTGATTACACATTTCTTAACCTTAAATTCTTTATTGTCCTTTGCGATATTTTAAAATGCTTTATTTTGTGATAAAATTCTTTATATAAAAATGAGCAGAGCTTATAGGTGCATTCATTGTTTTGCTAAACCATTGTTCTGTCTTTTATATCTGACACTTTTTTTTTATTTTAGGTCCCAGAATACAAAATTTTCCACACTTTTGCCCTATGTTATAAAATAAACAAATTTAATTATTTCCAAATGTCAGTATATTATTTTCTTTGCTATCTACCCAGAGAAAAATTGTATATATGCATGAAAGATAATATGCAAATTGCATTCATTTAACCATATTTCTATACATTTGAAAATGCTCTATTGTTGATCAATAAATAAATTAAATAGAAAACATCTGTAAAACAAAATAGAAATGTCTGTAACACATTGTTGAGCAATGAATATTATCAACGTGAATTGCAGTTACGTAGTCTATGGGAAAGAAAAAATGACAATAATGTAGATTGTGTGCATGTCTGCACATGCAAAGAAAAAAATTTCTACATTTGCCACATTATGATGTCTCCAATTAAAGTAATGTAACTTTATTTTACATGATTATATATTATGGAACCAAAAAGTATTTGAGTATTTTTGTGAAATAATTAAATATGAAAACATAATATAATCTCAATAAAAATTCCAACAGGTTTTGGGCCCTAAAATACATTTTGAAAAGAAAATCCATAAAAATATTTTAAAACTAAAAAAGGTGTTGCTGATATCAAAGTGAACACAAATAATATTGAGTCAGTGTTCAAAGCACTATTGTTTATTAATTTAATCTTTATGACAATCTTATGTGGCAATATCATCATTATATTATGAGTTGATAATCTGAAAAGAGAGAAATGGTATAACTTGTACAAGGTTAGCTAGTAAATGATGAAGTTGGTGCTTAAATGATCTAGTTTCAGCTTCTGCATGAGATTTATGTGATTCCTGAGAAGGATAATATATAAGTAAATTTTAACATGTGTACAAAATTTTATATTTTTACGGATTTATGCATATATAATTTTTTGTACCAGGGATTGAACCCAGGGGTGCTTAATCACTGAGTCATATCCCCAGCCCATTTTATTTTTTTATTTGAGAAAGGGTCTTGGTAAGTTACTTAGGGCCTCCCTAAGTTGCTGAGTATGGCTTTGAATTTGTGAATCTCATCCCTCAGCCTGAGTTGCTGGTATATACAAGCATGAGCCACCAGGCCCAGTTCAAATTTATATATAGATGAATTTACATATGATATATATCACATACATGTGACATGTATATAATTGATATATGTATATATAATAACTGATATATACATATCATATATCATAACTGAGTGATACTTAGGCAAATAGATGCACAGATCAGTGTTGCGTGAGTGTGTGTGAAAGAGACCCCATTTGCAAAATATATATCATTTCACATTTTGTGTGTAAGGATTATAGATTTTAGTGTGATAATAATTGACTACTTATTAGAAATAAAAGTCATGCATATCATACATAATTCCAAAATTAATTCTAGAGAGATATATAATGCAGACAGAATATATATAAATGTATCTTAACATATCTATAGTTATATGCTGATTTAGAGTTAAATACATCTCACCAAATCAGACATAAATTTAAGAAAATATAAAGAAGCAAAAAGTATTGATTGACTTCACTTATAAATTTTTCCAAAATGAAAAGCATCCTTTGAAAGACAAAGAAACAGAAGTTCACATAGAGGAAAACAATATTAATGTTTCAGTGTTTATATTGAAATATTTTTGTCTGACATCATTTTGAAGAATTAAAGAAGAAAAAAGAAGTTTCCTCATAGTTTCAGCTTTAATTGTTCAGAGGATGAGTTTCTGAAATACTTCTGAGAGACTTTTGATACTGATGAAGAATTCATTTTTATTAATCATGCCATGTAAACAAACTTGCTTATTGTCAAATCAAGAATATTTAACTGGAAAGACACTTTACAGAAGAAGATATACAGGTGATTAACAAATATATGAAAAACTGTTCAATATTTCTAGTAATTAGAGAAATGTAAATTAAACCAACTCTAAGATTTCATCTTACTCCAATTAGAATGACGATTATTAAGAACACAAGCAATAATAGGTGTTGGCATGGATGTGGGGGAAAAGGCACACTTGTACTTTGCTGGTGGAGTTGGAAATTGGTGCAGTCACTCTGGAAAGCAGTATGGAGATTCCTCAGAAAATGTGAAATGGACCCACCTTTTGATGCAGGTATCCCACTTCTGGGTTTATACCCAAAGGACTTAAAATTAGCATACTACAATAATGCAGCCACATCAATGTTTACAGTAGCTCAATTCACAATAGCTAGATTGTGGAACCACCTAGATGCCCTTCACAGATGACTGGATAAGGAAACTGTGGCATACACACTACACAGCCATAAATAAGAATACAATTATGGCATTTGCAGGTAAATGGATGAAAGGAGAATATCATGCTAAGTGGAATAAGCCAATCCCAATAAACTAAAGTGAAATGTTTTCCCTGATAAGTGGATGATGATACATAAGGGGTGGAGTGGTAGGGGGTAAGAGAAGAACGGAGGAACTTTAGATTATGTAGAGGGAAATGAGGAGGGGGGAGGGGGTTGGAGTATGAAAGATGTGGGAATGAGACAGACATCATTACCCTATGTACATGTATGATTACATGAATGGTGTAAATTTACATCGTGTTACAACCATAGAATTTAAAGTTGTGCCCCATTTGTGTACAGTTCATCCAAAATGCAAGTCTTTAAAAGTAAAAGTTTAAAAATGAATATTTAACCACACAATATTTGATGAGCATCATATTTAAGTGTACTGTGAGTACAGGACTTTGTCACGCCCAAATTTCTGATGCAATTATTTGAACTACATTTATTTTTCTTGAAGCAAAAGAGTAAAACCAATAGCCATATATATTCTGCATATTTTAAAAGCCAATCTTCAAAAGAAATGTATGAGAATTATAAACGAGTTAGATTTCTTCAGCCATTTTAAGTGGTAACAATTCTTTTTTTTTTTTTTTTTTCTGAATAGATCTCCTGGTGCTTTATAAAGTTTAACTATTCATTATAAAATACTCAAACTCATAAATAGTGTTTTTGACATTTTAGTATTCTAAGCTGTCTTAGAAGTTTCTCTTCATGTTTTGCATTATCTTGTTAAAGGAAGTTCTACAAACAGTGGCAGTACTTCATTAAACAATGAAGTGTTAACTAATCATTTACATCAAAACTTGTGAGTGAAATCCATGCAAATGAAGTTCTCAAATATTATGTGTAACAAACAGGTGCCCAGCCTGACATAACAGTGCACCTATTACATAACACTTATCTTATTACTACTTGATTTCTGCTGAGGATTGCAGATTTTGAGTTAAAAATTAATGCCTACATATCTGTCTCTATCCTTTGAGGTTTAACCATCTCTAGAATCTTGTCTCTATGTAGAAGGCTTTGTTTTAATGAAGGAAGGCGAAATTTTGCAAAAGGAAAAAGAAGGTAGAAATTAAGGCAAAAGAGAAAAACAATAAAATAGGTTTTCAGAAAATTAATGAATGGAAAAATTACAAGGAAAAGAAATTTAGTGCTGACTTTACCTATGTTTTAAAATACTCTAATTATTAGTAAAAATAAAACCTGAATTTTAAATATAGCTTCACAAGTATTTCCCTTTGAGAATTTAGTAATTTATTAATCTGTTGAAAAAATAAGGTAATATCCTTAAAAAGTATTTCGAATATTATGTATTCTTTAAAGAAAATGTATATATAATGTGCTCTAAAGAATTATAGATATGCAATTTAGATTTGAATTCTTCTGTTAAAACATTTTCTCAAAAATGTCCATTACATTTTACAAAAGATATTAAATTATCTTTTTTTATGCATACCTAACCAAAAGCCAGTGAAGTAGCTTTACAAGGTTTTTTATCCACATTACCTCAAATGGAATAAATGAAGTCTCAGTTTCATTAAAAATTCAGTAGAAATATATATTTATATAATATATTTACAATTCAACTTAATGAAGAAATGAATATTTGACTACCTAAATGTTCTAGAACAAAACCATGAATGACTATAAATGAAACATTTATACAAATTAAGTCAAAAAATTAATTTTCATACATATAAAGAGTGAGACATTATTCACAATAGGTGGTTTATAAATTCAAATCTAGATGTTCATTGAATCAATGAATGGGTAAAATAATAGTATATATACATAATGGAATATTTATTATTCAGCTAGAAAATAATGAAAATTCCCATCATTTGTAGCAACATGGACGCCCCTAGAGGACATGATGTTAAGTGAAATAGCAAGGCACCATAGACAAACTGCACATTGTCACTCATATGTAGAAACTAAACAAGTTGATTCCGTAGAAGCAGAATAAATAGTGGTTACTAGAGTCTAGAAGGTAGGTGAAGTAAGGAGGAGAGGCTGATGATCAGGCACAAAAGCAGTTATACAACAAGAATAATTTCTTTCACCCTGTCCCACACGTACGGTGACTAATAATGATAACATTTCATATTTCAAAGTAGCTAGAGGAAAAAATTTGAATATTCTCAAACAAAGATAATATTTGAGGTGATAAATATGCTAATTACTCTAATTTGATCAATACACACTTAAAACATGTATTAAAATATAACACTGTTCAGCATGATCCTGTATAATCAGTATGCACAGATAAAATAATTTTATTTAATAAAAAATTAACAGTGAGATAAAACTTAGCAAAACCTTAACTTTGGCATTAAAGTTTTATGACATTTTAGGAACTTTTCAGGTTTCATATCTAAGTTATCTTCTTGCAATTTTCCAAGCAATTTCCTTCTCCTCATTTTCTTGACAATTTTCAGTTATTTCATGAAAAAAAAATCTGCATTTTGCTAAATAAAAGCTGTTTTTTTTTTTTTTTCTTTTTTCCTGCCAGTAAAAGTATTCCTTAACTGAAAGACAATTCAAAATCAGGAAACAGTACAGAATATATATTTTCCAGTCTTTACAATAAAAAATACAATATGATTCTCCATCAAATAATTGCTTCTCTTAATACTAATCCTGGAGGAATTCTATCTTATTTATATTCTTCTCAATCAAAAAGGGGGAGCATTTTCACAACCTCTGAGACTAGATTGCATAAAGTATAATAGCCATAATATTCATATGTTTTTTACCAATTGTTTCTGTTATAACATTGTAATTTATTTTATTTTTGTAATTTGGCTTATTTAAATGTAAATACTCTGTAAAGTCTTCTTATGTATTGTGTTTCCTTGAATTATTCAAATGAAATGTAATTTTAAACTCTGAATGTATCTTTATATAGAAATTTAAGAATCATACCTTTCTAAATCAACCATGTATTATAAGAAAACTCATTTCGTACATTAATTAAATCTTTCTTACTGCAATATTAATGACCATCAGTTTTATTAAAATATTAAATAGAACTTTATTAACACAGATATTCAAACTTTACAATTTCAGGAATATATTCAATGTATGTTAAATAGTTGCATCTCCTGCATACCTGGCAGTGTATTAATAATCAGAGTTCAGAAATGCTTTATCTTAACCTAACCAATTTTTCTCTGCCAAAATAAGGGGTTCGCCCAAGCTACTTATTTGATTTCTGAGAGCTAAATGAGCAAATGATTTTCTCATTTTGATGAATACTGACCATCTACCAAATGATTTCCACATTTCTTGAAAGTACACTAGAATTGTCCATTCCTTAAGATAAGCATGTTGCTAGAAGACCTTGGATCAGGAAATGGAAGAATTTGATCCAGGGGCAAGTCAGTCAGTCATTTAATCTTTTTCTGCTTCAATTCCATTTTCTGGGCAATGAGGATATCACTTTGGTCTATCATTTGATGAAAAAACGTTTACATTGGATCTTGACTCAATATTGGTAGATGGTGTAGACTCCTTAACACCTAACTTACTCCTACAGTGAGTCTAAAAGGAACCAAAATGCATAGGATCAATTATAATAAGTGATGTGAGAAAAATTGAGAAATTTTCAGTGTTAGGAAATGGTTGTCAATGAAAATAAATTTTACTGATTTCTGTAGATAAATATATAGTGTGACCCTATAAAGAGAACAACATTTTACCTTTATTTTCTATTTTTCTTTCAAATATTGATTTATTATAAATTTTCTGTACATTATTCCTTTGGATTTCAATAGACAACTTTTGGTTGATCAAGCATTGTACTGTATAGTTGGCAACTAGAAGAGTCATAAATTTATCACACAAAAAGATATCAGAATAAATTGAAATATAACACTTTTAAAAGTTTTAAAAATTCAATCCTACAATTTCTTCTAGAATATTTTAAACTCTTTTGTCACTCTTGCTTGGTAATATCACTGAGATACCAAATAGTACAGAAAACTAAATTTCCTTGTGACATAATAAGGATATGTATATTAATCTCATCTGAAATTTCTGATACAGAGCTCCTAATATCCTCATAATTTCCTGAATGATAGGGGTGCGAAGATTATCTTTAATTCTAATATTTAATCTTTGATGCCAGTTTCATAACAGAAGTTCCTGGCTGCCTTACGATTTCCTGGGTGATTGAAGCAACTTTTGTTCTAATAGGTGCCTCTTTTGGCTCCTAGAATGGGGGCTCATCACCCCAAATGACCCAGCCATGATGATAAAAGCTAGAAAATTTCCAACCACAGACCTTCCTATGGAGAGGGAAGAAGAGCTGAAAATTGATTTAGTTCTCAGCTGGCTGTGTGATGAGACTCGCTTATACAAGTCCCCTTAAACACAGGGTTTTGGGGAGAGTCGGCTTTTTTTTTTTTTTTTTTTTTTTTTTTTTTTTCCCACTTACACAAAATAAGTGCTGGGAGGGTGGCATAGCCCAGCTTCTATGGCAATGGACGCTCCTATGTCCAGGACATTCCTGGACCGCGCCCTGTGTAAGCTTTTCATTTGGCCATTCATCTGTATCCTTTATCATATCCTTCGTAATAAACAAGTTAAATATACAGATGCATTACCCTGATGTCTATGAGTCATTCTAACAAATTACTCAATCTTAGGATGTCTTTGGAATCCTCATTGCTAGCCGGTTTCTGAGAAGCACAGCAGAGATGCAGAGAAACCTCGACTTGTGAATGATACCTGGGGTAGGGGACAGTCCTGTGGGACTGAACCCATAATGCAGGGGTTTCCTATACTATCCCCAGGCAGTTAGTATCCGAATCCAGTTAAATTGTGGGACCACCAGTTTGTGTCCATCAAGAATTGCTTGTTTTGGGGAAACACACCTACACAACACACACAAACACACACACCACCCCACACACAGATTTGATGTTAGAAGTATAGAAAGTAGAAAAGAATGTCAGACTGGTAAGCTTTAAATAAAAAAGGTTCCCATATTTTTAACCAAACAAAAATTGAAAGCTCCGTTTTCTTTAAAACATGTGCAGTATTTTAAGAACTTTTTCACATTTGTTTTGCATGTTGACACCTTCAAAGAATTCTGGCTTCAACAGACCTATCTGTTGTGCATTTTTAACATTTTTCTTAGATATGTATTTACACAAATTTTCACTCGATAGATATCATCTTACTATCCTCACTCTCATAAGTAATTTGTTTTTTTATCCTTGATCAGTTCTTCAGAAGCGTCCTACACATTCAGTAGAAAATACTTGTTTGAAGTGTCTATGTCAGTCGTTTCCAATAATTTAAGAAATCGTGCTGAATTACATATGAAGAAAAAGTTAGCTGAAACATTTTAAATGTTGTTATGTATGTAATATAATGATTAAAAATAACAAATTTTATTTTTGAATTTACGAGTTTTTAAGTTTCTTAAAATAAGATAAAATAATATATTTGATCCTTATCTCATTTTTTAAAAAAATTTTTAATTTTTAATTTTTACAAACTGCATTTTGATTCATTGTACACAAATGAGGTACAACTTTTCATTTCTATGGTTGTGCACAATGTACATCCACACCATTCCTGTAATCATACATGTACATAGGGTAATGATGTCTATCTCATTCCACCATCTTTCATACTCCCCCTCCCTCCCCACAATCATTTCCCTCCACTTAATCTAAAGTTCCTCTATTCTTCTCTCACCCCCCACCCTATTGCATATCATCATCCACTTATCAGGGAAAACATTCGGCCTTTGGTTTTTTGGGATTCGCTTATTTCACTTAGCATGATATTCTCCAATTTCATCCATTTACCTGGAAATGCCATAATTGTATTCTTCTTTATGGCTGAATAATATTCCATTGTGCATATCCACCACAGTTTCTTTATCCATTCATCTGTTGAAATGCATCTAGGTTGGTTCTATAATCTAGCTCCAATTAGAATGGCTGTTATTAAGAACACAAGCATAATAGATCTTGGCTTGGATGTAGAGGAAAAGGCACACTTGTACATTGCTGGTGGAGTTGCAAAATGGTGCAGCCACTCTGGAAAGCAGTATGGAGATTCCTCAGAAAACTTGGAAATGGACCCACCTTATGATCCAGTTATCCCACTCCTCCGTTTTAAAATTAGCATACTACAGTACTGCAGGCCACATCAATGTTTATAGCAGCTCATTTTATATACTATTAAGGAGTAATATCACTTTAACACTATCAGTGTTTTCTTTTATTTCAAATAATATAAAATATTGTGAAAATACATACACTATTACATCTTTACCAGCAATTACTTGTTTTACATTGTATTTATTAAAAATTGTGTCTTATTTCTTATGATATTAAAAATATTTAGCTATAGTAAATTTTATGGTAGCATTTTATAACAAAATAAGAGTATTGTTTCACCTCTTCCCTTCTGTGTTATTAAAAATATGAAAAAAGTCCTCCACTTTACACATAATTGGCTTTCCATTAGAGAATCTTTCATAGATTATATTGGAAAATTTTTCTTAACCTGCTCTAAAACTCAGTTTTCTTCATCTAACTGGTTGCAAGGTAAGTACTAGGTAGATTTTTTAAGATTAGGACTAGATTATGAGAATTCTTCATTCATTATTAGAATTCACCAAAGGGCAATCATCAGGGATTTTTTAGAAGATAAGAAATTATTGTATTTTGTACCATTGGTGGATTCAGGTTTAGTATGGCCAAATCTTATACAATTTTAGGCCCACTTTAAGGAAAAAACTTATAAGATATAAAGTCTTGAAAGCAACCCATGCATGTGAGAGACTTCATTGGGTTCTTACAAAATCAATGGGGAAAAATAGAGTAAATTAGAAAAATTAAGTAGATAAAAATGATCACAGTGGAAAGCAGGAAATCTGTGCCAGGACTGTGTGTCTAGAGAGAATATTTGTGTCCAGGGAAATGAAATAATTTCTGTGACTGGAATGGATGAAATTTGAGAGGATTTTGAACCAGATAAAGTGTAAAAAAAGTGATAGGGAAGTTGGTAAAGGGTACACAAATATGTAAAATAAGTATATATTAATATGTACATGTTGAGCAAACAAACAGTTTGAGAAAAGGTCAATGGGGTAGATGGCCTAGGAAATGTAGGGCTATTTCAGCTATTTTAAGGAATTCTGTCTCTACCACAAACAAATGTAACTTTCACAAAGTTTGTAGTGGATAGGTAGGAATGGGCAGGGCGAAGGAAGGCAAGTACACTTGTATTTTACCAGGATTACTCTGGCTGCAACTAGAGGTGGAATAGGATTAGTCTGTCACAGCCAAACAGGCACTGATGGAGTGGCTTTGAATGGGTGTTCCTGGTAGATGTGGGGAAGTGAACAGCTCTGTACCTATCTTTCTATTATATATCTGACTGCCTGTTTGTCTATCTATAGTGTTTTTAGAAAGAATAAAATGGATTCAACTTGAGGAGAATTATCTCATGGAAAGAGAAGGAAGATAAATATACCATAGTGAAAAGTAATAACCTGTGGTATGAAACTTTCAGAAAAGAGAGAAAATTAAAAAAACAAACAAAAAAATGAAAAGATCATCCATCCTGAGGTGATTCACTCAATTTATCAGAATTCCTGTGATTTAAGCAATTTTAAGTCATCCTTGAATTAATTCTTTCCACCTTTGTTTTTTTCTATAATAAAGCAATTCAAACATCTAGGTCTTTAAATACCAAAAATATAGTTTACTTATAGTTATTTTTTCCATGTTTGTCTGTTGCTTATATTTGATTTCCCATAAAAATTTCAGCTAAATGAAGCAATAGAGATCAAGGAATACATACAAGACTCCTCTGCATTTCTCCCCCATGGCAGTCACTGAGCAAATGTGCACTCCTTCCTCTCTGAGGAAACAGGACATCATTAGTGACTTATAGTTAATAACTGCATGTCCAAATTTTTATTTTAGATAATTTATTCTTCAGCTAAGTAGAAAATAATTTATATTGATATCATGAATATCTAAACATTTTTCCCTTTATCTAGAGTTGATTTTTTCAGATGTATTCAGGAATTGATACACAGTCCACATAGACAGTTTTCCACCAAGTACAAAATATTTCAAAAATATGCGATAGTGAGCCCAGCTAAGCAGTTATAAGCTTATATGCTTAGACTTGTTATAGATAAGAACAGTGGAATACAAATTCAATACAGGAAAGGAAAATAAAGAATACTTTACAAAATAGCAATTCATTAATACAGAAGTATACTTAGGTTTCAGTATGCTGTGTTTATCTTTAAGTGGAAAATGAACTCTCCCTGAATTTCTATGTTCCTCCAAAGTAAGTATAAGACTTAAGGTATTTTTTGTGTTCTATGTGTTGACTAATCGCCTAGGTTAGTTTCAATCCTTTGTCTAGTTTTGAATTTAAATGTTCAACTAAATGTCTTCACATGATTATATTTATATTATTAATCTCAATAGGCTCAAAGTGTTATAAATGGAATGATTCTCTTTCATGACAAACTGTGTTCTTTCTTGTATATTTCTTTTCTCTGCTAGTATTCTCAAAAAGGTACTCCATCATTAAGTCTAGAAACTTGGGGAATACACTGGATTCCAACTTTGTCTTCCACTTTTTTAGACAAAGATTCTAATTTATTTTAAATTTCTGTAATGTTCTTATTCTACTCCAGTCCACTTTAATCAAAGTAAAGAAGAAGAAAAATCTTTGTTGAAAGTGTACATAATATATTTCTAATATTTTGACTATCACTATTTTCAATTATATAGCTTCTGAGGTCCACACATCATTCAACATGTTTTGAAAACCTTAAGCCTGGGAATGGAGTCTGTTCTGTGTTCCTATTCAGCTGCTGTGTGTACTATCTCATCTCTTGTGGCATGGTAAGATAGTTCTAACTTTTTGGAATTTTGATGAAGAAATGACTCCCAACTTGAACTGAAAATCTCCTCTAAATCCATGAACTCTATCTCCCAGCTGCAAAATTTGAGATTTAAAAAATAAACACTTCTGCCTTAATGCCATTATATTTAGCTTTTATTCTTTCTTCAAGAATTTAAAACAGAACTTTTAAGAACATATTCATGCCAAAATATGTCACTATGTTTTATAGTCTTTGAACTTGTATATTAGCATTATGCATCATTTGTATTTAGCAAATTAATTTGCTTCTTCCATTTGTGTATTGTAAGCCTAAAGGAACAATAATCCTCTTCTTTTCTTGTTCTTGGTACATCAGTACTACCACTTCAATGAAACAACAGAGAAACAAAAAAGGTCACCTTACTCTTACATATCCTTCTCGGAGAGACTAGAATTAAGTAAAACACGAATGAATCCACATAGAATGAAGCTAAGGTTATTATGGCATAATGTTTTAAGATGTGCACAAGAATGATTTTAAATGCCAGCTTTACCACA
Organism: Sciurus vulgaris; assembly: GCF_902686455.1. Lineage (NCBI taxonomy): Eukaryota > Metazoa > Chordata > Mammalia > Rodentia > Sciuridae > Sciurus > Sciurus vulgaris. The sequence continues at coordinate 62,136,660 of NC_136467.1, forward strand.
AACAAAATGAATGTGTTCAGGAAATGATAATGGAAATATTCAGAGATCATTTTATGCCAGGTTGTGGTCTGAACACTTTTGACATGTGTAATAAACATTAATTTGTCCAAGAGGAGTTCCCTCAAGTTTGATCTACTGTCGTCCTGGTGGAACTAATGCACTGCTAAGCTGCTAACCAGCACCCCTGTTGAGGCTCCATGGCCTAGCATGTTACACAGATGCAAGTTCAAGGATTATATCACATTGCTTCTCCCTACATTGGTATTCCTCCAACCATGGGTGCTGAACTAGGAGACTTGGACCGAAGCCAAGTTCCTGCCATTCAGAGTACTGTTGAATTCCACCTCATTGGGCCAGTAAGGATGATGATTATGCAGTTTCAGTACTCCACAACTGGTGGTCACGACCCTCTCCCAGACTCCAACATCTGGTCCTCTCTATCCCTGGGCCTTAACCTACAAATTTGGTGAGTGGCACGGGAATCCATAGCACTGATCCAGTCTCGTTGCACCATTCCTGAGATGTGTGTACTCTGACCACTCTGTTGACCCTTGTTGGCTTGATATCACACCCTCACTTTTCATAATATTTCTCTACATTTTTCATATTTTTTTCTAATATTTTTCTATAATATTTTTTCTAACACTGGCAATTCAGTGTTCTAGTTTCACTCTCATGAATTCCAATTCTGTCCAAAATATATCCTTCCTTTTGCTTATTAAACCCCCACTCTGTAGACCCAAGTCAGATGTTACATTCCCCATTATATTTTATCTAAATTATGTGCTAGAAAGAGGTGGATATAACATCATATTGGTATTATGTTTGCGATTTTTACACATTTTTGGCAAAAGCACATAAAATTAATTTTATTTATTTGACGTTTGCCTCTCCCATCAAAATAGGTTTTGAAAGGGAAGATGACCTTCATCCTTTTATGCCTAAAACTTAGCACCATACCTAAAGCAGAGTAGACATTTGTGAAAACTGAAATCTTCCATAAAAACACCACTCAGAATGTACTACAACATAAATAAACTAAATATTTAGATAATAAATTCAAAGCTACAATTTAAATGAAAATTATGCCACCATCTGGTCATCTCAATGAAAAAGAATTAAGAAATTATCTTCTGGAATACTGATTAAAAAAGTCAAAACATATCTGGTAACCCTTTGAGAGAATAAAAGCTTTACCAGTAACCATTTATTTAAATTGTCATTCATAATTTCAAAATAGGTTTGAAAAATTTGAATTTAAACTATCGTGTCATTTAATTTCACAGTAATTGATGGATCATCTGAGGTCTAATGAATGACCTCACATCTGAATTATTGACTCAAAAAACCCATTATTCCTGTTATTGGTTTTTAACTTCAATTACATAGTTGTGTCCTCTTTTAAAGTAGTCTAATAAAAAATATTTAAAATATGATTCATATTCTGTCATTTATAAGGTAAAACATCTTCCTGAAATTGCTGGTTATAGTTATTTCTTAAATTATTGGCATATCATATAATACAGCCATATATTCAGTTTTCATAAAGAGTCACTCCTTCTACAATACACTGCACTATTCTCTGGTAACTGAATGGCCATTTTTAAAGATATTAGATGTTAGTTGGTTTTTCATTTGGGAATATAATAATGTAACCCACGCAAACAGGTTACATGGGAATTGTTTAAAACAAGGGAATTAGATATAAATTGATATTCAACCAAAGTACTTCATGTAGGAGAAGAAAAAAACAGAGCAATTTCATGGGTAATAAAGGAAAGCAGCAGCCCAGATAGTCCATACAAAGGGCATTTAGACCTAAAGAGCACACTCTTGATGAGGATTAGACCAGGATCACTTGCCTCCTTTCTAACTCAAAAGTCTCTCAACCTCAACCTTAAGAAAGAGAACAAAATGAACTACAAGTGACTCCTGAACACCTTTTGTTCCTGGCACATGCATGTTTAACAAATTTGGTTTAAAATGATAGCATATCATTTGCTCTCCAAATCATCCACTTTAATTGCATGTTGGAACAACTCAATACAGGAAATACATCATTAGAACTTCAGATACCAAGGAGGAATACTAATCAGAAGTTGATGCTAAACTGCTAGCAGTAAAGAATTAATTGCAAATATCTTTATCTTCACAATGAATTTTCACAAGTATCTGGTACTTAGCAAGCACATGGTTTTTATCCAGAGACAACATGAGTTTTTGAAACAGAGAACTTCAATTCAACTTTCCAGGATTCTACTTTAAACCTCTGAATGTCCTTAATCACATCACTTCAGACTATATAATTTAAATTGGGCAAACATCAGCATTATCAAACTTTATTTTTTAACTCTAATGAGAAATACATATATTCTCCATAGGACCATACAAAAGTAAATAAAACTGACAAAAAAAAGTAATGTTGATTTCAAGCTTTAAAAATAAAGTTTCAAAATGAATAGTGTTTATAAAATGTACTTGATACAATAAAAAAAAGAAAAGTACACCTAATAGGAATGTTTAATTGACTTCTACTCTATGTTATCAAATAGTGCAATTGTTAACTATAATCTGTCACATTTTAAACTTTTGGTTTAGTACCTTTACAATGAAATTGTATTAATCATATCTTTTAGGTTTATACACACATGTGTAACTATATTAAGCAATGCACATTTTTCTTCTAATGGCTTGACTGCTACTTTGTAACAACTACAACAAAAAGAAAGAAAAAAATTCATAAAGTCAAATGTCTATATAAAAAGTGAAATTTTAAAAATCAGTTTTCTTTAAATCTAACAGCCTCAGTAGAAACAAATTTTTAAAAATGAGTAACATGTATTACTAGGGTAAGTCATTTCAAAATAAAATTTAATTTGCAACTCCACCAGCAATGTACAAGTGTGCCTTTTTCCCATATCCAAGTCAAACACTTATTATTGCTTGTGTTCTGATAATAGTCATTTCTAATCGGAGTTAGATGAAATCTTAGGTAGTTTTGATTTGCATTTCTCTAATTACTAGGGATGATGAGCCGTTTTCATATATTTGTTGATCACCTGTATGTCTTCTTCTGTGAAGTGTCTGTCCAGTTCCTTAGCCCATTTATTGATTGGGTTCTTTGTACTTTTGGTGTAAAGTTTTGTAATTTCTTTATAAATTTTGGAGGTTAGTGCTCTGTCTGAAGGGTATGGAAAGAATTTTCTCCCACTCTGTAGGCTCTCTTTTCACATTATTGATTGTTTCCTTGCTGAGAAAAAACCTTTTTAGTTTGAGTTCATCCATTTATGATCCTTATTTTGATTTCTTGCCACTCTGGGGATCTTGTTAAGGAAGTGTGATCCTAAGGCAATATGGTGAAGATTCAGGCCTACACTTCTTCTACTTGGTGAAAGGTCTCAGGTCTAATTCCTAGATCCTTGATCTATTTGAGTTTTGTTTTCTACAGAGTGAGAGAGAGGGGTTTAATTTCATTTTACTGCATATGGATTTCCAGTTTTCCAGCACCATCTGTTGAGAGGCTATCTTTGCTCCATTGTATGTTTTTGGCAGCTTTGTCTAGTATAAGATAACTGTACCTATGTGGGGTTGTCTCTATTCTGTACCATTGGTCTACATGTCTATTTTGGTACCAATATTATGCAGTTTGTTTGTTTTTTTTTTTTACTATGGCTCTATAGTAGAGTTTACAGTCTGGTATTGTGATACCTCCTGCATCACTCTTCCCGCCCAGGATTGCTTTGGCTATTCTGGGTCTTTTGTTCTTCTAGATGAATTTCATGATTGCTTTCTCTATTACTATGAGGAATGTCATTGGTATTTAAATTGGAATTGCATTAAATCTGTATAGTACCTTTGGAAGTATGGTCATTTCGATAATATTAATTCTGCTGGTGGAGTTTCCAACTGATACAACCACTCTGGAAAGCAGTATGGAGATTCCTCAGAAAACTTGGAATGGAATCACCATTTGACCCAGCTATCCCACTTCTCGGTTTGTACTTAAAGGACTTAACATCATCATACTGCAGGGATGCAGCCACATCAATGTTCATAGCTGCTCAATTCACAATAGCTAGATTGTGGAACCAACCTAGATGTCCTTCAAATGATGAATGGATAAAGAAACTGTGGTATATATACACAATGTGAATATTACTCAATCATAAAGAAGAATAAAATTATGACATTTGCAGGTAAATGGATGGAGCTAGAGAATATCATGCTATGTGAAATAAGCCAAGCCCAAAAAACCAAAGGCTAAATGTTTTTTCTGATGTTGATGATACATAATGGGGGTGGTGGCAGGAGGGCAAGAGAAGAGTAGAGGAACTTTGTATAGTTTAGAGGAAAATAGACTGGGTGGAGTGGGGGAAGGAAAGATAGTGGACTGAGGCAGACATTATTACCCTATATACATGTATGATTACATGAATGATGTGAATCTACATTGTGTACAACCATAGAAATAAATAGTTGTACCCTATTTGTGTATAATGAATCAAAACGCAGTATGTAAAAATAAAAATTTAAAAAATAATAAAATAAAATTCAAGGTAATTTTAGAGAACACTAACCTATTAGTTTATGAGCCTTTCATAAATACAAATAGAAGTAAGTAAAGCTATGTACAGTGGTAAGCAATATCAATTTCTGTTTAACATTTTGTCTTTTCTAAAGTTATTAAAATATCTCTAGCCTTGTTGCAACTCATGGTTATTCAATTATTTAAGAATGAGCAAATCTTTATGGAAAGAATTTACCATGCAAATTTTTGGGAGGAAAATATCTGAAAGAATTTTTTTAACCATTATTTCCTACTTGTTCACCTGTTACTTTTGACATAATTTTTAGGCAAATACCCATGACACCGTAAAATAGTAGAGGGCAGTCTCCTGTGATCACTAATTTTGGTGCCATTTTAATAATTTGCATTTTTTTGGTTAAGGTTAACATATTGTTGTGGAACCCTATAACATATAGGCCATGATTTTGTTTCATAGATTTAAGAATAACTCTTAGAATGTCCTCATTGCTGAAGTATATCTACCACAAGAAAGTGTGACCTTCTTTACTTCAATATTAACTTTTTGCTTTTTTATTTCTATTTAAATATTCCCTAGTTATGCTAATCTCAAATAAAGACTGTTTTTTTCCATTTTAATATAACTGTTTTCTTTTGCATACTTCATACAAACTAGGCAAAAGTTAAATTTGTTAATATGTAATGCTATTTAAGGTAATAAAATATGTGATGTCAGACATTTTAGTTTATTTATATTTGTTCATTTAGTAGTTTGTTTATATAATCATACTTGAGTACTAGTAGCAATTTCCATACAATATGCTTTAATACAGTAACCTTTAACATTTAAATTTTACATATGATGGTCATAAAGGTTGTCATTAATTATATATTTACCTATAATAAACAGTGCAGTTATCTTTCAAACATTACTATGTCTAAATAAGCTGAAATATAGTCAGACAAATAAATATTATTTAACACTGAAAAGAAATGAGCTATCAAGCCATGAAAACAACATGGAGTCACTTAAGTGCGTAGTGTTATGTGAAAGAAACCAGTCTGAAAGAATCTGTTTTCCGTGACACTGGCTACATGACTTTCTGGAAATAAAAAAGAAAGAAGGAAAAAAAAAAAAAAAGCTATGAAGACCATCAGACTGTAAAACTGTCAGCAGTTGCCAGGGGTTGGGTGGAAGGGAGGAATGATTATAGTTTAGGACAATGAACATTCTCTGTGGTACTACGTGTTGAACACATGGCATGACACCTTTGTCCAACCCTTAAAGGATACACCAGAAGCAGAGAATCCAATACAAGTCATGGACTTCAGTAATACAATGTGTTACTCCAAGCACTACCTATTGACCCTAATATTGTGGGACCCAAGAAATCCCACTTATCTGCGTTTTGCAATCTGGAAAACCTAGGAAAGCTATTGCTGTAATTTATGCTGAGTTTGAAGACCTGAGAATGAGTGCAACAGATGGCAAAACATACAGTCTGATGGACAGAGAAGATGAGATGAAATGTATCCACTTAAACATTAAGAGAGGCAAAACGGGATAAATTATTTCTACTTTTGTTTTTCTCCTTCAACACTGTGGATGGAACCCAAGGCCTTACCCATGCCAGGTATGTGCTACACCACTGAACTAAATCTCCAGCCATTTCTATCACCTTTTCTTCAATTCCAACCAAACCCCATAATATGTGTATGATACCACACACATTGGGGAGGGCAATATGATTTATTCATTATCACAATTCAAGTCTTAATTTCATCTGGAAACAACCTCATGGACATACTTAGAAATATTTTTTCACCTGAGCACCCTTAGATCAATAAAATTAACAAATAAAATTATCTATAATGATGTTAATTTATGTTGTATATACATTTTCTACATTTTTGTTGTTAAATTTATTAGATGACACAGAGACATTAACATGCAAGTGGACTGTGAGAAAATTTTTCACTTTACTCTTTGACATCAGAGAATTTTTTTTAATGCAAAAGCCTGAAGATTGCATCAATTTTTATAATTTATATTTTGGAATGGTCTTGTAATCTTTTATTTTTCATTTCCTTAGGTTAAAATCAATTATTAAAGGATTAAAGGAGAATTAATTTGCTATGATTTGGATCTCAAATGTTACCCAAAAATTCATGTATTAAAGATAGGGTATGCATCATATGGTTCATTGGAAGGTGGCAGAACTCTTAGGTGGTGGGCCTTGTGGAAAGAAGTTACGTCACTGGGAACATGATTTTGAAGGAGGTCTTTGGATCCTGGCTCCTCTTGTTTCTCTTTGTGGCTCCCCAGCTGCCATGTGGTGAACAGTCCTCCCTACTCATAGACACCCACCATGGTATACTATGCCACCAGAGGCTCAAAGCAATATGGTGAAGTAACCCTGGACTTAAACTTCTGAAACAATAAACCAAAATAATTCTTTCTCATTAAAAGGTGATAAGGTCAGGTATCTTACTACAGTAATGCAAAGCTAACTAACACATAATCTAAAAAAATTGTATTTCATTTTACAGTGTATGTAATGGAAAGGAAAATATCTTTTTTTGATAGAAACCACAATACATGTTTAGTTGTTTATTAAGAATGGTACTAATAGGTAAGTGTAAAAAATGGATCAAAAACAATGATTCTTACATTTCTGTGATCATATTACCCCAAAATACCAAATTTCTTGAAGCTGTAATAAAGCTCTTAAAAATGAAGTCAGGACACATATATACATAGAATATGGTCATTGTTACCATGTAAATATTTTTATACTGTAAGAATATTTGAGGAAAAACCTTTTGTCTACTCATCACTATTTGGAAATCATTAAGATAGTCTGTAACTGGGGTTTGTATAGTGTCATATGGATTAGATGACCACCTACAAAATATATTTTCGGTTCCCCTCTCATTTTAAAAAGTGGCAACTACTGAAATTTAAGAGAGAAATTTGTTTTTTAGGTTTAACTCCTTTTTATGAGATTAAAAATATCCGTCAAATGACTTAAATGTGTGCATTATTATTGTTTTAATGCAAAATATGCATAAATTTTTGTGGTAACCACAAAAAATTAATATCAGATGTTGGTTATTGAATGAGACTTACTATCACTTAGATTCTGGATTTTATACAAATATTAACCTGTTAATTTGATAATATAGAAGATGCTTCACCATAAATAAACTAGACCTCCAAGAAAGTAAAATATTATATATTTTTATAGTTCTTTCTTCCTTTCCCACCACTAAATACTATAATCAACTGGTAATGGAATAGAATCCCCACTCGATAGCTGTTTGGTTTTTCAATAAGATTTGATTTAACTCATGAAAGTTAGGTAGAAGAGAAAAACTGTTACTACCAATCAAGAGACAAAGTTATTGCCATCTGTGAGAAAGCATGATCTGAGAAGTCGTTGGTCTAAGAAGAGAGAATTTGTGGCACGATTGAAACTGTCATCCCTACAATGAGACAAGCTTTGAGTGAAAAAGGTAACATTTCTTCTCATGGTCAACCAGTGATGTTTTGGGCTTTTTAGTAACAGTATTGCAATAATAGTTGGATTCCGACCCATTTTTCCTTCAGCTCAATTAACCAAACATGGTAATATATTCTTCTATCTATACTTGAATATGGGTATCTGGAAAAATATGCACTGTGTTATTATGTGGTGTGTGTGTGTGTGGTGTGTGTGTGTGTGTGTGTGTGTGTGTGTGTGTGTACATGTGTTTGTAAGTAAAAAAAACTTTGAGTTTTAACCCATGCAATGATATGCTGCTTTTCCCCTAATATACAATAAATAAATCTGTATTTGCACTGTCATGTTTATGCTTCTTAAGATATGTTTCATAATTTAGGCCTACTTTTTTTCTACCCTTGCATCTTAAAAATATTTTATTTTGTTGTTTGGTATAAACTTTAATTCGGCATTCAGGGGGTCTTCACAATATGATCCTAACTTGCAGATGTATGCTCATCTTTATAACTACCATTCATTGCATTCATGTGTCCAAATTTTCTGACAGTTGTGCCATTATTTATGTAGTTTCCTAATCTGGAAATCACTCTATATGCTACTTTTATATTTCTTAGTTTAGTGTGCCAGGACCAAGATGTTGAAGATATTCAATTGAACTGTATGTAACTATTTCTAACCAAAAAATAAAATACCAACTCAGAAACAGCACACATCAGAAGAGGGCATAAATTATGTTCATTTCTTCTTTCCCTTTGTAAAGAAATGAATCAAAGAAAATGAAAGAAGATTAAAAAGGAAGATTTACAGTATATGAAAAGATACTGAGATATCTTCTTTTTAAAATGGTATAAAGAAAAAAGTTATCAAAGCAGATATAAAGGCACCCTAAAAATCCCCCTGTTAGAACAGGAAATAAAGTAAAAAGGAAGGTCATTGCTATGTGCAGTTTGGCTCAGAGCCAAGAAAGAAAGTCATAACCCATTTTTAAGATTTAACTTAAAAATTAAGAAGCTCTTATGTTAGAGCAAAAATAACTCTTTTAATTTTCTTTTAGTCCCTGGCATCATATATTTATTTACTTTTTCTTATGTTAATGGTAATTATTCAAAATAAGCTGGTTTTAATATCTATATTAAAGACTGATAAAAATGAAAAAATCTAGATATAATTATTTGTGTAAAAGTGACAAGGTTTTCATGGCTAAGACAATAATAAAATAGTATTTTTCCATAATGGAAATAGTGTATGTATTTGCTATATGTTTATTTATGAAAATATGTGAATATAAATGTTCATATGACCTTTCTGTGATATTGGAAAAGATATATTTGCTTTAGTATAGAATATAAATAATATATATTTATTATATAACTATTAATTATAATTTAAAAATTTTACTTTAAGTTTTCCTTGCTTAACCTCTTTGTACACAGAAATTTGTAAGCTTTGAAGTTATGCTATGGTTAGGATCTAGACAGTTCCCCAAAGGCTCATGCTGATGAGTTGGTCCCTAGGTGGTGGTACTACTGGGAGGTAGTGGGAACACCAGGAGGCAGGGCTGAGTTGGAGGAAATAGGTCATGGTGGCATAACTTTGAAGAGTGTGTTTTGTCTCTCACCTTTTTCTCTGTATTTGACTCTGTTATAGTCTCTCTACTTTTTTTCCACCATGAGGTGGGCAGTTTTACACCATCATGTAGTCTCTATCATGAATCTGCCCATATCAATTCAGTCATAAGGCTATGGACTAAAACCTCTGGAACCATGAGCCAAAATAAATCTTTTCTCCTTTTAAATAGTTTTTCCCAGATATTTTCTCACAGTAACAGAAAACTGACTAACATAAATCACATACATGCTAAGAATTTTTAACACTAGTTTCAAATAAAGTGCTCATTAGTATTATATTTTACTGCAATGAAGTGAACAATTTAAAAAATTCTAATACTTCCACATCTGCTAAACTGAAGAAACATAATATTCTGTGCAGGAGGACATAAAGTTTATTTGACAGGATTCTACCAATATGAACTCAAAGTTTAATCCTATGAAAACTTGCCAGAATTATACAGGGAACACATATTTGTGGAAAGTTTTCAGATGAAAAACATCAATAAAACAAAAAAATGATACTATTTAAAAATTTATTTATAGTAATACTTCAAACATTTCAGAATTAAAAATAAATTATTGCTTATGATTCTCAAAAACTGATGTATATCATTTTTACATTTAAAATGATACATTATAATTGTATGTATTTATGTGACACTCTTGTATTTTGACATATGTATACAATGTGAAATGATCAGATCAAATCAATTAGCATATCTACTACCAATACTATTGGTTCCTTGTTTTAGAAACAATCAAAATCTCTCAACTATTTTTGTAGATATTAAAACCAGCTTATTTTGTATAATTACCATTAACACAAGAAAAAGTCAATAAATATGTGATGCCAGGGACTAAAAGAAAATTTAAAAAGTTATTTTTGCTCTAACATAATAGCTTCTTAATTTTTAGGTAAAATAATTTTCATTTGTGTTATGGTTTTCTTTCTTGGCTCTGAGCCAAACTGCACATAGCAATGACCTTCCTTTCTACTTTATTTTCTGATCTAACAGGGGGATTTTTAGGGTGCCTTTATATCTGTTTTGATAATCTTTTTCTTTATACCATTTTAAAAAGAAGATATCTCAGTATCTTTTCATATACTGTATATCTTCCTTTTAATCATCTTCTGTTTTCTTTGATTCATTTCTTTACAAAGGGAAAGAAGAAATGAACATAATTTATGCCCTCTTCTGATGTGTGCTGTTTCTGAGTTGGTATTTTATTTTTTGGTTAGAAATAGTTGCATACAGTTCAATTGAATATCTTCAACATCTTGATTCTGGCACACTAAACTAAGAAATATAAAAGTAGCATATAGAGTGATTTCCAGATTAGGAAACTACATAAATAATGGCACAACTGTCAGAAAATTTGGACACATGAATGCAATGAATGATAGTTACAAAGATGAGATTGCAACTGCAAATTAGGATCATATTGTGAAGACCCCTGAATGCCGAATTAAAGTTTATACCAAACAACAGAATAAAATGTTTTTTAAGATGCAAGGGTAGAAAAAAAGTAGGCCTAAATTATGAAAAATACCTTAAGAAGCATAAACATGACAATGGAAATACAAAAATTTATTGTTGACTATATTCACCTTAATTTTGTACAGGATACCAAAATTTATGTCTCTTACATAACTGCATTTTCGTATTTCATATTTTACTTCTTTTTATTCCCTATTCTCTACCCTCCCTAACATCTTATGACTCCCATTTTACACTCAGATTCTGTGAAATGAGTTCTTTTAAGCTTCTACTTATAAGTGAGATCATGCAGTATTTTCTTTTTTTCTCTGCTTGGCTTGTTTAACCTAACACAATGTCCTCCAGTGAACACTTTTGTTGTTCAAAAACATTTTATTTTCTGCTTATAAATACATTACAAGATGTGTACAGATCATACTTTCTTTATCCATTCACTTACTGATGAATATCTCAATTAACTTCCTATCTTGGCTATTGTGAACAGTGCTTCAATAAACATGAAATTGCAAGTATGTATTTGATATGATTTCATTCTCCTTCCATATATATCTTATAGTGGGATACCTAGGTCATATAGTGCCTTTATTTCAGTTTTTTGAGGAGCATTCATACTGTTTTACATAATGGCTATATTGTCTCTTTATCCTGTTCTTTCTGTTGACTGCTTCCTTCACTATGGAGAAGTCATTTAATTTGGTCAAATTCCATTTGTCTACTTGTGTTTTTGTTTCCTGTGCTTTTGGTGTTCTTCCAAATTTTCATTGCCTGTACTAATGTTTTCCAGAGTGGTCTAGTTTAATTCTTCTGCATATGAATATTCAGCTGTCACATCACCATTTATTAAAGGATGGTTCTTCTTAAAATATAGGTTTTTGGCATATTTCTGGAAGGTTGGTTATCTATAGATGAGTGCATTTAATGTTAAAATCTCTATTCTGTTGTATTCATCATATGCCAGTTTTTATGAAAGTAATATTCTATTTTATTCTAGTTTGCAGTGTATTTTGAGATTAGGAATTGTTAAAGTTTGGAAATGAGGTGTCCCCCAATAGCTCATGTGTGAGACAATGAAAGAATATTCAGAGGTGAAATGACAAGATTTTGAGGCCTGTAATCTAATAGTGAATTAGTCCACTGAAATAGATTAAGTGGGTAGCAACTTTAGGCTGGTGGACTGTGGCTGAAGGATGTTGTTCACTGTGGTTGTGATTTTGAGTTTATATTTTGTCCTTGGTGAGCAGAGCTCTGTTTTCTGGATGCCACATTCTGAACTGCTTTCCTCTACCATGTTCTTCTGCCATGATGTTCTGCCTCATTTCAGGTCCAAAGCTATGGAATCAGCCAACCATGGACTGGACCTCTGAAACTGTGAGCTAAAGTAATTTTTTCCTCTTTTAAAGTTGGCCACAATGATTAAAAATAAATAAATAAACTGACTAAAACAGGTATTTGATGCCTTTGGGCTCATTTTTTTTGCTTAAGATTGTTTTACTATCTGGAATCTTCTGTGGTTACATACAAATTTGGAATTGTTTTTCTACTTACGTAAAGAATTATCATGGTATTTTAATGGAGATAGGAATAAATACGTAGATAACTTCCTGTATGGACATTTTAACAGTATTGCTTTTTTCCAACCGATGAACAGGGTCTGTCTTTTCAATTGTGTGGGGGGCTATATATGTGCTTTCTCAATTTCTTTCATCAGTATTTTACAAACTTTTTTATATAGATATTTTGTTTCCTTTGTTAAATTTGTTACTAGGTACTTTATTTGTTTGTGCCTAGGATAAATGGGTAGCTATCTTTATTTCTTTCTCTTCAAGTTTATTAATGATATATAAAATATACCAATTGGTATACATCAATTTTTTATTATGCAATTTTACTGTATTTGTTTATTAGTTTTCAGTGGAGTTTTTAGTTTTTTATTTTGTATAAAAAAACATGTAATCTTCAAACAGATAATTTTTATTCTCCTTTGTTACTTGGATGCACTTTATTTATTTCTCTTTCCTATTGCCATGGCTAAGTATTTTGGTAATTTATTAAATGAGGTTGTTTAAAGTGAACATGGCTGTCTTGTTCCAAATCATTTTCAACTTTTCTCAGTTTAGTATATTGTCAAGTGTAAGTTGGCCATGTGTAACTTGTATTGTGTTAAAGTACATTCCATCTTTACTTAACACTTTAAGGTTTTATTGTAAATATATGTTCAGTTTTACTTCATGCATTTTCTCCTTCCATTGATATGATTTTCTCCAATTCACTGACATGATGTATTGATATATTGAATTAGAAATTTTGTACAAATCTTACAATCTTGGCATAAATATCTGTAATAATGTTGTATACCTTTATGATGTGCTGCTAGATTCAGTTTGCTAGAGTTTTTTTGAGAATTTTTGCATTCATCTTTATCACGATATTTGTCTATAATTTCTGTTTTTCGTATGGTTCTTGTCAACTTTTGTTTTTGAGTAATGCTGACCTCACTGAATGAGTTTTAAAGATTTACATCCTCTCTCTTTTCTTTCTTTCTTTCTTTTTCTTGGGGGGAGAATAGTTTGAGAAAAATTAGTATCATTTCTTCCATAAAAGCTAAGCAAGGGCTAGGGATATAGCTCAGTTGGTAGAATGCTTGCCTTCCATACACAAGGCCCTAGCTCCACAAAAACAAAACAAAACCAAAAAAAAAAAAAAAAACAGCATATTACAGCATTGAAACCAACTGATCCTGGAATTTTATCTGCTGAGAATCTTTTTATTAGTGATTCAATCTCATTAATCCTTATCAGTTTGTTTAAGTTTCCTGTATCTTCATACTTCAATTTTGTTAGAGTGCAAGTGTCTAAGCATTTATCCATTTCTCCTAGGTTTCACATTTGTTGGCAATTAGTTGCTTGTATTCCTTTTGTATTATAATGATGTCACCATTTTCATCTGTAATTTTACTCATTAGGTCTTCTCTCTTTTTAATGTTTATAGTTTTACATATTCAGTTTTGTTTTTGTGATCTTTTGTACTTCATTCTCTATTTTGTTTATTTTTGGCTTTGATTTAAAATTTTTTTTCCTTCAACACACATCAATTTTGATTTTTTGTTTTTCCTTTTTTTTTTTTTCCTAATTTCTTGCACCAAAGCATGAGGTTGTCAATTTGAAATCCCCCAAGCCCTGTTTTTGACATTGGCACTTGTTCTTTTATGTCTCTTTCTTAATGTTCTCAATGCTGCTTTTGTTGTATTTTTTACATTTTCTTATGATGTGCTTCCACTTTTATTTCAAAATGTTATTTAAAATTCTCTTTTGAAATTTTCATTGACCTGAAGCCATTCAAGACCATATTGTTTATTTTTCATACATTTTACAATTTCTGAAGGTTCTATTTTAGCAGTTCCTCATTTTATGTCATCTGACTAGAGTAGTCACATAGTATAGTTTGATGCTTTTGAATTTGTCAATACTTGTTTTGGGACCTAAGATATGATTGGTCTTTATTATTGTTTCATTTACTGATAAGAAGAATGTGTATTCTGCCTCTGTTGCATGAAATGTTAATTGATGCTTGTTAGTTCTTTTGGTCTATAGTGTAGATTAACTGTGTGATTTCTTGGTTGATTTTTTTGGGGGGGTGTGGGGGTTGTATAATCTGTCCATTGTTGAAGGTTAGGCTTTGAAATTCCAAGGTATTATTTTATTAGAGTTTATCTTTTTAGGTCTAATAATGTTTGCTTCATTTAATTGCATGCTTCATCATTGGATGCATATGTAAATATAATAATTTCCTGTTGTTGAATTTTCCCTGGATCATTATATCATGATCTTTCTTTTCTATTACATTATTTGATTTAAAGATTATTTTATTTGATATAAACAGAGCTAGTTCTTTTTGCTTTTTGTTTGAATTTTCATGAAATATATTTTCTGTACCTTATGTTTCAATCTATACATATCTTTAATGGTTCATTGAATTTCTTGTAAGTAGCCTTTAATTGGGTCATTTCTTAAAATTTATTCAGGCAGCCTATATTCTTAGATTGGGGAACTTGATTCATTTACATTCAAAACTATTATTAATTGGTAAAGACAATTTTTCTGATCATTTTATATATCTCTCTTTTTTTTTTCTTCCTTTTTCTCTTCTTTATCTTTGTGGTTTAGTGGTCTTTTATATTGATCAGGTTTGATTTTTTCCCCTTTTTCTTTTGATTACTTAGTCTATTATTGAACTTTATACATTTATGTGTTTTTATGATGATAATTATTTTTCTTTTATTTCTGGATATATGATGACTTTAAGCCCTTGTTGTGGGGCTTATCTAATGGTGATTTTCCTCAGTTTTGCTTCTTTTGGAAATATTTTATTTCCTCTTCAATTCTGAAAGATATCTTTGCTGGGTATAATATTCCTGATTGGAAGGTTTTTTGGGTTTTGTTTTGGTTCTGATTTTTCCTTTCAAGACCTTGAATGTGTCATGCCATTATCTCTGAGTCAGCAGGAGTTCTGCTGATACATATTTTATTAGTGAAATGAGATTACTTACTCCGTGACTTGACAATTTTCTCTTGCTGTTTTAGAAGTTATCTCTTCTTGGGTTTTTCATTTGAGTATAATCTGCCTTGGAAACTTTTTATTTATATATTTATTTGTTTATTTATTTTGGTTGAATCTAATTTGGATCCTTTGAGCTTCCTGGATCTGGGTATACATACCTGTCCCAGAATTTTGAAACTTTTCAGCTACTCTTCATCAAATACAACTTCTATGCTTATTCTCTCGTCTTCTTTTTGGGACACAGTGCAAATACTTGATGTCTAATTCTTGTTCCATAAATCTAGTAGACTTTCTTATTTATTTTATTTTTTATTCTGTTTGTGTCACTGGGTAGCTCCATAAGATTTATTTCAAGCTCAGGAATTCATTCTTCTGCTTCATCTAGTGTGTTTCAAAATTTCTATTAGTTTCTATTTAATGCTTTCTATTTAATTCCTAAGTTTCTCATTCAGTTTGATTATGAACTTTTTTTAATACCTTCATTAAGGGTAGTTGGGGAAACCCCACTGCTTCCTGGGACTTCAGAAATACAACCATTCAGTGCAATTTGCCTGGATGCTGAGATTGATGGACAAAAAGGGAGATGGTGATTTTTTAAATATTTATAACAGATATATCTAAATAATACTATAATACATTACATATGAAAATCAAGGTAGAAAAGAAAAGTGTCAAGAATGTACTTAACTCCTAGGTTTTTGGTCTGTGAAATAGAAATGATACACAAAAAGAGAACACCTGTGTCCTGCAGTATTCATTGCCTGACATACATACCTGTAGATAGGTCGAACAGTAAGAAAGACAGGTCAGGCATAGAACTAAATGCATAACCTTGCTCTTAGGGCAACCATCTCGTCAACACAGAGAATAAACTATGCAGAAATGAAATTCCTCTGCTAAAACTGCCCACAGCTATAGTTCCCTTGCTACTAGAGTCACTTTGTTAAATTGCTGTACCTGCAATGTAATTTTATATCAACAAGCCCTCCAGCTTATTATCTGAAGAGAGTATTAAAACAGCAGCTAGGTAAATGGTGAAGAAATTCTAAATTTACCATCACTAATATATATGTATATGTACATACACACACATATACAGTATATCCATAGACATTTAAAAGCAAATTAACAGACATTAAAGAAGGAATGAAAGAAAATAAGGCAAAGTCTATAAAACTTGTCTGAAATTAAGTATTATGACTATAAAAAGTTGTGCAGAATAATTAGGGGAAAAAAAAACAGAAATGGTTCTATTTTTTTATCTAAAATCTTTGAAATAGAATTCTGAGAGCCCTCCCAATCTGATTCTGTGCTTTGTACTGTAATATGTTTTCCAAAAGACATCAGCAAATGAGATGCAACTATTTAAAACATGACTTTTCTTTGGGGCTTGTTCACTCTTGTTGCTCATGAAATCCTACTGCCCTGTAAGAAATATGGGTTTTTTGCATGTTGAAAATTTGGTGAATAAGTCTTGCAAACAGCAATAAAATTCCACTAAAATCAAAGACAATAATAATGAATCTGATATCCCATATTTTATCAAAGAAGGGTGACAGGAAATGGAATATGAGCAAACAGAAAAAATGTCATGCTTAATATTGTGACATGTACAGTAAAGACTCAAAGGGCTTGTCTTTAATATTATTTAATACATGAAATATCAGATGAACAATGTAATTGTTATGCAATTCACTCATAAAATAAGTGAAAGTAGGAATTATATCTGAGAAAATTAAAGAAAAATATATGTAACTACATCAAAACACATGAACATAAATTATGTGATAACAAATGAGAAAAAAAATACATTCTTTTTTATAAAATATAAGAAAAAAATAAACTAAGTATGAAATACAAAGACTGACATAAGTTAAATCAAATCCACATATTATTGTTGACCAGAGACTCATTTAAAAGTGATCAAGAAAAATTTAAAACAACACAGTATAAATGCTAGGCAAAGGCAACAAAAGGAAAACTGAGTCACTCCAATATTTGTCAAAAGGAAAATAAAATTAAAAACTCATTTTAAAATAGTTGCTTGATTTTATAAATGGTATAACTACAATGCACATAGAGCACCATAGTTTCACAAGCTGAATAATGAATTCACAGAAGAAAAACAAATTGTTAACAACTAATAACCTTAGAAATATAAAAACAAGTAACTATAAATGTAAAGGTGATAGAAGAGTTAACCATAATTTTCTTACTCCATGGGTTTATAGAGAGACCAGGGAAGAAGAGAGGTTCACAGGCAGGGTAGACATGCTCAAAGCACCTTATGTGCACATTTAGAAATGTCACAATTAAAATGTCACAATGAAATACATTAACATGGGTTAACAATTATAATTAACAATAAAGAAAATAAAATACTTTACCCAAATTATTATTAAAAATACCAACAAGGGGTTTCAAATGGTGGTCTACAGGGTGGCTACATTTCATGTTTCTCCAGGACTCAGGATTCAAAAGAGGAGAAATTGAGACTTGGGACAAACTCAAAGCAACCGGGTGAGTCTCTCCCGTCGGGGAGGCGTCCAGGATGGGGCGGTAGTCCCGGAACGCAGGGAACTTTGTGAAGTAGAGCTGCCGGCGAGACACCCCTCCCCCCACTGGAGCAGTGAACTCTGACAACTGGGAGCGTCGTAGAGGAGGCCGCTCAGCACAGTGCTGGGACTCGGAGCAACCACTGGGGCTCCGGGCGGCGGCCCAGAGGAGGGGCTGCGAGGAGAGCTGTTTGGACTCAGAGCGATCATTCCTGAACACCAGAGCCTGCCCTGAGGAGGAGGAGGAGAAGTGTGGCTGCTTGGATTCAGAGTGACTATACCAGAGCTATGGGCGGTTGCTGGAGGAGGAACTGCATGGCGAGCTGCTTGGACTCAAAGTGACCTTTCCTGAACACCAGGGCCTGCCCGGAGGAGGGGAAGAGGAGGAGGAGGAGGAGGAGGAGGAGAGCAGTGGGTCGTTTGGACCTCAGAATCAGACCAGAGACCCTGCAGATTATAGAAGGAAAAGTAGGTCCAGATCTTCAACATGTCGGCCTAGGACCAGACATCCTCAACAGGACTCCATAGCACAAGAAATAAAAGCAAGAATCAATAACTGGGATATATTCAAACTAAAAAGCTTTCTCTCAGCAAAGGAAACTATCAGCAATGCGAAGAAAGAGCCTACAGAGTGGGAGAAAATCTTTGCCAATCATACTTCAGATAGAGCACTAATCTCCAGAATCTATAAAGAACTCAAAAAACTCTACACCAAGAATGCAAATAATCCAATCGACAAATGGGCTAAGGAAATGAATAGACACTTCACAGAAGAAGATCTACAAGCAATCAACAAACATATAGAAAAATGTTCAACATCTCTAGTAATAAGAGAAATGCAAATCAAAACCACCCTAAGATTCCATCTCACCCCAATTAGAATGGCGATTATCAAGAATACGAGCAACAACAGGTGTTGGTGAGGATGTGGGGGAAAAGGTACACTCATACATTGCTGGTGGGGCTGCAAATTAGTGCAGCCACTCTGGAAAGCAGTGTGGAGATTCCTTAGGAAACTTGGAATGGACCACCATTTGACCCAGCTATCCCACTCCTTGACCTATACCCAAAGGACTTAAAATCAGCATACTACAGAGATACAGCCATATCAATGTTCATTGGTGCTCAATTCACAAAAGGCAGATTGTGAAACCAACCTAGATGTCCTTCAATTGATGAATGGATAAAGAAACTGTGGTATATATATACAATGGAATATTACTCAGCCATAAAGAATGATAAAATTATGGCATTTGCAGGCAAATGGATGAAATTGGAGGATATCATGCTAAGTGAGATAAGCCAATCTCAAAAAACCAAAGGCCGAATGATATCGCTAATAAGTGGATGAGGACACATAAAGTGGGGAGGGAAGGGTTAGTGTTAGGGTTAGAGTTAGGGTTAGGGAGGGGGGCAAGAATGGAGGAAGGAAGGACTGTGTAGAGGGAAAAGAGGGGTGGGAGGGGTGGGGGGAAAGGAAAAAATAACAGAATGAATCAAACAACATTACCCTATGTAAATTTATGATTACACAAATGGTATGCCTTTACCGCCATGTACAGAGAAACAACATGTATCCCATTTGTTTACAATAAAAATAAATAAATTTAAAAAAAAAAGAGAGATCAAGGAATGAATACCCCCCCAAAAACAAAACAAAAACAAAAACAAAAATACCAACAAAAGAACTGAAATATCTGAAAATATTTTAAATCTTTTAAATATTGCTGAGCAAGGAAAATACATAATTGTGATTTGGATAACAGAAAATAATAGCATGTCAAACCTTCTAGAATGAATCCAAAGCAATATTAACAAAATGATCACTTTAAAACATTTTCATATTTAAGTCAGAAAAAATACACAGTTAAATAATCAAATTGATAGAACAATAAAAATTCGAATGATGTTTAGAATGAAAAAGGACAAACATATCTGAAGATCATAATCCCTAAATAGAAAGAAAATGGAAGAAGCTTCTCCCCTCTCACAGAAATTTTGCAAGTCACTCCTTGCATGCCACATCTTGCAATACCATCTCATTCATCTAAATGTCTGTAAGGTTACAAAGTGTCAGAAAAATCTGCTTTAGGGCAACATTTCTTATGAATATTGACATAATTATTTTAAATATAAGCAAGTCAAATAAAAAGTAAGAGTGTATCGATTCTAGATATTAAGTAAACATAGTGTGATGACTTAGTGCTACCAATAGTATACCAAATATGTACTATGAAAAAGGTGCAGTAAGAACCTTACAAATATGAAATGAATTTAATAAAATTTATCACATATTACAGGTTTGTTCACTTTTTAAATATGTTTCAATTAGTTATACATGACACTGGCATTTTGACATGTCATACATAAATGGAGTATAAATTCTCATTTTTTTTGGTTGTACATGTTATGGGATTACACTGGTCATGTAATCATATGTGTACATATGTCAAAATGTTCAATTCATTCTATATCCTTCCTACCCCCATATCCTCTCTCCTCCCTCACTCCCTTCTGTCTAATCAAAGTATGTTCTTCTATATCCCTGCCCCCTTTATTGTGAATTAGAATCTGCATATCAGAGAAAACATTTAGCCTTTGGTTCTTTGGAATTGGCTTATTTCACTTAATATGATATTCTCGGTTCCATCAATTTACCTGCAAATATCATTATTTCATTCTTCTTTAAGACTCAGTAATATCCCACTGTGTATATATACCACATTTTCTTTATGCATTCATTTGTTGAATGGCATCTAGGTTGGTTCTATAGTTTAGCTATTGTGAATTGAACTGCTATAAACCTTGATGTGGAAGCATTACTGCAGTTTGCTGATTTTAAGTCCTCTGGGTATAAACCTAGAAGTGGGATTGTGGGGTCAAATGGTGCTTTCCATAATGTTGCAACAATTTGCAGTCCCAATTTGCAGGTATATAACATGAATATACCTTCCTTCCCACATCCTCACCAACATTTATTGTTGCTTATATTACATATTTTTTAAAAAAGAATACTTTAGATAAATTAGATAACAAGTAATTATAAAGTCAAGAATAAGACAAAACATTCATACTATCTTTTTTATCTAATATAGTTCTGGGAAGTTTAGCTAATACAATAAGGGTGGAAAGACTATCAGGGTGACTACTGAAAAGAAAAGAAAATCATTATTTTTGTAGATTTTAAGAGTATATTTTGAGAATACCAAGAATATTGACTATAAAGTGAAGGAACCAACAAAGCTATTGAGTAACATGAAGAGATTTAAAATAGATTAAATGGAGCTAAAAAGCTATTATTTTCAATATAAAAATTATAAAAAGAATTTTAAAACAGACATAAAAATTGAACTATATATAATAACAATAAAATTCACATGAATACACTTAAAAAGAAATATTGGTGATCCAAGATGGCAGACTAGAAGGTGACTGCATCTCCTATCGCTCCAGAACCCAGGATTCAAGAAGGGGAGGCATTGAGAGACTCAGACTAACATAGAGCCATGGGGTGAGTCTCCCCCACTTGGTGAAGCTTGGCCGGGGCGGCAGGCCCAAACAGGGGCGGCTTCTCAGAGCAGGGCCGGGCAGCTAGAGTCTTCCCCAGGCAGCCCTGCTTCCTCTGGTGGCAGGCTCCTTCCACGGCCATCTTCTCGGAGCAGGCCACCCAGTGAGAGTCTTTCTGCACAGAGCCAGCTCCAAGCCCTGGAATCAGTAGCAGGCTAGGGGCAGCTTTCTTTGGAAACACTACATTATCAAGTTCCTCCAAGACTTCAGGCTACTGAAGGCTGGGAGGTGATATACTGGAAATCTACAGGGACACTGTAAGCCAATAGAGGAAATCTGCAATATCTCAGAGTCCCACTGATATCTGACCAATATGAGAAAACAAGAGAAGAAAATTCCCAAACAAACCTAGATACTATATCAATAAAACCCAATGACAGTGCAGCAGAAGAAATGTCAGAAAGGGAGTTCAGAATGTACATAATTAACACAATCAGGGAAGCAAACGAGGAGATCAAAGAGCAAATGCAGGCATTAAATGAACGCACCAATCAACGGTTAAAAGAGCAAATACGGGAAGCAAGAGATTATTTCAATAGAGTTAGAGATACTAAAAAAAAAAAAAAAACAGAAATCCTTGAAATGAAGGAAACAATAAACCAAGTTAAAAACTCCATAGAAAGCATAACCAATAGGATAGAACACCTGGAAGACAGAACCTCAGACATTGAAGACAAAATATTTAACCTTGAAAACAAAGTTGACCAGAGAAGATGGTAAGAAATCATGAACAGAATCTCCAAGAATTATGGGATATCATGAGAAGGCCAAATTTAAGAATTATTGGGATTGAGGAAGGCTTAGAGAAACAAACCAAAGGAATGAACAATCTATTCAATGAAATAATATCAGAAAATTTCCCAAATCTGAAGAATGAAGTGGAAAACCAAGTGCAAGAGGCTAATAGGACTCCAAATACACAAAATTACAACAGACCCACACCAAGGATCATTATTATTAAAATACCTAACATACAAAATAAAGACAGAATTTTAAAGGGGGGAGGGAGGGAGTTAGCATTAGGGTTAGGGTTAGGTTTAGGGTTGGGGTTTAGGAGGGTGGCAAGAATGGAGGAAGGAAGGACTGTTTAGAGGGAAAAGAGGGGTGGGTGGGGTGAGGAAAAAAAGTAACAGAATGAATCAAACAACATTACCCTATGTAAATTTATGATTACACAAATGGTATGCCTTGACTCCATGTACAAACAGAGAAACAACATCTATCCCATTTGTTTACAATAAAAAAAAGAAATATTAAGACCTATAAAATGAAAATAATAAAACTTTAGAAATAATAAAAGAATAAACATCAGAAACTTCACAGTTCTGCTTGGGAAGTTTAAATACAATATAAGTTCCAACTCTTTTCAAATTAAGTTACAAATGCAATGCAATTTTAATTTGTCATTTTTTTGTGGCTAACAATATGAAATGTGTGAGAATATATGCACACACCTATTTGTATTATATATTCATACACATACACACATTTATAGTATTTCAATTAAGCTAAGAAATTGTGCATTAAGTTTATTAGAAAATTATTTACTACTTATAAATATGCACATACTAGTTTGCTTCTTCTCATAATACACGCAATTTAAAAATACCTATGTCCAAAAGATCCAGTGTATAAAAGAAAAGTGAAGACAAATGATAATATAAGAAACATTTTCCACATATACATAAGATTTATAATTTTAAATATGTGGGTATTTAAATTATTAAAAAGGAAATTATGATGATAGGAAATAAGAAAACATGAAAATTTCAATTAAAAAAGGTAGAATGCAAATTTACAATTGATACTGTGAATATGATCAGTTTGGATTGACTTTGGAAGACAGAAGCTTTTCTGCTGGACTGGGTGAATAGGATGATAACACTATAGATTTGCAGCAGCTGCTATGGAGAAAGCTTTTGTTAAGATTGACTTTTTCAGAGACATACAGAGCAGAGAAATGAAGAAAAGCCCCTGAACATTTAGCTGGGTCAACTCGTGGTAACTCTTCGAGTTGTAGTTAAGTGAGAAAATAATCTCTTTCTTTTTAATATTCGATGCAAGCTTATTCTCTCTAGTAAGAAAATAAATGTAGTTATGATTAACAATGCTTAAGATGCAGAGGACTAATAAATATTTTCCAAATATTAGATTAACTATGGAAATTGTTTTTCAACAGCATTTGGCAGTATTTATCAACCATGTTCAAAAGTTCTATTTGACCAGATACACTGTGAAAATAATGAGTATGCATGCAAAAATGTAAGTATACAAATCAATTAAATTACTCATAATAAAGATGAAAATAAAAGGTATACTTATTTAATAATAGAGATTGCTTTAATACATTTATGGTAAATTACTTTGATAAGAAAAATATTAGAAATATTTTAGAAAAATGTTTAGCAAAATTTGCTGATATTCTGTTATTTAAAAATGTGTTCTATTCTGCTTGGAGCCTCTTTAGAAAAATAAGAATTATATACACACACACAGATATATATAGATATATATATATGATGTGTATATATACGTATATATATGATATATATATAAGATATATATATGATAGAGGATTATCAAATATAAATAGCAATTGCATCCATGTAAAAGCAATGTTATTTCAATATTTTCCTCTTAATTGCACATATTTAAATATTTTTCCAAGGAACATCTATAAACGTTTAATTTAAATAAAAATAATTCCTTTTATTCAAATAAGGACGAGTCCATGGAAGCATGAAAAGGAAGGAAGGCTTGAAAAGATTGATTTACTGAAGGATGAAAGAATAGGGAGAAAGGAAAAATTAACATTTAAAAAGTAGGCTAATTATTTTTTTCACTTGGATAACTTGAATAACTTTTAATTTCTTAATTAAAAACAAAGAAAGAGAAAATGTCTACCTCTACGAGGAATAGAAGAAGAAAATAAAAATAATTTTCATATCCCTATATTTATAGATGTTTCTAATTTTCAATAAATTTATTATGTGATACTGAATGTTGTTATTATTACCTCAGAAATATCCTCTATCAATCATTTGTAATGCTTTTTAAATAATTAGCACTGACTCTAAGCACAAATGACAGAGGCAGGAGGTGGGAAGCAGACCTGGGATCAGCAAGCTCTTCTTGGTTCAGTGGCAGAGTCAATCATGCGAATACCTGATGTGGCTGCTCATTTGGGGCAGAAAATGGCAATGGGCTAAAGCAAGGACATGAGTTGTGTAGGCTTCATTTAGGGTGAGACAGGAATGTCGCTCCTGGGGTTCATTATATGGGGTCAGCTGATCCATTAAGGTGGGACAGGAGTGTGGATCGGGAATTTCCTGGGATTTATTGTGTTGGGGTCAACTGACTTATTAGGGTGGGGGGTCAATGCCAGTCAGGTGTGAGTTACTTCTGGGTTCTCTCCATTTTCCCTTCCCACCATCCCTCTGCCTGAGGCCTGGGCTTTTAAATGACAAAAGCTTCAATTTTACCCCAGACAAGGCAGAAGGGGAAACAACTACAGCTAGGGGGAATATCCTGAGCCTCATTCTACATCCTTCATTTTCTACCCTGAGATGGGAAATGAATTGAGTAATCGATATTAAATCTGACTGCTTCTTCCTGTGATGGGGTGAAGTAGAGGTACCTCCCCCTTTCAGAACTCTGGAAGAGAACATGGAGACCCTGGTGGTAAAGGTTGAAGAGGGGTATATGTGGGACAATCCTTGAGATTGTTGTGAGTGAAGTCCTCCTTTTCAAAAAGTCAGGCAATAGGAGTGGGAGGAGGTGTGTCCTGGGAGGCAGTTTGGTCTGGTTAGGTCACCTCCCTAAGAAACTTTTTCTGTACAAAAATTAAGAATAGGGAGAAGAAAGATTATTATAAGAAGAGTTAAGAATAATTGATTTTCTAATGCTGGGAAATACTTTCAGCAGGTAATACAGTTATGACCCTAGTTTTCCTTAATCAAGGCTATTGTGTCCTACTCATACTTAGGGTGCATTCTCCATGATCTCAGGACTTCAGGTCCTTCGAAGCATAGAAAGCATGATTAGCCTTGGAACCATATTTCCCTGATGTTTTAATTGTCTCCATTCTGCTTGACAGACTATGTAAAACAAGAACAGAGATAAGATTAACAGTATAGGCATAGCTAGTAACCCAGCTACATGTGCAGAAAAGTATTTAAAAGAGTTAAGAGAAGAAATGTCTTCAGCCAAATTGACCCAGATTTCTTCATTGTTAAAAGCAAGTGCCTTTGCATTACTATGGCCAGAACCTGAGATTGTAATTTCAACACATCCAAAGAAGCATTATGAAAAGGCTCAAGCCCCATTAGGTGATTACATATACATTTTGCCTTTGAACCTCAGTATCATTATACGGAATTCTAGTAACACAAAATTGGATAACTTTGTAATGACACTGAAGTCTCTGAGTCCATCATAAATCTTGTACTTGTTCTTCTAGCCATATAACAGAATCTTTTAATTGTTGAATCTCACTTAAAATTTCCTGATCAATATGTACCTGAGATTCCTAGGTATCAGTAAAATTCTTTTGAAATTTTTGAAGGTAGATGCAGAAGCAATTACTCCAGCAACATAACAATGCCAGCTATTAGCCATCAGATAAAATGTTTAGTACTTTTACAGGGAACCAAGAGACTACTGGCCTTTTGGGAATCAAAACAGTTTATCCTGGACTCTGCTGTATAGTCTGATTTACATGTTGTTGTAACATACAGTTCTCATATATAATATAATATATATTTTGTAAGGTGTTACATTGTACTTGAATTGGTCTAGACAATAAAACATAGGGACCTAATATATATGTTGTGAGGTAGAATTCTTTATGAAAGGAAATATTAAAATGGATTACATGTTTAAACTTACTATATTGAAAATCACTATTCTAGATTCAAAAGGGCTCCTGAGTTAGATCTATTTTCCGTATTCCAGGTGGTCCTAGAGCTGTTTAACCTTGTCTGGTATCACTGCCAATTGCTTTACATAGAAATAGCATTCTTTCCCAACCAGTTTTGCAGAAGAATAGATGCCAGGAAGTCCAGCTGATTTTGTGAATTCAGTACAAATTGGTGACCTGTAGGATATTTGCAATAACGTGTACTGACTATTTTTATAGCAAAGAGAGTTTCCTAATTCCATTGCTCTTGGGCCAATTTCAGTGGATGATTTTTAGCCCTCTGAGTAAGTGAAAAATCTGGGGGGCTCTTCTCGGTCTGATGTGTGTTCTTATTAGAATGAGTAGACTTTGGTGTGGGATAAAATATCAGTTTGAGGAGTAAGGAAGGTTAAGTCACAGAGGACAGTCTAATTTTCATAGGTAAGTATAAATATAACCTCACAAAGGAAAAAAACTCAGAATTTGGGAGGCATCAGGGCTGTGGAACTGATATAAGTGTATATCTTAATTTCTGTTAAAAGAACAATAGTTTTTTCTTTTTAAATGCCCAGGAATGGCTATATTTTGGTTATACCTTTTTTTTTTTTTTTTTTTTTTTTTTTTTGCTATGTGTTTAAGATCAAGCTGATCAAATTGATCTTGTTCCTATCTGCTGTTAAGAGTCAGCCGAGTTCCCTCAGGGGTCACTCTTGGGGAACTTGAGAGCAGCATCTTAGTTCTTTTAGTGCCATTTGCTAGGATGGATTAGGGTATCCTTGATGAGGTGGCTTCCCTTGGAAGCATCATGGATATCTCCCTTCTCCAATGACCCTCCTCTTTGCAGCAGGTGCATTGATTGGCTTTCCATTCTTCATTAGTCTCATTAATCTCCCTGATTGGGAGATCAAGTGGCCCTGAGTTGCAAAACCCTTAGAAAAGTCCCCTTGTTCCCTGGGTTTAGACTGACTCAGAGAGTAGGAGTCATATATTAGTGTTTTGGATCCTTTTATTCTCAGCATTAATCTTTAAGCCTTGATCTTAAACATTCAGCAAGCCAGTCTCACCAAACTTAAAGATTTTAACTTTAATGTCTAAAACATTACAGTCATTTATCCCTTTTATTTAATTGGGGTCTGTATTAGAACTGGAAGTTAAACTTATATCTAACCTGTTCTTTAGATGATTGCTTGTCATCCCAAATTAACCTAGGTTATTTGTTCTTGAAGTAGTGATATCGCCATTTACCGGTGACGAGTTCTGCTCCCTCTAATGCTAAAGTTTGAACACTAGAGGAGCACACCAAGGCAAGCATATTAAGCAGGTTTTATTTAAAGGTAATAATACAGACTTCTCTCAGGAGGGAGAAGGGGGCCAATGGCTGATGTTCTTAAATCCCCAGAAGTGAGTGCACCCTACATCTTTTATAGGTTAAGGTTTCTTTTGTTCTTTAGTTCTCTCCTTCCTGCCTACCTGACTAGGCCCGGTTTTGCAGGTGAGATGTTAAAAAGTGAGAAGCCAATGGGGCATGGGGAAGGTCGAAGTGATTCAGCCAGGCAAGGGCCCAGTGGGCATTAATTAGCATCTCCTTGCTTTCTGTCCTTGATAAAGGCAGGTAAATCTGGTAATCAATGGGCTCTGGAGGTCCTTGACATTCCATTCTCCCAGGGGCAGTCTCCAACTTCCAGAGGCAGGTGGCTTTCATGGCTTCATTTCTTCCATTTGACCCGATCCCCTATTTCTACATTAACTGCCTGTCCTTAATTCAGGCTTCAGTAGCATTGAAAAACATTAACAGGCAATATTTAGAGAATTTACAAGGAAAATACAAAATGAAATAAACAAGAGTAAAACATTCAGTTTGTGTAATAGCTAACCTGAATTTTGGCTGAGTTACACATTATATATCCCCTGTATGAGATCACGGTGATCTTTATAAGAAAACAATCTTTTGAACACAACTTTAAATGAACTGAAGTCTGGCCTATTTTGGAGTCATTCTAACTGAAGTGTTTATTTTTCTTTCTATCCATCGCACTGTGCTGGGGATTCGAACCCCCATCCTTCTGCATTCTTGGCAACCACTCTACGAGTTGGACTATATTGTCAGCACAAGTCATTCTGAGAGGTAGAGTCTTATCTCAGGTAAGGTGGGGCTATTCACAAATATTAGATGAAGTGTTGTATTTCTGAAGCTGATCTTTGCCTCTTTCTTAAATATATCATTTTACAAAGTTTATAAATATTGTTTCCTGAGTCTATATGAATGACAGTTAACACAATGTAACATTATATTCAAAGCATGAGTCAAAGTAAGGCTAAGAGAGCTTTTAACTTTCTTTTTGTGACAAATGCTTTCATGTTTAACAATCTTATCCTTTAAACAGATCAGATTCTTATTATCTTTTAGAAATACATTTACATTTTTCTCTCATTGTAAAAGGTAACATAAGGCTCAGGTTTGGTTATGGAACATTATGTGATATAAGTAAATCCCCAATTAAATTTGCTATTCTTATAAGTATAAAATTAACATAACTTTAGTTTGGAAAATAACGCTTGATAAAAATGTTCTTTTAAATCCCCTGCTTTAAAGACTTGTATAACTGGAAGATAAATATATTTATTACGCTATACTTATGTTTTATATTAACCAAATTTGGTTTTTAAAGGAAAATTTAGATTCTGTAATACAGTGTAAAACTTGAAAATAATAGTTGTTGCTGAGTTGTATAGACCCTAATTCCTTTAAGATGAGTTGCTTTAAAGAATAAAGCTTAACAGACACAAAGTTAAGAGTAAATTAATGTGTTAAGAAATTCTTGTTACTTTAACACATAGATTAAACCTTGGATTTATATCAGTACATTAGTATTTGATCTTAGGGGAAAACCTTGAATAGCTTTAACTGATTGTGCCCCACATATATACTCCATTTCAATAAGAAGAAAATACTTTATGTCATTTACAGTACTCAAATTAAAACATATTTAAAACTTTTGGACCTCTTGTACATAGAATTATATCTGTTTGTTTACTAGTTTATGAAAACACAATGCTCAAGTATATCACTTCATGAAATTTAAGAAGTTAGGAGTACTTGATGTTACATTTAACAGCATTTTAACTTTGTAAATTAATAAGATACCTCTAACAAACACATTTATGATTAATTCCATATGTTAAATACTAATTATTTTTAAAATTCAAGGTATCAGAAAAGTGTGTTGAACAGCACTCACCTCTTCCTTCTTTGAAATAAAATCCTGAAAACAATGGATTTATACACCTACATTTTACTAGTTGCTTGACCACCTAGATAAACCTGTGAGTTAGTAACTTTAAAGACATCCTTCACTCTCCTCTGTCTAGTCAATGTAAACTGAACTCTTCAAACCATGTGAACCAAAGTTACTTGGATCCATACTTTAAAATTTTAATTTATGAGTGCTCATTCATCGATATGCCAATTTCGGTACACACACACATGTAGACAGGACAATACACTAGTGGACACTCATACACAAAAGCAAAGGCCTTGTAGCTTTATAGAACTTGTTAGATTGAGCACCAACCCTTGCAAATTGGCCTCTGTACAAAACAGAGTGTAAAAAACCTCTATAGTTGAATAAAATAGACCTGATCAGAAAAACATGTTAACCTAGGCATGCAGGATCAAAATCATGAGTTCAAAAACATAGAATTTTAAAAAAACAAGAGTCCTAGAAAACATGACATGGCTGCTAGTTATTTTAGTAAAGCAGCATGAGAGAGTGAGAAAGAGAGAGAGAGGGACAGTTAGAAAGGGGAGAGAGAGAGTACTGAAATTATATTTTTCCCTGTGTTGCAGTTAGTTGTTTACACTGACAGTTTTTTCCCTTTTTTCCTTCAGTCTCAGATTAGTCCCCTGCTGAGCCTGTGCCATTTACATTCCAATGCAAGCTTCAGTCTGGGTTAAAAGCCTCATGCCTAGGGCTTTTTAACTATTTTTTACCCGTTAGTAATCAGGCCAGGTTCAGATTAGATTTCCCATTACTTTTGAGGATGAGGCTGTTATGTCAAGCTCCTTACTGAGACATGTCGCTGGCTGTTGGGCTGGTCTGTTCTCTTGTGTGATTATTTCCAGGAGTATGTCTCCTTTCTTAGTGACAAACAGGTTAAATTTTTGCTTCATAGATAAGCTGAGGACAAAGGCTTGAAGTAAGACTCTTTTTTCTATGACCTCGGGCCAGAACCACACTCAGAATGGAGGAAACTAATTAATTTTTTGATAATTATTTTAAGTTTAGGGAGGACATTTACCAGCTAGTTGTGCCCTTAAAATGTCTTGAAAAGGGAAACGTTGACTTGCTGCTCAGCCATTCACCATTTCTATAACTTGGGGCTCCTCAGATGTATTATCTGATGTGACAGGACAGTGGAATTGGTATCCTGTCATTCCAGCAACTCAGAGAATGGGACTTGGGAAGCTGGCTGCATTGAGGGTAGCGGTCCTTCCCTGGGGACAGTCCACCTTCCAGTGTCCCCTTTGCCTATCTATAGTTGGGACAGGGCGTGGTGGGGGGCCTTGGGTTATGGCTAGCTTTTTCCCAGTATCTGGTCTGCCCACATTTGAAACAGGATCCAGGAGGTGTATTCGAGAGTCTGGTGGGGCCATGAGCAGTGGTGGCTTTTTTAGGGCTATGGATGACAGGCTAGGAGCTGATGTTTAGTTTTAAGATGGTTTTCTTTCTCCTGTTTGGCCTTGTCTTCCCTATTTTTAAAAGTCTTGAAAGCAATATCTAGAAATTGCTTTTGGGAAGCATTGGGGCCCTTAATTTATTGTCTATGCTTTTTATGGGTATCAGGTGCAGACCCACTGATAAATTGGACAGGGAGAAAAGAGTACCAGAAGAAGTGTGAAGGTTTAGGGTGGTATATTTGGTAACTAAGTGAAGGAAAAAGAGAACTTGAAGGTAAGGACTCTCAGACAAGTTGCCATTCTGTAATAAGGTAATTTTTTTTTTTTTTTAATTTTGGAGAATTTCTTGATCAAAGGTCCCATACTTGGGTCATTGGTACAGATTATCTAATTAGTATTGTGGCCAAATTTGAGTGCTGAGCTTAATGAGGCATTCAGCTTTGAAATCAGTTTGGAAATAGGTTTGGAAATAGAAGATCTTAAAATTTGGTAAAGAGACAGACCAATGGGGTGTGTCTGGGAATTGACTGGACAACTCCCATGTTTGGAGAGGCTCAATGGAAGTGATGTTTTAAGAGGGGAGTGTCCCCTGAACTCTTATGTCACAGGTGACTGGACATCTCCCACTGGGGTCTGGGATCACCAATCTTAATCTGGCAACTCCCAGGGTCCCAGAGCACCAAAAGGCAGGGTGTCAGGGCAGGATACCTGTCTCATGGAGACCAGATGGTTTCTTACTGCTCTGGAGAATTTAAAGGCCAGTTTTAGATACAGGAACAAAATGGCAAAGAGGTCTCTGATTTGCAGGTCTGCAGGATATAGGGGGGAGATAGGGAAGAGGATTGTAAGGGTTTAGGTAGGTGATCAGAAAGTGGATGCCTTCAGCACCAGGAAAAGATTTGATACAAATCCTTGCTCCTTCCTTGTAGCAAAAGGCAAATAAAACCTAGTCCAGAGTTGGGGTCAGTTATGGGTTGCATACTGGCAGCCATTCAGTAAAAGTGAACTCAGAAGGTGTGGAGGGTGTCCTTCTATAGAAGTGGCGGGAGGAGGTGTGGGAAACAGTCAGTCTGGGGACTTAGCTGTAGCTGTATGAGCCGTGGCTGGGTATTCCCCAACCACAGTGGACCACAGGGATGCTGGACATTCAATGGTCACTTCCCAGGTCTCATCGGCTATTTAATGTGGCTGCTGGAAAAGGGAAAGAGTTGGGGGCGGGGGGAATGGTCTCTGATTTGGAGGTCTGCAGGGAGTAGGCAAAGGGAGGAATGTGGGGGGAAACAAGCAGTCTAGAGATCTGGCCATAGCTGCACAAGCTGTGGCTGGGCATTCCCCTGACCTCAGAGGACCATGAGGGTGCCAGACACTCAGTGGTCACTTCCCAGGTCTCAATGGCCATTTAATGTGACTGTTGGGGAAGGGGGAAAGGGTTGGGGGTGGACAGTAAAGGATCAATTTCATCTTATTCCTGTTTCCTCGATTAAGGAACCAAAATGTAAGCACATATGACGCACAAATGACAGAGGCAGGAGGCAGGAAGCAGGCCTCAGATTTGCAAGCTCTTCTTTGTTCATTGGTGGAGTCCGTCAGACAAACACGGATATGATGTGGCTCATTTTGGGGGAAGAAAATGGCGGTGGGCTAAAGCAAGGATCTGAGTTTCATAGGCTTCATTTAGGGTGGGCCAGGAGGGTAGTTCTTGGGGTTCATTGTATTGGGGTCAGTTGATCCATTAGGGTGGAACAGGAGTGTGGATTGGGAACTTTCGGGGGCTTATAGTATTGGGGTCACTGACCTGTTAAGGTGGGGTCTCTGGTGCCAGTCAGGTGTGAGTTCCTTTTGTGTTTTCCCCTCCTCTATTCCCTCCCACTGAGGCCTGGGCTTTTAAATTACAAAAGCTTCAATTTTACCCCAGACAAGATGGAAAGGAGAACAGCTGCAGCTAGAGGAAATGTCCTTGGACTTACTTTCCTTTCCTTCAGTCATAATAGCACACTATGTTTTGTATTTTATTTATGATTTCACAGTTTACAAATAAAAGTAATTACTTGCCTGTTAAGTTTTCGGTTACAAGCACATTTTTTTGTGGATTACTCAGTATCAAACTCCATCAAATGCAACAGATAGTTCATAAATTATAAACCCATGATCTTTAACTCATTAAACTTTTGCTGTTAAATATGAACAAGTATTGATTAACAATAAAAATTCTATTTTGGAAATAAAATTGAGATCAACATTAGGAATTTAAAATAAGGATGTTATTGCTTAATATAAAAATAATCCTTATAGATTCAAAGAAAAATACTATCAATCTAAATTATATACAGAGTCTTGAGAGTATAGAAATATGCCTGAGAAGGGTAATATATCAATTTATTTTGGGGATTGGTATCTTTTTTTAATCATAGTCTTTTCACTGTTTCCTAGCTGTACCAGTCCAAAGCAATCTTTCCAGCTCCTTCCTTGTGAATGTCATTTATGAATGGTTGATGTTCCAACACTGAGATAATAAGAATGATGTTATTACGGTAGCAACTAAGTGATCTTTTTTTTTAATTTTTAATTTTTTTCTTTGGAAGTACTGGGGGTTGAACACAGGTGTACTTGGCCACTGAGCTACATCCCCATCCCTTTTTATTCTTTGTTTTTAGACAGGGTCTCACTAAATTGCTTAGGGGTCACTAAAATACTGAGGCTGGACTTGAATTTGTGATATTCCTGCCTCAGCCTCCAGAGTCAAAGGGAATAAAGTCACATATCACTACACACACTGCTCAACTAAATGATCTGATTTCTGGAAGATGGAAAGCATTCCCTAACTTTGGGAGCATTCACACATTAGGTTGACAATGAGGGATATGTAGAAAATCTTACGAGTCCAGTGGATTTGAAAGTCACATCTTCCTGAGAATGTGCATAGACTCCTAGGCTTTTGCATTCCTGCTCTTTGGGAACTGGGTATCTTTTTGCGGGTCTCATTTATTGGTAAGCAAATGAACAAATCTAATTAAATATGGGGTTCTCCAAGATGAAATACGAATTCTCCCCACTGACAGTCATAAATCAAATCCTATTCTCTATCAGGAACTAGCATAAATGAGTAAAGGACCCGATGGGAATAATGATGAACGGGAAGACATAGGTTCTCTTTAGAAAAGCAGTTGCCACTGAACTTTGGCTCATAGTTGACTTCAATAGATGTTCTTCATTTTTTAATATATGAAATATACCTGTTTTAATTAACTGGGGAATAATTCAAATTTTAAAACTAGTGTGCAGGCCGGTATCACAACATCTGGTTTGAAAATTTTAAGTTGTAATCACAGTTATACCCATATAGATATCGGTAAAAACACAGGTAATTTTCATAGACTAACAGAGTGATAGAAGTTGGGATTTGTTTTCCAAAATCTCCAGTACATAAAATAAACACTGAAATAGAAAATACATAATATGATAGTATAAAATAGAAGTAATAAATATGTGGACAAGTGAATAACATGCAAAGCTTTCTAGAAAAGGTGATAAATGAAGACAAGAGTCATTCTAGGATTCATTTTCTTTCCTTTCCTTTGTTTTCATTGGATTATAGATAATAGTGAGGTTCATTGTGACATAGTCCTATATTCCCCATTTCCTTCCCCAGTACTTCACTCTTCTCTCTTCTCCCCTCCTCCTTCTTCCCTTTCTCTACTTTACTGGTTTCCCTTCTATTTATTATTTTTAATTGGTGCATTGTAATTAAAAGTGGGATTGATTGTAATGTATTCATTTATACATGCACATTGGCATAATTTGGCCAATTTCATTCTCACCTTAACTGAATCAAACTCTGGAAACCACCATGATGGCAAACATTCCAGTGAGTGATGAAGAAGGAAAAGAGGCTGGTTGATGTCACCCTGTGGTTGCATGTTGATTTCCAGCTTACCTTTCCCTTGTAACTCTGGAAAAACAGTTCCCAAAACGTTTTGTACATTCCTAAAGCAAGTCTTGAAAAATTGAAATTTCTTTATGTGTTTGTTAACTTTTCATCATTGTAACCAAAATACATAACAAGATTAACTTAGGGGAGGGAAGGTTTCTTTTGGGCTCATGGTTTCAGAGGTTCGGCTGATTTCATTGGTCTGGGCCTGAAATGAAGCAGAATATCACAGAAAAAGTTACTATTGCTAGGGATTTTATTTGTTTTTGTAGCTACTGTGAATGGGATCACATCCATGATTTCTTTCTGAGTAGGTTGAGTATTGGTTATAAAAACGCTACTGAATTTCCATGTGTTGATTTTGTCTCCTGCTACCTTTCTGAACTTATCAGTTCTGATAGTCTTTTAGTGGAAATGTTAGGTTTTAAAATAGAATAGAATCACATCATCTAAAAACATGGATAATTAGACTTTCTCCTTTTCTATTTGCATATCTTTTGTTTCCTTCTCTTGTCTAATTGTTCCAGCTAAAACTTCCAGAACTATATGATAAGACCATTGACACTGGACATCCTTTATTTTGTTCTCAATCAGAGAACGTGCTTTCAGCTTTTCCCTCTTCAGTACTATGTTGTCTGTGGGTTTGTCATATACAGTCTTTATTATGACATGGTAAGAAACCTCTAAATTTAATTTCTTTAGGGGTTTTCTCGTAAAACAATGTTGCTTTTATCAAAAGCTTTTTTTGCACATATTATGGTGATCATATAATTTTACCTTTGTTTTGTTGTAAGGTATTCTTTTTGATTTATATATCTTATCTTGTATTCTTAGGATAAATGTAACTTGATTGTAGGAAATGACCTTTTCGATGTGCTATTGTATTCAATTTGCTATTTTATTGAAAAATTTTGCACGTTTCCATGTTTATTAAAATTGTTGGTCTATGGTAATATTTTGTGTTCCTTTTTGCTTTGGCATCAGGGTAATGATGACCCACTGAATGAGCTTAGAGGGGTTATCTCCCTCTCGAATCTTTGGGTTTTTGAGAATGGTTGTCATTACTTCTGTTTTTAAATATTTGGTTAAATTCATCAGTGAAGCCATCAGTCATGGGCTTTCCTTTTTGGGGAGGACATTACTATTCCATTTTGTTGCTTGCCATTGGTCTATTCAGGTCTTTATTGTCCTCGTGGTTCCATTTTGGCAGATCATATATGGCAAAAGATTTATATACATTTCTTCTAGATTTTCCAATTTGTCAGCATATAGTTGTCCAAGTAGTTGTTTCTAATGTTAATGTATTCCTGGGGGCTCAGTTGTAATGTCTCTGCTTTCCTCTCTCTTTTTAAAAAAAATTATTTGGGTCTTCGATTTCTCTCTCTTTTTTTAATCCAACTCAAGTTTTCTGATTTCTTTTTAATATGTGCAAAATCCTACTCTTTGATTTCATCCTATCTCATTGATCTTTTGTAACAACTTTATAGTCTCTACAAGTTTATTTTTTTCTCTGATCATTGCTCTTTATTCCCTTCGATTAATTTTGTGTTTGATTTTTCCTTTTCTAGTTTCCTCAAATGCATCATTAGTTTCTTTATTTGAAATATATTTTTGTTGGCACAGGTGCTTATTGCTGTAAACTTCCTTCTTAGTGCTACTTTTGTTACATACCATAAGGTACAGTATGTTTTGATTCTATTTTCATTTGTTTTGATACATTTTTAAATTTCCTTTTGATTTTTTAAAAGATCCATTGTTCACTCAAAAGTGTATTGCTCTGTGTGTGTATATATTTGTATAATTTCTTAAGTTTTCTTTTGTTTCTAATTTTATTCCACATGGTAAGAGGAGTTATGGGATATGATTTATATAATTTCGGTCTTTTTCTTAATTTGGTAAGAATTATTCTGTGACTAATATATGTCCGATTATCTAAAAAATTCCATGTGCTGATGAAAAGAATTTAAATTTTGCAGCTGTTGAGTGGAATGTTTTGTGGATGTCTGTGTGGTCATTTGATGTGTGTTAAACATTATCTCTTATGTTTCTCTGTGGATCATTTTGGTTGGATGATTTTTCCATTGATGAAAATGGATTGTTAAACTCCCCCTTTATTATTCTATTGGAACTTATCTCTCCCTTTAGGCCTAATAGTGTTTGTTTTAAAAATCAGGTGCTATGGCTTTAGGTACAAATACATTTACAGTCTTCATTTTTTGTTGGATTCATCTTTTGATCATTACATAATGGCTTTGTCCCTTATCCAACTTTTTTTTTCTTTTTTATTAAAAATCATATATTTACATAGGGCAATGTTGTTTGATTCATTCTTTACTTTTTTTCCTTCCCCCCAATCCCCCACCTCTCTCTTCCCTCTATACAGTCCTTCCTTCCTCCATTCTTACCACCCTCCTTATCCCAAACCCTAAACCTAAACCTAACCCTAACGCTAACCCCTCCTACCCCCCATTATATGTCCTCATCCACTTATCAGCTAGATCATTCATCCTTTAGTTTTTTGAGATTGGCTTATCTCACTTAGCATGATATTCTCCAATTTCATCCATTTGCCTGCAAATGCCATAATTTTATCATTCTTCATGGCAGAGTAATATTTCATTGTATATATATACCACAGGTTCTTTATCCATTCATCAATTGAAGGGAATCTAGGTTGGTTCCACAATCTGGCTATGGTGAACTGAGCACTAATGAACATTGATGTGGCTGTATCTCTGTAGTATGCTGATTTTAAGTCCTTTGGGTATAGGCCAAGGAGTGGGATAGCTGGGTCAAATGGTGGTTCCATTCCAAGCTTTCTGAGGAATCTCCAAACTGCTTTCCAGAGTGGCTGCACTAATTTGCAACCCCACCAGCAATGTATGAGTGTACCTTTTTCCCCACATCCTCAGCAACACCTACTGTTGCTTGTGATCTTGATAATCGCCATTCTACTTGGGGTGAGATGAAATCTCAGGGTAGTTTTGATTTGCATTTCTCTTATTACTAGAGATGTTGAACATTTTTTCATATATCTGTTGATTGCTTGTACATCTTCTTCTGTGAAGTGTCTGTTCATTTCCTTAACCCATTTGTTGATTGGATGATTTGTATTCTTGGTGTAGAGTTTTTTGAGTTCTTTATAGATTCTGGAGAGTAGCGCTCTATCTGAAGTATGAGTGGCAAAGATATTCTCTCACTCTGTAGGCTCTCTCTTCATAATACTGATAGTTTCCTTTGCTGAGAGAAAGCTATTTAGTTTGAATCTCTCCCAGTTGTTGATTCTTGCTTTTATTTCTTGTGCTATGGAAGTCCTGTTAAGAAAGTCTGATCCTAAGTCAACAAGTTGAAGGCTTCGACCTCCATTTTCTTCTATAAGA
Organism: Sciurus vulgaris; assembly: GCF_902686455.1. Lineage (NCBI taxonomy): Eukaryota > Metazoa > Chordata > Mammalia > Rodentia > Sciuridae > Sciurus > Sciurus vulgaris. Next base: position 62,175,359 of record NC_136467.1, read on the forward strand.
TGCAGGGTCTCTGGTCTGATTCTAGGCTCCTTGATCCATTTTGAGTTGAGTTTTGTGCAGGGTGAGAGATAGGGGTTTAGTTTCATTCTACTGCATATGGTTTTCCAGTTTTCCCAGCACCATTTGTTGAAGAGGCTATCAGTTTTCCATTGCATATTTTTTTCACCTTTGTCTAAAATGAGAAAATTGTATTTATTTGGGTTTGTGTCCATGTACTCTATTCTGTACCATTGATCTACCTGTCTATTTTGGTACCAATACCATGCCGTTTTTGTTACCATTGCTTTGTAATAGAGTTGAAGATCTGGTATTGCGATACCCCCTGCTTTGCTCTTTCTGCTGAGGATTGCTTTAGCTATTCTGGGTTTCTTATTCTTCCAGATGAATTTCATAATTGCTTGTTCGATTTCTGTAATGTACATCACTGGGATTTTATTTGGAATTACATTGAATCTGTATAGCACTTTAGGTAGTATGGCCATTTTGACAATATTAATTCTGCCTATCCAAGAACATGGGAGATCTTTCCATCTTCTAAGGTTTTCTTTAATTTCTTTCTTTAGTGTTCTCTAGTTCTCATTGTAGAGGTCTTTCACCTCTTTTGTGAGATTGATTCCCAAGTATTTTATTTTTTTCAATGCTATTGTGAATGGGGTAGTTTTCCTAATTTCTCTTTCTGAAGATTCATCACTTATGTGTAAAAATGCATTGGATTTATGAGCACTGATCTTGTAACCTGGTACTTTACTGAATTCACTTATGAGATCTAAAAGTTTTCTGGTGGAATTTCCAGGTTCCTCTAAATATATAATCATGTCATCAGCGAAAAGGGATAGTATGAGTTCTTCTTTTCCAATTCGTATCCCTTTAATTTCTTTGTTTTTTCTAATTGCATTGGCTAGAGTCTCAAGAAGGATGTTGAATAGAAGTGGTGAAAGAGGGCATTCCTGCCTTGTTCCACTCTTTAGGGGGAATGCTTTCACTTTTTCACCATTTAGCCAATTGTTGTTTGTGTTATTGAGATCTATGGTTTCTTTATTCAATTTTTGTTTGGATGATCTATCCAGTGGTGAGAGAGGTGTGTTAAAATCACCTAGAATTATCGTGTTGTGGTCTATTTGATTTCTGGAATTGAGAAGGATTTGTTTGACGTACATGAATGAGCCAATGTTCGGGGCATAGATATTTATGATTGTTATGTCTTGTTGATTTATGCTTCCCTTAAGCAGTATATAATATCCTTCTTTATCCCTTCTGACTAGTTTTGGCTTGAAGTCCACCTTATCTGAAATGAGGATGGATACTCCAGCTTTTGTGCTGTTTCCGTGTGCATGGTATGTTTTTTCCCATCCTTTCACCTTTAGTCTATGGGTATCTCTTTCTATGAGATGAGTCTCTTGCAGGCAGCATATTGTTGGATTTTTCTTTGTAATCCAATCTGACAGTCTATGACTTTTGATTGATGAGTTCAGGCCATTAATATTCAGGGTCATTATTGTGATATGATTTGTATTCCCAGTCATTTGACTCATTTTTGTTTTTTGACATGATTTGGTTTCTCCTTTATTTGGCCATTAATTTAGGCTAGTTCCTCCCGTTGCTGATTTGCATCGTTGTTTTTCATCTCTTCCTCATGGAATATTTTGCTGAGAATGTTCTGTAATGCCGGCTTTCTTTTTGTAAATTCCTTTAGCTTTTGTTTATCATGGAAGGATCTTATTTCATCGTCAAATCTGAAAGTAAGTTTTGTTAGGTATAACATTCTTGGTTGGCATCCATTTTCTTTCAGGGCTTGGTAAATGTTGTTCCAGGCCCTTCTACCCTTTAGGGTCTGGATTGAAAAATCTGCTGATATTCTTATTGGTTTCCCCCTGAATGTAATTTGATTCTTTTCTCTCGCGGCCTTTAAAATTCTGTCTTTATTTTGTATGTTAGGTATTTTCATAATAATGTGCCTTGGTGTGGGTCTGTTGTTATTTTGTATATTTGGAGTCCTATAAGCCTCTTGTACTTGGTTTTCCACTTCATTCTTCAGATTTGGGAAATTTTCTGATATTATTTCATTGAATAGATTGTTCATTTCTTTGGTTTGTTTTTCTAAGCCTTCCTCAATCCCAATAATGCTTAAATTTGGCCTTTTCATGATATCCCATAATTCTTGTAGATTCTGTTCATGATTTCTTACTATCTTTTCTGTTTGGTCAACTTTGTTTTCAAGGTTAAATATTTTTTCTTCAATGTCTGAGGTTCTGTCTTCCAGGTGTTCTATCCTATTGGTTACGCTTTCCTTGGAGTTTTTAACTTGGTTTATTGTTTCCTTCATTTCAAGGATTTCTGTTTGTTTTTTTTTTTCAGTATCTCTAACTCTTTATTGAAATGATCTCTTGCTTCCCGTATTTGCTCTTTTAACTGTTGATTGGCGCGATCATTTAATGCCTGCATTTGCTCTTTCATCTCCTCCTTCAATGCCTGCTTTTGCTCTTTCTTTTCCTCGTTTGCTTCCCTGATTGTTTCAATTATGCACATTCTGAACTCCCTTTCTGACATTTCTTCTGCTGTGCTGTCATTGAGTTTTATTGATATAGTATCTAGGTTCGTTTGGGACATTTTCTTCCCTTGTTTTCTCATATTGGTCAGATGTCAGTGGGACTCTGTGATATTGCAGATTTCCTCTATTTGCTTATAGTGTCCCTGTAGATTTCCAGTGTATCACCTCCCAGACTTCAGTAGCCTGAAGTCTTGGAGTAACTTGATAATGCAGTGTTTCCGAAGAAAGCTGTCCCTAGCCTGCTACTGATTCCAGGGCTTGGAGCTGGCTCTGTGTGGAAAGGCTTTCACTGGGGGGCCTGCTCCGAGAAGCTGGCCATGTGGGAGGTGCCCACCGCTGGAGTGCCCAGGGCTGCCTGGAGAAGACTCTTGCTGCCCTGCCCTACTCTAATAAGCAGCCCGAATCCAGTTCTGCCACCTAAGCCAAGCTTCACCGGGTGGGGGAGACTCACCCCGTGGTTCTATTTTAGTCCAAGTCTCTCAATGCCTCCCCTTCTTGAATCCTGGGTTCTGGAGCGACTGGAGATGCAGTTACCCATTAGTCTACCATCTTGGATCACCCCGTGGAAAAAGTGTGCGGCCAGATGGGGGCAGGGCCACCTGAAGAGGTCTCTGACTGCCCTGCCCTGGACCCAGAGGCTGCTTGCAGGTCGGAGGTCTCCGCTGGCTTGGGGACTTGTGGCTGGCTCTGTGTAGAAAGGCTGTCACTGGGCGGTCTGCTCTGAGAAGCTAGCCTGGAGCTGGGCTGCTTGGGGAAGTCCCTGGTTGCCCTGTCCTGTTCTCTGAAGCAACCTGTTGGCGGTCTGGAGCTTGCCGAGCGCTGGCTCAGGGACTTGGAGCTGGTTGTGTGCAGAAAGGCTCTCACTGGGGTCCTGCTTTGAGAAGCTGGAGTATCTGGCCCTGTGGGAGGAGCCCACCGCAGGGGTGCTCAGGGCTGCCTGGGGGAGGTCCTAGCTGCCCTGCCCTACTCCAATAAGCCGCCCGAATCCAGGCCTGCCTCCCAGGCCGAGCTTCACCAGGTGGGGGAGACTCACCCCATGGTTCTATTTTAGTCCAAATATCTCAATGCCTCCCCTTCTTGAATCCTGGGTTCTGGAGCGACTGCAAATGCAGTCATCCTCTAGTCTGCCATCTTGGATCCCCAATTTTTTATTTAATGTCTATATTATCAAAATTGGTTTACTCCTGTTCATTGTTGATTTCTACTTATCCTGAATATCATTTTCTATTCTATCATTTTCAGTCTATAGCTTTACTGATGAAGATTTTCTGAGTAGCATGTTTGTTAATTCTTTTTTTTTAAAATTGAGTATACTATATATTTTAGGATAGTGAGCTTACTTGCATTCAATGTCATTTTTGATATATACTGTGGTCATTTTGTTAGCTCTCTTCTTACTGATTTGAATATTCTCTGTTCTTTTCTTCCTCTCTTCTTTCCCTTTATATTTTGGTAGTTTATTCTGCAGGTAATGCCTGATTCTTTAATATTTCTCATTTGAGTTATCTTTTCTTCTAGAGGAATTTATAGTTTTATGTATTTTTATGATGATAGTTATCTTTCTTTCACTTCTCAATGTAGGATTCCCTTAAGCATCTATTTTAAAGCTGGTATGGTGGTCAAAAATTCCCTCAGTTTTGCTTATATTGAAAGCTCTTTATTTCTAAAGGACAGCTTTTCTAAAAACAATATTCTTGCTGGGTGAGTATCTTATTTCAGTACTTGCATTGTATCGTTCATTTCTCTGTGGGCCTATGAGGTTTCCGATAAGTAAAATATTTTTAGTCCACTGTGCATTTCCTTAAAAGTGGCATAACAGTATTGTATTGCAGCTTTTGGATGTTTTTTCCTTGTCTTGTAGTTTTGAACATTTGCCTAAAATATGGAATGGTGAACATTGTTTCTGGTCAGTCTGTATGAAGTCCTATAGACTTCCTCTCCCTGGATGTCTGTATCTTTGACAAAGATTAAGAGAGTTTTCATCAACTATTACATTTAGTAGATTTTCTAAGTCCTTCCCTTTTTCCTCACCTTCAGGTACCCCCCAATTTTTTTTTAATTTAATAGTATCTCAAATACCTTGATGGCTCTCTTTATTCCTTTTTATTCTATTTATTTATTTATATGACCTGGATATCACAAAAGACCTGGCCTTGTCTTACTACATGGACATTCTTCCTTCCATATAATCTTGTCCATTGATGCTTTCAGAAGTATTTTTATTTGACTTACTTAGTTATTCATTTCCAAGTTTTCTGCCTGTTTTTTCTTCATGATCTCTATCTCTTTGATGAATTTCTCATTCATATTGTGATGTTACTTTATTTCATTGAATTGTCTTTTTGTGTTCCCTTGAATTTCATTCAGTTCACTTATAATAATGCTTTTAAATTCTTTCTCTGACATGTCATCAATACCCTTTGGTTTGAGATTGTCGCTATGCAATTATTATATGGTTTCCAAGATGTCATTTTCCTTTTTTTTTTTTTTTTTTTTCATATGTATTGTGAGCCAACTTTGAAATTTTCCTGTGTGGTAGATTAGTTCTGCCTACCACTTTTATAAGGTACCTAGCCATGGCCCTCTCTTCTCTGCTTTCAGCTGCAGCTCTTAATTCAGGGAAACTGGATGAGGGGTCAATGGGGGAGTGAAGAAAGACAATCAGACACACATAGAAAAATCTGGGAAGGGTAGGCAGTCAAACTGTGATGGAGTTTGACTGACCCAGAACTAGCTCAGCACATTTATTATATAGGTTTCAACAAAAGGTTATTTGTGGGAAAGTTTCAGCAAAGCAGGCAATCTGAAGGACATAGGACTGGTTGAGACATTAGGGTCACCTTGTTATTCTCAGAATTTTCTGGTGTCTGAGCTGGTGTCTGAGCTCAAGTTCTTGACTGATAACTCTAAAGCTTTGCAATTTCCTCAGCCGGCATCATTATAGCAACAGGTCCTTGTTGACCTGCATCTTCGCACAGGAAGTTCCCAGCGCAATGTAACCACAAGAGAGTCAGAAAGACCATGATTCAAATCACTGCTTTCTACAGTTCTTTTCATGATAATTGTCTCTTTCAGCCAGTTATAGAGGCAGATTGAGTTTACTATGTTGCTTGGGCTAATTGGGTGGCAGCTCTGCAAACTGAGGCTCAGCAGCAGCAAGGGTAGCAGCATAGCTCTGCCCCCAGTGAACATATAAATTATTTTAAGATAAAAATGATTGAGTTCTGCAGCATAAAAGGGACATGAGATTGGGTTATTTCACTTAGCATAATACTCTCCAGTTTCATCCATTTACTGGCACATGCCATAATGTCATTCTTCCTTAAGGTTGAGTAATATCCATTGTGTGTGTGTGTGTATGTGTGTATACATATATCACAGTTGCTTTATCCATTCATCTATTGAAGGGTACCTAGGCTGGTTCCATATTTCAGCTATTGTGAATTGAGCTACTATAAATATTGAGGTAGCTGTGTTACTATGTCAATTTTAAGTCCTTTGTGTATGGGCCAAGGAGTGGGATAGCTGGGTGAAATGGTGGTTCCATTCCAAGTTTTCTAAGGAACCTCCATACTGCTTTCCAGAGTGATTGCACTAATTTGCAGTCCACCAGCAATGTATGAGTGTACCTTTTCTCCCCATATCCTGGTCAACATTTATAGTTGCTTGTATTCTTCATGATTGAATATTATGCTAAGTGAAATAAGCCAATCCCAAAGAACCAAAGCTGAATGTTTTCTCTGATATGTAGATGCTAATTCACAATAAGTAGGGTGGAGGGAGAATAGTGGTACTTTGAAAAAAACAGAGGAAAGTGAAGGGAGTGGAAGGGGCATGGGGGTTGGAAAGATAATAAAATTAATTGGACATTATTTCCCTGTGTGCATATATGATTACATGAACTGTGTAACTGTACATCATGTACAACCAAATGAATATGTTTATACTCCATTTATGTATGCTGTGTCATAATGCATTCCACTGTCAGATATAACTAATTGAATAAATAAAAAATAAATAAGAAAAGAAAAAAAATTTTAAAAAGGGACATGAGGAATTCTACAGTGTACATATTCTATTACTGTTTACCAGTAATTTAAGACAACAGAATTCAACTCATTTTAATATGTGGCAGAGCCTGGCATGGTGGTGCATGACTATAATAATCCCAGTAAGATTAAAAGTCTGAAGCAGGAGGATCAAAAGTTCAAAACCAGCCTCAGCAACTCAGTGAAGCCCTAAGCAAAAATTACAAATAAAAGGCTGGGGATGTAACTCAGTGACTAAGCATCCCTGGGTTCAATTCCTACGCAAAATATATATGTATATGTAGCAGATTTATGTGGTTTATTTTCTCTTACAAAACTCAATACTGTAATTGGAGTGGCTGTGGATGATTTAAGAAGAAAAGGGGTTCAACAGCATTCATTTCTTTAAGTCTTTGAGGAAAAGAAGCAGAAGACTACTTACAGTTATTGTAAGAACATAGTGGAGAAGGAATTTTGATATCATTTTCATTTAAGATGTACAAGTAAATCAAAAACAAACAAACTCAGCCATAGGTACCAATCTCCACGAAACCTTTAAAATAGAAGTCTCAACAAGAATATACACTCATTCGCTATGACGGGTTAGTGCAAAGTCAATAATTGCAAATTAGCAATTAACCTTTAAATAAATAAAATACTTTACCTACTCCTAATCTTAGTAGCCAAATACATTTAATTATTCTCTTTCTAGAAATCTACATCATTTATGGGGTTTTCTTTCTTTAAAAATATCTCTTTTAACTAGACACATATAATAGACTATTTTGTATGGTTATATTTTCTTTCTCAACCATCTGCCTATAATGCAGGAATTCAATGGTTTGGTTGAGCTCAAAATAACACCCAATCTCTATGATTTTCATCTACCTTTAAATTCAAATTCCAAAAGTAAATGAATCATCTTCCTACAGTTTCCTTCTCCTCCCTCACAACCAGGGATTTTCAGAATTCTTTTCATAGAGTTTTTCTAAAACAATACCCTTCAGCTCCCACCTCTGCCTACAATTGCTAAATCTCTGCCTCTATCTTATCACTTCCTCTATTGCATCTGTTCTTGTAGTTAAGTTCCTCATGCCCTGGAATCTAAAAAAATTACCGCAGCTTATAATGGGTGCCCTTTACCGTATCTGCATCTTTCTCAAAACTGTGCTCACGATGATGTCAAAATAAGGTAATTATAAACCAGGTATGTTCATATCATTCTACTGTTTAAAATAACCTGTTTGCAGGTTTGGGATGAAAGCTGGGTGTTTAGGATAACTTGTGGTTATAAATTTCTCCATATTCTGACCTCTGTCTTATCTAGTTCTGTACTCTCTGTCTCATTGCTGCACTGATGATCAAGATTCAGACCCAGAGTCCAGACTTTAGGAGATCCTTGCTTCTGCTTTCATCCTCATAGGAGCATTCATTCTTGGCCTGGAGAGGTCCACACCAGAGAGAACCAAGACCACTAGTTGACAGCTTCAGCTGAGCTCCACAGCCAGCACCCATTTCCAACTACCACTCATTTTAGTGACACCTATGGAGCAAATGGGCCCTCTCTGCCAAAATCTGCTGTGAATGTATAATCATGACAAGAAAATGACTGTTATTGTAAGCAACTTATTTATCAGGTAGTTTATTACACACTGATAGAAAATGAAAACACACGCTTTAGAAGTTATTTATATATACGCATGTGTATACAAAATTATGTATAGCATATATAAATATATATAAAATATATTCTTAAAGTAGATGATATATTTGGTTTCTAAAACCCATAATTTGTAACCCTATTATTTTATTTCTTTTCCTAATACTTTCTGAAGGACCTTCCTTAGCTAGTTACTAAGGTTTATTTTAAATACAAATAAAAGCAATCTCTTCTTTAAGATGCAGTTTTGACACTGCTATCTTATTCTTCCTGCTGTACTATTATGTCTTAAAGGCCCAACCCATTAAATTTTATGAAATATTAAATAAATTCATATAGAATCAGGAAATGGTACTCAGCAGATATATGATAAAAAATAAAACAGCATGATATTCATGGCCACTATTTATTAGAGTGGTGCTGCAAAAAGTGTGACCTGGAAAATTATCATCATTCCCTGAGTACTTGGTAGATATGCAAATTAATGGTCTTCACCCCTGAACTACTGTGTTAAAATCTTAGTTGTAGCCCAATAATCTGTCTGCACTGAAAGATGATTTTAGTACATTCTGAAGTTGAGCATCAGTGCTATACAAGCTTTAAAACTAGAAATATCTTTTTGGTATGATTTCCTATTTTCCTACAGTTAAAGAAACCGAGACTAAGTATGTTGATTTTTTGAAGTTCTTAAAATTAACGATTGTCAGAGCAAAAACCAAAATCAGGTATACTTGTTACCTGTCAAATGCAAATCAGTGAGATCATCACCTTATTACACAAATCAAATTTTGACTCTCAATAGCATAAAATTATGTTTCAAACAAAATAATTCAATTGTATATGCATGTATAGACTTATCTAAATACACTGAAATAAGAAATGCTCTTAGAGGGACATGTTGGGAGAATTGAATCTCACTCAGCAGGCTACCGAGTCCAGCTGGATTAGGGCAATGACCAGTGAGATTCACAGGGGAAAAAAAAACAAACCAAGGATACACTGAACCAGCATGAATTGATGAGGCATGATTACAGAGTGCTGAGACATAATCATAGCATAAAGAACAGACTGGAGTACCAAAATGAGAAATGCGAGCAAAGGCTTTGCAAACATCTGCTTAAACCCAACTCAAGGCTACTATTCACATTTACCCAGGGTAAAGGAGACTGATGATCACACTACCACACTTACATGTCAATTCTGAAACAGGAGAATGCAAACACACACACAGCTACATTTGTGCAGAAATCTCTCCCAAAACCACATGTAAATATATGTAATAGATATAAATGCAGATATATAGAAATGCATGGCATTTTAGTGTTCACAAAACCATGGATTTCCTTTTTTAACTGTGGAAAATCTGGGCAAAAATCGGGTATCTTAGTCTCCACCTAGAGATTAGCATATACCTCAGTGTATAAATTATCCTTTTTGTGTCCAAAAGAAAACAAAACCTTTCTTAAGCCTTTGTTACCCATTTGTACTTGAACAAGGACTTTTTAAAATTAATTTCCATTTATAATAGTGTGTCACTAGGAACAGACACCCATCCTCTTCTGCTCTTATCTCCCTGTCCCTGCTGCCTATTCTGCCCTTGGGAAAAAGGCAAGACTGTGTTCCACAGAGCACTAACAATCCTGTGGGAAAGAAGTCACAGGCTAGAAAGATTTTTTATTAAAATATTTCCTTTCACTTAAAAAATGTAAATATTGTGTTTACCTTTCTGCAAGGTAAAAATTAATTCTGATTCATTAATGGTTGCCATTTTACAGAAGAAAAGATTCTTTTGCTTGCCACAGTGCCCACCACAAATTCACTCATTTTTTTCTGCTAGCCACTGCAAGCTCCTAAGCTTTCTATCCTTGCTCTAGTACTTAAAAGACAAAAAGAGCCCTTCACTTCAAATAGCAAGACATCACCAGTGATTTAGGTGGAGGTTTGCCCTTAATTACTTTGTAACTTAGTAAATTTTATTCTTTGTTTAAACTTTTTGCTAATGATAGTGATGGGTTAGAATGCAAAAAGCATTATGTTTTCTCCTGCATATCCACTAAAATTATTTGTGACTTCAGTTTGAAAATAATGAAGGAACCACGAATAATTTTTTGTTCAAAATCCACATGTAATTTGAAAAATGTTCCCCCTAGGTTCTAATGAGATTATTTAAAAATAATAGCCTATGCACTTTTTGGAAATAAAGCTTTCATTAATTAATATGGCAGGCAGTGTTATTCCAATCATCTCCTTGCACATAAGGGGATAAGACTAGCATTTGCTTTTATTCTATTTAAACATTGATGAGGAACAAGAGTAAAATAATAAATATGCTGAACTTGACAGATTCACTCTTTAATACAATGCCTAGATTTTATTGTTTGAAGAATATTCCCTTGGCATTAAAATAATTATTATTTAAAAGAAATAAAGTGTGGGAATAATACATAGTATTCAGCTTTTCCTTCTTCTGGTTTCTAAGAGCTTCTAAAAGCTGTCCTTAGTCTTCCTTCTGGGCATGAAAAGAAGATAAGCCACTCTGACTCTCTCCTTCTGCTCATTTGTGGCTTCAGGCTGTGGCTGCTCCTGAAGGGAATAGAAAGTGTCAGAAAGCTTAGAAAGTAGCTTACGTGCTCTCTGGGCTCATTTTTTCCCTTCTCCACCAGCTCAATAAGAAACCATGGTATAACTTACAGCCCTCAGTATTGTTAGGACTCTTTAGGGTAAAGGGGGACAGGCAAGAGAAAGCATTTTTGGAAAGTTTCTATGCGGAGGTAATTTTAGACTCACAAAAGTATTGCGAAAACAATACAGAGTTGCTATATACATTTCAACCAGTTTTCTTATGTTAACAATTTACATAACCAATGTATAGTTATCGAAACTAGGAAACTAACATTAAACTACACTGTTGACCAAAGTACAAAGCTTAATGAAGTTCGTCAATATTTTCTTCTACGATCACCCTATGTTCCAAGATGCACTGTGGGATCTCACTGCATTTGTGGTACCGTCTTCTGACTCTAATCAAGAGATGAGTCAGTCTTTCCTTTTTTCTTCTTCTTTTTCAAAACTTTGACCCTTTTGAAATTACTAGTCAATTATTTTTTTAAAAATGTCCCTTAATTTCGATTTGTGTGATGTTTTCTTTTGACTGTATGGAAGTTAAGCATTATTTGGGAAGACAGCTCAGTGATATGCCTCCCTCTCTGCATCAGATCAGGAGGTACCTGGTGTTCATATGCCTTGTTAATGGTGATAACTTTGACTACCTGAGACAAGATCCTCACTTAAAAGTTATTTTATACCTTTGCTATTATTAAATATTTTATAGGAGATAAATTGAAACTATACAAACATCCTGTTTCTGCTCAAACTATTGTCCACTGCTCTCTGTAGCTATGGATGAAATGCTTATTTTCCTTTTTCTTTTTTTCTTTTCTTTTTTTTTTTTTTTTTTTTGCTTTCCTTCTACCATCATTATTTGAAATTCTTCCATATAAATTATTTGTTTACTCCCATCTAATTTTATAACTTTTTGTGTTTTGTTTAGATGGGCACAATACCTTCCTCTTTATTTATTTATATGATGCTGAAGTTCGAACCCAGTGCTTCAAGCATACAAGGTAAGTGATCTACCACTGAGTTATAACCCCAACCCCTTATTCCCATCTATGTAGTGATTTACTTTATTGTTTAGTATACCATATGCCCCCATAATTGTTTTTTTCATTTGAGATCTATAATTGGGTACTACTGTCATTGCTAAATCTCTTACAATATTAGCTATTGTGATGCCTCCTGCTTCATCTTTCTCTCAAAGGATTGCTTTGGCTATTCTGGGCCTCTTGTTTCTTCAAATGAATTCCATGACTACTCTTTCTATTTCTATGAAGACCATCATTGGAATTTTAATGGGAATTGCATAAAATCTGTATAGTGTTTTTGGGTAGTATGGCCATGTTGATAATACTAATTCTGCCTAACCAAGAACATGGGAGACCTTTCCATCTTCCACCTTCTAAGGTCTTCTTAAACTTCTTTCTTTAGTGTCCTGCAGTTTTCATTGCAGAGGTCTTTAACTTCTGTTGCAAGAATAATTCATAAGTATTTTATTTCATTTTTTTGAAGCTATTTAGTGAATGGGACAGTTTTCCTAATTTCTCTTTCAACTGACTAATCATTGGCATATAGGAACACAATTTATTTATGAGTGTTAATTTTATTTCCTGCTACTTTGCTGAATTCATTTATGAGGTCTAGAAGTTTTTTTTGATAACAAAAACACACAAATGATATTGGCACAAAAACAAACATGAAGACCAAGGGAGCAGAATAGAAAGCACAGAGACAAACCCACTTAAATACAGTTATCTCACGTTAGACAAAGGTACCATAAACACACTTTGGAAAAAAGACATCTTCTTCAACAAATGGTTCTGGGAAAACTGGAAATTCATATATAATAGAATGAAATTTAATCTTTTATCTCTCGACCTGCACAAAACTCAACTCAAAGTGGATCAAGGACCTAAGCATTAGACCAGAGACCCTGCACCTGCTAGAAGAAAAAGTAGGTCCAACTGTCCATCATATTAGCTTAGGAACTGACTTCCTCAACAAGACTCCTAAAGTACAAGAAACAAAATCAATAATCAATAAATGTGATGATATCAAATAAAAAAGCTTCTTCACAGCAAAGGAAACAATCAAGAATGTGAAGAGAGAGCCTACAAAATGGAAGAGTATCTTTACATTAATATCCAGGATATAAAAAAATTCAAAAAACTTAACACCAAAAACAAACAAAAATTCCAAATAACCCAATCAATAAATGAGCAAAAGAACTGAACACTTTACAGAAGAAGAAATATGAATGGACAACAAATATATTAAAAAAGTTTCAACTTCTCTAGCAATTAGAGAAATTCAAATTAAAACTACAGTGATGGTTTATTTCACTCCAGTCATAATGCTACTTATCAAGATCACAAGTAACAATATATGTTGGCGAGGGCGTGGGGAAATATATTCATTCATACATTGCTGGTGGGACTTCAAATTAGTGCAGCCACTCTGGAAAGCAGTATGGAGATTCCTCAGGAACTTTGGAGTAGAACCACCATTTGATGCAGTTATCCCACCCCTTGGTATATACAAAAAGGACGTAAAATGAGCATACTACAGTGATGCAGCATATCAGTGTTTATAGAAGCTCAATTGATAATAACTAAATATGGAACAAACCTAGGTGCCCTTCAACAAATGAATGGATTAAGAAACTGTGGTATATATACACAATGGAATATTACTCAGTCTGAAAGAAGAATGAAATTATGGCATTTACCTGTAATTGGATGGAACTGGAGAATATCATGCTAAGTGAAATAAACCAATCCCCCAAATCCAAAAGCTGAATGTTCTTTCTGATATGTGGATACAATATGAAGGGGGAGGCAAGAATGGAAGTTCATGGGATTAGAGAAAGGGGAATGAAAGTAAGAAAGGGGGATGGGAATAGGAAATATAGTAGAATAAATTGGACAAAACTTTCCCGTGTCCATATGTGAATATACAACCACAACCCCACATCATATACAACTGCAAGAATGGGATCCTAATTAAACTAAGTTACATGTCAAAATACACTGTACTATCATGTATATCTAAAAAAAAATAAATTTTAAAACTCCCGGGTTATTTCTAATTCAGCCTTTCAAATACCCAGTCAAATCCACTCATCTTTCTCACAACAGTAAATCACTTATTGAGTTTCATCAGTGAGTCCACAGACAATGTCACACAAAGGGTTAAATTTCCTAATCCACACTTTCTGTGTATTATTTCTCCTGTCTCTAGTCAGTGTCAGTCTTTTCTGGACTTTAGACTTCTAGATTTTGGAGCATATGTTCTAAATAAGGGGTCAGCGAACTTTTATTTTCAGCAAAGAGAGTTAATAAACATTAACTCTTGTGTGGCTTGAGGGCCACAGGTTTTCTTTTACAGCTACTCAACTGTGGCCTGTTGCACGAAACAGAAAACACACCACATAAATCAAGCCTGGTTGTGTTCCAATAAAATTTTATTGTAGAATCAAACTAAATTTAAATAATATTAACATGCTATGAAGTATTATTAAAATTGTTTTGGAATGATTAACAGTTCAAAAGTATTTTAGCTCACAGAGCATACAAAAACAAGCAGCAGACAGGGTTCGGTCCATTGGCAATAGTTTGACAATCTTTGTTCTAAATAATACATTGAATCACTTTCAAAATATCAAATAGAAAAATCTAGAATATAACTAGAATAATCATAGTTTAAAAATTGCATTCCTGAAAAGAGGTGCATCACACCTTAACCACTGACTCCAAAAGGTATTTAATAGCCTCCAACCATAAAAAATGCATCTCCAGGTCACAAGTAGTTAACTTGCCTTCCTTGGCAGATTGTTCCCATTGTTCCTTATATAAACTCTAGCAGGGTCATCTTCTGAGTAGACTTACATTTTTTTCTCTTTTTAGTTTTTTTTTTTGTTTTGTTTTTTGCAAAATTAGAGCAAATTATCTACTTTTATCTATCAGTTAGCTCCTACGTACAAGGCACTTTTCTCTAGATATTTGGATTATAGTAGTGTACAAAATAGATTAAAAATCCATTTAAGAGAGGAGAGAGAGAGAGAGTCTTATGGTGGAGGCGATAGAGATGAGTATCAATAGAAAAATAATATAAAGTTAAAGAACTTATCTTCTAAGGGTTGACTGTCACCCGGAAAAATGCAGGGTACACCAAAAAGGGAGAATAAACGGCAGGGAGAGAAATGTTCACTTGATATCAGGGAGTGAGTAAATTTCATGGACACGATGATATGATAACGAATAGCTTAAAAGAGATGAAGGAATTAAAGTAGGGGCTGGGGAGATAGCTCAGTCGGTAGAGTGCTTGCCTTGCACAAGGCCCTGGGTTCGATCCCCAGCACCACAAAAAAAAAAAAAAAAAAAAAAAAAAAAATTAAAGTAGGAACATCTTGGGGCTGAGAGTTCCCAAGAGAGATAAAAACCAGTGCAAAATCTCTGGTCCCAAGGCCAGTATATCTGGAGCAGCGTGAGAGGAGGCAAGAGGAGCAGCAGAAGACACAGGGAGGAAGCAGACCATTGTCTTGAGTTAACGCCATGGACAAACAGCTTAACTAGGCAGACAAATGCCAAAATTTAAGAAAAGAAGAAAGGGGAGCAAGTGGAGAGGAGCAGGGAGGGGAGAAGGGAGGGAGGGGAAGGAAGGAGGGTAGGACAGGATGGTGGGAAGAATCCAGAAAGGAAGGAAAGGGGAGGAAACTACTACTTAAAAGAAAGATATGTATATATATGTGTGTGTGTGTGTGTGTGTGTGTGTACAGATATATATACACACATAATGCTTCATATATATGCATATATATATATTACAACAAGTAGCATCTCATAAACTCAAATAATAGTCTCATTTCAAAACTTATTTGTATCAGATTTTTTAAAACAAGAAGAGTTTTATCCATTTTTGCTCAAGTGTCAGTGCTATCTGGTTTGGGGCTGTGTTTTGAATGGAATATTAAACAAACCTGATGGGGTTAGAATTTCAAGTCTCAATACAAATTTCAAAACATAACATTGTTAAAGTGCTAAAACAATAATTCCTTTGGAAATCTCTGAGGGGTTATTTCTAATTCCAAAGAATAATTAGGAAACATTTTATGCAAACTTTTGGTTTTAGCATTTCCTAGCCAATGTATGAAAATTCTGTTCCTAAGCGAAAAGATGAATAGTGCTTGTTGAATCTGCTCTAGGTTATGTTTCCCCAAGCAGTTACAATTCTCACATTTTATTTTATTTCAATAGAGATTAAGTTTTTCTAAAGATCATACAATATGCATTTCAATAGGCTACCTAGGGTGAGGTGAATTTTATTATGGTTTCCTGGTTTTTGATTATGGAAACCATGAACAATCTTTTATAAATATATTACTTCCAGATTCAGATGTTAAGGAGCCTTTGTTGATGAAAGTTTTGGGCAATACATTTCTCACATTTTACCTTCTCTCATCTCTTTCTTTCCTACAACTTAATGAGAATATGGATCACCTAGGAACAGATGGAAACTTCAGAGTCTCCAGAAACAGTCACGAATGCACAAGAGAACTCAGTTTAGCCCATCATAAAAATATTTTATTTATTATGGTAAATATTTCTTCTTTAAAAACATATCTCATTAAGGTTTAAACTAATTTTTCTTCTTACATCCCATCCTGCCTCTTTTTTTCTTGGAACATTTCATCTTCTTCATGAAGTATTTATTACTACTATCATGAAAACTCGGATCAGAAAAATGTCTACCATTTTAAAATTATCTTTATTTGCTCAGACTCTTTTCTAATATTTTAGATTCATGTTCATTTCCTTCATATTTGAAAAAATACACAGTTGTCTGCTGAATCCCTTAACAATTAAAGATAATTTGAAGAATTAATGACAGGGATACATTCTGAGAAATGTGTCAGGTGATTTTCAATATTTTAAAAACATCAGAGTGTATTGACACAAACATAAATGATATGGTCAGTCACTTGAAGTGACCTCTTGATGCAATCAGTGAATGTGATAAGCATGAGACCTGTGTGGCTGCTGTTACTGTAATGGGCTCACTCTTTCACAGTAAACTATTTTAATAAGTAGAAAGATTATGCTCCGAAAAAATAATAAAAAGCTTAATATTTCATCTAGAGGCCAGTAACAGTCATTTATTATTAAGTGTTATGTGCTGCATATTTTTGGATGTGTGTACTATACTTATATATGTCTGCACAGCACAGTTGTTTATTCCAGCATTGCTACAAACACGTGGGTAATACATTGCACAATAATTTTATGACAACCCTAATGGTACTAGGAGAGAGGAATTTTTTAGCTCCATTATGATCTTGAGACACCCATTATATATGCAGCCAAAACGTTAGTCTGTGATGCATAATGGTAGTAATAAGTAGCAACCTCTAATAGTTACCATTTTGTATGTGGCAGACACAATCATGGGGATGAAGGGAGAAAATAGTGGGAAGCGCTTGGAGGAGGGAACTGAGACACTGAGGGGGATGGAGTAACTAGCGTGAACTTGCTAGTGGCAGAGCAGAATTTTGGTACAAGAACCTCAAATCACAGCCTTCTAAATGTGTTAGTCATACAAATAGTGTTGTTTTTTATAATTGACTCTTATCTATAATAGTTTTTTAAGTATTTACCTTAAGCCTAGTTTTATATTTTTATTAAGAGATGGTTGGCTGTTATATTTATTTCTATTTTATCTTCTCAGCACATGCTGGGTTTCCTAATCAAAGATTCCCCCTTGCTTGTGATTCTACGGAATTCTTAGTCATTATTTCTTAGGCCATTTTTGCCTGGTGCCTGATTTCAGAGGAAATTCATTCAGTTTTTCTCCATTCAGTATGATTTTGGCTTTGGGTTTGCTATGTACCTTTTATAATGTTGAGGTAAGTTCCTTCTATCCCTAGTTTCTTCTGTGTTTATTATAAGTACGGGTTCTGGGTATTGTCTAAGGCTCTTTCTGCATCCATTGAGATGATTGGGATTTGTGTCCTTAGTTCTATTTATGTGGTAATTAACATTCACTGCTTTGTGTAAGTTGAACCAACTTTAAATCCCTTGGAGGAAACCAACTGGATCATGATGTACAACATTTTAACTGTATTTTTGAATGTGTTTCTAATGTTTTACTAAGGATTTTTGCACCTAATTCACGAGGGGCATTGGTCTTTAGTTTTCTTTCCTTGATGGGTCTTTATCTGGTTTTGGTGTCAGACTTCACAAAATGAATTCGGGAGTGTTCACTCCCTTTGTATTTCATGGAATAATTTGAAGAATTCTTTGTAACTCTTTAAAGATCTGGTACAACTCAGCTAAGAATTCATCTGGTCCTGAACTTATCTTTTTTTTTTTTATTAATTTTTTTTTTTTTTTTTATTTTTACAGACTGCATTTTGATTCACTGGTACATGAATGGGGTACAACTTTTCATTTCCATGGTTGTACACAATGTAGATTCACACCATTCATGTAATTATACATATACATTGGGTAATACTGTTTCATTCTACTATCTTTCCATCCCCCACCCCCTCCCACCCTATTTTCCTCTACACCATCCAAAGTTCCTTCATTCTTCTCTTCCCCCACATTACCAACCGCTTGTTGTATATTGTCATGCACTTATCAGAGAAAACATCAGGCCTTTGGGTTTTGTGGGCTTGGCCTATTTCACTTAGCATGATATTTTCCAACTTCATCCATTTACCAGCAAATGCCATAATTTTATTCTTCTTTATGGTTGAGTAATATTCCATTCTGTATATATACCACAGTTTCATCCATTCATCAATTGAAGGGCATCTAAGTTGGTTCCACAATCTAGCTATTGTGAATTGAGCTGCTATGAACATTGATGTGGTTGCATCACTGTATTATGATGATTTTAAGTCCTCTGGGTATAAACCAAGGAGTAGAATAGCTGGGTCAAATGGTGGGTTCATTCCAAGCTTTCTGAGGAATCTCCATACTGCTTTCCAGAGTGGCTGCACCAATTTGCAACTCCACCAGCAATGTATGAGTGTGCCTTTTTCCCAACATCCATGCCAACACTTATTATTGCTTGTGTCCTTGATAATAGCCATTCTAATTGGAGTTTTCCACACACACTTCAGATGGAGCACTTATCTCCAAAGTTTATAAAGAACTTAAAAATTTTTACACCCAAAATACCAAGAACTCAATCAATAAATGGGCTAAGGAAATGGGCAGACACTTCACAGAAGAAGATATACAGGTGATCAACAAATATATAAAAAAGTGTTCATCATCCCTAGTAATTAGAGAAATGCAAATTAAAACCAAACTGAACTTAATCTTTGTTGGAAAAATTTTAATTGCTGCTTCAATCTTATTGCTCCATATTTGTCTGTTTAGGTTTTATTTTTCCCATTTATTAATCTTCACTCAGAATATAATAGTTGTTTCTCTGATTCTCATTTTATTACTCATGCCTCTTATTAACATTTTAACATTTTTAAAAATGTCATCTCATTAACGCTGTTTCTTAGGATAATTTCTCATTAATTTTTTCCAATTTTCTCTTTATCTATATCACACTGTATCCAACCTACTAAGGTATTTTTTAGTGAAAAAAAATTTTTATATTCAAGATTTTCTATATTTTTATTTTTAACCTTTTATTATTATATAATCTTTAGTATAAAATAATAATTATATGTGTATATAATTATATGTCTAGACTTTATACATGTGTGTATATATGTATATGTATGAGTGTAACTTAGATGATGTTAACTTTAATTCCTTTGAATTAATTGATACTTTTACTAATTGTTTTGAGTTGGTAAAATTATAATGTTTTAAAATTTTTCTTTAACTGTTTATCTTTTGCACAGATGTTTATCTCTCAACCAACAGAAGTTTCATGGTTTCCTGAACCCTGAATCTTGTGTTGCCTGGCTGTTTAACCTGTCATGACTTTTAACACTTTTGTTCAACATAAAACTGGAAGTCTTAGCTAGAGCAATCAGGTAAAAGAAATAAAACTAGGGCATCCAAACTGAAAAAGAAGAAGTCAAATTGAAACTGTTTGTAAATGGCATGATCCTGCACCTAGAAAACCCTCAAAATTACTAAAACCAGGGAACAAATTCAAAAAATTTGCAATATACAGGATCAGTATGCAAAAATCAGTAACATTACCATAAGTCATAATACCTGAAACAGAAATAAACAAAGCAACATCATTTACAAGAAAATAAAATAATTAGGAATAAACTTAACCAAATGAAATTATAAAGTCTTGATGAAAGAAATTGAAGAGGACACACACAAAAATAATAGAAATGCCCTATGTATGAGGTTAGAAGTATCAATATTATTAAAACGTCCATACTACGTAAATAGATCTACAGATTCAATGCATTCCCCATCAAAGTACCAATGAGATCCTTCACAGAACTAGAAAAAATAATGCTACAATTTATATGCAAGCACAAAACCCTAAGAAGACAAGCCAACTTGATAAAAAAAAAAGAAGAAGAAGAAGAAAAAAAACAAGAACAAAGCTGAAGAGTACACTATCTGACTTCAAAATGTACTAGAAAGCTGTAGTAATCACAGTATCATGGTACTGGCACTAAAGCTGACGCAGAGACCAGTGGAACAGAATAGAGAACCTAAACATAAGCTTAAATATCTAGATTCACCTGAATTTCAACAAAGATGAGAGGGCATGTACAGTTAAGAAGGAACAGGCTTTCTAATAAAGAGTGCGGAGGAAATTTTGAACATCCATATACAGACATATGAAACTAGATCCCCTTTAACTCAGCAGTTAGAAAAATTAATTTAAAAAGGATTAAAGAGTTAAATATAAAACATGAAAGGAGGAAGCAATGAAAGAGAGACAACTGTACTCCATGTTTATTGAAGCAGTTATAAGGAATGTTCTAAGACCTAGTACCATTGCCAGGAGGCAAAGGACAATTTTTCCAAAGATAGAAAAGTCGAGTTGCCAGGCTGGCTCTCAGGAAACACAGTAAAACAGGAGTCGAACTTAAACATCTGACTTCACACGATTTCTTGATTTTGGTTACTTGCACTTGAAACTACAAAAGAAAAAATTTTTAAGGATAAAAAAAAATCAATTACTTTAATGCTAATTGATAGGGTTTATATTATTTTTGAATGATTGCTTATACTATAAAAGCATCCTGAATTTGCTGAAAGCTTCAAGTAAAATATGGATGCAATCAATTTTTTGGAGCTCATAATTAGGCTATGTAAATTTATGAGGGGATAAACAGTACAGGATAGAAAAGGAAACAAATCCAGGGGGATGAACAGAGACATGGTGCAACTGCCAAGGGGGCCAGATTGACTCTAAGCCTGATCTATACACTTGACATTCAGAGTAAACCCAAATCCTTCTTTAATGAGACCATTTTATCATCAGCTTCTGCCTTTCTTGATTCATGGATCTAATTGATCATCACAATATGTTAATAATCTACTTTCAAAACAAACTTCAAAATAAGAAGTTATGGAAAAATAGCCTTATTTATGCACCATTACCATTATTTAGCAGTTTTTTTTTTTTTTTTTTTTTTTTTTTTTTTTTTTTTTCTGCTTTGTTTTAGAGTATGGTTATTGATCCAAGGGAGCTCTGCCATTGATCTACAGCCTCAGCCCTTTTAATTTTCACACAGTCCCACTAAGTTGCTGAGGATGGCCTTGAACTTGCAATCTGCCTTCCTCCTCTTCCTGAACTGCTGGGATCGCAGATATTCACCACTTAGCCTGGCTATTTAGTTCATTTTTAAAAATCAGTGTCTACACTTTCTACTATGACTGTATTCATAAAAGAGTTCCTTTACATCCTGTGAAAAGGAGAATCACATCTAAACTGATAACAAGAATAAATGAGGAATAGAATAAAATATGAAAGTTAAACCATGGAACCAAAGAGTTCAGAGGTTGAAGAATTTAACAATTCCTTAAATCAACTAATCTTGTTTTGAAGATAAGAAAATAAAGTTCAGCAAGTTGAATCCTTGTGTAGAGCCCATAATAGATATAGGTATTCCAAGGAGAATGGGAAGGTAGAACAGGAGCCAAAATTCCAAATCTTATAGTTGAAGAAGATGCACACACACACACACACACACACACACACACACACACAAACTTACTCTTCCAGAGAGACACACACTCACATATAGACAGTAATACATATACATGCAGTGATAAACATGCACACTCATATACACATACGCACAGATACACAAATATACACAGTGTCACAGATACACACACACACACACACACACACACACACACACACACAAAGAACTCATAATGTTAAGGCACAAAAACATGAAATCTCATTGATTCAGTAAATATATATTACCCATGTACCCTACACTAGGTACTCTGGTATAGTAAAAGCAGTGTCTGCTAAATTATTAAAAAATATATTTTCCCTTTGATGAAACAAAACCTGTGTGACCATTGAAATGAAGAATTTGTTAAATCAGGTACTAGCCTACGCTTTGAAGGTGTAACTTAATTTTTACTAAAATCTAGCTCCAAACACATAAAATATTTCTTGCATCGATATTTTCAGAAAATTGCAGGTGTTGACATAAATAAGTAGTATGATATGCTAAAATTTCCTCTAGGAAAAAAAATTAATTAAGCTGTGAGTACTTCAGGATAGCAGTCATAGAAACAGATGCATTCGTTTTTTATAGAATAGGGCCATTGTTTCAAGAGAAAGACATAGAGGATTCAAACACCATCCAGGCTGACACTAGTGGTCAACAATGTTCACTCTGTGATGAGAGAGAACAACATATGTGGAGGAATTTCTGGGTAGCCATTTCCTACCACAGCGATTTTTCCAAGTTACATGTCAGGTGATTTATTTATTTATTTATTTTTTTATTAGAGAGAAGAGGGCAGTATGCACAGGAAAGTCCAAGGCAGCAAAAAAATACATTAGTAAGGCAGGGTTTCTGAAGGAAATCTGCTTCAGGAGCAGGCTCCTAAACACTGATAGATTTAAATATTTTTAATTAAATATAATAATTTCACATTTTTACAGTGTATAATGTGATTTTGATATACAACTACAATCTACAAAGAGTAAATCAAGCAAGTTGACAGGTTCGTCACCTTTTTGTGTGTCAACAATGTTTACATCTATTCTTAAGCAATTTTGAAATATATAATGCATTATTGTTAACTATGGTCACCATGCTGAACAGTTGACCAGTAGAACATTTTTTTCTAACATAAACTCTGTACCTTTACCTCCTTCCCTTGTTCTCAAACCTCATACCTACTATTGTATTCTACATCCATGTATTTTTTTTTTTTTTTAGATTTCACATCTAAGTGGGATCATGCAGTAGTTGTCTCTCTGTACCTGACTTATTCCATTTTTTTTTTCCCATGAAACTGACAACTGTTAGTTATGGAGAAATAAACTTTCTGAATTAATGAATATATAACTACTTTTGTTGTCATTCTCCTTTGAGACATGTAATACATAGAACACAGTCTGTGTTCCAGCATGTGTTTCTTTGGTATTGTCTGTCTTGAAATGTTGCAATACTGTCTGTTGAAGAAATGAACACAGTCATCTCCTCAAAATGTGCAGAGGTTAGCCGGGGAACCATGATGATTAACATATCTAATTTGCAAGGAGATTCAGTGAACACAAATAACGGACAAGCACAAAATTAAAGGGCAAGAGAAATCACTTGGGGACGAGAAAATGCAAAGAAGGTGGAATAGACAGAAGTTCATAGACACTGATGGGGAACAGTATGAAATACTATGAAGCTGTGATTGTGTCAGAGAATAAGGATGGGAAAAAAATGAGTAATGAGCAAGAGTTAAGAAGTTATAGTAGGGTTAAACCCTGAAGAGTCTTGGAACTAATTTTAAGTTTCCATTCTACTTCAATGGCATGAGGGATACGAAGGTCTGGGGGCAGACATAGGAATCCAAGTGGCTTAGCTAGGCTTGGTGGTGCACGCCTATAATCTCAGTGTCTGGGGAGGCTGAGGCAGGAGGATTCAAAGTTCAAAGCCAACCTCAGCAGCTTAGCAGTGTACTAAACAACTTAGCAAGACCCTGTCTTAAAATAAAAAAAACGAAAAGGGCTGTGGATGTGGTTCAGTGGCTAAGCACCCTTGGGCTCAATCCCTGGTACCAAAAACAAAACAAACCAAAGAATCCGAGTGGCTTTATGGTGCTCTGTCTGGCAGTTGTCTATGGGAAAGGAAGAAATCTGATGCGTGTAAATCAATTTGATGACTATTGCAAAGGTCCAGCTTAACAATTTTTAATCATTAATTTCCATGAGTTTTGATGAAGGAGGATATAATTTAATATGAGATATTATGCTAGTTCATATAAATGGATATTTTATAGTAAACTCTTAAAAGTCAAATTTAGTATTTAGTGTTTTAGGGATATCAAAAGCAGTAAGAAAATTCCAATGCAGTATTAGTTTTCCTACTTTACATTATGATAAACTCATAACTATTATAAAATGAATGCTCTGAAAGTTATTTAAGAAACATTATAATAGAGATTTTAATGTGTAAAACAAAATGAAGGTCAGGTCAGTTGTCATAGCAAGAGAGGTCTCCACCAAATGATAGGAGAAATTTACAGTTCACTGTGTTTTTCACAGTGTATACTTTTGCTTCTCTTTCTTGCTTGAGTTTGGAGCCAATAACAAAGGCAGGTGGAGATGGAAAAGGTCAAATTGCTATGGTGGTGAAGAACTAAATCATTATAGAGAAAAAGAATGATAGGAAAGGCATGAACAATATAAATATTCTCCAGGGAGTGAAATCTTAAAAGAAAAACTATTTGCAGCTGTCCTATAAAAACTAGATTTTTGTCCTCATAATTTTGCAATCAGGTCTTGATTACTACATTAATTGGGGGAAGTAGTGGCACATTAATCTCAAATTCATTTGTATGAGATGACTGACTCAAGGGCACTTGATAACATTCATGGCCTGTTGAGATTCTTAGAGGACCATATTCTAATGCTCTAATACTAGTATTCCAATGCTGGTTCTTAGCACTCTTAAAGTGTCCTTGAGAAAACTGAAAAGGAGTGAATAGACAGAGAAATGAACATTCCATCTTAATTCATTAACTACAGAGAACAGCACAGGCATGGCAACACCAACTAAAGTACAGTTTTCACAAGGCTGTCCTGACTTGTGCTTTGGGAGCAAAGTTTAAGATTTAGTTCTCTAATGAAAACAAGCTCTTTAAACAAAAAATAAAATCTAGATCAGCCAATTGTGTGGGGGAGGAGTGCCCCGTTTTGTAAATTCACAATCTAACTTCAGAGGTGAACAATTTTATGTATTTCTCACACTCAAATGAGTTAGATTTGCAGGAAGTAACCCCAAAGTAGCAGAGATATCGCCTTCTCCCTTCTCTCTCTGTCTCTCTCTGTCTCTCCCAGTCTTCATGTGTGCATGTGTGCATTATTCAGATGTCAGTATGTAATTCTGATGAAATTCATATACTCACATTTCAGGGGGAAAAAATGTCACATTTGCCCAATAGTTTGCATACAGTTGAGGAAATTCACCAATCTCCTACAGCCCTCTCTAGGCAAACAGTGAGTTTGTTTGTGCCAGATATGAGGCCCTCAATTCCAGGCAATGCTACCCAGTAGCTAACTGGGACTTATGGAGAACAAACCTTATCTAATTTTGTCTAGATGCTTGTGTGGATAACCTAAGAAGAGAAAATAAAGTCTTTTGCATCTTTGTAAAAACAATGCCAATGCCCACACTTGAAGATTTCATTTAAATTTCTTAGACAAGAATTTGTTTTAAATAACTATGTGCAATGAGTTTTTTTTTTTTTTTTTTTTAAGAAGTGCTGGGAATTGAGCTCGGGACCTCACACATGCTAGGCAAGTGCTCTACCACTGAACCAGCTCACCAGTCCATGAGTCAATTTTTATGTCACAGGAAATAAATAACAGGAAACTTAAAAGAGCTCTAAAGCTACTTAATTCAATGTTGCAGACTTTATCTAAATTATTGTATTAATTGTGAAACTTTTGCTGGGCACAGTGGTGAATGCCTATAATCCCAGCGAATTGGAAGGCTGAGGCAGAAGGATCACCAGTTCAAAGCCAACCTCAACAACTTAGGGAGGCACTTAGCTACTTAGGGAGAGACTTAACAACTCAGTGAGACCCTTTCTCTAAATAAAATACAAAAAAAAAAAAAAGACTGGGGATGTGACTCAGTGGTTAAGTGCCACCTGGGTTCAATCTCTGGTACTAAAAATGTACGTATGAAGCTTTAAGACTAAACCTGCTCTAACTAAAGCAGTACCTCTTCCAGGATGTTCTTTTCCTGAAAAATTCTAGAATTAACTTCCTTCTGAGTGTAGGTGGTGTATCACTTTTTGGCATTATTTTTATTTACATGTGGCTTTGTGATATACCGGACAAATTTTAAATTTTTATTGAAGAGAATCCGAGAGCTCCAAGTCCCATCTGGGAATCCAAGGGAAAACAGACAGTGTAGTTGTTTGGCTTATAAACATTTAAAATTTCTTGGTGTGAACACTCAAATTGCCTTGATTGACTGTCTGAGGGATGAGAAGCCAGAGTTCCCATAGCAATGGAAAGATAACCAAAAGGTAGAAATTTCACTGTGAGATTGTCAAGGGAACTTTTGACAGTTTTAATGGTATCCTCACCTGGATCTGGTGAAATCAAAAGAATGGAACCTGAAGGCCAGCCAGTTTGTGTTCCACCTGGAGCACTACTGTGTCTCCTTACAGGAAAACATTTGCCTGGGATTTTTAAAATCTTTTTTTTTTTTTTTTTTTTTTTTTTTTTTTAATTTTCGCATCATTACCTTCCTTATACAATCCAATTGTGTATGTTTTAATGTAAAAAGAAAAATGGGCATTCTCTTCATAGCAATAGCATAAAGTTTATCTTGAAGTACATAAGTATACCAATAACACAAAGAAAATTACTAATGAGTAAATAGTAGTGCGGGTGTTATGGAGATATGTTGAAAACGTAATTTGTTTGCCTAAGGAACTGAAATTTGGAAAAAAGGACACAACTTTTTTCCAACTGAAGTTGCTGCCTGGTTCATTTCCTCTTCTATCTCCTCCATGGGGACTTTCTTTATATGTTTATTGTTATCTTTTGTTCTCTTCTCATTCTCCCATATGTGGTGTTAAAAACAAAACGTAATAAAACAAATCAAAAAGAAAAAAAAAAAGAAATAATTTCTAAGGTATGGTCTGAATTTTGTGTTTCCACAAAATGTTTAAGTTGAACCCTCATTCCCAAGGTGACACTAATAGTCAAGAGGTGGAGGTTATAAGTCCATAAGGACAGAACTCTCATGAAGGAAACTAGTGTCCTCATAAAGTAGTACCCTGGTTCATACAGACTGGAGTTTGTTTGCCCCTTGCACTATGAGAGGACAGAGTGAGAAGGTGCCATCTAACCAGGATCAGGCCCACATCAGACACTGAATCTGTCAACACCCTGTTCTTGAACCTCCCAGCCTTCACGGCTAAAAATAATAGGTTTGTTTTTTATAAAACTATCTTTATAAATATACATGTTATATGTTATTGCTGACCAAATGGCCTAAGACACTCTACTTTCTCAAAACATGTGAATTAAGTTTCCCTTTGTGGTACTTCTATCTCTTTTAAATCCTCACTATCTCTCACCAATGTTCCAATCCTCCACTGGTCCCTGAAGACCCAGAACATTCTCTGTTGCAGGCTTCTTGTTGCTTTTTTGCACAAAAGAACTTACTAGAATAGAAAAAAATCTCTGAAGAATATTCTACACTTGAAATATTTGAACATGGTCTTCCTATACAATTTTGGGATTTTTTTGTTGTTTGTTTGTTTTTGTCAATGCTCTGCACATCCTCAAAATCTACACTTCATTACCTCTAGCATTATACTTGCTTATCAGAATTTTTCATGTTTTTCCACCTTGACTTCTACTTAAAATGTCCAATCTCTCCCCTGTGGAGAGCAGTGATTTGAATCAAATTATGGCCTGATTCTCTCATGATTACGTTCGTGTTGGGAGCTACCTGTGTGAAAGTACAGATCAAAATGCCCAGTTGCTATGGTAACACAGGCCAGGGATGGCAACCTTCAAAGGCAGGAGGCTCTATGAGTTTAGGCCTTGATTTCAGCACCTTCTCCCAGGGATAGGGAATTCTGAGCAAAGCTAGATGACTCTAATGTCTTGCCAGTCCTGCGTTCAGATTGCCTGCCTTGCTGAAACTTCCACAATTAACCTTTTTAAAAATTATTTATGTATTTATTTATTTACTTATTTATCTTTTATTAATTCTAATTAGTTATACATGACAGTAGGACACATTCTGACACATCATACATAAATGGAGTATAAGTTCTCATTCTTCTGGTTGTATATGATGTAGAGTGACACAGGTCATGTAATCATGTATGCACACAGGGTAATAACGTACAATTCATTCAACTATCATTCCTATGCCCATGCCTCCTCCTCTCCCTCCACTCCCCTCTGTCTAATCCAGAGTACCTCTACTCTTCCCTAGCCACCTCCTCCTCACTTATTGTGAATTAGCATCGTAATATTAGGGAACACATTCAGCCTTTGGTTCTTTGGGATTGGCTTATTTTGCTTAGCATGATATTCTCCAGCTCCATCCAATTATCTGCAAATGTCATAATTTCATTCTTAAGTCTGAGTAATATTCCATTGTGTAAATACACCACAATTTCATAATCCATTCATCTGTTGAAGAGCACCTAGGATGGTTCCATTTTTTAGCTATTGTGAATCCCACAATTAACCTTTTGACGATGAAACCTATATAATGAACTTGCTGAGCTAGCTCTGGAGTTAGTCAAGCCTCACCAGGGCTTAGCTACCCACCTGGCCCCAGCTTTTTCTCCCTATGTTGTGTCTATTTTTTCTTTTCTCCATTCCCTCATCCCCCTTCTGGTATTTCCCTTAATTAATGGCCAGGCCCAGTACAGAGATGGGCCTTGTCACTCCCTGTTGAGACACCATGACTTTTTCTTCATGGTCCCTTCTTTCATGAACTTATCCATAGTTTTTCTATATCATATTTACTGTCTTCCCAATGTTCAGTACTATAGTTTTATACCTCTACTCTTCCTTTGCATTGAACTTCCCCAAGGAAGTTCTCTTGGCTTTTAGCATTTTCCATTTTTTACAAGTTTAAATTGTCTTTAAGTTGACATTCATATTTCTCTATTCTTTTATATTATTTTCACTTAAAACTTACTCTGTTTCATCTAACACTTTGTCATCCTTACAGCCTCAGAATAATTTAGGAATTACTTGCTTGCAATTTTTTTTTTTTTCCTGAATGTATAAAGGAAGCAGTTGCCATTGTACTGAAAATGAATGTCGTCAAGTTGCTTTGTGGTCAGGCAGAGCTGGGTTTAGATTTTGCATCTAGTGCTGCCTGGCTGTCACTTGGTCACTATTCTTGTAACTTTCAGTCAGAATTTCTCTCACAGTTATCATGATTATTTAACATTCCGAATTTTAAAAAGATAAATGCATTAGTGTGTGTTAAATATTCTCCAGTATTGGGCATTAAAATGTGCTACTTCCTATTTTTTCTCTTGTTTATATCTCAGCACAAGTACAGAAATAGGTAAACAATTAAAAACAATAGAGATCAAAATTCCCACATTGGATTTTAGTTACAACTTTTAAATTATTTTTTTTTCACACTTAGCAATTCTAGTATCTACAGTATTTTGGTTCTAAGGAATGAAATAGTGCAGTGAAAGAAACCTGAGTTCCAATCCCAGATGTGTCACTCTGGGACAGTTAATTAATTACTTTGAGCTTCAATTTACATAACTGCAAAAAAAATACTTTAATAACACTGTGCCTCAAAGGATTATTTGAGGATTAAGTAAGATTTAATTTGATGCAGTTACACCTATGCATGAATAGATGATGACTGTTGAAGAAAATAGTCCTAGGTTTGGGTATTTTAAGAAGAAGGATAATCTGACATCCAGAAGTGGTATTAAATTTTATAGATTAATCAAGTTACCCCTTGAGAGAGGCTCTGGAAAATACTTTCTACATTAATGTGCTCCTCCTCTCAGTACAGTCAAAACAAACAAAAATAAAACTTAGCTAAGTCAACAGATAAAAATTTAGATGTCAACACGTAATAATTTCATATTCACTTTTCCCTTAATTTTTAATTTTTTATTCATTTCTCTTTTCTTCTTGTTTCCTATTAATGTAATATAGAGAGATATAGATATGTGTCTGTGTGTATGTGTGTGTGTGTGTGTGTGCAATTTTGTTTTTCTCTTGTACTTCAAATCTCTGGCTGCATATGAAAATCATCTAAAGTTTTTCTAGAGAAAATATGATCAGGTGCATTATACTCCCCATTGATTGAATCAAAATTTCACAGTTATTCTCAAACTTTATTATGCATCAGAGTTATCTGGGGGGCATAAAAATACACAGGTTTCTGGGACTCAATCCTGAAGTTTTCAATACAGTAGGTCAATAATGGGCAGTATATATTTGCAATTCTAAAAAATTATCAGGTGATACTCATGCTGCTGGTTCAAAGTAAGTACTCGGGGCACTACTATGCAGTAGTGAGACCCAGCCATCCATATTTTCATAGAGCATTCTCACATTCTGACGCACACCTTGCTTTATACTTTTCTTGGCTTCAGATGCTACAGATTTATAACTTTTATTGTTGTGCTGCCTATTCAAACCCACAAATCTATAGCTGTTATCTCTTGACAAAAAAGTGCAAACAGCATCCATCCACCAATTTGATCATCTATATATTTATTCATTCATTCAATACTTACGATTAAGATGAATGCCTTGCCATGAAAGATTTTAAGGCCTAAAGACTAACAAGTAAATAAAAAGTGTAATACAAAATGAATGTGTTAACTTCTGAGGGTGGATGGTTGGGGAGAAGGTACTGAATTCAATTCTTAAGTCGTAAGAGTCAAGTAGCAAACAAATTTGGCAAATGAGTCAAGTAGCAAAGAAAATCCTAAAAAGTTATTTTGTTATATTTTAAATTTTTATTTCCTTAGCATAATGGAAATTGTGATTACTTAATTTCTTAGAAGACTTTGACTTTATTTTAAGAAATACTTGTCACTAAAAGAATCTAGACTATCAGATACTTGGATGGGGTGTGGGTAGGAAGAGGACAAATAAATTTGGTCAAGCTATACCGAAATTCTGTACAAGTTTTAAAGTCAATGTCAGCACAAATCCACATTCTATAACTCAAAATAATCCTTACTTAGCAAAAAGAGTAATAGGACAGAGGTGCAACAATTTTCATGTAAAAATTTATCGCTGCTATTTATTGTTGAGCCCCTCCAGTGCCCCTATTGCATTTGGCATCTGGAATTACTTATGCCTGGTCAGTACTAGCCAAGATAGGCTATAAATCAGGCTCTATTCCATGACCTCTAATGGTGCCACTGAAAAAATAATTAGCACCTGCACCACAGGCTCAGATTCCAACTTTGCTGTCTGTTTATGCATCATTCCAAGTAGAAATACAAAATACTTCTGTTGCTTGTTCTGACCACCTGCTACCCTGTTTGTTCATCGCTTTTTCTAAAATACCTTTAAAGGTAGTCTAAGGTATGACAGACCACCTAACAGCTTTAAAAAAAAAAAAAACATAATTTATGTGCCTGTTCATTTGAATTTTAAGTGCCAATTATGTCCCTCTTCATACCAGTGCCTACCTGCTAAATTGTTGCTGCCAGTTCCCATATTCTGGCTATTAACAGTTGCAGATGCTGCAGGTCCCCATTTAAATATCTGAGGTGAGTTTACAGTTCAGATATACTTGCGACAAACACAGAAATGCTTAATTTGATTCAATGACTCTAGTACTGAAGTAAATATCTGTGTTGCTCTTGATATCTGAAGTAGAATTTCAAATCCTTCACCTGGTTCAGTTTTTAATTCCATTTCTCTGAAACATTTAACTGGTCAACATTTATCAAATTTGTCCTCATCTAATTTAGAATATGTGAAAATTACTTGTAATGGGTGCAATGCAAACAAAAAAATTTGACTTATGTATTCAACAGTAGAATACTCAGAAAAACAGAGAATCAAAGAACTTTAGAAAAGCCTAGTATAATCTAGTTTTAATTTACACATAAGGAACCAAGACCCAATAAAGTTACTGCAGAAACCTAATGGAAGAACCAAACTAAAATTCAGATTTTCTGACTTCAGGATAAAGAATATTTTTTATTAATCTTAATTTTCCAAATGTTTCTTAATAAAACTGTAACAATGGGGAAGCTAACATATAGAACTAAGATAAAATACTTATTGTTAAGTTAAAGTCTAAACTTTAAAAACTTTTTGGAAGTTGGACTTGTGCAAATATAGAAATTTATACTCTTTTTTGTTGTCCATTTTCATTTGTAAAGATGTTCTTCCAGAGCTATAGTAATTTATTCATTCTGCTTTAATGGTGCTGTTTTCTACACTTCTAATTTGACAACAGTATTCTCTTGTCTCTTCAGAGGATCACAGACAGCTGCAGAAGAGAGATCCAACTGCATATTGGCAGGAGCCCACAGACATATAAGGCTGTTGGGATACAACTGTAGTTTAATTTAGGTTGATGAGAAAACACACCAGAGTTTGCTTGTCAAGAATTTGGCCACATCTTTGATGAATATTTATGTGCTTCTACATTTCTACAATTTTTAAGAAATACTTTTTTTGGTCTATTTAACATTCTGTATATTAAAGGGTTGAAATTTTCTCAAAGCTCTTATAAACTTTGGGTGTTAATGTTACTTGGTCCAAGCCAAAAATTTTACAGATGCAGAAACAGATCTTGAGAGGATAAGGGATAGTTTCAAAATCACATTGGTAGTTTCTTGGAAAATTGAATTTCAGTATTCCCAGTTTATTCTAATTACCAAAAGACAGCGGCTTCGTAATAGGCATTATTAAGCAAGCATCATATTTAAAAATTATATTTTAATATAATTCCTAGCTCAACCAATGCAAAAGTCCTATTTCCACCTTACCACTTATCTGACCCAACATACCTCAGTAATTTTATAATAACGTGATGATATACAGCCATTAAATAATAATTTTCTCCTCATGTTGTTTACTTGTAGCTTTGTTCTTTACTTACCCTGGGTCTTATAATCACACCAGTTCATTTGTGCCTGTCTCCCTCTAAATTTACTAACCTTATGCATGATTACTCAGAATTAGCCAACTCTTTTCTAATGCCTTTGGAGCAGGAAGATTTGTGAACCAGTCTTACCTTTCTTAGACAATTTTAATAGATCCAGCTATTGTCTTAATCAATTAGTTTTGAGGTGGGTTTACTATGAATAAGACAATGTGTTAAGCACTATGATGATAAGAAAAGAAATAAGTCAAGGTTGGTGATGTTAGCTCAGAAGACAAAAACAATGCCTATGTGCACATAAACATGCAGTGCTAGTGAAAGTCAAGATACGTAAAAGCATTTAGATACATTAATGAGAGCTAACACTTCCCGAGTCTTTCCCTGTGTCAGACAGTGTCTGTGTAAAGGTGATTGGTGCTCAGGGAGGTAGGGACTGTCATCCACTATATATTACTCAAGGAGAAATCAAAGAGTGGAGTGCCAAGTGTTATTGTAAAGGCGCACAGGTAGTTAGTAGTGGAAGTGAAATTCAAATATATAGTCTGTTTGTGATATTTTGTCCATTGTAGAGGGAAAGGAAGTTTAGTAGATTTAGAAATAAGATAACAAAAATTCATGACAAAACCATAAAATGAACAAAACTGACTGAATAGATTCTTAGATTATGAACAATAAAAGTTTGTTCATTCAAGATAGATGACTTGACTCTGAGGGTTTAGGCAAGACATTTGGGCTGTATCAAACTGTGGAGAACCTGGAATGGCAAGCTAAGGCATCTGATGGTTACTGAGGAGCTATGGAGATCACATAATTAGAACTTCAGGGAAATTAATTTTAGAATAGAAAATGTTAGAGGAAATCAGAGATTACAGAGCCACATGAGTTCACTGGTGACAATGACAATGGTAGTGATTTTTTTTCTTGTTTTTCCATAAGTCAACTTATTTCTCCCTATATTTTTTATTGTCTTTATTATATTTCCGCCTTCTGGAGTGACACAGATTATACATCCTAATATTCTTTTTCACAATCTAATATGATGTTGCATGAAAAAATTTATATTTTAATACATTCAAATGGTAAAGGATCAAAAGTGTTTAATTAATTAATTTTCAATTCTGAAAATTGAGCACATAAATGAATATTGCATTTCCAGGTTCTTTTAAAATATACAAGAATATTTTCATCAATAGCACCAAGGCAGCAACTATACATCAGATTTATTAATGTTTTCAGGATTTATATGAATATATTAGAAAAATGTTCTGAATGCATACTGTATAGTAATACATGTTTGCATTTGATTAAATGATTCATGGCGAGGATATATGGAGCATTTATGGTATGACAGAAAAAAATATGAGGTCCAGTAATGTAGTGAAGTATATAGAAATTGATTATACCAATTATTAAACAAAATATGAAATTAGAGTAAATGTAAGCACTGATTCTCAACCTATGTTCCAAAATTTCTTGTCCTTGAGAAACAGCAACAACAACAACAACAAAATGGTAGTTATAATTTGACTTCCTTTATTCATATATTTTTTTCTACATAAAATCTAGATGCTAAAACAGTTTGTCAAACAGTTAAAACATTTTATTCAGGATTAATTTAAAATCCCTGAGAATGTGCACACTATTTGAACCCTCAACTTCAATTTATTCTAAGGATAGAAAAATGGATATATGCCAATATGTTAGTGTATGAACACTCATAATATCCTTTTTTATAATAAAGAAAATTGAGGGATTCATTATAAGTAATGCTCTGAACAATTCTAAAAATTTTATTGGTTCTTTTTAGTTATACATGACATCAGAATTTTAATATATTTATAAAAGCATGGACTATCTTATTCTAGTTAGGGCCCATTCTTATGAATGTACCTGATGGTGGAATTCACTGGATTGTTTTCATATATGCACATAGGAAAATTATGTCAGATTCATTCTACTGTCTTTCCTTTTCCTATCCCCCACACTTCCCTCCATTCCTGTAGAATCTACTTAACTTTATTGTTCCTTTCCCTTCCCCCTTATTATGGGTTAGCTTCTATTAGAGAAAAAACATTTGACCTTTGACTTTTGGGCACTGGCTATTTCACTTAACATGATAGTCTCCAGATCCATCCATTTACTGACAAATGTCATAAAGTAGTTCTTGTTTATGGCTGAGTAATATTCCATTGTGTATATATACCACATATTCTTTATCCATTCATCTCTTAAAAGTCTCCCAGGTTGGTTCCATAGCTTAGCTATTGTGAATTGAGCTTCTATAAACAATGATTTGGCTGCATGACTTTAATATGCTGATTTTTAAGTCTTTTGGATATATACTGAGGAGCAGGATGACTGTGTCAAATGATGGTTCCATTCCAAGATTCCTGAGGAATCTCCTTACTGCTTTCTATACTGGTTGTACCAATTAGGAGTCTCCTGAGATTATTGGCATGTGCCACCATACCTGGCTAGGCTATATGACATTTTATCTCAAAGGAAACATTCAGTTTTGTACACAAACTGAAACATTCAGTAAAACTGAATGTTTACTCATCTTTATAATCCTTGATTGTGTGTGTTTTGTTGTGATAATTGTAGTGTCCTTTCATTCATTCATCCCACACATAATACCACAGTATTATTTTTCTAACTCAACTTCTCACAATATTCATATGGTTCTCTGTTGTGGTGAGTTTCCTTAATATTATAAAGATTTTATTAGATTGATGAATAATTCTCCAGTTCTTCCAGAGAGCTCTGTGATCATACTACATAATTCCTCAAGACTGTAATTTCATTATTTGGCACAGTACATTTTGCTGGTTTTTAGCTTATTCAGAAAATAGCTGCTATGCATATTTTATTTGGCCTCAAACCTTGTTCAGTTGCAGATCAATCAAGTATCTTTCAGAGAGATGGTTACAAGAAAGTAGAAATACACAATTTGAAGCTCGATCCCTAAGTTTCTACTGGGATTGTGAATCAAGATTATCTATTATTTTTTATTTATTTATTTTTAAGTGGTTTGGAGGATTGAACCCAGGGCCTCACATGTGCTAGGCAAGTGCTCTACCTCTATGCTACAGCCCTAGCCCAAGATAATCTTATCTTGATAGGAGTTAAGAGTATAAAGTTTAAAACCACAGTTGGTTCACAGTTCTGCTAGTTGCCGTTTGATCTTGAACAAGTTACTTAAAACCTTCATCACTCATCTCCTCATTTAAAATTAAGAATAGTAATAATAGTAATATTTCCTCTTTAGTTGGATTGATGTGAGAGTCACCTGAGTAAATATGTAGAATAATATCTGTCACATAGGAAGCGTTACAAAAGCATTAGACATTATTTTTATCCATCTCTCCATCCACTGTGACTCTTCCTTGAATATCTGGAAGTCTAATCAGAGAGAGAAAAAAAAAAAAAAAAGGAAAAGCAATAATCTGAAGAATATACAACTTCATTTGCATTCCTCCGATCTGAGTTCTAACCCATAACATGATATGTAGATATACAGATCTTTGGAGAAGTGACAATCTGAAGCCACACCACCTAACTTGCCTTCATTAATTGCCCTATTTTTTTGTCCATGGATACTTTGTAATTTACCATTTCTTGGTAGTTATGTGGAAATATCAATGAGAAAAGTAATGGTAGTGTGAGAAACAGCACTCTGACTCAAAATACACACACCACAGAAAGCTTTTCAATATTTGTATTCATTTCTCCTTTCAATTATTTTTTGAAGCAATGACCAGACAAATGATAGAAATGGATTCAATTCTTTGTCTTTCAGAAAACAAGGGTGTCACACTTTTGTTGTTGTCTTCTTTTCTGATTGATATTTTGTGTGGTTGGTTGTTGATTTTTGAAATTTACAACCATCCGATTAGTTGTTAGTACAAATATTTCTAAAATGCTACCCATACATCGAATTACATGTAGTTTGGGGTTTCTTCCAGAGTTTTAAAAAAATGTTTTATATTTTTTGTAGAGATTTTAATGAGAATTTAGAGGAGGCAGTAGGTGTTCCTGTTCAGAAGTAACTTTAACTAAGATTACTTAGAAAGGATAGCTCATTATGCAAAGTTATAGAATGCCAGTTTTCTTTTTTTTTTTCTTCTAAAAAAGCAAAGAGTAATAGAAGAAAGTACTAATGAATCATAGTGCAAAATATTTAAGGCTCCCTAGGAAGCTTTGCACTCTGATGCTTATTAGCTTTCCTGCCAAGAGGCCATTAATATAATTGGCGTGAATTCCGCAGTGTGCACAATGAAACTCAGATAGATGGATGGATGATAGAGTAACAGACATATAGACAGAACTTAACCTTCAGATGAACCTCAGTTGACAAAATAAAGGCCAAATGAAGAAAGTGACTGAGCAGGGGAAATGAGAATTCTTGAGCTCCTTGTTTGGAGCTGTACTTCTTGTATCCTGCTTTTAATGGGAGAAATAAACCAAAAAGAAGACAGAACTTTGGTTATTGATAGTAAGTCAAAATTTCAGAACTTTGGAAATACTGAATTTTATATGCCAATAGAGCATTGTAAGGTAATGGACAGTGAGTAAACGAAGAGAGGAGTTTGTATCTTTCACAATTTATGTAGTTAATATTTAATACAAAATTAAGTGTTATACTTCATGTTAGGTACTGAGCAAAGACTTCTGAGTTGACAATGAAGAAGACAAAGTACACTATCCTTTTTCTTCCAGGGACTATTTCGTATTATGAGCTAGGGAAAACCACTATTACTCTCAGGCTGTCACTGATAAATGACAATTTGAATGTGTTAATTAAAAACAATTTGTTTTGTTTTATTTTGTTGCTTACTTTGGTTTATTCCTAAACCAGAGAAGAATATATAAGGGGTCTTTGAAGACAAATATGTGGTCTGGGGATGTAGCAAAAAATAATTAAATAAAACAAAATGAATAGGAAAGAAAATTCCTCATTTCTCAGAGGGTAAATCCAAGAGTCTAAAGCTGTGAAATGAGGAATAAGAAACCCACCAGGCGGAGCAGCCTAAAGGTTACAGCTCACTATCATTTAAGCCACTTCCAGTTGAAAGCACTGAGTTGACACTCACGGTCTACCTAAAGAAATTCTCGTTAGGCAGCTTATGCACATTCACATTCTGTTTTCTAACAGGTTACTCTGCCTGCTTAAAGTTTCAACAGAGCAGGACTGAGTGTTCTAATTACAGACAGGCAACAGGCAATTGAATCCCAGTGGAGTACAAACATCATATAACAGTAAGTAGTATAGAGATCTGGAGTCTAGTACATGGGCTGCTAATCCAGGCCTGTCGGGGAGAAGCCACATGACTTACCTACCTTAGGAGTATGTCTGGAATACATAAAATGGTATCTTCACTTTGAGGTATTGTATTACTGAAAAAATAAGTAACATGAACAATAAAAGAAGAGTGTGGGGCAAATCAAGGAATTCTATGTCGTTAGAAAAGGCTACAGCAGGATCTTTCCTTACTTAAATCTTTAGGATTAGATCATTTTAAAGGTAGATCTGAAGCTGTAAAATCGTAAAGAATAAAATTAATGAATTAAGTAAAACTCATTAAAAGCAATTTCAAATGGTAAAAAAAAGAACAAGAATATTTAACAAGCTATAATATATTCTAATTCAGAGTTCATTTCCAAATTCTGCATCTGGAAAAACTACTACTGTTACTTCTGAAAATAATAGGTGTTATTAATTGATTAATTAATTTATTTATTATTTTCACTTATTTACTTATTTCCTGTGCTGGAGATTGAACACAGGGGTGTTCTGTCTCTGAGCTGCATCCCAGCCATTGTTATTTTTTAAAATTTGAGACAGGATCTTACTAAGTTGCCCAGGCAGTCTTCAAATTTACAATTCTTCTGCTTCAACCTCTTGAGTAGTTGAAATTAGAGGTATGTGCCACCATACCTGGCATAGGTGTTAATTCTTAACACCTAATTTCTATGCCAACTCTTAAAGTAATCAATGTTTGGCGTGTTCTCATGAAGTTAGCATTTTATATGAAAGTTTGTTTTCCTTAGCAATAATCATACTTACAGAAATCAACATTGCTGCCTCCTCAAAATTATTATACCTCACTACAAGGAAAAATAACTTGCAGAATCATTGAATATCCTATGTAAAAAGGTCATTTGTTCTTCTTTCTGAAATGACATAACTGAAGTCCTAAGATCTTATCAGTCACTTTCAAAAGTCACACAGTGGGATGTTCAGAGTCTGAACATATTCTCCTGCAAAGTCCATACTGGTTTTACAGAGTCTAGATGGATCAAGATTATACAACTACTTCTAATTTTATTTCTCTGGTATTACTTTGCTCTTCATATTGGAAATATTTCAATCTCCTATATAAAGATTCTATGCCTGGAAGTTTCAAGGGACTTCATCAACAACAGTATCCACCTACCATGGTAGCAATACCCTCCCAATTAATGTTACCTTGTTTCCAGTCTCTCTGATCTATTTGACTAAATATGTGAGTGTTCAAATCTTTCCAAATTGCCATATTCACTCATTAAGGCCATACTGCTATGATAATAATATAAAATATATCATCATCCACTTATGAGGAAAAACATTCAACCATTTTTTTTGGGGGGGGTTGGCTTATTTCACTTAGCATGATACTCTCCAATGCCATCCATTTATTTGCAAATGCCATAATATTATTCTTCTTTATGGCTGAATAATATAATGGGGATGGGGATTGGGGGAGTGAGAGAAGAATGGAGGAACTTTAGATTACGTAGAGGGAAATGAGAGGGAGCGGGGCTAAGAAAAATGGTGAAATGAGACTGACATCATTACCCTATGTACATGTATGATTAGACAAACGTTGTGAATCTACATCATGTGCAACCATAGAAACTAAATGATGTACCCCATTTGTGTACAATGAATCAAAATAGTCTGTAAAAAGTAAAAAAAAAAGTCATTAAATTAAAAAAAGTAGTATAAAATAAGCTTCAATACTGCATAAAGTGACCCCTTAAACATAGTATCTAAAATAAGAGAAGTTCATTTATTTTGAAATAATCTAAAATTAGATGGTCAGTCTAAGATGGATAGATAACTTGGTTCCATGAGACTTTTAACAAACCACAACTTAATTCCTCCTATTTTTGTCATTTTCTAGTGTATTATCTTTGTCCATATGGTCCAGGTTAGCCTTCCTCCACATTTTTTTCTCGATATCTGAGAACTGAGTAGAAATTAAGTGAAGAAACGAGAGATTATTTTCACATTAAACAGGTATAACCGTATGGATGCAGAGAAGCAAAGCCAATAGGATAAACCGACTGTATACATATACACAAACACACCCACACATGTGCACATAAATACAATTTTAAACTTATAATGTAGAATGCTATATGTAACATAAATAATTTGCTGTTTGGAATTGAC
Source organism: Sciurus vulgaris (assembly GCF_902686455.1). Classification (NCBI taxonomy): domain Eukaryota; kingdom Metazoa; phylum Chordata; class Mammalia; order Rodentia; family Sciuridae; genus Sciurus; species Sciurus vulgaris. Next base: position 62,215,901 of record NC_136467.1, read on the forward strand.
TTAGCCAGCATAATTTGCTTTTGAATAATTTGCTTATGATTCTGGATTTTGGCTTAGCAAGTATAAAATCTACATAGTAGCAAAGAAGGAATGGAAGATCGTGGGCAGGTTAGAACTCCACAGGCATGGACTGTCTCCCTCCCCTCCTTCCCTTTCTCTTCCTCCTCCTTCTCCTCTTCCTTCATCTCCTCCATCTCCATTTCCATCTCCTTCTCTATCTTTATCTCCATCATCTATCTCTGGATCTGAAAAGCCTCAGCTCTGCTTTGTCCTTCCAACTAATTAAGTAGGAGCCACAAATTATTCAAGATATAATTATAATTTTATTTCTGTAATTGAAAAATCTCTTTGCAGCAAACTTAGGTAGTATTTCATTAAAGGTAGTGTCTCATTACATACTTGAGAATTGTAGCACAGAAAAATCAACATAACAAAAACCTATCACAATAGGTTACCCAGAAATCATCCCTATAAATTCCACTCATCTTTCTCTAGCAAAAAACATCAGTAGAAGAGAGGGAAGGAAACAGGGATGGCAAAGGAGAGGGAAAGGAGAAGTACTGGGGACTGAATTAGAACAAATTATATTCCATGCTTTTATAATTATATCAAAATGAATACTGATGTTATGTACAACTAAAAAGAATCAATTAAAATAAAAATAATAAAAATCTTTAATTGCATAGCCTAGCCCCATATTGTTGCATAGGAGACAGATAAGATTAGTTTCTATGTGGGCAATTGTGTGCCCACCTAGAACTGTTTCAACTGTGTTGGAAGACAAAAATAGACTTCAGAGAATAATCAGTTGTCCTTCTCTGTTCTAGAAGCTTCATTGATTATAATGTCTCAAATTTGCATTTTAATTTATCAATTGACTTCATTTTTGTCTCTCTAATTTTTTCTCCATTTGACCCTTCAGTTAGTCATTTAGAATTTCTTATCATCTTTTCTTGCTTCTCATTAGTGCATATTCCAGGTGTTCACTGTTATCCCTCTTTCCCTTCACCTGGCGTATATATATATATATATTTTTTTTTTTTTTTTCCTTTCCAGCAGCACAAATGACTACTCCGTTTTCAAGGCATAATACTTCAGTATTATATATACTAATGGTAGTATTATATATACTTCAAAGTTTGAACTTAGTGTATATTTTGAGAAACTGAGATTTTCTTTCTCATCTTATTTTTATCTGTATTTTACCCTAGTAAGTTAGGCAAAATGAAATAAGATTCACCAGTTTAATAAGATATTGAATATTGAAGTTTTACTAGGGAGAACATTAAATGTTAGCCAGATAAAGCTGCATCACAAAGATGCTTTAAGGCAAAGCTGATTAAAGATTTAAAGCTTCCTCTTAGAACAATAAACCCAGTAAATCCATAGTGATAGTTTCCCAAGATAGAATGAGGACTTACAATCAGAAGGTTAGGATTTTGAAGCATCTCTCTGTGAGAAAACTAGAACTTCAGGGGGAGGATAAAAGACAAGAAAATGCCGGGGGAATAATGGTGAAAGAGGGGAGCAAGAAGAGAATTAGAAAAGGAGGAGATCACAGAGATCAGGGACTTACTAGAAGCCTTTCTCAGAGTAAAGATGGCATAATGGAAGAGTGAAGAAAGGTTTTACAGTCTGTTCTAATTTCTTCCTTACAAACAATTGCTGTTTTATTGTTTTTTGTTTTGTTTTGTTTTGTTTTCACTGCTATGACTAAAAATCCTGACAACAATTTTAGAGAAGGAAAAGTTTATTTGGGTGCTCACAGTTTCAGTGGTCTCAGTTATACATAGCTGGTTCCACTCCTCAGGGCTGGAAGTGAGGGTGAACATCAGGGTAGAGAATGGAAGCAGCTCAGTGATGATCAGGAAACAAAGAGAGCTCTGTTCAACAAAGGCACACCCGCAGGGACCCACCTCCTACATTCACACACCACCTGCCTTCAGCTACCACGCAGTTAATCCCTTTCAGGGCATTAATTCACAAACTGGGTGAAGGATCTCATAACCCAATCATCTCACCTCAAAACATTCTTACATTTTCTAACACATGAGCTTTTGGGGACACCTAATATTTAAACTATAACAATTGCTTACTTGAGGATTGTTCTTTACAGGGCCCTACCAAACCCTTCTGATATATCAAGGGAGTTCTATGAGGGTACTTCATTTTTTTCTGATGAACTATAACCTTCCCAAGAATAGGAAAACCTGTTTCGTTGCAATACCTAGCTCTTGTGTAAGCATTATTTTATTAGATATTTATTAAACCAATTACTCAAGAAATAGACACAATTGTAAATCAATACTTCATATTAATCATTAGGCCAGCATTCATCCCTATGATTACCTGATTTAAGTAAACAAACATTTCTTTGTTCCATTCCTCTGAATATCATAAGGTACACAATACTGAGACATTTATGACATTGAGTTCATACCTTCTCTTCAAATTACAGGAAAAGGTAAGTCAATAGCTATTCTTTGTCTTTCTGAATCTGCAAACAATGAGTATTCTTCTCTATTCTGAAGTGTGCATTGTAAGCAACCCATTTTAGGGGCTTGACTTCAAATTTCTCTTCTGCGAATAAAGGGAATTAAATTTGTTTGTATTGAGTTAAGTATCTACAGTTTGGGAGCCGTGAGAAAAGGATCTTATTTAAATTTCCCAGAATACAACCTACTTTCTAGACAAATTTGCTGGAGAAGGCTTGCAATGGGAGAGAAGAAGAGGAGAGAGCCCATGTGAAGATTTGACATATCATTTAGTGTTACTCAGACATTACTATGGTAATATTTCCATTTTATATTACTGTATATCTCTAAGTGTATATGGAAACTTTAAAAAGTAGAAAGCTACTTTCTTTTTTTTTATTGTAAACAAATGGGATACATGTTGTTTCTCTGTTCGTACATGGAGTGATCATAAATTTACATAGGATAATGTTGTTTGATTCATTCTGTTATTTTTTTCCTTCCCCCCCACCCCTTCCACCCCTCTTTTCCCTCTATACAGTCCTGTCTTCCTCCGTTCTTGCCACCCTCCTTAACCCTAACCCTAACCCTAACCCTAACCCCTCCCATCCCCCATTATATGTCATCATCCACTTATCAGCAAGATCATTTGTCCTTTGGTTTTTTGAGATTGGCTTATCTCACTTAGCATGATATTCTCCAATTTCATCCATTTGCCAGCAAATGCCATAATTTTATCATTCTTTATGGCTGAGTAATAGTCCATTGTATATTTAGCCACAGTTTCTTTATCCATTCATCAACTGAAGGACATCTAGGTTGGTTCCACAATCTGTCTATGGTGAATTGAGCAGCAATGAACATTGATGTGGCTGTATCTCTGTAGTATGCTGATTTTAAGTCCTTTGGACTAGTAATAAGAGAAATGCAAATCAAAACAACCCTAAGATTCCATCTCACCTCAATTAGAATGGCAATTATCAAGAATACAAGCAACAATAAGTGTTGGCAAGGATGTGGGGATAAAGATACACTCGTACATTGCTGGTGGGGTTGCAAATTAGTGCAGCCACTCTGGAAAGCAGTATGGAGATTCCTCAGGAAGCTTGGAATGGAACCACCATTTGACCCAGCTATCCCACTCCTTGGCCTATACCCAAAGGACTTAAAATCAGAAAGCTACTTTCTAACAAACTAACTTCCCATCCCTGATACCTACTAGAAAGTTAAGTATAGAAGTTCTTTGACACACCTTACAAACTGTCAGAGACAAATTATCTCAATTCCATATTATTTTCTCTCTGATATATTTGAGGTAATTTTAGTCATGGTATAGGACTCAGTCAAGAACCCTAAAAACTGAAATTATGTTAATTTTTACTGGCATGAGTCAATTATTTAATTTAATTGGTAGCATAATGGCCATATACTTCTATCATAATATGCCCTACAAAGCATTGTCACCTACAGTTTTGTATCTGCACCTATTTATTTTATTCTTTTCTCTTTCCATCTGTGTCTTCATTTTGTTTTCTATTATCCTTCTCCTCTTCCCCTTCCTTGGACATTATTATGCTTTCCTATACACTTATGGAAATCATTTAACCCATAACTGACTTGTAACACAAATAAGATATGCACTTACATTTAGCCTAAATGTAGAATATGCTTTACATTTCTCAAGTAGTTGATTTATATTGTGTAATCAAATATTATATTATTTGTTTTCCTTTAGAGTAAGGCAACTACAGAGCAATACAGTGGCTTCCTCTGTCTCCTCAGCACTTTTCAGTGTGGCTACTTAAGCACTGTGCTCATGTTGGCAGGACTTCAAGAAACCAGTGACATGGTAGTACTTTGCTGAGGGATTATCAAACCTTGTCCTCTGAGACTAAGGAATAGTGGATGGATAAATTTAGACATGAACTAAGAACCCAGACAAGTGTCTAACTTAAGGACCATGAAATTACTTGAAAACTTAATTATGAAAAAGGATGAGATGATTGTAGGATAGGAGGTCAACTTTGCCTCTGGTTCTTAGGCTTAATACTATAGGGGAAATCCTTTTATGGAAAATGCAATTCATTAGGCATTTACATTAAGTTTTTTTATTATATACTTACTAATTAAAAGCCGGTTTTAACCTTTAAGTGGTGAATTACCAGTAAACACCTCCATAATAATCAGTTACCTGATATAATTCCTTTTAGAGCAAAAGGTAGCTGACATAACGTTATGTATTAAAAAGAGAAATTGAGCCCTTTATGAATTAATGGAAATGAGTTCCTCTGGCACATTCTGTGCACAGATCCTAGGAAACACTCAATTAGTAATGTTTTGAGATGTATCTGTGCCCTACCCACTAATCATGGAATGAAAACATACATTCTTTTCAGTTTTTTTTTTTTATTTTTAATGCTTAATCTCAGAACGTAAATTTGCCCCTACAGAGAACATCAAAAGACAAATTCCCTTAGTAGCATTTTACAATTAATTTTAATATCTGTGAACTAAGCACATAAATTCTTCTAGTTGTAGCATATGCAAATGTGATTCTGCATATCTTTGAAGTAGCTGTTATTAAATTCAGATACCATCTATGCTTGAGGCTGAGCATTAAAATAGTTTTTATAAAATAACAAAAGATGCTGTATGTTATTTTCTGGATGGTTTGTTTTATTTAATAAATTTCTTTGACAGGAAGTACAAAAATGCTGTAACAAATTCCATAAATTATCTTCATGGAATTTGAGTCTCTGTATAAACAAAGGTTTTAAAATAATTAAAGTCAATATCTTCAATATAAGAAAGAAAAAAACAATCCAGGAAAAATCTATTGCAAATCATAAATTTTACTCAGGAAATTTGAATTAGGCATGATAAAATGAATTACCCCAAGTAATGAAAAGCTTGCAATATTTTCTGCATCTATGTCATATTTCAAAATATCCTCCTAAATCACATAAGATGAAAAATTTAGCCTACATATAGAAAGTGTAAAATTGAATAGATTTTCACATCAAAAAGTTCACTGGAATAGAATGAAATGGTCATAGACATAGGTCAGATGCCTTTTATGAAGTAAGTGAATAAATAACATATTTAACCATACTTGGGAGCAGTAATTGTTAATTTTAAATTTAAAATGTCATAACATAAGCAGTGCACACCTCAGATTGGTGTTTAGGACAAAACTATTTTTGCAAAAGAGAAATGATTGCTATTAAATATAGCTAGAGAGTTTCTAGGGAATTGTGAAATTGAAACCTGTGATCCTAAGTCAAGGTAAGCATATTGGACTTGATTACCATTTTTCTTTAGACGAAAAACTTTAAGATAAAGGAAATGCCCTTGATAATCTTTAAGGCAAACACATATAAATGAAAGGCAGAGTATTCATATGCTGTGAAAAGTTATAGCATTTATAGTTTTCAAAATTCTAGAATTGATCATTAAATAGGTCACCCCAGAAGCTTTTGAAGTGTTCATTGAATTCTTTGCCTTTTTAAGAGTTAGTAAATTGGAACATCACACTAATCCTATTGATAAGTAAATTTTTATAAAGAGCATGGGCAAGTTGGGATTAGGCTGATTCTGAAGATTCAATTTTAACTGAGGGTAATAGTTGATGGAATTCTTAAAACTTTCTCCATTTCTCCACCCTATTTAATATTTTTCCTGGTGAACAGGATTCAGTTATACAGGGAATATTTAGTTTGGAGGTGGTTTCCAAAAAGAGGAATAGATTAGTTAACAAGATGCAGTTTTTATATAATAAATAGGGATTTTTAAAAGTACAGTAACACATTCTCTTTATTAAGAAAAAAATGAGAAGATTTTACAGTAATAATTGTATTCTCATTATTTGTCTTGGCAGTTTTTTTTTTTTTTTTCAATAGCTTGTGGCTGAGATTGTGTAGAAAAAATCTAGGAAGAAATTTCTATTTCAGGCAGCACAAATGACTACAGAGTCAAAAAAAAAAAAAAAAAAAAAAAAAAAAAAAAAAAAAAACCTGATCATTAAAGCAATTAAAATAAGATACTTTCAAACAAATTTTAATCCAAAATAAAAAAGTTAAAATCAGAAGCCAGACCCATTTTTAAATACAGTTTTACTGAGGTACAATTGATATTCAATAAACAGTACATATATAAAGCATATGATTTAGTATATTTTGGCATATATAAAAACTCTTGAAAAAACAGATTCCAAATAATGATTATGTCCATCTTCCCAGAACTCTCCCTTGTGACCCTTTTGTAGTCCCCATGTTAAACTCCTCAGACATTTCTAAGGCTGCACTGGCTTGCTTTTGCTACTATCAGTTAGTTTGTATTTTGTAAAATTGTGTATGTTTTAAAAATAAAATGACTATATTTGACTGACATTCTCAGTCACAGTGATTATTTTGATGTTCACAATGTTGAAGTGTGTATAAGGAGATCATTCTTCTATTGCAAAATAATATCCTTTCATGGGAATATTTCACAATCTGTTCATCCCTTTACCAGGTGATGGAGTTTTAAGTTATTTCTAGTTTGTGACTATTACAAATAAAGCTGTGATGTACAAATCTTTGTTTGGATACATGCTTTCAACTTTCTAAAGTGCATAATTAGGAACAGAATAGCTAAACCATGTGGTAGGTATATTTAACTTTTTAGGAAGCTGCTCAATTGTTTTCTATAGTGGTTGCAATGGTTTACATTCCCATTGACTGTGATACAAGCTGCAGCTCCTCCACAACCTTGCCAACACTTTTATGGCCAATCTTTTTAATTTTAGCCATTTTAATACTTTTTGGTTTTAATTTGCATTTTTCTAATGACTAATCGTGTGGATCATCTTTTCATTTGCATATTTGCCATCTGTATATCTTCTTTGATGAAGTATCTGTAGTAATATTCTCAGTGAAGTGTCAAGTTGAACACTTGACACATTGGCTCATTTTAATTTGGTTGCTTATTTTCTTGTTACTGAATTATCAGAGATTTTTCATTGTGTCTATATGTTCTACATATACTAGTTACAGGTAAATGTAACACATGGAGAAAAAATCAATCACAATTTACAGAGATTTTAGAATTAATAATTTTGAATGATCAATTTTTCTCCCCTTTATGTGTCTTATTTTCCTGATTTTTACATGCCTTGTAAAGTTTGATTTGATGCTACACATGATTTTACCTTTTAGGGTTGGATATTTCTGCATTCCTACAAATACTTTATAGAGTTTTTTTCTAGTGATGTGCTTAAGTTACTTGGAAGCTGTTGGATTCTTTCAAATCTTGCTTTTGAGATTCTCAATTTATTCTTCTGAGTCAAGATTCTTTTCTGTATTCTATACCGTGTCTTAGAACTCGGTCATATTCCTGACCCTTCACATGCAAATTTTAATGCAACCACCAAACACTTGAAGACATATTTACATATATATGTATGGAGCATGATATAAAACAAGGCATTATTGCTAACCAATAATAAAGGAATTACAAGGCATACTAGAACAAGTTACTAATAAGTGTGCTTTCCCTAATAAAACAAAACAAACTTTCTTATCTTCCAAGCATTTGCAATTTCAAATAAGTTTTGAGCTGATATGTGAAATACAAAGGCTTCAAATACTTCAAAACAATGGGAAAAAATCTATCATGATTCTAAGGAAAGAAAACTTTTTTGTTTTGTTTTCTTTTATAAACAAGATTGGCAAACCACCATGGAAAATATGATGAATCAGATCAAATTATAAAATTTGGTTATAACACTATAAGGAAAGTGAAAAATCAAAGCCCCCATACAAACACACACCAACTAGGAGACAATATTTCATCAGATGTAACAGAAGCATATTGCTGTAGAAAATATATACAGATTTTTACAAATCAGTAAGACAAAGAGGATTTTCAATAGAAAACGGAACAAATGATATGAACAGGCATCTTAAAATGTAAATGAATAATAAACAAAGGGAATTAGTTTCAATATCAGGAAATACATAATGCAATGAGAAAGCATTTTATCTTTAGAAATTTACAAACTTTAAAATGTAATCTGTTTTGCAGTGACACACAACTGCAATCCTAGTGACTCCAGAGATTGAGGCTGGAGAATCTCAAGTTCAAAACCAGCTGCCGCAACTTAGCAATGCTGTAAGGAAATTAGCAAGACCCTGTCTTAAAATTAAAATTCAAAAATGGGCTAGGAATGTGGGTCAGTGGTTAAGCACCTTTGTATTCAATCCCTGGTACCCCAACAAAAAAATTTTAGATGTGTTGTTGATGTTGTGAAACCGTGAGAAATAATTTACTGATTCTGTAAGTGTTACTGATACAACCACTTTTGAAAAATAATTTGACAATAACCCTTAAAAATAATTGCATGGCAAAACATAAATACAGCAGTGCCCAAAATGAGAGATGTGAAAATTTGAATATGTAGTAACAGAACATGGAGGTAAAAAATAAAAAAATTAGAAGAATAAAGATAATGAAGAATAAGAACAATTAATCTCATGTGTAGAAAGATGCAGTATCCTCACCCCAACCATTCAGAGTGGGAGCAAGACCTACAGAAAGGTTTAAAGATATGATCAATTTTCATAAAATAAATGGATCATGTGTGTAGTAGAATTTTATTTATTTTGTATGACCATATTAGCAAAATGAAAGCCAATGAATGTTCAAAGATGAAATTTCTGCCTCATTAGAGGATAAACATTTTTAAAAGGTAAATCAGCCTTAAAAATATTTCATTTCAGTAGTAAAGATGTAAAATATCTCTAAGTTACTCCTCACTGGTTTAGAAAAACAACTATAATATACATAAATATACATGTGTGTGTTTGTGAAAAGGGATTGGGGGTACAAATGGAGTGAAGTGTTAACATTTGGTGGATCTGACTGAAGGGGTACGTGTGAACTTAACTATTCTTACAACTTTTCCAAAAGTACAATTTATATAACAATTCAACTAGCAGAAAGGTATTCTGGTATCTATGTATGGTTATCGGAAGAGCTCAAAGAGAAATAAAATGGCTCCAAGAAATACAATATTTAACAGAGTAACTGTCCCAACAATCACAATCTATTTATAGATACAATGCCACCCTTCCTGTCCATTATCCCTCAGGTAATTCATGAGATACAATTCCAGAATTTCAGAATTCAAAAAACAAATTGAAAATAATTATTTCAGTATGTCATGCAAAGTTCTATTTGTTCATTTCCACAAATAACTCCTGATTTAGAACAGTGATTTTTATCTGAGTGAACATTAGTTAGCAGGGGGTATGCAGAGCAGGCAGGGAAGGCTCTAAGCCTAGCTTAGACACTGATTAGTGAGGTGATCTTGTCTGAGTCTCTCTTTCTACATCCATAATATAAGATAATTATATTTTCTTGAAAAGACTGATATGAGGATTAGAGGATAGAAATCTTGGCATTTTAGATAGACCTTATCATGCAGCAAGATTTTAATCAAGTTTTTATTAACAAAACAGGAATCAAGAAAAAATTTTTTTCTTATTTACACTAGTAGAGCTTATGGATGGTTTCATTTTATGGTGAAAATGTTAGGAAACTTATATATCTTCGGATAAGAACTTTAATCATAATCTATATTATGTCCCTAATTTTGAAGCAGAAGTTTTGTATAGAGTCATAATTTTTACTGATGAAATTACTGATTGTGAAAAGTAAGAAAAATGGACCATAATTTACATTTAAGTGGGATGTTCAAATATTAACTGTATATTAAGCCCAAAGAAGAAGTATGCACTTGTATATCTGTGGTAAATAGAATTCTGGACAGCCTGGAGACACCTCCACCCCACCCCCTACACTGGTCCTGGTGAACACACCTTGTATAAAACCATTCAGCCTGAATACCACTCAAATCTGAATATGACGTGATATTATTCCCATGATTAGGCTACTAATCCAGTCGACCAGGAGGGAGATGATCTGGATGGTCTGGATCTAATCAGGTGAGCCCTCCCAGTAGTCAGAGATGAAAAAGAATCCTGCTACAAAGACCTGAGGGCCGAACTGGAAACTAGAGCCTGAGAGCAGCCCCTGACCGACACCTGACCAAAGGACAGCAGTTATCTTTGTGTCCCATAGCTTCAAGGAAATGAATTCTGCCTGAGAGCACATGGAAGGGAATGCAAAAAGAAAAAGAAAAATGGAGGCAGACCTCATGGACCAGCAACACTGGAGGGACACTATTCAGGGACAAAATGGAGGGAGGCCATCACGAGGGTCTGGGTTTTACAGCAGAACCAGGTCATGGGAGGAATTAGTGACTTTGATGGGCTCTTTTGACCTGCAGGAGGCAGGGCCAGTTCATGGGAGGAGTTTTGGTGGTGGGATCATTTAGGGCAGGGTAAGAGGGCAGGTAGGGGAACAGGATTGTAAGATCCTTTTAGACCTATTGTCCACATCTTTTACTCCCAATGACCATATGAGCTTTAAAAAAGGTAGATCCAAGCTTAAAAAAGGAAAATGACTTGGGCTGGGATGTGACTCCGTGGTGGTGTGTTTGCCTACTACACACAAGGCCCTGAGTTCAATGTCCAGTACCACTAAGAAAAAAAAAAAAATAGCTCAGTCAGCAACCTGATTTCAACTTTGTCAGACCTTGAATGAGACCCATGAGAAGTAAGAAAATAAATTTGTGCTACAAATCACTAAATTTGTGATAATTTGTTAATATACAAAGTAAAATAATGAGGAAAATTCCATAGTAATCTGAAATTGTTGAGAATGGGGTGATATCTGGTCTTAATCACCAGGATGCAGGCAGTTGTGACTGCACCCTCATGAGCCAGTACAGGACAAACAGGACTGCTGGGCCCCCGTACTTATCCAGGTTGTTAAGAGATATTTGTCTGAAGAATGTACAGCTGCCTGGAAACCTTATCTATCAAGGACAGGGGGGCCTAGCCTCGACTCATCTCCTGCATAGTTCACCCCTTCCCTCCTCCCTTCTTCCACTAGGACCGTTCAGTTCTGGCTGGACCCAATGAGAATCAAATAGATTGGCGGGACCCAACCAGAGGAGGACTAATGTTTAGCTGTTCAAATGTTAACCAATAACGTACAGGTCTTTGTGTGCGAATGCTTGGAAATCTCTTAAATAGAGGGCTTTCTCACCCCTCAGGGCCGCTCCCCACTCAGCCATTGCAATGGTCTGAGAGGCTGGTTGTGGTCCAGGCTCAAGCTTGCAATAAAACCTCCTTGTGTGTCTTGCATTACCGTGTGTGCACTTTGACTCTCTGGGGATCAGTTGATATCGGGGACCAGTCGATATCCAACCCTAACAAAATGATTAAGTAGTGGAATGCTGTTGATCCAAAGAGAAAACCTGGGTTTCTAGTTTCCTTGAGTGACAGGTTTTATGATCAGTTCTGTTTCAAGTAGTGCTAATGGTAAACACAGCATGACCACAAAACTGGCAAAGTCTATGAGAATGTTTGCAGAGATTGATCTTATTTTTCCACCTACCTTTCATTTATATGCAATGCCTGAATCCTGTTAAATCCTACCTATATAGGCAGATCCCACAGAACATAAAAGAACATGCAAAAATTCTTAAATTAGAAAGAAAAGATTTAACTTTCTGATAAAAGTAAGGCCATTGAAATGGATGATGTTTTCTAGCACTCTGCATCATAGGAGTTTAAATTATTTCATGAATTTACAATTTCTGGCTCAATATTTTAATAAATAAAATACACACTTCCTAATGGTTCTCCCCTTGCATTTTTTTTTTCATTTTTCTCTCTCACAAATACTAATGACTTGCTCTCTCAGAAAAAAGCACACACTTCAAAGGACCTGTGGTGCACACTGCATGGTAGGAGGTATGTGAAATCCACCTACTTGAAAGACAGTTTGTCTTTCATGTTAGCGGAAAACAAATAATTTTAGCACAACTTATGGTAGCAAAAATGGAATTCTTATGATTTTTATTAAAAGCATTATACCCTTCTTTATCTTTTTTTTTATTTTTATAAATATTGTGTATAACTCCTTTTTTAACTGGTCCTTTTGGAAAGACAAAGTAAGAATCTATCCTCATCTTCCCAAAGTAATACATTAGTAAACAAACTCCCAGGAGTTGAGAATAATTGCAATTGAGTAGTTTATACAACCTTCCTTGCGATTGAATATGGTCATATTGGGGGTGGAGGAGACCAAAAGGATAGTAAGAGTAGGTAATAAATAATTGGGTCTGATCAGAAAGATGGGGGCTGATTCAAGAAGAAAGGAAATAAAATGCTAGTATCTCCAAAGTTCTTTCCCTGCCTCCTCCAACCTGTTGCCTAGGCTACTTGCCTCCAGGGAATTATTCCTCCCTGCCTGGAATTGTAGGAATTGTTAATGAAGTACCTCCTTTCCTGCCTGTTTAGGCAGATACAGAGAGGCACCCCTGGAAGGGTTCTTGCCCACCTTTTGACCCACCTTTGGTCACTAGTCACTCAGGCAACATAAGGGGAGAAGAAGGGTGTGAGAACAAAGGAAATCTAAAACCCTTAAAAGGGGCAGGACTCCCTTCTTCCTTCTACACCCGGCTCTGGGGCCCCTTCTGTGCAGAGAAGTCTATCTCCATTTTATCCTTTAAACAAAACTTGCTTTCTATGCTTGCCTCAGTTTTTTTCAGGTGATTGAAATCCTCAACATCTGGGGAAATGGGACTCTGCCCTGATTGATTCTTGTAAGAACCCAGAAACCACTCCCAACATGGGAACTCACATAAGAGAGTTTATTAAGCAAACAGAGTGTTTTCCTGCCGGGTAAGAGAGAAAATGAGAGGAAAAGAGAGAGAGCGTGTGCAAGAGAGAAAGTGAAAAACAAGGAGGAGAGAGAAAGAAAGTGAGTAGGAGAGAGAAAGCATGAAAAAGATGGCGGGGAAGCTATCCTTAGGCAGTCAAATTCCCTGGGGTTAACAGGGGACCAGTAACGGAGAAGGATACTTGCAAGCTGACTGATGAACCAATAGCTAGCTAGGATGTTCACGACTGACAAGAAGGAGTGGGAGGCGGGGAAATGACTGCAGCTTAAAGGACTGGGGAGCAGCTTAATATTATAATTCTCATCACTGGCATCATTATAAGACTAAAGCAGAAGGTGTTGGAACCTGCCTTTTCAAATAACATTCGTAGATTATTTCTGCCCCATTAAGATAGCACTGTAAACTCCCCCAGCATTATAAGAGTAGAAGCTTTTTATCCTTCTCCAATTATGACTATTAATAGTTATGTTAAAAATAATTTCCAAGTTCGATAAGCAGCACATGGTATCTCAAACTATTTTTAATTTTGTACTTCCTAATGAAGTCTTTAAATATTTTTCATGTTTATCAACCATTTATTGCATCTTCTGACCTGTAGATTCATATCTTCATCCATTCTTAAAATGCTTTCTTAAAATTTAATTCCCATGTCCTTTATGCAGAATTTTCCAGATAGATATTGCTCAAACATTTTCTTCTACTTTTCCAGAAAAATGATGTATAAAGGAAAAATTTCTGACTTTCACAGTGAGATTCCTATTAACATATTTGAAATTATGAAATAATACTTTGTGTTTATATTATAAATTACTGTTTATTATGGCATTTGCCAATAGAAGAAAAATTATTATTCTATTTATTCTTAAATTTATTCTTTTAAAAACACTAACTATAAGGTATTATTCAAAATTTAAAATTATGTAATCAACCTTAATAAAAATAAATTTTTATTTTATTCATATTAGTGATTTTCTTTTGGGTCCTAATATGTTTCCTAACACAATATACATTAACAATTTCTATATTTTATATTAAAGAGTCCTCCAAACTTTATGTAACCAATTCTGTTTCAGTTATTATCTGTTTCTCTTCTTTCCCCAACTCAAGCATTTATAAACATGGAGAAAAAAATAGAACTATTTTTTAACAGACTGTATAGTTTCATTTGCTAAGGATTTGTTCCTAGATAATTCCAGTCTATGATATGATACAGGAAAATAGATACTGATTTCAATGACCAGCATTATAATGGCTATAAATTTAAAAATATTATACACTGTGGGTTTTAAATAAAATATGCACACTCTATCTAAAAATAGTTAATTTCTATCGTTTGTGGAAAACTTCTATCAAGAAAGTAAACTTATCAAAAAGATTTTCCTACCAATGCACCAGAAAATTACAAATAAACTTTTAAATTTATTTCATCATATATGTTATAACATGTATCATATATTAACTAAGGATACACACCCACATATATATAAAATAACTACACTCGCAGATTTTCTTTAGACTTATATCAGTTTAAGTTGTTAAAAAATATACATACTTAAATAAATCTCTCAACGAGGTGCAGTGATGCACACTTATAATCCCAGAGGCTCTGGAGGCTGAGGCAGAAGGATTGCAAGTTCAAAGGCAGCCTCAGCAATTTAGTGAAGTCATGGCAACTTAGGGAGACCCTATCGAAAAAAAATAACAACAACAACAATAACAAAAACCCACCTCATTTATGTTAAAGAAAGTGTATTCTTTTTGTTGTTGTTGTTTAGGTTTTTTTTTTTTTTAATATTGCTATTGTAACAACTTACCACAAATTTAGTGAATTCAAATGATATAAATTTATGATCTTATATTTCTGGAGGTTAAAGTCTGAAATGAATCTTACAAGGACTACAATCAAGAGATTTGTAAGACTGGTTTATTCTGCAAGTCTTAGGGGAGAGAATCTCTTCCTTGTTCTGGAAACTTTCAGCTTCCTTAGCTTCATTCACTAAGACTATATTATGCCAGTCTGTACGTCCCTGGTCACATCACCTTGTCCTCTCTCTGACATCCTCTTTTCCTCTTATAATGGCCCGTTAATAACATTGGACCCACCTAGATAGTGCAGGATAGTATCGCCATCTCAATATTTATTACCTAATCACTTCTGCAAATTCCCTATACCATGTAAAGTGACATTCACAACTTGCAGGGCTTAGAACATGGAGATCTTTGAGAGCTATTATTTAGCTTACCATAGAAGCATCAAGTTAACTTTTAAAATGATAAAATATACTTTAAATTACTGTCTAGAAATTAGTAAAGTTTTACTTACTCTTTGGGAAAGGGTCTATTTTTCACACAATATGCCCATATGATCTATGTTTGAACTTGGCAGGAATCTGCAATATAATTTATTTTTACCTGAAAGTGCAACTGTTGAAGTGCTGTTAATATCCTGAGAGCAGTTTGCACACATAATTGATCTATTTCTGCCCATAACTTTTAAAACTAAATTTGTATTATTTCATTCCAAACATCTAAATATTAAAAAGTAAGTATAAGAAGTCTCATTAAGCAAATGAAGGAAATTCACTCCCAGCTTGTAATATATGCTGATTTTCAGCTTGAAGGCTATCTTTACTGCCAGAAGTACTGTAAAGTATACTTTAAAAAGAGAGCTTATAGTCTATAGAATTCATAAAAAGTGAGGAAAATAACTTTATCTAGAATCCAGGGATTTTCTACCTTCATGGATTTCCTCTGCCTGTGCTTATCACACCAGGTGGCGTGGAGAGAAAATTATCGGCAAGGTGCTTAAGGAATAGGCAATATTTTAAATAGGTAAATCAATGTTCATATAAAAAATTTCTCAGGCCTCCTCGAAGTTTCCCTGCCCCATTATTGCATTATTGCATTATTCTGCTGTGTCCCTTCTTCTGATCATAACCCAGAAAATAAACACAATTAATCATATTTTACAGAACATAACCCCCACTTTAAGTAATTGTGATCCTTATTCTCAATTCAAATTAATTGTCAGAATTTGTTCTGTCTTTAAATGCTACTTTAGGTATAGAAGTTAATATACTAATGTAAAGAAAAATGTTCTATTTATTTAGACGCCATCAAGTTGAGAATACAAGTAAACAAATCTTAATAAAAACTTCTTTTCCATGTACAACTATTTAGAAATTTAATGCATGTTTAACTTAACAGCTAATGTTTAAATTAAATTGCACACACAAGTACCTGCAAGTATGTATATTGAGAAAAGATATTATTTACCAACTAAATGAATACAGTAAATACTATATTATCCAGTTCAGAAAATATTAACTTAGCACCTACTATTTGATGGGCATTATTTTAAGAATAGGACATAGAACACAACAAACCTCTAAATCCTGCACCTACGTAGTATTCTATTGGAGCCATCTACCATGATTGGTAAGAGCTGATAGTTCTTACTTTGTCCCAAACACAAGTGGTATCACATTGAAGACAAATTAGCCATCATGGCAGAATTGGCACTACGGAATAAATTGCAATATTGGATATTTTGAGTAGCTATGGGCAGATGATTATGAACTTTATAAGGAGACTGTTTTGCTTTGTGTTTAGTTCCTTTTTAAATCACGAACTGAGAATGAAGATGGAGAGTTGCCAAACATTTAAGAAAATTCAAAAAGGCCAAAACTAATCATCTACAATAATGGGGGGGGCGGAATATTGTCAAACTATTAAGTATCTTTTCCTATTTCAATTAACAAAGTGAAAATAGGAAACTCAAGAATTAATACACGATGAGATAATTCACAGGTTCAGATGCAAGAAAATTATAATGATTACTGCAATAAATCAGAGCTACTAATTTCCAGGCATTAAATGCTCATCTAAAAGACATGAGGGATATAAGTTGCTAAAAGTTATTACTAGTAATTGGGAAAAGTTACTAGTACTAGGAAGCAAAAGTTACTAGAACTACAAGTTTTGCAAAATATGTGTTTAAAATGCCAATAACTGGCAAAGATATAGATACAGATACAAACAACTCAAGATAACCTTAAGGGAGAGAATCAAAAACATAAATTGTCTGCCCCCCCCCCTTTTCATTCTTCTACCAATTCCCTCCTGGGAAGCATTCTTGGCCAAATCCAAACAGGACCTTGAATGTACAAAGAATCTTGTAGATAGAATTCATTCACCTTGGTTTTCTGAGGAAACATTTAGAGTTAGAGTGGTGAGGGGTAAAATGCAGATATATTTTAAAGCCCCATTGAGGATATTAATTGTTATTATTGAGTTACAAAAATCATTAAAATCAAGTTTTCCAAATGAGTTTATATACAAAGAGTAACAATTAAGTTGGATATCAGTAGAGCTGTCCATTATAACAGCAGGAGAGGATCAAAGGATTTTATATTCAAGAGTGATGATAATTTAAGAATGAAAATTAAGAAAATATCCTTGTTATTGTGTCGATTACATTTTTTTAAATTTTAAGGGAAGAATAGAGGGTGTAAGAGTGATAGAGGACTTTATAGGTCTCCAGAGGACGTTATAGGAGTTAAAGGATTGTTATGACGGAAGTAGTAAAGAGATTGAGGTGCAAAGAAAGGAGAAAGTGGTTGACAGTGGGTGTTTAAAATTGAGATTAAGATAGTTTCATTTAAATAATGACGATTTCTATAATATGACCATTTAAAAATGTTTGATAAGATTGATGACAAAATCATTATAAGAGAGAAAGTCTAGGAATTGAAAACTGGGCGTTGCAAGAGTAAGGTGTATCATAAAGCATTTCAAGCAGGAGTCACAGTAGTTTAGTTTGTTAACCAGGATTCTTCAAGTTCACAGAGAGAGAGATGGATAATCCAAAATTCTCAAGCAAGATCAGCAGGTTGGAAATTGCGGCAGAATTCTTTGTTATAGCATTCAGAAAGAATTACTTCTTCTGGAAAACTCAGTCTTGGCTCTTCAGTAAACTGATTGGATGAGTACTAGTCACATTATGAGATTTTAATTTGTGGACTTCAAGTCTCCTGAGTATAAAAAATAATCACAGGGAAAAAATACTTTCACAGCATTATCTGGACTGTGTTTGACAAAACCGTCTAGTTATGTTAATAGATAAATCTGTATGGAAGAAAGTATCCCATTAGTGCCAGGCAGGAGTGAAAGTCCAGGTCACCATATTGTCTCTGCGGATGTGAGGAGAAGTTAGGCTTATGATTAGCCAGTAGAAATGAGTCTCAGCTCCCTGTATAGCCTTCTCTGCTACTATCTAGTGGTGCTATTGGGAGAGACTTCATTAAGTCATGAAAGCAACTTGGTGAAAGCACTCAAACACAGGTTTCTACTTGTTTGTTTATCTTTCCTGAATTGTAGAGGTAATTATTTACATTATTTTTCTGGTATTTTAGGCTTAACTTTTTCTCATCATCAGGCTATAGGGAACTGGCTTCATTGATTTCCTGGTCATTGTCCTTTGGAGTTTTTAAGACGCTAAATTATGAGCTTCATGCCTGGAATATTTGAGGCAAAACAAACAAATATCCACCCAAAACCCCAGGAAACTTGCTATTATGTCATTTCTTGGGTCCCAAATTCCCAAGTCAGCCTGCCTTATTTTCTCTACCTCTTGGAGGCTTCTTACATTTTTTACATATTATATTATTTTTACATATTATATTCAATTTATTAGTGGTATAGAGGGAAGTACATCCTTTTCCCATGACTTATGTTTCAACATCTTCTATGTGATTTGGTTAATATAATAAAGACTTTTAATTTGCTTTTGTATTGCTCTATGTTGTCTATTCTTATGACTATGCCTTTGTTTGTTTTCAAAATGACAGGAGATTATTTTGTTCTTTTTAAATTATTAAATCTTTACTAAAAAAAATATGAAAGTCTACTTTGCTGATCCACCCCAAGGTAATCTTCTGCAAGGAATATTTGGTCATTGAACAGACAACCACTGATCTATTCTTGGTATGAATAAGGTTTTTCAGGCAACTGATGAAACATTAAACTTTTGTTGATCCATTATTGTGGAAAAAGAAAAAAAAACTAATTGTTCACATCAAGTGTTTGTTTTTGACCATTGTAAAAATCTACAAAATAAAGAAAAAGTAAAACAAACTCACTTTTACGATTTAAAACAATTTCTTTATTGCAAATTAAAATCATAAGCAAATTTCTTTTAGAATTCCTCAGTGAAAAACCACCACAGTATTACGGGGAGCCAACACAGTATTACAGGGAGAAACTCATTAACAGTACATTAATTTGGTGAAAATATATTCAACTAAGTACATAGCCTATATATAAGATTGTCGAATTGAATGTACAGTGCAGCATCAATTGCAACAACAAAAACAAAAGTATTTACTTGCCCTCCCAAGAGGAAAAGTATGGTTCTATTTGTCCACTTAAAATATTTATCTTGATTTAATAGTTTCACAATGTGGCAAGATAAGTTGCAGTTGGGTCAGACACTCACTTATCTTTCCTATTAGAAATGAATTTTTAAAAATCATTCTGTCTTTTCAAAGTTTCCTTACAAAAATAATAGACTAGATGTATATTCAGGATAAAAATTTCCTTTTATTAACCTGAAAGTGTCCAGGCAAAAATAGTCAAGTAAAGATGTAAAATCTATTTTTCTTGTTTTGTAGTAAATACAAAATATATACATGCATTCCAGAATTTGTAATCAGGATAATGAGGCCCTGGATCCATTTCTACCATTGAATTAAGTCACTTAGCCAGTCTGAGGCCTTCGTGCATTTGTAAAACAAATTTTGCTGTGCAGATCTTGTTTATTGCATCAATTGTGTACCACAGTTCTCAGAGATCCAGAAAGGGTATCAAAGAAATTCATTTATTGCATTCATTCAACAAATAAATATTGCATGTCCCTTACATGACAGGCACTGGTAAATAACAAGTGAAGTTAGCAAAATCTCAGGCCTTGAAGTGAACTCATTGTCACATAAAATAATATCAAGAGATATGAAAGTCTTCAAAGGAAGGTGTCACCACAACCGGGAGTTAAATAGTGGAGATGGACTTGTAGTTTTGGGTGTAGAATGAAGGTCCACTCTCCATGCGAATGTTACACTAAATATATGTGCATGTATTTCTCTTGAAAGCATGATTTCATATCTTTCACCTGAACAGTAAAAGGCTCATGACAACCAACATGTCCAGGACTACTGCTATAAGAAAGAGCAGAATTTAACCAGAGTAAAGAGAGGGATGTGAAATGTCTTAGACAAGATAGGTACAAAGATGCAGAAGATTAGAAATGGATTGTACCACACAGTGCGCTTATGGTGAATATAAATCTTCATCTCAACATCAAAGGGGAGTTATCGAAAGATTTTAAAGAAAAAACCACTTGCATATTTAGGGTTTAGAAAAATCACTAAAATATGTATATGGAGAAAGAATCAAAGAACTAGACTAGAGATGAGTAAATAGAAACCTGATGCTCTGTTCCAGGACAGGCATGATAATAAACCATCCTGAGGGAGTATCAATAGAGATGGAGAGGAAGAGAGAGATTTTTAGACAATTTAAGTTGACTTCATGAAAATGTGATACAATTAACTAAAAGAAATTCACTGAACTCAATAAACATAAATCCACAAAACATAAAAACATGTATAGGGTTAGAGATATAGCTAAGTAGTATAGCATTTGTGTAGTATGTGCATGATGGCCCTGGGTTCAATCCCCAGTGTGTGTGGGGGGGAACTAAACAGGCACCTCTTATAAAAGGGAAATTTCCATTTCTAGTAATACAGAAGTGTAGAAATTCTGTTTTACAATGTTTTCCCTAAAAAGCAATGTAAGGGAAAATTTATATTGGGAGATAAAATCCTACCCAAGAAAGATAGTGGTGACATGGTGGAAGGGAGTTGCAAAACCCATGAAAGGAAATGCATGTGTGTATTTGTGGGTGCATACCACCATTTGTGTAGAGATTTCATATTTATTTTTCGATTCCATGGTATACAAAAGTAAAATGGTAATGATGAAAACAGGGGGGAACTCAAGGATATTTAGAAACTGATAAACTTGAACTTTATGAAGTACAAAGGAAGAAATTCCTTACAACAATACATATTTTGAATTGATGACAGCAAGAAAGACACAGGGCAGACAGACTAGAGATCAGCATTGAACTTGGATAGCCACAAATAGAAACACATCAGAACTTTGACTATTATCAAGAGAATTTATAGTTTCATGGATGACATTCAGATAAGTTCAAGAAAGAGGTCATATTTTGTGTATTTATTTATGTCAATTGTCTCATAGAAACATGGGTCTTAAACACATAGTGATCTGATTAAATATTTAGCTTTGTTCAGCTATTTGTTTATTAGTATTTTCTCTGCTTTCTAAAATGTTTTTAAAAGATCTAGTTCTATAATTTTGTGACCATCAACTTTTGAAAATGCCTTCTTTTTTATAGTAAGAAAATGAATACGTAACACTGCTTTTAGTATAGTATGTTGGACAGAGATTCAATATACATCACTGTGGATGTCCTCCAAAAGCTGAAAGTGAGTTAAGTAAGGTGACATCTCAGTTTGTCAAGCAGTACATAAATCATAAATAGGTTTATGCCCATTGTTCTGTCATAATTATTAATAGTGCATTGCTCACTCTCAAATGTGTCCTGGTTTGGATGATAAATACAAGGACTAAAATATCAGGGCAATAAGATCACCATCATGAAGTTAAAGCACAAAATGAATAAAATTGATCAATTGATAGGCAGGAACATCTTAAAGCCAGAATAAGAAGTAATTAGAATGTGAGCATGCAAATTGGAAAGAAAGAAGAAAAAATTGCAGAAGTCTGTTTGCAATTGAGATGACATGATCATATATGTAGAAAATCCAAAAAATTGCATAATTAAAACTGATTCAACCACTAAATTAATTCAGTAAAGTGGCAGGATACAGAAGTAACATTAAAAATGTGTTTCTGTACACTAATCACAAACTTTCTGAAATAAATTAGAAAAACAATCACATTTACACTAGCAAATAATGAAACATTTAGGGATAAATGGAACTAAAAATGTGAAAGACTTGTATTTTGAATACTCCGAAGCACTGTGGGGAGAACTTAAAACACCAAGAAATGAAGACATTTTTTCTCATGGATTGAAAGACTGAATATTATTAAAATGTCTATATTATCCAAAGCAATCTATAGATTCAATGTGTTCTTATAAATGTACCAGTGACATTTTTTAACAGAACAAAACAACTCAAAAGACCAGAAAAGACTATGAACAGCCAAATCAATCTTGATAAAAAGTGAAGTTGAGGAATAATATTCCTGATTTTAAAAATATTTAACAAAGATACAGTAATTAAACAATATGGCACTTACCTAAAGACATATGAATAAATCCAAACAATGCAATAGAAATCCCAGAAATAAGTCCACAGACATATGACTAACAGTCATTAATGGAAATGCTAATAATAAACAATGGGGAAAAGATGATCTCTTCCACAAATGATGTGAGAAAATCAGAAGACTGAAAGTGGACTATTGCTTACACCAAACATTAAAAATCAACTCAAACTGGATTAAAGAATTAAATGTTATCCTGGAAACTATAAAACTCCTAAAAGAACACAGAATGGAAAAGCTTAATGACATTAGTTTTGACAGTAATTTAATGGATATGACATCAAGAATACAGGCAACAAAATAAAAAATAAATAAGTGGGACCACACCAAAATAAAAACCTTCTGCACACCAAAGAAAATAATGAAGTGAAACAATAACTTTCAGAATGGGAGGAAATATTTGCAAAATATAGATCAATTTGGGTTAATTTCAAAATATATAAAGAATTTCTACCACTTAAGAGCAAAAAATTAATAATTCATTAAAAATGGTCTAAGAAATAGATGTTTCTTTAAAGAGGAAATGCAAATGGCTAAGTGTGTGAAAATTGTTCCATATCACAAACCATAGGGGAAATGCTCACCTAATCACTGAGATATCACTGCACACACATCAGAATGGCTATTAACAAAAGACAAAACAAAACAAACAAAAATCAAGTGAAAACTGTCGGTGAGGATGTGGAGAAATTAGAATCCTTGCAACCTACTAGTGGGAGTGTAAAATGGTACAATCACATTGGAAAATAGTATGGAGAGTCCTCAAAAAATTAGAAATAAAACCATCATATGATCCAACAATCCACTGTTGTGTATTTATCTAAAAAAAATGAAAGTCTCAAAGAGATTAGCATTTATATGTTCATTGCACATTGTCCATGATATCCCAGAAGTGAAATAACTTAAATGTCCAATAGGAGACAGTGAATAACGAAAATGTAATATGAACATACAACAGAATACTACTCTTACTTTAAAGAGTAAATTCTGCAACTTGTGACAACATAAATGAATCTTGAGAACATTATATTAAATGAAATAATCCAAACTCAGAAAGACAAATTCTGCCTTATTCCACTTACACAAAAATAATCAAATATATAGAATCAAAGAAGGGAATGATGATTGCCAAGGACTGGGGAGGGAGAACAGGGGAGGTAAGAGTCAAGGGGTGTAGCTTCAGTGAAGCAAGATAAGTAAGTTCTAGAAATCTGTTATACAACATATACCTATGGCCAACAATGCTGTCTTATCACTTCAAACTTATTAGGAGTTTTGATATTTGTTAATTATTTTTACTAAAGTAAAATAAGTAATTGAAAGACATATCATTAAAAGTACTATTTCTATCAGTGAAGGGACAATGAGTAATAGAAGCGTGGAAAAGTCAGTATCACTGATTCTGGCCCAGCAGTAGCAATGCCTTGGGTCTGAACATTTTGATGACATTTGAATCTCTGTAGGAATCCTAACCTTATCATGAAGACGGATGTTTATGACAATTGGAACACAATGACATTAATTCTTTGATATACAACTTTCTTTCCTTGGTTAATACTGTGTTCATCTAATAGTCTTCTAATTGTTCTTTGATTTCTCATGCAGGACTGTGTACACTAATTCTTTTGTTTAACTTTATTTAACACCTACCTTGTGTCAAGAATCATGATGGACATTGGTGGTACTAAGATGGTTCCTGCTTTCTTGAGGCTCAAAGACAATTTGGGAAATAAGAGAGAAGTATTAGACAATTAGAGATATCTGTTCGTGAGATAAATGTGATGGTAGTCACATGTACTAAGCTTAGAATACTCTGAGAACATCTAATCATGAGAGTGGGAATATGGAGTACAAAATATCAAAAGAGACTTCCTAGAAGAGGTGACATGTAAGTGTAACTAATAATTAAAGAACTGAGGGCCAAGCTCAATGACTTGCTTGCACAAGGCCCTGGATTTTTGATCCCCAGAATTATAAAAAAATAAAAGAAGAATTAAATCACTGACTAGGAGTTAGTCAGAGGGAATAAGAGAAGGTGTATAATAGACAAAGGAATACAGAAGAAGCAATTAACAAATTTGATATATTTGAAGATGACGTGGCAAAGGTTTTCTGCTTTTATTGTTAATTTTTTAAGCTTGGAATTTAGTCCCTATCTGAGTTATGTAATCAAATAAGGATGCTAATTTCTCATGATCACAAACAAATTGCCTTTTTAGTTTATAAAGCATTCTCATGGGGGTATGGCTATCAAACTTCAAATAAAATTTTACTAAAGTGAGAATTTTAAATTTTACTTCTTAAATCTGAAAAAAGTAAAATCTGTATATAATAGCGACATTTGAAAATATATTCATTTTCTTATATGTAGATCGTGTTCCCTAGCAACCATTCCAATGTGTTGGATCCATGATTGCTATTTTGAATATCAGGCAAAAATGAATATGGGATTGATCTGGATAAATACATTGCAGTCACCTCAAATTTGCAAATGTAGCAACATAGCACAGTTAGATTGACAGAGCACTACAG
Source organism: Sciurus vulgaris (assembly GCF_902686455.1). Classification (NCBI taxonomy): domain Eukaryota; kingdom Metazoa; phylum Chordata; class Mammalia; order Rodentia; family Sciuridae; genus Sciurus; species Sciurus vulgaris. Next base: position 62,241,140 of record NC_136467.1, read on the forward strand.
CTCCGTTGGCTCCCTCGAAGTGTGGGAAGATTTTAAGTTTACCATAGTTTTCAATTTATTAGAAGTTAGTTGACAGAAAAAGCAGTTGCTCTCTTGTGTACAAATTGTTCTCAAACCAGAATGAGAATCTACATCAAGTTGCAACAAGTCATTAGAAATCTCTATAGCATCTACAATGGGTACAGTGGGACCAAGTGATCAATAACCACCGGATCTTACTTACCTAACAAGACAGACAACAAACACAGCCAGGTGTTATGGTGCACCCCTACCTACCATCCCAGAGGCTCTGGAGACTGAGGCAGGAGGATTGCAAGTCAAAGCCAACCTCAGCAACTTAGCAAGGCCCTAAGCAACTTAGTGAGACTCTGTTTCAAAATTAAAATAAAAAAAAAAAATTAAAAAGGAATGGGGATGTGGTTCAGGGGTTGAGCCCCCCTGGGTTCAATCTCTTGGTACCAAAAAATAGAGAAAGAGAGATAGAGAACAGAGTTATCAGCTCCAGACTTTTCAGTGGGTACCTTTTCTCTCTGTCTTGCCTAGAAATCAGAATGGATAGGGAGAGAGGTCTGTAACACAAAATTTTATCTTATTTCCCAATATGTTCACTACCATCTTAGTAAAGGGGAGGTGGGGAGGAAGTATAAAAAAAGATTGAAAATGATTCTAACAGAGATCAAGCTATTACCACATTTTAAAAATATACAAAATTGCCCAAAACAACAATTATATATATATGTACATATATATATATACGCATATATACATATATATACACACACACACACATATATGTAGGTATACATATATATGTAGGGTCACAATTTGTATAATTCTTCTTTTTTAAATTTACTTTTACTGTACACAAATGAGATATATCTTTTTTCTCTGTTTGTGCATGAAGTAGAGGCATACCATTTGTGCAGTCATACATTTACATAGGATAATAGTGTTTGATTCATTCTCTTATATTTTCTTCCCCTCCACCCCTCTCACCCCTCTTTTCCCTCTATACAGTCCCTCCTTCCTCCATTCTTACCTTCCTCCCACCCCCCAATATGTGTCATCATCCACTTATCAGCAAGATCATTCATCCTTTGGTTTTTGAGATTGGCTTATCTCACTTAGCCTGATGTTATCCAAATTTCATCCACTTGCCTGCAAATGCCATCATTTTATTATTCTTTATGGCTGAGTAATATTCCATTGTGTGTGTGTGTGTGTGTGTGTGTGTGTGTGTGTGTGTGTATCAGTTTCTTTATCCATTCATCAATTGAGGGCATCTAGGTTGGTTCTACAATCTGGCTATTGTGAACTGAGCAGCTATGAACATGATGTGGCGACATCTCTATAGTATGCTGATTTTAAGTTTTTTGGGTATAGGCCAAGGAGTGGGATAGCTGGGTAAAATGGTAGTACCATTCTAAGTTTTCTAAGGAATCTCCATACTGCTTTCCAGAGTGGTTGCACTAATTTGCAACCCCACCAGCAATGTATGAGTGTACCTTTTTCCCCACATCCTCACCAACACCTGTTGTTGCTTGTATTCTTGATAATTACCGTTCTAATTGGGGTGAGATGAAATCTTAGGGTGGTTTTGATTTACATTTCTCTTATTACTAGAGATGTTGAACATTTTTTCGTATATCTGTTGATTGCTTGTAGATCTTCTTCTGTGAAGTGTCTGTTCATTTCCTTAGCCCATTTGTTGATTGGGTTATTTGTATTCTTGGTGAAGAGTTTTTTGAGTTCTTCATATATTCTGGAAATTAATGTTCTATCTGAATTATAAGTGGCAAAAGTTTTCTCTCATTCTGTAGGCTCTCTCTTCACATTGCTGATAGTTTCCTTTGCTGAGAGAAAGCTTTTTAGTTCGAATCTATCCGAGTTATTGACTCCTGCTTTTATTTCCTGTGCTATGGAAGTCCTGTTGAGGAAGTCTGATCCTAAGCTGACATGTTGAAGATTTGGACCTACTTTTTCTTCTATCAGATGCAGGGTCTGTGATCTGATTCCAAGGTCCTTGATCCATTTTGATTTGATTTTTGTGCAGGGTGAGAGATAGGGGTTTAGTTTCATTCTACTGCATATTGATTTCCAGTTTTCCCAGCACCATTTGTTGAAGAGGCTATCTTTTCTCCATTGCATATTTTTGGCACCTTTGTCTACTATGAGAATATTGTATTTATTTGGGTTTGTGTCCATGTCCTCTATTCTGTAACATTGATCTACCTGTCTATTTTGGTACCAATACCATTCCGCTTTTGTTACTATTGCTTTGTAGTAGAGTTGAAGTTCTGGTATTGTGATAGCCCCTGCTTCGCTCTTTCTACTGAGGATTGCTTTAGCTATTCTGGGTTTCTTATTCTTCCAGATGAATTTCATGATTGCTTACTCTATTTCTATAAGGTATGTCATTGGAATTTTAATTGGAATTTCATTGAATCTGTTTAGCACTTTTGGTAGTATGGCCATTTTGACAATATTAGTTCTGCCTATCTGAGAACATGGGAGATCTTTCATCTTCTAAGGTTTTCTTTAATTTCTTTCCTTAGTGTTCTGTAGTTCTCATTGTAGATGTCTTTCACCTCTTGTTAAATTGATTCCCAGGTATTTAATTTTTTCTGAGGCTATTGTGAATGGGGTAGTTTTCCTAACTTCTCTTTCTGAAGATTCATCACTTATGTATAAAAATGCATTAGATTTATGAGCATTAATCTTATATCCTGCTACTTTACTGAATTCACTTCTGAGTTCTAAAAGTTTTCTGGTGGAATTTCCTGGTTCCTCTAAATATATAATCATGACATCAGCAAATAGGGATAGTTTGAGTTCTTTTTTTCCTATTTTCATCCTTTTAATTTCCTTGGTCTGTCTAATTGCTCTGGCTAGAGTTTCAAGGACGATGTTGAATAGAAGTGGTGAAAGAGGGCATCCTTGCCTTGTTCCAGTTTTTAGGGGGAGTGCTTTTAGTTTTTCACCATTTAGAATGATATTGGCCATGGGCTTAGCATAGATGGCCTTTACAATGTTAAGGAATGTTCCCACTATCCCTATTTTTTCCAGTGTTTTGAGCATGAAGGGATGCTGTATTTTATCAAATGCTTTTTCTACATCTATCAAAATAATCATGTGATTCTTGACTTTAAAGTCTATTGATATGGTGAATTACATTTATTGATTTTCAGATATTGAACCAACCTTGCATCCCTGGGATAAAACCCACTTGATCATGGTGCACTATCTTTTTAATATATTTTTGTACGCAATTTGCTAAGATTTTGTTGAGAATTTTTGCATCAATGTTCATTAAGGATATTGGTCTGAAATTTTCTTTACTAGATGTATCTCTGTCTGGTTTAGGTGTCAGGGTGATATTGGCTTCATAGAATGAGTTTGGGAGGGTTCCCTCCTCTTCTATTTCATGAAATACTTTGAGAAGTATTGGAATGAGCTCTTCTTTAAAGGTTTTGTAGAACTCGGCTTAGAACCCATCTGGTCCAGGACTTTTCTTTGTTGCTAGGCTTTTGATGACCTCTTCTATTTCATTACTTGAAACTGATCTATTTAAATTGTGTATGTCCTCCTGCTTCAGTTTAGGTAATTCATATGTCTCTAAAAACCTGTTGATGTCTTCGAGATTTTCTATTTTGTTGGAGTAGTGATTTTCAAAATAGCTTCTAATTATGTTTTGTATTTCACTCATGTCTGTTGTGATATTTCCTTGTTCATTCAGAATTTTAGTAATTTGAGTTTTCTCTCTCCCTCTCTTTGTTAGTGTGGCTAAGGGTTTATCAATTTTGTTTATTTTGTCAAAGAACTAACTTTATTTTTCAATTTTTTCAATTGTTTCTTTTGTTTCAATTTCATTGATTTCATCTCTGATTTTAACTATTTCCTGTCTTCTACTACTTTTGGTGTTGCTCTCTTCTTCTTTTTCTAGGGCTTTGAGCTGTAATGTTAAGTCATTTATTTGTTGATTCTTTCTTCTTTTAATGAATGCACTCTGTGAAATAAATTTTCCTCTAAGTACTGCTCTCATAGTGTCCCAGAGATTTTGATATGATATATCTTTGTTCTCATTTATCTTTAAGAATTTTTGTATTTCCTTCCTGATGTCTCTGTTATCCATTCATCATACAATAGCATATTATTTAATATCCAGGTGTTGGAATAGTTTCTGTTTTTCATTCTGTCATTTATTTCTAATTTCAATCCATTATTATCTGATAGAATACAAGGTAGTATCTCTATCTTCTCGTATTTGCTAACATTAGCTTTATGGCATAAAATATGGTCTATTTTAGAGAAGGATTCATGTACTGCTGAGAAGAAAGTGTATTTGCTCTTGGTTGGATGGTATATTCCATAAGTGTCCATGAAATATAAATTAATCATTGTGTTATTGAGATCTGTAGTTTCTTTGTTCAATTTTTGTTTGGAGGATCTGTCCAGTGGTGAGAGAGGTGTGTTAAAATCACCTAGTATTATTGTATTGTGGTCTATTTGATTTCTGAAATTGAGAAGGATTTGTTTGACATGTATGGATGAGCCACTGTTTGGGGCATAGATATTTATGTTTGTTATGTCTTGCTGATTTATGCTTTCATTAAGCAGTATGAAATGTCCTTCAATATCCCTTCTGACTAAGTTTGGCTTGAAGTCCACATTATCTGATATGAGGATGGATACTCCTGCTTTTTTGCTGAGTCCATGTGCAGGGTATGTTTTTTCCCATCCTTTTAAATTTAGTCTGTGGGTATCTCTTTTCTATGAGGTGATTCTCTTGCAGGCAGCATATTGTTGGATCTTTTTAATCCAATCTGCCAGTCTATGTCTTTTGATTGATGAGTTCAGGTCATTAACATTCAGGGTTATTATTGAGATATGATTTGTATTCTCGGTCATCAGGCTCATTTTTTTTTTTTTTTTTTGACATGACTTGGTTTCTCTTTATTTGACAATTTCTTTAGGATAGTTCCTCCCTTTGCTGATTTGCATCTTTGTTTTTCATCTCTTCCTCATGGAATATTTTGCTGAGAATGTTCTGTAATGCCAGCTTACTTTTTGTAAATTCTTTTAGCTTTTGTTTATCATGGAAGGATATTATTTTGTCATCAAATCTGAAGGTAAGTTTTGCTGGGTATAAGATTCTGGGTTGACATCTATTTTCTTTCAGGACTTGAAAAATGTTGTTCGAGGCCCTTCTACTCTAGGGTCTAGATTGAAATATCTGCTGATATTCTTATTGGTTTCCCCCTGAATGTAATTTGATTCTTTTCTTTCGCGGCCTTTAAAATTCTTTCTTTATTTTGTATGTTCGGTATTTTCATTATAATGTGCCTTGGTGTGGGTCTATTTTAATTTTGTGTATTTGGAGTTCTATAAGCCTCTTGTACTTGATTTTCCATTTCATTCTTCAGATTTCAGAAATTTTCTGACATTATTTCATTGAATAGATTGTTCAGTCCTTTGGTTTTGTTTCTCTGTGCCTTCCTCAATCCCAATAATTCTTAAATTTGGCCTTTTTGTGATATCCCATAGTTCTTGTAGATTGTGTTCATCATTTTTTACCATCTTCTCTGTTTACTCAACTTTGTTTTCAAGATTAAATATTTTGCCTTCAATGTCTGAGGTTCTGTCTTCCAGGTGTTCTATCCTATTGGTTATGCTTTCTATGGAGTTTTTAACTTGGTTTATTGTTTCCTTCATTTCAAGGTTTTCTGTTTTTATTCAATGTCTCTAGCTCTTTATTGAAATGAATTTTGCTTCCTGTATTTGCTCTTTTAACTGTCCTTTGGTGTGATCATTCAATGCCTGCATTTGCTCTTTCATCTCATCGTTTGCTTCTGTGATCATTTTAATTATGTACATTCTGAACTCCCTTTCTGACATTTCTTCTGCTGTCCTGTCATTAGATTTTATTGTTGTAACATCTAGATTTGTTTGGGACATTTTCTTCTCTTGTTTTCTCATATTGGTATCAATAGAATGCTGAGATATTGCCGATATCCTCTATTGGCTTATAGTGTCTCTGTAGATTTCCAATAACTCACCTCCTAGCCTTCAGTAACCTGAAGTCTTAGAGGAAGTTGATAATGCAGTGCTCCACAAGGAAGCTGCCTCTCTAGGGATGGTGGCCTTCAGGGGGGATATATTTCCCATTAGTGGGCAGTGGCGCCTGCACTTGTTGACTGATGGTCAGCTAAAGGGGAACCAGACTGCTGGCTGAGACAATGCTTGTTTGGGCCTGTGTCTCTTGTTCTACCACCCTTTGGGAAAGCCTTGCCCAGCAGGGAAGACTCAACCAGTGGGGACGTCTCATTGGTCAGCTCCCCTCCTAGAAGTTCTCCTTGGTCCAGAACTATCGCTTGGGCTGGGCAGCCCTCCTCTGCACCATTCCCATGGGCCCAGACCTACCTCCTGGGCCTGGGAGCCTCGCTCTGTGCTGAAGGGTCTCGTTGGGCAACCCCTCCTCGGAGAAGCTGCCTGCAGTCCTGGAACCTTCACTCTGCCCCTAAGCGTCTCTCTGTGTGGCTTCTCCTCCAAGGGGTGCCGGGGCCTTCGCTCCCAGCCTGAGTGTCTCACTGGGTGGCTTCTCCTCTGAGAAGCTGCCTAAAATTCTGGGGCTTTCACTCCATGCCCAAGCATCTTGCTGAGTGGCCCTCCTCTACAATGCTCCCAGTCATCCAAGTTCATGGCTCCAGTGGGGAGGTGGTCTCAATGGGCAACTCTATTTCACAAAGTTCCCTGCATTCTGGGACTACTGCTCCAGCCAGGAGAGACTCACCTGGTGGCTTTGAGTTGGTTCCGAGTCTCTCAAAACCTCATCTTCTTGAATCCTGAGTCCTGGAGCAACATGAAATGCAGTCACCCTCTAGTCCGCCATCTTGAAACCCTGTATAATTCTTCTTTTGGACTTACCTAGGTTTGTTCATGTCCTGACAGGCATCTGACAGCTTCACTGGGACTAACGTTTCAATAGGTCTTCACCTACATGCTTTATGATTGTACTGACTCTGTTTGTTAACTTTGAATAATGTCATCATTTCCCCCTGAGTGAATTAACTGTGAAGGAAAGCAAGGTCTTCCCAGGTGGGAACAGAATTTTCTGTGCTGGGCACAGAATTTGACATGACTTAAAATCAAAAGATGAGCTATTTTTATAGAATCCATTTACCCCTTACAATTATGAAACACACTTTTCCAAATGTTTGTCTCCTTGTCTACCTTAGGTACTTCTGTCTATATCATTCACTATAGTGGCAAAGAATTTGTATTGCACAAAGTTAACAGCAGTCTTTAAGTGAAACAGCCAGGAAGGGAGGAGGCTTGAGGAAGGTTGAAAGAAGTTGTTATGTAATGTTTAGCTACTATCCTGCCCCCTAGCCTCAGGGCTGTGCTCCCATTTCACATTTATGGTTTCATTTTGCTTTCTTTCTTTCTTTCTTTCTTTCTTTCTTTCTTTCTTTCTTTCTTTCTTTCTTTATTTATTTATTTATTTTAGTTAGGTTTATACTGCTGAAGATGTCAGGCCTGTTTTCTAAGATATTTTCCCTAAGGTTTTGGCAAGTGTGGATCAATTAGAGATTGCATTTATAGATGCATTTTTAATGAAAGTTTTCATTGTACAAAATTCATCATTATAATGGTATTTGGGGAATATCTGCTATTTTGTGATGGACAGTTCAATTATTGGTACTGATATATTTGAGAAGGTAACACTATTTCTAGGAATATTCAGTATTTCAGAACACCTAGTAGTGGTTAAGAACACCTCCCCAGGTACAAGTGGGGTGGCACTGCGCTCTGCTAGGAGGTCACCTCTCAGGCTTGAATGCTTTCAGTAAACCAAATCTTTAGTACAATGGGGCCAAGTTAGACCCTACCAAGGGGAAGCGCAGGCCTGGCAGAAAGGCCCCAAAACAAACGGGTGCTGAGACAGAACTAGTCAGGTTCTTGCATGCAGCTGGTGATGAAAATTCCAAGAGGCTGTCTAGTCAGGCTTGAAAGAGAGCAGCAGGCCAGAGGCAGTTTGGGTCTGTTGAAGTCCCAAAGACTTTTGAGTCTTCTGGGGCCAAACCATTGCCTGGAAAGCTATCAGAAGGCAAGAAGCACTTAGCACCAAACCATCATAGTGATGAGGAAGAGGATGAGGAAGACTCTGAAGAAGATGGTATTGTGAACCAGGGGGACCTCTGGGACTCTGAGGACAGTGATGCTGATATGGTAGATGACTATGGAGCTGACTCCAACTCAGAGGATGAAGGCGAAAAGTTACTGCCCATTGAAAGAGGTGCTTAGAAGCAGAAGGCCCAGGAAGCTGCTGCTGGGGGCCAATGGAGTGAGGAGACTGATGAAGAGGAAGAGGAGGAAGTGTCCCCTGAATCAGGCCCCACAAAGATGATGAGGAAGATAGGGGCCTGCATATCAAGGTGGATGAGGAAGAGCCATTTGTGCTGCCCCCTTCTGGGGAGATGGAGCAGGATGCCCATGCTCCGGACCTGCAATGAGTTCACAAGCAGATTCAGGATATAGTGGGAGTGCTGTGGAATTTGCAGGGCTCAGCAAGAGGAAGGTCGGTCTCGTTTTGAATATCTGAATCAACTTCAGAAGGATCTGGCCACTTATCACTCCTATGGAAACTTCCTGCTTGGCAAGCTCATGGAGTTCTTCCCTCTGTCTGAGCTGATAGAGTTCTTAGAAGCTAAACAGGTGCCTCGGCCCATCACCGTACGGACCAATACCTTGAATACCTGCTGCAGAGACCTTGCTCAGGCTCTAATCGATCATGGGTTTAACTTGGATCCCTTGGGCAAATGGTCAAAGACTGGACTCGTTGCATATGATTCTTCAGTGCCCATTGGTGCTACTCCTGAATACCTGGCTGGACACTACATGTTGCAAGGAGCCTCCAGTATGTTGCCTGTCATGGCCTTGCGCCCCAGGAACATGAGCGGATCCTGGACATGTGTTGTGCCCCTGGAGGAAAGGCCAGCTACATAGCCCAGCTGATGAAAAACACTGGTGTGATCCTTGCCAATGATGCTAATGCTGAGTGACTGAAGAGTGTCGTGGGCAACCTGCATCAGTTGGGAGTCACTAACACCATTATTAGCCACTGTGATGGGCACCAGTTTCCCAAGGTGGTCGGGGGCTTTGACGCAGAAATGCTGGATGCTCCCTGTAGTGGCACTGGGGTCATTTCTAAGGATCCAACTGTGAAGACTAACAAGGATGAGAAGGTCATCCTGCGCTGTACTCACCTTCAGAAAGAGTTGCTCCTGAGTGTGATTTACTCTGTCAATGCCACTTCTAAAACAGGAGGCTACCTTGTGTCCTGCTCCTGTTCTATTATGGTGGAAGAGAATGAGTGGTGGTAGCCTATGCCTTGAAAAAGAGAAATATGTGGCTTGTGTCCACAGGCCTGGACTTTGGCCAGGAAGGTTTTACCCGTTTTCCAGAAAGGCATTTCCACCCCACTCTGCCTTCCACCAGGCAATTTTATCCTCATACTCACAATGTGGATGGTTTCTTTATTGAAAAGTTCAAGAAATTCTCCTATTCTATCCCTTAGTCCTAAACAGGAAATTCTGCAACAGCCACTCCTACAGACCTAGACTTGCCTGACCCAAAGATTCAGATCACTCCCAAGTCTGAGAACAGCAGCCAACTAACCAAGAAGGCTAGAGGGGCTGCAAAGGCAAAGCAGTTGCAGAAACAGCAGCATCCCAAGAAGACTTCCATCCAGAAACTGAATGGCATCACCAGAGGCACAGTCTCAGGAGTGTCCATTGTACCTTCTGTCACAAAGTCCCAAACTTCCTCCAGACTCCCAGGTAGCATTCAGCCCACTGGAAAACTGAAGTGGTCAGGAAATCAAAGGTGATTGGGAGGCTAAGGCAACAGGCACCTAAATTGCAGTCCTCTAAGAAAGCTGTCTTCCTGAAGCAGAATGCCCCTCCCAAAAGCATGGACACAGAAGTCCCTTTCTCAGATTCAGGCTACCCCCAGGCCTAATGACAGTGATCAGCTCCTTGGGAAGGCAAAAAAGGCTGAGAAGGTAAAGCAGCCTTTGAAGAAATCTACCTTCCTGAAGGAGAATGGCACCCGCAAGGGATCTCAGATTTCCACTGTGACTCCCCTTGGTTCCATCCAACCCCCCATCAGGAAAGAGGAAGAAAACTGTGCCTTGGGACAATAGCCAGCCACTGCTGGCTTAGGTGGATGTTGAAAACTGGACTGGGCTTGGTTCACTGCCATTTCCACTGGTGTAGAACTGTTACGTATGCTTGCCCTGTCATGCGTACACATGAAATTTAATATACATTTTACCACCTCTAAAAAAAAAAAAAAAAAAACCTGGTTTCCTAAAGTTCATTACTTACATATTTTAGATTTTTAAAATTGAAACTATTTCTCAAAATTATTATAGGCCAACTATTACTTTTGTTAAATAAATATATATAAGTAAATAAAATCAAGTAAGTATATGGAAGATATATTCATCCTTGAGAAGAAAGAACAACAGTAGCAACAAAGAATTTTTAACAAAACTGTCTCTGTAGCCAATCACTTATATACATATATAAAAATATAGACTCCAAAATTTTATATAGACTTCTACTTCCATCACTTTCATAGTCCCTTCATTTTATTCTTCCTTAACTGTACTAAATTTTGAAGTTAGAAAAAAAAATAATTTTTATCCTCAATGTTTATTTGAAAGTCAGATTATTCTTTATGGTCACAGGTTACATTCCTAACAAGAAAGAACAATTGAAAAATTCATGAATGACTTCTACCTTCTCAAAGCTAATTGTTTAAGCAGATGGTTCTGTCTTTATCACAGATTGCTCAGTAATTGGAAACTATTTGTATTTCATACCAGAGAGGTCCAGTTTGTGGTCACAGTAACACCTCAGATTAAGGAACAGACTTTAAATAAAGAAAAAGAGAATTAACCTGGAAAATAGAAATTTATTCAATAGCACAGCTAGTGAAATTTCGTTTTCCCTTAGGGAAGCCTTAGCCTTTTAAAAAATGGCCACAACGTCTGCCTGAACATACACACTCCTGGAATTGGCCGTGCTACTGCTCTGCATTTACTTGCGCCCAAATTCGCACATACACACAAAATCACACAACCTCCTGATTTCCCCAGGGCTTCTGTACTATAGAAGCAATTTTCCACCTTTTTCCCTCATGAAGTTTTGTATTTTCAAACTGCTGTGAAACCATGTATCTAATATAGATCTTCATTTCTTTTTCAATTACCTAAAAGAAATATCTATCGTTACATGAACCTAGGAATGTATCATCATCCTAATTGGACAGACATTTGTGGTTTGAAGCTAATACTTAAGTTTGTATGATAAGCCAGCATGTTTATGCTGAAATTAGATCCCCAAGCACTTGGAACCTCAATACTTAAGATGACTTTACTTATCTTTAAATGTCATTTGTTTATGTTCAGATTCCATCAGCAACTTTAGTGTAGGAATCATGATTAACTTTTGAGGTGATAATATTTTGTCAACACATTTTCTTTTCACTCATATTCAGTGGCTTAACATTCAATGTAATTAATAATAGTTACTGGAGAATGCACATTTGTTGTGTAAAAAATGCTTAGTATTTTTATTTTTTTTTAAAGAAAATGATTGAATTAATTGCTTTTAGGATTTTAGAATATATATTTTACTTAAATGTTTACATGTTGTACACTCTGTTCTCACATGATGTTCCAAAGAAAGGGATCAGTATAAAAACCAAGTCTATTTTGCTTCTAAAATTGAAATTTGAATATTGACTAAAAATAATACCCTTATGTAATGAGTAATGTTAACATGCTGTTGTTTAATTTATTGATTTTTTTTTCAGAATCAAGGAACTTGGAATATATAACTTAAAAATGTATTTTGCTCTTAAAGGAAGAAATCAGCATTCTTTATTATGATGATAAACGTTGTTCATCTACTGTGCATTAACTACAATTATTGCATCTATTACTTCATAAATATTATAATTTATTATTATGAAAAAATTAAATAAATATATATTTATCATTATACAGGTTAGGAAATAGGTATGTATATATATATATGCTTTCCTTTTGAAATGCTTGGAGTAATATTAGTCAGATGACAGTGAAGAGGTTATACCCAGTCTGCCTACTACCATAATCTCTATTTTTAACCAGTTGGATTATAGAAAATTTGGCTAAGTACTCACAGAATGTATCTGAACATACTACCTTAGGATTTTATCTCATTCCAATAGAATGGCAATCCTCAAGAATACAAATAACAATAGACATGTAATTACCATTTCCAATGTTCTTTATTCCATTTTGTAAATCCAGTTTTCTTTCTTCTAATATTTTACTTCCTTTAGATAAGTTTATGTAATATTTTTTAATGTATATATACTTTTGACTGAAAGTGGCATTATTTTTCTTTTTTTTTTTAAAGATATTTTCAGAAAGGAGAAATTCTAAGTTGACAAAATTTTGAAATCACTCTACTGTCTTATAGCTGGCATTATTTCTGGAGAAGTAAGCTGTCACCCTGATTTTTGCTTCTCTTTTATTTTCCTTTTTCCTCTTACTGCTCTTAAGATTCTATTTCTGTCACTGATTTTAGGCAATTTGATTATAAAGTACTTTGGGTGGTTCTCTTTGTTTTTACTCTTGTAGTTTATTGAGCTGTTTAGAACTGTGGTTTTATAGTTTATAAAGCTCTTTAGTTAGTGATACCACTCATACACCTAATTGTCCAGTTAAAATTCTCTCACAGTTCATTGCTGCTCAGATTTTTAAGTGATTTTTCTTTGTGTTTTATTTCAGAAACTGTATATTGCTACATTTCAAATTCACTATCTTTCCTTCTGAAATGTCTAATTTACACACACCTAAACACACAAATATATGTATTTCATGTCTCTAGTTAAAATCTTAACCAGATTTCACCTTTCACATACCTTCTTGGACACACAGCATATACTTTAAAAACACTGTATATTAATGTTTTTTAAGCTATTTTCATCATCTTGGGGAAGTTTCTATTGAACAATTTTTCATTTTAATTGGATTGTTTTTTGCTTCTTCCTTACAAGATTCTAGATGTTGTGAATTTTGCTTTATTAGATGTCGAATGTTTGTTATTTTTTTTATTCTTAAGATTTGTTTTGGGATATGGTTACAATATTTGATTCAGGTGTGATGGAGCACATCTGTAATCCCAGCTGCTTGAGAGGCAGAAGCAAGAGGATCATAAGTGTGAGGCCAACCTCAGCATCTAAACAAGGCTATGAGAAATTTGGCAAGACCCTATCTCAAAATAAAAGATAAAAAAGGCTTGTGGGAATGTGGCTCACTGGTTAAGCAACCCTGGGTTCGATCTCTAGTACCAAAAAAAAATATGTTATTTGAAAATAATTTATTGGTTTAGTTTTAATTCAATCTTTTTTTCAAAAGGAAATCTTAAGTGAATTAGGATTATTTTTTCCCACTACTAAGCAAAATCCTTAGCACTACCTAGTCAAAACTTTTTATATATTTTTTGTAAAAGAAATTTATAAATAACATTACATATTTTATTTTGTGATTTCTATGTCACATATGGCTTCTATTACATTTTCTTCCTGATATGTGTGCAAGTATTATGATTGATTTTGTTCTTTTTATTATGTACAAGCCACTTAGCTCAAAGTCTATATCAAAATACATCACAGACATATTTGAGTCATATTTGATTCACAGGCAAATACTTTCAAAGTCAGCTGTAAATAACCACCTGAATTATAGAATTTACTACTTTAGTTACTGGAAAGAGGTATTTTTCCCTCCCCTATGTTAACTTTATGTATTATTTCCTATAATTCTTTAGGATGCTTCTCTATCCTTGTTTGGTTTCTTCATACACATGTTTATAAGTATACAGCTGAACACTTTAATAGGATTTGTTATAAATTTCTAGAATATGCAGATTTCTCTGTTCAGAACTCCCTAAGAACAGTAAGAGACTCTCGTGTCTATCTCCTCCACTCAGGGAGAAATGTTAAGAGAATAATAAGGTTTTATCTCAGTTTCACAGTTTTATCTCCTTGTCATATCTCAAGTGTCATTATTTCATCATATTTGGTCTTTCATTTGTCTTCTTGTTTTCAAGAATGTCTTATTAATTTTCTTGGATAATGATATTAAAATCAAGGTGTAGTCTCTGGGTGTGCTCATTATTACTGGAGTTCCATTGTTTCTAAGTTTCTCAAATGACTGATCAAGAAAATACATGTGTAACTTTGTAAATATGTATATGCATAAATTATATGGTTCATAAAAATATATAACATGAATTATAGAGATAGATTTATATGTGATAGATTAAGCAAAATTGAAATGGTATTAATATTTCCAACTTTAGTTTATTGCAAAATTGATTATTTCAGATTTTTGCTTCTCTATAACCTCCACATCAATAATAAACAGACTACCACCATTCAACTTTCAGTTATCAATTTGTTCAGTTTTACTATATATGAATTTTGGATTGAGAATTAACTCATATCCTGATAGTACTGATAATAAATGTAAAATGACCATTTTACCAACTAGATTACAGCATTTAAGTACAATTCCTTTTCCATAATAACAACAGAATAGACTACGACGAAGTTACCTAGGGATACACTTTGTTCAACCCCAGGAAGGTTATTTTATACATTTACAAAAAGATTTAGGTTCTTTTGTCAGTCTATACTCCATCCTGGGATCCCTGAGCTGCTACATGATTTATTTTTAAATCTGAAAACATTCTGACTGAGTATTTGTGTTTTCAAGTTCTATAGGTTTTAACAAATACCTAATGTCATAACACATATACCATGAATCCTATGGATTAGTTTCAGCACTTTAAAGAATCTCCCATGTTTTACATATTTAATTTTCACTATCCCCAACCCCCAGGCAACCAATGATAGTTTGCCAAATCTATAGTTTTGCTTTTTCCAGAATACCATAGATAGATAGATAGATAGAAAATATATACAGATAAATAATAATACATATATATCCTATGTATAGATTTTAGAAAAGCTTGTTTATTTAACAATTTGCATTTAAGATGAACCAATGTTTTTAGAAAACTTTTTACCTCATACTTTTAATTACTGAAAAATGTTTTATTGTATGGATGTTCTACACTTTGTCTACATGGACATTCAACTATGGATGAAAATCCTGCTACTTCCAGTTTTAAATAATAAATATTTGTGTGCAGATTTTTAAGTGGACCAAATCTTTGAAATCAATAAAGTATTAGGGAAATGATTGGTCCATCATACAATATGTTTATCTTTGTAAGACCCTTCCCGTCTTCAGAAGTGGCTTCTTAATTTGGCTTTTCCAACAGCATTGAATGAGAGTATATCGTACAATTCTTCTTCACCAACCATAAATTACTTTCGGTTATTACAGAATTTTAAATAAATAGAAGAATACACAGTAAATATTATTTGGAGGCTGATCTCTGTAGTTTCTCATGTTTTTGATTTTTAGGAATGTTTTGCACATATTAGTAGCTTTTCTTTGTATTGATTGATCAAATTCCAGTACATGAGTATATGCCAACTTATTTATCTATTACTCTGTTGGTGAATGTTCAGCTTCTTTCCAGTTTGGACTATTCTAGGTAAAGTCATTACAAATATTCTTATGTATTTATTTATTTGATCATATGCTTTTATATTTTTATTTCTTTTTCTAATATGTGGAGTTACTGGTTTATGAAGCAGATGCATGTTTAAATGTTAAGAATTGTCAAACACTCCATTAAATAATAATATTCTCTTATGTTATGATTTGGATATGAGGTGTCCCTCTAAAGCTACTATGTTAATGTAATAGTGATCAGTGGTGAAATTATCAGATTTTTCAGAGCTGTGAACTTATCAGCCTTCCTAGTTTGTATGAACCAAGTAGGTGTTAACTGTAGGCAGGTGGCAGTGTGTCTGGAGGAGATAAGTCACTGGGACAAGCCCTAGAAGGGTTCCTTTAGTTTTGGTCACTCTGTTAAAAATTTGCTTTTGTCCAGATTTTAACTTTTTTAATTGTAGCCATTGTGATTGTGATAGAGAAACTTTTGATTTCTGGGGGATGTTGTACATCTTTTTAACTTTTTATTAATCATTTTATATTTTTATTTATGAAGCATATATTCCATATCTTTACCAATTTGTTACTTAGCAAATTTTATTATTGCTTTACTAACATTCTGCACATACACTGCCACAAAATCTGAATTAAAATTAAATATTCATCATAATTACCCATAATCTGTGGCTTGCCTTTCTTTTTTTCATAATTTTCAATTACTGTATAATACTTATACATAATATTGGGGTACATTTTGACATAATCATTACTGAGCCAAAAACTTCAACATCGATAAAATTTTATTGAGCCAAAAACTTCAACATTGACAAAGTTCTACTATTCAGTGTTTTCTTTTACATTTAGTATTGTGCTAGTCTTTGTGAAGACTCAAAGGTGTTAACCTGTAATTTTTTAGAATTCTAAAAGTTTGATATTCATATGTAATGGATAGGGTTGTGATCATTCCGTAATTAATTCTTGCTTGTGGAGCAAGTTAAGGGTTCATTTTAAAATGTGGTCTTCTAGTGATTCCAGCATCATGTCTAGAAAATACTTCCTTTAATTAACTCAAAAAATTGGTCAAGATGTCATTGTAGATCCAATTCAGAACTTATTTCTGTCTAAATACTTATTATGCTTTTGTATTACATCTTAAAACATGTAATGCATGTCCTCCAATTTTGATATGAAATTACTTATTCCTGTGTTATAAACATTTAAAATTATAGTGTTGTGCTCTTTCAGTCATAATATTGCTAATTTGTTATCAGTTTTTCTTGATCAGTCTTTGTAGATGTTAATATTTTTGATTTTTTAAAGAACCAATTCCTCTTTTGTTTTCCTAATATTTGTTTTCCATGCAATTGAACCCAGTGTCATCTTCATTACTTTAAATTGCTTTACCTAGTATCTGTTCGTTTTTTAAGCCTCATCATGTGAAAGCTTAAATCATTAATTTTATTGTTTTACTTTTCAAATTAAGATAGAATGCATTTGATCTTATTTCGCAGTTTCTTTTGGGTTATTTATAAGTGTGCTATTTAATTTCCAATCATTTGCAGATTTTTCTAGGTATTTTGCCATTATTTATTTCTAATTGATCCTCTTGATTTCTGCATTTGTTGTCAGAGATTACAAAACCTTTTTATTTTATTGATAGTTTTTGTTTAAACCAAGTAAATGTTCTAGTTTACCAAACTTTCCATGTAATCATCAAAAACAATGTGAATTCTTCAACTGCTGCATGTAGTGTAGTCTCAGAGTTTTATCAAATATATTGATAGTCTTGTTCAAATTTTCTCTGTCCTTACTGATCTTTCCATTTTTTTCAACAGTTAACAGGATAAGGCATTAAAATAAAGTTTTTAATTGTGGTTAACTGTGATTGTTTTGACTATGATTATTTTTATCTATGATTTTGGATTTGTCTATTTTTCTCAGTTCTGAGAATATTTTGCAGTTATTGATTGCATACATTTTATATTAACATGTCCCTTTTTCTCTATTATTATTTCCCTTTTAAATTCTACTGTCTGTGATAATAATGTAGATTTATTAGCATTTACATATGTATATAATTTTCATCCTTTATTTTCAACCAGCATTTATATGTATGGTGAGTCACACATAAAAAAGAACAAATCCTTGGGATTTTATATATGTTGATAATCTCTGTTTTTTAAAATGAAGAATTAGGTACATTTGTATTTTACACATATCCCTTCAAAATTCCTGAGCTCTAGTAGCCATGTGTAGTTTCAAGTTACAATCATATGATGAGCTTACAAAATTACTAAAAAAAGGGAAGCATGTATTCCTTTAAATTAAATTTGAAAGTTATCTGCTCTAATAAGAACACAAAAGTTGATTTTGACCATTAACTAATTTGTTCTGGCATTCAGAAGTATTTTTTCCATGTAATAATATGTGTTTGTATTAATGACAGATCTCTTGACACCTTTTCATCGTGTACAACATGGCAAACAAAATCTTCTAATAATATCTAATTTCCTCCCTACAAATTTTCTATATTTAAAAAAGTGTAATTTGTAAAGCATTTTACATTATATAAAAACTGTAAATATTCTAATGCTAATTCTTAATATGCACATGATTTAAACTAATTACAAAGCAAACTATTTTTGTCATTTGCACAAAATTAAAAATGCTTTTATATGTTTTGTATTATTGATACCATGAGAACCATAATAATTAAAATAAGAATTTTATCAATAGTTTATTCTGTTATATTTTCTGTTAAAATGCTGTTGTTGGGATAGTGATTTCCTTAGTCTTACTAACAGCAATTTGAATATGTTTATACCATTTTAATTTTCCTTCTGTTAGTAATTCACATATTAATAACGCCTCTTTGGGGTCTATTCTCTGCCTTTAAAGAAAACATTAATCAGATTTCAAAATTTTTAAAGGAATATTTTTGGTTTTTCTTATGAAAATGTATATATAGTTGAGTTTAATTGCTACCTTTCCTGTCTTATCTGAAGATTAATAAGATTAACATAAAATCTCTGATGACTTTATTATACATTATTTTGTAATGCTCAAAGCAGTAGTAATGGGAACTAAAAAATTACCAATCCCATGAAATACAATTTTCAGTTGTATATAATTAATAGTTACCTTTTCCTTGCTGGCCACCTGAGCAAAAATGTCACACTTAAAAATTTGCTTTTACCAGTACAAAGTTTCATTCTATATTTATCCTGTTGATTTTATTTATAATTATGATATTGTGCTACATTGTAATATTTTATCATTATATTTATCAACTGTTCATATTTCAATAGTAATGCATCCATTTTTGTAATAATAAAGTAAAATATAACACAAAACTCTCAATTATTATGCATTTAAAACAGTTTGGAATTGCTAATTAAAACAAATCAAAATAAACTTAAACTGTTTTCTGAGTACAGTCCAACAGCAAAGACACAGACTTTTAAAACCTTTGTTTTTAAATACATTATAAAAATACTGCAAAATAACAAAAGCTATAGTTCAGGAGATATTTACACAGGGTTCACTTTAGAATAATGGTCCTTAAATTTTTCATTGATAAGCACCTGAGAACATCCCTATGTTCAAAGTTAGTTATCCCATGAAGAGTTTATAATAGCTGTTGTAGAAGATAGTTTATTTTCAAATTTTTCTGATCTAACTATAACTCTTCTTTCATCCACCTTATTTTCATCATGGACTTAAACATGTTTTAAAGAGTTATTTTGAAAGGGTTTATTATTCATTTTTCTCAATAATATTTTTTGACATTTATTTTTATTTTTTTCTTTAATATTAAGAAGAAAAAGTGGGAAGATGAAGACATCATCAAATCCTGCCCCCTACTAAAAGATCTGAAGCCATCATAATTACAAGTGTCTATATGGCGACATGTTTAATAAATAATTTTTTATCTTACAGATGAGAGAACTGAGGGTAAGTGACTTACAATGTATTTATATCATGAATTATTTTGAAACCTATTTTCATACTGCATTACACTGCCTCTAAAAGTATAGCAAATAATTGATTTCGTATACATAAAAACGCATTGCACAACTAAGTATAGTTTATGGACCACCTGTATTTGAATAGTCTGGAGTACTGCTTAAAAAATAAGACACTTCAATTTATTTAAATAACATTTCTTGCCCATTTCAAATATTAAAACTATTCAATCATCACCATATCTAACTACTAACATATTGGCACTCAGGCTAAAGCCAATCTTCTCATTTTTCTTTAATCAAAATTAGAGGATTATTCTCATGCTTAACAAACATTATTTTTGGTTTTATATGAAAAGAATTTCAACTATTTAATTCTTCACAAATGTATGATTCAAAATACTTTGTAATCATGCAAGCTGTGGGTTCTATATAAGCTCATTCACATATAGATAATGATTTATCCATATGTTTACACATCAATAAATCACTGTTCAAATCAGGTTCTGATCCACTGATAATCATATGTTTATATTCATTTTATCTTCATTTCTCATCAATTGAAAGATATTGAATTTAAAAAATTCATTTCAATATATTTCTAGAAATACAATTTACTGTTTTTAAGTATAAAATTTCATTTTTATTTATTTTGTACAGATTATCTTACTTTTGAGATTAATAGCATTGGTTAAAAATTATTTCCTAGCTGAATATTAATTTTTCCTAAATACAGATGCATATTTAGTTCATAGACAATTTTGAGAATTTTGGTAGAACTCAAAGCATCAGTTATTTTATTGTATTGGATCTAGTATGTATAGATAGAAGTGGAAAGATGAAGTGTGTTGAGAGGTTCCCACAAATAAGGCTTAGTTTACTGCCTATGCTTCTTTTAAATTAGTTATTAAATCATTTAAGATTATTCAATAGATCATGAAATAAAAATAATGACTCTTCTCTGACTTGATCAATCAGTAAATTTGAAAGGCATGAGAAATTATTCACAGGTAAGAATAGCAAAAGCATCGAAAAGGCTGACTTCAAACTTGTCAATTAAGACAGCTGTGGTAGGAAGATGAGTAAAAATAGGACCCTAACTACACACAGGTGAAAAATAATTATTTCTCTTTGAAGGGGAGAGAAAGCATGAGAGAAGACTAGACCATCAGCATACAAGAAAATTGTCAATGTAAATTCTACATTTACATTGTTTTGTATATTTAGATTTGTGTTGCCTCTATCACTCGCCCAGGAAATAACATGTTGTTCCAATAGTAGGAGAATTCATTCCATTTTGGGACAGGCACACAAAGTTGAGAAATCTGATACAGTTTCAGGAAAAAGATAACTTGATGCTTTATGTTGTTAAAAGTCATAATTTCACTAAGTATAATCTGAGTCTGTATCATTTCTGAAAATATTAATTGGTTTTCATGTAGGTTTACTCAAAAGGTAGAGAATATCAGACAAAGCATTATACATTGATGGTACATTTCAGTTACTTTTATATACTCTGATTTTTTTAAGTAATGCAAATTGGTACAATCTGAGCCAATCTGCAAATGGCCTCATTACCATTGGAGAACTGGACACACACTCTTAGAAGGCCCAGTTTAACAGAAGATCTCTAAAATGGAGACTGGGAAAGGAATGTGATCTATGACATGTGTGCTAGATCCAATGAAAGAAGGCAAGTGGGCAGTGGAAACCATTCAGACTACATGAAAACGTGAAACCTAAAGTGAATATGATATTATATGCTAGTCAGTCAAGATTCAACTAAAAACAAGTTGGGAGAAAAGAAATCATTCCTTAGAGTTTCACTACATAATAAAGCAATCACTAGCCACATGACACTATTTATTCTTAGATTTAAGACAGTTAAAATTCAATAAAATTATATTTTATGTTTGTCAGTCATATCAGCAATAGTTCACATGGCTTAATGACCACATGTGACTAGGGACTCCTTTACTGCACAGGGCAGGTATATAACATTTCTACCATCACAGAGAGGTCTTCTGGTCAATGCTGCCCTAAATTGATGGCCTCGGATATTTATGAATAGTAAAGCAGCTTGCATTTGCATGAATGCTTCACCTGGTTTAAAGGTACAACTTCCAAAATGACAATGCTACTCAAGCCAACCATTGTTAATCCAAATGAAATACAATTTCTGGACTTTCAAATTTGTGACTAGTCTTAGACTTTAATGATAACATCCAGGATTTCTGGAAACAGACAACCACTGCTCCTCACTGTTATCTCTAAAACTTCAAAGCATATAACACTCATACATTGTTGGTGGGATTGCAAATTGATATAACCATTATGGAAAGTGATATGGAGATTCCTCAGAAAACTTGGAATGGAAACACCATTTGACCCAGCTATTCCACTTCTTGGTTTATACCCAAAGGACTTAAAATCAGCATATTACAGTGATGCAGCCACATCAGTGATTAAAGCAGCTGAATTCACAATAGCTAACCTACGGAACCAACCTAGGTACCCTCAACAGATTAATAGATTAAAAATATGTTATGTATATATGTATATACATGTATATGCTAATTCATAATGGGAGGTAGGGAAGAATAGAATTACTTTAGATTAGGAAGAGGGAATTGAAGGGAATGGAGGAGGTATGGAGATAAGAAGGATAGTATAGAATGAATCAGACATTATTATCCTTTGTGCATATGTAACTCTAGGATGGGTGGGATTTTACATCATGTATAACCAGAAGATTGAAATATTATACTCCATTATATATGATGTATCAAAGTGTATTCTACTGTCATGTATAACTAATTAAAACAAATGTAAAAAAATTTAAAAATGAATATATTTCTGACAGTTGTTCACAAATTCATTCATTCATTCACCAATTTAAAAAACCTTAAGGGTAACAAATATTTATTGGGCATTATAGTAAGAGGTAGTAATACAAAGAAAATTGAAATATAGATTTTCTGTAAGAATCTCATAGTCCAAAAGTAGAGCTACTCATGCCAGAAAATCATTCCAATGTATTATGTCATTTGTGGTATAGTGGAAACAGTTCTAGCAGGTTTTAGATGGTTTTGATCATTAGTTTTGGAGGGAAAATAAGATGAGAGATAGGAAAATAAAGTAGTATATAATTTTTAAAAAATGAAACAGTAGAAGTAGTAGAAAGAAAACATATTCAAAAGAATTTGGGAGGAAAATGAATGAATTTAATGATAATTGAGTACAGAGGTAAAGAAGAATAAATTGTAAAATACAAGTCTTACAAATCTGCTGCATCCCCATCTTCTCTCATCCTGTTTTAAGACATAACTCACCACACTGCTACCTAAGTCAGTAAACTGAAGTCATCTGACTTCTCCCACATCTTCACTCCTCAAGTAATTTTATCTTAGTCATTCTAATTGTATAAATTATGGGAGTTAACTCTCAAAGTTACTCAAATTTCTTCATTTTCATTTCTGTTGATTTTACATTATGCTTTTATTTGATATTCCTTGCAGAGATTAAATAGAAGCAACCATTTTTTTTCTATTTTTTATAATTTTTTAAACTTCATTCCATGCCTCTCACCTTGGTGCTGATATGGTATCTTCTTAAAACATGAATAACATGGAATCACTCCCACTTAGTGTTTTAGAGACTAACAGGTAAACTAAAACTCCTCAGAAAGGTGTTCCTTCAGGACTTGTCTTTCCTCTCTTCATATAAACTCACAACCTCAAACATAATCTTTGGACTGTATATAAATGTTGACAGATTTCTGAATAAGGTGTGTTCTTGTTCCCCTTTTCTTCTTTACACTCACCCTTCTGGTGACCACCCTCCCCACCCCAGTAAGAACACTCCCCTGTCTTCTACTTGTTTTCAAGGGGCAGCTGTCTACCACCTCCTACAGAGACTTTCCCCAGTCCTGTTTTTGGGCACTCCCTCTGGGTTAGACTTCATGCTTTTCTATTCATGCTCATAACCTCCTGTATATTCCTAAAAGACCACTTTTAATAAATAATTATTTATGGTAGTGTATTTAATTTGGATTCTTCAGCATATTAGGCTGTTTTGTGGTGACTTCAATCAGAAAGTGTAATATAGGGAGAGGTGATCTGGAAAAATCCATAAATGCCCAGTGGGCAGTTCCACAGAGGCATCTGGTAATCACAGAAATAATCTGGAATCCATATGTAAGTGTGGAAATCACCAAAATGTATATAGCAATGATGTTATATGAAATGCCCATAGAGAGATAGCCAGGAAGATGTGCAGTCTTTATTTCTTCTTCTCCTTCCATCCAAAGTTTAAAATTTAAAAATAACAAATAATAGATTTGCTACTCTATGTGTTTTTCCATCTCTCTGGGTAATTATGGTACTGGATTAGTAATATTAATTAAAATTTTCACATTATATTTTCTTAAAACTATTTATTATGATTTCATGAGTTTTCAATTTGACTCTCCTAATACTTCTTTGTCATCAGAAGACAAGGATAGCCTTTTCCACCACTGTCCACACATTTTTGACTATTAAAACTTAAATAGTAATAAAATATTCTTGTTATTCTCCCCGTTTGCCAATGTCCATTGGTTTTTTTAAAAAATATTTATTGAAAGTCTAAGTTATAAATTTTTTCTGCAAGCACAAATACACAGTACAAAAAGGAGAAAGGATATTGTCTCCCTGATAACTACTGTATAACCAAGAAGGAGTTTTCTCTACAAGTAGACATAGAAATGTTTTGTTTCAACCAGAAAAATCACCACAATAAGTGTTAAGTCATATAGATCCATTCATTTTAAACAATTTAAAGTGACGAGCTCATGAAATTACTTTATTAATGGTTTTTGGTGTTTTTTCTAGAAACATTGACAAAACTTTCTTTGCAAAATTGAAAACTAAAAAAGTTGATCACATAACTTCCCTAATAAAACTTCCAGTACTCCTCTACATTTGGGGAAAACATTTGGGGTTCTTTATATGAATGTCAAGTTCAGGCCTATTCCAGTCTGTGTTTAAATGTCAGTCTTCATTTTAGGTCATTCTTTTCCACGCTTGCTATGCTTTTGCTACATAAACCTACCTTTCCTGCCTCTGTGTTCTCACATATGCTGTTCCCTACATGGTACTTACCTAGAACTTTCTTCCTCATTCCTTCTAGTCAAATTCCAATTCTCACTGTTTAAGTTAAACATACAATTTCATTTACTCAGAACAACAAAAAAAAGTCAAAGACTAATTGTTCTTGTCAGTGTGAAGAAAATTCATCAGGATCCCTTTTAGTTTTATTTAAAACTCTATTGGGAGTGTAAGGAATAAATTAAAAAGCAAAGTGTTGGCAACAGGAACTAGATAGATGATGCATATCTTACAATGAGCAATAGATAATGAGCATCTTGCCTTCATATAGGCATGAATAGCGCCCAAATTATTTGAGGACCTTTACTGGCTTCCTTCTATGAGTGCTTCACAAAGTCTTTCCCTGCTAACAGACTATAGTTCATATATATCTTTTAAACTTGGGGGTCAATACAACCTGAAACATAGGTGAGCCCAATAAACTTTTATTAAATGAATAAATAAATGTGAAAGAACATTCTAGGGATATCTACAATGAACTATGGGAACCAAGAGAAGAAATTGAACATGTCTTCCTGGAAGTAGGGGGTCTTGAAATAGGTGACTTTTTATATAAACCTTAATGGATGAATTCAAAATTGATAGAGATGAAACAATCCAGAGAAAAGGATGAATGTTATATATATATATATATATATATATATATATATATATATATATATATATTCAGGAGTGGTGAATAACAAACTGGACCTGGAAATCTAAGTAAGTCTTGAGAAGAAAGGGGGAAAAATTAGCTGGAAATAATGCTGTAACAAGAAACGTCAAAAGACTGAGACAAAAATAAGAAATGCCAGATGGGCTGAAAATTTTCTCTTTAAAGTCAGGAAAAGATAAGGCTGTCTACTACCATGTACTATATTCAGAATTATAACAGAGGCCACAGCTCAATAAGTTAAGGAGAAGTTTGAAATATTGAAAGAGGAACAAAGTTATTCACTATTTTTATATCATGTGACTGTTTATGTAGTAAATAAAAATAATGTGGAGACAAACATATAGTAATAAAATGTTTTTCAAGGTGGTTGAACATATAAAGAATACAAAATCAATTATATTCCCACATACAAGCAACACAAAATAAGAAGCATTGAAAAAGGATACCATTTGTAATAGCCACCAAATCTATAAAATGTAGGGACAAATTAAGTATGTGTGAGAATTTTATTTAAAAACCTAAAAAGGATACTAAAGGTGACAAATCAAATAAGTGCTTATGATTAAGAAAATACTGAACAAACATAAATTCTATCCCAATTGATACAAAAGTTTGCTTTTACTCCAATTTAAAATCCAATAGTTAATGCATGCATATGTGTGTGACAATATTTCTGATGACGAAAAATAAGAAATAGTTGTATCTGGCAGAATAAAAATGGCTTATTATATTGTTATAGTAATTAAGATAATGAAGTACTGGTATAGCAAAATATGAATTAGCAAAAGGAATTATATATCAAGCCCATGAATGTATGAAATATTGATATGTTCCAGATGGAATATCAAAGATTATTGAGGTAAGAAGATATTTTTCAACAAATGTAGAAAGGAAAATGATTATATACTTGGAGGAAAATGAATGTACATATTGAATTTGAATTAAAACTGAATTGATGAAGTTTTTTTCTTTAATTTTTAGAAATGCATAGAGATGAATATCATCCTGTTACTAGGAAGTGTTTTTAAACAGAGTACCAAAGGTTTTTAACTACATCTCATTACCTACCTCATGCTATTGGATTCTATCAACACTGTCTTTCAGTTCCTTGAATGCATGCCATACTTCCTTACATTGTGTGACTTTTACATGAACTTTCTAAGGGAGTTGGGAAACTCTTTTGCTGAGTACTTGTTTCTCATGATTCATATCTCAATGCAACCATCACTTTTTCATGGAAGTCTATCCCATTTCCCTAGACTAAGTAATCTTCCCCTATTACAAACTCTTATAGAACACTATAACTTTACTTTCCATTGACTGTGTGAAACAAGTGCACTTTCTTGTAAACATTTGAACAAGTGCTAAATAAATATATTTTAACTTAACTCTGTTTCACCCTTTTTCAGTAAGACTGTTTTCAGTGCTCAAAGACAATTATTAGGACACAGTTTCTCTCTATTCTTCAATAAAGGAAAAACAACTTTCAACAAAGGAGCACAGGTAAGTATTTTCTTGTACCTATGTGAGAACAAAGGGAAAAATTGAACACAGATGGAAATAGTACAGATGATATAAAAACTGAGGTCAAATTATTGTTTCATATTTTGTATAGTGGGAAATTGCCAAAATGAGTAATAGGACAGCAGTAATGTTCTAATAGCACAACAAAAGTTTTGTATATATTACAACATATTCCAATATGTCCAACAATATATTACATTATACCAATAAATAATTTTCTATGTAATACACATATATGTAATATATATGTATGTATATGTATATATTGGGATCCACAAATGATATATATATATATAGAAAGAGGAACAAAGTTATTCACTATTTTTATATCATGTGACTATGTAGTAAATAAAAATAATATGGAGACAAATATGTAGAAATAAAATCTTTTTAAGGTATATAACATATATGTTTGGAGCTGCAAATGAATTGTGAGCTTGTCTTAGCCATCTCTAAGAGCCACTGACTTTTAGCTGGTCCACCACTGCCTAAGGTAATGTCTACATTTCCCAGTTCACCTTACAGCTAGGTGGGTACATGACTAATTTTTCATCAGTAGAATGCACAAGTTGTGAGAAAAAAATTCTTGCTCTTTTTCTTCTATTTATGGTCTTTCCTTTTGATAGAAATGTGAATACACTATGTGAAGCTATAGCAACATTTTTAAATCCTAAAATGACTTTAAATTAGAAGCCAAGATACAAAGTTAATGGTAAAAAAATACTTTTAAATATTATAGAAGAAAATAAGTGCAGTGTTTTTTATTTAGCCTTGAGAATTTTGATATGAGAAGAATTTAAAATTTTCAGTGAGTTAATGATATTTGATTATATTTTAAATGCTACAAGTTAACCTTAAGGTTAACTATATTGGAATTGATAGTGTTATAGTCTCTGGAATTATAATTTTACTGAAATTTCTAGTTGCAATGTAGGAAAACAGTAATTATCCTGTGTAAAAGGCAGAGGCATATTTGTTTAAAATTTCTTTTAAATTAGGTTCATAATAAATGTGAAGGCAAGATACAGTGTAAAGCAATATACTAAAGAGGATTCTTAAAATTTTGTAGTTTAGGATGGTTCACTAAGACACCAATTCTTATCTATATCGTAACACATGTTTACTGAGCTTTATAAAATCAAAATTGGAGTGTTTTGACTTAGAGCTAAGTATTTAGTATAGATTCCTTTGTCTCCCAAATTTAGTATCATTGGCAGGTATAAAATATAAATATCTCACATTTCAGAAATGTTCTTGAACTTTATTTTGTGCATTTTCCTTTAGTGCTTTGGATTGAATCCAGAATCTCCTACGTGCTAGGCAAGTGCTCTCCCACTGAACTACATCCCCAGCACAAGCAGTATTTTTATGAAATTTTAATTTGTGAAAGTGTCCTTCATACTTAGAGCATAGAGTTAGAAAAATTATTAGTAAGAGAAAATATTAACAATATTGTATTCTTTTCTATTATAAGAAACAGACATCTTTAGTTTGTTTCCTTTCTTTTTTTTTTTTTAATTTTTGCTTCCTATGTTAGATTTCTGAGTAATATTTTATTGACAGAAAGGGTTCTTATCACAGGTAAGAGTGAAGGATTGAATATATTCAACTAAATTACTCCTTACTCAACAGTAAAAATAACAATAAAGATATTTTTAGTGTATAAAACGTCAAGAACAAGAAGAATAAGAAAGGAGAAAATTTTCATACAATTTTGGAAGGACAAAGGTACATGAGCCAATGGTAAGTTAGAAGTCTTAAAGAAAAAAGAATCCCAAGTGCTGAGTAAAAGTAAGAATCAACCAGTTATATCATGAAATCCTCAAAAGGCACAGAAATTAGTATGCAAAGTATATTAATGACTAGTAATGTAATACAAAGCATAAAATAAGGAGGACCTGTTGAACACACTTTGGAAATAGCAAATCTCTATTTGTTCACCCTCTTTCACCTCTCAGAGGTTGCCCTCCACCAAATCAAATCAAACTTTTTAGGGATTATTTTTTTGTTAATTTTTTAACTTACTATTTTTTTTTAAATTGACTTACAAAAGTCTACATTTAAAAAATGAATTTGAATGTATTTAGGCTAGAATATGCCAGATTCATTTGAAAGACTAAGTTTTAAACTTAAAACAGGGCAAGTGACGTTAGTCATTCTGAAAGCAGAATATAGAGATTCAAAGCTCTGTTACCTGACAGCTACTGGAATACTGGAAATCAGGGTCTTGAGCTACAGGCAGGAAATTAAAATACACTTCTCAGAAGAATCTAAAAGGCTTGGAAGGAAGTATGCAAAGGCAGGGACATATTTATAGATTACACCAAAACAGTTCACCTAGTTTAAGCTATGACAATATTAAATTAGGTAAGTAGTCTCTTCTCAACAGGACATACACAAAGAGCCTGTAAATCTGATTTTATTTGTCCTGAAGCAGTTGCTAAGATTTAACAAACAAACGTTGGAACAAAATCTCTAATATGGAATCTGTAATATGGAAATCCAAATGAACAAATAGAAAAAAAGCAACAGGGAGGAAAGGTCTTTTCAAGAAGAAGTGAATGTCTAAGATATGTGACAAGATATCACAGTCATTTATCAAGACCAAGAAATTAAAACAGCTTGGCAGAAAAGAAAGCCCAGTATAACATCTGGAAGACAGAATACACATGAGAAATAAGAGAGCAAAGAAAAATCTAGACTTGATCTTGATTTAATTAATCTAGTTGATTAATTCTAATGTCAAAGAAAGAAAGAAAGAAAGAAAAGACAGACAGAAAGAAAGAAAGAAAGAAAGAAAGAAAGAAAGAAAGAAAGAAATCCATTTAAAGTGAACAAAGAAAAGAAGATAGGTGGGGATAGTCAAAGTAGTAGTTCAGAAAGCTTTCCTGCAGCTGAGGAACAACATTAGCTAATTTGAAAAACTCAGAAAGAACCTTGGACAATGAATGGAGATAGAGACATGACTATGACTAAAATAGTTCTGGATGCTGAAAAAAGAGAAGAACAAACAATTTAAGAGAGAGTTTATAAAAACAAACAAACAAACAAAAATCCTATTTGAAGAACCAGGAAACTAAAAGACTTCAGGTTTTCCATAGGACGGAGAACTGAAAAATAAGAAAAAGAAAATAAAAAAGAGGGAGAAATAATAGAATTTTTTTTAGATTTATCTGGGAAAAGCAATTTCAACTGAAAATTCTATATGTAGGAAAACAACTATTTATGAGGATAAAATAAAAGCAACTTGAGACATGAGGTATATACAAAAAAACAAAAATGAACCTCTCAAGCATTCTTCTATAGAAGCAACCAAAGTTAGAGACTGAATCAAAGAAAGAGAGGACATATGTTAGAGAAAACAAGATTCTGCATGACCCAGGGATAAATGGGACCCCTCAGAAAGCAAGAGAGGGATCTTGAGATAATAATTACTCTGCAGATATAGACAGTCACCCTTTAGCTTGTATTGACTGAAATTCCAGACAAGATAGGACTGTCATAACCAAAATCCTCAGAGTCAGTGTCATTATTTAAACCTGAGGATAAATTCCCCAGGTAAGCCTGATCCATTGCTCTTCATACTTAACTTGGCTAGTTTGCACACTGATGAAATTCTTGGACTTCCATGCTCTGTTCTCTAAAACAGATGGATACTCTTTTGTCTCTGTGAAAATTTACACTGCTTAAATTTACATCTGAGAATTGGACAGGAGCCTCCATAAGCCTAGACTCTGAATAAATACAACAGCCCACTCCCTCCACACTACAATTTTTGGTCCACACACTCCAGTCAGGTGCCATGATTCCTCTGCACATATGCATTGTATACACTCTTCTGCATATATTGCATGTTTAATAGCATACAGATGTTAAAAGGTATGGAGGGGCTAAAATAATTTAAAATCATTAGTGTTCAGCACACAAACTCATTCAACAACAGCAACATGAAGCTTGTATTTAAAATAAATATATATGGGCATAAATGTACATGACTGAATTTCCAAATCTTTGAAACACTGCAATCCATAAAATACCCTTATCCATTTTATGTATCTATAAAACAGAATCTCCTTACTGTTCCCATAGTAGTTAGGGCTATTCATAAGAGGTTATGGATATATTTACCTGTGCATATATACATTTGGTATGCCCATAGTGGTTCCAGTTAATTAGTTATGTTACTTGTGAATAGAAATTCTTGTCATTTTCACCCTCATTAGGGTATTATAGTTGTGGTATATGTGTCTCCATTCCTTACCTCAAGTAACAGGTCATGCTATTGACTAGAATAAGTATTCTCTTCCTCTCTTTGCAATTTGTGTGCCACTCTTGAAAATAATGCTTACTCTAACATACTGCCTTCCCAGAGAAGAGACTTTCTTTTTTGTTTGAAATTTATTTTGAAACTAATATTTTATAACAATTAAGATTATCTCATATATGTATAAGCACCTAAGATAGGGAAATACCTATTTGACCATAATGTAGACACCTTTTAGGAAACTGGACAATAGATAGATAAAAAATTGTCTATTCTGTATATTCTGTATTAGCTATAAAGTTAAAATGCAGCAAGTTATCAATTCTTTTCAAAATTCATTAATTTAATACTAGAATAAAATATCAAATTTTACTGAAAAGGTAGATCATTATTTTCTGACTACTTAAAAACTAAAGGTATACTTCCTGCCTACTCACTAAGATTGTTTAATATAATGAGAAGTTGAAAATTTAAAATGCCATAAATTCAAATTAGAATGTAATTGATTAAAAGCTTAGTATTATCCAAAACCTAAATATTTTTTGTTAAATATGTTATTTACCACTTAACTAATAAGTTTACCACTTAACTAATAAGATATTTTTAGCAACAATTTCTGTAATTATCTAAAATTATATCTTGGAATGAAATTATCATTGAAATATAAATTGGAACTTAAAATAATCATGACACCAAAATTATTTAAAGCACTTGGGTGTTTAATTTTTAACTTAGATGTTAGGCAATTTGATTATGTGACAATTGACACTGAAGAAATACTTCAGAGATTTTTTATTTCATTTATTTTGTCAGAAGTTCTAGTTATAATTGTTCATTTAAAATTAAGTAAATTAATTGATCAGCATTATAAATAAAATTTTATAGATTGTGTTCTTAAAAATAATAGAAAATAAATTATAATTCATGATTAAAAAGGTTCTACTAATGTGTTAAAATCTAAACATCACTAATTATTTAGTATTGAATCTATCACTTCCTCTCCCTTCTTTGAATTACATTGGACTATCAGTACACAAGAAATTCTTAAATTGGATATGAGCTGAACTTCAAATACCAATGATTACTACACAGCCTTGTACAAGCCAATGAACACAGTCAGTATTCACTCACAGAAAAGGTCAGATTATGACTGTTATTTCTCTAGAACCTCTATTTTTTTCTCATTTTAACTACCCTAAGTCTAAAGACTACATTACAACACAGTCCAGTTTTTCCTAAGTCTGAGTAGCTCCTTTTCCAAACTTTCTTCTTGTCTTCCTGTAGTTGGGAAGTGGCCATCCTTGATGACCTAGAAGGATTCAGAATGTGTACTTTCCTTAACACAAGGAGTATATGGTACATTTACTTACACATGCAAGAGAAAAATGAAAGTCAAAGCTGAAAGTAAAATGGACATAATTTTAATGGTTTTTTTTTTTAATTTTGTGCATTGGATTCAAACAGCAAACTGTGTGCACTCAACTGTTATCACAATGTTGTCAAGAGGTCTGTGTCTTTTACCATTTTACACACAATTGTTCATTACAGCATGTTGTCAGTCTCGTGGAAACCAGGGGTGTGGTATGGTAAGCAGTGGTGGTAGTGCACCTAGCTTTTATATTATCTAACTTGAAAATATTTCTCTTCTATGATTCCTTTTTCTTGATAAAAATAGTTTTCACCAAACGTTGGTGGTGCACACGCACTACCATTCATGCTTGACATCACACCCCTGACAGGAACACATGTTCTTATTTTGTTGATAAAAAGTATTACAAAAATTTCCATACAAAAACTATTTTCATAGAAATCTTGCATTTCCACAAATAAACCTGAACATTTTTTGAAAAAAAACTGCTCAAGAATTTTGTTCATTTGACATTGTGACTGTATTGTTAAATGCAGTCCACTTCAAAGTTCTCTGCACGTACTTTTCTGTAGATGACAAGTCCCCTTTCTCTGATCATTGAGATCTGCCCAGGCTCCATCAAGTTCATTTCTAACAGGAACAAGGGTTTGGATTGACATATCTGAATGTTAGCATGAAAGCTTATGCCTTCCACATAACCATCAATACTGAGCCCTCCTTTACAAGTTCAGACAAAGATTGCAAAACATCATCCTTTCGACTCAGAAACAATGTACCAATTGTTGCGTTTTTATTTCTGGCATGGGTCAGGGAAAGGGTATTAGAGGAATAAGTAGGGATCTGGTAGAGTTGCATGTTAAATCTCCTGTCTTGGTGAACTTAGAAAAAAAATTATTGCCTTCATAATGAATATTCCTATCTCAATCAGCAACACAGACTATCAGAAAAATAAAAAAAAAGAAAGAAAAACAATTGATGAAGATCTGCTTTATATTCCACTTTCCATGGAATTCAGATGTGTTTTGCATTACATTTTTTTCACATCCTATAAACACATGTTGTTTATTCAGACAATAATTATACTGAGTAGTGGGGGCTAGTAATATAATCACTTCTATTATCTGGCTGCTCAGAAGACTGTACTGTTTCTTGTTACACTACAGTTTTTGCTGATTCCAAGTATTTTTTATTCTTAAGAACTTTTTCTATTGGTTACTCTGTTGGGCATTGACATTCCATCTCCTGGCAACAGATGGGCTTCAAAAGAACCTGTAATTTCTCACTGGACTGCATTTGAAACCAGCCACAAAATGCACATGTAACATTCACTCAGAAGAAGGGAGGAACCCATGATAAACAGTGTAACCCCGTGTAACTTGGTTGATCCATGATGCTTGTAAATCAAGTCTGATCATTGCAACTGCTTAGATCACAGAGTCTCTAGTTCATAGACACAGCGGCATGAGGTAACTCATTTTATTTTGCACAGGTTGCATATTTCCACAGGAAACATTCTCGCTAAATTGTTTGGAAAAAAAGACGACAGTTTGTGCTTGGGTGTTTGGCCTCCCAGCTTTATGCCATGGTTTCTTTACCTGGCAACCTTCTGTCGTTAAATGTGTGCATGTTAATAACTTCTTCTGTTTTCACAATAACTGGGGCCTGTGGCTTGTGTTTTAGACGACGCTGGCACTTCAGGGACATCCTCAGTTCTTCTACCATAGCGCTACAGAAGGATCTCTACAGAAAAACACAGAAAAAATGAATATTACAAAACAGACTAACAGTACATGTCCAGAAATAATATTAAAATCATTCTCAACAGACTTGCCAATTTAGCAGCCTTGAAGGTTTGGAAAATTTCATTATAAAAGTTATAGCACATTTTTACATTTTTTAAGATACAACATTTTGTAATTAAAATATGCCATCAAAGTGGGCTAGTTTAAGAAAATCTCCACCTGATACAGAAATGAATTCTCAAGTAGTAATGTATATAATTCATATCTATTGAATAAGATTTTTTGATGACATATGTAAAATCGATTAGTGTAAGATAGAAATCTGCCTTAAAATTTAAACTTGGACATACACAAATCTGCACCATAAATCCATTCTTTATAGTTAAAAAGTAAACAATAAGAAGAAATGTACTACTTTTCAGATCACAAGATGAAATACGTAAATTTTCTGTAAACATTGACTCTTCATTATGCATTTCAAAACAACAAAAAGCACTCACACAGACATAAAGCTATGAAAATAATTTCTAGTATTTAATTACATTTTTGTGATTATACCTATAAAACATCAATGGTGATTAGAAACAAATATGATTTAATCATGAAATGACAAATTATAACATGTTAAACATCTATGAACAAATATTATCTTTGTTTTGTCATGAACAACTTAACAACTGAGAGCTGGAAATAATTCATCCCATGAGAAATAAAAATGATCTAATTTTTTTTCTTAATTCCCATCTTATTTGTAATAGATTTTCTAAATATTCTGTGTATCTGGGGATCATTATCACAGCTTCTCAGAATTCCATTACAGAGTCTTATATATGAAACAAAATTTTGTTAGTTTCTTTCTCCACTTGATTGAGATATTTATGCGTTAGTTACACTTAATTCAGATTCATGAACCAACTGCATATTATAGTTGAAACTCAGATTAGGCTCTTTTTATACAAGAACCAAAAATCTGGACAACAACCAAACGTTGACACATACAAAAAAGTTACAGAACTTTTAAAAAGTGATATGAAAACATGATGAAATAAACCTAATCAAAATGCACGTGAAGACCTGTTTGTTGTATTAGGTGCTACTACCGTGCTGTATATTAATTTAGACTAATTCTAAGAGATATAGAATAAAAATTTTAGCACACGTCTGATGGTTTCAAAAAGCATTTTGCATGCATAATCTTTTGTGACACTAAAAACAGTACATTAGTTAGGCCTGTAAGAGAGAAGGTAACTCAGGGGGTAAGTGACTTTCTGTCATTCATACCTTCATTTGCAGTGTATCCAAATTTTGAGATTTTTGACCCTGCTTTACTGACTTTTTATTCATCTGTGGCTATATTTTCATTGTTCTCTGATAAATTCCTTAAATAACTTACTTATTGGTCTTCCTAAGTGTGTGTTTACTCTGTTCCATCTGTAAGCGCTCACAGTTACCAGAATAATCTACATATTTAACCATAAATTATTAGCAACATTTTTTCCTCTAAGAAACAGGTCAAATCCATATCTCCTATTGTGACTTCTCTGATTCAGCTCTCTCCCCATTTCCCCATCTTCCCTCTGCCCCGCCTTCTTCCTTTCTCTCTCCATGCAACCTTCTCTGTTTGGACCACCATGACTTTTCTCCTTTGCTTCTTCTTGCTCTGGCATCCTGTTGAGGTTTTACAGTTTTTATATAACTCCCACTTTATCCCTTACCTCAGGATATGACTCAGGTTTTAGCTTATCTAGAGAGCCCTTTCCACAGGCTGAATATTTTCACTCAATTTAGTTTTATTCCCCAATATTTTGTACACATTTTTGTTTTTCTATCTGGCCTCTAGGTCTCCTATGCATCATTCTCACTGAACTGTGAAGAGAAAGAAAAACTTCTCATGGCACTGCTTGTACACACACGTGTTCTTTAAATGCTGATCAAATTAACAATAGTAACCTAATTAATTATTAACAATAATAACTATACATGGCCCACATATTTTAATTCTCATTTAACAATATTTCTGATTTAATTGCTTAAAACTTTTTCACATTTAGAACCTTAACAAAACAAAATGTAAAACTTTGGCATTTGTTAAATAACATCAAATTAGTAAAAATATTAATTCATTATCACTGGAAATGGGTGATGATTAAATGCTACTCGTAAATTTCCCATTAACTATAGAGTCACTACCATGCATTGTTTATTATTTGTTAAACTAGACAGTTCTAAAATTCATGAATTACACGTCTATTAAAGGACTTATATGGCACCTGCCAGCCAATATATGGACACCGTGTTTCTCATTGCTTAATACCTACTATTAGATGTACTTATTAAGAACATGATGATAATGATGATGAAGATGATGATGATGACAACACGGCAGAAATGGAAAAATCTGACTCCAAAAGGGGGAGAAATACATAGTCTTGAGGTAACTTAGTCTTGGCTCTCTGTTGAAACATTTAACAGAAGAATGGATTAGATAATCTGACAGGCTCAGACCTTGATCCCATTGACACTTAAAATGTTATAGGATGTGAAAAACAGAATTGTTTGAACTAAGATTTTTGTTCAAAAGTACTGAATTCCCCCAACACTGACTAATTAATACCACCTTCTTTTGGCAATCTCAACTTTCAGGCACTTCGATTACATAAGCTTCAAAGAAAAAGCAGATAGATTATTTTTTTGTCTGTACTAAAGTAGACTATACAACAGATTTTCCTAGGAAATCATCTTTTAAGTGTACATCCACATCCAACTATCAAATGATTCAATTTGATTTCTCATAAATTGAGTAAATTGAATAATCAGTACCCTATGCTTACCTTAGAATATAAATTGACATAAATCTATTTTAAGTAATTTCATGTAATATCAGATTTTAAGGCTTATGTGAAATGTAGGTAAAACCTGCTCCAACCTAAATCAGAATAGTTTATCTTTTATACTTTTAAGTTATCTTAAGCAATTATAGTTATAAATTTAGAAATGATTTCAAAATTGTAAACCTGTAACCCATCTTTACCCTTTTAGACTTTGTTCATTTTACAAAGCCATTAGAAAGTCAAAATTTTAGTGAAGCAACCTTTAATCAATCAATGGTCTTGATGGAATAATGTCAAAATATCAACTTTATAATTAATCTTCTCTCTAAATAAACTGAATTTTGCCAGTTCCTTTTTGATCTATCAGTGTAAGATCACCTGTAAAATAGTTTTCTTTAGGTTACAAACAAAATCACTGTGAAATGATAGGTTCTTATCTCATTTAGAGAATATTTCAAATCCATCATGAAACTCCAACATCCTTTTCAATTCAATCATATTTTTGAAACAACAGAACAAATCAAAGGCATTTAAGGATATCATAAAGTACCACTTTGATGAAATTGGAGGATATCATGCTAAGTGAGATAAGTCAATCTCAAAAAACTAAAGGACGAATGATCTCGCTGATAAGCGGATGAGGACATATAAGGATGGGTAGGAGGGGTTAGAGTTAGGGTTAGGGTTAGGTTTAGGGTTAGGGATAAGGAGGTTGGTAAGAATGGAGGAAGGAAGGACTGTATAGAGGGAAAAGAGGGGTGGGAGGGGTGGGGGGAAGGGAAAAAAATAACAGAATGAATCAAACAAGATTGCCCTATGTAAATTTATGATTTTTAATTAAAATAAATAAATAATAAAAAAAAATAAAGTACCACTTAGTTATTTTACAAGGGTAAACATGTTATTTTGTTTAGTTTTGGTTGTTTTTTTTTTTTATAGTTCTGTAATGTAAATTCCCTATCTTGATGTGTATATATATCTAAAATTGAAATCATATAGTTTTGTGAAATAGTCTTTATCCTTATTTTATGTTGCCAGAAAGTTACTATAACTTTTACATAAAGCTTTACCTTATCATTGAATAAAATAGATTGTTTTTCCTCCTTCAGAGAGTGTTTAGAATTTTTGAAGCTTTTTTTTTTTTTATTGGACTATGAAATAGGCTTTAGAAAAAAATCATGTGCACTTAACACGTTTCCCAGGTTTTTATAAAGAAACAGGGGAAGGAAGAATAAGAGAAACAAATGAAGCAAGGAAGAAGTGAAGGAGACAGGGAGGAAGAAACAAATGTAGAGAAGGAAGTAGAGGGAGGGAGGGAGAGACAACTATCTTGTCCGTAAGTCACCTCTTAGGGGTGGAAACCCATACATTGTGTCCTTAAATAAGGGAAATCCCCTAAAGTGAAAACAGCAATGAAAATGTTTCTCCACATTAATGTAACAGACTACAAAAAGAAAAAGAAAGGCACAAGGATACTAACCATTATTAAAAACCTCTTTTAGTAAGTTTCAAAAGTTTACTAAACAGTGTCTGGATGGTATGGTGGCACTAACCAAATAGAAGATTCCTGAAAATGAAAATTTAAATCTTTGAGCTGTTAGCATGTATAATTGCATTAAAATAAGTAAAATTCTTTTAAAAATTCACTAGATTGAATGAAGCAAACTGTATTCACACTTCTCATTCTTTAAATAATGAATGCCTGAAAACCTTTAAAAGTATGAAACTGGCTATATTTACACTGATTTTTAAGCCCTAATTTGTATTTTGAGTATAATAAAAACACACACAGTCAACTGATAAATGGTTTTGCAAAACACATTACTGGTATTCCAGAATAATTTAACTTTCCAATTTATAGATATGTAAAAACATGATACCATTTGGAAAAACAGATTTTGTAAACATTAGAATCTTAGCTATAATCACACTCCACATTGAATGTTGACATAAATTTTATTTTTAAGGTAAAACCAGCAACTGATGAAAAATAACAAGTTTGATATTTTAACTCAAGTTCATCGTTCTCATGTTGAATTAATGTATTCATCAACTAAACAATAGTAAAGTATATGTTACTATCAAGTCTATATCGGTGTTAATTTTTAAGGATGAAACTATTTTATGTGTCTTATTGTCCTATTCCTTGAGGATACTAAGTGATATTCCAGTTTCATTGTGAATGATTCACAACTATTTTTGCATGCAGTTCAGTTTTAAATCCCCATGAAGTATCTTTGATCTGCTTCTATCAGATTTTGTAATTAATGTTCTAATAACATATATCAGCATATAGCAACCAAACTGTTCTGTATTGTGATTTTCATTTAAATATTTTGTTAACTAGTTATGAATATTCAATCCATTATTGACACTTCCTAGTTAATTTCTGCCCCATAAGTCATTTGTTCAAGAATCATGAATCTTATGTAGTAGAAGCAAATCAAAACAGTTACTGTAATCTGTTACAGAAAACTATATCACATTAAGTAATAACTAAATAAATAAAAGGGAATAAAATGTGTAAAATGTCTTATATATTATTTATGTGAATATTAGTATATTAAATAAGAAAATAAATGTCATTTAAATAAATGTCATGTGACCTGTTAAATTTTTCCTTTTATTTTATACTATTTTTAATTGGTAACCTTTCAGAGTTATCAAACAGTTAATGCTATATATTAGAATTCTGAATTGACCTAGGTTATATGAAACAAAGAGATGATAAATGAATTGTTAAAGCACTCACATTCAAAAATATATACCAACTTTGATCTTGATATTTAGTTTTATTGCAGCTATGATTTTGAAAAAGTTATGCTGTTTACATAAGCCTTGCAGAGACAGAAGGGACTTTATATGTAAGGTTTGCAGAGATCTTATTGATTAATCACTGTAAGTTTTAGCAAGAGAAATTAAACTTAAGAATTTGAGTTGTATATGTATGCACATAACTAACATCAAAGCTAAGATGAGAACCTTAATCTCTTAACTTTCATTATATTCATGCTTTATTATATTAGGTAATATCATTAATTATGATTTCATTCTCAGTTGATCTTTCTACTTGGATTCTGTCTTACTAAATGTTCAATTATTTGCATACTAAATTGTAAAGCAAACAAAAATATAGAAAATGGAATACATATCTTTCTCAATAAATCAAATGACAAAGCATGTTATGCTTTAGCCTGGATCATTTTTCAATGATAAACATCACCAAAGATTAAAATATTATGAGAAATCTTGACTTAATAAAGGTTACCCCATATCTTCATATCACATTTACAAATACAGTGAAACGTCAAAAAACAAAACATCATCACACATTGTCACACTTCCCCTAGTTTAGCTGGAAAAATCAATAAATAAAGTCTGGCTAGAATGAACACCACTTTAGTTGATACACCAGTGAAATGAATTAATTTAATCTGTTAAGTAATACATAACATAAAAATTATATTAATTAATGGGTAACATGATTCATTGGTACAGTATATATCCCGGGATATTTAAGACAGTTAAACATATCTCCATAAATGTTTCTCATTTCTTCGTGATGAAAACATTCAAAATATTTTCTTCACACTTTTGGGGATGTAGAGCTTTGTCATTGTTTTCCATAATCACACTATTATGCAACAGCGCACCAGAATTTCTTACTCTTATCTTTAATTTAATGCCCAATGATCAACCTTTCCTCTCCCCACATTCCCTCTGACTCTCCCCAGCCTAATAACCACCATTCTATGCTCAGCTTCTAAGCAATCAGCATTTTTATACTCCACGTACAACAGAGATCATAAGATACGTGACCATTTTGTGGCCTGTTTATTTTGCTTAAAAATGATATCAAGTCTCATCCTTGCTGTCAAAAATGACAGAATTTCATACCTTAATTTCTAATCCACTTCCATTATAGGTTCATAATCCTACTTAATTAAAAAAAAAAAAGTAAAGAAAGGCTAAAGCAATTTTAAAATTGATTAAAACAATGTTGAGTTGTGCTCTCAAATATTTCTATTTCTAAAACTCTTTCTTTATAGGTTGGAAGATGAAATAATTAGACAGTGCCTATGATCTAAGACCGCAATCTGTTTATCTTATTCAAATTTCTAATCTATATATTGTCTCAGTGAAACTTCAAGGGAAAGTAAACAATAAATATAGTTAATCACCTTCATTGTGTATAGTATGATATAATTTAAAGTGTTAGACTAAGCATCATTGACCTGGAGAAGCATACTTGCCCTTTGAGACACTATCCTCCTCTGCACAATATGGATAACAACATTTTCATGGCTCTCTGGCTGGTTTTGTACTCAAGTAACATACATGTCAAAAAACCTAAAGTCATTTATAAGAATATGATAGCAAAATTGTCATTTGTCAAGCTGCAACCTTAGTTTTAGAACATCACTTGCATGAATAAATAAAAATGCATCATCATAAATAATTGGCTTAAAAATCCTTTAGCTGGAAGTTGATTAGAGAGTTAAAGACAGAAATATTATTTCCAGGTATCTCCTATCTACTTGTAAGATGTTTTTAAAAAACCATCTAGTTGGTCTTTATACAGATCATTAGTGGAAACAGAAAGAGACTCTGCTCTCAGAGAAAGATAGTAACATAAAAACAATACTAATAGGAACATTGGTCCAAGTTATTTTACAACTTTTTATTTTTAAAGAATAATGCATTTTATAATTAAATATTCTTCCATTGAAAATCAACTTAAATCTTTTAACTCCTGAAAAAGTAAATGCCTTTAAAGTTTCTTACATCAAATTTAATTAATGAAAAAATGCAGATGTTTTGAAGTCTTTAAATATACATCACTGAGAAAAACATAAGTACTAAAATAAAATCTTTACT
The DNA here is from genome assembly GCF_902686455.1 of Sciurus vulgaris. Classification (NCBI taxonomy): domain Eukaryota; kingdom Metazoa; phylum Chordata; class Mammalia; order Rodentia; family Sciuridae; genus Sciurus; species Sciurus vulgaris. The sequence continues at coordinate 62,283,170 of NC_136467.1, forward strand.
GATTATTTATAACACAGTTTGAATTACTATAACTTATCCAATAAATGGGTTTTCAAAATGAATTGTTTCTGTAAGAACCAAGTCTTCAACATACAGAAAGCAGTTTGTATTTAAGAGTATATGAGCAACTTGTTTGAATTCTTTGGCTTCTATGAAATACAAATTCAACCAGCTTTGAAATGCATTTTCCTAATGAACAAATTTTCACTGAGGATCCATAGTCTTGCAACATTAAACTAAACCACTCTGATTTTCTCTTATCACTCCATACACTGAAAAGTTTCATTTATTTGTGCTTCTGCTGCTCTGATTTATAGTAATCTATATGTATTATTCAACTATAAACAAAAACATTCTGTGTGCCCTACAAAAACTTGTTTTGAACTGTCAATACCTGAAAAACATCATTTTTTGGAGATTATCTTGGATAAGATTTGCCAGTGTTCTATAATAAAGACAGCTGTATTGGCTGAAACCAACTATGTCCTAAGAAACAACTATCACTCATAATTCTTATAAAACTGTACACTTCAATCATCTTAGAAAAGTATTAGAACAAATATATGTGTTCAAGATATGATACCTATCTTGTCAGTTCACTATCTGAGCAATGATTTATATTTTTTTATTTCTCAGATTATCCACTCTATTTAGTTTATTTACACTTGTGATAAAATAGTGAATATTTTGGGCATTTTTAAAGTTTTTTTTGTGTGTGTGTGTCAGAGAACTCAATAGCTCATGGCCAAGACATTCAATATAAACAGTTTGTACAATTAAATTCATTTCATTAAATGGGGAATACAATATTTTTGTATGTAAATCAGGCTAAAATGTATCCATCTATATGTATATGTTACTATTCTTGCTGAAAATCCAAATAAGACATAATTATGTATACCTTTTAAAAGAGGACATTAATTATGTAAAAAAATGAGAAATTTTAAACATATTGCACCATAATTAAATTACAAATAATTTTATAAAGATTAAAACTATTATACTTACAAAGCAGGTATATTACCATAAATACCACAGAAAACTGAATTGTTTAAGCAGCTTTTTTGAACTATAAGTATCATAAGGACATAATGAAACCCAACAAATCCATGCACCTAACATGTACTGATCATTGTCAGAGGTATAGAACTAGTTCTTGGATTGTTTACACCAATTCAATTGTTACAATCTTACATAGCAAAATATTTAGTTTAATACTAAAATAAAATTACTATAAAATGCACATGTTGATTGGTTACTTTTAAAAATACATGCAGACAAGAAAAACTTTTTGAGTATCCCTCTGGGAAAAATAAAAAGTGTTTATTTTAACAGTGTGAATAAATAAGAATCAATGTATCTTTGATGCTTTAATATGTGCATCAAAATTAAAGTTAGTATTATACAAATGATTATATACCATCTATGTTTATCTGAAAGCAATAAAATACATATTTGTTTATTTTTTACAGTCCATATGTTTCAGTTTTATTCTCTGTTTTCATTTTTACTTGATTTCATTTTAATATAATGGGGTCTTTTTTGCAGTACTGGGGATTGAACTAAAATGATACATTTATATACTAGTATTAATTATCAACTTGGAATTATGAGAAAAGCTATGATCATCAAGAACTTTTCAATGTTTTACAACATAATGGTCATATAGGATATTTTATTTCCATTTTTAAAAAATAAAATTTATTTATCTAATTTCATCTTCATCATCATCACCATTAAGGGTAAGATTATATTGGAAATATATTACTTGTTCAATAAATTTGCTATTTAAAGTTCATATTCAAGTAAGCTGTGTATACATTATGTATGACAGACTATTTAGAGATAGGAAAGTTGATTTTTTTTTTTAATACTGAAATGCTATAGATTAAAATAAGAAGAAAGAAAAATAGTAAAGAGAAAAGTGGTAAGAATGCAATTTGGGCTAGAACTGACTAGCACATTCTGTTTACATTCAATGTGCAAAATAATTCATTGAAGATTTAGTTCTTAATAAATATTTATTGAATAAATAAGTAATTTCACAACTGTTTACCTTGTTTCTAAAATTTAAGAAATTTAGATTAAAATACCCATTATTATAAACTTAAGTAAATTATGAATTGCTGTATGGATTCATGAATATTTCATGATAAAGTGCAGGCATATGTTATAGCTAATTTTAATAAATTAAGTAAGGTGTTAAATAGCTGTATAATCCAGCCTAAGAGATATTTTTCAAGAAAAAATGAAGAATTAAACTCTTGAACATAATTTATCACAATAAATATAGTGAGTCACTTCCAGTAAATCAATAATCATTTAATGTACAGAATTTTTCTCTATGATGTACATCTAAATATATTTTAAGGAATCTATTTCATTATGAACTTAAATGATGGATAGAATTATGCCATGAGGCACTGTTCAAGATCCTGGTGACAGAAAGAAAGATCGAGGATCTTGTTCAAAAAGAAATAACAGTTTATGGAGAAAAGCACCCCACACAGAAAAAACAAGATGAACTCAATAGTGTGGTTAGAAATAATGAAGATGTGCATAAGGTTCACAGAGAAAAGAGATCTAGACTTACTGCCAGAAATTATTTAAAATGAGAAAAATACCTTCCCAACATTTCAACAGGAGATGAATGTTTTAGGTGATGAGAGTACCTGAAATCAGCTAAGCAAAAACACAAGATGTACAGACCATATTTTTTCCATTGCAATAGAAATTTAAAACCCACCTCCATCTTGTAGACAACAAGCCATGCCTTGTGTCCAAACCCATTAAAACTATTGATTAGGGTACAGTTCTGGATAATTTAATGCCCAACCTAAAATAATTGGTGAGAAATTGCAAGGTAGAAAAATTGACAAGTTTTGTTTTAGTCAAAATGAAAAATATGATTGGTAAAGTTAAAAAAAAAAAGAACGAAAAGAAGGTTAACACAATTAGAAAAAAGGTGCACACTGGAGAAGTCAAAGATGAAACGACAGCAGAAGCCAGGGGAGGTTCTGAATTATCCTCAGTGCTAAGGTGGAGAATCTGGATTTAATTAGAGGAGTTCTGTGGAGGCCCTGTGAAAGCATGGGCTAAGACTGTGGTACCCATCTCATACCAGACGGCGATGAATAAGAAGTATTGTTCACTTCCTTCCCAGTGCAGTGGTAGTGCCCCATCTGTCTCAGATTTTAAAAACACATTAACTTTCTTTTTCTAATTTTTAGAAGGTTATATATGTTCATAGAATATCAAAAATTCTGGTTGATATCTGAAAAACTCAACTGAATTAGTTATATATAGTATCAATAAAGTAGATTTATCTTCAAAATTAAGTCACTTTTCTCTCTGTTTTTGTTTTAAAAAGAATGTTTTTCTTTTTTTTTTTAATGTTGTTTTGGAGAACAACATAGGTATATCAAATGAACAAGACACCTAGAGATAAGGACAATAGAATACCACATATATCAAGATTTAATTTGTCTATTTTATTTTAACATTAAGTTATAACTTAAAGAAAATAATTACATATGAATGACTTGAACTTCCAATTAGAAAACTCAAATTCCCTCTATAATTTTGTTCCTATCTGAAGAATTAAATAATCAAATATCACATTTATTGACAATTATAATGACAATGATAAGTAATAAGTTCATGTTTTTCTTTGGTTAGTCTTTTGGATTTAATTTCAAACCTCATTTTGATATCACAGAAAGGCTCATAATTAAAAAAGTGTATTTAGTCATCATCATTAGTCACATAAGTGCAAAAAATATTCTATTTCATCAAATTAGCAGAAATAGTCATCCTTTATGTTGCTGAGGGAAAACTGTGTGACTTTCTGAAATTTTCAAGGTTTGTAATTGGCTATTTTAGTCAAAGATAGGATGAGCTTATCAAAATATTCATTTATAAAAACATTATTTGCAAGTATCAAGTACTGTAGTCAAATAAAAATGTGAAACCCCATCCAAATTCCTGATTTCAGAAAAGGCTCGGTTTCATAAAAATATTTTTAAAGCAAAAGGAAGACATTTTCAACAAGGTTTTTTCAAAACTAATTTTAAAGGTACTAGTATTTCAAGGAATTTTAGCACAATATATTTTTCTTGTATTACAGTATGATATTATTTTTAAATACCACTTTTCTGTTCTTTGTATTTGCCAATAAAAATTCATTAGCCTCTCAAAAACTAAAGAGACAGTAACCTCACTCTAACATAAGTTCTGAATTGAAGATCTTAAAGTTGTTGAATTTTATTAAAAACACAAAGATGTTCATATATAAAAAGACTTGATACACAAAGTGCTGGAAGACTTAAAAATATCAGTTATTTTAGGGCCAGAGCTATAACCATGCATACAAAATGTATCCTGAACTATCTGAAAGAGTGATTTTTAAAATATTCTCTGTTATATTTACATTTATAGAACTAGAAATAAAAACTGTAAATGAAGTCACAAACATTCCAAGAATAGAATACAAAATCATTAATACAAATGACTAAATATATACAAAGAAAAAGAAAAATAAAAATAGTCTCAATATATTTGAGGTTATACATATTCTCATAAAGACTGACACAAGTGGGAAAAAACTTATTCATAATAATAGTAAGAGGCAAAAAAGAAATCATTGTATTTCCAAATAGTCATTATTATAGGACATTAATTATAAATTCTACAATGCAAGTTAAGATTTTTTAACTATAAATTTATTTTGCTAATTATGTCCAAATAAAAATTCACATCTCTATCTCAAAACTCTTAACTAGTATTATATCTTTTTATCTGCAGAGCACTTTTTCTTTCATAATATAATTTATAGTTTTCATTTCATTAACTATAACCCTCTATTAAACTAACTGCAATGAACTTCAAGTAACAAAAGTTGTATTTAATTCGGTTTCCACAAAGATGGAAATAGCCATTTGTTCTGAAGTTGATCACAATTAAATATATTACAATGAAATTAAAATTTGTAAGGGTGATCATGAATCTTTTTGTGAAATATGTCTTATTTCACAAAACACAATTTTTTTGTATAATGAATGACAGACAATTAACAACCACAGTTCTAAGCATTACCCTTGGTTGCAAAGATCAAAAATTTTTCATCGGTGTTTTATTATAACAAAAATAAGTGTTTTAAATCGCAAAAATGTGACATTTACCTTTTCCAATTGAGCGTTTTTTTTGGATTTGTATAAAAACTCTCCCACTGCCACAAAAACTGAGAGCACCAAGCCGGCTGCCAGAACAATGAAGATGCCACCAATATTCTGAACCCCTAGAGCACTGGCCTCTTTGCTTTCTTCCTCTGGGCAACCGTTGCCCCTCCACCACTTCTCCTTCATCATATGCAGCTTGCCTTCTTCTTGCAGCTGAAGAATTGCTATGGTGATTTTATCTCGATATGGAGAACCTAAGAAAGGACAGGACATGTTAGCTATTCAAGGAACACAGAATTTCATAATTAAAGGTTAGCAAGATGAGAGGAAAGTAGACATTTTTCCAAATGACATTTTTGAGTGTGCAAATATTCATTTTCAGTACAGAAAAATCAACTGGAAAAAGACAGACAATAGAAGTTTAATAAAATAAAGCAGAAAGCCTTTCTAGACTTTGAAGGGTACTTGAATTCTGCTAAGAAAAAAATTTCTCCATCTTAAAAACTGACAGCTCAGAACATTGGAAAATAAATCAAACCATAAGAAGGAATTCACAAAAGGAAAAGGCAGAGTATAAAGTTGGTTAGTTCATATCTAAGAATGGTTCTATACTAAAGTCAAAGTACTGATTAGTCAGTGGATTTATTTTTAGGAAAGTAGTGAAAAATTATTTTTCTCAGTATGAAATTCAGTAGTTAAATATAGTTGTGATGAACAAACTGTATCCAATCATTCAATATTTTGCAGATAATGGGCATACAGTTTTATTTGCTACTTGATGTGAATTTAAAAAGTCACAGGTTGTGCAGAACTGGATTACTCAAAACTCATAATGGCAATGTATTCCATAATTCAAGGACTCTATGACTTGATATTGTACAGTTTTGATTGTTTATCATTTTGTGATTTGGGGGAAAAATGTTCTTTCCAGTGGAGGGAACATGGCAGATGTTTGTAATCCCAGTGACTCCAGAGACTGAGGCTGGAGGATCCCAAGTAGTCCAGCCTCAGCAAATGAGACCCTCAGCAACTTAGTGAGATCCTGTCTCAAAATAAAAAATACAAAGACTGAGGATATAGCTCAATGGTAAAGCATCCCTGGATTCAATTCTGGGTAGGAAATAAAAGAAATCTAGTATTTATGCTTATAAGGATATACATGAATCTGTATTAGCAACTGCATAAGTATTATTTTAATAATTGAATGCCCAGAAGCAGACAAAAACTTTGGACTGCATGCATCTTTCAATATCTGTCCCAAGGAATTGGTCTTATTGCATTCTCCTACCCAGAAATAGCCTGCTTCTAAAGTTTAATTTTCTTTCCTCGAACACTACACATTCCATTTTTTCTGCACAAATTCACCCAGCATGTTTTTCTGCTAATAGAAAAATACTAAACATTTCAGCTTTCATCAATGCTGCCTGTGATTATATATATAAATATATCTACATCCACAGATCTCTCTTTGCAAAAGGAGGTAAGGTAAAAGCCAAATAAATTATAGGAAGTAAGTGTGTTGAAAAAAGTTGAGGAAGTGAAGAGCTTTCAAACACAACTGGTGATCAATACTTTACTCAAAAGAGTAGAAATCTACGGTTTCTATAAACAGTTTCACAGTTTTTCTAAAAAAAGGCTGTTATCCATCTCTGTAACTGGAACTCCCTGTACAATTTTCATTATGGAATAATTTCTAATTATACTAAAGCAATTCTGATTTCCAGTTTCTTTCCTGTGTTCTCTTTCAAATACTAATCCTTTCCAATGCTCAGTGTGAATTCTATCTATCCACCCAAACAAACTCTTTACATTTTAGTATATTACCCCATCCTACTTTCTACTTGGGACAGTTGCATACTGGACAATTAACCTAGGTAATCTATTATTAATATTCACCTGTCCTAATGAAACCTGTTTTCCTACATTTTAAGCTCTTTAGAGAATATTGATTGGTCTATTCAACCATCCATCCATTCATCCATCTCTCTGAATTCTCAAATAGGCTTTACACAAATGATTGCATCTTCTGCAGAGCATAATGTTTGATTAATAACATTCTAAAGAATGTAAAACTGGGCATAGCAGCACAGCCTGTGAAAACACAGCTGCTGTGAATCCCAGCAGCTCGGGAGGCTGAGGCAGGAAGATGAAGAGTTCAAAGCCAGCTTCAAGCAATGGAGAGGCACTAAGCAACTAGTGAGACCCTATCTCTAAGTAAAATACAAAATAGGGCTAGGGATGTGGCTTAGTGGTTGACTGCCCAAAAAAAAAAAACAAAAAAAAAAATGTTTAAGAGTGACAGTCTTGTGATTTCGGTCTCTCTGAAATGTAATTAAACACCATAGAACCCATCTTTTTTGACTATCCCTTTTCAACAATCCACAGTATCTAGCCTAGTACTAGCTCTAAAGTCACTCTTACTCTAAATAATCATTCTTATTAGTGTTTTTTCCCCAAAAAATAAATACTTAATCGAAAGGGGGAAAAGCTTCCCTTTAAAGCACAATGGTAGGTTATCAATTGTTCTTTTCATTTAAAACATCGCCTCTAAAACAAATATTTTCCTGAGAGTACTTCTGAAAGTGGCCATACCTGGCTATTACAAGAGGTAGTTTCTTTTTTGAAAGTATAATGAAAAGCAAGATTCAGGGGGCTTGGAAAGTGACTTTCAAATACAGACACTCTCAATCTAGCTAAATACTTTGTACCAGCTTATTTCTTATCCTGAGTAGTTTTGACAGAATATTAGTTTACTGCCAATTCACCATCGCCATGGAACTATACTGGGATGTTTGTTCTAATATAGTCAAACAAAACATTCTCCACTATATTTTCAAGAAAAAAAACTAGACACTGATCAACAAAAACAAACTGCTTCTTAGCAAATGATGGCCCCTTCTTGTTCCTTGCCAGCTGAGCTTCTTATTTCCAACAATGATTATGAATATAAGAATTTCCCATTGCTAGAAGATCTTAGAACACTTGTTCTCCTAAGCATAATAATGTGTAACTGATATTTTGTTTTAATCAATCATATGAAGTTAATGTAATTTATTTTGTGGTTTTAATAGAATAAAATGATAGCATGGATATAATCAATAACAGTAAATCAATGATGTTTTACATATTACTCTTGCATTAACTTAGTTTAAGTATTTTTTAAAAGGAACAATGAATTTGCTACTGCTTTGATACAGAATTTGAAGCTCATTGGGAAGTAGTTCTACACAGACACTAGCTGAAGTCAAATGTGAACTGAAATTTCATCCAGTTGTGAAATCTCAAGGACATATTGAGATCAAAGAATAAGAGTATCTTTCATTCTCTGTGACATGAACAGCCATGTGCTTAGCTCTAATGAAGTGAAGAGTCATTAGTTAGATAGATAGTCCCAATTCCAGCCTCGATTCATATACTGACCAGCAAAGAACTAATGGAATTGGAATAAACAGAAGCAGATTTACACTGTCAGGTCGCCTGCAAAGAAGAGATGCACTCTTTTTTTCAAGAGATCTCTATGTTTGATTTGAAAACAAAACAAAACAAAACAAAACCCTGAGGAAAGGATATAGTTGTCTATTATAACTAACAAGTACTCTTACAACTAAAGTTCATTCATCAAATGCTTAAGGAGTGGACAACCATAAATGAGGAAAACAATAAATGAGTGAAGCAAGGTAGACAAAACTATCCAAACAGCTGCAACATCCACAGTAGACAGATGTCCTTCAGATCCAGTTTTATTGAAACTCTGTGGAATTTCCAGAGTGACCATACATTTTTACTTTTTTATGAGATCATATGAAATATTTTGTGTAAAATTCTCTATATGTAGCAAATATAAAAACTACTCAGAATAAGCCAAACACGTCCTAAAGCTGAATTTACCCCTTGCATCTTTATTATGGAATACGGGTTCTTTGGTTCTTTTTATATTCTTTCTCTCATTTGACTTTCTTTGGTTATTTCAACATACTCTTCATATTTATAGTAAGGAATCATTGTTTTTAAAATTCTCTTTTTAGACGTTACCAAAATACCATGTTGATAAGGTAAAAAGAGTTCTAGTTTGCATAAGAAGTAAAAGAAAGAAAAAGAAAGAAAGGCATATATTTCTTCCAAGGAAGCCTTTTGATGTGTCAGATGCATAAGACATGAAGCTCTAACTGAGCTATCAAAGGAGGTATAGAGGTTGTTTCATGTAACATACTGTGACAGTATGTGGATGGGAATATAAAAACAACAGATGTACTTACACAGAATTTCCTCAATTATAAAATTTTTGACTCTGAAAGTCTCTAAATGTTGAATTTTGACCAAATAATTTCATATAAAATTATGATTTTATGAGAATTTCTTCTAAAACATATATTAAAACTTGCTAGGAGAATAAATTGTGATTATTATAAATAATAAAGACAAATCTCATCAAAGATTTCAGAGTTAACTTGTTGGGTTTATCAAACTTAGATGGTTCATCTCTCCCTCCCTCCCTTCCTTCCTCTTTTGCCCCTACCCCCTAGCTATTCTCTTCTTGTGCCCTTTCTTCTTTTTGTCTTTTCACTCCTCCTGTCCTCCTGTCTTTCTTCCCCTTCTTCCCACCCTCCATCTCTTCCTTTCTATCATTCTAAGTGCCTCAGCTGTAGAATGAAGTCATGCATAGTAAATTCTAAAGTCTAAGTTTACCACATACAATTTATCATTTTTCTCAGTATGTTGCCTTTTAATTCTCTGAATGCACAATTTTATATGCAAATATCTCCCTCATTTCAGTATATCCAGATACTCTATAAAAATATAGTAAATGCAGTACATATGAATCTTAATTCTGGCAAAGATTTATTGATTAGTAAACAGTTTTTCTTTCTGGATGCACAGTAAATTATCTAATGCCCTTCCAGATTTAATGAAATGTGCGCCAAAATAACATTATCCCAAACCTGATAATTTTCCAGCCATCAGGCCAATAGGTTCATTACTTCCAGATCAGGGTTTTGTAAGGTTTAATCAATTTAAGTGTTCAGAAATAAAGTTATTCTTCCTTCCTATAAATATCCCATTCTAACAATCATTAGAACAATACTTCCAAAACTGGATTTCTCATAATCTTCATTTTTGATGAAAGGTGCCACTGTTTCATTTTTAAGGATTCCTTGGTTCAAAAATCTTAGACTATCCTCCATAATATGTCTTTTAGAAATTTACATTTATCCCTTAGAGGCGAAATCAGGAAAAAAAAATGAAACAAAATTTTCTTGTAATTTTTAAATTTATTTTCAGAGGAACAATTTTTTCCTCATGTCTTTGAGTGTCCCCAGCAATATTTTTCTTTTAACCTCAATTTGTACTGTTTTAGAAACAATGATTAACACTTATTGTGATCCACTGCCTTAGGTAACAGTAATTACTACTTTTATGACATAGGTTCTGTCAAGAATATGTTGTTCCTTGTGAGCTCTTTCTGCCTGTCTCTGTGTATGAATTTCTTTGTCTTTGACTTTATACATTATAATACCAAAGTTGTCAACTTGCATCTTCATCTATTGTTCCGAGTTTCATGAAACATCCTCTCATGAGAATTCAGAGCACATCGCGTTCTCCATGTCTGAATTTAAGTCCCTGCAAGATTATTTTAGGGGGACAAGAGCTATAATAATTATTCAAATTATATATGTATGCCAAAATCAATTAAACCAATATTTTAAAGAAAATACAAAATAAGTAGCTTTTGTTCTTTCTGATAGAACACAAATTTTTAAACATTTTGTTAAAAGACTTAGGAACTCTTTGGGTATCACTTATTTTCATAGTAACAAATACTCTCTAGTTAATTCCTGAAGGACTTTAGTTTTCTTTATTTTTTATTTCTTATTTATTCAAATTTCATGATATATTTTGTGTCGAGCATGATTCAGAAGTGGGTAACTGCCAGTTACTATTTCCTTTTTGTGGGTCTAAAAAGATATTTTTATAAAGTGTGCTATTAACATTAAATTTATTTTAGATTGTCATTGCCCCAAGATATTACACATTCTCTGAAACATACTAATTTATATGTTACTGGAGTATATAATTGTAGTATAATCTTTAAACAGGGACTCATGTCACAGAACTTTAATAATGCCTTAATTATTCCTCTTTTTAAAAATAATTTAGTCTAACAAGTGTTTTCAAGACATACGTCCCCAAACATGATTTCCTTTAAATGTTGACTAAGATCAGACTCATGTCTGTGGTGGTAAGAATCAATCCATTATACACCTTGATTCATTCAGTGTTAGCGTGATGCCTATCACATAATGAGCATTCAATATGTTTTTTGAATGAAATGATATGAAATGATGGATTCAAGAAATGGTCAATTATAACATAAATAAACTTATTTAGCACTTCTAGTATTGGCCACTTAGAATAAATTAGGATGGCAAGCATGTTTATAAATTCTTGTACTTGAATAATCAGGGTTTTCCTTGGTCAGTGTCTTCATAAGTAAAAGTACTGCTACCACACATGGTCTAAAGTTTTCTGATAGAATCATGAACATTTTTTTAAGGTACTGGGAATTGAATACAGAGGTTTTCAACCACTGAGTTATATACCTATCACTTTTTATTTTGAGACAGGGTCTCACTAAGTGGCCAAGGACTTGAGCTTGTGATCCTGTCTCAAACTCACAAATTACTGGTATTATAGACATGTACCACCACACCTACCTATAATCATCAACTTTGATACTTAGGTAATAGTTCTACAGGCAGTATTACATTTAATCAAATGACTCCCTACTTATGCTGAAATGAATACTGGTTGCCCTAAAGGCGAAATAGATGCTTAGTTTTTTTAGAGATTTATCATTTCTATCAACTTTCCATGACAAAATCTTCTAAGTTGGAATCACACTACATTTTCTTAGTTTCAGATGCATTTTATGATCCTTCAGGAGATATCACTCCCTTTTAAGAACTGCTAAAACAGATGTTTTATTTAAATTTAATATTAAATTTTGTATCACTATGTTATCACTATATTTCCATTTTGATGTTTTATTCAGCCAATAACACTGTTTTACAATATCATAACACTTTTGTTCTTTTTCTCTTTAGAATTTATCTCAGTTTTTAAAATTTTCTGTGACTATTGAATACTTATTACTCCATAAGGATGTAAATTCTGTGGGTTTTATCCATTTATATAATATTATTTATGGCACACCAAGCACAGAATTTTTGAGACTAAATGCATATGTAAGATAATATTAATTACTTAACAATTTGTCAACATCCAAATATGTGCAAATGAAAGATTGTCTCAAGTGTAGCAGATGTTAACTACCGACACCAAATTTGTCTAAAAGACTGCCCCTAACTCTCCCAAGAAGCTTAGTCCAAGTTTTTAAGAAGTTTGGTAATTGGAGGTACAAAATGGTAGATTAGAGGAGGGCTGCATTTCCATGTATCCTGTGACTTGGGATTCAAGCAGCAGGAGTACTGCTTCTCAGTAAGGTGGGTGAAAGTCTCACTGAATTTCAGTGAGATTTCACTGAAATTCAGTATCAGACAGAGCCTCTTAGAGACTCAGAAATTTGGATGCATTGAACAAAGAACAAGAAAGGGTACATTAGAGCCAAGCTGGTTGTGGCAGCAGCAGTGGTATTGATTCACTGCAGATAGCAGGGACCTTACAAAGAGAAACACAAAGAACATATATGGCATTGAAAAATCTGTAGATCAGAAAAGCAGGTTGAAATTAGTTGATCCAGTGGTTGCACAGTGAAATCCTGTTTGAAAGAGCTCTGTATTTCTCAACTGGAAAATGGAAAACTGAGGTCAGAAGCCATCTTGAGGAGGACATGCTGGAACTTGTTGCTGCAGGTGCCCCAGGGATCATAGCAAATATTGCCATACTGTCCTGAGAAGCAACAACATATGACCTAGGTTGTACCTAGGAGATCATGAGTAAAACAGGCACAGAGAAGACTGATACCAGGGCTATTCAAATCAGAAAAATGAAGGGAAGTATATTTTATTTTCTCTTTGAGACTGTTGCTCACATGGACAGTTGAAGAGGTTCCGAACTCAATAGGCCAGTGTGAATACACACAGGGAATAACCAGGAAAGAATATGTTGGTGGGCAGCAGAGTGTGTGAGACCTGTGGAGGGTTGACTCCCTTGCCCATGATAAAATTCCTGTGAAGCTCCTGAGATCCAGACTCACAGCAGAGATCAGCCTCTGCCTGGCCTTAGAGATGTATTGATTTAATCTCTCCAGAGCAGGTACTACCCAACTAAAACCTAAATAGAGCTAAGCCACAGTAACTGAAAAATCACTTTTAGAACTCTACAGCAGTCCATCCTAAGAGTTCATCAATTTGTTCTGTCTGGGCCCAACTCCAACAAACAGTACCATAGAAGATCCCATTTCCTTCTATCTAATATTAGTGAGAAGGAAAGTTGAGAGCTATGATATTTTAGGCACAAAACAACTCTTAGCATATTTTACATATATACATATATATATATACAATTTCTTGCAACTTATGTGATTATGATAGAATAAAATTAGAAGTCAACACCAGAAAACTGTACAAAAACTATAAAAACAAACAGAGATTGAACAATACACTTTTTTTTTAGTTGTAGATGGACACAATGCCTTTAGTTTGTTTGTTTATTTTTATGTAGCACTGGGGATCGAACCTAATGCCTCACATGTGTGAGGCAAGTGCTCTAACAGTCACAACCCCAGACCCTGAATAATAAACTTTTGAATGATGAATGAGTGATACAAGAAATCAGGGTAGACATTTAAAGACTCTTATACTGATACAAATCCCTGAATATTTGGGACACTGTGAAGGCAGTTTTAAGAGGAAAGTTTGTAACTATGAGTGCCTACATAAGAAAATCAGAAAGATTCCAACTAAACGACCAAATGATGCATTTCAACATCCTTGGAAAAAACAGAACAAACCAATTTAAAAGTCAGTAGAAAGAAGGAAATAATTGAGATAGTAATTGATAAAATTAAGAAGACAAAAACCACAAAAGACCAGTGAAACAAGAGTGATTCTTAGACTATATCAATAAGATTGATAAGCCCTTAGTACAACTAACCAGAAGACAAAAATAGAAGATCCACATTAATAAAGTTAGAGATGAAAAAGGATATATCACCACAGACAGCACAGAAATTCAGAGGATCATTAGGGATTACTTTGAAAATTATATTCTGATAAATGGGAAAACCTAGAATAAGTGGATACATTTCTATACAATACAACCTACCATAATTGAATCAAAAGGACATAGAAAACTTAAACAGACCAAGTGCTAAAAGTGAGATAGAAGTAGAAATAAAGGATGTGGGGAAAAAGGTACACTCATCCATTGCTGGTGGGGTTGAAAATTAGTGCAGCCACTCTGGAAAGCAGTATGGAGATTCCTCAGAAAGCTTGGAATGGAACCACCATTTGACCCAGCTATCCCACTCCTTGGCCTATACCCAAAGGACTTAAAATCAGCATACTACAGAGATGCAGCCACATCAATGTTCATAGCTGCTTAATTCACCATAGCCAGATTGTGGAACCAACCTAGATGCCCTTCAGTTGATGAATGGATAAAGAAACTGTGGCATATATATACAATGGACTATTACTCCACCATGAAGAATGATAAAATTATGGCATTTGCAGGCAAATGGATGAAATTGGAGAATATCATGCTAAGTGAGTAAGCCAATCTCAAAGAACTAAGGGATGAATGATCTCGCTGATAAGCGGATGAGGACATATAATGGGGGATAGGAGGGGTTAACATTAGGGTTAGGGTTAGGGTTAGGGTTAGGGATAAGGAGGTTGGTAAGAATGGAGGAAGGAAGGACTGTGTAGAGGGAAAAGAGGGGTGGGAGGGGTGGGGGGGAAGGGAAAAAAATAACAATGAATCAAACAACATTGCCCTATGTAAATTTATGATTTTTAATTAAAAAAAATTGTAGATGGACACACACAAAAGAAAAAACACCAAGAGAAAAAATAAACAATAAATTAATGGACAAATAAACAAATACTTCTCAAAAGGAGAAATATAAATGGACAGCACATATATGAAAAATTTTCAGCATAAGTAGCAATCAGGGAATGCTACATTGAATCTCAACACTGAGATTTCATGTTGCTTCAGTCAGAATGGCACCTATCAAGAATACAAACAATAATAAATCATAATAAGAGGATGTGGAAGAAAAGGAAAACTTTTACACTGTTGTTGTGATTATAAATTAGTACAACCACAAAAGAAATCAATATGAAGATTGCTCAAAAGACTAAGAATGGAATCACCATATGACCCAGATAAATCACTGCTGGATATTTATCCTAAAGAATTAAAATCATAATACTTTAACAGTGCATGCATATCCATTTTCATGGCAGCACAATTCACAATAGCTGAACTATGGGATCAGCCTAGCTACTCATCAATGGATAAATGGATAAAGAAAATGTGGTATATATAGACAATGGAGTTTTATTCTGTCATAAGGAAGAATCAACTTTTGAAGAATCAACTTTTTGCAGTAAAATGGATGGAACTTGAAAATATTAATATATATTAAGTGAAATAACCCAAACTCAGAAGATTAAGAGTCATATGTTTTCTCTGATGTGGATACTAGAAAGAAAAAAAGGAGAAAGGGAGAAGAAAGGTGGGAAAGAACTAATGAAAATGGATCAGTAGAGTGAGGAAATGGTCCAGAGGGAGTGAGGAGAGAAGGGAAAGGGGAAATACTGGAGAATAATATTGGTCAAATTATATTGGTATACTGTGTGCATTAATGATTATGTAACAATGAAGCCATCATTATGTACAACTATAATGAACAATAAATACACTAGGAAATATAAATAAAATACACACTGAAAAGAAGTGCCCTACACACTTGCAATTTTATCATCAGCAATTTGAATGCATCAGGTTTTGAACTCAAGCTGTATCTAAATGTTATCTAATCTATATCTAATAATTATGTATGATAATTATAATCCATTTCTTTGAAATGAAGTATTTACTACATTTAGCAACTGAGCATTTCATGGGACCATTTATAGCATAATTTAGATAGCTATCAAATGGATGTGGAGTTATTCTCATTGCTCCCTGTGTTTTCTTTTGGAAGTAAACCATCTACACACTTAATTTTTTAAGAGTACAAGAAATTCATGAAAAAATAATTAAAAGACAAATTTTATCTTGAAAATTGTTCATATGAGTTAAATTACAGAATGTTAAGCATTAAAAAAATGTGAGTCACTCCCGAAGCTACCTAGTAATCACTTTGTATTGCAAATCTGTTAATTTCATATATTTTTTAAAGTTTTGCAGGGTGTTGTGGGTCTATAGAATAAAACCCCATTTCCTAAACATACTATAAAATCCTTGTCTTTAAACTATCTCAGTCTTCTTTCCTGAAATTATTCTTTTTTCTTATATCCTGTATTATAGCCATATCAAGTAGCTGTATCCTTTTATTTTCCGTAGTGAAAATATTTCCTTTTGTTTTTCTGACAGAACTTCTTAACCTCCAGACATGTCTGCTCATCTTTCCTCATCTGTACCCACTTTTCTGTGAATGCCATGGAGAAATATATTATTTCTCTTTGGCGCCATAAAACACTGCAGATATTTTAATACAGCATTTGGAATATAGTACTCTAAAGCCCTTTTCAGGTTTCTTTCCCTACCAGATTATAGTGTGAATTTCCTGAGGATAAAGACCATGTCTGATTCATGGTTTTATCTTTACAGTCTACCTTTTAATTACCACATACAAAAATATTGCTCAGTGCATGTGCAAGATATTATGTATATAATGGTAAACAACATAACCATGAGTTATGAAGGCTTCTAGAGATTTTAGTGCAAAAAGAGGACACACATGTTGAATGAGTTTTTGCAAATACAAGGAGCACTCTAAAGGAAAACAAAGAATTATAGGACAATATGAAAGATGAATCGACCTTAGTCTTAAAAACAGATACACAAAAAGTAGATTTCAAAATAGGTATAGTAGTAATAACTTATTTATCTTTGGTTACCTTTTGCCTACTTTTCTGTTTTTCCCCCCTGTACGTGTTCCTGGTTTAGAAAAGTACATATAACTAGGAAAATGAAAGTGATAGCATCCAAAACTCATTTTCTTCATTTCTTCTAGACAAAGAACTAGGTTCAAAATATCAAGGTCATGGTAGAATGTAGACAAAAATAAATGCCACACCCATTAATATTTAGAACATTGGAAAAACTAGGGATAGAAGGAACATACCTCAACATTGTAAAAGCTATGTATTACAAACCAAGGCCAACATCATTCTAAAAGGAGAAAAATTGAAACCATTTGCTCCAAAAACAGGAATAAAACAAGGATGCCCACTTTCACCACTTCTATATAACATAAACTTTTAAACTCCAGCCAGAACAATTAGGCAAAAGAAAGCAATTAAAGAGATACAAATAAGAAGAGCTCAAATTGTCTTGGTTTGCCTACCACGATTCTATATGTAGAAGACCCAAAAACTCCACCAGTAAACTGCTAGAACTCATAAACAAATTCAGTGAAGTAGCAGAATATAAAACTAACTCCCACCAATCAATTTTATTCCAATGCTCCAAGGATGAATCAGTTGAAAGAGAAATTATGAAAACCATCCCACTCATAGTAACTTCAAAAACAGGAATCAATCTAACAAAAGAGGTGAAGGATCTCTACGATGAAAACTATAGAACACTAAAGAGAGTAATTGAGGAAGATCTTAGATAATAAAAAGACCTCCCATGTTCTAGGCAGAATTTATACTGTCAAAATGGCCATGCTACCAAAAGTACTATACAGATTAAATGCAATTCCTATCAAAATTCCAATGATGTTCTTCATAAGAATACAAAAAACTATCATAAAATTCATTTGGAAAAATTACAGGCCCAGAAAAGCCAAAGCAATTTTGAGTGAGAAAAATGAAGCAGGAGGCATCACTATATCAGACCTAAAATTATAGTAAAAAACAAACAGCATGGTATTGAAGCAAAAAGAAGCAAGAGGATCAATGGAACAGCTTAGAAGACAGATAGAAACCCACATAAATACAGTTACCCATATTAGACAAAGGCATCAAAATCCACACCAGAGAAAGACAGCCTCTTCAACAAACAGTACTGAGAAAACTGGAAATCCATATGCAGTAGAATGAAAGTTAACCAAATCTCTCACCCTGCAACTCTCAGTGGATCAAAGACCTAGGAATTAGAACAGAAACCTTGCACATACTAGAAGAAAATGTAGGCTCAGCACTTCAACATATTGGCTCAGGAACTGACTTCCTTAAGAAGACTCCTAAAGCACAAGAAGTAAAATTTAAAAAATCAGTAAGTTAGATGGCATAAAACTATAATGCTTCACAGCAAAGGAAACAATCAAGAGCATGAGGAGAGAGCCTACAGAATGAGAGAAAAACTTTGCCATTTGCATCTCAGTCCGGGCATTAATTCTTAGGATATACAAAGAACTCAAGAAACTTAACACCAAAAAAAGAAAAGAAAAAAAAAAAAAGAAAAAAACCCAAACAATAATTGTGTAAAGGAACTGAAAAGACCCTTCTCAAAAAAAGAAATACTAATGGTAAAAAAAAAAAAAAAAATACATGAAAACATGTTCGGCTTTTCTAGCAATGAGAGAAATCAATGAGAGAAATACAAATCTCACTCTAGTGAGAATGGCTACAAGAATACCAGTAACAATAATGTTGGCAAGGATACAGGCAAAAGGGCATGCTTATGCATTGTTGGTAGGACTGCAAATTGGTACAACCTCTCTGGAAATCAATATGGAGATTTCTCAAAGAACTAGAAATTGAACCACCATTTGACCCAGTTATCTCACTCCTTGGCATATATCCAAAGGATTTAAAATCATCATGTTTCAGTGATAAAGAGACACATCAATGTTTATAGCAGCACAATTAATGAGAGCTAAGCTGTGGAACCAACCTAGGTGCCCTTCAACAGATGAATGGATAAAGAAATTGTGGTATATATACATAAAGAAGTATTACTTGGCCAGAAAGAAGAATGGCCTTATGACATTTGCCAGTAAATGGGTGGATCTGGAGACTATCACGCAAAGTGAAAAAAGTCAATCCTGAAAAATCAAAGGCCAAATGTTCCTCTCTGATATGTGGATGCTAACACACAATAAGGCAGGAGGTGGGGGCAGGGTATTGCAAGGAGAAGAAGAGAAGTTCAGTGGATTAGACAAAGGATAGGAATTATAAAGACATTAGAATGAATCTAATGTAAATTTCCTATGTACCTATATGAGATACCAAAGTGAATCCCACCATTGTGTACACCCACAAGAATGGGGTCCTAATTATAATAAAATATATTCCATGTGTGTATAATTTTACCAAAATGGATTCTACTGTCATGTGTAACTAGAAAGAACCAATAAAAAATGTCACTGTTCATGTGAAATGAGAGAAAATAGGTCAAAAATATCAAGACAAGATGGGAGTAAATGTATGCAAAAGATACTTCATAAAGGACTGTTATCCAAAATACAAAAAGAATTCTTAAAATTAAACAACGAATTTAAAATTCTAATTAAAAATGGAAGAAAAGATCATAAAAGACATTTCAAAACAGAAGATATACAAATGTCAAGGAAGCGTAAAATTTTTTTATATCACATATTATCAAGAAAATAAAAATTCAAATAACAATGAGATAGTAGTACACATCTATTAAAATATCCAATATTCACAACACAGACAACACCAAATGCTCAGGAGGATGTGGATAAACAGAAACTTTCATTCATTGCAGATGGTAAAGCAAATGATGAAGTTACTTTGAAAGACAGTCTGGCAGATCTTTATGAAACTAAAAATCTTTATAATTCAGTCATTGTGATCCTTGGTATTTACCCAAAGAAGTTAAAAACGTCCACACAAAAACATGGTCATGGATGTATACAGAAGCTTTATTCACAATTGCTAAATTGGAATCAACTAATATATTCTTTAGTAAGTGAGGGGGAATATAAACTGTGATTCCTCCAGACAATGGAATATTATTCAGCACTTTAATGAAATTAATTTATCTAGCCATGAAAACACTTG
The DNA here is from genome assembly GCF_902686455.1 of Sciurus vulgaris. NCBI lineage: Eukaryota > Metazoa > Chordata > Mammalia > Rodentia > Sciuridae > Sciurus > Sciurus vulgaris. The sequence continues at coordinate 62,303,520 of NC_136467.1, forward strand.
AAGGAAACTTAAACACATATATTATAGCATGAAATAAGCCAAAATGAAAATGCTGCATACTGCCTGACTGTAACTGTGATATTCTAGAAAAGGCAAAATTATGGATCCAGTACAATCACTAGTTGTTTCTAAGGATTTCAAGGAGGAGGAGCAATGAATAGACAAAGCACAGAGGGTTTTTAGAAAGTGAAACTTCTTTGAATGATACTACAGTGATGATTGCATGTCATACACTTTAGTTCAAAACTATAGAAGGTACATCAAGCATCAACTGTATTGGAAACTATTCATTTTGGTAAGGATGTGTTGCTGCAGGTTCATCAACTATAATACATGCATCATTCTACTGAGATGTGCTAAGGTATGAGAGAACATATGCATGTGTCCGGGTGGAAAGTATGTGGTAAATCTTTCTATCTTCCATTCAGTTTGGCTATGTATCTAAAAAGTGCTCTAATGATAAAATTTATCATTAAAAATGAAGTAGAGTCTATATGTGCTTAAAAAGCAAGTATATGAAAATATGCTAATATATTGGCCACCAAGAATATTGTAGATATAATAAACTTTAAATATCTATATTTCGAATCAATAACTCATTTAATTTAGATAGAAGTTGTGCATTGTCCTCTCTAGCAGGTGTCAAAATATAATGTATTTATAAACTTTATTAAAAATAATGTAATACTTTGTACTTGAATAAATATTTGTAAAATACTCAAGAAGAATATCCAGTTACCTGAGATCACAAAGAGAGATGCTGTGGTATCAATATATAGAGTATATGTCTTAATTGCCTTTTGTTCATATTCCAAATATTTTCTAATTTATATGTAAAAGAAAATGGAGGACAAATTTTATCAGTTCTTAGTAAAACAGTCCACTATTTTCACTGGTTTTGACATATTTCATATATATTATTTAAAAGGGACTGGTGAAGTAGAGTTATTATATTTTTTCTGAGTATTATTTCATGGAACCCTGGCACTAAGTATGAAAATAGAAATGCTTGTATACTATCAATCTTATCTTCTTCAGGATTTTGGCATTTGTGTAATGATTATTTAGTAGTACAAGGTATTGGTATGGTAGCAATACTTTCTTATTATATTTTTGCTTCATATAAACATCAATTACTAAATTATGAATGTTGGACCATTTTTAATAAATCATCATACTAATTAGAACCCAAAAACTGGAAGAGAAATTTTTTTCAAGATGGTTTTCAATTTTTCTAAATTTATTTTTGCTTTTTTAAATTGAAAGATAAAATTATATGTATTTATGATGTAGTTGATATTTTGAAGTATATATATATATGTATGTTATGGAAAGTCTAAATCTGGCTAATTAACATAAGCATTACCTCACATAGTTATCACTTTTTGTGGTGAGAACATTTTACATCCAATCTTAGCATTTTCTAAATACAAATAACTTAAAGAACACTAATGGATCCCTTCAGTTTTTAGAAAACACTTTTAAGATCCTTTGGAATTATTTTTCTTAATTTTTTTCTGTTATGCTTTTTCCTTGACAGATAAAATAATATGTTTTTATCATGAACAACATGATGTTTTGAAGCATATATGCATTGTGGAATGATTGATTTTTTCTTATGGCATATATGTTCTGACCTAAATAATATGAATAAACTTCTTACCACAATCCAAAATGCAGTCACCATTAAGCCTATTTACAGATGAAGACACTGAGTCACAGGGATGCTCACTGACTTTACCTTGTATATTACAACACACAGGAGAGACTAGGATTTGCACATAAGTCATCTAACCATGAAGGTCTCATTCACTGTGTAACATGGTACGAATATGCCTATCAAATGAAGGGCCAGCAAATGCAAGGAATTTGTCTCTTACATTTAATATAATACTCATACATTTAATCCCTATATCTTGACTAACATTTTTCTAATAAAAGTGACTCATTCATTTTAGTCTTACCAACCCAAGGAATGACTGACTGGCATAGTCAGACAGTGGCTAACTAATTTCAAATAGAATTTAAATCCATGTTCTTAAACTAATCAGTACAAAACACTAAATGCATTAAATGATTCAGTCTGTACATATAAAATCTAACAAAACTAACTCTTTTATGAGAATTACCCATTTCTGCATTATTTGGGTACCATTTGGTCATCATTTACAATATTAATGAAGGCTGCTCACACTGGTGCTCACAATTCATCAAATTCCCTGTGGAAGCTTACTAGATTCTAGCATGCAGAGTCTGTTGATAATATCTGTAGAGCAGGCATAGCTTACCGAGACTCTCATCTGTTTTCAGTGACAAGTAATCTAGACTTTAACAAATATGCCAGGAATGCCCAGCTTCTAGAGGTATAATTTGACTTATTTTGTTTAATTCATTTTCTGAGAATTACTGGATCTCAAATTATCCTTACAAAATCACTTCAGTAATATTAAAATTATTCTGTTTATGTAAAGAAAAAGTAGAATGCATTTTAATGGGAGGATTGACCTGCAGAAAGATGAATAATTTCCATCAAATTTTGTGCATTATGTTAAACTAATGAAGACAAATGTATTCATTCATTTTAGTAAAGCTGAAAAACCAAAGGCCAGCAATTTTATGCATCCATAATGATGAATATTACAGTACTTATTATATGATGAATTGGGAATTCTAGAAATGGATGGTTAGCAAAACAGGGAAAAACATGCTTCTCATACAAATTCCTACTTTTATAAACACTGGCATCTGCCTCAAACAAACAATATGCCTCCCTGGTACCAATTCTACACACCTTACTTCATCAAATAGTGAGAAATAAAGTAGTGGATTCTCATGCATTTAACATTAAAAAACAGAAATGAAAGAAAAAACTTTCATTTCATTTCACATATCAAAGCAGTACATTCCCCCCCAAAATCAATCATATAATCCATCATTCTCTTGTTTACTTCAGACTGAATGTGGCTAAAGACATTATTATGGCTTAAAACTTCCATGTAAGTTATTAATAGGACTAATGCTATTTTTCATTAATTAATAGCAAATTATTTTAAAACATTCACTTGCAAAGGTAACATTGAATTAAATTATTAAAGTGTACTCTAACATTTACAATTAAATTAGTAAATATGATAAAAGTGAACTGTATATTACAGTTTCATATGTGGTAAAATTGTCTTTTAATCTTACAGGATATTACAAAATAGTCACATGGTCTTCATTTCTGTGATATGACTAATTTCTTTTAGGTTTTCTTCAAAGAAATATTCTTATTGATTGTGAAATAATTATACACTAACTGTTTAGAATTTATAACTGATTTAATTTCACAAAAAATGAAAACAACTGAGATGCTAGAAAATTGGAATACTATCAACAATCTGCACAGACATGAGCACACTTCTCTACACCCCTTTCTCAGTGGTCACACATGGCCTGCTATTAAAGTTGTGAATGAAGTAACAAATGAAAGAAACATGGCACTAACTCATTGCTGAAAATAGAAATAGTAATAAGACCCTTCAGTTAGTTTACAATATTTCTATCAAATTGAACAAAGCGAAGCAAAACAACACCAAATGGTCCTAGAGGATTTTTTCTTTTCTTTTTTTTTTTTTTTAAATGCTGCTTTTCTACCAGTTCACGGTCTGCTGAGTTCGCCTTGTCCTCAAAGTGTAAGATGCACTCAATCTCACAAAAGAGAAACCAAGAAGGTTTTCAGCACACACAGTCAGGAGCAAGGCCATGCAGCCAAAAATTCCATTAAGTAGAAATGCTCCCTGTTCAGATAAATAGATTTATCACCTGTGGTGAATTAAGAGCTCACACATTTTAAACATTCCTTAATGAAACAGCTGTGATTTTCTTTTTGCCTTTACCTCACCCACACTATTTTTTTTGTTTTTGAAATATGATTTTGAATGGAATAAGATGTTTAGTTAGATTTTTATGAATAAAAACATATACTACTTCAAAAATCCACCGTATAGTAGATACCACATTAAAATAATATTGCTGCTCCCAGGAAAACCCTGTAAGGGATTTAATGTCACCCAAACTTAATTAAACCAGCTTATGCTTATTTAGCATTTGCCTTCACATTATTGTTGATTGCTCCAGTAAGGTATTTTTATGTAAACAGAGCTTCCCTAATTAAATAGCTTCTATCTGAGTCATTCAGCAATTTCACAACACACTTTGGGCAGTAATCATCACACTTGGTGACAAATAGTGATGGCAAGCCCCTAAATGAATCACACAGGAGGAGGTCTGACAGGCTAGGAAGAGGATGCCTGGATCTGGGAAAAAAAGGAAAGGAGGGGGAAAGAACATGTATAATTTCAAAACTTGTTTTTGATTTCCCATTCCAAAAGATTTACTTGTACTGTGTTTTAATTTACTTCACTGAACCACATACACTTCCATGACAATATCTCAAAATCTAGGAAGTGGTAAAAGCAAAGTAAAGGAAGCTCCTCTCTTTGATCACACTTATATTAGTAAAAATTAAAATTTTCATTAAGGATTATAGCTTCTGACAATATAAATTCAAAATTCTAGGGAATTTCTGGAACTGATATAAATTTTCTATGACCTGTGCATGTAGTTCTCTCTTCTGAGTATATTTATCTCATTAACTCCAGTTTGGTAAAGGGCAAAAAGCCTTAAATAACATTTTTTCACACCCTAAATACATTCCATTTTTGGTTTTGTTTTTAAATAAAATTAGATAACATTTTAAAACGAATGAAATACACCCTATTAATAATATTTAATATGACCTGGAAATGATAACATAAGTGGCAGATGCTACTTGGTTAGTTGAGAAATGCAGATTTTAATGCTTCTTGGAAGTCTTTGGGAAATCAAAATGTCATTAAAATACTATAGTTTTATGTCATCTTTTAAAAGACTAAATTAATATTAAATGATTTGTGAAGACACATTTTTAGAAATATGAAATAGAAAATCATAAATTATTGCCTGAATCTTTTTTTCTGTAACATAATTAAGGGAGAAAAGTATGAAATGTTTGTTTCTAGATCATACTTCTTTGATGAAGTTATATGAGCGAACTCATACATAATGTAAAGACTCAAAATTCAATTTGATTTTATACTCTGCTTAGAAAGAATAGCATATGATTCACTGAAGTTAAGAATTTAATGTTATCAAATTAAAAAGAAAACACGTTATCTGAAAACAGGAAGAAAAAAATTTATTTCCATGACTATTTATTGAATATGAATATTTATTCATTTGAACTTAAAGTACGGTTTCATTTATAATTAGAGTTAAGGCAAATTATATATTTAATGTAATAAAGATCATTTAAGTAGTAAGAAAATAATTTATAAAATTAAAATAAAAGTTATTTAACAATGAAAATAAATTAGAATGTATTCAGCTGGGCACAGTGGTGCAGGCTTGTAAACCCAGGGGCTCAGGAGGCTGAGGCAGGAGCATTGTGAGATCAAAGCCAGACTGAGAAATTCAGTAAGGCCCTAAGCTACTTAGAGAGTTCATGTCTCAAAAGAAAAAAATTTAAAAGGGTCTAAAGATGTGGCTCAGTATGCAAATATTCTCTGATCATAATTGTCATGTCAAAGTATTATTTCAACCTTTTCAATTTTTAACTTCCAGAAAGTTCTTTATGAATGAAGTTTATCCATGAGTTGTTACCTACTTTTTAAAGAATTATTTTATTGAAAATGTTCATATACTACATATCACACTACAGTAACCAATACAATGCAAAACAGATCCCACCTAGAAATATAATCCAAACCAATTTTTATAACTTTCTCATATGAGTGACCTTGCCACTATCAATAAATATATTTTACAATAATTAAGTTTTCTCCAGTAGGGCAAGAGTTGATCGAATCAGTCAACAGTTTAAAAGATAAAGAGGGAATGATCTACATCCTCATGTTTATAGTTAGAATTTGTTTTGTTCTCTTGTCTATAAGATAAGCTTAGAAGAAATAGATATTCCATATACTGTAACTAGTATTTCCCCCAATTAAAAAAGTTATATTCAAATATTCATGTATACATCAATATTTTTAATTGCTTTAGATTTTCTTTCCTAAAATAAGTTACCTTTTAATGGTGTCCAGGATGGGGAAGGCTCAGAAATTATTGATTGTATGGTTCCAACAAATCATAACAGAGGACTTCCTCAGAATGGATTCCATCACTTATCTTCCTTTTTTGAAATAAGTTTCACATTTAAAAAATCATAGTGAGTTTTTGAGATTTTTATTAATGTACTATTTTGATTTACTTTTGGCAAGCATTCCCTTGGAGCAAGATACTGTGATAGAGAATGTCCAGGTATGTTGGCATACTGTGTTCACATATAAAAAAAGAAAAGAAATGCAAAACTCAAGTCTAAGATTTCATCTTAGATATAAATCAAATTCTTTACTTGAGAAATATTAATGAGTGCTATTATGTACTTCTAAGTAATGAAAATATCTGAGATATATGCAAATGTTCTCACACATACTCCCTACATTTCATTCTCCTTCTTAAATTTATTTTTGAATTTTTGAATTCTTCAGTGCCACTATTAAATTGAATTACTCGAGTTTCTTTGATAATGTCATCACATTTAATAATGTAATATTCCATATTTATCTAAAAGTAATTTATTTCCTCTATTTATAAATCTTGCTGCACCATCATATTTGCAGATGTGATATTTGTTCATTCGGCAAATAATGATTGAGGACCACAGTGTGCAGCTACTTATAAAACAATTACAACACACAAGGAGAGACAAAAATCCCTGCCCTCATCCAAATAATGCAAACCAACAGAAGATGGAAGGGATACACAAGCATCTCACTCCTCTTAGAAATAATGAGGCCTGGGGATGTAGAACAGTGGCAGAACTCTTACCCAGCAAGCACAAAGTCCAGAGTTCAATCCCTAGTACTGCAAAAAAAAAAAAAAAAAAAAAAAAAAAAACAGGAAAAGAAAAGAAACAACAATGGAAAAAAAAAAATACGTTTGTTCAAGCTCACTCTAAATGTGACTAAAGGGCAATGGGAGCTTAGCATATCCCTGCTTCAACCTTCATAAATGCTTTAAGAAGGTGCCTAAACATCTTTTTTCCCTAAGTTTCTAGCCCAATTTAGAGCAAATTCTGGGGATCTGTTACACATATTACTTGGGAAGTTATTCTAAGTTTAGCATTCAAAGGGTCTGCTGATAGTACAACTCCTTTATTCTACTAGTTAAAGAAAAGGAACCTAGTTGGGTTTAGTGGAGTCACCATCCAGGCCCAGCTACTCCAGTGGCTGAGGGAAAGAATCACTGATGCCCAGGAGCTCAGGCCAGCCTATGTAACAAAGTGAGAACGAGTCTTTAAACAAAAGGGACCTAGAGCTCATAAATTTCAAATGAGTTGTCCAAGACGACAGTGACAAGTCTAAATCTAGAATATCAGAATACTGAATGTTGAACAATGATACTACTAGGACATTCCCAGTCTCTTAAATATGGGTAATCAAATATGTTGCACATCACAAATTCCAAATAAGTGGTACAGTAACTTGAAGTTTCTGGGTTTACTATATAATTTTTACTTAAGGAAAGGACTATTCTTGACCTAACTATGGAGAATGCCACACTGAGTACTCCATGAACACACAACTGGGGTAATAAGCTCAAGCTTTAATAAGATTTAATTTACCACATTTTGAAAATTAAGTTTCTCAAACTATAATTGTGGAAAATCTATAACTTTTTATGTTTAACAAATATTAATTGTCATACTTTTGAATTAGAGTCTAACCTTAGTAAAACAAGGACACAGCATTGGGAGGTCTTTCTCTGGTGCAAGCAAGAAGGGATTATTTCCATGAAGAATTGATAAACGATAATAGTGTCAATTATCACTTTGCACTAGCAAGTCTAAAACATGTTAAAGATAAAAATAGTCCTTTGAAATACTTTTTCATAATCTAAAGTTCTAAACAATTATTGTTAAGCTCTTATTGAACTTCAAATTAGAATATGTCTTTCTTATTCTTTCATAAACATTGCATTATGTTTGTAAATTAAACAGAAAAATTCCCATAATAATGTTGACCCCCCCACCCCCAGTACATGGGGGCTCATATAAACTTGCAAGTTTGGCAATAGAAACTCAAGACTTTGTTTTTCTTTTTCTTTTTTTTCCATTTGTTTGTTTTTTGTTGTTTTGTTTGTTTTTGTACCAGGGATTGAAACAAAGAGCACTTAATCACTGAGCCATATTCTCAGTCCTTTCAATTTATTTATTTTTTTTATATTGAGACAAGGTCTTGCTAAGTTGCTTAGGGCCTCACTAAATTGCTGAAGATGGCTTTGAACTTGTACGTCTCCTGCCTCAGCCTCCCCGAACCCCTGGAACTACAGGTATGCACCACCACTCCTGGCTTTTTTTTTTTTTTTTTCCCACTAAAGTGATTAAACATCTCTTTTGAATCCTCAGTATAAATGCAGAAATATGTAGTATTACATGAATTAGCATCTTGAAATTTTCTCAGATCCATTTTACACTGCTTTGAGCCATAATACATTTCAGATAACTTTCCCAAATATTAGAATTTAATATTGAATTTTTTGGTGAGGTCATTATGGTAAAATTTTTATTGGACTTCCCAAGCATTTCAAAGTTACTATAAATGATCCTAAAGGAGTAAACGCCATGGATAGTATTTCAAATTGGAGGGTTTATTATAAAATGATATTTTCATAAAATTTTGAGCAACTTTCCAATACTGCATATCTATTGTTTCAAGTGAAAGAAACTTTTCCAAATTAAAATTAACAAAATTATGAGTGAAGCTATATCAACATATATGACTAAATTGCTTAAAAGAACATGCAATAATTTATTTTTTAAAAGTCATTGTAAATTTTTAGGATCTAAGATTTAAATATATGTCATTTAATTCTTGTGATATGATAGCAAGTATGTGTTCTTCCCTTTTTTTTCAAAAATACACTGACAAAATTAAAATATACTAACTATTATATTTTGCTTTTGTATGGTGAGCTTCTTGTTGCTGCTGTAACAAATTACCATGAACTTATTGGCTTAAATCAAAACCCATTTTACCATCTCAAAGCTCTAGAGGTCAGAAATCTTAAAATCAATGTCTCTGTAGGGTTGTGTTTTTTCTATATCATCTGGGAAAAAAATTTGCTTCCTTGCTTTTCCCAAATTCTAAAGGTCAACTGCATTTCTTGACCTATGGCCCCCTCCTCCATATTCAAGGCCAACAGGTAGCTTTGTATCTTTCTATTATTTTCCCTCTCTCCTCTCTTCTCTCTCTCTTATCATAGCATTTAACTGTGACTCTACACTCCTGCCTCCTCCTTCTTATAAGGGCTCTTGTGATTGACATTGGACTTAACTGGTTCATCGGTATGATGTCTCCATTTCAAAATCCTTAATTCAGTAAGAGCTACAAAGTTCCTTTTGCTATTTAAATAATATGTTCATAGGTTGTGGGGATTTGGACATGGACATCTTTGAGCAACTATTATTCTGCCTCCATATGGATACATATACTGCAATATTATGTATTTATTTATTTATAACAAAATATATATTCATATATTTATATGTGTAGGAAAAATTATATATGTAGACAGATTTGTATATATGTATGTGTGTATATATATTTGTATATAAAATCTGATTCCTTATTTTTATTTTCTTTTATGAATCAGGATCTTGCTATCTTGCCATGCAGTTCTTAAATTTGTGGACTCAAACCAATCCTCCTATCTCAGCCTCCTATAACAGGCATGTGCCACCTGGCTTAGAAATTACTATTCTTTTATTTCATTTTATTATTATGACTGAACATAATTTTACGATGTATAACAGAGGTGTAAAGCAATTACCCTTGATGTCAAACATTTTAGATATTTCATTGATAAAAATAGCTGCTATTTTAACCTTCTTTTAAGTGAAACAATTAAAGTAGTATTCATAGAAACCATTTGTACCTTATTCTTTTAGTTAACTCTCTAGTTAAATAATATTCATAAGCCCCAAATCAGGAAAAAAAAAAATTGTTTCAGAAACCTTATTGATTCCTAAAACTTTTTTAAAATGTAAGATTGAGAAGAGATTCTTTAGGGGCATGCTGTGGCTATTAGAACAGTGTTACAGTAATAATGGCTACAGGATATTTGGTAGGGTTTATTTTTCTTATTTACTTACCATTTTGAAGCATATGTCCAAATTGTGAAGCTACTTTTATACAGTGAAAAAATTGACAAGAAATAATCAGTGAAAACAAAATTCTTCACAGCTTATATGGAGGTCCTATCCCCCCCACCACCCCCTTTTCCTAGCAACTAAGATTAATGAAGAAAAAGCAAGTGGTTGACATACAACCTACCCATGGGAGTGCCAACACCATAACCTTTGGAGTCTATGAGTCCTCCGATCTGTGTCAGGTTACAGTTCCGCTGGGTAACAAACTCAATGGTTGTTGACTCCATTAGGAAAGCATAGTCAGAGGTCAAAACTCGCTGGATCCCTTCTTCATTGCTCTTCACCAGCACAGACTGCCTCCTGCTACTCATGAAGGCCCACATTTTGTCATAAGTGGAGATTTTTGATTTCTGGGGGAAAATAAAATGCACTTCAATGATAAGAAAGATATCTCTTAGTCTCTATGTGATCTTATAATATTTAGACACAAGTGACTACACTTAATTTACTCACGTCACCCAATTATTATATTAACACTTGGAAATATCTAGCACAAAATAAAATCAAGATCTGCATTAGAAAGTTTCTCATAGAAATTCTTCATCATATTTCCAGGTATAATAAACATTCCTTTAACAAACATGTTGAAAATGCCTTACTATTTTAAAAATTCAAGGTAGCAAATCATAGAACAAATTAAAGAAAAAAGATTAATAAGGTTATTTTGTGCTTGCATCTTTCATGAGTATCTTACATTTTATTTTTCAACATTATTATAGCATCAAATTTAGAAGAGAGAGAAACTGGACATGAATTGACACTGTCAGATTGCAAGAATTTTTGTTTTTCACCAATCTGTTTGAGTATAACACAGATGTCACATTAACCCCCAAGGATACACTAAGGTATAGATTGAAGAGACGAGGAGAATTTCTTACAAATAAGGTTACAAATAAGGATGACTCCATTTCCACTGAGACAATCTGGTTACCACAGAACCTCTTTTAGTCTGCCTAAAAACAAACAAAAATCTATTGCTCAGGCCTACTAACTAACTAAAAATCCCTGGACCAATAAAATTGAATAGATTTATAACCAACTGAAAATTCTCAGTAGGGCTTTACTAGAATTTCATTATTAACAAAAAGAAATGAATTTTGTTCAGAGACACTAGTAAAGCATAAACATGAAAAAGGTTAGCATCTGCTTACTGAAAGCTCAACTCTGAAACCCTTATCTGTATTCAATTCTTTTTCAGATACAAAAGAATAACTACTGATGTTATGAACACAAAGGGGATATTCATCATACTGATTGCATTGTCTATAAAAAGTCAAACCATTTTTAAACAAATAGATATGATTTTTTTTTTTCGAATTCATTGCTATGTGTGTGAAGTCATCAAAGTTATTTTAGCACGACTTCCATTAAAAGGAAGGCACACATCAATACTCGGAAAAAATTATGCCATTATTTGGGTGATTAAATCAGAAGAAATCCCTCATAATTTATTAGGGAAAATTAAACTGCAACAAGTGTTTTATGAAAACAAGGATAGCATTAGGACTAAGAGAGGGTTAGTAAAGCCAACATTTGTTCTTCACTGAACTCTAAAACATGCTAAAAGATGAATGGCTTAACATCTGAAAGATGCAGTTAAAGATCCCAACATAAGACCGACAGGAATATTTGAGAAACAATGATCTAGTGTTTTTTGAGAAACAATGATCTAGTGTTTTTTGTTGTTTTTTTCAAGAAAAATAATGAACTATTGAGAATAGAAATGGTAAATGCAAATAATACATGAGGTTATGATGAAATTCTTATTTAGATCATTGTGATCAATGATGAGAATTTCAGTCTCATTTGTCTTTTCAAATTGGTGTCAGAATGAAGATGGTGAAAATGGCTAGCAGAAGCTCATTTTCCTTACACAATAAAGCAAATTTTTCCTAATATTTTGGATAAAATCCAAATTATAGCTCCACATATGAAGGTATATTATATAAAGAAATAAAATTGGCACAGCTTTTTATTTAGCAACTAATAGTAGATAAACAAAATTCTACAAGTTATAATACACAAAAAAATTTATAATTAAAGTTTCACACTCATTATTAGACAATTTTAAAACTAACATTTTCAAAAGATGATAGTTTAAAATTATAACTAAATATAATGATACCAAACTCAGGCAAAAGATTAAGAAAGTGTACAAGTTATTTTTACCTATGGTTACAAAATTACCTACTTTAATCTCCTTTGTTTTGTTTATAAGAACATCAGCAACAAATACATTCTGTTACTTTATTTTCATTTTATGATATACTCAAGCCATTGTTGAGTTCATTGAAATAAACTGCAGGATTAGCATTTTTGTTCCAAAGGGAAACATAATGACTACAATGTCATCAAACAGCATCACAAGCACTGTGAAGCCTAAACATCATTTACACAGCATAAACAATTTGAAGAAGATATTTATGTTTTATATGGCTACATTCTTAAATTTTGGTAGTCAAACCTTTTTAGTTCAAATAAACAACATTTTAGGAGTTATTTATTTTTGAAACATATACTGTGCAATATTAAATTTAATTTGCCAAATAAAACTTTTACAGTTTATTTTTTCATTTAAAACTCTTGAAATATTTCACTCCAGAGATTTTTTTTTTAACTTCTCTGAGCACTTCCCAGAAAACACTATCCAAAATCATTTTTAAACTAATAATTTTCTATCTTCCATTCTTACTTCAGCATTTCTTGTTTATTGCTTTCATGGATCTATTGTCTACAATTTTTTTTTTTTTTTTTTTTTTTTTTTTTTTTTGTAGTTTCATTCATATCCCTGCCGGTCTGGAGAAGATATAAATGCTTTCTTATTCTGAACATTACCAAATGAGTTTGGATAGAAAAGTCACCCAAATTGCTTTGATTCTCCTAATAAAAATAAAAAGTCAATTTTAAGAAATTTGATGTTCTTTTGGTCACAAGTCAACCACTGAGTATGTGGAGGTATCCTTCTGACATTGTTTCTTTGTGGCTTGTTCACTTGTTCAAATATACCTTCTAATTTTACCCATTTACTTATTTGGATTGCCCAACTCTGACTATAAAACACAACTCTGTGCCAAAATAACATGGACAATAAGACTACAAGCTACCACTACTTTTGTAGACTGAGATGTGCTTGTGTTATGGGGCGCAACTTAAGAACAGAACTATCACGACTAAGAAGTCCAAATCTGAGAGTCTTTATTAAGCTGGCCAGCTGACTGTCTCACACAATTCCCCAATAAAATGACTATTGGGAGAACAGCCCCGACCACAGGGTTGTAGGGGTTCTTATACCAAAAATCACTTCAATCATAAGGGTCTGTTGCTATCATTCAAAATTACAAACCAACATCATGAGATAGTCAACAGAGGGGGAAGTGGGTCAAAATGACCCTTACCTAGGTACAAACTAAAGAATGGTTGCTAACATCCACACGATTACTGTTTACATGGTACGCTGGTTAAGAGCAATAGAGGTCAAAAGAGAGCAATTTTTACTACACAGGAGTTGCCATTGTATATTATTAAACATGTCACACTAAGTAACTGATGATGGGTACAGAGGTGGGGTGTTCCCATGGGAGAAGTTTATTTCCTACATAACATGGAGTCTCAGAGCAAAATGGAGTCTGTTTAGTCATTTCCTTTATAGTCTGGCCTATAACATTCTCATGGAGTCAGATCTGTCAGCCCATCACACTTGTGTGTGTGCATGTGTGGTATATGTGTGTGCAAGGTAACTGTTTGCTCTAGAACTCTACATGTGGGTTCAAGATACTAGAAAGAGGAAGTATTAGAATTTCAAAGATGGCTGTTTTCTGACTTGTATGACTACATGTTGTGTTAAATGAAATATACACTTCCAGTTTTGTATCACTTAACCTCTCTTGCACAAAGGCCAATCATATTTGTATGATCCACAATCATATTCCCCAGAAATTTCATATGAATCAAGGAAATTTTCAGAAACTCAGGTCTATTAAGTCATTTGTTACCTATTTTCACAGAAACGTGGAAAAGAGAACTAATTCTTAAAATCTTTCAATAATTCTATTTCTATTATTTTAATAATGAAGGAATTGTAGTGAATCACAGGTTTAGAAACTCTGCATAGCCTGAATTTTATTGAAAACCTCATAATTTTTTCTAAGCCAGTCTTTTTTATTATGGGTTTCCTTGTGGTATGTTGTGCCTGAATAAAATATTTTTATCATTTCTACTCCCCCCTTAATCCCCTTACCCTTCCTTAACTCCTCCTCCTGACCCTAGTCCTCTAATAGTCTCTCTTTACCTTTCTTGTCTTTTATCCAGTTTCCAGATATTACATAAAACATGTGATACTTGTTTTTCTGAATCTGACTTATTTAACATAATGATCTCCAGTTTCTTACATTTAAAGATGATTTATAGAATATTGAAAAAATATATTCAAACTAAACTCTTTAGACCAAATACAAAGCTTAGAGTGTTTGTTCTTTGTAAACCTGACTGCTCATAAATAGTTGATTACTTTCACTTACATAACAGTTAACATAAATTCAGAGGAGAGTTGAGCTGAATCGAAGTAATGATCACTACTTCTACAGCTCTTATTAGTTTAATATATGCTTTTATGCAAGCTATTTAATCTCTCCAAATTTCAAATCACATAGTACTGGAATGATACCTGCCAGACTCACAGGGTTATTTTGAAGATTAAATAAGACAACATATGTAACCACACTATGCAGTAGTAAGATGTTTTGCAATTTTTATAATATTTTTATAATAAGAAACTAATACTATCAAATTCTCATGTATTGTTTGTCTTTTTAAAAAAAATTCCCAAGTAGTCTCATGGTTAGGGTCCAGTGGAGAATGTCACGGCCCAAGTTCCTATTCTGGTTGGGGAATACTTGTTTTCATAGTAAAAATATTTAAAGAAACAAAACACAAACAAACAAAAAACAGTCCAAGAATTCTTGCAAAGGTTGAACACACTGTCTCTCTTATGGCACAAAACTAGGATGAAATAGATTAGGAAAAGTTGTAATAGAAAAGTAATTTGGGCAGCTGGAAAACAGATGAATTGTCATAGGCTAACCAACTTTTAGAATCCAACATCTTCCCCCACCACAAATTTCCGGAGATTGTCAGAATGAACATGGATCAAACAAAAGTAGACTTTACTGGAAAGATGCTTTAAAAACAGTTCAAGCATTAGAGCCTATTTCTGAGCAGCATGGTGACTGAACAAGTCCAGAGAGTCAGAGTATACTGCGCACAGTTGAGCCCGGGGAGGCCATACTGAAACTGGAAATAATAAACTGAAATCTTAAACTATACAGACCATTCAGGCCTCTCTTGGGCCCTAGAAAAGCCTCCAGAAGAGTAATAGATATATTTCAGTAACATCTGAACAGCTCCAGATATGAAGTATTATTAATAACACTGACTAAAATAGAAGTTGATACCAGACTATTCCAAATTCTTTATAAATACAAAATCATTTATGTTTTATAAGAATGTTATTAGGTAGACATTTTTGACTCATTTTACAATTGAAAAAACAAAACAAAAAAGATGCTAATAATTTGCCAAAAACCACATGGTTACTTAGTGGCCAAACCATAATTCAAACGTAGGGTGATGGTAGCTAGAGGGTCCACATTTTTAAATAGTGCACTACCTTAACTCTACCAAAACACACATATAGTGGATTTCACAACTAAAAGATCCACTAAATACCTTGGAGTGCAGCTCAGTTTTTCAGACTTGCGTAAGAACCCAGGGCTGCAGTGACTCTTTTAAAAATCTATAAAATGGGATCAAATAGCTAAGGATAATAACATATTTGAGGAGACCCTCTAACATGAAATATAAAAGATCAAAAAAAGGGAGATACAAATGTACTCAGAGAAGTAAATGACATAAATATGAAAATAAAAATGGATTATATTAAAAGAAACCATATTAAAAGAAAAATCATATTAAAATCTGATAGAAAAAGGGTTATTAAGCACCCATAGATTTAATCACTGGGTACCAAAATAATAATAATAGTAATAATAATAATAATAATAAATATACTCTAGACTGAGAGAAAGCTCTTAATAGATGCTACCCCAAAGAGGAGAGGAAGATGGTGGAGCAGAGGTAGGTGGTGATCCTGACCCCTCCACAGCCCAGAAAGAGGCAGAGAAGGAACAGCTGAGGTTGACAAAATACATGCTCTAAGACTCAATATTTGACAACCTGAGATCTAGAAAGACTTGAAGTTCATTACTGGAGCAGAAAATAAGGGCAGAACTTGCTAACCTCAAACCCAAACCAGGTTGGGGTGAGGGGTAAGAGTCAACAGAGAGAGAGAGGACAAGCACGTAAGTTCACTCACTTAAAACAGCTGCAGAAAGCAAAGCAGACTAAATAAAAATGTGACATGAGCAGTGGGGTCACTGGACAAGAGCAAACAGTTTAACCCAAATTTGGTACAGAAATTTATGCTAGGCATGACAGTCATTTCATGGAGACCACTGCTGGCTGGTGTTCAGAGAAGAAATTAAATCAACACCGCATTTCCCCACTTTCAGATAGCAACAAGTATAACCAGACCCAACACCCTGCAGTGGGAAGTCTCAATAACCTGCCTAGAAGGAACCTGTAGAGGAATTACTAGTAGCAGAAAATCACTGCAATTCCTTCCCCTCACCACAAAGTAGTGGAGTAGATCAGACCCGCTCTGGTAAGTGCACACTGCACAGCCTCCATGGGAGCCCCAGTAGAGACAGAGCAGATGTTCACAATTCAAAGTCATAGGAAGTGCAAGTGCAGAATTAGGTGACAAGGCCTTCTTGGTCCCTGGCAGGGGAGGATGACACCACCTGTGATTTGCAGTCACAACACGTGGGGGTTTGAAAACAGATGGGGCATCTGTAAAAGTTTTGGACAGCAGAGAGGGAAGGTGTTCATGATTTATGGATGTAGGTAGTAGAAATTTAGACATGGGTGGGGTGGCTTTCTGTGTCCCAGCTAGCAAACTGGAGCAGCATCCACAGTTCACAACCTTGGGTAGTGAGACCTAGAACCCAGGGTAACTGGCTGAGTCTCTTTCCTAAAAGTAGGGACAGTGTCCTGGTGATCTGTGTCCATCAGTGGGAAGAATTCTGCACCAGAGACCACCTACAGAGAAGCCACAATCACAAGTCCTATGCATGCAGACAGCTACCATGCTCTATGACAATTTGGAAAGATACCCTATAGAGGGGAGCAGGTGTGTGGTCATCTGTGGCAGTCAGAATGATGGCATAGAGCCAGGCACAGTATAGATAAGCTAATAGACACAGAACCACACCCTCCAAGCATCCAGCCTCAGTCCCCTGGGCTGACATAAGATAACCAATTGGTGGAAAGTCTATAGCAACCAGGGAAGTGGTTCCTATGCTCCAGCACCTCTCAGGGAATCCAAAGCCAAAGAGTGATGGGCATCTTCTAAATATCCAAAATTCTGATGAAATCCAAATCAAGACTCAACAAGAATTTTCTTCGCCTTGTCCTGGTTTACTAAAAATAGCTCTAACATCAATTTTGATCCTATAAATGCCATTCTTCATTTTGATTTGATAGTTGTTACTCGAGTATTCTATACTGTGCCCTTGAATAATTTGTTGTATTTCTTTTAATATTTAAAATCATTATCATTAATGATTTTTTGATTATCATTAATCAAAATCATTCTCAGCCATTTTGTTTTCTTAGCTCAAGTTTACACTTGGCTCCTCTTACACCCTCTTTTCCCTCTTACATTATCTGTTACTCCTTTTAATTCACCACCCCTATCCATCTTTTACTTCTTTTAAACTTTGTTGTATTATTCTTTTCTGTTTTTTTTTTTCTTATTTTTCTCCTTTGCCCATTTTCTCTTCTCCTTTTCAACCACCATATAATGTTGCAGCAATTTTACTGTATTTAATAACTAATTTTTCAACTTATTCCAGAACACTAGTACAACTTATCCCTGGATTAGAGGGATTGTGAAGAACAGTATGAACAAGTTTTTGTTGTTGTTTTTGTTAGTTTGCTTGTTTTCCTAAGGTTGGATAGTTCATGCCTTTGATTATACTTGGTAGGATTCAGTGTCTTCTCTCCGAGTGGTGCTAATGCTAGGAATAGCAAAGGACACACAATGAATGAAAATATCAATATCTGATGTTTGCCCAATCTGAGGCTCTTAAGAGAGAGAAGCACACAAAATAGTCCCTTGTATAAAAGAAGTGATAATCATTCCAATAGATAGGTAGACATACAAACAGTTAAAAAAATAAGGAAATAAATAACCAAAATAGTCCACACTTCAACAAATGACCCTGTGGAAACCACAGTGGAGAAAATGTTGGATAAAGTTTAGAAAGTTCATAGTGAAAATGTTCAATGAGCTAAAAGGATGTATGGAATAAACTTAGAAAGTGCAGGAAGTAAAAGACCATTTTAATAAAAAGAGATTTTTGAAAAAGACCCAAATAGAAATCTTGGAACTAAAAGAATAGATAAATTGAATTAAGAATTCAATTCAAATCATCACCAATACAATACAGCATTTTGAAGATAGATTTTCAGGCCTTAAAGATAAAGTATATACTTTTCAAATTAAAGGCAACAATAAAGAAAAGTTAAGAGACTAGAATATTCAAGAAATCTGGTACAACATTGAGAGTCCAGATTTGAGAAATATTGGGATATAAAAAGGGTCTGAAATATTAACAGAAGGAATTCACAATCTCTTTAATGAAATAATATAAGAAAACTTTTCAAATCTTAGGAATGAGATGGAAATAATGATAGTAGAGTTAAACAGATATTATTACCTAAAGTACAAATATGACTGCATGACCAATGTGATCCTACAATATGTATAATCAGAAAACTGAGAGAATACACTCCATTTATGTAAGATCTATCAAAGTGTATAAATGCATTCTACTGTCATGTATAACAAATTAGAACAAATAAAATAATTAAAATATATATATATACATATGTATATATATGCATATAGAACTCCAAATAGGCAAGATTCTAAAAATTCTCTACAAGACACAATATAATGAAAATTCCTAATAAGCAGAATAAGGATAGAATTTTAAAAACCACAAGAAAAAAAACACAGGCCACATTTATATATAAACCAATTTGGAATTCAACTGATTTTTAAACCCAGACCCTAAGAGCCAGGAAAGCTTAAAATAATACATACTGAGAAACAAAGGCAAACATATGCCAACCAAGGTTACTATATCCAGAAAATTATGTTTCAGAATTAAAAATGAAATAAAACTTCCATGATAAGCAGAGAACAAAAGAATTCATAACCACTAAGCCTGCACCACAAAACGTACTTAATAAAATATTTTGTGCAGATGAAATGAAAAATAAAAATGAAAACAGTCACAGGGATGAATTGTACAAGAATAGTAGTCAATTAAAGAAGAATTAATTCTGAATTAAGTATTAGATATAGATAAAAATAGCAGAAAATAAAAATTATATTTCCAAACTCACATTAAATGTCTAATCTCTACAATTAAGAAACATAGATTCGGAATTGGATTAAGAAAACGACCCGGGCTGGGAAGATAGCTCAGTCAGTAGAGTGCTTGCCTTGCAAGCATAAGGCCATGGGTTTGATCCCCAGCACCAAAAAAAGAAAAAAGAAAACAAAAAACAAAACCCAACCATAAATTATTTACAAATGACTCACCTTGCATACAATGATATCCACAGACTGAAGGCAAAAGGATGGGAAAATAGAACCTATAAGCAATAAGGGGTGGCTACTTTCTTATCAGACAAACTAGATTTCCAGCAAAAGTTAATCAGAAGAGACAAAGAAGGTCACCTCACAGTGGTTAAGGGAATCATCCAACAAGATATAATGACTGAAAATATTTATGCCCCAAACAATAGTGCATGTATTTACATAAAACAAACACATATCTTTATAAACAATTAAATAGACCTCACTACCATAATAGTGGGAGATTTCAACATAACTCTTTCAACTTTAGTGAGGTCACCTAGGCATGAACTAAGTAAAGAGTCTTCAGAACTAAAAAATACTGTTAATCAAATGGACCTAACACATATCTATAGAATATTTCATCCACTGAAAACTGACTTCACCTTCTTAGCAGGACCTGGAACTTTCTCTAACATGGACCATATATTAGGGTACAAATTACCTATTAGCAAATACAAAAAAAAAAAAGGTAATTTCTTATATCCTATCATATCGTAATGGAATGAAATTAGAAATCAAAAAGAAGAGAAAAAATAGAAACCATTCCAACACCTGGAGATTAAATAATATACTTTAAAATGAAAAATGAATTTCTGAATGATTTAGAGGAGAAATATAAAAATTCTTATAAACAAATGAGAATAGCAATTTAATATATCAAAATCTCTGGGTCATTATGATAGCAGTTCTAAGAGGAAAGTATATAGAACTAAGTTCTTATATTAAATACATAGAAAGATGCCAAATAAACAATCTAACAATACTCCTCAAGGCCCTAGCAAAAATAGAACAAATACCAAAATCAGTAGAAGACAGGAAATAATTAAAATCAGAGCCAAAATCAATGAAATTGAGAATAAAAAAATATACAAAGGATCAATAAAAGAAAGAATTTGTTCTTTGACAAAATAAGTAAGATTGATAAACCCTTAGTCAAATTAACCAAATTAGGAAGAGAAAGAAGACCCCAAATAACAAAATAAAAGAGAGAAAAAAGTTATCACCACAGACACTACCAAAATCCAGAGGATTTGAAACTTCATATTTCAATAGTCTAGAAAACTTGAAGTTATTGACAAATTTCTAAAGTCATATGACCTTCCTAATTGAACCATAAAGATATAGAAAACTCAAACCAATATTAAGTAATAAAATTGAAATAGTAATTAAAAGCCTTCCAACAAAGAAAAGTCTAGGACCACAATTATTCCCAGCTGAGTTCTACTAGACCTTTAAATAAGGACTAATGCCTATCCTCCTCAAATTATTTAACAAAACAGAAAAGAAGGGAACATTGCAAAATTCATTCTATAAAGCCAGTTATCACCCCAGTATCAAAATCAAACAAAGACACATTAGGAAAGAAAACTTCAGACCAATATCCTTGATGAAAATACATGCAAGAGTTCTTAATAAAATATGGCAAATCACATTAAAAACATTAAGATGATAGTACATGGTGGGTTGGTTCAAGATGTACAAATCAATAAATATAATTCACCATTTAAGTAGAATTAAGGGCAAGAAGCACATGATCATCTTAATAGATACGAAAGAAATTGGATAAGACCTTAAAAGATGGAAAGACCTCCTGTGTTCTCGAATAGGCAGAATTAATATTATCAAAAAGACCATACTACCTAAATCATTATATAGATGGAATACAATTCCTATCAAAATACAATGACATTCTTCACAGAACTAGAAAGAACAGTTCTAAAATTCATTTGGGCCAGACATGGTGGCACACACCTGTCATCCCAGTGACTGGGGAGGCTGAGGCAAGAGGATCACAACTTCAAAGACAGCTCAGCAACTTAGCAAGGCCCTAAGCCACTTAACAAGACTGTGTCTCAAAATTTAAAAAATAAAATACAAAGTGCTGGGGATATGGCTCAGTGGTTAAGTGCCCCTTAGTTCAATCCCAGGTACCTAGAACTCATAAGTGAATTCAGTAAAGTAGCAGGTTACAAGATCAATGCCCATAAATCCAACGCGTTTTTATACATAAGTGATGAATCTTCAGAAAGAGAAATTAGGAAAACTACCCCATTCAAAATAGCCTCGAAAAAAATAAAATACTTGGGAATCAATCTCACAAAAGAGGTGAAAGACCTCTACAATGAGAACTATACAACACTAAAGAAAGAAATTAAAGAACACCTTAGAAGATGGAAAGATCTTCCATGTTCTTGGATAGGAAGAATTAATATTGTCAAAATGGCCATACTACCTAAAGTGCTATACAAATTCAATGCAATTCCAATTAAAATCCCAACGATGTACCTTACAGAAATAGAGCAAGCAATTATGAAATTCATCTGGAAGAATAAGAAACCCAGAATAGCTAAAGCAATCCTTAGCAGGAAGAAACAGGGGGTACTGCAATACCAGATCTTCAACTCTACTACAAAGCAATAGTAACAAAAACGGCATGGTATTGGTACCAAAATAGAAAGGTAGATCAATGGTATAGAATAGAGGACACGGACACAAACCCAAATAAATACAATTTTCTCATACTAGACAAAGGTGCCAAAAATATGCAATGGAGAAAAGATAGCCTCTTCAACAAATGGTGCTGGGAGAATTGGAAATCCATATGCAACAGAATGAAACTAAACCCATATCTCTCACCATGCACGAAACTAAACTCAAAATGGATTAAGGACCTCGGAATCAGACCAGAGATCCTGCAGATTATAGAAGAAAAAGTAGGTCCAAATCTTCACCTTGTTGGTCTAGGACCAGACTTCCTTAACAGGACTCCCATAGCACAAGAAATAAAAGCTAGAATCAACCACTGGGATAGATTCAAACTAAAAAGCTTTCTCTCAGCAAAGGAAATTATCAGCAATGCGAAGAAAGAGCCTACAGAATGGGAGAATATCTTTGCCAATCATACTTCAGATAGAGCACTAATCTCCAGAATCTATAAAGAACTCAAAAAACTTTACTCCAAGAATTCAAATAATCCAGTCAACAAATGGGCTAAGGAAATGAATAGACACTTCACAGAAGAAGATCTACAAGCAATCAACAAACATATGGAAAAATGTTCAACATCTCTAGTAATAAGAGAAATGCAAATCAAAACCACCCTAAGATTCCATCTCACCCCAATTAGAATGGCGATTATCAAGAATACAAGCAACAACAGGTGTTGGCGAGGATGTGGGGAGAAAGGTACACTCATACATTGCTGGTGGGGCTGCAAATTAGTGCAGCCACTCTGGAAAGCAGTGTGGAGATTCCTTAGAAAACTTGGAATGGACCCGCCATTTGACCCAGCTATCCCACTCCTTGGCCTATACCCAAAGGACTTAAAATCAGCATATTACAGAGATACAGTCATATCAATGTTCATAGCTGCTCAATTCACAATAGCCAGACTGTGGAACCAACCTAGATGCCCTTCAATTGATGAGTGGATAAAGAAACTGTAGTATATATATACAATGGAATATTACTCAGCCATAAAGAATGATAAAATTATGGCATTTGCAGGCAAATGGATGAAATTGGAGAATATCATGCTAAGTGAGATAAGTCAATCTCAAAAAGCCAAAGGACGAATGATATCGCTAATAAGTGGAGGATGACACATAATGGGGGGGAGGGAAGGGTTAGTGTTAGGGTTAGAGTTAGGGTTAGGGAGGGGGGCAAGTATGGAGGAAGGAAGTACTGTATAGAGGGTAAAGAGGGGTTAGAGGGGTGGGGGGAAGGGAAAAAATAACAGAATGAATCAAACAACATTACTCTATGTAAATTTATGATTACACAAATGTTATGCCTTTACGCCATGTACAAACAGAGAAACAACATGTATCCCATTTGTTTACAATAAAAAAAAAATAGAGGAAAAAAAAAACTACATTAAGATTTTGTCTTTCAGTCAGAATGACAATTATCAATAATATAAATTACAATAAGTGTTGGTGAGGATAGTGGGGGAAAAGTACACTCATATATTGTAGTTGGGACTACAAATTAATAAAACCACACTGGAAAGCAGTATGGAGAGTCCTCAAAACCTAGACATGAAACCACCATATAATCCAGTTATCCCACTTCTCAAGTCTATTTTCAAAAGATCTAAAATTAGCATGCAGAAAAATTCACAATAGCTAAGCTATGGAACCATCCTAGTTGTCAATCAACAGACAAACAGAAAAAGAAAATTTTATATATATATATATATATATATATATATATATATATATATGCTATGGCGTTTTACTCAGTTATATAGTTGAATAAAATTATTTGTGGCATTTGTTGGTAAACAGATAGAACTGGAGAACATCATGCTAAGTGAAATAAGCCAGATCTAGAAAGTCAAAAGTCAAATGTTTTCTCTCATATGTAGAAGCTAGACCAAAATATGGAACAAGAAGAAGAAGAAGAAGAAAGGAAGAGAAAAGATAAGGTAGAAGAGGATATCATGAAAATAGAAGAGAGATCAGTGGATTAGAGGAAGGGCATTGAGGGGAAAGGGGAAAGGAGGAGGGATGGGAAAAGAGAAGAAAAGCAGAGTGGGATGAATCTGATTGACTTTCCTATGCACATATATGATATACCATGGCAAATTTTACCTTCATGCATATCCACAATGTACTCATTAAAAAAAAAAAAAAACATTTAAAAAGGGTGGGGATGCCACCCTGGACATGAATTTGATGGATGGTATAACAGAAGGAAATACTCAGGCAGGGACACCAGAGTCAAGTAATATAGGGCTAGAAAATGATAGAGAAATAGATTAGGGTGACCATGGTGGCCTTGAGGTTTTCCTCAACTTTATAAATTTTAGACAAGCTCTTAACTGCCTCAAGGTTCCAGTTCTCAGACTGGTCCTAGTCTTCACATGATTCAGAGGGCCTTATAGTCTATGTCTTTCCCCTCCCTTTTCTCAGATCATTTACTTTTGCAATCTTGTAGTTATAAATTCTTTGTCCCTTTGAAATGTAAATATTTTTTTAATACTTCTCCCAGTTTCACCATTCAGGATTTCTTTCTCAAGTACTTGGGGAATCATCTTCTGGAAATGCACTCATCAAGGAAGAAAGGTCTCTACTTTCCAGTCTCTGCAGAATGATAGGGGCTATTCACTGGGTACCTTTATCCGAATTGTAAAACTACCTTCTATTGAAAACAGGAGGAACTTTATTTTTTCTTTGAATAGGCCAGTTAGCAAACACAAATGGTTACTATCCCCCAACCACACTCAGGTCTAAAACTTTTCCCACCCCTTTCTAAAATGTCTCATCCTCATCCTAAACTCTCTTCAGAGTTACAACAGAGTTGGGTCTCATTTTCCCTGATTGTATGACTTTGAATATAGTCCTCCTTACCTGTTTAACTTTTCCCAGAGCAATTTTGTTTCATGGGACCAATTTTTTTTTTTTTTATGTGAAACATATTTGCTGAATTACTTTGAGGTGGTAGGCAAAATTATAGATAAAAACTAGGTTCCAGGTATCATAAGTACTTAACAAGCAAGAGCATCAAAGATACTTACCATAGAAGCAGTGAGAAGCCAAAGCGGGTTTGAAGCAGACTGGGGATGGGTGATGGAATCAAACTTACATTTTGAAGAGATCACTAAGGCTGCTATGTGGAGAATGGATCAGTGGTGACAAAGGTGGATGCAGCTAAGACTGTTTAAGAGAACATAGCTTCAGTCCAGTTAAGAAGCAGTACTTGCCCTAGGGAGATGGTGATGGAGATGGGAAATATTTAGAAATCTGAGATATATATATATATAATGTGCATGTGCCTACCACCCCATATCGGTAAGTCATTTTTGGAACACAGAAAGCAGAAAGAGTTTAGATTAAATGAACCTGTGTTTTAAACTTGAGCTGCACTGAGAGAGAAAGCTAAAAGAAGGGTAAGTCTGGGGGTAAAGAGATCATAAGTTATGAATTAGAAGTGCTTGAGGAACATGCAAATGGATCTGTCATGAGAACTTAGGTATGTGAGGCTAAACTTCAATGGAGA
This sequence comes from Sciurus vulgaris, assembly GCF_902686455.1. Lineage (NCBI taxonomy): Eukaryota > Metazoa > Chordata > Mammalia > Rodentia > Sciuridae > Sciurus > Sciurus vulgaris. The sequence continues at coordinate 62,329,583 of NC_136467.1, forward strand.
AGTAAGAGCTAAAAAACAATGTAGCTTTTTGGATTCATGTTAGAAAGAGATGACAAATTAGTAGACGGAAGAGAAAAAGAATAGAGGAGGAAATGAATCCTAGGATACAGTTATGTGAAATTGTGAATTTCAATGATTTGAATAAAAGGCAAAGTCCGTACATCGGACATAAAAAAGTGAACACAGATGAAGGAAGAAAACCTGAGAACTGTACTGCTACAAAAATCAAGGCAAGAGAATTTTCAGTGAGGCAGTTATCACTTAGAGTGATTTTCCCAAAACAAAAAAACAAATGGAAAACAAAACTCAAACAAAAAGAACTTTGAATTTGGCAACAGAGGACTCCTTGATTATTAAGAATATATAAAGCCAGGTGTCATGGGCATGCCTATAATCCCAATGACTGAAGAGACTGAGACAGGAGGATCTCACAATTGAGGCCACCCTGGGAAACTTAGCAAGGCCCTGTCTCAAAAGAAAAATAAAAAAGGAATGAGGGCATAGTTCAGTAGTAGAGGGCCCAGCATTCAATCCTTGTGCCCACCTGCCCAAACAAAATGTTATTTTGGAGGGAGTAAAGCACTTAGAAGTCACATTGAAGTGAATTCAGGAAGAATTTGGGGAACGTGTATTGAAGCCAGGAAGTGTAAAAAAGAAATCAAAAAGTAAGACTTTGAAGAAGAGGAGATCAAGACCAGCAGAGAGAATATTTTCGTTCAGCTAAGATTTTCAGATTGAAGAGATTTGAACATGTTTAAATGCCAATGGGGAGACAGTTCAAAAGTAAAGAAGGGCTTAAAATGTCAGATAAAGAGAAAAATCAATAACAGAATTCCTTTGACTAACATCTTCCTATTTCCCTCTCTATCCCATTCCTGGTAACTACCATTCTACTGCCTGTTTCCAGGAGAATGACTTTTTTATCCTACAGACAAGTGAGATCATGTAGTATTTGTCTTTCTGTCCTGGGCATATGTCATTTAGCATGGTGACTGCAGTTACACTATAGCTTTACTGTATTGTGTACTTAAAATTTGCTAATTAGATCTGAAATGTTTCTAACAAGGAAAAAATATGAAAAATTATGGACATGTTTTCATTAGCTTGATTATGGTAATCGTTTTTCAATGTAAACACATTTTATCAAAATTTCATGTCAGATACTGTAAATACATGCAATTTTTATTTGTCAATTTTACTCCAATAAAGCTAGAAAAATGGTATGGATTTCCTAATAGGGTGGGTTTTAAGCAGAGTGAATGAAGACTTAAAATATTCAACTGAATTGACCTCTGATTTCAAAACATTTATATTAAACATACATAATATTATACTTTTGCTGTAAGATCTATTATATTAGGAGAAAATAAGAAAGCCTGGATGGATTTATTTTTAATAAAACAGAAACTTGTTGAATGTTCTTAAAATGGATTATAGAATCTTAAAGATTAAAGTCAGTCAATAAATAGAGGCTGCACAAGTTAAATATAAAAATTAAAATGCACTTATGATTCATGATGAAGTGATTAAAATGAAGTTAATAATCAAATACTTTCATGTCGAATGTGAAAGTCATGTACAAATGATCCAGCAAAACAAAGACATAATAAGTTTTGGAATGAACTAAAGATTAGAAATGGAAGACTCTGACATGTTGAAAGAACCACTTGCAGTAAGTTTTGCTCAATTTCTTGTGACTATGATTAGCCTCATTCAAGGAAGCAGCAGCTGATCACAGCTTAGGATCCAGATAAAATCACATTCGGGGACTAAGTGAACATTTGAAGGTCCTCTATGAATAGGGAGAAAGGAGGACGAAAACAAACAGGAGGAAAGACTCAGGACACACAGACCCAGCCTGGCCTGCTCATGGCTGATCCTAAATTTATTAGGAAAGACTTTCCAGAAGAATGCATTACCTAAAAGAAATATGAAGAATGAAAGACAGGTACTAAGCTAAGCACATCATACAATAATTCTCTGGAAGGAAAGAATGAGGTTATGACAAATTACAGCATAATAGAGAAACTGATATACCAAGTGTGGCCAAGTAAAAGATACATTGAATTACTGGGGGAAAACAGAGTACATGTTGTTCTGCTCCTTTCTTTAAGAGATGAGAAAATGAAGGTTAGCCAATTAAAAAAAAAAAAAAAATTACCAGGGAAGATAGAATCTGTGATATGATTTTTCTACAGAATAGTTGTAATTTTATACAAACTAACATTTTCAGCAAAAATAAAAAGCATTCCTAAAGATTATCTTTACATTTATATTGTACAAAGAAATTTAGACAGATTAATTTCAATCACATCTAAGAGATGTAGCATAAAATGCATATAAGCACAACAGTGTAAGGAAAAAGCATTTAAACCTTTTTGTAAATAAAATCATCTTATTTTCTCACTCAGCTTTTTTTCTCTCTCTCTTTTATTCTTCCTTTTCTTAAATCTGTCTCAGATTAATGACATTTCTGTTACTGTGAATGGAGTTGGGATGTCAATGTTTAGCAGTGTTTATTTTATCAAAATGCTGAGGCTTATAAGCTGATTTGGCTTTTGCTACATCAGCACAAAACCAATATAACCAGGTCATAAGACACTGTCTGCTTATAAAAGCAATTTTCATGGACTAACATTAACAAAAAGATAAAAGAAAATATTCTTGTCAAGAGTAAACAGCAAAAGAAAAAGAAGTACAACAGTGTAGCCAAAATATTTTGTACTTTCTAAAGAATATACAATTTAAATATAGAGAGTATTGTAAACATACACCTAATATTTAAAATGTACAAAAATTAGTTAAATTTCTGGTAGAATTCTAAATAAGATTTGTTACCTGAAAATTATTAGACTCTTTGAAAGTTTCAAATAACTAAGGGATTTTTAGAAATTTTGAATATTTAGAACATTTATAGAGTTTTTGAACTAAGATAAATTATAAGGAAGGTGTCTTGTAATTTTATTTCTATCCTTTTTAAAATGTTATAAAAGCTTAAATAAGGGGATATTTGTGTCACTAGCATGTCTCCTTTTCTCTTCATGGGAGCAAAGCAGTCTACAAACCATTTTCTTTTTAAAGAATATTTTCAGCCTAAATAAAATCTGTGCTTTGATACACAAATGAAAATTTCAACAACTATGTTCATTTAGTTTCCTGTCAAATACAAATTAAAACTAAGAAACCATCTTATGCTCATTGGTTTTACTTTTATAAGCCTGTAAGACTGCCTAAAATTGCAAGAAAATGTCATTATCAATATTTGATAGTAAGAATTTAGAATTAATTTTTCAAATATTCTCCAGAAGAAAGTTTGTCTTTACAAATGAAAATGTACATTTAAGTTTAATTGTGTTTTATATGCATAACCCCAACGTATCAATAATACAGAGGGAATTGTGTACCCATTTTAATATGCATTATCATTCATAATACTTAAAGTGCTCACTTCAATTCAGGCTTTTTAAAAAGTGAAGCAGATGACCATGTGACACACACCAATAATCCCAGCAAGTGGGGAGGCTGAGACAAGAGGATTACCAGTTCAAGGCCAGTCTCAGCAATGTATGGAGTCCCTAAGCAACTTGGGAAGATCCTGTCTCAACATAAAAAAAATAAAAAGGACTGTGGATGTAGCTTAGTGATAAATTACCCATGAGTTCAGTGTCCAGTATCAAAATAAATAAATAAATAAAGCAGCAAACACCCCTAATAGTTTGAAATAACTTTAAAAATACTTAATAAAGGAATAGATTTCATTACTTTTGATTGTTAAAACAATCAGGAATAAATGTTTTAACTCCTTTATCATACTGACGGCAGAATTACTTGAACCTTTATGTATAAATGAACATGGAAAAAATTACTCTAAGGAAAGAGGGCTATTTCTGATCAATTTTTCATAATTACCAAGATAAATTTGGTGTTCCTTGGAATTTACTCAAATTATTACTTTTCAATCAATCTCCCATGACAGATTATATTTCTAAATATTAAATACTTGGTTATATGTACTATAATTGTATTTCCTATTTTACTATGGAAAGGTTTCATGCAATAATATTTAATATGTGGTTTGAGAGGAGCCCATACCAAAATCTCCCTTGATAAGGGAGAATTTGGCTGAGATTTGCATTTTAATTTTTTATTACAGTAAATAAATTACCAACAATACTAGAACATATGTGCTAGGTAACAACAGCTGAGCCCTATCTGGACTCATCTGACCTTGGTCACTAGGAAATTAGAATTAATTCAGGAAAACAGGACTGGAGCCATATGTGGTTCATATCAGAGGTGGATCTGAGTCTAGTGCAGTGATCTGAAAAACATTTGGTTGTTAGCAAACCTGTCAGTCCTTGGAATAATTTTGGCAGTTCTATCTCAAAGCATCTGCAGTCTTTTAAAACAGGATATTTGAAGGGAAGGACAATGAAATAGAGAGAAATCTCTTCTCAGTGTTACTATGGAATAATAGAGGAAGAAAAGAGAGCAGCTTCACTGAGCATAATATGACAGCCATCATGTTTAAAACCATTTGGTGCAGTTAATGACAGTTTTTATTTCTTAGGTGGCTGAAATAGTATTTGATAGTTTATTCTATACCACTCAGAATCCCTCATAATGAGTATCCTGGTTACTGTATTTTATTCTATAAATGAGACATCATTAAATTATTTCTGCTCAAATGTTACCTTTCTAATAAATAATAGCAATCAACAATATATTTAACTGCTATGTGGTCAAATTGAAATACAGTTAAGAAATTTGACCTCACTGGGCCTAAGTAGGAACTTGAATACTCCACAATTTCTCAGCCACATCTATTAAAAATTTTCTTACCAAAATCATAGAAATGTCATGAAGAATAAATGAGTAAATTCTTCTAAAGTCATTTTGACAAACCATAAAAATCTCTCAGGAGGCAAAATTTATTCAAGTTTTATGTAGTTAATCATTAGAGAAAGATAATGACTCTCTGTTGTGACTAGCATGTATACATAGTGTTTTTATATATTACTTTATATTTAGAATAATTTATAATGTTTTAGGAATATGAAAATAAGCTACCTCTTTCTTTTTTATATAATGGGATCAAATCAGTATAGTAGGCAAATTAGCAGATGCACCCTGAGCCTTTGTGGAGGGAGGGTGTTTAATCAACATGACCTACAATGTCAGACTTTCCAGGCAAACAGGCTCAGAGGCACAAAAATTTTATGCTAAATTTGAGCTCATTTCATTCAATAATTCACTTACTCATTCATTCCCTTATTCTTCTTTTCCGGTATTCGTTGAGCATCAGGTTATTATAAAAGACCATGACAGGCACTGGACAGGCAAAGTTTAACCAAAAACAAAGTATGGCTACTTTCCTGGGAAAGCTTATATTCTCATGATGCTTGACAAACTAAGCATTATAACGTGGTGTGATAACTGCCATGACAAATGACATCAAGATGTAGCCTAAAGTGATGAAGCATGATATGACACAAATCAGTAGAAATAATTCCCACTTTTTAAATAATCACTCACAATTTTACTGGGTCTCTTACTCCTCTCTGTAAATGAAGTCCTCAACTTTGAATAGTAGTGCCAAAAAATAAAAGAAGCAAACACTAAACAGTAACATTGCTCTACATTTGAAACTCTTAAAAAATTATCTTTTTTTAAAATTTCATCATAATACTTCAAGATAATATGTATAGGTGTTTATGTGTGTTACATATACACACACATGTATAACCAAAAATGTATGTATATTAGAATACACACATAATAAATTTTCATTTCTCCTTTTCATGTTTTCCCTTCTAGTTCTGGAGATCAAATCCAGTTTCTGGATCATGCTAGACAATCACTATTTTAAATAGTAAATAAATGACTTTATTGGAACCTAGGGAGAAGAGATGAAGGGATGAACCATTCTAATAATGCCACCATCCACTGACTTGACAAGTCTAGTTGATCACAATAATTATGAATATGTATAAAATAATTGCATCAGTGATGACATGCATCGTTAATTTGGGGTACATTTAAATGAGATGAGCCATACTTTAACCTGGGTACTGCTCTTCTTACCCATAATTCACTTCTCTAGCACATCTACATGCCTCGTTCCTTCACTCTTCTCTGATCTTCACTCACATGTGACCTCTTACAGATGACTTCCAGTACTTGCCCTATGTACAATTGCAACCCTTCCATTACTGCAGATGCACCCCATATTCCTCCTGCTTTTGATCTGTAGCATTTAATGATTATGTAGAATATTCTGTATTCCTCTTTATATTTATACCTCAGTTCAGTTTGTATCTTCACCCATTAGAGGATAAACTCCATGAGGGCAGAGAGCTTTTTGTCAATTCTTACAGTCTTTTTACCACAAATAGTGCCTCACCTGGTAGATTGTAGAAAATAATAGATATTTATTGAATAAACTAGAAAAATGCATAAATGAATGAATAAATGTATTCTATGTAATTATTTCTATTGTGCCAGGGTTTAAAAGAGAATGATATTAATTTTTTTTTTATATTTTACTAATTCCTTGATCTTTATTAATTTAATTTCTAGTATTAGCATCCTTAGTAATCTCTGATAAATAATTTCTTCTTTCTAGATCTCAATTTGCTCAATTGAGGAATAAATAGCCAAGGCCATATATACATGCTGAGACGTATTTCAGTAGAGACAGTTTATATATCTATGAATATTTAGATGAATAAATAGACAGACAGTTATTTCTTTTTCTCAGACTTTGCTATGTTATGCCATATTCAAACAGGAAAAAATATCACTGGCCTAGTTTTAAAGGAAAGCATAAAGATAGCCACATCATTGCTCTATATAAATAATTTTAAGCTCTATTTAACTTAAAATGCAGCTTTCAGGCATTAATGAAAAGAAGCATTTCACACTCCATATATGTCAAGGATGGGAAATAAAATTAGTATTGTTGTTTCATCTCCATTTCTAAATCATCACTGACCCTCTGCCTCTTGAAAACAGATACAAACCCCACCTCCTCATTTAAGGTTCACACTACTCACCCTCACTGTCAATTCCTTTTGCTACAGTCTTACATTTATTTTCTTTATGTTAACATAATTTCTACAATATTGTAGTACCCATTCATTTGTTTCTCTTTGGTGCTGAAGTAATAAACGTTTAATAATTGACTCTCTAGAAAAATGTGTGTAAGGGGAAATTGTCCTAATTGGTGGTGTTTATTGAATTTTATTTGCTTTATTTTTATTTGTTGTATTTGCTGAATTTACTCCAACTATTACTTATTTCAAAATACAGATCGTGTCATATGTACAACTGGCAAATCTTTATGTTTTTATAATCAAACAAACTGTAGAATCTCTTAAAGTCATTTGGAACTAGATGAAGTGTACTAAGACTTCTCCTTCACCAAAAATCCTGAGAAACTTCTCATTTGTTCAAAAATCATCTCCAACAATGTTCATACTCATGCTTCAGTAACCCAAATCCATTTCCTAGAATACATTTTCAACATCTAAACCTGCTTTACTTTCAAACTCAATTACCTCACTATCTGGTTGTAACCCCCTTTATTCCTACTTTGTGTATTCAATTTCTTTACTGGACACATTTACTAATCTCATTGGAGCCTCATGCTCATTATAGTCTCTCTTTTATTTGGACCATCTAACCCAACACCAATTGTGAGTGAATTCAATTATACATGTCCTCTGAATCTATTACAAAGCAGCAACAGCATTGCAGAAGAAAATCCTACCACCTAGTGCAAAGCTTCACCAGACAGCGGACACTGCCCAGAAGTCTTACTACCTGTCTTAACTTTCTACAATGCCTATTCAAACTTCTCCTATCTTGAAAACTCAAAACCTACTGTGAACATTCATTCTTGAAAGTTGGCCTTGCCTTTACTTCACAGAGAAATATCAAAATATACCTGGGACCTACTCAAAGACCAATTCAAAACCCTTCTTACATTATTAAAAACTTTTTATATCAAAATTTTCTCTCTTTTATGGTAACCTTTCTGCCCACAGTGAATTCTTTGTGTTCTTCTTTGGATTCCACTACCTTCTTGTATTCTTTTAAGACATCTTACCCAACCATTTCTTTCTTGTCACTTCCTTGCAATTGATTAAACTTTAACACGTCTTAGTCCTTTAGGTTTTAACTTCCTTTATACCTTCCCCCATACTTAACATTATTTTTTGTCCACTTTACAACAGAATTATTCAGAGTTGTCTTTAACCTAGCACTTAAATCTGCCATCCAGTTCATTCTTTATTTGAAATAAATCTGAGTAAACATGCTAAATCTCCAAATATTTCTAAATCTAAATATATTCGAACTTGAGTTCATTAACTGCTACTCAGCATGCAATGCTCTTAACTACTCCTACATTCTTTTTTTTGTGGGCGGGGGCGTACTGGGGATTGAACTCAGGGGCACTCACTGAGCCACATTCCCAACCCTATTTTGTATTTTAGAGACAAGGTCTTTCTGAGTTGCCCTCGCTTTTGCCAAGTCTGACTTTGAACTCACGACCCTCGTGCCTCAGCCACCTGAGCCCCTGGGATGACAGGCCTGGGTCACCAAGTCTGTTTACTCCTTTCTTCACATTTTAATTAATTAATCAATTAATTAATTAATTTGGTACTAGGGATTGAACCCAAGGGAGCTTAACCACTGAGTCCCATCCCCAGCCCTTTCTATATTTTATTTAGAGACAGAGTCTCCCTGAGTTGCTTAGGGTCTTGCTATATTGCTGAGATTGGCTTTGAACTCATAGTCGTCCTGCTTCAACCTCCCCAGGCCCTGGGATTACAGGCATGCATCACCGTACCTGACCATTCCTACATTCTGGAGACAGGTGCTTAACAGCTTTCCTCATATCCTCTACTGCTTTTAAACCATCCAGGACACTGTGATAGCATGGCCCTTCTGAATCTCAAATTCGATCATATCAACCCACAACTTTAACTCATTTGTAACATTCCATGTTACATTTGTGATTTGATAAATGGTTCCCTGTTACTCTTGAGATCAAAGAAGATAACTGTCTACACAGCTCTAGCAGAGATTACTAGTTGTCTATCCATTTGCTCCTTATTCCTTTCTTATAGAATATTCCTATTCTTCTTTTCATAATAGGTTGGACATGTGACCTTATTATGCCCAATGGTACAATAATGAAACATTAAAGGAACCTCTGATGAACTCTAGATGATAAGGCAGACTCAGTTGGCTTCCTTAGACAAAATGTACGTCTCATAGTATAGTATGGCCATCTTTGCATTTTTTTTCAATTTATTCTTTTTAGTTATATGCAACACCAGAATATGTCTTCACATTATCACAAAAGCATGGAACACAACCTACTTTAATTCAGTCCCCAGGACTTCCTCTCCACTTCTGGCCCTACCCTCCACTCCACTGATCTCTCTTAAATCCATTTACACTTAACTTCTTTTTTTTTTTTTTTTTTCTAATTGGTGTCTCGCTGATACTAGAACCCACCATACCACATCCATGCATGCAGTTTTTAATTATATATTCTGTTTAATGATTATTTGGTTGAGTTGTGTGATCTTCATGGCTCTTATTGGTTTCCATTGTAGTCCCATAGCTATTACTGATACTGACAGGCACTCAATAAATATTTGAAGGAATGGATGCAGTAAGTTAATGAAAATATATAAGGACAATTAGCTATGAAGCACAGGTTACTTAAAATATGATATTATTAAAGAGGTATCCTAAGAAAAATTCAATAATACATCTTTCTTAGTTCAGAGAAATATTAACTATCCATTAAATTATAATAAAATAGCTGAAGGAAATATTCAAATCAATCACAAAATTGTATTAAATGCCATTTTTATGCATGTAAATTTAAATTATAGGCTAATTTTCATTAACATTAGAATCCTTTAAAGGAAGTCAGATTGAAAATGTTCATAGATGATTTTCTTAATACTCTTATTAACTGAGGAAATTTTATGTGTAAAATGCTATACTAGGTATTGTAAGAACACAATGTTATTTAAGTCCTCATATCCCTGTGAGATAGGTTTTATGATATTCATCACAATGATGGGAAAAGTGAGATAAGAATAATTAAATATATGGACCAAGTTTTAAAGAAGATTCTTAAATCATATACTAAAGAAAATTTTAATATATTATAAAAGTGAGCATGATTTTTTCCTGAAATTGCTTTTACATAATAAACCTTTGTTATTGTCTAACATAATGATTTAGATATAGGACAAAATATTCTTTACAAAATAAATAAGGTGAAATAGAGTAGGTACAAAACAAATATATCTCCTAATTCCAACCAAAATATTATATGCAATTAAATTTAAAAGTAAACACACAAAATGCCTATGCAAAAGGATAAAATACATATATAGAACTAAAATAAGAGTGAAATCTAAGGAAAATGAAAACTTCAGTAAAAATATCAAAAGAAAAAATAGTCCAATAAGCAGAATTACATGCATAGTACAATCAGGTTAGGTAGCTTTCCAGAATAATCTTTTGAAGTTAATTCCAAACAAAATGTTGAGTGGTTCCTAAATAAATCTAAATTTAGTCTCAAGAGGATAGTAGGATTGTTTGGGTATGTGATTGTGTGTGATATGTGGTCAACCTGTACAACTCCTACAACATCCCCTGTTCAAGTTTAAATCCCATGGGTAGTATAGACAAAATAAACAGAGAAGCTAAAATTGATCCAACTCCAGGCAAACACACATGAACAACATTGAGTAAGTATCCACCATTCACCAGCTTTGAATTACTTCCATTTGGCAATGCCATCAACTACAGGTAAGGCAAGATAGGTAATTACAAGATTTATGATCTTACACTGTTCTCCACCAAAGGCAATTGGAGAAACAACCTAATTGTATTTTATACTGAATGAATACTTTTGTATTTAACTTAAGCTACTTTCATTATGATTTTTTTCAATTGTTTTGATACAAACCTCTCCTAGAATCTTCTACTACCTTCACCTTAACCGTGGAGATAGCTAGATTATAAGTAACTATTTCTCTAATTAGTATTTCTTTGCTTTGTACCTGTTATGGTTTGGATGTGAGGTATCCCCCAAAAGCTCAGATGTGAGACAATGCAGGAAGGTTCAGAGGAGAAATGATTGGGTTGTAAGAGTCTTAACCCAATCAGTGATTAATCCCTGATGGGATTAATTGAAGTGGTAGAGTGGGCTGGAGGAGGTGGGAATTGGGGCATGGGTATGGGGTATATATTTTGTATCTGGAGAGTGGAGTCTCTCTCTCTCTCTTTGCTTGCTGATCACTGTAATGTGAGCTGCTTCCCTTTACCACCCTCTCCTCCCATGATGTTCAGCATTACTTTGAGCCCTGAGGAGTGGAGCTGGCCTTCTATGAACTAAGATCTCTGAAACCAGGAGCCCTCAAACTATTCCTCCTCTACAGTTGTGCTGGTCAGGCCATTTAGTCACAGCAGTCAAAAAACTGATTAAAACAGTACCACATACTACCTAATAATCATTATTATTTATTTATACATAGACTTTTAGGTTGTCATTTTTGTAGTATGCCAAATATATTGCCAGTTTCTTATTCTGTTCAAGTATACAAGTTCATACCTACAATTGTGTTTTGATCTTGCTGCTGTTGCTTTTTTATAATAATCCCCCATCTCAGAATTAGAGTTCCCCATGTGAACGGCTACATGTCTCATCAATTTATTCCTGCTTGCAAAAGCTTAAGTTCTATTTTGCTTTTGTTCAGTAGGCTCCATTTTAGGAATTCCCAGGCCAGACCTGTCTTTCTCCATAGATATGGTCATTCTGAAAGACTGAATTGCATCAAGGTCTCTATATCAGAGACCTACGTTGTCTTCCTAGAAAGTCCAGCCCTGCCTTTTGTCACAGGTAACCTGTGGTATGATCTACAGAACTTTCAACTTCCATTCCAGATGAAACAATCACATCTTTAGAGTGGATTACCAAAATATAGGGCACAATATTCTACCAAAGCAACTACTAAACTAGGATCCCAAATGACAGTTAAAGAACTTATTCTGTACATACATGTTTATATTTAGTCAGTCAATCATAACAAAACTTAGGATGAAAAACCTACTTAACTGAGAAATTTAATTTTCTTCTAATTTATTCAACAAATTCACATACAATTTTCATCTTGCTTTGTGGACTTATTTTGAAATGTTATATAGTTGAGAATGGATAACTAATTTGTTAAATTGTAAAGAAAAAAGTCATTTAAAAAAAAATAAACTAAATTAAGAAATGCAGAGAATTATTTTTGACATCGCCAATGAACTTTAAAAACAATATAAATTATTTGGGTAAATATCTAACTCTATTCTAAAAATCAAGAAAACAATTTGACATATTTATATTCAGAGCTTTTCATCTTTAAATGGGTTGGCATCTGCCTAGCTGTACTGTGTTTGAAACCAAGGAAGAGAGGTAATGTGTCTATTTAAAACACAAATGACTCCCACTCACAAAACTAACTTTTAAATGTAAAATTTATTTTGGATTGGAGTGAAGTTCCAAGGACACTTTAAAGAAATTATAATCACAATTTAACCTTCTAAATACATAGGCAGAGGTGGCTCAGCTGTGACTAAAAATGCATGAGAAATAGATATCGATGAATTTAGATAAATAAGAGAAACATCAACTGAAAATATGTTGCAAAATGAAAATTTACCCCAAAGTGTTTGAATGAAAAATGTCAATAAATCTCTAAAACTCAGTAAAATTCTCGAGTATAATCTTCACTAACATTAATGGATGTTAACATTTATTAAATGTGTACATTAGCAAATTCTTAACTGAAATCTAATGAATAACATTGGTAAGAATTGTGTTAAATATGAAAGTCGTGCAAAATAAAACTAAACTACAGAAAACATAAAGTTGGATGGATTCTTTATAAGTGTATGTTTACAAAACTATTCATTCTGTAGAGGATTATTTTAAATGTAAAAGAAAAAGTAAAAGAACCCATTAAGATTCCATATCTTGCCTGAGAAAACAAAAAGTGGATTCTCTGCCAAAAAAGCATTACTTTTTTCACTAATATGCCTTTGTTACATTCTTTGCTTCTCATATGACCTTTTGTGACTATTGTCAGGAAGCATATAGTGTTTTATGAAAAGAAAATGAAAGACAATTTATTTTTATCTAGACATTATCAATTAACACCCATAAATGACTATTTCACTTTCAAATCAAGCCACTTTATTTTTGATTTCTTAAAGTGACTTGATTTGAAAAGCTTCTCTTTTGGACTTGGCTTCAGATATTATAACCTTTTGGATAGTCCCAATATTAAAATGATTAATTCTATTTACATATATTTCCTTTTGGAAATAAAGCATTTTGAATACAACAGTGCTTGTTTAAACCACATACTATTTTGTTGTTACTATTCTAAAATCAGGGATAATTTTCTGTTTGACCAAACTTCAGTAAGGCTCTCGAACATTCTACTAGGCACATCTATGCACTTCCTTGTAAAATACAGTTTTAGTAAAGAGCCTAGTATATTAGTTCAGCAGGAACTCTCCCTTGATAACTGCTGGTCCTCAAATTCTGTTCAGGTTCCTTGTCTTCCAACCATCTTCCAGGTGATGTCTGATTACCCTGGCCCATCTTTAGCAAAAATTTTGTGAGACTGATTTAACCAGGACCTCTTACTCCTCATGTTTTCCCTTATAAATATTTTCATCCATGAAACCCTACCATTCTCCCTGGCTATAAGTTTATAGTGTCCCATAATTATTCTTCTGCCCCACTGAGAAAATCCTATTGCAGTGATTCCTGTACCAAAGGCAATGGTCCTGAATAAAATCTACCTTACCATACTTGAACAAGCATCAATACACTTCTTTCTTTAAAGGTGCTAGTTTTCTGGCATTGCATGAAAGCATGTCCTAAAAATTATTCCACAATGAAAGCTCTAAGGTTTTTCTTAGCAATCAAAACATCAAAGGCAGCCCCTTGAGTTACTTCCTTTGTGAAGTGTTACTCATTTTCTTTAAGTATTCTACAGTGTCAGTACAGAAAAGACTTTTAACCTAAAAGTTGTTAGAAATGTTTTCATTTATCAAGAAGAATATGCTTTCTATTTTTTAAAAAATCTACATCTATCTGAAATCTCTTTAACCTCTACGTGGGTAAGATAATACCAAATTGGACATTTAAATTGAGGAGTTAAGAAATCATAGAAATAAAACACTAAGTAAAATGTTAAAGACACAGCCATGAGGACTTTGATAGTAGAAGATTAGGAAACACTGAGATGTTTGCTCTAAGAGGGCTATTACAAGGTAATGAAATAGATTAAAAGAGGATATTTTGAAGATGATTTATTAGAAGAATGCTATGATCTGGTGTGTTATTCCTAGGACTCCTTTTCTTTGGCTGGCATGGATGTGTATGTGCAATATACCTCATAGTTCCTAACTGGTAGAGAAGTAATAACCTGAAGAGATTAATGAAAATCTCATGCACCAGTGGACATGGAAAACCAGTGAGTCTCACAGCTAGGAAATCTAAAGAGTAATGTCTACAAATGAGAAGTAACCACAGCCCATTGTAAAGTGGCAGGAGGCATCTGAACACCTAAGATAAAATGCATGCAAGTGAGTAAGGATGTTAGTCTGGGGCCATTTTGACAGGAAACTTTTCCAAGAGGACAGTTGCAACAGGAAAAGGAGTACATTTTCCAATTAGCACAAATTCAGCATTTGCTGAGGTCGTTTTCACAGCAACTTCACTAGAATACTTTTGTTGATTCAAAGGAAGCTGCAGCTGTCCTGGAATGTTCTTTGCTGATGATAAATTTCTTCTAACATCATCCATCAAAAAGATGTCATGTCAAGAAGGCATCAAACCATATGGTAAAGACAAGTTTGGGGATGGCAGTTTGACTGACTCCAGCCTTAAATTTCAGCTGATACATCTTTTTGAAATAACAGTAAGCAAAAATGTTACTATAATCAAATGATTTGCCATAATAAATGCTACTTAGAAAACATCTCCTTAGGTGAAGCCACAGCAAACTTTAATAGTACTTAAAAATTTAGTTATATGATCAACTAAAATCAGACTGTGAAACTATTTCTTCAAATGTTTTCATAGGAAAACACCCAAAATGTTTGAAAATCTATTTTGAGCAAAAGAAAATGGTGTTAGAATGCCTCATAGAATATTTTAAATGTGGCTTACTTTCACAAAGCAAGCTGCATTGTTACTAAAACAATGAAATAAAAATTAAGATATCTTCAAATTCATTTTGAAAAATACTGCTTCGAATCCAGAATATAAGGAACTTTGAAGTCTTCATTCCATCCTCACAAGCAAATAGCTGAACAAAATTTAAAATCAACAGAGAGGAGATGTCAGGGAAAACCACTGACCCTGAAATTGGAAAGACAAACTGGAAGATATGGAGAATCTCAAATTACTGAAGCAGAAACTGAAAAGCAGAAACTTATATGTCCACAATACTGAGGTGGGAAAAGCTGACCTGTAGTTGATGAATTGTTGGGGGTCAGAGTAGACAAGCCTGAGAGATAAAAATTACAAGAAAGCCATCTGCTATGTGCGGACACAGCAAATAGAAGACCATATATAAAACAAGGAAGTTGGCCTTCACCAGACACTGAATTTGCTAGTCTTTATCTTGTATTTCCTAGCCTGGAGAACTGCAAGAAATATATTTATGTTGTGTATAACAACAACAAAAACAACAACAACAACAACAAAAACACCCCCAGAGGGTATGGGAGGAGAAACCATCCCGAAATATTCCAGTGTTATTTGTTCTTTTAATCAAGGCCTATTTTCAGGAGAAACTATTTTACCAGAAAATTACCTGTTGGAGTTATATAAGAGAGAACTTATCTTGGAGAAGGGAAATAACCCAAATCACGCCATCTCCAGTCTTTTATGTGGTGTCTCACCTAAGGTGCCAGGGGCACAGAAGCACTGGTCAAGTTCAAAGTCCAGGTCACATGTGAGTGCACTAAAGGACTGAGACTTAATTTTAAAACCAAAGAAATCTCCTCTACCTACCTTCTTTCTCCATTACTAAAGGCCTGTATACCATAGTTCCTATAACCCAGTACCTCACGTCTGCTTTCAACCACAACAACGAAAATTACGAGGAATATTGAAAACCGAAAAGCACATTTAAAGAGACTAAATGAGTATCAGAACCAGAGTTATATATGGCAGTAATGTAATTATCCAGCCAATATTTTTTAAAAGATCATTATACTAAGGAATTTAATGATATGCAAAAATAGATGCATAATGTGAGTACAAAGAAAAAATTTCAAGAACTATCATCATTTAATGCTAGAAATTAAAGGTCTTTTGCTACACAAAAGAAGAAAAACTGATAGTCTCTGTGGTTAGACTAGACTTAGATGGGGAAAGAATACCTGAGCTTGAAGAGATGACAACAGAAACTTACAAAACTAAAAAGCAAAGAGAAAAGACTGGGAATAAAAACAGAGTATCCAAGAAAATTAAATGACATTTAATGTAAATATGATAATATTATATCACTACAATTATAGTTTTATAATTATATCATTATATCATTATAATATTATCATTATAAGCAAAGAGAAAATAAAATGGAATATATGAAGCAACAATGGCTGAGACTCATCCCTAAGTTAATGTCAGACAGCAAACTGCAAATTCAGGAAGAACGGAAAACACAAAACAGTATAAATGTTTTTTTTAAAAAATACAACTAGATAGATATAGCATACACAATCTTCAGAAAATCAAAGATTAAGAAAAAATCATGATTTGATAGAAGGTAGGAAAAAAACATGAATAGAATAGCAGCAGTAAGAATCATATCCAACTTTTCTTCAGAAACCATACAAACAAAAGTAGAGTCAAACTAAATATTTAAATTGTTGAGAGAGTGAGAGGAAAAGAAAAAGAAGATATTGGGTGTGTAGGGGGTGGGTTGGACAAAAATACCAACTTAGAATTCTATACATTGACAAATTGACCTTAGAAAGTGGTCAGTTTTCCAAGACACAATTAATCCTTAAGGGGTATTCACCTAATGACAGAGTGTCAAAATCAGATAATGTGGAAATTTGGGGGATTATAAGAACAAATAGATGAATTCACTACTACAGCTGAGACTTTTAGCACTTCTAACAGAAATGGACAGTTTGAGTACACAGGAAATCAGTGAGGATATAGAAAAACTAAACAGTACCTTCAATCCACTGGATATTTATGATAGCTGTATAAAAATTCATCTAACAACAGCAGAATAATCATCCTTCTTATGCTTACACTGCAAATTTACCAAGATAGACTACATTCTAAACATAAACAATAAATTCAAAGGAATAGAAATAACATATTGTCTGTTCTCACACCATAATGTAATTAAACTAGAAGTTAGTGCAGGTAAGATAACCAGAAAATATTCAAATACTTGGAGATAAGGCAATATATTTCTAAATGACACATGAGTCAAAAAATAGTTCAAATCAAAATTAAAACCATTTGGACCAAATGAAACATGCAAATACAATTTTTCAAATTGAAGAGATAAGGTAAAAACAAGGCTTTAAGTAAAAATTGTAGAAGTATTCACCCATTAGAAATAAAGAAAGACCTAAAATTAATAATCTAAGTTTTCGCTTTAGGGAATTAGGAAAATACAGAAAATTAAACAAAGAAAGAAAAAAATAATAAAAAATTGGGCAAAAATAAATGAAATTTAGATCATTATAGTAAAATCAAATAAAAATAGTTCTTTGGAAATATTGATAAAATCAGTATGCCTTTCACTAGGGTAATGGAGTAAAAAAAAAAAAAGAGAAGTCTGAAATCACAAATGTTAGAAATAAAAGAGTAGAGATCATTGTATACTCCATGGACATTAAAAGGATAGTGAAGAAATGTCATTAGCTTTTTGCTTACATATTTGAGAAACTAAAAAAAAGAAAATGGCCAATTCCTTTCAATATACAGTTAGCCAAATTCACAAAATAAATAAATAAATAAGCCCACAATGTGAAAAAGCTTATGTTTATTAAATAAATTGAAGCAATAATTAAAAAAATAACTTGTAAAACAGGAAGGTCAGACCCAGAAGTGTCCTTTGATGAATTTTATCAAACATTTAAGAAAAAGAATTATTCTACTCTATACAACATCTTCTAGAGGATAAAATTACCTTCCAACTCATTCTATAGAAATATAGAAGTATTTCTCATGAATATAGATGCAAAACCTAAATAAAATTTTAGCAAATCAACTCCAAAAATGAACAAAAAGAATGGTACACCAGGGTCAATTAAGATTATTTAAAGTATTCAAAATGAGTTGAATATTCAAAAGTTAATGTAAGAATCAAAAATGGACTAAAGAAAAAATAAGATCAAACAATACATGCAGAAAAAGCATTTGACTAAACAAATATTCATGATTAAAAACTTTCTCAGCAAACTAGAAAAGGAGAGGAAATTCATTCTTTTGATGAACATCTATAGGATACCTATGACTAAAATCATACATGAGGAGAAACATAAAGCTTTATTTCTCAGATTAACATTGAGGCAAGTATGTTCCCTCTCACCATTGCTTTTGAACATTTTAATGGACGTCAAAGCTAACACAATAAGACAGGAAAAGGAAACAAAAAGTATACAGTTTAAGAAGGAAGAAATAAAACTGGTCTTGTTCATGTATCATATCATCATCTATACACAAAATCCAGAAGAATTGACAAGAAAATTCTCAGAATAAAGTTTCAAGATTCAAATTTAATACACAAAAATTAGTTACTTTTCCATATGCCAGAAATGAACAAATGTTTTTATTCTGGTTTTGGTTTTGTTACCAGAAATTGAATCCAGGAGTGCTAAACCACTGAATTCCAGACCCAGTCATTTTTATTTTCAATTTTTAGGCAGGGCCTCCCTAAGTTGCATACAGCCTCCCTAAGTTTTTGAAGCTGGCCTCAAACTTGTGATCCTCCTGACTCAGCCTACAAAGCCAACTCATTATTACTGGAACAAATATCATATAAATAGTAATAGAAATTATTAAATACCTAAAAAGAAAGAAGAAAGTTTTAAAACTAATAATCTGGAAGGTAATGAGATCAATAGTCAACATTCCATGATAAGTTCGCTTTTTCTAAGTATCTTCATCCCCCAAATTACATATATTTCTAATAAAATATATTTAATACTACCAAGTCATTTAAGAAATACATGAGTGGAAAAACACCAGAATTCTTTCCTGATAAATTGAGTTAAATTACAGATTAAACATACAGAAAGTAATCTAAAATATCATTGAATATTTAGAAAATAACAGTTTCATACAGTACATATGTGAAAAGAGAAATCATATGAAAAATTCAAACATATTTTGATCTGAATAAAAATAAAATTTATTAAAATTTATCATTTGGAGATAAACCAGTAATACTATTTATCTATATTAGGGAAAATATAAATACATTAATTAAATTAATTAATTAATTAATTCCATCTCAAGAACTAGGATTTCTTACTTTCAGATGAAATCAACAGTAAGCAGAGAAAGGACATGATACAGATTATGGTGAAAATCAGTGAACTTAGAAAACAGAAAAATAAAGAAAAATCAATGAAAAAATCTGGCTCTTTCAAATTGACAACAAAATTTACTGATCTCAAGCCAAAATGACCAGAAACAAATGAGACAAGCAAAAATTGCCAGTATCAGGAATGAGGAAAGTAGTATCACTATAGGTTTTGTAGATATAAAATAATAGGATAGCATTGTGAAAACTTTATACCATTAAGTTCAATAACAATGATGAAAAGACAAACACCTTGAAAGACCCAAACAGCCAAAGACCTTAAAAAAGAATGGATAACATGAGTAAGTTTATGTCTTTGTAGAGTAAAACTTGACACTGAAAACCTTCTACCAAGAAGACTCCATGCCTATGCAGTATCACTACAGAATTCTGCCCAATCTTTGAGGAATAACTAACACCAATTCTAAATTAACTGTTCACGAAAGCTGAAGAAGACATATTCTTACCTTATTCTATGAAGTAATATTATTTGACACCCAAACTAACAAGATATAAGAAGAAGTGAGCAAAGCAAGCATTACCACAATATATCTTGAGTATAGATATAAAGAAAAAAATAGCAAATTTGAACACACAAAACTCAACAATCTCAACAATAAAAGAAGGATAATGCACAGAAGAATGATGCACAATGACCTTCTGGGGTTTATACCAAGAATGCAAAATTGTTTTACTTAGAAAACCATCAATGCCATTCATAAAAACATGTGCTCACCTCAATAGATATTAAATTTTGAGTAAAATTCAACAATTATATTAGATTTTTTTTAAAGTAAAGAATATTTTGATTAAGTAGGAAAGAATGGACATTTCTCAGGAAGATGAAGGGTACCAAAAAAGAACTGAACCTGTTATAATTAAGAACAAAAGACACGCTTTTCTCCAAGGTCAGGAGCAAGGAAAAGATATCTGTTCTCATTATTCCTAGTCAACATTTTGTGGGTGAAGTAAATGCAGAAAGGCACAAAAACAAATGAATCACCTGAATTGAACAGAAGAGGTGAAACTCATTTTTCACAGGCAACATGATATTCTACAAAAATGTCTAATAGAACAAATAAGGGACTTTCACACATTTCCCAGGATACAGGATCAACAATAAGCAATTAATTGTTTCTGTGGAATTGAAATTTTAAAAAATAATACCTTACAGGGGCTTCAAAATAATAAAATACTTGGCAATAACTGACAGCATTAGAAACTGAGAACCAAAAAGTATTGCTGAAAGAAACTAAGTGTTCATGAAATACAGTATGTTTATTTAGTGAAAGTCACAATTCTTAAGATATCAATTCTCCCCAAAATTATCTGTAGATTTGATTTAGTCCTAGTGAAATTTTTAGCACATATTTTTGAAGGATCTGACATACAGATTCTAAAATTCAGATACAAGTAGAAAGGACCTAGAATAGTGAAAACACATTTGAAAAAGAACAAAATTCAAGGACTGATACTCGCTGACGTTGAGAATTATTACAAACTTAACGGTGATCAAGACAGTGTAGCATTATCACAGACAAATAGAAAAGACTAAAGGGTGCAGAAAAAGATCCACATGCATATCTTAGTTGATTCTTAGATGAAAAGAAAATGCAGAAGAAAGGAAAGTCTCTTTAATAAATGGTCATGAAATAACTGGTTATTCACATAAAAATAAAATGAAACTTCATATCTTATACTATGTGCACATAGATAACTGATAATGAATCACAAGTCTAAATTTGGCTTAGTACTATACAACTTCTAAAATAAATATCATAGGAATATTTTGTGATGTTAAATTTGGCAATTTTTAAAAAATTAGGCAACAAAAACACAATTCATAAAACAAAGATAAATATGATTTCACTAAAATTGAGTACTTCTGTTATTCCAGAGTTTACATTTAGAAGGATGAAAAGACAAATTACAAGCCAGGAGAAAATAACATGGATGAGTCTCAAAATATGCAGAATGAAAGAAGAAGAAAACCTAAAAAGAACATGTGCTATCAATTAGATCTATATAGCATTCTAGAAGAGGCAAAATGATCAGAATTGGCAGAAAATAGGTCAGTAGATGCCTAGGGCTAGGGGTGGTATTGAGGAGAGGCAAAGGGAACAGATTGCCCAGGGGTACAAGGTAAGATAGCAGTGATGGATATGCTTTCTGTGGATTCTGGTATTTTCAAACATATACAAATGTAAAAAGGATTCTGGTATTTTCAAACGTATATAAATGTAAAAAGAAACTTAGTTTACATTTTAAACTTTTACACTTTATTCAATACCACTTTCAGCTCAATAAAGCTAAGCAAAGCAGCTTTTAAGTTTTTTGGTATATATTTGGTTTATATTTATATGCATCAAAATGAACTGTTATAGAAAGGTTAATTTGAAAAAAGGGAAAAGAGTTATCATTCACCTGGTCAAATATTAATATGCACTAATCATACATAGTAGTAAGAATAAGTTGGGATAGACAAAATGATCAATGAAATGCAATTAAAGCTTTGGCAACAGAAAAACATAGATGATATATAGAAGATAAATAGATATAGACAGATAATTTCACACATGATATAACTGCCACCACAAATAAGTTAGAAATAAATTATCACTGTATAGAGATTATTATTGAACAAAGTTTGTGACAGCATGAATTCAAAATCAATGTGGCTGCTAACACTAGTGAAAGAATAAAGAAAACATGCCAGGCACATGCCACACGACACTTGGAAATCACGATTAGCAATCACATTGAGTAGAAATAAACAGTATAAATTAAAAAATTAAAATTTAATAGATACATATTAAAAACACCATCATATATACTTTAGGGGTATAGCCAGAGCCAAACATGTACTTTACATACAAAAGGGAATTTCTTTATGTGAAGGGAAAATGGATCTTGGAACTTTTAGTGGGTGTCAGAGAGTAACAGTTTTGTTTTTTTTTTTTTAATTTACAATAGTAAAATAAAACAGGACCTTGCATAGATCATGATAGTTTAATTAAAGAGTGAGGTTTACATATGCTTTATTTCCCTTCTAGTCCAAGTCATTTTTAGTCAGTTATGCATTGTTCACTTGAACTGTTTGGTAATAAATGTTATAACCCCAACTTGCCCTACCTCTAAATAACACAAATGAAAACAAACTAAATTAGTTCTTACCCAAGTTGTTCAATGTAGCTTTTTAATTTATTTTTAATTTATTGGATCTTTTTAGTTATACATGACAACAGAACTCAATTCGATGTGATTATACAAGCATGGAATATATCTTATTCTAGTTAGAGTCTCATTCTTATAGATGTGCATGGTGGTGGGATTCATTGTGTTTACATGTGTACATGGGAAAATGATGTCAAATATGTCGTTTTTTTATAGAGTCTTGCTTTATACAGAGTTAAAGTAATAGAACTCCTAGCTCTTAGTGATTTTTTGGTAGTGGGGACTGAACCCAGGAGCTACATCCCCAGTTCTTTTTATTTTTTATTTTGAGATTTCACTAAGTTGCTGAGGCTGGCTTCAAAATTGTGAACTTCCCAAGTCACTGGGATTAAAAGTCTATGCCACTACTCCTGGATAATCATTTACTTATTTTTAAAGGTGTTACAGAAAAAAAAAATATATATATATATATATATATATATAATGTGGATAAATAAAAATGCATCTGAAAGTAAAGCTTTTAATGGAATTAAAGGCAGGGCATAATGTAACTTAAGACATTTAAAAAAGTCAGAAACTTCTACTATTGTTAACACTAATGAAAATAGTTCAGTGGTGGGGGAAGTTGAGTTTATGAGTTTAATGTAACAAATCCATGGCCAATTTTTGGTGAGTAACTACAAGGAGTACAGAACTGTGCAAGGAACATATCCAAGCAAACAAGAGAACATTAAAGCCAACTAAGGAGCTCTATCTTATTATGCCTACTTCCTGAAGTAACTACATTCCAAGGAGGGCATAAATAAATCCAAAAACATAACATCTACAACTCAGCAATAGTAACTTCCTCTCTGTCACTGATGCTCCATTTTAAATTGGTAATTTAAAAGAAAATTATTTCTCAAGTTAACACCCTGAGCAAATGAATCTAACTTTGTATACATCCTGACATGAAGAGTGTTCTGCTGAGAGGTTTTAGTGAAAACAGAACACTTGCTGACATTTTTTGGTATCTGCAAAAATAGTTAGGAAACAACTGAGCCATGATTATCAAATAAGAAATAAACAAACATAATTGCAAAAGTTGTAAAGGTTATTTCTTTACCTCTTGAAATATTTTGCTTTATTGACTCTATTGCTGAGAATTTTCCCCTAAACTAAAATGGCTTTTTTTGGTAGAAAATCTAAAAGAACAAAAATCAAGAAGGAAACAAAAATTATAAAACAATATTTAGTAAATTTTCATTGTCTGCATTGTCTGATTTTAGACATGGACTTAAGTAGAGTGGGACATTTACAACCATTTTAAGAATATAATTGATCAAGTAGTATGACATTATATGTTGGAGAAGGTCCAATAACAATTAAAAGAATCAAAGTGGAAGAAGAATGATTCAGGATAAAGAATGATTCAGATAGTTCTATGTAGATTTTTTTCAATCCTGTAACATTCAGTGATACTATAAAGATTTTGCAGTACCTATTCTCCATGTATTATCTCCAATTTTAACATCAATGAACTCATCTAAATAAACATATACATTTTAATCCAAAATAATTATCTGGGATCACATAAAAACAATATTAGTAACTTGTTTTAAACTATACCTACTTAAATAGTTTGTGAATGGACAGAATCATAGACTTTTCATTTCTGTCCTATGCTTTCTATGACAGGATTGTCTGAAACAGTTTTCCCCAGGTTGTTTGGGAAGGTCACGTGCCCTCACAAACACACACACACATGCACACACACACACACACACACACACACACATACACACCGATCTCAAATCTCACATACATGTTATATAATTACTCCAAACAAAACTCAACCTGTCAAATATTTTCTTTTTTGATAGATAAAAATAATAATAACACCTTTGGAAAAGATATTGATGAATATTAAAAAAAATATTTTACATATTATTATGTAAAATAATATCAATAAGTTTCTAAATAAAATAGATTTTCAAATGAACAAAAATTCAAAATTATTAATTATAAAATTTACTTTTGAAGAAAAATATGTAAACTGGTGAAAGAAAACAAGCATCTATCAAGACACACCAAGTTTTCACATCACTAGTCTTAAGCCATTGGAACAAAGAATATGTGAAAAATTTACTTAGTTTGGTAGTCAGACCATTTGGATTGTTTTCTCCTAAAGAGACTCATGTTCTGATTAATCAGAAGAAGTCTCTCATTTCACTTAACCTGACCAGGTTATTACAAAGCAAGTGATACTGTCCTCATCAAATCTGCTGGGTAGTATGTCAAATTTGGCTACTTTGGATCTACCCTTGACCTATTTTCACATGGTATAATATTTAAACTTTGCTTAGGCAATGTTTAAAGAGACACATAAATAATTTGGTAGTTCTCAAATGAGAAGTTAAATAATAATAATCTATGTGAAAGTAGTGATACTTATTATATGGTTAGTTTTATATCCTGTGAATCATTCAAAGGAGATTATCATTAGTGGCAATAAGCCCATATGATCTGATGACCATCAGAATAACTCCTCTCTTGTACAATCTATTTCCATGTTTTTTCTTATTTCTCACTACTAGCTACAGTCATTACAGCCTTACACCTATACCTTAAAATTAGGATGCTATTCAGAATGAAAGAGGGGAAAATTGATGTTCAGCTCAGGATACCGCATCTTAAGTGGAACTTTCCTGAAAAATTGGGGCATGTGTTCATTCTAGTGCAAATGGAAAAAGAAAAATTACACATGCTCAGGAGTCCACTGCTAGTTCATCATTTATTACAGGAGAAATCTTGGGCATGTCCGTTTATTCAGCACAGAGAAAATTCCCCCCTCTATAAACTAAAATATTAATTCCTATGTTGTCTAATTTTCAAGATTACTGTGAATTAAAAAATCCTAGGATTTAATAAATATTGTTATTATTGTTTTAGCAATGAAAAAAGTATTTAAACTTATAATTCATTTTTAACATAATTTTGTGTAATTTGAGAGCAAGAGAAAAATGGTTCTTTCATTATTTAAAAACTAAATATGCATGAAATATTTATCCTTTTTGCTTTATGAAACCTTTCATCAAATGAACACTGATGTATACAATGATATGTACTAAGAATGAAAAAGCTGATAAGATGGAGCTAGAAATGTGGCTAAATTTCCTGTATCTGGTAAGCCATAAAGCTACTTATTGAACCCATATTTGGAATGACTAGAGAAAGAAAGCTCAGTAGAGACTACAATAATCCATATGTTTGAGTGAATTTACTATCCAAGCACAGATAGATAAATATGTATATATTCATAAAGAAAAAGAATAAGGAGTTGTAAGATTTATTTCAACACAGAACTATGATATTAACTTTTAAGGAACCATTTACATAAGGTATGATTTAATCTAGATACCAAAAATGTCCAGAATTACGGTTAATTACATTTTTTTTTTCAATTTTTAAAGATTGTGAGGCAAAGATTATATATATTTTATAATCTTTGAGCCTTCTATGATCCTTGGAGGATACTTTACCATGTAGGTGTTAGTAAACTGAATTAAATAATAGCAGAATATATTTTTTTAAATTCTAAGAAAAAAACTTGTTTAACACTTCAACCAGAGAATTGACAAGTAAGCAAATATTTATATAATGCTCTGTAAGATTTTGTGTTTCTGTTGCCTTTTCTCTTCTCTTCGTCCTCCTCATCTCCTCCTTTTATTTATATGTAGAGTACCACAATTAGAGGAAAAGAACTTTATTTTGGCTCTCCCACTAAACAGTTGTCAAAAGAGGATTTAGGAAGCTCAGAGGATACAAGTTACAGAAATGTTTAAAGCCTTATTCATATTAAAAGTACCTATATTTGATTATGGAAATTATCTTATAAATATTTAAAATTATACCTGCACACATATACACATGTGATGTAATGCAATAGCTAACGTGATGACTAGAACCTGCACAAATTTTAGTTTTTAAAAAGAATCTACTTTAGTCATCCAGAGTAGTCAAATTCCTTAATATTAATAACTTTTATAATTTAATTTCATCTTTATAATACTCTTTTCCTGTTGATTTAAAAAAAAAAGTTTAGTTTGTCTAGATATTTCAAACTTGAGTGCATCTCTTAAAAAGCTTTACTGAGAAGTCATTAAAACTTGCCTACTGTGCTTCTGCAAACTGAATCTAACTTTGTGACCTTTATGTTTCACTTTTAAATTTCAATCTGTTTGAAATCACTAGCTTCATTTTGCTTTTTGCCTTAACTAAAATCCTCTCTATTGACCTCAGTTGGTTTGACCCTCACCCATACAGTGTGATTAATATCAAAGTGGATCTGCATTAAACATTTGCTTTGACGGGCTCATTATCTTTCCTTTTTGTTAGTTTTCTTTGAGTCCTTTTTGATATGCATGAATTCGTTAGAAACCGACAAGAGGCTTATGGTGATCTTATGCCCCCCTAAATAGGCTTTTATCTACAGTATATCAAATGCTACAGCAATATTAGAATACATCATCCTTTTTACTTTGAGAACACAGAGCAATCTATTTATTCAAAAAATCAAATATAGGGAAGAGATTAATCGGAGGTCATGGCATTGTGTCTTTCCTTAGGAACAACACCTTGAACCTCTTGCATAAAAGCTGTTTAAACCTGATTTCTATAACTGACTGATCTGCTCCTTTATATTTTCTTTTAATTAACATAAATATTAACACTATTATATAGAAGGACATTTACAGAAAAAATAAATCTTCTAGTTATTGCAATGAGTTTCTATATACTATAGAACAATTCAATTCTAAATGATATTCAAAAGAAAAAAGATTCTATCATTTCTACAAATTAAAATTAGCATAATTTCAATTAGTAAATACAAAGTTACATATATATGTATATATGCATATAAATCATTTTTTCTCCATGACTTACTTGTTGTATGTCATATGCATAAACACTTTCAGAAATTTAGGCTAGAGTATTAACTAGATCAGCTCTCTCATGAATGATATAACTTAGCATTCTTTTTCCCAAATGCATATTGATATGGTTATTTCTGAAGAAGCAAGAAAAGAACATAAAGTTTGTTTTTTAAACTTTGAGATAAAGTTTAAATGGTAGTTTTACAATTTAATTATAGTAAAACCAGAGAAAGGAAATGAAGTACCCCATTTGTGTACAATGAATCAAAATGCAGTCTATAAAAAATAAATAAGTAATAATAAAAAAATAAGGCTTTTAAAGACTATTCTAAACCATGTCTGCAGAATACTGTATACAACTGCCAGCAAAAATGATGCAAACAGATATATATTTCCTTTGTTTTTACTAAGCAAAAATGTCCAGGTATAATTATGAATATAACTTTTTATTTCACAGATAATAGACATGGCATGGAGAAAAATCCCACAAATCATTAGAAGGAAGTTTGCTATAGTTTCCAGAATTTTAGAAAAAACTTTCCATTGGCACTTTAGAGTAAAGAATAAATAAAATATTCTTTATTTTGTGTTTTATTTTGCTAAGAGAGAAAGCTGGGATTTTAAACAGGTACATAACAAAATCCTCTAAATTATTAGTATTTTATATTTTTCATTTTATTATAATTTATTAAACAAAAGAAAATTGACTACAAGATGTAAGAAAGTAAAACAAGTATGATATTAGTCTTTGGATTCAGATGTCCCACTTTCATACTGGCTTGTCATTGGGCAAAGTTACTAAGTTTCTCCAGACTTCAGTTTTCTCACCTAGTAAATGGAAATATAAAGCTAAATATTTTATGGGAAAGGTTTTTAGGCTAGAGTCTGGCATATGGGAAAGGCTCAACCAAGAGTGATGTTAATAATTATTGTGTGATTGAAATTCAGTAACATTAACATCTATAATGATGACACCACACAGAGGAAAGTGTCAAGAGTCAGCAATTATTGGGAAGCATTATTCTAGTATGAGTCAATAAGGGTAGATCAGGAATGATCATATGCACTTCAACATGTGCATCTTACACCCATAGAATCAATGAAACATTTTTTTTTTTTTGTAAATTGCTAGGTTTTTTTTTAAATTTTTTAAAATTTTACTTATTTATTTTTTAATTAAAAATCATAAATTGCTAGTTTTTGATTTAACTTATTAACTAATAAGGCCTTCAGTATGAAAATTTACCACTAAAATTAAACAATAATTTGAATTTAAAGTCTCCTATTTTGATGAAATATTCTCTAAGGACTACCCAGAAAAAATTAAGAAATTGATGATAATAAGACAAGATCACCCCAATTATCTTGTTAATTTATTATTCATGTCCATTCTTTATTTTTCAATGTTTATTCATTTATCTCAGACCTGAAGAAAAGAACTAAAATGATTTCTAAAGCAAGACATTAAGAGTCTGAAAACCTGTGAGCAACCTCAAAAATCCTCTTCGCTCTTTAATCAAATTACAAGAAGATTTTGGAGAAATTCTGATAGTAACTTGACTGATGTCATAAACTCTTAATTTCGTGTCATGTTCTTTCTCTTCATGTGTTAATTTTCTGTTTATTGTTTCAGAGATATTCAAGCTTCAAACTGTGTAGTTACATATGATCAAACATATTAGTTATTTTCAGAAAAAATGAAAATATTAATTGGAAATTTGAGTTGGAAGATAAACATAGTACATGTAGTTTACACTAGTGGCTCTGAAATAAGTCCTGAGTTCATATCTTGGATCTGGTACCTCGTACTTCTTTGGACAAGTCCATAAATTATATAATCATTAATCCCCTTCCTTTTAAATATGAATAATAGGAGTGATTGGAATACAGATTGTTTAAAAGTTATTAAGTGAAAAAATACATGAAAAGTGGTTAACAAGGTCTGGTATTTGGTAAGCATTCACTGAATAAAGGTTTGCCACATTATTGGAGTGGCAGAAATAAATCTTTCATCCAAAGAAGAGGAAATGCACATTCTGGGGACCACATGTAACCAAAAATACTGCAAATAGGGCTGGGGATGTTGCTCAGTGGTAAAGCACTTGCCTGAAAATGTTGCAATTGCTCACTGTATTACCCACATTGAAATGAAAGGCAAGTTTCAGAACTTGAGTATTCCATATATCTACAGTATTCTTGGAAGATGCCTGATCATTGATCTCATCTCACACTTTTTTCTAATGAAGTAGGTGGATTCAGGAAAAAGTATCAAAAATTTTATTAAATCCTTCTTGCCACTGTAACCATACTTAGTGTACAACTGCATTAGCAACTAATGCTATAAAAATGTCTCAAAATAACAAAAGTAGTTCTTTTAATTTCATTATAACCACTAAAGAAAAAAAGAAACTAACATTTATTGTGCATCAAAAAGGAGCTTGGCTCTCTGTTAAGTGTGTTATATAACTGCAAGGTATAAAGAATCTTGCAAGGTAAAATTTCTTAGCTCTGTGGTATTTCAAAAACTGAGACTCAGAAGGAGCAATTTTTCAAGGTGTTATAAATGATAAATAAATGTTAGTTCTTAAAAAATACTAAGCTATTACTTCAGGCTATTGAATTTTCTTATATGGACAAAAACATGATTAATATCAAACTTATTGGCTAATTTTTCTGTCTTCACAAAGCTTTAGTCTCCCCCAAATGAATTGACCAGATGTAATATTAAGTAAAAATGCCCTAAGTGGTTTTAAAGAATTTAAAAATCTAATCTTCTATCCATGCATGCATATCTCAATCCAAAAAGACTTCTTAATTAATAAATGTCTTTGATATGGTAAGAATCTGAAAATATCAAAACCTCTGTAAAATATTCACATACAAAAAAGCATTGAAATTTGCAACACAAGTGGACTGTTTGCAAGGACATCCAAAAGTAATTAACAAGCTCCTTTAGGTTTCAGTATAAAAATATATAAATTCAATATACTTTGACTTTGAAACTTGGGCTGAAAAATAAATCCATGTTATTTATGCAGTTACTATTTGATTTTATTGACATGTAACTCAGGAACTATGAATTTATGCATGTAAATTAAATTTCTCTTAAGATCATCAGCAATGGATTACCATAGACTTTAATTAAATTTAAGATCAATTATTTTTGAGTCAGTTGGTTATACCCATAACATGCATTAAATATGTATTCTAGGTATTTATAAGAACTGACTGATAATAAACCTATGCTATAGAAACTTTTATGACTCCAGTTTTACAGATAAGTTACAAAGTATTAAATAGCTAGTATAAGGTAAATCAAATAGTGTTTGATGAAACTAGTACACAAATTTAAGCAATATAGACACAAAACATTTACATTTTATCAGTGAATTTTGTTCTTTTATAAAGCAAATTAGCATTTAAAAAATAATCCCTAATAGACTGCCTGATATAAAGTATTACAGTGTTTTATGGAACACAAGATAATATAGATGGTGAAATACTACACAGCATTGATTCAGACATTAGAACACTTATAAGAAGAATTATTAATGCATCCACTTTTTAGTTACATGTTTAGTCCTCCCAAAATAATAGGGATATAAAGTGACAAAGGTTAATATTATGATTATTTTAATAGTCATTCACAGAACACAAATGCACATACCTACACACACACACACACACACACACACACATATGTACTCATGACCACAAATGAACACACTAACGTGCATACATATCTAGAACTAGCATAAACCTGAGCTTATCAGTTCCCTCAGCATTGAGTTATTTGAAGCAGTGGATGAAGGAGAAAGTCGGTGTTTATGATCTGATAAAAACAAATAGGAAAGAAAAGATGCTCTCTAAATAGTTTCCAAGGTAACTGATTATGGACTTGGAATCTATAAATAAAGGTACTGAGGATTCTAAGCTTAAGAAGAAAGGGATATTAATGCAACCATTTTATAAAAAGTGAAAGCAATTCAAATCAAAGGAAAGATTCAGCCTATAGAAAACACAAAAAATGAGTTGCAGGAAATGTATTTATGTTGATTACATATGGATAGCACATGTTATACAAAGCTGTAATTATTACATTTTAGAAAAATTAATATTTTAAAATGTAAATCTTTAAGATCAATCAATATAAAATATTCATATAATTAAGCTTAATTATATGTACCTGTCTTGTCTATTGTATTTATTTTAATAATTAATATATAACTAATTATAATTCAAGAGATGGTTTAATTAAAAATTCATTAATATGATTAGATTTAATTATTTCTATATCTTTTATATTATTATATCTTTAAGAATTTAACAGAAAGTTAAATTTTTATTTTTATACTCAAAACTCACTACTATATTAAAAGTGACCAAAGATCTGTCTTCAATATGGTTAAAATTTAGACATGTTAGAAACTGTTAAAGCAAAATTATGTAATTAATTATGCAATTAATAAAGGGCTACTAACTTTTTGCTTTTGTTTTGTTTGCATGATATTAGGATTTCATGGGCTATGATTTGAAAGAACCAACCTAAAATGTAGCCACATTTATGTTTTTATTAATGCCTTATACATATAAAAGTGTATACAGTTAACACTATAACTTTCATGCAATCATATGCAAACTTTTTTGGGGGGCTGCATTGGGGATTGAACTCAGGGGCACTTGGCCACTGAGCCACATCCCCAGCCCCATTTTGTATTTTTTATTTAGAGACAGAGTCTCACTCTGTTGCTTAGCACCTCACTTTTGCTAAGGCTGACTTTGAACTCACTATCCTCTTGCCTCAGCCTCCCTAGCTGCTGAGATTATAGGCATGCATCACCTTGCCCAGATAAGACTATCATTTTTAAGCTAAGAGGTGCTTTTAAAAGTTCTTCTCTATAATGGAATTTTACCTTTGATAAATATACTCATTCAAACAATGAATGACAGAGTTCCAGGCATGAATTATTATAATTCTTTACTAATGCTTTGGAACAGTATCATAATCAGGTCTACACATAATATTCTTCCATAGTCTCCTCAGTTTATGGAAGAAGTAAAATACTAATACACCAACACAAAATAAAAATATGGGTTTCTATGCTGAGCATGCCTAAGAGAAAAAGCAAATAAACTTCAGAATCTCTTTCATCACATTGTAATTTGAAATGCTTTTACCATATTATCAGTATCAGTACTAGTTCAATGACAAGAGAGCAGGCAAGGTCAAACTATGCAACAGAAAAGGTGAAAACTGTGTGGTTAGTTCAAGTAAAGTATCTAGTTAAGCCACGCCAACACATTCATTAATTTCTAAACCACATTCTTTTTCAATATGAGGTATAACTGTCTCACACTAAATGTAATGAATATAAAATTCAAAGACTAATTTAAGGATAAATCTCCATTATTCATAATTCTGAATGTTTTATTCCTTTGTCACTTGACTAACAAAAAAAAAGTCACATTTTTGGGATTCGTAATTGTAGACCACTAAAATAAAATCATCATATTTATGAGAGCTCTGAAAAAAAGTCAAATGGCATTTAAATCATATCAAAAGTGTATTTAGTTCAATTTAATTGCTAATTTGCAAGAGATTGAAATCCAGACATTGAGATAAAAGTGCATAAATTCATATTCAAATACCATTCCTTGTAGTACAAAATGCATATGGCATGAACTTTGTACAAGAAATATTTTCAATAACGTAAGGATAAAATATGCAATAAACTTTGTGTTTTCTCTTTTTATAGAGAAAAAATCTATCAATTACATCATGAGGCAAAGATACTATATATACACACAATTCAATACAAATTAAGTTCCAAACATATATGAGCCTAATCATTGACTTTCATCTGCTATTTTCTCTATTTCATTACCACATTCTTTCCTTTTTATCTTCCAAACACTTTTATTAAAACATATGCTTTCTGAATATATTCTAAGAACTTTCTTTCAAGGCCATTCCAGGCTATTCCTTCACATTTCAGACTGCACAATGATTACCTTTTGATTTTTATTATTAAAGGCTAGAAGCATTGTGCATACATGTATTTTTTTTGAGTTTGTTATGGTGGAGGTGAGCTTCTTTTATTGATACATATCTTCACTGAGTGAAGAGAACACAACATATTCAGAATAAGGTCCAAAATATGCAGATAAGAAGAATGCCAAAAATCTCCAAATCCATGGAAGACTTTGTATCCTACATTCAAGAAGGATACTTGAGTTCAAAACCAGACTCAGCAAAAGTGAGATACTAAGCAACTTAGTGAGACTCTAAATAAATATGAAATAGAGCTAGGGATGTGGCTCAGTGGTCATGTGCTCCTGAGTCTCTGGTACAAAAAAAAAGGAAAAAGAAAAAAAAGAAAGATGCAAAAAGTCACAATGTCAATGAAGAAGAACCACTTCTCTAGACTGGCAGAAAGATTTGGGGTTTCATTATTTTACCTGGCCCAAACATTAAAGAGAGTAATGATTTTTATGATAGATGTAATAGTTAGAAGGAATAAACAAAGTTTCTTCTAACAGTTTAGCAATGTCTAGTCTAGGACATATCATAAAAGTGCCACTCAAGGACAAAATAGTTTATAGAACTATTTTCTTTGACTCACCAAAATTTTTCATTGAGTTTGAAAGTTTTAGGGGGAGTCTTGAATTCACTTCAATTTTACCTTTGTTGATAATCTAGGATTGGCAAGATCTACTTCTTTTGCTTATGATTTGGCTAGTCACTGAGTTTGGTGAATTCTCATTCACAGCAAGTTTTTCCACTGTGTTCTGTAGGGTTGTTGGGGCTTAACAGAGAAGTTCCTAGTTCCCATGCAAGCAGATAGGGTGGAGGAAGTGGGACATGGTCTTCATGGAATAATGAAGAATTTGACTTTTATAAATTGTATATATTGGCTACCTATGTATTATTTTATTTAAAACAAGTATATTATTTCTTTAAATAAAAAAGGCATAAAATCATTGATCCAAAATGTAGTTTAACTTCATTTTGGGGGTCTGATTCATGGATCATCTTTTTGAAAAATGTTACTAAAAAAGCCTATTTTTCTTGTGAAACTGCATTCCCTTGTATTGATTCTGAATTGAAGTAGCTTTTCACTGACTCTCATTTTTGAGATGATGTTATTAAAGGTGTGTGTGTGTGTGTGTGTGCATAAGTGTGCGTATGTTCAATAGCTAATCATATATGTACAAACCATAAATATATCTGATTCTCTTAAGCGTATAGCTTGGTTTGTTTTCATACTTTCTAAGTAACTGCTGATGAGTATTTCAAAGCTGGAAGTAATTTTGGACATTCATTGATGCTCAGAGAAAATAAGTGAATTAGATTTCAATATTCTAGTAAAGAGGGATTCTATTAAAGATGGACTTTGGATAGGACAATTCTTTGTGGCCAGGCACTACCACTACACAAGAAAATGAGTTCTGAAAACCTGGCCCTCTGTGCTATGGTAACTGCCTAAAAGAAAAATAAATCTTATTCCTTACATTTTCAAATGACCTTTCCACTGGGGATGGTGGGTTCTCCAGGTAGAAACAGATTACCATTTAAATTTGACCTGGGTAAGAACTCTGGATTCCACATTTCTCTCCTTTTTCCATCACATAAATACCTACCAGTTGATTAATAACTTAGTCAACATTTTGAGACACTTTTAGTCATTTTACCCATTTGATATGACTATTAAGTCTAACATTATTATTTTTATGTACCTGCAATGAAGGCCACATAATAAACTTTTAAAGCCTGAGTTTGTTCTGCTCATGAAATTATTTATTTTGTTCAGAATACATATAATCTGAAAAATCTATTTTCCAGTTTTCATAGATGATGGTAATTCTCAGATTCATTTTTGGAAAATAAAGACAGTACGGGTTCCAAGAATTTGAATACTGGATTTGAAAAAGTCCAACAAATCTAGTTTAAAGAACTGTAATAACATGGGTCACTATGCATTCCTAGGATAATTTTACTCAAACACAACTTTTGTTTGAAATTGTAGGTATTGTGAGATGAGTAAAATTCAAATGTTTGTTTTAGACATTCTTACATGAAAGAGTGCAAGTGAATGTCCGTAAAGCAAAATCATTTTAATCATTAAACTCTACGTTTAATACCACATTATAATAATAATAGCCAATTAATCATGAAACATTGGCAAATCAATACAATTTTGCCAACACTGTGTTTTTCGGTAATGAAGGGAAATACTAGGTGTATGGTTACCCTAATGATTTTTGGTGGATGACCTAAAAGATGGTGACATTTCCCAGCATGAGTAAGCATGTGATGAGACACTGCAGCAATTAATATCCTCCTTGCACCATGATTAAGGCAGCAGAATTGAAATGTAAACACTTAAAAAGAGCCAAAATAGCCATCACTTTCTTTAGCTACATTTTACCTTGGAGTTTTCATTTATAAAGATAATGTAGTGTGCAGAAAATTGGGAAGGAGAATCAGAGAACCATGTGAAAGTCAATGACTGACTACAGGTGCCATATTTACTATCTATCTTTCAGGTTACAACTGCCAGTTTAATGTGTAAATTAATCCAAACTTTAAGTTCCCTGTTAACCAGGGGGCCAATTAGTCCCCAAATTGAGACCTTTTAGAGGATAAAGACAAGGCGCTAAAATAATTAGAAAGTATTAGTTGACTTACAGCAGGTGAAAATTAGGGAATCTGGATACCTGGAATCTACCCATTGGGTACCTTTCTCTTTCTAAGGAAACTTCCCTATTTCTCCTTTTTCCAAATATAGAATCTCAGTGTACAAAGAATCAAAATTTACTTTTGTGGAAATGAAACAAGGGACTCTGGTTCGAACACTGACTCTACTGAGATGTCATTTATCCTATAATGGCATAGGGTAAATTGTGCCATTAGATCTTTGGGGACACTTTGCAGTGGACTGTATTTTTATCTAATCTAGGCACTTTTTGTCCCAGCTGTGGCACTGAAGAAGTTATGGCCTCCTATAGTATCAAAGGAAGTATCAATAGCTATTAATTCTGAGAAAATAGCTGAGAATTTTTAATTTCAATTTTGCTTTCTCATTCTCAAGTTTCACAATCCAAATGCCAGGAAGCCTCTCCTCATTCCAGTCTTAAATTATATCTATGATTCAGATAAAACTGAGTAAGAGAAACCACTCTTTAGCTTATTAAAGTACTGCTTTCAGTCTAGTACCCCAGAATAAAATTGGGCTTATGACACTGTGAGAACATATGCAAATGGCATGAAGTCATAGCTTACTTCACATGTTTCATTTCATCAGAAAACTATATTTCTGAATAGAGTTTACCGGAAAGGGAATAATTGGTACATGAGTTATTGTCATAAGCTTTATTTTCCTTCTGAAATAAAGAGGCTAGGTTCAAGATGTCTGCAACCACCAAGGGTAAAGATCAAAATGACCACTCACGTATTCTCTTTGTTAATTTTGATGACAAATTGATATAAAAATATATTAAGTCCATTCTAAATTGTGAGTCCAGTATACTTAAATGCCTTACATTTGACATTACATAGTTGATGTGAAAAATAGTGCCTGTCAGAGACTATGAACTTGATAAATGTCTAGTCGCAAGTTTTTTCTATTTCTCCCTATCTACTCAACCACTTATGTTTCCATTCAGCTATTATTCTACCTTTGATTCCCTACCTCATTCTCACTACCTATACTATTCTATATTCTCTCACTCAACTACAAAATTCAAGGCTATTCAAGAAAACTATACTTTCTCATTGCCACCTCAAAATACTTTTAATCTCTACTTTTTAAAATTTATTTTGTTTTTGATTGGTGTATAATATTGGTATATTTTTATGTTATGAG
Source organism: Sciurus vulgaris (assembly GCF_902686455.1). NCBI lineage: Eukaryota > Metazoa > Chordata > Mammalia > Rodentia > Sciuridae > Sciurus > Sciurus vulgaris. The sequence continues at coordinate 62,367,206 of NC_136467.1, forward strand.
GTAACATTTTGATTCATGTATACATTGGGTATGATCAACGCCGAGTAATGAGCACATCTATCACCTTGAACTTTGATCTTTTCCTTAGGATGAATGCACTCAAATTCTCCTCTTTTAATATGTACAATGCATTATTGTCCACTAGGTCAATATGTTCAGCCAACTGTCCCATATAACACCAGAATATATTCCTCTTGTCTAATGTAAGAATGGTACTTGTTGACCAAACTCTACCCATCTCCTTTCTCCCCTGCTTTCCCAGTCTTTGGTAACTACTATTTTACTCTCAACTTTCATGGGATTAACATTTTAAGATTCCACATAGAAGTGAGATTATGCAGTGTTTGTCTTCCTGTGTCTGAATTTTTTCATTGAATTTAAAGTCCTTCAGGTGCATTCAGTTGTCACCAATGGCAGAATTTCATATTCTTTATGGCTAAGCCACATTGCATTGTGTATATGTACAATACTTTCTTTATCCATTCATTGATTAGTGGGAATTTAGGTTGATACCATCTTCCAGCTGCTGTGCATAGCATTTCAGTAAATGTAGAAGTACAGGTGTCTCTTTGACATGATCATTTCATTTCCTGTGGTGCAAATTACACTGGACTCCTACTTCTCACTAGTTAGAAATATCAACCTGAAATGTATTATAAAGATTGAAGTGTAATAATCAAAACTATGAAACTACTAGAATGAAACAAATGAAATGCTTCTGCACAGTGGCCTGGGCAAAAGTTTTGGACAGAGCACAAAAAGCACGAAAGCCAAAGCTGACAAATGGCATTATCTCATATAAAAAAGTATCTGCACAGCAAAGGAAAGAATTGACAAAGCTAACATTTAGCCTAGAGAATGGGATAAAACCAGCCAGACGGGGTGAGCAATGGTAAAGTATTTTTCCTTTATCCTTATAGAAAAGAATTATTTGTACTTTTTCAGGCTCTATTAAAAATTTTCCAAACCCATAAATCAATTGTGTTCCTGTGCACCGATGATGAATCAGCTGAAAGAGAAGTCAGGAAAACTGTTCCATTCAAAACAGCCTCAAAACAAAACAAAACAAAACAAAACAAAAACAAAAACAAAACAGAACAAAATGTGTGAATCAATCTAACAAAAGGGATGAAAGACTTCTACGATGAAAACTACAGGACATTAAACAAAGAGATTGAAGAAGATCTTAGAAAATGGAAAGATCTCCCATTTTCTTGAATAAGCAGAATTAATATTTTAAAATAGCCATAATACTAAAAGTTCTATACAGATTTAATGCAATTCCCATTAAAATTCTTCATAAACATAGAGAAAGCACGCATTCTTCATAGACATAGGAAAAGCAGTCATGAAACTCATTTGGAAAAATAAGAGGCCCATAATAGCCAAAAGAATTCTTAGCAAGAAAAAATGACACATGAGGCATCACAAAACCAGACCTTAAAATTATACTACAGAACAACAGTAACAAAAATGACATGGTATTAGCACAAAAACAGATGTGAAGACCAGTGGAGCACAACAGAAGACACAGAGACATACCCACATAAAAACAATTACCTCATACTAGACCAAGGTTATATAAGCATACATTGGAGAAAAGATAGCCTCTTCAACAAATGGTGCTGGGAAAACTTGAAATCCACATGTAGTACAATAAAATGAAATCCCTATCTCTCACCCTGCACAAAACTCAATTCTATGTGGATCAAGAACATAATCAGTAGACCAGAGACCTTGCACTTACTAGAAGAAAAGGTAGGCCAAGCTCTCCATCATGGCGGCTTAGGAACTAACTTTTTCAATAAAACTCATAAAGCACAAGAAAGAAAATCAAGAATCAATAAATCTGATTGTATCAAACTTAAATGCTCCTTCACAGCAAAGGAAATAATAAAAAATGTGAACAGAAAGCCTACAGGATGAGAGAAAATCTTTACCACCTGTACCTCAGATACAGCATTAATATCCAGGATATACAAAGAACTCAAAAAACTTAACACCAAAAAAAAAAAAAAAAAAAAAAAAAAAAAGCCCAGTCAACAAATGGGCAAAGGAACTCAACAGGCACTTCACAGAAAAACTACAAATGGTAAACAAATATATGAAAGAAAGTTCAACATTTCTATCAATTAGAGAAATATAAATTAAGACTATACTGAGATTCCATCAGAATGGCAATTATCAAGAATAATCAGTAACAGAAAATGTTATTGTGGAGAAAAAGGCACACTCATACATTGCTGGTGGGACTGCAAATTGGTGGGACTGGAAAGCAGTATGATATTCTTCAGGAAATTTGGAATGGAACCACCATTTGACCCAGTTATCCCACTTCTCTGTATATGCCCAAGGACTAAAAATCAACATACTACAGGGACATGGTGGCCACATCAATGCTTATAGTAGCTCAATTCACAATAGCTAAGTTATGAAGCTAACCTAGGTGCCCTTCAAAAGATGAATGGATAAAGAAAATGTATATATACACAATGTAATATTACTTAGCTTAAAAGAGAATGAAACTATGGCATTTCCTGGTAAATGGATGAAACTGAAGACTATTATGCTAAGTGAAATAAGCCAATCCTAAAAAGACAAGGGCCAAATGTTCTGCCCGATATGTGGATGCTAACGCACAATAAGGTGACAGGGGAGGGAAGGACAGAAGTTCATTGGATTAGACAAAGGGGAATGAACGGAAGGTGAGGGGATAGGAATAGGAAAGATAGTAGAATAAATCAGGCACAACTTTTCTTTGCTCACATATGAATACATGACCAGTGTAACTCTAAGTCATGTACAACCACAAGAATGGGATACTAATTGGAATGTGTTGTACTCCGTGCACGTATAATATGTCAAAATATACTCTACTGTCATGTATATCTAAAAAAAAAAAAAAAAAAAAATCAAACCAACCAAACAAACAAAAGGGATGGGGGCTATAACTCAGTGGCAGAGTGCTCACCTAGCACATGCAAGGCACTGGGTTCAATCCTTAGCACCACATAAAAATAAACAAGTACAATAAAGGCATATTGTCCATGTACAACTAAATAATTAAAAAAAATTAAAAAAACACACCTCAGGGAATAACCTGGAAAAGATACATTTAAAAAAGAAAAGTATTTCAAAATATTTTACCTTTTTTTTGAAATCTCAAAATTCATGCGTGTTGGGAAGGTATGGGAACTGGAAGGGGATTTAGCATAATTTAGCCCAATCTTCCACCTGCCTCAGTTTCCTCTCCATAGATTTCCTTCTGTCTGACGTGTTTCCTGCTCCTTCATCTTCATTCTTTCAAAACATGTAATATGGCACTTTTTCAAAGAAGTCCCTCTGTCGACTCTACACTCCTAATTATATGATTTGCTACCAAATGCAATTTTCTTCCAGAGAAATCAACAAAAGCTTTGGTCATCCTTTACAAAATAACTGGCTTTGTCTCTTTCCTATGCTGGCTCCTGGCTACAGCAGGAAGACCGATGAAGCCTTATATTGCACCTCAGGCTGAGAAGCAACACAAAAAAAATCTTTATTTGGCAGATAAGAAGCGGCCAAAATATCCATAAATTTAAGATAAAATATAGATACTATATAGATAATGTTTAACTTTAAAAAAGTATATATATTTTTAGCATCCCTTTGTTACAAAGATGAAGAGGGAGTGCACGTGAGAATAAGAGCCAGAAGACTACCAAGGTAGAACCCGTGTAAGGAGTATAAGTCCATCCCTTCTCACAGCAACCAAAAGTGATCCTGGAAAACCTCACTCCCATCGTGGGAAGAAGAGGAAGTCAATTCTTTTTGTCCATCTTTTCTAATACGCCAGCACAGATACTGCAGAATATTTTCTGATACTCAGTAAATGTTCCTCCATGTTCACTATCTTCTTTGAAAGTTCCACTCACTTTCCAGCTCTAACAGATATTTCCTTAAAAAAAAAAAAAAGTAGCTCATACACCATCCCTTCTAGTGGTGGCTGTTTTTTACTGGTATTATTGTTATTCTTTTGTTTGTTTGGTTCCCAAGCAACCCCAGTGCCTCTGGAGTGGGATATTGTCTTTTTGGGTTTTTTTCACTGCTCTTTTTACACCATTTTCCTTTATTTCTCCCCAGATTGCCACATGCTTTAAAATTTTTATGTCATCCATCATGGTGTAAACATTGCTATTTACTAAAATCTATAGCACTTTCATTTTCAGTATGTTTTATTCCACTGACTACCTCTTCCTACTTTTCCAACAATCCCTCAACCCTAATTTTTTTTTTCTGTTTCTTACTCTATTTTGCTATCATGCTATCTGAATTCAAGAGGAGTGTTACTGACACGTTCCCTGTGTGTTATTTCTATGTAACAATGTGCTTACATAACAATGTAACTAATATATAACTATATATATATATATATATATATATATATATATAAAACTAATTGGTGAATAATGTGATATCAAAAGCTGACCAGGGAAAATAAGATGTTGTAACTTGTCATCAATGTAATGCATAGAAAACTCTACATGTTATATTGCACTAAAGAAATATCCTTGTATCTATCATTAAGTAGTACAAAAAACTAGAGAAGAAATTTAAAGGCAGGAGCTAAAACTGAAAAATAATTGTTATTAATTACAGGTAGTAAAAGAGTAAAAATTCATAATAAAAAGAAATTTAACCATTAGCAAATATTCTAAATATTATGTACATATAATCCAGAAAAGTGAACTGATTAATCATTAATATTTATACCCCTCTAACATTTTTTTTCATACTGCTTATACTGCTTATGCTATTACAGGTGCATCAGAAATTCTACCAGAAAAAATAAATTGAGGAAAATTGGCTTTTATATATCCTAACTCCTTTCAGTCAAAAACTTCAAATCTATGACATAAAATATTAAAGATATAATAAGCATTAAGGAGGTAATATGAGAGGGAAAAATAAGAGAGGTGTAAATACTCAACAGCTGCCATTCAGAATTAAATAATACAATGAGGTACTACCCGACAGTCAAGAAACAGACAATTCAATAGCAATGTATGCTTCCATATTCAGCCATTGCATAACAAATGCTGTTTTGAAAGATCTAAATCATACTAGGAAGAGGTGTGGATATAGTATTCTTGAACTCCTTATAATTAAAGATGAAAACGTATAATCAACTGCATACAACAACTGTCAGTTCCCTGATGAGGACCCCTCCCACGCCTTTAATCTTGAAACACCTGTGTTACTTAGATTTTTAACCCATCAGATTTGATCCTTAACACATTGAGACCCAAAGCCATACTCTGCATAAAAATAAGAAACCAACTGGTAACTAAACTTGTGAACTTAGTCTCCACCAACAAAAATACTTGGGCTCAGAAAAATCTTCCATCAGCAGGCGTGCAACTGTCATTATTTTAATTTCCTTTCTTTTACATTCAGAATGAAATTAAATCACGTTCTTCAGCTAAAAGGATTGCTGACTCTAACTCACAAGAATAACTTGGGGTCATTTTGAATTTGTTTTTCATTCAGTACACTTTCAGGAACGTCTTTTTCAAGGATCTTTATTTAGTAGAGGTCATTTTTAAAAAGAAAGTACTTGTAGGCAAAAAGCAAAACAAATGAAAGAAAATATGTGCTATGAGAAAAGACTTCCAGGATTGTGTGTGAGGAGTAGGACGAGTTAGAGGACACAGTGAGCAGACCATGGATGTCTTCTTCTAAGCTATCTCTTTAAAAAATAAAGTCCTCTGATGAAGCAGAGCTGGCTAACAGCTTTCAGCTACTGCACCTTTGGGTCCACCAAGATTTTCATTCCAAAGTCACACTTCCGATGCTCTGCTCACATCCAATGACTGAACATATTGAGATTACTAAATTCAGAACATTCCTGCCTTATATGGAACTCTTTCAGTCAGGATCATTCTCCTGAGGACTGGTCATTGACCTGACCAAGGCTTTTGCAGAATAACTAGGTGGTTAAGTTCTTTCTATGGCATTCTTTCCTTCCTTACCTTCTTTCCCTTCTTACTACTCAAATGCTGCCTGAAGACATTATTTACCTACTTCTGCTCACTCCCCCTGCTCCCACCCCCTTTTTTTTCCCTGTTCATTTATCACTTACAGATATTTCCCAATAGCTCTTGGTATCTTTAATCTTTACTTGGCATCTGATTCAGAGGACTCAAGCTCTTCACATAATATCCACACCAATAAAGAGGCATAAGCTGTATTATGATTATTTCCTATTAAATAGTTCTCTTTTATAAAAAAGTTCCATATAAGGACTGTATAAGGTTTCCAGTCCCTAAAGTGCTATCACTGACTGTTGCCTAGTAACTTCTTCACTTATTTATCATTGGTATCCGTGCCACAGTGACACGGTGATAAAACTATGTACCTGTGGACAGGTGGTTTAAAGTTTGACTGCTGTGTCTTCTACAGATCTCCACTACTCTGTAGCAGCTCTCACTCCTTTAGGAAGCCATCCCATGCAGATTTGCAGATTCTCATCCTTTTACTTATCTGCTGTTACCCTACTGCAGTTCTCTCTGGTGGGGAAATGGAATTTTTGTCCGCCCAGTTTTCTTCTCCCATACTATGCTTCCACAATTTTCTGATCAAACCTCTATTCCAAATTCAGATTCCACAGAACATTTTTGAACTGCTGCTTTTTTCAGTAGCCTAAATTCCTGTCCTTCGCTCATATAGAAGTCCCACAAATTCAGCCCTTTATTCCATGACTATATTTAAGCTACTAAAGATAGATACTTCAGTGTTCACCAATCTCCACTGAGTGTTCAAAATTGCTCTATAATTTTACTTTTACCCAATCAGTTTTCCAGTTCTTCACCACGGATCTTTAACTCCCATTGTCTTGAAATCCTGGGTTTTGCTACCTTCCCACTCACCTTGACTTCTTTATTCTCCTCTCCTTGCAGTACAATGAAAGATCCTTGAGCCCTACCCTCCATCCAAAGCTAAGTGATTCATTACTGTTTTGTGTATCATTCACTTCAATTATTTTTTCAGGGATGTTGTGCTACCAATTATTCTCTGTATCTATAGTTTTTCAGTCCCTTTTCTATTTTTCATCATTTAACCCCAAATATAATACAGATACACACACACACACACACACACACACACACACACATTATTTGCAATTAAATGACCAAATAACCAACTGAACTTACCTATCCTCCTTGATCTTCATTTTCTGCACCATCTCCTTTTTCACTTTCTGATGTTTAGTCAAATTATTATTCCACAATGCTGTTCTCATTTCTTTATCTCTGGTTTCCCTTCACTTCTCCAATTGCGATTCTACAGTGGGCTCCCTATTGCAAAGTCCAATGGAGATCTCCCTATCACCTATTAGTTGGCCTCCCACCAGCATTTAATATTCTTGATTACAGCATTTCTCTCAAGACAATCCCTTGCATGTTTTCTCTCACATCACACTCCACATTTTTCTGCCACTTTAGCTCCCCAACCATCCCTTTCTCTTCTCCCCCTTATCTCCATCACCTCCTCCTCCCCTTACTCCTCCTCCTCCTCCTCTTACTCCTCCCTCTCTCTGTCCTCTTTCTTATTCATTATCCACAAAAGCCCCAGTTTCTTAAGTGCCATAGGTCATAAGTCCCATCTAAACACTGTGTCTTTATTCTACACTTCCCCAGGTGATTGCATCTATACCCAAGATTTTAGTACATGAATTAATAATGATCAATTTAAGCTATTTCTGTGTTTTTATATTCTTAGTCAACAACTTCATGAGGATAGCTCATAGGGTTTTCAAAGTTAACAAATCTAAAACTAAAAGTATTTTATTCTCCTTGTTTTGGGGGGTTCCATAATTCAGTATATAGATCAAGAAATAATCCTTGATTCCTTTCATATTTTGCTTTCTACATAAAGCAAAGGTCAAAATAATCAGTCTGATTCGTTCAACTTTGGAATATTACACCTAAGTGTTTCTTTCTTCTTTTCCCAATCTTACCTACAGTTTACCTAACTTTATTTAGTAAACTCCAATTTGGGGTTAAATTTAAATTTAAAGGCCTATTTTATAAGGAAACTATGCTGAGTGGCTCTCTACTTGCATGGCTAACTGTTCATGTATACCCTCTTTCATATTCCTGTGATGTATAGGCAAGTGCACTCAGTTGTATTTTGTGAATTTAAGTAAAAAGGATTACTCTCAAGATTGCTGATGGACCTGATTCAATCATTTGAAAGGACTTAAGAGCAAACACTGAGGTTTCCCAAAAAAAGAAGGTGGTTGTAGTGTCAACTCTCCTGTCACTTTCCAGGCTGCTGTCTTACCTACAGATTTATGGTTTGCAAAGGCCCTACAATCCTGGGTACCAATTCCTTAAAACAAAACACTTCAAACAAACAATGTGTGTGCATGTGTGTGTGCATAAAAGTATACATATTTATATGTATGTAAATACTGTTATATATAAATATATATGTACATGCTGTATCTTTATAAAATCCTCATAAATACAGTTTCCATAGCCCCTTCCACCTTTTTATTTAGTACTTAACATTTACTTACATATGCCTTCAATATTTGTTTTCTCTACAGTACCATAATTTTCAGGGGCAAGGAATAAAGGTCAGTTACTCATCTCTATTGCTACATTCTAGCTTATTTTCCAGTTCATATGGTACATACTAAAAATTATTTATTCATTAGAATAAGTAGAAAGTAATTCTTTTCATTCTGATTATTTGTAAAGTTCTTTGGTATTACTTAAATTTTATAAAATGCATTTATCATGTACATTCTTTACAAAATGGCAATTTTGCTAAATTTTTCTAGGCACAAATTGCTAAAGTAGTGCAATCGAGATTTTATTACTGAAAATAACTTTAGGAATTTGGAATTAGGATAATTTAATAGAGCACATGTTGATTCCCAATTTATAAGCACCAATTGTATGATTCATATGGATCAGTATATTCAAAAGAGTATGTCCTCATGATACATTACTAAAGTTCAAATTACATTAGTAATGCTAATGCATTAGCACCTTGGCCAGACCCTGAGTAATTTAGCAAGAACTTGTTTTAAAATAAAAAATAAAAAGGGCTAAGGATGAGGATCAGTGGTTAGGTGCCTCTGGGTTTAATCTCCAATACAAAAAAGAGGAAATGAAAGAAACCACCTGGGATAACTTATATATGCCAATACTACCACATTCCTGATCCTTTGCTATTATAATTTAATATAAGTAATTTTATAATTTATATGAATAACTATTTGATAAAAGCAAGACCGTAAAACACATTTTGAGGCTCACACAGACTTTAAAACTTAATAATTATTCCAATCTCCAAGAAAAGTAAAGGGAAAAAAAAAACATAAACAACAATAAAAATAGCTGAAGATAAAAATGCTAAGGTAAATAAGCCAGACTCAGACTCACAGAGTCAAAGGCAGAATGCTTTCTCTCACAGGCAGAAGTTGGAGAGAGGGGCTGTGGAGAGAAAAATAACAGAAATCTGAAAGAGAGGTGGGGGTCCTCATGAAATGGAAGATCAATATGGCAGAGAAAGGGGGTGAAACAAGGGAGAGTGGAGGGCATGAAGAAGGGCTGGGGAATGAAATCTACTAATCATGCTACATCCATCTACAAAAATATAATGGGTATATATATATATATATATATATATACACACACACACACGCACACACTGTAAAGTACTAAGTAAAGGGAGATCAATAGAGTACAGCAAGTGGATCCAGGGAAGGGAGGAGGGAAGGAAAAGAAAAGGTACTGGGAAGTAAGATACATCAAATTATGTACATGTCCAAACATCAGATAATGAATCCCAGTATTATGTCTAATGTGAATGCACCAATAAAATAAGTAAAAACAATACCTGTCTGTTTCTTTCCTAAAAGGTAGTTTTATGGCTATGTGCTTTGTGATGTCATAAAACTTCATGTCTTTGAAAAAAAATTACCTGGATAAAAGCATGAAAACCCAATATCAATTTATAAAAAGGAAAAAAAAAAAAAAAAAAAAAAACCTTTTCCACAAGGGTGATGATAGTAGAAATCTTTCTAAATATGTGATTGTCATTATAAGAGATCTCCATGTTCTTCCATTTTTAGATAATTCCTAAAATTGAATGTTTATTACACATATTTGCAACTCTACACATAAAAGTATTTTTTAAAGTGATATCATCCCATAAAGACTTTTGACTTTAAAATTTTAACATGCATAACAATAGTTGGAGTGTTTGCTGAAAATGGAACTTTCTAGAACCAAAGTTAGAGTTTCAGTAAATTAGAAAAAGGACTTAAGAGTTTTTACATTTTTAATAAGGTTTGCAGGTGATTTTTCAGCTAGTAATGCTTTTTTATACCCTAAAATGCTTGAGACACATGCAGTGTATTTCTATTAGTACCATGGCTCACTAGGTATGTGATTAAATTTTGGGCACAGAGTTAACCTTTACTAGACCTAGAAAAGGTAGATTTTTGAGAGCCGTGATACAAATATTTGAAAAATTATTTTGATAAATTCATCTAAGAAAATCTTTCTAATATAGGATATATTTTGTATCCCATATTCTCCCATGCCCCACTGTCTATTGTAGAGAATAGGGAAACATGATTATCACTTATGTTTACATACTTTAGATTGGTGTTTCAAAATAAAATGATTACAGAGAAATATCTTGTTTCTATTTTCTCTCTGAATAGAAATATAGACATTGGTGTTGAGAAATGAATATATCTCATTGACTTTATACAAATATGATCTACTAATATTTTCCAACATGTGAAAATTTCTCAAAATCCAGAATATTTTTTTCTGAAATTGACAGGAGACATATCAATAAGAATGTGAAATGTATAGATAGTGAGAAATATATTGATGAAGACTTTGGAGATCACCTGCCTTTTATACAACTGCCAAAAGTAAAAATAATAGTGAACTTGTAGAATCCTTTTTGCTTTTCAATGGGAAATTGACAAGTCTTTATAAAAATAAAAGAATAATTACAATTATTGCCACTTGAGGCATTTAGATTTGTGTCCATTTCTGTCAATTTATTTTCATCTCAACTTAAACTCAAGTATTGAAGCTGCTTGAGAGAGTGACTTTTTTTGATGTTTTTTGCAAAAGGAAAAAAAAATCAAGGTGGGGAAATCACTACTCTGGTCCATTTAATAGGCATTAGATTGGAGTGACAGGTTTATTATTCATTTAATAATTTATTCAACAGGTATTTATTAATATAATTGAAATATAAAGATTCAAACACAAAATGGGTACATAAAATGTTATAGATACAAAACTAAGGAAGGGTTTCAGAAGTCATTAGTCTAAAAAGGACTTTCTGGAGGAATTCCTGACAAAACTGATTTTGACAAGTGAGTTGCATGAGAACATTATTGGAAGAAAGAAACAGAGCTGTACAGTCAAATGTTTGAAAGACACTCTCCAGGCAAGATAATTAACTGAAGGTCATAAATCCAGAGGATTAAGAAAGTAGTTGTAAGAATAGAGGCATTATTATAAATACAAATTTCTTTCATCACAACCTCAAAACAAGCAGTTGCTGGCCAAGCCCTTTTTGTTGTTGCTTATCATAACTTTTATTTACACTTTACTTGAGCTGATTTGAGACATCTCCATATGTTCAGTCATTAACATTTCACCTATAAAGATTAATGTTCTAGATTAAATATTATACATCAAGACCAAAGGAATATCCTATGGACAAAGAAAAGAAGGAATTCCATTAGTGAGCAAAACATAAAATGGACATAAAATGGAATTGAAGTAACTGTGTTCTATCCTAGTTTTCAAGCACTTAAAATTATCACAATCTTATTCTTTGCTTTGACCTTGAACACTTTTATGGGCCAATAAATTATTCGAGGTCACCTTTCATGTTATCATAGGTCTCCATCTTAAAAATAGTAAGTAACAATTTGAGGAGAAATGGACATGAAATCAAAAATATTCCTTAGGGAAATAACACATAAATGTAAATGAAGGCTAAAGAGAAAATGTTTTGAAGCTATGGAAGCCTAATGTTTTTATCATTGGATTAAAAACTGTCCTAATATAAATTCTAATATACTGTAAATATTCATATTTTTAATGAGAAGTATTACATCATTCTTCAAATGTATTCTGCAGAATACTAATACAATGGCAACTTGCCACCCATAATTATGTATTTAAAAAAGACAAAAGTTTTTCTATGAGTTACAAATTATATTTACTTTCTTTTCTGTTTAAAATCATATTGTTATTCCATATCACCGGTAAATTTTATCCTAAGGAAATATATTTTACAACTGAAAATCTTTTATTAAATGACCCTTTTATACTTCAAAAATTTTTATGTATTACTATTAAATGTCATTTAAAATTTGTATATGTTGATCTTCAAATTTCAAAATATTATTCTGTACTATTATACTTAAAAGTATTTTTAGTTTATAAGTAAGCAAATGCAGTTTTATTAATAATATGCAAATTTTATTGGAAATGCATTTTCATGGGAATAAAGGGTAAGTTTTTAGTGCTCTCAGAAAAGGAGGATTCTAAAACATCAATATTTCTAATTGATTTTTTGCATGTGCCATGCAGATTTTAATTTTTTTTCACCTCAGGGAACAAAAACGTATGAAGGTTAGAAAAGAATATGCTTTTTACCTAGTTCAAGAAGCGTAAGTGAAAGGGGAATTGAGAAAAAAAAGAACAGAAATAAATCACACACTTGCAGGCTTGTTCTATGGCAGATCAATGTGAGGAGACATACATATCAAAGTTGAGGATCTAGAATTATTAACACAATTATTTCATACTGCGTTGTGCTGCATATGCTATCAGACTCTCCAGGGATTAATTCTATACTAGTATGTTCCTTTGACTAGCTTTCTATCAACCAGAGCAGGATCACTTCTGTAGGATTAGAAGTTAACTTGTAAAAGTAATTCAAATTATTATTGCCCACAGAAGTGTGGATTTGTTCTATCCATAGAGAAAACATTTACTTCTAAACTATAGAAAAGATAAATCCTCAATATTTCATTTCCCTGATTTAAAGGATTTTTCATCAGTTTTACATCTAGCAAATGCATTTCAGCATTCCTGATTGTATGTGCTCATTTTTTTCAGTCTCCTTTGAACCATAATTAATAATTAAATACAATCTTCATCATGTGTTCAGTTTTGTGTGAGATCTTTATGTTTTTAAAAAATTTTGTAAGTTATATTTGTTTACTTACTAAAATTTCCAAGGGGATTCACCTAACAGAACCAAATACATTGTACTGCAGGAGAAATGCATTTCTGGAGCTACTTAAGCCAGTGCACATTTTTTCTTGGTTCTTAGAGAGAATCCAGTGTCAATAGAATTTTAACTTTTTCTGACTCTCCAGTTCTCTCTCTGACTCTGTCTCTCCCCTCTGCTTTATTATTTGTTTTTCTTTCCAGATCTTTTTGAGCAGTGAATTACACCTTATTGGTGACAGCAATGATTGAGAGTTTGGTTTTTTGCTCTGAACATTTGGTGATCTCTGTCGGATGAATGATGAAAATCTATTGGTAGATGATGACTGAGAATCTGTTTTGTTAGTTATTTTGTTCATTTATCTGTCTTCTTAGAGTTCAAATCAATAGAGAAAATGCTCTATGCCCATTGTAAACAAAACACTTATTTAATATTTAACCATAAAGATTTTGATTTTCTGTTTTTTCTTTTGACCTTCGACTGAGGTGGTAGGACTGCAGCTATTAGTTGTCTTTTGGACTATATATGCCTATGTCTGCATTTCAGAAAAAGCTTGACTTCCCTCTCTATTGGACACTGATGAGTGGTTTTAGAAATAAATGTAACATTCTTAAATACTTAGGGAATGAAGAAAGCATATTTATTAATTGTGATATCTTCTAAAAGATGCTCCCCAAAGGTTTCTACAAAAATACAAATCATGCTGGTTTAATAATAATGATCTGAAAATGAAAAAGCAGTTACATGACTTTAAGTTATAAATCTTAAGTAGTATACAAATATGTATTTCTGGATTTTAAGATTCAGTTTTGATTTCTTGTGAAAAGTATGTTTCATCTGAATTTCTGAAAGTTCTTATGTTTTGAAATCATACTTATTTTAAATTAAGTAAGCTAAAATTACTACTATGTAAATATTTCATGCTTTAAAAATATATTTAAAAATAAGTTAAAGTAAGTTGAACAATGATTCTATCAATATTTTCATATGGAATAATTTCATCAGCTTAAACAAAACTTTTAAGATCTTTAAATAACTTATACCTTGAACTAATATTAAACTGAGTTACTCTATGAATAATCATTCAATACATAAATGATTTTATGGTAAAGTATTGAAATACTGATGATTAAGCAAGCAAAATTTACACTTTTATAAGTCTATCTTATGTTCTGTATAGTAGCTATTTTTTTGATCATGAAAATGAGTACGTTATTTTTGCCATTAGGAGAAAATGTAAAAAGGACATGTGTGGTTGTCGAATGTTTTCCTGTTTTTTGACTAGTTTGCTAGGCTGATGAAATGGTTTGACTTACAGAAGTTTTCACTTTGTGCCTCCTCATTTTCTTGGTAAAACAAAAGTTAGTTTTTCTTTTTTTTTTTTTCATGTTATAATAAATACTGGTAATTAAGACTGGGTCCCATGGCAATGGTGACTGAGAATTTAAATACCTCCATATTTGTGCTTTGAAGAGTATCTTTGCTCTACTATTCACAGTCTCGGATGTCTGTGTAAAAGTGTCATTCTGCTTCAGTGTATTAAAAAAGCACAGTGAAGAACAAAACTTTAGTAATACTATCTTACAGAAAACCATAAAATGTGTTAAAATGTTCAATTTGCTCAGTTTCGATGGGCTTATTCATGATCATTCAAAATATAAAATTAATATTGAACTCTCTTTGTTATAATGATAAATTGGTTTTAGAGTTACAAATAAGTATAAAAGACTATTCTTCAGCTGTATAACCTGCCCAAATAGAATAGATTGTATATCTTTACAGATTAATTTTCCTCACTTATGATAATTTTACCATTCTTACTATAAAAAGAGATAGAAAAAAAATAGTTCTTCAGAAACTAGTTAGGATAGTACCCTTTCATGCTCATTTAAAATATTTACTCCTTTTATTGAATAATCAATACTATTACTCTTGGTACCCAGGAGACAATCTCTATCAAGTGATCAAATCCTTTCTGATAACTCCTGTGATATTGATTTCACAAGAAAAGATTCTGAAATTTAAAAATTAACTAAATAACTTATCAGAGTATCTTCTACAAGAAAAACTGCCTTTGCATTCTCAAAGTTATCCTAGAAAATCAGAAATACCTTTTGTGCACATAATAAAAAATTAAAAATGAAGAGTTTTGTTTGGTGTGAAATATAGTTCTTAATTAGTTAAGCAATTACCTATCTGAAAAAGCTCAATGGCAAAGGGTTTCAAATCAAGAGACATTCTTCCTTAGATTCACTTTAATAGGCTAACTAATATTAGAATAAATATTAAATAATTATAAGTTTTACTGGATGTCCTGGATGATGTATAATACTATGTAGGGGACATATGGATCAAACGTTCATAAAATAGTTATGAATTACGCCTTAATAGAAAGTTTCTAATTCCTTCATTTTTTAGGTTATTTGTTACTGAAACAAACTATTCACAGTCTCGAATGTCTGTGTAAAAGCTCTACTATAAGTCATAGGACAAAACTTATATCCTTCACAAAGGGTTTTCCCAGAACCCCATGGAAACTAGTGTCATGTATGTTAGAACTTTCATACTTCAAAAAACAGACCCTTGGATATGGGCTTCACCACAGCATTACTCAGATAATGCTCAGGTTATGACAAAGATCTGAGTCAGAATTTCCCAGTGCCTTCCATCTAAATGCAGACATATTTCATAAAAGTAGACTGTTCCACAATCAAAAGGAACAGCAATCATCTAAGGAAGAGCGAGATAATTGAGGGGGCTTTAACTGTGGTTATTTGTTTTTTTGTGTTCTCTTTTCATGGCAATATGAAGAAACACAAAATTCATGAATTTCTATAAGATTTAATTTTGTAGATTTTGTTTTTATAAATGTTAATGAACCTCTTTATATGGAACCTAATTCTGACTCATACCCTGAAGTTCAGAAATTCTCTTGACAAAAATGATTTGCACAGGTTCTATAAAAATGTAGCTTCTTAGTATGATATAATTAGACATTGTGACCACAAACTTATCTGAGATGTCATATTCAATAAAAATTCTCATTTAACATGCTTAATAATCTTGTTATTTAAAAATAAGGGATGACTTTTTATGTGCAGTCAAGAACTACAAAACCTTCCTAGAAAAAAATGACCTGCATTTGACTTAAAAAACCCTATTCGTACCAGTGGTAAGGAAATATATTTTCTACTAATTCAGAAATCAGACCTGGGAACATCGGGCACAGAGGTCTTCACCTAAATCACAGACACTACAGGTGAATTCAGATGGAAAAAGTTTCTTAGTCTTGGTCAAGTAAAGGGAGTTTTTAAAATTCCAATATAAGACTGTTTATAAAAAGCTTTTAGATAAAATTTCATTCTGATGAAGCAGCTGGCAAATAATGCATAGCCCCAGATATGCAAAGCAAATTCAACAAGGCATTCATAGTTAATTAAGTTAATTAACTAAGATTTCTGCTGTGTATATATAATTAATCACCTCTAGCCTAATGAAACCAGTTTTTCTGATCAAGAATAATCTTTGAAATTTGTGCAGGTTCACAATATAGAAACCATAAGAAAATATTGTCCAAGAATTGGAAATTTGAAGGAGTCCTGGGAGGTCTTTGAATGTAATGTTGTACATTGTCCAATGAATTATCTGGGGATTATCTGATTCCGGGAGTATTCACTGGCTGACTCTGTACTGATCAAACAATTAACAGACTTGTTGAGTAGACATTGTCTTTTAGTAAATTGGTAGTGATGAAAATATTCTTGTCCATAGCAATGCGATATATTTTATATGTTAGAGATGAATTGATTTGCACCCACAGAGAAGTATAACTATTGGAAATTAAGTAGTTTTGCATTTGTTAGCAAATAATTTTGGCATTTCTGGTTGCTTTAAATGCACTACTTTTTGAATGATTCTTAGCATCTTGAATTTAATGAAATGAATAAAATCTTTGATATGTTATTTTATATTTTTATGAGTCATGTTTTAATTTTTAAAAATTATTATGAAGAGCCTCCCAAGTTTTGTAGTGTTTAAGTAACCTCAGACATCCACTTACATTTGAGAAGTTATAGTATAAAAAAGTTTTTAAAGATGCTTCACTCTACCCCATGACAATGGCTATTAATCTTTGTATGTTCTTCGGTTCTTCAGAATCATTCTCAGATTAAAAATACAAACAAATAAAAAAATTGGTCTCACTCCTAGATATATCTTTTCAATTAAACTGAGTATTCAGGTTTTTTGCAGTTACCCTGATGATTTTAAGGAGTAGTTGGAACTAAGAACTTTGGCTTCTTTGATTATAATCTTAGGTTACAGATGAGAACAATTGGAAGTGGATGGATTTGTTCAGTACTAATCCTTCTCCCCTATTTCCACCAGAACTGCTCGCTTTTAGCTATTTCATAGATAGATACCTCTTAAGGAAATGCTTTCGTGGCTTTAAGAAGCTTGAAAATAACTCATGTGTCCTAAAGTCACCTATCTTTCTGTGATTCTATACTTTTCAAACTTAACACACAATCCAATGCAAACCACTTACTTTTGACCTTAAAAATATCTGTTTTTCTCCTTTTATTCCACTTTGGGAGTAGTATATCCCTCACTTCTGAATTTTCAAAACTCATCTATGTGTTTGGACTCAACTTGAAAATCATGCCCTCATGGTGATCAAACACATTTTCATTCCCTCATATTAAATGATTATGATTTTATTGATTTTTCTTTATAGTTTATCATGTATATGTGTTTATAGTATTACTTTATAATAATAAAATACATATTTTAATAACAGTGTCATATTACTACACACAAAGATCTCCTTTGTCAATCCACAATCCTGACTTCTCCTCAAAAAATATCTAAAACACAAAGCAAGTAACGTGAGCTCATACATATGGAAGTTACCATATCCCTTATTTCTTTTTAAGTTTTTTTGGCACCAGAGATTGAACCCTGGGGCAGTTAACCTCTGATCCACATCCCTAGCCATGTGTATGTGTGTATATATACACATATATATATATATGTATACACATATATATATAATATAAAATATATATATATATATATATTTTATAGATAGAGTTTCACTAAGTTACTTAGGGTCTAAGTTGCTCAGATTGGCTTTGAACTTTCAATCCTCCTGCCTGAGCCTCTCAAACTGCTGGGACCCTTATTTATTTTTTTTTTATTTATTCGTTTTAGATTTATATGACAGTAGAGTGTATTTTGACATATTATACCTACATGGAGTATAACTTATTCTAATTAGTATCTCTTGCAGTGGCACATGGTGTGAAGTTTCACTGGTGGTATATTCATATATGAACATAAGAAAGTTATGCCCAATTCACTCTACTGTATTTCCTATTTCTACCCCCCTTCATTCCTCCTTTTCAAATCCACTGAACTTCTATTCTTCTTTCCCTAACCTTGTTATGTGTTAGCATCCACATATCAGAGAGAACATTCAACCTTTGGTTTTGGGGATCGGATTATTATATCCCTTATGATAAAAGTGAATCAAAGAGTAAAAGAAGTATAAAAGTCTATCACAACATTGACTCCGTACTGTCATGAATTTCCTTTTATACATATTCAAATCAGTCAACTAATATTTAAAAAAAAGTATTCAAAAGACTGAATACAGAATTAAGTTCTCCAATGTTTTTACTTTTCACTTGCTCCTCTGACTCAGTGGAGTAAGGTATGAATCATTCAGCCTGTTTCTTTTTTATTGCATTAGTTTTGCTCTGACCATTTTTGGAGCATCTGTAATACGCCATTGGTTACATTATGTGCTCAGGGAAAACAAATGACTAGAACATTCAAATCCTCTAGTTATTACACTCAAGACACAAACAAATACTTTAAATAGAGTGGATTTGCAATATGCTTATCTCTATCCAGGAACCACCTTCAGCATTATAAAACCATATTAATTCTGTTATCTCAAAAGGTCCTTTGGCATCACTTTTTTGTGATATTTTTTGTAAATATCTTTGCTCTAGAACAATCCACAGTTTCATTCTTCATATTACCTAAATCCCTGTACTTCTGCATTAAAATTATTACACTATGATGCAATTATTTGATTACATATTAGTACCACCCAAATAAATTGTTCTATTTTTATAATTAATTTTTAAATTTGTTCTAATTAGTTATACATGTACAGTAGAATGCATTTATACATTTTGATAGGTCACACATAAATAAAGTATAAATTCTCATATTTCTGATTGTGCATATTGTAGAATCACATCAGTCATATATGTACATGAGGTATTAATGTTTGTTTCACTCTACTATCCTTCCTATCCCCATGCCCCTGCCCAAAATTGTTTTATTTTTTAGCTGATCTATGTATTAAAGTACAAAATACACTGTACTATGGTGGTAGAATAATTAATTGGAAAATACCTGTAAATATCTGTTCTCCTCATAATGGCAATAATAAATATTGAAAATATTTTTCAGTGAGAAAAAAACACTTTACAGATTTGTTTACCCATATGGAGAATATTGCACATAAAGTCATTAAATATTTATTGGTTACATGCTATAGATCTTATCACTATATTTCCCTAAAAGCAATTTATAACAGGAAATAATTTTTAATTTTGGAATTGTAATGCTATTCATGTTGTCTGGATTTCTCTGTAATCTACATGAGGTACAATGAGCCAATCCTGTATCAGAGTTAACGTTTATTAACGTGGGATTTTACTAACAACTTGTTATAAATAGATTATGAAATCAAAAGTATAAGATGTTGATGTAGTCAAAAATGATTTCCTGTAACAGCATGTAGGAAGACTTTCCCTTGAATTATATCCTTAGATTCTTCTTTATTTGTTACAAAAATAAACATCAGAATTTCATTATTAAGACATGTGAGCTGGGGGTGGAGTTCTGTGATAGAATCCTTGCCTAGCATGCATGAAGCCCTGGCTTTGATTCCTAGAGTAAAGAAAAAAGACTAACATGAAAAAGTTTTCACGGATTCAACCCAAGGAATAAACTGAACTAAAAGATGAGGAAGAATAATTAATTATTTATACCTGAAGATAAACTCTACATCTTGTTATAGGTATAACATAGTGAGAGAGACAAGTTTTGGTATCTAAAAGGAATACAGGGAACTAAAGTGTATTGGTTATCTTTTATGGGAAGACATTGTGAAAATAAGTTTCATAAACTTTATCTAATCTAATATGCAAAACATTATAAACCTGATACTTCATTCACTTTTGCGGAAGGGAATACTGGAAGTTCATGCCAAAAAAACAAATTTTCTAAGACCAAATAGTAAATAATTAAGGATATGTACTTCTAACTGGCATTGGAGAAACTCCACAAAATTGTTTTTCATTGACACAAAAATAACTGGTTGTTTTACACACACACAGCCAACATAACACATTTTAAATCTCTAAAAATGGTTCTAAAGACTTATGACAGTGCAAGAATATTTTTAAAAGAAGCTCTGCTAAATTTCAGTAAGAACAACTAAAATCTATAACACTTGTACCGCCAGCAGTTCACTCCCTTCCTCTCCCTTCTCTAGAGCAGTGGTTCATGCCTTGCCCAGGAGGATAGGCTAGAAATAAGAAACAAGAAATCTGAAGTTCCCCTCAAAAGAATTAATTTGATTTGATAGAGAATGTAAGAAAGTTCAGGCTTACTTTGCTCTTTGAAACACTGGAAGTTTTGATGATAAAGAATTAAGTGGAGTCTGGTAGCTAGTGCATTCTTTTGTTTCTACTGAATATAGAAGTAACGTCTAACAATTATTATATAAAAGGAGAAGAAGGAGTAAAGTGATCTAGAACTAGAGTTTCTTTATCCCACTACAAGCAAATAGCCATAAATTTAAAATAAAATCTGACAAATTACAATGTATAATGTAAATCCTGTCAATCACAAAGAAAATTATTCAAATAATAAAAAAAATCATTAGATGAATTAAATGTTATAGTGAAAATTTTACCTAATTGAAAATGAAGAAATAAAGAAGAGGTAGAGAGCAAAATAGATATTTGAGAAACAGAAATGTAAATTGTTAGATGGAAATCCACCTATACTAATAATAACATTAAATATTAAAGTATTTTGTGATCCAATCAAGAAGCAGCTTTTCAGACTGGATTTTAAAAAGATTCAGCTCTTTGCTATCTACAGGAAAGTTTTATATAAAACATATTTATGTATAATGTATTTATATATAATGAAATAAGATAAAAAGATATAAATAAAAGAATATGAAATATGTATCATGCAAATAGTAACCACAAGATAGTTGATGTGGCTATGCTAATATCAGAAGTACTAGACTTTAAAACAACAAAAATGTTACTAAATACAAAGAAGAATATTTATAATTAATATGGGATCAATTTTATTATTTTAAATGGACTCAATATTATTATTTTTCTATGAATTTAATCCTGTTAATTTATCAAAAAGAATGAATCTAAACATGTATGCGCCAAACAATTGACCCCCAAATATGAAGCAAAACTTGAAGAATTTAAAGTAAAAATACAAATTGAACAATAAGTATTGATGTCTTCAACGTACCACTTCAATAACAAATAGGTCAAATATGAAGTGATCTACCAAGAAACAGAAGATGTGAGCAACAATATAAGGCAACTAGACCTAAGAAACTTGACTCAACAGAAATAAAATACATATCCTTCCCAAGTGAACATGATACTCAAAGATATAATATGTTCTAGGCCATAAAACAAGTTTTAATAAATTTGAATTTGAAGACACATAAGGTATTTTCTTGACTACAATGGAATGAAATTAGAAATTGACAAAAGAAATTTTAAAAATCACAAATGTGTGGAAATTAAACAACATACCACTGAATAATCAGAAAATCAAAAAAGAAATGATAAGCAAAGGAGGCTATACTGGAAAACTAAGGAAAATAAAAAATACAATATAACAAAACTTATGGGATGTAGTTAAAGCAGTGCTCAGAAATTTATAGCTATATGTAGTTATATTTACAAAGAACGATCTCTTATTGACAATCTAACCTTCAGGGGAGTGGAAAAAGAAGATCAAAGTACAATTCAATGAAAGAAAGGAAAGAAACAACGAAGACTAGAACACAAACTAATGAAATAGAGACCAGAGAAACAGAGGAAATCAAGGGGAATAAAAGTTGATTCTTCACAAATATCAGCAAAATTGTCAAAGCTTTACCAGGAACGACCAAGGAAAAAGAGAGAAGATGAAAATTATCAAACTCAGAAATAAAGATGAAAACATTACCAGCATTCTAACAGAAATAAAAAGTATAAAAGAGAATGCTATATACAGCCACACTCCAACAAATTAGACAATTTAGATGAAATACACACACAAACTACCCAAACTAACCCTGGAAGGAATAGAAAACTGAATGTGTATGTGTCTGTGTGTAATTTTTAAAATTTCCAACAGAAAAAAGCCCAGGACAAGATGGTTTCAGTGGTAAAATTTATGAAACACTTGAAACCAAATTAGTATCAATTCTTCATAAAATTCTCCAAAACGTAAAAGAGGCGGGAGACTTTCCGATTCATTCCATGAAAACAGTGTCATTCTGAAACCAAAACCAAAAACATTCCAAGAAAAGAAACTATATACCACCATCTCTTATGAATATGGTATTTTATAAAAATCATTATACAGCAAAATTTAGTGGGCATTTATTCCAAGACCACAAGTTATTTTTATTGCAAAAGCCAATTAACAGAGAACTTAATTAATAGAATATAAGACATAAGCAACAGGACCATTTCAATAAACTCAGAAAAAGATTTCTACAAATCAAGCATTTCTTCATGACAACACACACACACACACACACACACAAACACTTAAAAATTCAGGGAGAGAAAGAATCACCTTCAACAACTATGAAAAACCCACACCCTAAATCAAAGTAAGAGTGAAACGTTATGTTTCAGACCTAAGATAAGGAACAAGACAACACTTAAATTTTGTAATCTCTAGTCAAATTTACTTGGGAATGATTATATTATCAGAATATGAAGACAAGAAAAAAAAGCATTTATAGTGAAAGGGAAGAATTAAAAGTATATCTCTTGGTAGATGTCATGATCCTGTATATAGAAAATCAAAAAAAAAAAAAAATCTGCTAAAACACTATTAAAATCAATAAATGAGTTCTGGCAAAATATACTTTACAAACTCAGTATATAAGAACCAAATATATTTGTGTACATTAGCATTGAACAATCATAAAAGGAAATTATAAAAGATTCCATAAAATAGCATTAAAAAGAATAAAACAGAGGAATAATTTTTTAAAAGAAATACATGATGATACTATAAAACATATTGAAAGAAATTGAAGAACACCTAAATACATAAAGACACTAATGTTTGTGAATTAGAAGACAATATGGTTAAGAAAGTAATAACCCTCAAAAAGTTATACAATTAATATCACACCTGGCTTTCTACAAAAATTAGCTGGTATTCTCAAAATTGTTATGAAAATGTAGGGAACATGGAATAGTGAAAACAATATTGCAAGAGAAAGAAATCAATGGACTTCCTAATTTCAAATTGTACTCAAAGCTACACTAATCAAGTCTATGTCATATTTAGGCAAGGATAGATATATAGATCAATGGAATAGAACTGAGATACCAGAAATAAACCCTTCACAATTGTAGCTATTTGGTTCTTCACAAAAGTGCCAAAATAGTTCAATGGGGAAAGAATGGTCTTTTCAACAAATTGTTTTAGGACATCTGGATAGCTATCAATATGCAAAAAAAAAAAAAAAAAAAAAAAAAGGTTGGGGGGCTATGAAATGTCTCTCAAAATGACTGTAGAACTAAAATATAAGAGCTAAAACTATAAAACTCTTAGGAAAAAATACAGTAGTGACTCTTTAGAATCTTGGGTTAGGAAAATGTGACAATCCTTTGTATCAATGGACAAAATTATCAAAATTAAAAAGAGAGAAAGAGTGAAATAGAGTATTTGCAAATCATATTTTGTTGAGAAATTTACATCTAAAATCATAAAAGAACCCTTACAACTTAATAAAAAAAGACGTGTAACCCAATTTCAAAATGCATATAGGATATATTTCTCCAAAGATACATAAATGGCAATAAAGTAGATACAATATGCTATCATCAGCTATCAGAGAAAGTCACATCCAAACAACAGTGAGATGCCACTTTCTTACACTAGGGTTGCTATAAGCATGTAGACAGCTAAAACAAGTGTTGAGGAAGATGTGAAGAAATCAGATCCCTCATACACTGCTGAAGTTACGGTCAAATTGTGCAGCCATTTAGAAAGTACTTTGAAATTTTCAAACAGTTGAACATAGAGTTACCAGAAATGACAGGAGGTCTACTTTTAGATATATACCTCAGAAAAATGAAAATGTATGTCTGCCTCAAAACGTGTACATAAATATTCATAGCATTATTAGGTATAATACCACAAAGTGAAAAATATCTACATGTCCATCCCATGCCAAATGAAGATATAATGTGATATTTTCACACAACAGAACATTATTTTGCAATATAAGGAGTAAAGTTTTGATACAAAAATAAAGTTTTGATATATAAATAAGAATGAATGTGAAAAACATGCATAGTGAAAGAGGCTAAAGACCACATGTATTGTGATTTCTTTTATATAAAATGTTTGTACAAGGAAATTCTATAGAGGCAGTAGTTAATGGTTGATTTACTCTGGTGAAAATGGGTGGGTAAACCTTTGCAGTAAATTGGAATGAGTATAGGATTTCTTTGGGGAATGCTGAAAATGTCCAAAAATGATTGTGGTGATGATTATGCAATTTATGATATACTTAAAACTTCTTGGACTGTCTGCTTTAGACAGGTGAATTATAGGGGATGTAAACATTGTCTTAATATACCTTTTATTTAGCAAATAAACTATACTTGCCATTATAATACAAACCTACAATTGTACTCTTTTCTTTGATCCATAGAAATGAAAATTTATGTTCAGAGATTTGTACATACAGAAAACCTATATAAAGACGTTCATAGATGTTCATAGCAGGTTTGGTCACAACAGGCCAAACCCAGAAACATCTGCAATAAGCTTAAACCAGTGAGTAGTTAACTGTAGTGTACGTACACCATGGAAAATTACTCCAAAATAAAAAGCAACAAACTATTGATATACATAATGATAAATTTGGATGAATTTCCAAAGAATTAAGCTAGGTGAAAAAGTCAATCACAAAAAAAATTACACAAAGATTTTATTTACAATACATTCTTGAAATGGCAAAACTATTGAAATGGAAAACATATTAGTAATTATCAAGGGTTAAGTAATGGGAAATAAGAGGGAAAAGGGTGTAGTCAATAGATGAACAAACATGGGGGATATGATGGGATTACTATGTATTTTATCTGTATCAATATCAACATCATCATTATAATAATGTGCTATAGTTTTGCAAGATTTTCCATTGGGGGAAACTGGATAAAGACAACATGGAATATCTCTGTATTATTTCTTACAACTGCATGTGAATCAAGATAATAAGATTACTTATATCAAGATAATAAGCTTACTCACAAAAAGTAAATATTGCATGAATAACTCAAAACCATCTGTGAATTACATCAAAAGTCATTCCATTTATTTCTACAGTCATTTTTAAGATTGGCAGTGAACAGATGGTGGTAACACATTCGAAAGATGGACTCAATGAGATATGCCATAGGACCAACTTTAGCATCTTTTTCAAAATATTAGAAAAAGAAAAAGGAAGTAAAAATGAGAAAAATTATTTGAAGGATAGGTTATAAAACCAAGGTCAGCTGCAGTGTTATTGGCATTTTTATTCTGCTTCTGAAAGTGAAATCATTGCAGTTGAGAGGAATACCGTTATGAAATATTGAAGAGAAGATTCCAAACTGGCAAAATATGTGTGCACAAGTTAAAAAGATTTGATAAAATTTCATTATAATAAAATCCTGGCATTTAACATAATTATAACATTGCACTTAAAATCTTATGTAGATGGAAGAGTATTATTACCTACAAATAAATAAACTACTTATCCTCAGTCTTCCTTTCCAACATAGTCACATGAATATTTGAACATATTTCCTTTAGCAAAAATTTAAAGTGACAAAACTTCATTTCTTAATCAGTGAGTATGCTAAATGTTGAATTTAATAAAATAGACAATTATTTCAAAGGTTGGATTTGTATTTTCAGAATATAACATTAAGCAGTGGTGGGCTACTATGGGGAAAAATGCATATTTAATGAATAGTCACATAATTTAAAAGGTGCAACATGAGTCTATAAATGTGCTCCCAGTGCAAATGAAATTTTCCCTGAGTTTGCTTGAGATTTACAAATTGATATCCTTTTACTTTATTTAATGAAGATGTATAGCTTGCTTGTTTTGCTTTAAAAACTTTTCAAATATTTGATTCTGTGTCTGAAATCTTTAATGCACATACACTGGCTTGTATACAAATAAACAGATAAGGAATTGATCACATAAAAATGGCACTGGTAATAAGGGTTCTGTTTTAGATCTATAAACTTAATAAGTTGTAGCTCATTACAACTTGATAAATGGAAGAGTTGTATTTAAAAAAAAACAATACAGCTCTAAAATTCTACAGTTTTTTTGGTTTGGAACACATAGTACATGAATGTAATAAATAAAATTAAGGATATAGATGTAATAAATATAATTACAATGTATTCATACACCTACCCATCATTGTATCATATTATTACCATCACCACAAAACCTTAACTCAGTGTGCTTTCTGTTTTTATATTAAGAGAATATTTCTAAAGCTGGTCTAAAATAAATTTTATTTAAATAATAATAATAATATCTAATAATATTTCCAAGCAAACAGACCAAAAGATACTTTACAAATTTAAGTAGAATTTAGAGGTTGTTTTTAAAAAATATAATATTTGCCAAAATTTTCATTGTTTCTACATTTTTGTAGAAATTTACCTCTTCATTTTAATGTGAAGACTGACAAGTAATAGAACTGTCCTATGGTCAAAAAACATATCTGTCAACTCTCAAATTGTAAAGTATAATATAGATGCTCCAGATTAACAGAAAAGATATTTAATATAAATTTCATTGTCTGAAAGATTACTTTCAGAATATATGTATTGAAATAAATTAACACTTGGAATCTGTCATATTTAATTAATTCTGATATTGTATTAAGAGGCAGTTTTTCCACATGACTAATAAATTTTATCCAAAATCATATGCCTGTATTAACAAAGCAAGTAAAAATAAGGCTAACATTCTTAAATAAGCAAGTGTTTCTCTTGTATCAGATCCCTTAGTCGTGCTAAAACACAATTATTAATTATTAATGACATGATGCTATTGACATGAATTTCTGTGTATAAACATATGTATGTATAATATATGTTTTATGTTAATGTTTTACATATACAAATCTATAAAACATCATTGTTTATGGATTAAGAATCCTAGTCATATGTAGACCACATAGAATTCTAAAAACCAATTTAAACAATGTTTCAATTTTAAAGTTTTAAAATTCAAGTTATCGTGTATGATCACTAGATATCTTAAAAGAATTGAGTATACTTTTCACTATTAAATCTTGATCTTTTTCCTAAAATAGTGTTTTCATAGTATCATTGCTCTAAGTACGAAAAAAAGTAGTATTCCAATAACAAACCAGTACGTTAATGATTGTGAAGATATTTCAGATTTCAAAAGCAACCTAGCAAGCAAAGAAACAAAAGTTGCAAAAAGCATAATACAAAAAGAATGAGTGCAAGCAGCAAAAAATATGAATATCTAATAAGGATATTAAAATATTTAATGCATGCAATGATCAAAGAAATACAAATAAAAATGGTAATGTTTTCCTTAATAAAATGTCAATAGTCTAGTTTATTGTGCACACTAAAAGTTAAGGTGGGAATTAATGACTATTAAATATTATTAGTTTTAAAAATTGCCTCAATATTTCTAAAGGGTGTTAAGTGATCAAGACAGCTTGTTTCTACTTGAGGTGGACTTTTTCCTGACTCTAAGTATCTGACCTCCCTATTCTTAGATCATTTATTTTACACAACTTGTAAGTAGAAATCCTTTCTTTCCTTTTGAGATGTAATTTTTTTTTTGTTTTTTAATTTGGGGAGAGGTGAAAAATCAGATATTCAGTAGTTAGATAAAGGGAAATGAAGGGAAGGGAGTGGAGTACAGAAAAATGACAGTGGAATGAATCTGAGATGTCAATCTTTTAAGAGCTTCCCATCAATACTACGAGGCAGAAACCTATACCTCCAGAACCTGGAAGCCTTCCCTGTGAACTGGAAGACCTTCTCTACCTCACATTCATTCTGGAATAGGAGGCACCTAACTTCAGAGGGTGTCTTAACCCAAGCTGTTAAACTCATTCCTGTATAAATACAGCAGAAAGTTTATTTTCCCTGCTAAGGCCAATTAGCAAACACAGGTGGCCTACAATCCCTTCAGAAAATATTCAAAATAATATTTATTGATTTACATTACAAAATTTTGCTTTGCAGTATAAATTATTATAACTGTCTACCTGCATCAAAAATAAGTTTATCTTCTTTCACTGAAGACTAAAGTTTAGTTGGTTTTTGTGCCAAATCACATTAGTTAAAGTATATAAAACATATTGTAATTTTTATCTTTGATTACTGAATATCTTGCAATGACTTCATGAAAATTTTGAGATTTTGGGATTAACAGTATTTATCTTTGTTTATAGTCTCGACTCTACTAATCAAAGTACATTTTTGCCAAATAACACAAAAACATATCTTTCTTGGCTTCTCTTTCTTTCAATACTGGCAGAATCATGTAATACATGATATGAAAACTGTGTCCATGACACATTTCAGAATCTGCTTCAAAAAACTGAGCTCTTATAATTTCAGTTTAACACAATGGAATTTCATGAAACAGTCATAAGGAGTTTTTTAAAAATTCTAACATATCTGGGTTGTTTTAAATAATATACCTTGGAGTATCAACTATCATGTCACTAGTTCGACTTTATAGTTCCAAAACTGATATTTCTTCCTAAATTTGACATTTCTTTGAGGAAAGACCCCAAGTATAAACTAGACATTCTTTCACATTCTAAAACTAACAAAGGTACTTGGAAATTAAAAAGATTTATTCAGACTCATATACTATAGGCAATTATTTGGTGGATAAGTGAAAGATCTTTTCTATAATAAAATATTTCTTTTAATTATATTGTCATAAATCTCTAATGGAATTTCCATAATTTCAACAATGTATTCTACCTTTTCATTTTTTATAGTTTGAATCTGGAATGTCTCCAAAAGTCTAATGTACTTAAAGGCCTGGTATCCAATGAAGCAAAGTACAGAGGTGGGGCTTTTGGGAAACGATTGGATCATGAGGGTACTAACCTCACCAAAGGATTAATCCATCATGGCTAAATGGACTATGGGGAGGTTGTGGAAACTTTAGTGGTAAGGGCATAGTTGAAGGAAGGGAATCATGGGGGGAATGCCCTGGAAGATAAACCTTTGTCACTGCCCCCCCATCCCCACCCCAATCTCTTTCTTCTCTCTCTCTGCTTCTTGGCTGCATGAACTGAGTAGTTTTCCTACACTAAACTCTTCATCATGATATTCTTTCCTTCTCACCTCAGGCCCAAAGTAATGAACCAGATGGCCCTGGATGGAAACTTCTGAAACCCTGAGGAAAAATAAATCATTTTTCCTTTAAGTTATTTCTGTCAGGTATTTTGGTTACAGTGATGAAAGATTGACTTGTATACCATCTAAAAATGGTTTTCTTTGTTCAGGAATCCAAGTCATTGCATAAAAATTTAAAAATATATTAATGTCAGACCTTGTTAAAGTCATTTTTAAATTTATTGAATGTTTGACTTTAATTACAGTCAAATAATATCTTGATTCTTTAGTTACTATTAATAAGAAGAAACTGCTTATCATATTTATTATGCATTTTTCTCAGATGGTATCTTGGTGATGAATATTTTAATGTCTTAAAAATAATCCTAAACAAATAAAACACCTTTTACATTTTGCTACAGCAAATATCAATTGCCATTTATGCAGAACTCTGCGACAAATCTTCATTCAGATTGTATTGGTCACTTTTTGAGATGTAATATTAAGTACTATATTTCTACTTAATTAGATATTAATAGAATGCTTTCATTTTATTTGTTAAATTTAAAAAGTTTTAACATGGAAATAAATTTAAATGCTAGGCCTATTTTTATCAATATTATAATTTTTAATTTAAATTGATTTTTATTGATACATAAAAACATAAAAAATTGTACACATTTATGGGCTATACTATATTTTGATACATGTATATATTCTACAATGTTAAGCATATCTATTTTCTAA
Organism: Sciurus vulgaris; assembly: GCF_902686455.1. NCBI lineage: Eukaryota > Metazoa > Chordata > Mammalia > Rodentia > Sciuridae > Sciurus > Sciurus vulgaris. The sequence continues at coordinate 62,397,959 of NC_136467.1, forward strand.
AAAATTTATTATCTTTTATGGTGAAACATTTAAGCTCCTCTTATAAAGATTTTTGAAATATATAGTACACTATCATATGTACTTTTATGCAAGAAAAATAATTTAGCTATATTTTATGAAAATAATAGCATGTATTTCAATTTAATTACCAGATATACTTTACACAGTTATCATTGTAACTTATGTCATCTGCATAAAATACACAAATAAACACATTATCATGTCACTTTGAAACATAGAAGAAATTATTTGAAATGAATCAATTCATTGCCAATGACTAGTGTTTACACATCATACTAGAAATAAAACACCCAGATCTCATGCTTTGTAATATACCTTATAACACAGTGTAAAATGAAATATAATTTTTAGTTTAGTGGAAAAAATGTCTTATATTGCTTCATTTTTAAAATTTCAATTTAATTAATTAACTGAAATAAACAAAATTAAAGTTTTGTTCCTGAATTGTACTAGTCACATTTCTTATGCTTAATAGCCACATATTTTTTTTTCCAAAGCCATAATAATACAGAAATATAGACTTTTTTCTTTGCCTAATGTAGTAAAACTCTTTGATGAATTTTAAAGCAAACTACTATGGTACTGTTGAACATTTCTCAAATTCAAAGAAAGGGGTGAAAGAAAATATGAGAAAAAGAGCCAAAGAAAAATGCTTAGTGCTTCCCTAATGGGTCACAGAGGAAAACTACTGTACTCTCATTCTAGGACATAGCAGGAGCACTATGTTAGACTTCAGAAAAGAAAGAAAACTGAGTAAGATAGAATTAGAAATAGCTATTGTATAACTACTGACAGTGCAAAAACACAAGGGAATAGTTCAGTCACCATTTTTGTTTTCTAAACAAATAATTTTCTTATTCAGCTGTAAGAATTTCACTGTAAGGATTATGTCCATTATGGCATCAACATAGAAATGAATGGAAGCAGCCACATGCAATGATTGTACCCCAGAGGACCACAGCTCTGAAAGTGAGGCCTGGAAGGCTTGATGCCACTCACAGGTGCTTCATTAAAACAACCCCTAAATGCAATAATCTCTGGATTCCTCTGTCTCCACAAAAATTAACTCTTAGATATCTCCAGAAGCATATGGTTCTAAATTTGGAGGACTTTTACTCTTACTAATGCTAGTTGATTTGGCTTCTTGAAAATAACTTTTGATGGTCATCTTAAAGACATTTCTATTCTTTTCTCACAGACATAAATTGCTCCAGTGTTTTCCCTAAATTCCAAGGGAACTTCTGTCACAATTGTCACCATTATCCGCAAAGCTATCATTATAATCACCATCAAGAAATTGGGGTGTCCTTCCTGCAACATATGCCTAAGATTCTTAAATGTGCCAGGTAGAGCCTAAAGCTCGTTGTTTTTAACCGTGTTCACTACTGTCAATCATGACTATCTTACATTGTTATCTCTTTCCACTCTGACAATAGGGAGTCCAAATTCACTGTTTATTCCACTTATTTGTTAAAATCAGGCTGGTCTTAATTTCTAGTGTTGAAAGAGGAGGCTAATAAAAGAAAAAAACATCTGTATAAAAATACTTAAAGGCTGAGGTGGATGGGGTGCCAGAGTTGGAAACAATTCTGGGCAAAAGAGAAAGATCCTACTGTACCCCCAAAGAGAACAAAATGGAACAAAAACAGAATAATTGAAGAATGTGAGATAAAATATTTAAAGGCTACAGTAATGAATAAGATATGTTAGTATATCCAGAGCACCTCTATAGGATCACTGAATTCTAACCCAAATGCATTAACTGTCAACTTTTTGTGAGGGGAATACAAAGATGCAGGTGACTTCTCATTCATAAAAATGGAGAGACTTACATGTCCATTGCAGCATTACTCACAATATCCAAAATACAGAAAGAACCTGAGCATTCACTAATTGATGACTGGATAAAAAATATGAAAGTATGAATGTAATGGAATATTATTCAACTTTTAAAACAAATTAAATTGTGCTATCTACAACAACATTAATGAACATGAATGAGATTGTACTAAAATAAATAATTCAGACTCAGAAAGATAAATACTGCATGATCTCATTCATAAACAATATCTAAAATAGTTGAACGCATAGAAAACTAGAGAGGTGGTTATCAAGGGTCAAGGAATGGGGACAAAGAGAAGGTGTTGGTCAAACTGTCCAGAATTTCAGTTATAAGATGAACATCATCTGGAGACCTAATATACAGCTTGGTAACTATGTTTAATAATCATGTATTATATAAGTGAAATCTGCTAACTGAGTATCTTTTATGTATTCTTATCTCAAAAAGCAATAATGTAAGATAATGGATATGATAGCTTGATAGTAACAATCATTTAACAATGTATATTAATATAAAAATGTCACATTACTCATGTTTAATATATACGATATTAGTCAATTATGCTCAACAAAACTAGGAATGGAAGAAATGGAAAGACTGGTAAATTGAATCTAACATAAAGGAAATAATTCCTATGATCATTATTTTAAATGTTCATTAATATTGTTCAACTGAAAAGGTTAAATGATTATTCTGGCAAGCATACTTTTTTATATAACATTTCTTTATCTTTCACTTGAAATTAAGATTACCTTAGGAAGACTAAACAAATAACTTTAATATTTACCTCATGGATTTTCTTTTAAGATTTGATTAAAATATTTATTAAATTTAAAAAGTTTTAAAGCTTTGCAGTTCTTATTTTTTTAAGCAATGAAGATCAACAGTGAAAATCCCAGTGCTTAGATAGTTAAATTTTAAGTGATTGTTCTGCTGAACATGTGTGTTTATATATAAACATACTTTTGAGATTTTTGCAATGACTAGATTGGAATAGGTTTGAAAATTAGTAAATAACTCTTTGCAATACACTTTATCTCAAGGAACCATTATTTCTTAAAGTATCGTAACAACATCTTAACAACCTTATTTAATGATAACAAAGAGTCAAAGTATATTTCTGATAAAAATCACTATCCATGTTCAAAGAAATTAAGACACTTTATACAGTTGTATTAGGGCTCAAAGTCTTTAACACTGAAATAGAAAAAATAAAATAAAATGAAAATACACCTGCAGATAAATACTGAGCATTATTGTTAGAAAATATTAAGAATTAACCTTGTACATTTGACTTTTGGAATCTTTATGTTTTCCTAATGTCCTGTAGTCTATATGAATCATATTCATTATTTGCATATGAAAAAATATTCTTGCTTAAAATTACAAAGGTTAATATTCACAGAGCAGAAAACATTTTAAAGTGGATGCTTTAGGGCACAGTATTGGCATAAAAACAGACATGAAAAGCAATGGACTAGAATACAGGTCACAGAAACACACCTTCACAGATACAGACATCTCTTCCTTGAAAAAGATCCCAGAAAACATATTTTGGAGAAAAGACAGTCTTTTAAAAAAATAAGAGGATGGGAAACTGTATATTCATACTTAGAAAAATGAAACTAGATTGCTATGTCTCCCCCTACACAAAAGTCAATTCAAAGAGAATCAAAGACCTAGGAATCTGACAGAAAATTGCAACTGCTGGAAGAAAGCATAGGCTCAACACTCCAATATATAGGTGCAGGCTGCAACTTCCTTACTATAACTCCTAAAGCTCAAGAAATAAAACCAAGGATCAAAAAGCGGGATGGCATTAAATTGAAAATATTCTGCCCAGCAAATAAAATAAGAGTCTGAAAAGGAAAACTGCAGAGTGGGAGAAAATCTTTTCAAGCTACTCTTGTGGAAGAGAATTAATATCAAGGATACATTAAAAAATTCAAAAACCTTAATACCACAAAGACAAATAACCTAACCAATAAATGGATAAATGAAATAGACATTTCTCTAAAGAAGAAATGCAAATTTCTAACAAATATATGAAAAAAAGTTCAGCATCCTTAGCAATCAGAGAAATGTAAATCAACACTACACTAAAATTTCATCTCACCCCAGTAAGAATGGCAGTCATCAAAAATACAAAAACTAAATGATAGTGAGGATGTGTCAAAGAAAGTAACACTTGCAGATTATTGGTAGGGCTGCAATTAGTACATCACTAAGGAGAGCAAGATGGAGATTTCTAAAAAAAAAAAAAAAAAAAAAAAAAAAAAAAAGACTAGGAATAGACCATATGACCCAGCTATTCCACTTCCACTCCAGGATATTTATCCAAAAAAAGTTGAAACCATCTTTCCAAGGTGATACGTACATACCAATGTTTCTAGCAGCAGATTTCACAACATCCAAGTTATAGAACCATCCTAGATGTCCATCAACAGACAAAAGATAAAGAAAATGTGGTATATACAAAATGGAGTTCTATTTAACCATAAAGAAGAATGAAATTATATCATTTTTGCTGGCAAATGGATGGAACTAGAAAACATCATGATAAGTGAAATAAGCCTGATGAAGAAAGTCAAGGGTTGAATACTTTTCTCATATGAATAAGTTAAAGAGAAATAAAGAACAAAAAGGAGAATTTTATGAAAATAGAAGGGAAAACTTGAGTGGATGAAGGGGAAGGAGGAGAGGTGGGAAATGGGAGGATCAGCAGAATGAATTGACCAAAGTATGTTATGTAAGTATATCAAAATGAATTCTACTTTTGTGAATAATCAAAATGCACCAATTAAAATTAATAAATAAACAGAAGGTATACCAGTGGAGTACAGGAAAGGAATCAGGGAAAGGGAGTAAAGAAAGGGAAGATGAAGTACTGGAGAATTAAATGGAGCAAATTAAGTTATATGCATTTTTGAATATGCCACAATGAACCCCACTATTATATTGAAATATAATACACGAGTGAATACAAAAAATTGGGAGTTTTCCTTCTATTAAAACATAATTTGAGCTTCTGAACTGTTAACTGAAATGAATCTATGTACTAATAAAAATATTAATTAAATAACCAAGGCACCTATTCCCCTTATAATTTCATAGAGTAGTTTTATAGTATAGTATAGTATAGTGTGGGAAGCCATCCTTCTTTAGCAGAATCAGATTAGGTTGAGCCATGTGACACAGAGGCCTGGCTTCTAGGAACTGCCAGGAAGTATGTGGTGCTGCGTAGGAGTGGTACCCTGTCTCCTGGAATTTCCCCCTAAGAGGATGGCTCCCCTAACTCCACCCTATCCTGTCCATCGCAGAAGTTGTTCGTCCCGGCCCTTGCCCCCTTTACCTGTATATCATAAATAAAGGAGAGTTGGGCAACTCGGTTGTTGTAAAGAGGCCAGAGTTGGTATGGCCGGACTGTTACACCCCCTCTCTCATAAAAAGAGTATTGGCTCTTGTGTGTTCATTGAGTAGATAAGTTTTTTGTGTAATAGAAAAATTGCCAACGTCCTCCTCCAGCAGTTAACCCTTTCCTCCTCCAAGCAGGACATGACAGAGAGGACCACCAGGTACAGTAATACAGTATAACTGTAGTTGTAGTATAATACAGCACAATACAGTCTTATATGAAGCAGTTATAAATGTGGTCAAATCAATAGAATATAAAACACCAAGTATGAACCCTAATATCTACTATGAATGCTGGGCCATGTCAAACTCATCAGCAATTAAACAAAAGTGTTCCATTCTGGCAAGGGGTGATGACAATGAAAAATACTATCTAATGCACAGTAGATGCTAACTGTCTGTATTTCTGTACAATCTTGCTATGAACATGAAACTATTATCATATAATGGTCTATTAAAAATGGAGTCTACATAACGTAGAGATGAAAATGGACTTCTGATGTGTCTTATCTTTTCAGCAGTATCAGAGGGTAATTCACACTGTATTTATTGTACTCTGAATCCACAAACTCTGTTAATGAAACAAGAATGCAATTAAGTGTTAGATCATGGCATTGAACATAAATAAATTGTATTTCTAGGGGTACAAGTACTCACACTGGGGTACATGATTTTATTTGTTATGTTAGGTTGAATGACTCAACCATTAATTTCTGTACAATAAAAATAGTAGATATTAGAATTTATATGTGTTCAGTGTTACATGAACTATCCATAAGATATGTATGTATACCTGCAGTTTTCCTATAAGAAAACAGAAGCCTAGAGAAGATAAATAAATCCCTGGTGAGTGGCAGATGTAGGGGTTCATGCCATAACCTACTCTATACAGTTAATCATTGTATTAAACTAGTATATTGATGTGAAATCAGTTATATACATTATTAATGCAACTCTCTAATTCTTTAGTCTTTATTTAATTGTTTGTATGATAAATTAAAATGAAACATAAGCTCACAGAGTTCTGAATACAGTCAAGGGACTTGCAAAGAGAACTAATTTATTGTGTAACTTCTAATTAGCTGTAATTACTATATTGAATAAATGAAACACCTAACTTTAGAGACAATCAAATCTTTTCATTGAACTCCACTGGTGCTATGGTTTATAAAATAGGCTAATAACAACCAGAAGCATTATTCAAATGCTGTCAGGAAATGTAAAAGTATAATTTATTTGCAACCCTGAACTATTCTTCCTCTAAAAGAGATTTAATATGGGAACTGGGTATAAGAAAAATGAATTATATAATCATCTATAATTTAACTCCAATTAAGGCAGCATGTCTTACTCTTACGTATCACACTCACTCATATACAGGTGTATAAATGCATGCAGACACATTCAATCATCTGGAAAATTCTTCATGAAATTACTAAGGAATTTCTCAGAATATAACTGGTCAAGAGAATGCTCACCATTATGCATTAGGTAATTAAATAAGTCTTGGCACTGCCACAGCCACTAATACCACAATATAAAGAGATATTCAAGTTGTCTTAGAATCTGGTCTCTTTAAGGACAAGTCATTTACCATTTAATGTTTAATCTATTTTATTTTTAAGCAGCATTTTTAAGGAATTCATTCAGTTTGCACATATCAACACCTATTAAATAACTCTTAAAATTTATTCTCTCCTTTTTCTGATCTCTGGGATTGAAAGGAAGCATATGAAAACAGATGATGTATGAACCTTTTTTGTTCCTTGTGAATATACATGATGAGCTGCTAAGATCACTGGGCATTCCAAGGGTGCACGACTTTATATCTTGTTTCTCCCAAGGGAAAAATCAATACTGTACTGTCTTTAAATAAAAGCCTGATCATCAAAGATGGCAGCAGCAGAAAAAAAAATAGTAACTCTCCTTTTGTTTTATCTTACAAGGAAAGAGAAAACTGACTTGTTTTCAATCAGCTCTTGGTAATGGAGAATGAAGTAATATTCCTCTTACGTTGGGTTTTGCAGAGGAATAGGAAAACAAATGAACAAAAGAAAATTCAGTCACCCCAAGAAGTTGATTAGTTTAGTATGCATCTTAACAAAGGCTTCCCCCCAAAAAAGAAAGCATAAAGCATGCAAAAGCAGGAACATGAACTGTCAGAGACATTATGAATCAGATACAAGTTTTGTTATATTATTCTTGCAATCAATGAACTACCTGAAAAAAAGGAACTGTATCTTTTCTGAGGTTTCAAAAGTTGTAATATTTTCTCAAAAAAAAAAAAAAATCAGCATAACTAAAAGATCTTTCACATTTACAATGCCAATAAATACAATTTCCTCAAATTTTATCAAATCCAGAGTGCAGTTTCTTTGCATGTTTATTTTTAAAATGACAAATGATGCTTTTAATTCAACAGTTTGTATAGAAGAAACATATTTTTCATTTTAGCTATTTTTATCTAAGAAATAAACATTGAAAATTTTTAAATTCCAAAGTGTGTTTTGATATTTCCTCAGCTTATCCTTTATGTCCAAAGATACATCCTTCTTGAATTTCCTTCAAAATGTTGCCTAACCAGTGTCTACAAACTCTTACAGTGACAACTATTATCCATTATCCAGCACTTGACATGCCAACTCAACATCACAATATTAACTGACTTCCTAGCTCTCTCACTCCCTGTGGGGCCTTCTCTTCCAAGATTGATGAGGTGTGACATGGTGTTTGAGCTGCCTTTTTGATTTGACAAACAACAGGAGTGGCCCTTACACAGAGCAGAGGAGGGAGGACAAGGGAGGGAGAGAACCACAGTGTATCCCGGATGGCAGCAGCCTCATGCACTCGCTTTCCAAGGCAATTAAAACATTGTTTCTCAGATTTTACACTTCAGTCAAACACATAAATTTTTTCTTCAATTAAAGTGCCCCAAAGTTGCATTAGTACATATTGCAAATGAAACAATTAGAAAGGGATTAAACTTCTGTCCCTTGGATATTTTAGAAAAGCTACTTTTTAAGATAAAAGTTGCCGCTCCTTCCAAGTTTAAATACACTAAAACTCTAATCACTTCTTATAATTCCCAAAATGGTGTTATCACTTTCTTTTTAACTATTGAATTCACTCTGGCAGAGCTAGGGCAATAAAACCCATCATATTCTAATTTTCAGACAGCTTGATAGAACCAATGTTCTCACTATAGATAAAGTGTAATGAAGCACTTTCTTTTCCCATAGGAAAGTCTTTGACTCATATGCTTTGATGCCAACTAGCCTTCACATCTGCTGTTTCACCATTGATGGCTGTAACTTGGCATGCTAAAATAGTGTCTGATGAAGCAGCTTTACTCAAAGGCACCATTTTATTTCTTGCAATGGGAACATAGTAAAATGGTATTGGTTTCCTGTAGGCCTTATGCAAATCCCTGTAATAAACATAGGATCAGGTCTCAAATACAATAAATTTTGTGTTAGATGAGAAAATGGGGAGGGAGACGAACTTCTTGGGTAAAAATAACTCCCTATTATGCAAATAAAACAAATGTGTAATAAAGAATTAGTTTGAATGTTAATTTCAAAAGGAACTAATTTATATCAAAACCCATATTAGACACAAATAAGATTATAACAATTTTAAAACATCAGTTTTATTTTGTTAAGCAAAATATTATTTAATGTTAACGGTTATGTATTAACCCACAACCAATATCTCAATAGCATTAATAAAGGAAAATTTACTTGGGAGAATTAGAAAAATTACATGGCTATAAAAATCTTCACTAGATATCTATTTTAGATTTTTAGGAAAGATACCTGATGGAAATGAAAAACATTATCAAGTATAGATGAAAATTTCATTAATAATATTAATCACTATTCTGAACTGATTGTTCAGATATATTGCCTTAAATCAAATAAAATTTTTAGCTTTTGTTTAATTCATTTAGGTAGGGGGGGAAATAAAGCATACAAATATTATCTACAAATTTCAATATTTAAAACAAAAAATTAAAAATAAATTTTCTGTGAATTATAAATATCCATAGCTATTTCTCAATTTGTAATAAGCAAGTTGGCAAGAGAAGCTTTTGGCTTGGAAGTCTAACTATATCAGAATTTCTAACACCCATGTTAGAGCAGAATTTCATGTTTGAAGCACATTTTATTCAGATCTGCCAAGAGATACTGAGGCATTATCAAGTAACACAAAGTAAGATATAAACTAGTATTGTGTGATAATTTACCTTCATCGATTAAAATGGGTGATATGTTCCTTTACAACAGGGAAAAAAGTGGAGGCAGTTCACCAAATTACAAGGTAGTACAATAAGCTTATGTAAGAAAATTTTGTGAGCCCCAATCCCAAAGCTTTTGCTCAGAACCCAACTTATAAATCTATGAGAAAGGCTAATTGATATGAGTTTTTTGTGTCAATTAAACATTGATTTTAATGTCAGTTAACATTTTTAATGTCAAATAAAAAGCATGTCTTAATCTACCCTCCACTCTGTAAATACCAATGACAGGTACAACCCTTCTATGACCCTTCTCTGCAACCTAAAGGACTCTCCTCTAATTTCCCCCACCTTTGGGTAGAAGATTGATACAGTGACTGTGTATAAATGACACAAGAATATTGACTCTCCAGGTCCTTTGGAACACATATATTTTTAAAAATACACTTTTACTCAGAGACACAAATAAAAGTCAGAATTTACCTCACCACACAACTTTGAGAAATAAAGATTTAACATTTTTTGTGACCCTATAATATCACAATTCTGCTTATCTATTGAAGGGCTCCAGGAAAAGAGTCAGAAATGAACAGGTAGTTACGTTACTTATTGTTAGCAAATCTATATGGAAAATAGATGCAAATAAAATTCTGGTAAGTAACTTGTAAAATTTAAAAATGTAGTCAGAAGCTTTATCATTGTTTTATGCTCAGACTAATTGTCATGGGATCTGGGTTTCAAAAGAACAAAAAGGGCCATCAAAATATGAAAGAAATGGAAGTAGGTGTAATCATTACTATTGGTGCCAATAAATGAAGGGATCATTTCAATATCATGTTAACTCTGCCTGCACAATAGTATCACCAAAGCAAGTTTTTTTTTGTTGTTGTCGTTGTTGTTTTTTACAAATTCAGAGACTGAGTATTCCATCTAAAAATCAGTCCTTGGACTGATAAGCAACTTGAGTCTTAAGATTCTCTAAAAACTTCATAAGTACCTCTGATGGTCTCATTTATAGCCAGGCTGATATTTGTTGACATAAATAAATTGATATTTTACTATTTAACTTATCAATTAATTAATTTTCCCAGTGTTATTCTTACAATAGGTAAAGAAAAATTGTATATATTTAAATCATACAACATGGGGCATCCTATACAATGACTTCCTCAAACAAGCTAATTAACATAACCATCACCTGACATAATGACTTATTTTTATGTACACCTATGGGGAGAACACTTAAGATCTGTTCTTATAGTAATATCCAAATACACTAGATATTATTATTATTATGGTTGTTGTGTTATACATTATATCTCTAGTAATTATTCAGGTAGGACTTTTTTCTTTTCTTCTGTTGGTACTAGAGATTGAACCCAGGGGTATTTTTATTTTTTTATTCTGAGATAGGGTTTCTCTGAGTTGCTTAGGGCCTCACTAGGTTGTTCAACCTGGCCTTAAATTTGTCATCCTCCTGTCTCAGCCTCCCAAGTTGCTGGAATTTACAGGCATGAGCCACCTGACCCAGCTCATAAATGAATATCTTAAAGACATTTAAAATATACTCAAATGACTCATAATGACTTTTTCCTTCAGAGAAAGGAAAGTCAATGTGAAAAAAAAAATCAATACTTCTTATTTATCACAGTGATACAATTGCCTGCCATGGAAAAGACTGTATTTCCATGAGGCATACATGCTATCCGGCTTTACTGGTTGTAGCCCAGCCACATTTTCTACAATTTAATAGAAACTTTATACATAAGTTAAAGCAGCTACTTAACTGGGGAATCTGATAAAACAGATAACATCAATAACACTGAGAGGCAGTGGTCTAGAGTTTATAAAGCATACATAAGGAGGTATAATGTAACAAAATGTCAAAGACTTTATATATAAGACTTTGATGTGAATATACCTGTCCTCTTGTTAATATTTCATTTTTAAATTGATTTCTATGGAAGAGGAACAATATCATTAGTGTTGAAATCTGAAAACTGTTTTCCCCCAAATACTAGTGAGAAAAGGGAATATTGTTAACTAAGCTTACACAGACTTCAAATAAGTAAAAATGATCTGGAAAAAAACTATGTGGCAAGTTAATAATAAATAAAGGTATTCATTTGTGAGGAAGTACTGAGAAATTATCCCTAGACTTAAATGAAATACCAAAAAGAAATTATAATTATTATATTGCATAATGATAAGGGATTATTAGGGCTTGTACAGTACTAGCAAATATGTGAACACTGAAAGATGTAAACCAGTTTCCATTCATGTGCTTGCAAGTAATTATTGAAACTTTTATAGTAAATATACTATATATTATACATGTATTGCCACCCCTGATCTATTGGCATTAAAAATAATACACAAAGTCATGATTTTTAAACAATAAAGAACTATGAGCAATAGTGTATGGTATGCATTTATAAATCTAGTTGTTAAGCACATTTTATAAACTAAAATATCTTTATATTCTATCCCTTAATTTAAAAATGACATGCTTTTCTTCTTAGTAGGATCACTGGAGCTTTCAAAACAATCATTGCAGGCAAAATGCACTAGCTATTCAGGTTTTGGAACCTATCACCCCAGTTCAAATTAATTTTAGGAGATCACTGAACTGATAAGATCAGAATAAGTAGCAAACTATAAAGAACATGTTGTGGCTCTATCTACATCAATGGTTTAAGATAAATGTTTAGAAACTTAATATGATCAAGTAGTTGAGGTCATGTGGGTGAACCAAAATGACTAATGCACTTAGCTCTTCTGAGTAATGATGGCTATGCCTTGATCTCTTTGGTTATTACTTTTATTGTGATACTATGAGCCCCTGGTTATTGCTTTCATAATTAATAAGTCACTTAACCTCTCTGTGGCCCAGTTTCCTCATCTGTTAAATGAGCATAATGGAAATTGCTTCCTACCTTTCTTAAAGACTGTTATGAAGATTAATGAGCTGATATTTAGAACGTACTTTGAGATTTCCTAAAGAGGAAGATTCTTTGTGTGTGTGTGTGTGTGTGTGTGTGTGTGTGTGTGTGTGAGTGTGAAAGGGGGAGAGAGAGAGAGAGAGAGAGAGAGAGAGAGAGAGAGAGAGAGAGAGAGAGAGAGAGACACTTTTGTCATTAGGTACATAAAAACAAAAATAAGATAAGACATTTTGCCCCAGATGGGAATATTAATCCACCCTTTTGCATTCCTATCTTCATTGACTACACTTTCAAATAAATTGACTTTCAACAGAGGGTTAAAATGGGAATGTCATAGAAGGCAACATATTTTGAAAAAAAAAAAAAAAAAAAGCATTTTATCCATCTACTGAGCAACAACATTTTGTAAACAATCACACCTATACCCTACATTCTATCTAAACTCTGTCACAGGTTTTCCATCAATAAAATTGATTTATGGCAACATTTGTTTTGCTAGTATATAACTGTACAGAATTTGGTAAAAGGATAAAGTACATTCATAAAACAAATGTAAACATGTGGCATTGATTTATGGCACACATTGCAGATGAAAATGAAATCATTAGAGAAAGACAAGAAAATGCCGGTCCACGAATAAGGAGGAGGATGGTATTTTAAAAGTATACCTTTTAGTTATCTGAGTTAGAAAAATGTACTAATAATCTTTTAGCTTTAGTCAGACATAGCCAAAAAAGTTACAAAATGTTTCATGAATCAGTTGGTTAGCTTTAAGTACACATGATGAGGTTCTACAAGAAAGAGATAAAATGTTAATAATAATAATAATAATAATAATAATTACAAGTAGATGAGGAAAAATGAAATAAAAATGACCTGACCACTTTGCAGGCAAAATTTAGAGGTAATAGAGAAGAGCTAAAATTTGTATTGTTGGATAACAAAAGTGTTCCAAATTTTTTTTTTTTTTTTTTTTGTACTGAGGATTGAACCCAGGGGCACTTAACCACCACTGAGCCAAATCCCCAGCTCATTTTGTTTTCATTTTGAAACAGGGTCTCATTAAGTTGCCTAGAGCCTTGGTAAGTTTCTGAGGCTGGCTTTGAACTTGTGATTCTCCTGCCTCAACCTCTTGAGCTGTTGGATTACAGACATGTACCACCAAACCCAGCAAGTGTTTCTAATCTTTAGTGTATCAAGTCAGTCTCAAATGGTTAATACTGTCTCAAAATGGTTTCAGACCTTGGTTAAAAATCAAATTAAATGTGTTGCCTTCAGATAATGCCTTGTAGACTTTCTCCTCTTGATAAAGAATTTCTACTCGAAAGCTCTCTTTAGAGAAGCATACAGCATCTTAAGAAGAATCAATGATATGACTTTTTGATCATAAGCAGACGCAATCGTATGCATTTAAAGTCTACAAAGCTTCCAAAGAAACTGTTGGGAAAAGGACTTTGACTCCAGTGTGAAAGAAACTGATCCTATTCTAAATGTAGAAAAGGTTCTAGGCTCCCAATATCCACCTGACCTGCAAACTAATTCAAGATTTATGTTACACATCATTAAGGGTTTTTGGTTGATTGTTTAGCAATATTATTGAAACAAATTATAACCAACACAAGCCTATGACATTCGCAAATTCAGTCTGAAGGGCTACAGATATGAGAGTGAATGACATAGTTTCATTTAATCTATATTATGCAGTGTAGTGTGGGAACATTAAAAAAACAAGAAATACATCTTGGATTGATAATTTAATGATAATTGACATTAAAAAGAGAATACTTAGGGGGACAAATAAAATAAGCATCTTTCCAAGCATGGGTAGATTTTGGTCTGAAAAGGGTCAGAAAATTTTTCTGGGAGTATATAGAGGATAAATAAGGATCTCAAGAGTAAAGACAAACTGTTAATTAGATTGGTAGGGAAGGGTGGTGATAAAGAATGAGCATAATATTGGAGAAGGAGGCGTGAGAGTTCAGGATACAGCCAAAGACAAAAGACAAACCAGTTTGGCTGGAACTTCTAGTGTAATGGAAAGTGAAGAGAGAGTAAGAAGGCAGACCTGTGCTTTGTAAGCCAAGGAAAGAGCTCTTATTCTAAAGAAATGGGAGAGAGTCCTTTTGAAGAACTTTAAGTCACTCCAATAACTTTGGGAGAAGTGACACTGGTTTGAACTAGGAGAAACAGGATAAATAGGATATATTTCTCCTAGAAAGGCCCTGGGTTCAATCCTCGGCCCTGTAAAAAGAATAGAACTTAAAATAAAATGTAGATTCTTAACTTGTTAGAGAAGCTAAGCTATTTACATTAGGAATTTGACACCATTTACATTTCTTTTTAATATGTGCCAGGATTTTATTTACTATATTCTTTTTTACAGAAGTGCTTCCTTTGCCACGATTCTTCTTAGATGGACAGACTATATTATAACATGTAGAAAAATAAAAATTTTCAGGTAGACCAACTATAGACAGAATTTGCGGAAATTTAAATCCTTAGGCTCATGGGTTGCATAGAAAAAAGGTCATTCAGCTTCATTTTGTAAAATATTTGACTCCCTTCAGAAGATAAGGATTTTCTTAGAATCCATTACACCTACAGGCTATTGGTGAGTTACTTTTAATCCTCTGGTTTCTGTGGATTCATTTTCCTAATCTTCATACTTCAGGGAGAAAAGAATATGCTTGTGTGGTAGCATTTTATTTGGGCCTGGAGTGAGATTTTAATTCTAGAACACAAAATTCTTAGATTTTTAAGAAGGAGGTTTCGATTCCTCCTTTAATGCTTTTTCAAAAAAAACCCCATGATCCCACATCTATTCTTTTATCTAAACATGACTAAAAACATATCAGTAATGTCATCCAGTTTATTTAATTTTCTTGAATAATGCTGGAGAACCAGCATCACCTTAATTTTGAATTCTCGTTTTCGGTCATGGCTTTATATTTATCCCTGGAGAGAATGTGTGGAAAGTTCGATGGATACTGATGAAAGGAAGGAAGACCTCTTCTCAAAGACAATGTGCTTATGAGCTCAGTGAACAAAATCAAGCTTGTTTTTGGAAACAGAATTATTTGACATGGTAGAGCAGCATTAACTCTGCATGTGCCTCTGCAATGCTGAGGACTCATCTGCTTTATGGCAAGATATCTTGAGCCAATCTTGTTGTACTGAAAGAACTATTATTTTTAAAATAATTTTCTGGAACTGAGACTTCCAGAACAATTAGTTAACAGCAGGGTCTTATTAAATTAGTAAAAACATAATGGAAATTCCTTTAGAAGTCAATGCCTTAAGGGTGCTTCCTAGAGTGTTTGTATTGTGGTTGTTAATTAAAGAATAAAAGGGTGGTATAAAATATAAATACACAGTACAGAATAGTTCCTGGTTTACTGTAGAATTTCAAAGTAAGAATACATTTATTTGAATTCTAGAGTGCTAGAAAAAAAAAATTTAATTTCATACCATGGCTAGTATAACGATATAGTTTAACAAGCCAAAACATGAAGTTGGAAGTAGAATCTTTTAAGACTACACTAAAATACCTAAAGAAAAATCAACATATAATGTTCTGTAAGACTTAGGGCTTCTTTTTCTGATTTTAACAGTAAGAATTCAGCATGTGATAGTTAGCAACATAAGGTAATTGTCAACTTAGCAATCATCACTGTGTGGTTTTTATTGTAACTAGTGTATATTCCAGAAGGCTTCAATTCTAAAGAAAGTATGTGCTGTTGGAAACAGAAAGTTGCTTCACGTCAATTTTCTCCAGGTGCTAGAGGCACCCTTGTGTGCAGGAGATGAAAGAGTAAGAAGAAAAGCCAGTAGCAAGGAAAAGTGAAGGTAGGAAAAAAAATGACACAGCAGAGAGCAACTGAACTAAAAAGAAGAAAAAAGAACAAAAGATTGAAAAGATAAACAAGGAGGAAAATAACCTTAAAAAAGAAAAATGACATAAGGAGAATTATTTTTTGGAACTGCTTTTTTTCTGAGAGAAGCTTTGCTCATAATACATTAGGGCTTTGAAATAAGATATTTGAGTCTTCTGGAAAAGAAAATTGAAATTAAAGCCATGAAATATTTATGAAATTGATATAAACATTTCTGATGTCAAATAATTGGTAGGTACTTTATTTGTGTTATTTATAAACTCAACTTTGTCACTTGAATACTCTAATAATTTTAATGCAACATGTATTCACTCCCTGCAATGTTCTTGACACTGACAATGAGCATTTAGGAATTTCAGAACTGATTTCTTAAAATAAAAACAAAAATCTCAAAAATCAGTTTTATTACAAAGGCAATCTCTAATAATTCTATGTATTTAATTTGAATGAAATCAATCAATTATCCTTCATGTAGTCATATAATTACACTGAAGTAATTGTTTTGCTCATATTTTGGTATTCAATGCATTTCATTAAGTAATAATGATTGGGTAATTAAATATGAAGTATACACTCAATCTTTAACCTACCATATGAGAAATTCCTTCAGAAAATTATTTAAAATTTTTGGTTATATGGAACTAACTGATGAAATCTGTCACATTCTTTGAAAATGTGGTGTCCTTCATATCTCTATAAAGAAAGTTGACAGTTTTATATGAATTTTTGGCAAGAAAATTGCATTACATGGTAAAATTGCTGTTTTAAGTCACATCAATTCCTATTTTCTGATTGTTGACTCATTCTTCTGACACCAACTTGACTATAATCTCCTTGAGAGTGATAATGAGGTCATATTTTCTGTAGAATACCCAACCAATAGTGTAGTTTCTGACACTCAGTAGGCACTTGGTGCATACTTGATGAAGGAATTTATTTTATAGCTTGAACCAATTATTTAATAAAAAATCTACCTGTTGTACTGTACAATAGAATTGCCTATTGCATTTGTATAAACACTGAAAGGAAATACCTATACTTAAAATCGCTTGCCCCATCTATAAAAGTCTGGAAAATACTTCATAAAATGTTAAAGGAATTATAAAGTGATATTTCATAAAGTGAATCCCCCTATCTGATATACTTTGGATAGGTGAGCAAACAGGAGTAGGAGGAGAAGAGTAACAAGGAGAACAAGGTGCTCTGTATGCCAGAATTGTGCAAAATCACAATTCCCACGTAAATGTTCCCTTTGGAAACTACTATGAATTCAACTGGGATCCTATGTCCAGACCGTATCTTGCAGAATACTAGATGAATAACTGTACAGATAATGAGAACTGATTTTTCCTTTAGTTCTCATCCCCTGCCTCATTGTGACGAAATAAATGTGTACACTGGTAACATTCTTCCACGTAAGTATTCTTTTCTGATAACCAAGCCTTGTAGAATCCAGATCTATAACTATTTAATTTTCCACAAACACATGATTTTTTCATTCAAAGTTAAAACCCTGTTGAGAAAAAAGATGTTTCATTTGGGAAAATATTCCTTAAAATAAGAGTAGAATACTTGTAAAGCAAAAATTCCTTGAGATATTCAACTGTCCAAATGATTCATTTTCGTGGACATGTGAAGTTTACAACTCTCGACCCCTTGAGTTACATGTTATTAAGTGACCTGCCCAAATAATAACATTTAATGTATACATTTCAGATAGCCAGTAGAACTTACCTTGAAAAAAGTCATGGTTGCACCATCCTCTACTGCTCCATACTCTATCTTGGTTTGTTTAGCTAAATCATCAGCAGAGTCAATAGGAGATTCCATGCGTTCCACTGTCAGAAAGGCGGCTAAATTAGCAGTATACGAAGAAATGATGATAAGTGTGAAAAACCACCAAATGCCTCCCACTATCCTGGTGGACAGCGCTTTGGGCATGAGCTCAGAACCTAACAGAGATTGGGGGAAAGGTGAAACGAATACAGAGAATTTGATCAGCAATCAGATACTTTTGGTCACAGTGGCAGAATGGAATCACCGTGTAATAAATGCTTATGTCATAGATTTACATATTGCTTTAGTAAGCAAGTAACAACCATTGGGAGACCAGAAGTTAATTTCAGTTGATAGACAATCCTTTAGGATGTTCAGTTTTAAGTATAGTGACAGGAGACTCTAGCTCTACCTGAGAAGGTATAGTTAAAATATTAATGAATTAAATTCTTTATAAAAATAGCATTAGGAAACTGGGGGGAGGGAGGGAACCTTCCAGTTTATAAGCCACACATGTAGAGTTTCATAGTCTTGTTCTTTTTGTGGGTTACAGAGGAAATGACTTAATATGTTCACATCCTTTTCTTCACAACCTTTCTGTAAGAGTTTCATTTTTCCTGTGCATGTAGCACATATATTTTATCTATTTCATCATTTAAAAAAGTAATGATGCATAATAATAAAGTAATTTCAATTACCCACATTCCTAAGATATGATGTAGGGTTTTAGTCCTGTGTTTATTTTAATATGAGGTGGCAAATAATTTACTACCTCATTTTATAATGTATAAGCAAATATCTCCCATCACTATGGTTAGCCTTAATGAAATAAATTAGGATAAGAATAAGTACTTAAGTTGTCACAAATTTATTTTTATACATATATATCACATTTCATATATATATCAAAATATATGGCTGGAGTTGCCTGCCCATGGTATTAATAAGATAATAGGATCTAGAAATTATATTTTACCTTTGATTATTATTAATTTTAATTCATTTAAGTCATAAAATAAAACCCTAACAACTTTAAAATTTGGTCTGCTATGAATTAAATTTTATTATAATTTTACCATATTATTTACATTTTTTAATGTTGAAGATATATCAGAATGTGGGCTTTTTTATTAAAATGTAAATGAAATCTGTGGATGTATGTATAAAATATATTACCATTCACTTTTAATCATTTTGAATCTATAATCAAAAAGTACATGATTTTTAATAGGGTTTGAGTAAAATGGAATGGAGCAAAGATGGACTTATTTTACAGTCAGATCTTAAATATGATCACTGATGTAGTATGGTAACACATCTTTAAATGGAGAGAAAAAATAAAATTATTCACATTAACATTGAAAAATAAATGGTATCGTGATTGTACTATATCAAAAACAGCCCATCTTGCACTGCAGTTCATCTTACCCTTGCAATTTAAAACAAACAAACAAAATTTTAAAAGCAGACAGACTTGGACATGACAGCCAACTCCAGCTCCAGACTCTGCCTACCACTCTGTAAGGAAGAAAAAGACAGAAAAGTACCTTTCTGATGTAGTTGCTCCTAGGCCCTGTCAGACACACACTCGGACACTGAAACACTAAAACACTCTCAAGATGATCAGCAGCAGCTTGGGCTGCTTATTTTACTTTTATTCCTTTTTTTTCTTTTTTCTTTTTTTTTAAACAAGAACACCAATAAGGTCAAACAAGACTGGGAAAGAAAAGAATAGTGGAGACATTTGACAAAAAATGGCCCAATTACCACAAGTTTGTATCTTACCCAAGGACCGAAAGCGAATACCTCTTACGCTTGTGAATCAGAGCCTGGTTAGGGGCTGACTGTCATGTACTCAAGGTAACGTCATGTCCAGCACTATATCCCACTAATTCCTGGGGAACTGGGCATCAGCCAGAATAGTATGGGTTCCTCTTTCATGTATCCACCAGCAGTGAAGTAGTTATGTGGCAAAGCAAATGTATATTTGAATTTTTCATTGCTTGGATTATTTATCATCTTCAGAGATAGCACAGTCTTATCTATAATTTCTATTACCGATATCAAGATCACCTAATGAACATACAAATCCTCAAAGAACTCCAGCTATTTTAGGAAATATGAATTTTAAAAAACAATATTTTTCTGAATGGAATCAAAAATTTTTAAAAAATCATAATTATCAACCTTTAGTGTGAGGATAATTCACTCTAGACTATTAAAGTTAATTATTAGCAGGTAACTAGCAATTTTCCTGGGTAAATTGTATTCTCAATGCTACTTGTAAGAGAAGCTTATCCCATAGGCAGGCTTTTATTCACTACTATTTTAAAAGAACTCCATTATTATCTTCTATGTGTAGAATATACCTAAGGAAAAGAATCCTTACCTTGGACCAAAAATGTAGGAAAGGGAAAATACAACCACTGACTGACTTTACATTTTTAAAGTTATTTATAAAGAGATGCTACAAACTTAGATTAGTTAGTTCATCATTTATATATGTATATATATATGTATATGTACATATTATATACATATATATTCATAATTATACAAGGAAATAATTATTTCAACTTAGGTTTTGCTTACAACATGTATTAAATATTATTTACTGATAAATTATTTTTTCTTTTTGACATCATTTATTCTTTCTTTAGAAGTAGTTTATAAAAGAAACAGTAATGAATTAATGAATTTAGGGTATTATTAAGCATACAAAGTCATAGTATAATTTTATAAACAATTTATAATTTAACAATAAAATTTCACTCCAGATATGCAATGCAATCATTGAATAATTTTCTCCAATGTAAATAATAAATACACCACCCAAATATAAGATATACAATATAATATAAGGTGGAATGATTCTTAGGAAGGAATGTGTTTTATTTCTTACTTCATATATTGTCCAATGTTCAACTTTTGGACATTTTGCTATACTTACTATATTTACAACTTAAAGGTATTTCATTTTAAATGTATACAACAATCTTAGACTTTGGTTTGTAAAATATTTTATTTTTAGAAATTGTATAATATATTAATTTCCTAAAATTTATTTAAATATGAAAAGATAAATAAACCATAGTGTCAAAAATTAAAATTCTACTTGAAAAAACCAACACTAATATAATAAATTCATAGTTACGTATAAACCACTAAGACATCTTATTACATATATTCTATCATTTTCTAAAATACAATTTTTTCTTTTAACATTTATATTATAAATTTTAAATAATTATGAAAAAGTATTTTTGCATGCACCACTGAGCATGCAATATTTTATATTCTTTGTAAGCTATCAGATGCAGCTAATATTTTACTCAGAAAGTTAACTCTAAATATTTTAGTATTTTAATTTTTCAAATTTATATGCAGTAGATTTAGTAATCATGCAATATAAATGCATCTAATCACCAGGAATTAATATGAAAGAGGAGACGTTTTTACATCAAAATGAGACAGGAAACAGCAGTATGAACTGTATTCTTGTCTCAAGGAGATGTAATTTTAGTAGTACTTTAAACGAAGCTTCTGGCTAATGAATCAGGTTAGCTTGGTTATCTATGAAGTGATGTACCTATTGTGGGTTAAGAAAAAAAAATTAGATGAATATACTGTATGTGAATTTGCAAAAGCTAATTGTTTCTCAGAATCTCTCTTGGATGGGATTTGAGAAGGCCTAAATGCATTAGGTAGATGGAAAAGCTGGATTATGGTTACATGCACAGAGGCACCCATGCAAGCGACTTGTGCCAGCGAGAGCTGTCACCCCCAGCAAAGAGTGGGACATGGTGCCCAAAGGAAATAGCAGGCTGAATCGTATACCTTGCTGCATGAGAGCTCCAACTCCAAACCAGAAACTATTTAGCAAGGTGAAATTGTTTTCCACCACGTCTGAGTCAGGATTGCAAGGGTGTGGATTATACCACTCATAGGGACTAAACCTGTGGTAATTGACAGAAAAAAGAATATATTTAAATTGCAGTGAGAAGAAATTCTATCCAGCATTTTTTGCTGCAAAAGAAACAAAAAGACAGGTAAGATTAAATAGAAATCAGAAATAGGCATTCTTATACTAAGATTGCATATGCATGACAGCAAGTGTTAGATTTTAAATACCCCAGCCCTTATCAGTTGATTCCCATAACAAGATAAGAAATGGCATTTCTTTACTGTATTTTACTTGTGAGAAGAAAATTTGTGTACCAGTAAGTCAAGAATATATTTTAAGACTCAGTACTTTTCATGCACAGAATTTAAAAAACAATCTTTTTAAAAACCAAGAAAATCATTAAAGTAGAAAATAAACAGCTATAAAGGAACATTTTTTAAGACTGAAAAAATTGTTAGAGACAGGAGAAAAACTAGCAAATCATCTTAAGAGTTTGTTATCATATGATAGCAACCACCAAGGGGAAGAGAGTAAAATAATCAATGTATATTTGCATACCTAACAATACTATGAATTCATATATTTATGTGTAACAAACTCAACTCTTAACAACAAAATAAAAATCTACTGCTAACATGCTTCTGAGGTCATTTCAGCTCTCAGAGCACATACCAGAATGTATGATATCAAAGCAGTGTTAGAAGCAGGAATGCATACTGCTGCTGTTTTCCACTTCTTTGGCTTCAGATATATAATTAATTTAAATCATTTTTTAAGATAAAAAAAATCAAATCTAATCTTAAGGTCAGTTGCAGATAGTTTTAGAAATATTATGAACATCTCTCATATAATTTAAACTGAGGACTTTTCAAATTTTCAACTGTGCACGTAAATTAATTTATGCTAATAACAATCTAGATATACTTATCAATTAATAGAACATTCAAAAACATCATCCCCATAATTAAATATACTCATTCCAATTACTAAACTAACAAAATATTTTCCCCAATATCTCAAAATTTAAAGCCACTCCTTTACAAACCAAATTAGTATATGTTCCCTTTATGAAACCACTAAAAAATCTTAAATTCAATCAAAGTTATTTGAATAATGTATCTGTCACTTCAGAGAGCCCAATTTTCTTCACAATAATTTTCTGACATATTAAAATTCAGAAGATCAAACAAACCATTTTCATCTTTCTAATGTAATTTTAGAACACCCTTGCTTTAATCGCCTCTCCTTGACAAACAAAGAAGTGTTTTGTTTGGTTCTCTAAGTTAAACTGACATACTGAATAGAAAGGTTCATTGAATAGTAATTAAATACTCTGATCTGATTCGTGTGTCTGACTAAAATCTAAGTAGCTTTAGTTGTAGACATTTATTTCTACTTAAATTCCCTTATTACTTTTATGCTAGTGAGGATAGTTTGTACACATTTTTAAAAATATTTCCAGGAATCAGAATGCAGACCATCAATCTTAAAACAAAAATATTTTCTTTCAAATATTGAAATTTTAAATTATCTAAAAATGTATTATTCATGAGAGACAATATAATCTAGCAGATTATGGGCTCTGCCCATCTCTACCCTCATAACTACATGCCCTTCGTTCCCCCACCTCAAAAATGAGAATAGTAGTAAGACCTAACTAGTAAGAGTTGTAAGGATTTGTTGAAATAATATAGTTTCTATAGATTGCAATTGCTTAATTACATGGAACAATAATAGTTTTAGATAAATGTGATTTCACCTACAGTTAACATACTCAAATTCTAAGTTTAATATTTTAAATATCAAACTCTTCTTGAAAAAGTATGAACTATAAACATAAAGCTGCTCTCTAAGAGCTAGATTTAGCTTTATCCCAAGACAAATCTTAGAAATATATCCACTGAGTCTATACAATTTGGCTGACAGAGATCACTAGTTATCTCAGAGTTCCATGAGCCCTTGGGTTTTATATAGGCAAGTCAAGGGATTCTGTGGAATTGGGGGACAGAGGTGTGGTGGCCATGTTGGGGAAGTGGAAATATACATATACAGGGTCTTACTGACCTTCCAGACATATATTAGAAGGAAATAACAAGGAAGGAAGGAAAGAAGGGAGGGAGGGGGAGAGACAGGGAGGGAGGACCTCTATCTTTTCTTACTTTTTTTCCCTTAAACTTCAGAAATTCAGCTGTCAAAATCTCCAAAGTTGCAAACTAAGCCAACAAAAATATCTAACTTGATCCTTCTGGTAATACTCGGGAAACTTTTCTTTGTTTTGATTTGATTCACTAACAGTCTTCTAATGGTAGTAATGTAAGCCACTTCTCTTCTCAAATTCCCACTTTGAAGAAATCCCTGGAGCACACACTTGCCCCCTAGCGCTGCACTCCTTTCTCAGTGGTGTGTTTCCTTTCCTTCACTTTTGCCAGCATGGCTCTTAGTCTAGTATCATCCTCCATTTCTTTCTAAGTTAAATCACTTAGTCCCTCTAAGATTAACTGTTCCACTTAACTCTATTTTCTTTATTTCCAACAAATATTGCTTTAGTATCTGTCTTCACCTTCCAATTCCTTCAGATTTACTTTTAAAAGTTCTATTGGGCCAGACCCTAAGCAACTTAGTAAGACTCTGTCTTAAAAAATAAAAAGGGTTGGGAATGTGACTCAGTGTAAGCACCCATGGGTTTAATCCCTGGTACCAAATAAATAAATAAATAAATATATATTCTATCAGGCTCCAAATTTATAATTTTCTTCTTATAAAGATCATTTAAATTGCTTCAAATCTATGTATTTAACCCTATTCACTTTCTTGACCTAAAATAGATTTTCAGTAATATGACTTTTAAACTGATATGTCCAATATTACTTCATAATCTCTTTTCCTCATCCTTCCTTTTTTTGTTACCTTCCCCATCTGTCAATAACATCACAATCCAGCATCTTCATTTGATCAATTGCAGTAATCTTGCCACTAGCCCTTAGCTTGCTTATGTGGAACACTGGAAGAGTTATCTTCAGTTTTGCACATTCTTCTACCTCACAAATCTAAACTTCAAACTGTTGCCAAATTGTATCAGTATACCTCCAGAATGTCTCTCTCTTTCCCCCATCTATCCCACTGACATTATAATACTAGTTTGAGCTATCATGGAGCAACACCATCCTAACTAGACTTTCCTCTGTTTATCACCAATTTTGAATTTCTAAATTCTGCTTTCCAGTTAATTTTAATGTAGAAAATTCTTGTAATATCACAAATATAGTAAAAAAAAATTTAGTCATTTCCACCATAAATATAAAAAAATCTAGTCTTAAGCATGGAATTCATGATTCCTTCACATTTCACACCAAAATATTAGGATCATATATCTAATATTATGATCATCTACTTCATGGAAATCCTGATCTTCTCTCAGCTCAGCAATTAGTCACTTTAAAACAGAAAAGACTATGTTTATTCTTGTCAATTCCTTTTCTCATATGTCATTTATCTTGTAATTCCCTACTCTCCACTCTGCAGATATTCAAATCATACATCCTTCCTCCAGTTCCATTCAGTAGCATTATATAGGCTTAGCTTTCCTGATTCTCTTTCTTGGAGTTTATCTGTAATAGAAACTGATACCTCACCCTCCTTATTCACTTTCCTCCCTGAGTTTTATTGAGAACATTGCTGCCTACCTACACCTGTTCTTCCCACCTTCTTTTGATAAGCAACTCAATTTGAGTTTTGAAATATGGACAGAATTCATGTGGGTAATTTTCCGAGAATGCTTCTTCAGCTATTTGCCCTGTATTCTTTATTCTGCTTCTTTCTTGAGGGTGCATGAGGACTAGAGAAGTACTGGAAGCCCTGAGCTGAGGATAACAGAACTGCCCCACCAGTCTTGAACTGTTTTCCTGTAGATTGTGAATGAGAGAGAAATAAATGTTTGCAATGCAATATACTGCGTTTTATGATATCTTCATAAGCAAGGCTTTTCTTTGTCAACAGAGTGCTTGAATACCATTGGTGTCTTTCTCTTCCCTCTATCACCTGTAGTGTTAAGCACTTCAAGTTGTACTTATCAAAATCTGATTCCTTCACTATAAATTAATACACCCATACTTCTCCCTTTTTCTATTAGATTCTAAATACATGCAAATAGTGTTTCTGATTTATCTTTACATCTCCAATCTCCAGTACCAGTTTTTAAAACTAATGGACATTTAAAATCTTATTTTAGAAACCAGGTTCCCTCAAGTCGATTTTTTTAACCAATTTTAAATTTATAATAACAATGTTATCAAACAATATCTTCTCTTTTAACTTTTGTAGTGTGTACTCCTGCTTCTGTACTTTATCCCTCACCTAAAGGCATCTCTCATGTCTTGGTCTCAGCTCTGCGATTTTCCCTTCTCTTTAATCATCTAAAATACTATGGCCTTAACCTTTATGCTGCTTACATACGATCTCAACTTACAATCATAAATTCTTAACTTACAATCATAAATTCTCCCTCCGTGTTTTTTCATCTAAAATCTGTAAATTACTTCTTAGATATCTCACCATTACCTCATACTTAACAAGTTTTAACTGAACCCAGTAACTGCTACCATATGAGTGCTCCTTCTCAATTTCTCCTTGTTTAAATTGATACATGACTTCTCTGAGTTAAGACTCATGTTTTCTTTTAATATCCTTACTTAAATTTAATCTGTTTAGTATACATAAACTTCTTTTAAAATAATGCTTCTTTGATTGATTCCACCAACTTCTACTGTACTTTCATCTCAGTTCTGAATCATGGACTTCCAAAAAGTTAATTCTTCTTGGTTTTCTTTTCTCTATTTTTGTCTTTTAAAACTATTTTCACACTAAGGTATACATCATGCAACTCCCCTTCTCTCAAATCAACCAATTTGTCTCAGTCAGGTTTGGTATTCTTTGCCTTTGAATTTCAAGCTTCTATGCATTATGACTCAATATTATTAACTTTAGTCAAACTATTACACATACTGGCCAAACACCTCATTATGTTTTTATCTCTGCTGTTTGCAGTAAGTGACAAGTTCTCTTCCCTTCAGGTGATTCAGCCAACTAGTTTCTATTCTATTCCTTTCTGAAATTCCATTACGTTTACTTTGAATCCAAAGTTTATTTGTTTCAAGTCTCTACTTATTATCCATTGCCTTGTGTTCTACTACTGGAGGTTTTGTGATGAATTCTGTATTCTCAACTTTTCATGGAATCCTTGAGAGACGGGCTTTTATCATTATCCTCATTGTTACCATTATCCTCATTGTTACCATATCATTAATATTTCTATTACTCATACAAGAATGAGCACAGGGTTGGAGGTTAGAAGACTTCTAATCACATATTTTCTTTGCACTTGTTGACAGATGACTAAATCTTTCTGAGATGAATATTCATCTCTAAAAAAGAGGGGGAAAGCTGAGTATGAGAGATAATACATGCAAAGCATTTAGCATATTATATATTGCCACAAAAATGTTAGCTAAAAGGATATAATTTTTTTAAAAAACTTTCTTACTCTACATCCTTATATCAAAGAAACAATTTAGAGAATATATGAAATAATCTACACCTCATTGAGGGAATATTTTTACCATATCCTGTAAAATGCTAATTCAACATTAATTTGAACACTTTATCAATTAGAAGCAAACTACATTATAATTAGTGGAAAGTATAAAAATGATTTTATAACATTATGTATTACTTTGAGCATTGGTTCCATAATTCTACATATTTAAATGCATGTTTTTCCTTGTTCCTTCAGCTGGAATGATCTTCCCACAGTGTATCCTATTCATATTTCAGAATTTAAATTCAGTATGGGTTGCTTAGTTCACTATAACTATTACTACACAATAATCCTCAACTTTCACCTGAACTATAACAAATTCAAAACAAACTTTCTTTAAAAATTTACCCGTAGTTACTAGATTCTGATTTTAATTGGTCTCATTCTGCCTAATTATTTGACACACTAATTTCTGACCTCATCTTGTACATGGGGCTAAACAGGTTAGAATAGGTAAAATAAATAGTTTCCCTATCGAATTTGTCTTAAAGTAAACACAATTTTTTTTCAAAGTCAAATATGAATAAACATTTAAGTATGATAAATAAAAAGCTTTTTAGCATTATATGATACTTATAGATGGGGGCTTTGTTTTTCCTTTCACGGTCAGATTTTTAAATGTGATCTCTTACTACTTTGCAGTTTAAGTTCCAAGTAACTGAAAAATCAAAAGATGGATAGCTCAACTTTCAATTCTTATTTCTCTGATTTGTGAAAACAAGATTATTTTAAATGGCAATAATTATTTGTGAAGGATTCATGCATTTTATTGAATAAAATAAAGGATTCTTAAAAGAAATTATCATTATTAGTAAATTATATAATTTATTTTTTCTTTAGTAAATCAGGTGACAAGGCGATGCTAACCTGATTATGTTAGGGAGAAATAAGAAGCAGGTAATTGCTGTATAGACATCTATATACATTAAAACTCTTCACAAAAATACTATATGCCATGTTTTCAGTTCCAGTTCTGGGTTTTTTTTTTTTTTTTTAAATGACACCACACTTCAACTTTTCGTGATTACTGAAATGAACCATGTGTTGTTTGAACATAGACGATTGGGCCAGTTTGGTGCTAATGTGCTTTACTTCAGAAGCAGGGCATGGCAGTGGATTTCACAGCTATCTCCATAATTAAGCCAAAGAGTCCAAAATGAAACAGTGTTTTTAGAAAGTTAAGCTAGATGGAATGATAGCCATCAGGATAAATTTACTATTGAGTGGGGGTGAGAATTCCTGACAGATTAAGGAAAGCCATGAAGAGGAACAGGTATAAGAGCTGCCTTAGCTGGCAGGAAGACAGATTAAAATTTAGAAAATAAGGGAAATGGGCTCTCTACAGACTTAAAGATAATAGGCACCCTGACCATCTCTATAATAAGACATGAGCATTCAGTAGAAATTATGCCATTTTGATGACAATTGTAGTAGAAGCAGACATAAAATAAAAGCTTCCCATACCTTTGAAAAGCAACCATGCGTTCTACTGAAAGAAGAGTTACAAGACATGAAAAGACCAATTAAGGCATACTGCATAAAGTAACTTCAATAAACTTTCGGAAAGAGACACATAATTATCACCTTGTTTGTGTCATACCCACCATTTATAAAACAACTAGCTATGCTATCTTGTTTTTAACTGTAACAAAAGATCTATGAACATCATTATTATTAGTATAAAAAATTGAGCTTCAGATAGATCAGGATCTGCCCAAGAGGACAGAGAAGGCTGGAGCCAGGTCTGTAATGGAGATCTCTAGTGAGCAAGTCTCTACTCTCTTTATTATAATCCATCCTAGTTAACATTTCAATTTTTATCAAAAAGAAAAGGAAATTCCTGTGATCTAATTCATGTCCTGGTGACAGAAGAATACTATTTCTAGTAATCCAATTCTCCAATAAATGAGGAATTGCTCAATTTTCACTCAATAGAATACTCCTTGTTTTATCCTTTTTTTAAGCACATTTATGGCCTGTACTTTTTAGGGCCAAATTATTCACCTTGAGATGGTTCAAAAATTAAGATTTGGTCATCCTGCTAATCACATCAGCAGAATATCAAAAATTCAGAAATGTTCAGTAAAAGATCATATCTTTGTTAATAAATACATTAATTGCCATCTGATTTCTATTAAAAATGTATGCTAATTTTATTTACCACCATACCAAGCCTAATAATAAAATAGCGCAAACATTAAAATTAAATAATATATTCATAGATATGAAATCCTTAAGAAATATTCAAACTTATTTGGAGTCTAAATTATTTTTACAGTATTATTTTTATACTTTACCATTGCCACCTGAATCCTAACTATTTTATGCATGGAATAGAAGATTTCTTCTTTTACACTGTCAGGAAAACTTATCTCTTTGAATCCAGGAAGAATTGCTACAAGACGTTTTTGTGAGCCATCACATCAACTTTAAGAAAATAAATCTAGGTAAAGAAATTTAGCTCAACATATTGTAAGAGAAAAACAAAAAAAAAGAAAAGAAAAATACTTTGAGGGTAGACAGCTTATTTTTCAAAACTATTCATTTAAAATTAACTTAGATCTCAGAAAAGAAGATATCAAGAAGTAACCTTAAAAGATTTACCTGCCTACTGTAAACAATTGTCAAAGATAAGGTCATATAACTAGAAAATGCACCATCTCAAATACTGCACTTAGGTTATCTTACTAATACCAACATGAAACCCAGAGTTCACAAGAAACTTCTGTGAAAACAGCCTGGCCTCCCTTGAGTTTAGTCAGTGGCGATATCTTTTATAGTGTTGCAAGAAGTCTAAGATATAGCATAATTGCCTCAAATACTCCATACTTAATAAAACAACTGTATCTTTTTAGTGGCCTGCTTCACCAACATACCAAACTGATTTTTAGAAATTGCTCTATGGCATAATCTACATATATTTTAGAAGTACAGCTTCATTTTTAAGGTTTCGTGTTTATTTGCTTATTGTTTTCTTTTTTAACTTTCTTAATTAATTCTAAATGCTCTTGCTAGCCAGTAAACTTGTATTGTACTAATTCCAATTACAGAGTTTATATAACTTAATCTCTTTTCAGAACTAAGGATAACAGATATTCCATATCAGCTATTTTATATTCAATTTTGCTAGTTATCAATGACAACATAGATTTCGAATTATTTTTCCTCCAAAAATTAAATGTGTAAGTCTTAAAAAGTAACAGTGTGTGCATGTGCTTTAGAATGACTCATACAAGTCCTATGGGATTTTTTAATTGTGTATATTTTATGTACTATAAGAACTAGTTTCTAAGAAAAAAATCTCTCCTAGGTAAAGTTAATCTTAATTACCCTCCAAATCATTAATGAGCAGGATATTAGTTAAGGCTATAGTGTGTTTTCTATGTTCAGATGTAAAAGGTTTTGTAATGTAAAATGATATGGTGAAGTTTTGAAGTTGAATGAAGTTAAACTATGGTTAAGAAAAAATGAAAGGAACAAAACAATTGGAAAACATTATCACATAAACTATGCATAATACCAAATTTTATAATTAACAAAGATAATTTTCTGTCAAGTAAACACAAATGAACATAAACATAGTCACTTCAAGGCTTGTAGCTTAAGAGGTACCTGTCATCCACAGATTTATGATCTCAATTGTATAGAGTAAATAAAAACTATGGCAAATTACTACCTTGTTAACCCTATGCTAAAAGATGTCCAATTTGAAAGTGTGACAATTTTTACAATCCATTCTCATTTCAAAACAAACACATTGTTGATATAAGTAACATGAGTTAACACTCCAAACCAAAAAAGGACTGTAATGTCAATAGATTCTTCACACAAGTCGTTATTATCCATATCAATGTAAAACTAACTTTTTTGTGATTTTTATATATTTGTTTTTGGTATAGTTGCTTGCTGATCTGGAATTAACTGCAACCTCCTTATAAGAATCTCCTTATAAGATCTTCGCTCCAGTTATTTATTTCTAGCTACTTACAAGAAATTTCAATCTGGATGTACTGCTGTAGCTTAAACCCAGCATGGCCAATATCAAATGTTCATTCTCCCTGTTACAAACTAATATCCTGTCTATACTCAATCAGTTTGATAGGTAATTCAGGCATTTCTCAACTATTTAGATGAAAATTCTTGAAGTCACTTGTCTTTCTCCCTCAATGTCTTGTATTCACCATATCACCACATTTCTTTTTTTCCTGCAAATCAATATTTGATTTGCCCTTCAATTCCCATTTCACTGTCCCCATAGTATTATAATTTTATATTATTGAGTTTTCTGTAACCCAGATCTCCCTGCCTTTTGATGTTCTTATCTACATATATTTGTCCATTATACATATAACTATTAGGGAAATCTTCAATACTCTTTATTATTTAATAAAAAATCTGCAAGAAATCAACATTGCTGTCCAATCAACTCCAACCTCTTCTGCCAAACTTTCACGGCTTTAGAAAACTGTCGTATACTCATGGTTTCCACTACATCCTAACACAGATCTTACAGTTTTCTAAATAAACCAAAAAACAGCTCATATGTAGAATTCATTTTAATATCTTAAATGGGATTCATATCAACACTTCACACTTTAGTTGATATTCCTTCTTCCAACTGAATTGTACCCCCATTTCTGTCCATTAATTAATATCCTACTTACATTTTAAAGTCTAATTTATCTATTGGATGATAAGCCATTTAATGGGAGAAGATAGGCCATACTTATTTTAACCTTCTCCATTTAAAATGCTCTCTTCATTGTTCTCTTTTTACTACCATTTTCTTCATGTTTTAAAGTCTAATTTACTTTTTGTGATAACAGACTCTTTAAAGAAAAAGAGTATGTCATTTTAATTTTATATCTCTTAAAAGGCAATAAAACAAAACTGGAAATAGAATAAATATTCAGTGAATAGTGTTATTTTATTTAGTCTTTGTATACATAAAAATAAACTCCTTTAGTACTTTCTTCACTGTTAACTAGAATATGTGATACTACTAGATGTCGAATATTCAGGCGATTATTTTTGTGAATAGTTATGATAACAATGCTTTTCAATAAAGAGTACACAGGAGTTTCTTTGATATAATAAAGAAATATTGTAGAGTTTATAAAACAATTACAAAAATCTACCTTTATCTGTTTTCCATTTTTCATGTTATCAAGCAGGAGCATTGTGTTAATATCAGCAGTTCGTCAACATTTGATGCTTTGGACAAATAGTATTTGCCTTAATTCCCTGTTTACCTTACCTACCTGCCTCTTTTGTGACCTACTTCCTGTGTAGGATTATTTCATAAACTACTGATGGAAAAACTCCTACTACTTTAAATCCACAGATAATAAAATGTATCCACAATTTGAAAAAAAATCTATATTTTATCCAGATAAATCTCTCTGTGAATAATAAACAAAATGCCATAAGAACTATCAACCTATAAATTTAGAGAAGTTAAAAAATTAGCTCTCTATGACTTTAATGATAAACTTAAGTTTTCTCAATAGAGTAATTGGTGAGATCTAAGCTATGGCTGGTCTGTAAGCTCTACCTCATAGGATTCATTTCCCTTAAAATAGAGAAAAATATTAAAAACCTCATGCAACTATTGGATGGTCAGCCTCAGTGAAAACAGTCCATAAAAAGTTGGCATGTTATTTTTTAATAGTACAAGAAAAAAAAAAAAAAACATGAAACTAGATGAGGTGGTTTTGAATTTCCAAAAAACAACAAATCTCTTCAGGAAGCTGAGGAGTGGGAACAATAATACCACCCCTGTTAGCAGAATCTTGGCTATGAATGAAAGCTCTGCTTTTAAATGTGCACAGAGAGAAGCGAGGCTTAGCCATTATTCAGCCCTTTGAAGCACAGCTTTCCCACCCTGGTAATCACTGCCGGTAACATAATCCTTGAGCATGAATTAAAGAAATGCATATAAATACTGAGAGCTGACAACTATGTAGGATTGAGACTGGGAATCCTTTCCACATTTAGTCATGCTAAGTACTGGGAACTGAAAAGGTTGTTTACAGAGCCTTTTTCCCCCCTGGCTGTCCTGAAAATAATTAAAAATAAAAGAGGCCTACTCTTTGTCTGATTACCTAATATAAGGTTATATTTTTTGCTTTTTGCTTGCCATTGTATGAAATGCTTTAATGCCTCTGTGCAAGTTGGATACCCAGTGAAAAATATAATTGCTACTTTGATCTAACAGGTTGCTCAGTCTTGTCCATAGTGCTCTCTTGCATTTCTTCTCTTTCACTAATTGTGTAGTAAGACAAGTCACTTCATCTCACTTTCCTTCGCTGAAAAATGAT
The DNA here is from genome assembly GCF_902686455.1 of Sciurus vulgaris. Taxonomy (NCBI): domain Eukaryota; kingdom Metazoa; phylum Chordata; class Mammalia; order Rodentia; family Sciuridae; genus Sciurus; species Sciurus vulgaris. The sequence goes on from NC_136467.1 coordinate 62,431,902, forward strand.
TGTTTAGGGCTAAAAGTTCTCAAGTTCTCTTTTCTCTGTTAATGGGATTTCTACAATGAGAACAAAGAATGTTTGAGGAAGAGCTTGGATGAAAACATTGTTCAAATCAGTTTTAAAGTCAGATTCTGGAGTATAAGGTCTTCCATGTGAGGCAGAATCAAGATGAAGTAGAAGGCTAATATTAAAACATGAAAATATTTAAATACTCAGATGTTTAAACAAATACATCTAATTATTATAATGATTAAATTTAAAGGATGTCTAGGTTAATCTTTAAATCAATAGCACCTAAAATAAAATATTCTAAAACAGTAACGAATATACTAATACTACTCAGATAATCATTATGCTACAGGAATAGATATTTATTTACTGAATTCTTAAAAGTTTAAAAATATTTTGTGTATTTTTGTAGGTGTTTTCTTCATTCATACAACTGGTGCTTCTCTACAGTGCACTCAGGTTGGTTGATAAGATCTCTATACAAAATATTATGTATATTAACCCCTCAGAGAATCAGAAGCCATTATTCAACATCATCTCAGCAACTTTAAATGTACACTATAGTTGATTTAAGAAAAATTCAAGAAACACTCAAAAACTAATTTGTCACTGAATTCAATTTTGTCACTTTCAAATACTTTGCTTACCTAATATGGGCAAATTGATGAAAGGCCTTTTCTTTGTTATTTCTAAAATGTAATTGCTTCTAAATTAAAAACTATTTATATGTATTTATAAATATATAGACTTATACTTATAGACAAATATCAGAATTATATATTATATGTTATATGTATAGACATTGTTGAACAAATATATGAGAATTACTGAGATGTTTTCCATTATCAGCACACGTGCTATAGCTACACATCCTAATCACCATTCATTACTGAGATGTTTGGAGGAAGTTACCAAAATTGATAATCCAAGATTTCATTATTCTTTCAAATTATATTCTTACTTAATATTGATCTACACAAAAAAGGCGGACATTGAAAGGATAATTATGAGTTAAATTCTTGTGAAAGTTTTATAAAAATAATGCAATTATAGTTCATTAATTTCAATAAACCTATTTTAATTATGATTCCAAACAAAGGTAGTTTTGAAAGTTTGCCCTTGACAAGGGCTTTGAAAACTTTTGTGTATTTGTGGTACTGGGGACTGAACTCAGAGTGCTTAACCCCTGAGACACATCCCCAGGCCTTTTTAAGACAGGGACTCACTGAGTTGCTGAGGTTGGCCCCATACTTGCAACCCTCCTGTGTCAGTCTCCAAACTCACTAGAATTATAGACTATGATAGCCAGGCAAGCTCTGAAAACTTTTATCTCTTTAGGAATCATAATTTGATGCAAATTAATAATTTATTTCTTACTATTGTATACGAGAGGGCTGGAAAACTTGTTCAACTTACACAATTTTTTATAGTACTCAAAGTGAGTAGTTTCCCTTTGGAAATTCTTTATACATGGCAATGTTTAAATGGGAAAAAAGAATCTGTCTCCTCAAACAGTTCTAATTTCCTTATGGTGAAAACATTCAAAATCTTGATTTCTAGCTGAAGAGATTATTTAAATCAAGTAAATAAGTATAAAAAATCTATTGATGGAACATAAAAACCAGTTAGGCCTACATGTTTGACACATCCACGTAAAGAGGCAACTGATTTAGAGGTGGTGTCCAGTGGGTATCCCCTTTTGGTGGGGAGCTTGGAAAGTGTGCTGTAGCTACACATCCTGATCACTAGTCTACCTGCTACCCTCCTATCTTCCTTGTATGTGTAACCAACTCAAAATTATAAAATACTTAAACTTGGTTTGAGTTGATGACATCCATATGTATTTAATTTCTATATCCCATCATATTAAGAATGGGGAAATGTATTTTGTTTGTTGTTTCTATCTATGGTAAAGCAAATATTAGATTAGTTTGAATTTTGCTCCTAAATTATTTTCTGCTCTAATGCATGAATGGCTAATATGTTTAGCGACTTTACTTCACTGCAAAACAGACTGGCTTTGATTCAAATAAAATTCCTTTTTACAAATATGAGTGAATGTTTTCATTAATTAAAAAAAGTTAATTATAGACTTAGTACTTGAAACACATCGACCCATAGCCACTATAGTTATATGGAAGCTCAAAGATTAACTGAACACTGTAATAAATGGGGATTAAAAATAGTAACACATTTGAATCCAAATGGTGAGTGGAAAACTTATTAATGTTTTGACTTCTTTATAACTTATCAAGAATTAATATAACATTTTACACAATTCCTCATCACTATCAAAAGAATTAGTGCTTCAAAAACTATCCATGTTCAAACAAGCTCTAGAATATGATAATATTCTGCTGTTTGCAGGTAAAGTTAAATTTGACATGTATTTAGAAGATAGGTCATATTCCTAATTATTTTAACAAATATTCTGTAATTCTCATCACAAATAAGTAGCTTTGTACAAACATTTGAAGATGTCCCCATCACTCAACATAACTACCCACCAGGCCCCATTTTTTGGAATTTAAAGCCCCCTAAGTTAATTTGGAAGGCCATCTATGGACTTCTGCTGTTTTTGTAGTTTATTCAAATCATGAACATGCAATTATTTTAATGATTTCAGTTTGTAAACAGAAGTGACAAACTCAGGTTTCAGGTATGTTTCTTTTGGCTAATACTATGTCTTGCATGTTTTCCTAAATTTAAAACTAAGGTTGGTAGGACTTGTTTCCTGAAACCTCTGTTTTACAAATATACTATCCAAAAATTACTACCTTTATCCATTTCTATCCTTCCATAATTATTTAATTCTACCATATCTTTATTATATCCGGAGTTTTTTGTCAGTGCAGTTTAGTTTTAGGACTAGATTTTAGAAAATATAACCATATATAATTAGGTGGTTCTTATATAAGGTTGACATTGACTGTGTGGCTGTTTATGCTATGTGTGATATTTAGTTTATTTTTTGGGCAAAAGAAATTGCTTTAACTTCTCAAAATGTGTAAGCTGGAATGAAAATGTGGAATAAAAATCACAAAATGGCGTACAGTTACTTTTAACTGAGAAGTTCTGTATTTGGAGGAACATTTAATACTTGTAAAGACACATTTAGATCAGAGAATTTTCATTTTAGTCAATTAATGAAAATAAACTAAAAGTCATGACAAAAAGGTTATTGAGAAATTGTAAAGAATTTTTAAAATCACCTAATATTTATTTAGAGTAACATAAAATGTAGAAAAATAGGTGATGCAAAGAGTTGCAGTTTTATGAGACATGAAAACTAATAGATGGCAGCAGTAAAGAGTAGAATAGTAACCACTGACTAAATTTGAAGTAGAGATAAATTCCCTATTAATCACTATAACCTGCAAAATTATTTTTATTTATATTCCTTCTACATTAGATATAAAGTTTAAGAATAAATTTAATAACTTCCACAGAAAAGTAAAACATTTGCTAAATTATACTGTTTTTAGTAACAAAAATTCCCTAATAAAGTGGACCTTAGAAACAGCATAAAATTATATTTGTCAATGTAAATAAAATTACCATTTATTTATATTTAAACTTTCATATAATAATTTTTAGTGAAAAGAATTACTCTCAATGATGGCATATTGAGCCACATTTGTATATTAGGTTACAATCACATTTCATTTTTCTTTAATGTAGTAAAATGTTGCACTGGTAATATTCAATAAATGTTGCTCTTATTCTGTAGAAAATATCAAAATTAATTTAAATGAATCTTTTTAATACTGAAGTTCTATAACTGTATATAATGATTTTAGAATGCATGCCATAAAATAATTATTAAATAATGATTCTTAAACATTATATCATGTATATCAATTTATGTTTTCAAAACTGTAATCCTCTCCAATTATATCATATTCTTATTTGTATCAGTGCTTCTTCATGTTAGGTTTATATATTAATATGGATATTTTATTCTTAATATTTCTTAGCAATTAAAAATGGATTTGACTCCCAGTCATTGAGAATGCATATCTATATGTATGGTGTTCTTTTATGTGTTTTGTATACACACACATATATGTATAATATGCATGCACACATGCATATGTCTGTTTTTATGAATATACACACATATAAACACTATTTTTTCAAAATGGCAATAAACATTTATATATTTCTAAAAGATGCATTTTTATTCTGCATTTTTATTCACTTTTGGAGAGTTTTATATATACTAGCTAATAAAATAGGAAATGTGTTCATGAAAGAAGGCCAAGAAGTCCATCTGTGTCTCTTCATTTCTCTGAGCTATCAGTTCTTTAATTTCTCAAAATATTTTTTTCATTTCAAGATTGACTATCTGCTTCACTAAACAAATATACTGCTCCAAATTCAAGTAGCAGATACTCTTTCTAAATCCCAAATGATCATTATATAAAAGACAGACTTCTTTCTTTGATGTCCAAATTTTTCCACTAGCTCCGAACCCTTCTTAGTATGTATTAAAGGGATTTAAATTTTTCATTTTTGTACCTTTTTATAGAGATTTCTAAGACATTATCAAAATAATCATGTTTTTAAAAAGTTATCTCATAATTTGAGATACTTCAATAGAATTTGTCAAAATATTTAAAATCAAAATCTCTTCTGCATTAATTTCAGAGCCAAGAATTGAATCAAATTTTTATTGATGATGCTTTATCCCATATATAAGAACTTGTATCTATTTGATAAAAGTTCTTAATCATTTCTTTACTTTGAAGCTGTTTTATTAATAATCTTAAACATTACAAGTTTTTTGAGAAAGCACTCATTCTTATGTTGTACTTGAGACACTGATATCTAGGCCTGCCAAACCTTTGACTATATGACTTCCAGGAAGTTTTCAACTACTTGATGCCCCAATTTTCTTATGTATAAAATAAAAGAATTGTGTAAAATTACCTTGTTAATTTGAAAGAAATTTATAATGCTCCCAAAATGTTTGTTTTATTTCATTTACTTTAATTTGTGTGTATCTGCTATTTTTTATGAACAATTTTCATTTCTACTCATTGCTGATATCTATTCATAGGAATATTATTCCTTGAATGTACATACTCATTTTTTTGCTATTATGTACTGAAAAAATTAATTGAAACGTAGCAAATTTAATAAATTAATCAACACTATTTTATACAATTACTATTCATTATTAATAATTATTATTTATTACTATTTCTCCTGTCTTATTACCTATATTCTTTCTCTCTCCTGCTTCATTTCTTATGATAACATTAAGTTATAGTTCCTAAAATTTTCATTAAAATATAATATTTTAGGTAAGAATATTTACATTACATATACTCCTCTTTGCTGAAAAGAGATGATAATCAAAGAATAGATAAATTGGGGCAGAATCTTACTTCATTCAAATTCATTTAGATATGGAATTTACATATTCTCAAAAGTACATGAAAGACAATAGTGAGAAAATTTAATAAATGTTAGTACATAAAGCACCTGCACATAATAAGATAGCACAAAAATTTCTCTCTGAATGTAGCCCACCTTCATCTTTTAGTGTATATTTTAAACAATAAAAGATAATACAGCAAATGAAATTTTCAAAAGATTTCTAATTAAATCTATACCAAACAACATGTTTAGTCAAAAGAAAAATTATTCAAATCTTTCTGAAAAGTCAAGACCAATAAATAAGAGACAGAAAGAATGAAGATATCCAGAAACATGTATTCCACAATAACCAGATGAACAAGGAAGAAGAAAGGGGAGCAGAGGAGTAGGAAATTCAGATGACCTTCAGAGCAATGAAAGAAAACATAATTTTAAAATCTACTTATTGGGGTAAAAAAATAAACGAGGAACTAAAGGAAAAACTGATGTGTAGCTTGTTGCTGAACACTGTATAGCTGAGGGAAAAGTAAGTTTATGCTACAGTCATATATTAAAAATTTAAAACATTTGATTTCTTGATTTCTTCCAGAAGTTATAGAAGATGTTGTTAGCTATGGGTTTCAAGTCCTGCAGGTTCAACAAGTTAAATCTAGCTTGTAAAGGTGAAGTTCTCCTAATTGGTGGCACAACCTTGCCTTCATGCTCTATGTGTTCTGCTACATGCTGTTAATACTTTGGTTTTAGCTGCTTAACTGAATAGCGATCTGGACCAGATTCTTTTATTTCTTTAGATTTTGCTTTATTTCTTCATTTATTGCATGAGCCTCCATTGATTATATGTTAAATATTTTTTTAATTAAAGCAAGTACATGGAATTTCACAGAATGTTATTTTATTTGAGATGGTATACAAACTTTTAGTTTCTTCAACACATATTTCAGTTTTCCTAATGTCACGATGCATTTACAAGACATTTCCAGACCATTCCTGTCATTTCATTAATCTAATTTGCCTACTTGAAAGTTCTGCAAGAACTTAAGTTGTTATATTATTAAATAATAGATTTATGTCCCAAAGTATCATTTCAACACTGCATATCTGATTATATTCATTAAGGGTTTCATATAGTTGCTACACTTATTTGTACTTATGCTTTCAAAATACATACATGGTTTTCCAAATTGTATCCAAGCACTTTCATTGCTTTTATATTGCAAATTTCTGCATTCTGTTTGCAATCTTTTCAAGATGGTAGTGATGCTATTGCTTTGCTAATAATGCTTTGTGCCTTTGTCCATAACTTGATAATTGTTAAACAACTGCTTGGCTTTTAAAATAATAAATGAAGAAAATTAACAATCAAAAGAAAATTGTCATTTGTTTGGCTACCATTTTTAAGTGTAGATTAATATTTGCTAGACTAGTAAGTCAAATATCAAGTAGATAAATGGTCAGTAATAGAGTCAACAGAAATTAAACTGCTGATTGTTGTAGGGTAGCATATGGTCTTTAGATCCATTATAAACAAGCATATAAATAGAACAACATCCTCTGCAGACAATGCTCAACATTGAAATGCCTGCCATTTTTCTGACTTCTTGAGTCTACTATGTAGATTTTATGCCCTTTTGGAATGCTGGCCCATCTTCCATGCCACTTAAAGTGTTGTCTCTTGATGGATTAGTTTATTAACATCTTGTACCTTCTCACGTACTTTTATCCTTTTCAATATTGAATTTAAAAATTTCCCAATCCACACAGTAGATTTGCATTTCCTAGATATCTTGATCAGAGTGGGTACTCAAAAATTTAGAAGTGAGTAGTTTTAAATGTCTGGAATTTAAAATCTTTATTCTGAGATATTATTAAAAAAGTACATTGATAATAAGATCTAACTTTTGATTAAAATTTAATAAAGTTAAAGAATTTGTAAGAAATCTTTTCACACAAAAGTTTTTAAAAATATCCTACTCAAAATATGGAAGCAAAAAAATGCAACTTCTCTCAACAAACTGTATTTTTGAAATGTTTCATGTATTTTTAATACAATAATATATCTGGTTGTTTTAAAATCTGAGTTGAAAAACTCAAATGACTCTTATTTACTGTATTTTTTGGTAAGAAAAGAAATCACTTTTATAATCCAGAATATCCTTTTCCCAAACTGTCATTGTCTCATGTAATACTTTTCAATGTACTCAAATCTCCGAAATAAAAAATATATCCTTTCATTTCTGAAATAGCTTAGCAATAGATTCTGGCAGGTGTTCTTAGGTAAATATATATTAAAAATTATGAGTGATAGAGAAAAAGAATAAATGTCAGGTATAATGCTGAAAAGATGAATAGAAATAATTTGATGCTAAATAGATGATATATGATACATAGATGATTAATAATTTCCAGTTGATAAAAATAATTAAAGAAAAAACATGGAGTATTAATATTCAGTACTCAATTTATATGTAATTATAATTTAGATATAAATTATGGTAATAGACTTAATATCTTGGATATATAATATTTCTGATAACAAATTACATAAATAAGAGGCCATCAGTGGTTTTAGGATTCAAATAAATAAATTGGAGAAGCAACTTCCAAATATGAAGCTTTTATTTAACAACATATTTGAATTAGGCTAAGACCTAAGCTATAACACTTTCTATTAACTAAAACTGAAGTGTATAAAAGGAGCCGGGAGGCTGCAAACAAAAGATTAAAGTGAATGAATGCCTTCCAGGATGGACCATATAAACCTTTGATAATTGCATTCATTTTAAGATGAGCCATTCTAAATTGCTACCTGTCTAACCTGCATGAGATGAGCAAACTAGGAGTATGCAGATATAAATTGCTGGTTGTCCTTAAACAGATCATTTTAATATCAAGTTGACATTCTAGGCTCACATGTGTGCTGAATTTCCTACTTATCCTATGACTTTTTGCATTTATGTCTCTTACATTCCAATAGAAGTAGAGCATTAATAATTATCACTTGGTGTTGTCTAATATGTTAATGAGATTCAGAACACAGTGACCTCCTTTCAGCCTTATTTATACAGTGTGTGTCATAAACCGGGCAAATAGGACTCTTAACCGAAAAGATTACAACCTCATAAAACTATGTAGATTCAAAATTGTAACTCAAATGAAAACCTACATAACTCATCTATCAAAAGCACTGATTATTTATAAAGCATAAATATATTATTCCTTTAGTACAATAAACACAAGTAAGCTATCAACTACTTTATAACAAACTTCCTTTTATAAAACATGATAATATTATCAAATTGGAATTCATTTAAAACTAAATCAGAACTTGAGAGTATAAAATAGAAAACTTTTTTGCTTGGTTTATACTCCCCAAATTTTTAATTATCTTGTAAGTTTTAAAGCAAAATTTATGGGAAAATGCTTTCACAAATGAGCATCTTTCTGATAATTTAATAACAAAACTTGATTTTCAAGTCAATCTCACAAAGAAGTAATTATTGATACTCCTAAAACCAGAGATTTTAAAATGGAATCTTATAATTAAATTTATACTTATTCTTAGAAATTACTATAATTTAAGACATATTCTTATCATATATAATACTTTGTTAATATAATCACTAAGTAATAAATTATCATTTTTTGTACTCCTATGTTCTAGGGTATTTTGTAATTTGGCTCCTTACCAATATTATTAAAATCTTATTAATATCTAATAAATAAATGTAATAAGAGTCATGTTTCCATGGACATCAGCAAAATGAGCATTTATAGTAATTCCATGACGTACCAGGTGCAAGGGTGATATTTTAGTTTTGTTAAAGGTGATTTAATCCACATCATATGTGTATGATGAAGATAAAAAATTGAAACAAACTTCTATGCTAAAGAAATGCTTTACACACTTAACTTGACAGAAGATTAATTGACCCACTATTAACAGAGAACCTATAAGAGATAATAGATTTTTCACAGCCAAAAATGTTGGGGAAATGTTGAGTTAAACCAACTTAATCAATTTCTCTATTGCAAAACTTTTTAGTCATTCATTTGTTAATAGTGAATCCCAAGGGAAGAATCTAACACCTAGTTTTTCTGACGTTATTTAATTATGGAATTTTTCTCCCCAGAAGCAGTTAAGCACCTGATGTTTCATGAAAGGTGTCCTCACATATTCTGTAATACATATATATTGCATGAGCTTTTGCCCAAATTCTTGGAGAGCTCTGGAAAAGTTGGGGAAATACTGACATATTGGAATACCTCATAGTATAAACAAACTAGAATTCCTTTCTACAGCATTGAAAACTTATATTTTTATCCACCCCTTCAGAGATTAGAAAAAATGAATATTTCATACACAAAACTAGTTTTGTAAATTCTTAATACAGCCCAGGACCAGAAGGAAAGTGTGAATACATGTAATATGTAAAATACTTGCACTTATATTTTTATACTTTTTAAAACAAATTTCATAAACTTGTTTTTAAAGAAGAAGAATGGTTTAGAATAACAAACAAGGAAAGAATAACTAGAATATTTAGAGGCAGGCATTCTACCAATAGATGACAGAAAGGAAAACAGGAAACTTCAAAAATGAACATTTTAAATTAAAATTTTGAATCATTACCTGTTGGTAAAACCTTACTTCACAATTCAATGACTCCCTTGAGAAGTCATTGACAATTGCATCCAGTAAGATCACTTTTCTGGCCTTGCAGAACTGGGGTGGCAGTACACCCAGATGAAAGAAAGATTGGTCCAAACTCTTTTGCAGCTAGTGTTATCAAAGCAAAATAATTCTAGTTTATGAGATAGAGATAGAGGAAGAATTTTCGTTGTAAATAAGAAGGCAGTGACTTGTATGTTTTGTTCTTCTTTTTTCTCCCTCCATCCTGTCCTGGGATTCAGATAGGACATCTGGTATGGCAATGGTTATCTTGCAACCATGAGGATGAAAACCTCATGCAAAGAATAGTGTAGCAGCTAGGCAGAAGATAGGAGGTTCCTTTACTTTGTCTTCCTTATTGGGCTGGGGATGGGTCCCAGGATCATGTGCACCATTGAACTACATCCTACAGCCCTCAAATTCTTTGTTATTACCCTTCGCAACTGTTTCAGTCTTGCCCTACATAATTTAAGACAATGAGAACATTCATCCCTATTCATTTAAGTAACTCTTGGTCAGGATTTTTTTTTTTATTACCCATAAGTTGCCCATTTCAACTAAAACAGACTCTTATTACCCTCAAAGGAGAAAAAGCAATGTTTTTAATATTGTTAATATTGTCACTAAGTGAGCTAAGAAAACTTTATTCATTTTAGGATTTTGATTGAAAATTTATATGCAATTGAGACTACCTCGATATAAAAACTCCATGCAAGGAGTTTAAGTTTTCTACCATAGTGACAAAAGCTCAATAATTCAGAAACTTTTAATACCTACAATGATTCATTCCATGATTTCATCATATAAAGTATTCCTGATGTAGTTCCTTTTTTCTGTAAGGTTTTATTGTTTTGTTTTGATTTTTGTGGTGCTGGAGATCGAACCCACAGCTTTGCCTTCCAAGCAAATGCTGTTCTACTGAATCACATCCCCAGTCCTCCACAGATATATTCATATGCAGTTAACTTAAAACATTATGATTAATTGTTTACACCTCAAATTATTTTCATGAGCAAGAGGTTAAATTAACATTTACTTGGAGTATAGAGTTACTTCCAAAGTTCTAAATGTCTTAATGAAAACCTAACTTTGCTTTAAAGGCTTTTCATGACCTTGTCAGTGTCTTCTAAATATCCTTGTCACACATACTGCATACTGTATGTAAACCCATTGCCCCTGGACTACTGTGTATTCCCTTCATGTGAATGTATTTCATAGCCACATTAATGATACCCTGAAGCCTCCTCATACTGACTTGTGAAAGTCAATTTTGCATCTATTTACCCAGTTCTGCATTCAAAGACCCTCCATTGGTAGCTTGATATTGGCCATAGTGGGAATACTTAAACCATTAAAAATGGCAAACACTACAAACCAAAGCATCCTTTACCACCACAGATAAGTATTAAACAATTACCCTCATATCACTGAATAATACACAAAATTCATGTTAAGTTTTAAGCCAATTTTATACATAATTTGTTAATTAACTTTCATGTTGTCTAAATGATAGATTTAGTAACACAAAGTCACCAGATCTTACTCAGTGAAGTATAAGAATTATTTCACAGGAATGTTGTAATAATATGCTATTGAACATATTATTTAGCAGATTTAAATGAGTTGAAAGGGCTTAATGAAATGGTAACAATGATCATTTCCATTGACTTATGATTTATTAATGAAAACAAATTTAAATTGTGGATAAACAACTGAAAAATAAAACAATGAGCATCTTCAAAACCTAGGAATTCCTGCTGACATTTCAAATTTACATTTGAAACAGAAAATCAGCTTCATCAATAAGCTGATTGCTATCCTTAGAAACACTTTTAAAGTAAAATTGATTCAATGGAGCACTGCAAATTAGTTAAATTATATATTAAGGCTATCCAAAATCATTTTTCTTTGTTATGGGATTTAAGAATCTTTATTATAATCCTCCAGTTATAAATTTAGGTCTTTTTTTTTTCCTTTGGAAAGCAATACTATTGGTTGTTCTAAAATTCAGGTAATTTTACTATGTCAAAGTAAAAGAAAAATGTAATTCTACTCTCAAAACTAGAATCCATTTTTAAAATTATATGATGGCTTTTATATCATCCGATTACATGAATATCGATGTTTTTTTCTAAAACACCCATTTGTCTAAGCAAATTGAATCGAGTGGCTTTAAATTGAGAATAATAAGGAAAATGGCTCAAATATCAATAAAAAAACAGATTTGTCCTATCAATGCCGTATTGGTCCTATTGTTTACCAAGTTAGTTGTTTGCAACTGAAGTACCAAACATCAAAAAGGAATTATTTTAAGTAAACATGAGCATAATTTACAGTTAAGAAAATTCTTTCTTAGACTTACAGATCAGAAGCAAGTGGTTAGCTTGCAATGCACTTGCTAAGGATTATAAAAGCAGTAAGTCCAGAATTAAAAGGCTCAAGGCAAACTTTCTGCACATCAGTCAGGTGGTCATGTGGTATCTAATACTGAAAAATGAAACAAACTATGCCTTTTGAAAAAATGGACACTCAAAGAGTAAATGATGTTATCAACAAGATCTTGAAGCTAGCATTGGAAAGGTAACATTTGATTTTTAATCATCACTTGGACATTTAAACTAATTAATATGAAGATTTAAATAATATGCAGTTAGCAGGGCTATATTGAAAATAGCAAACTTCAGCAACTACAAACATGCAAGGCACAAAGGCATTTTAAGTAATAAAATTATAACTGTAAAATTTATTTTTATTGGAGATTTCACAAAATTTAATAATTAGTGGGCTATTTTTCCAACTAAAACGTTGGAAATGTTTTTTGAAAATATAGACATTATCTTTTATCAAACAAATTAATAAAATATTTTAAAATTATATGTGTGCACTGAATATGCATTTTACTACCTATACCAACTGAAGTATGTTTGGAAATCATTCACTAATTTTATTTTAAAATAAAATATCCAAATCAACAATCAGGAAAATAAATAATTCAAGATAGTTGATAGATTTATAATATTATTTATAATGTGTTTCTAATTTTTAAAAATTATAAGTCCTAATTGAAAATTAAAATAGTAATTTGAGCAGTTTGCAATTAACATGTATTTTTAAGTGGGAATCTCATTTTTACATCTCCATATACAAGTAAAATTTCCACTTTTTTTGGTAAAATCACTTTAGTATACAAGTTTCCAAAACATATCTTCAGTGTAGTGAATTACTAAACTTATGTTGAAATATACCGCCCAATACCACCCCCATTCTCATTACCAGTAATATAGTAAGGGAAGTAGGGAAACACTTACCTAATTTTATTATGCTAAAATAATATTCAGGTGCATATTCTGAACCAACTTAGATGACAGTTGTAGCCCTATTCTGTTTATAATGTTTATCATGCCAGTAACATTGAAAACCCTACAATTTCACCTTTGCTTCAAATATTATTAAGTCTGTCAATATGATAGGAAAATCTATTGTAAATTCACTAACCTCATTTTATCATCTCAGGAATAGTAAGAAAGAGGAGTACATAGGATGCAAAATGTTTGGTAATAATTTAGTATTATACAGTTTTCACAAAGAATAGCAGGAAAACATCATATCTATCCCAGGAAAAAGGATAATCACCTTTACTGTAAGTTACAAGGTACTTACACTAAAAGTTGATTTCAATTTAATGCATATTAGGTGAAATGGAAATAATCACCATAATTTTAAAAGGTAGATGTATAATATGACTTCATTAATACTGTTTTTCTCATAAGGAATGTAAGGTTAATTTGGGGGCTTCCAAAAAAATTTCAAAAATAGGTGTGAAATTAACAAATTTCTAACAGAAATAACCTCACCATTTCAGGGTGTCCCTTATTATGCAAGGGTTAACTAGGAATATTTAAAACTATAAATATTGAAAAATCAACAGAACAGTTTATTTTATAATTTGTTTTATCAATTCTATTTATGTTCAAAATAGTATACAAATATATTGACTTTCTCATTACTGTTTGGAAGTTCCATATTTTTTTCTTAAAAAAATCTTTCTTTCCTTGTGTGTGTGTGTATATATATATATATACACATACATAAACCTATGTACTCAACAGGATTGATAAGAAAACAATTAACTTGAATGATGTAATTATGTAATGGAATGTAAAAAAAATTATAGCAATTAAGGTGTTGTGACATGCTCTAATGAATGAAGTTGCACTGGTTGATGATACTGTATCTCCTACTCATTAATTATTTGGATAGAGTGCATTATTTTACTTAATAGGAAAAAGTAAAATCATAAATTACCAAAGTTTTTCCATACATTTTCATGTAATATCGATGATATTTCTCTCACATCTATAAATCATGGGGAAAAATCAAAATAATACCAAGTAGTATATGAGTCCTCAGAAAAACTCACAGTGGTTCTATTCTTATATTACATGTAACTAATAAATTTCAGGAAAAGAAATTTAGGATCTCCAGAAAATAGTTTTAAAAGGCAGCTATGGCTTACTATATGCCCAACTGACAGGGTGCTTTCTTAAAGTTTCTTTTTGCAGACTACACAGAAAGACACACTTCTGAAGTGCAGCTAATTAAGGTAATTTTTTCTCCAGGAATTAGCTGTCATTGTAAAGAAATGTTCTGTAAATATATAGGAAAAAAATTTAATAGAACATTCTTAAAAAATATTAATTGTAACCAAAGTATCTTTTTTTTCCTAAAGTCTGAGGAAAAAGCAGAAAGTGAATTTACCATTACAGTCAAAACAAACCAAGTGATACAACTTCCTTTTCTAAGTGTTTTCTAAATTTTAAGTATATTTTCTGGTTTTTTTTTTTAGAACAACCTTCCCTTCTATAGCAAATTAGAATTTTAAAATGCAACAATATTAATATCAAACGAAGAGTAAACACCTATAATATCATTTGTGCAGTTGTAGGGAACAGAGGCTGATGTACATGTTATTTGTTCCATATACTCAATCATAAAAACACACAGTTGCTTGAAAAAAGAAAGTAGTAAATAAATATTTTGATGGTTCTCAAATATGACCTGGCTACTACTGACATGCCATATATACTAGTTTTCTTCTTTTTCTCTCAATAGCTTCCTCACATGCTCTACCACCCATGAGAAGACTATATAGGAAAACCTGTATCTGGGAGAACTTGAACACCAAAAAATCCACAAAGGACAGTTAAAAACCTAATACAAATTTAGGTGTCATGTTTATCAGTAGAGAAAAAAAAATGATCTGTTTCTCTGCATTTCTCAAGACAATTGCCTTTCTAAGAGCTGTGTACTCTCCCTGACAGACAGAAAGCAAAGCCCTAGCGAACATTCATTTCCTTGTTATCTTGTTTCACTGGCTTCTGCATAGACTGCGCTATTTCAAGGTACAAGTTCATATAAAAGCCTTGGTTTTTCTTAAACTAGGCATTTTAAATATTAAAAAAATCATAAAAACACCATAAAAAAAAGTAACAGGTTTTCTCAGGATATTTTAAATTAAGAAGCTCTTTCTTACATTGCCTGAAAGGCCTCCCAGAAAGTCAAAGGAGAACACTTTTCTACGGACTATCGAAAAACAGAGGTGCAATTTTGTTTTGAGAATTAAGAGGGACAAACCCAAGCTAAAGAGGTAGTTTCTCACAAGAGTTTCACAATACTACAGTTGTGTGAAATGTAGCTACCTGGAAATTGCAAAGTAGAATGTTGTTTATTGGGGAAAAATGCTTGATCTTCCTTGTCTTGTTGGCTCTTAAAAGACAACTCAAAAATTACTTTCATATGGTCCAAAAAATAAATAAAATAAAATAAAGGACAGAATAAATGAAAAGGAATAGAAACATCCATTGACAGCATGGGAGACAACTGCCAAAGAAACCACTGCATTCCTTTTTCTAAATTTTTCAAAGGAAAACATTCTTACAAGGCAGTAGTATTTGATCAAAAAAAATTGTTAGTGTGCGTGTGTGTATGTTGTGAAAAATCATAAATTCATTACAGAGGTGCCATTTTGGTAGAAAATATAACAATTTAATATACATTAAACTTCAAATGTTTAGCAGCATGCTCTAATGTCTTAATATTGCTCTGTGCACTGTTCTATTGCTCTATGCATGCTCTATAACTGGTTTCTGTGGTTTAATGAGGTAGACATTGTGCAATTTCTAATTGGAAACAAAGCATCATAGCATGACCATCATTCTCAGATGCTCCCTGGCCAAGATATTTATTGAGTGGACACACTTAATGACTAAAGAAAGGCAGTCTTTTGGTTGCCAGGAGCCTTTGGACTCAATTCTAGTAAAGGCACAGAGAAAGTCACAGAGGTTAATGATTCATTTATAGACTCTGAAAAACAAAAACAGATTATCACTATTCTGCATGTGATTACTTGATATTGGGCTAACAATCAAGAAAAATTAAAATGGGGCAGGGATACAATTCAGTCATAGAGTACTTGCCTCGCATGTATGAGACCCTGGGTTCAATCCCAACACCACACTATGAAAAATAATTTGGACAGAAAAAAACTTGCAAAAGATATTCAAAAAACAATGATCTTAAAAGGCCAATAAAAATTTAATTTAATTATAAGACTATAAAAAATAAACCACTTTAATCTTAAATTGTCTTCCTATTACTCAATTTTTGTTTCAAATCATTTGTTTTTTTAAAGTTCTAGCCTAATCGTAAAATTGGGAGGCAGAGAATATATTTATATTTTCCTTCATATTATTGGGATTCTCTTCTTTGTCCAGACACATAATTTAAGTAAAGACCTTTGCTGCCTGAAGTATCTAGATAAGATTTTCATCATAGCTAAAAATAAGTAATTGATTCAACTTAGTTTCATTTGGTTTGGTTCAACTGTGACTCAAACCAAGAATGTCTACTTTACAACCATGAAAATTATGAAAACCACTAAAAGGGAAGATACACATTATTTCATGATGGATTTACCATACAATAATTGAGAAAAAAATGTCATTCAATGTAGAGTGGCTTCACTACCTCTGGAAACATGTTAGTCAATAATTTGAAAGTGCATTTAATTTAAATCAGTGTTGATTAGCTGTATTATTAGAGAAATATTTTTAATACCTAATCAATCTTAGAAATCATTTTCATATGTGTTAAAGGCATATTAATAGAAAAGCATTTATTAAAACCAAATTTTTAGCAAGTTCTAGGAAAATTGCTTAATGGATAGAGGTAAAACAAACAGGCTTCTCTAATTCAATAAAAAATATGACATCAAAAGTAAAAGTATGATATATACATAAAATTATGTTATAAAACTAAAATTTAAATGGTTTTCTGAGTAAGAAGTTGGCGAGTTGGTGGCATAGGCCTACACAACAAAATTGGCATTTCATTTTAATGTGACAATTGTCTTTTTGACAGCAGATTAGTTTAACATTGAACATCCCACCAAAACAGTTATCCATTTCTAAGTGCATAATAATTCATTGCTGCCCTTCACTGTATACTAAATGTCACCCATCATTGTGACAGGACTATAAAAGCTACTGCACACTAGTTGGGAGCCAAGATCAAAGCTGTTAATGCAAGCACATTGGACATGGTTTTCTAAAGTCATGGTTTTCTAAAAACACTATGTAATAGAATGTCTACTTCTAAGCTCCAAGGAAATACAGAATATTTAAGTATTAGGACTCTGAGTAAAGCAATAGCCTTGTCATCTTGTGACCACAGGCCAGGTCAGAGACAAACTACCTGTCAAGACCATTCTGGTGAACACTGAAATAGTAAACAATTGAGCAGAGCTGCAAGACCATCTCCTACTGCCTAATCCAACATCAAAACAGGTTGTTGTTTAGTATTCTAAAAATCATGCAGGGTAATTCAATACAAAACACACAAGCAAACCCTATATTCCTTTCTACTTAGTAAAACTAATGTTATAAATTTAACATATTGAATAATCTTTGATTTGCTACACTAGTTAAGAATAGATTAGTTGATACTATTTCCTATACTTTTTCCTATATTTGATCATATTAAATTGTTAATTAAAACACTATAAAAAGTTTTGTGTTATAGTATTCTTATCAACTTTGATATAATATTATTTTTCTTATCATAGTTTATTTGTACTTAATTTTAAAATGTCAGTGTAGGAAAAAATGCAAATTTCTTATAGGCTTAATGAATAATTGTTAAGATTGCATCAATCCTGTTGGAGAAAAATAAATGTGCCATTATTCCCTTCTTTTAGTTTTTGTCTTCAATTATTGATCTCTGTATACCAAAATACTAAGAACCTTAGACCAAGATTTATATGCAGAATTTCAGGACAACTGTGGTTGTCTTGGAGATATCTATGAATAAAAGAAAAATTTAAAAAATCAATAATTTAAAAACCCTCTCTAATATCTATAAAAATGTAAATGAACACATTTTATAAATAGTACCTGTATCAATAGTATCGTTTTTTTTAATATAGGAAATATTTGAAGCAAGGTGAAAAATACCTCTTTTCAGCATAAAAGGTGGGTGCCCTAACCAGCCATTTTTATATGACTAACTGCCATCTCCATAATAATATATCTAGGTCAAAGGAAAATAGAAAGAAAGAGAGGGAAAAAGATTTAGGGGAAAATAAGTGCAAGCCCAGCACGGACAAGGCTTCTTTCTAATCCTGCCAAGAGCTACTGTTAGGATACTTGGGATAAAGGCATTCTATTTCTAGAATGCAATATCCCAGGCTCATCTATTCTCTTAAATGAGTTCTAGCTAATTATAAATAAGCATGCCAATTATGTCATTATGCTATAAGTAATAATACAACTGCTTGCAAGAGACCATGTAATATAAAACTATACCAAGAAAAAAATAAGGTCATTTATCTTTTTCTTGATATTGGTTAAATCTGTTTAGAGCATTTGTTAAGTATTCTTAGATGTGTTTCTTATAAATAAAAGGTGAGGGGAAATATTTCAAAGGCATCACCAAAACTAGGTACTTTTAAATCCAGGATAGAAATATGAATTCTAGCACTTAGGATTGGTTCTTAATTTTTCATAAAATTAATATTGCTAAACTGTAATAGAACAGACCTTCAATAAGTTTAAAATCTAGTAGTATTATAATGATAACTATCTACTTAATGTCTTATTTTATTTTTCATTGTATGCTTCTCTCTAGTGAAACATATATTACAATTCATTTTCTAGGAAAACAGGTTTGAAACATATGGCGTTCATAAAAAATTTAGGATTACTATATTTCCATAAGTTTCCTCAAGGGCAAAAGATATTTAAAATCAGACTCATGGACTGATTGTGAGATTTTTTATAAAAAAAATAACACATCCATTCATGTTTGTTCTTGGATTTATTTATCTGGTAAAATTCTTAATATTATAGGTGGCAAATAGATACTTGTTGAAAACATTAAAGAATAGATGAAAAACAGATTTTTAACATTTTTGAGACCCTGATTAGTAACTGAAGAATCAAAAAAAAAAAAAAATTGACTAATTGAGTGAGTGATTGGTGGAATAGTTAAAACAAAGTGAAATCAGAAAAAAAAATTGAAGATGCAGCTTGGTAGATAGAAAAATATAAAAAACTGTAACAATAACAATAGAAATAGTATCAGATGATGACCAAAGCAAAAGTAAAAATAACAGCAATTAAAGTTTTTGACAGTATTTAAATCATTTACTATAGTTTATTTTTGAAAAATATATTTTTGATATATTTTAGTTTCATTCCAAAATATGTGTTATGTAATACACTAAAATTCAATATGACATAGCACAATAATATCTAAAGATTAATCCTGTTATTTTGGACCTTTACTTCTATGATTTTCAAGGAAAATTAGATGATTATCCAAGACTTCTTTTAAATGTAATTTTTTCTTTTCTCTGTTATTGTCCAGGAGATAAAGAATATACATAAGGAAAAAACAAAATACAAAATTTATTTTGACATCAATAATGACGTCAAGAACATACTTTTCTTTATATGACATGACCTAATTTTTACTGATATAAAAAACAAAATACTACATGTATTTGAAATTCTAACAAAATGTGTGATCCACTTATAATTCAAATTACAAATTCTACAATAAAAACTTGGACATTTAATCTGAATTTTCACGTCATAAACTTCTTTCATTCTAGCAACATTTTAATATCATGTCAAAATAAATCTAATATGAATTCATTTGAATTTGGAGGTTCAATTTAGAATTGAAATTGAGTCTATTTAAAGATTTTTCTTTTAATCTGAGTTTTTAGTTATTTTTCAAATTTGGAAATGTTTTAAAAATGACTTTTAGTTTTAAGAAATGAAAAAAATATTCTGAGAGAATATGTAACATTTCAATATTATGTACTTATTTAACAAGAATAACTATATTATTGATTATTTAATATGTGGTTTTAACATAATTATTGAGTAGTATCTCTACTAGTTTGTCTTTAAATAAAGATTTTACCCTTTAAAAAAAGTCTTTGTGCTGGGTTCAGTGGCACACACCGGTAATCCCAGTGGCTCTGAGGCTGAGGCAGGAGGATCAGAAGTTCAAAGCCAGCCTCAGCAAAAGCAAGGTGCTAAGCAACCCAGTGAGACCTTGTCTCTAAATAAAATGCATATTGTTTAATAAGAAGCTGTAGTAGGATCTTTTTCAAATCCATTCGTTTAATAATTAAAGACAATATAATGTATGGTAACATTCTAAAATTTAAAGTCACTAGAAAATGGCAGAGCCCTTGACTTTATGTTTTCAAACAGAATGACTTTGTGTTTTCAAACAGAATCATGTGGGTATATTTCTTTTGTGTAAGTCAATAGAGGTTGCCATATTTATGTACATATTAACCAATACAGATTACTATAATATCATAATATTCTTTTTGGTGGTTTATGAAAGTGAGTTATAGAAATATTTTTAAAAGTTATAAAAGTACATATCCACATGCTTTGTCTGTATTAGGTAGTATACTTTTAAGCTGGGAAAGAAACTAGATGTTTTGGTATTTACTTTTGATTCTAATGTCTGGTTCAAGAGCTCCAAAAACTGTTAGATTCAGCTACCTCAGAATTGTCTCAGAATCCTTTCTCATAGACTATTTATAACCTTGCTAGGGACTTCTGCTAATGCAATTAAGAAGAAAAGGTGCACACAGACATCAAGGAAGGCTTTTACCATATATTTGAGTCTTTTAAAGAAAATTTCTGTTTTGCCTGTGTACTAATGGAAGAGTTCCCAAGCCATTGAAGTACTTAACCTGAACTAACTGCATTTTCATAAATATATTTAAAACAGGGCGGCTTGTTTGGGTCAGTATAAAAAGATAATTGATCTGAAGATGCTTAAAAATGAGAAGGGTCTTTTATTTTCATGCAATATGGAAATAGTTGGAGTTAAAAAGTTTATAAAGCATCCAAAACTATGGAATTTTAACAGAACCTACATTACAGCTTCAAATACTATAAGGTACATGGTTTCAGTGCATATTTTCAGGCAAATGCAAATAATAGTTCTCTGAAGTATTAGAGTTTTAATATTGAACCAGTTAGGCAAAAAAAAAATTATTTAATATTTGTGTATAAATATATCAAACACATATCAAAATATTATTCCCATCTATAATTAATTTCATTCCTTTTAAAACTGAATGGAATGGATTTTTTTTACTGTTAGAAAAAAATACATGACTTTGTCAGAAAAAGAATGAGTTCATGGAAGGACAAATATCCTTAATGATAAATTTATTAAGAGAATTAGTATAATATGATTGAAAAAACAATTGTGTATTTAATATTGATTATATGGCACAGAAGTATATGTGATTATACATTAAATAATTTTTCAATATTAAAATAATTATACATGAAATTCTAACTTAGTTTGAATTCATAACTATCTTTTTTATATTGAATAGAATTAAAAATTCAAAGAACATATGGCCTTCAATGTAACAATAGAATTCTTAGTCCAGAGGCACAATTTGGATCTTCTTAAATAAGCCCCCCAAAAAAAAAAAAAGATATTGAATGATCTATCAATTGCAAATTTGATAATGAGTTAAACTTGAATGAAAATGATTATTACTTTTCACCTCCATGAGCAATGAAGTAGGAAAATCAATAAAAATTGAGCTGTATCAAAGATAGTGATCTTAAAAGTCAGTATAAAAATGTGAAACTATATATTATCAAGTTAACCATTTGAAATTCTGATCATATGATTTGAAACATATATTACCTTTCAGTGTTAATAGGCAATTGTTTTGTAGTGATATGTTTATTCTGTTAAAAAAATGGCAAGATTTACATAGTAAACCATGATTATCTTTGTTTTTAAAACTCAGAATGTTTAAACCAGCCTTGATCACATTAAAAAAAAAGGGGTCTCTTTTGAAATTTTACTACTTTCTTTTTTCCCCTTAGGACTGAATTATTAATTCAAGTTAGTGAAATATGCTTATTCATTTTAAATTTAAAAATGGTCCTTTCAGCATAGTAATTTGGATTGATTTTTGGTTCTCATTAGGAGTAGCACAGCCTACCACTCTTATAGCTTACTGACACAACCAGCATGCTTTCTGCCCAAAAAGGCAATATAGTACATGGTAATAAGTGAACGTGACTCTTAAAACTTCATTGTTATTTAGCACCCCATAGGAAAAAAGAAAAAAAATAATAAAATCAATTGTGACTTTTGACAATCATTAGTTAGAAAAAGGAGGTAACAATTGCCAAAAAAATCACAAAAGTGAGCATGTTACCTGGCTATGACAAAGAGCACACAACTGACACCCAAGTAAGCCAGCAGAATATACATCCAGATATCAGGGGAGAGAGGATTCAGGAAGGAGAAGACGCCTGGGTTTGTACCATTGGGCTTGCGGTACAAAATACTTATTCCAAGTGTCATAAAGGGCTTGGAAAAGTCGATGACCTTCTCTCGAACGTAGGTAATAGCCAGTGGTGCAACTGCAAGGTCAGCTTTCTGTAGAGAGAAACATAAAAAGGAAGAAAAAAGAAAGAGAAAAATTGCTTCTAAGTCACAAGAAAAAAGTTAACAACTAAATAACAGATTTTACACTTGAATGATTGTTTCAGTAATAATTAGGCTAAAATTTAAAGCATTCTTCACTCTATTGTGAAGCATTTGATTTACTTTGCTACTCATTTCTATGTGCTTCCAGAATAGTAAATCAGCACTTATCATAACTACATACAGAAAGAAAATACTATATAGGATGAAAAACTGGAGAAAGTATTGTACATTCAGCACATGAACAATTATGGTACTAAGCCTTTGCATAATTACTTTTATTTTAAGCTCTAAAGACTCATTTAATATCAATTATCATTCTGAATACATTGGTCAAATTCTAATAACTACACCATCTGGGTGCAGTGGCACACACCTATAATCCCAGTGGCTTGGGAGGCTGAAGTAGGAGGATTGCTCATTCAAAGCCAGCCTCAGCAATTTAGTGAGGCCCTAAACAACTCAGCAAGACCCTGTCTCTAAATAAAATACAAAAAAGGACTCGGAATGTGGCTCAGTAGTTAAATGAATGACCCTGAGTCCCAGTACCAAAAACAAACAAACAAACAAAGAACCTAATAAATAAAAATAAAAAGGACATCAAAAAATTGAGCTAAAAATCAAGAAAGATTTTCCTGGTTTTGCAATCACAGAAGAATGCAGTTTAAAAATTTTGGTCTTGAAATAGTTAAAACATTCTTAAAAATCATCCTTTAATATGATTCTGTTTACTACCCCTGAGTTTTATTTCTATCACTCTAATTTGTTTTATATTATTTAATGAAAATCCTTGCAGCATTGCCCAAATCGCATTAGGAAATGAGTTTTTCAATTTTCACAAAGTTGCTAATTTTCCACGGTAGCTTAAATATGTTAAATTACTAATGCTTTTCACTCATCATGTTATAACCATCTGTCAGGGCTGAATTTATGCTCTAATACATTGGAAGAATAATTATAATATTTTAAAATAACAAAGGCATCTTTGATGAGAAGCTATACTGCTACGTTCTTTTTATTTCTGATAAACATACAAAGCATTCAGAGAATAAATAAAAATATGCATTTTAGAAAGCATCAGAATGAATTATAAATGAATAATATTAACTCTCTATTCTTAGGCATTACTGAAGGACTTAAAGAAGAAACTTTCTTAAATAGAATTGTATTTAATGTGTATAAAGATGTGTGCCAAAGAAACTTTTCTAAGAAGTTGTTTGTTGACAATATTGCTCTGTGGGTTTATGTACATATGTGTGTTGGTGGTGTGGGATGTGGAGGAAACTTTAGTCAGATGCATGGAGATAGTCTTCGAGAGTAGCTAAGGAGAAAGGCATGTTTCTAAAAACTAAGAAGAAAAAGGGTACTGAGGGGGGACATTGTCATTTTTATATTCATAATTCAAGAAAAATATCAATTTAAGAATAGTAAAATCGGTACTATTCTGTAATCATTCACTGTGAAACTGGTACTGTGTTAAGAAATTCACATGAATTATCATATTTCATATTCACACAATCTAACTATTATTCTCTTTTTCAGAAAAGAAAACTGAAACCTTAAGAAGTCAGAGAATGTGTTGATTGCCATAGAGGTAATTTAGCTTTGGGTCAGGGTAAAAATGCAAGCCCTATTAGCCTATGCCTAGAGTTTATCCATGTCATGCATTTCAGAAACAAGCAAAGGGATCGTAAAATGCTGTCATTTCATGAAATAGTGTGTACAGATGGAAAGGGAAAATTTAGAAACAAGGCTAAGAATTGATAAATTACAATCTCTGAGAATTTATAAAGGGCAGATGCAGAGTTCAGGCAGAGGGAGTGTCCTCCATAGGAAGGAGACAGAAGGGAAGGAAGTAAAAAGAATTTTAAAAAGTGAACAATTTTCCTAAAGAAGGGAAAAAAAGATAGGTTTTGCCAAAAGATGGGCAATAGGATATAGTAGTTAGATACTATGTTGGAAGTTAAAAATTGAGTATAGTTTATCCTGCTACTTCACTCTGGTACCTCCTCTCTTCCTACACAAATGAAAAGCAAAATTTCATCATATATAAAAATTTAAGTGAAGATTCTTACAATAGTAAACTTTCTTAAATTTACAAATAAAATTGTATGTATTTATTGTCTACAACATGTTTTGAAGTATATCTATGTATATGTATACATACATATGAAATGAATAACTCTAGTTAAGTTCTTCAGGCATATATTAATAGGCGGGACTAAACATGTCAAATTTCAAATTTATTTTGCATTGCCTAAAACAAAAATTCTATCCCAAATATAAAATAGAAAAAGGATAAAAATTAAATGGGAAGATTTAATTGTTAAGTATAAAATAATAGCCATTCGAAACAAAAGATATAAGTAGATCCTCTGAAACATTTAGTAAAAAATAAATAGATTTAAGTATTACATCCACATAATGATGTGTTATTAGATTGTAAAAATAAATGAGTCATCAAGCCATGAAATGACATTAAATGAATATACTAAGAAAAAAACGTCAGTCTGAAAGGTCTACATATTACATGATACCAGCTATATGGCATTCTGGAAAACGCAAACTTATAGAAGCAGGAAAAATAATTAGTGATTTCCAAGGATTCATGGGTAAGAGTGAGTAAAGAAAGGGTAGAACATGGAGCATGCTTAGGGTGTTGAAGCTATTCTGCAGGTTACTGTATTGGTTGATATGAGCATTATACATTGATCAGAAGTCATAAAATCTATCTATTTATTTATTTATTTATTTTTTAATTTTTACAGACCACATTTTGATTCATTGTACACAAGAAACTGGACAGACATCTTACAGAAGAAGACATACAGGCAATTAATAAATCTATGAAAAAGTGTTCAAGATCTCTAGTAATTAGAAAAATGCAAATAAAAACAACTCTAAAGATTTCATCTTACTCCAATTAGAATGGTTATTATCAAGAACATAAACAATAATAGAAGTCACAAAATTTTGTATTTTGCAATACAAAGAGCAAACCTTAATATAAATGGGTGTTAGCTAAAAATATATGTGCTAGTACATATATTTGTACATGAAATATATGTTCATGGGTTGTATCTTGCTATACTAATGGAAGGTCTTAATAACAGAGAAACTGTATTTTGGCTGAAGGGGAGGTGGTATGGAGAAACTACTTTCTGTATAATTTTCCTACAAACCTAAAATTCCTCTAAAAATTATGTCATATTAATTTTATAACAGGTTGTTTTTACCATATCCTCATTTAATACAACTTAATAAATTATGCTAATTAGT
The DNA here is from genome assembly GCF_902686455.1 of Sciurus vulgaris. Taxonomy (NCBI): domain Eukaryota; kingdom Metazoa; phylum Chordata; class Mammalia; order Rodentia; family Sciuridae; genus Sciurus; species Sciurus vulgaris. Next base: position 62,458,294 of record NC_136467.1, read on the forward strand.
TAGAATTTGATTTTTACTATTAATAGTGATACAAGATTGAGCAAATGTTAATTATCAAAAATAGTTTTTAATTGCACACTAAATAGATTTTAAAATCCACTTAAATGAAACTTTAGGACCATCTTGAACAGTAAAAATGAAGCTTTATTTATACATAGTTGTATTTTCTATTAATAAGATCCAACTTCATTACAAGTCTCTTAATAATAAAATAATTTTGAAATCTAATAAAAATGTTATCATATTAAATGTGTTCAAATTGACAATTGTGGTATTTGCCCTTTAAATGTCATGTTATTAAAGACTGAGTGGTTAAAGAAAAATTCTAATAGTAAAATTGAATATTCTCAAAGCATTCTATTTAGATAGAGGCTAATATGATTTAATAAAAATATTGAGCAATTTATTTCTGATTTTAAAGAATTATAAAATAGGCCAATTGTGTGAGGAGGAGAGGAGACATTTGCCCCCAGCTAGTTGCTGGGAGGAGAAGAGAACGCCTGCCCCTTGGCTGGTTGCCTGCCGGAAGGAGGAGGAGAGGAAAGCCCCCATACTACAGTTCTCAAGACTCCCCAGGCCGGCCTCCATCTTGGGACACTACAGCCAAGGCCATAGCCCCCATCCTAGGACAACAGAGAGGACCTGAAGGCAACAGCCCACTGCAACAAAGCATATCACAGAGCTGCATAGGTGAACAGGCCAGCATGGCCCACCCTTGCAGTTCCATCTCTGAAAGCAGTTGGCTCCATCCTATGTTACCTCCACGGCCATCTTGGGTTACCTCTGTTGCCACACCACCATCTTTAGTTGGGGCAGCTTCCATCATGGGATACCAACTGGAGACTAGAAGCCCAATATCAAGGTACCTACAGGTAAATCGCCACTACCACCATCAAGTAGGGACATTGCTGCTTCCATCTAGGGACAATAGCTAGAACCTGGAAGACCATTTCCAACGTCCCTATAGGCTTGTTTACGCTGGAAAGTCCTATTTTCTCTTTTCTCCTACTAACAGTCAACTTCTAATGATTCCTCTCTCACTCTTTCTATGATCTAATACCTTTATATTCTGACCTCCTACTCCATAAACATCAGACCCTACACTCCCCATCATTTTGTCCACCATTAGAAACTGTAGACACTATTGCAAACCTACCATTTATATTATAGAGAATAATTGAACACATCAATTTCTGTTTATTGCAACAAAACTGTAAAGGTCTTAATAAGGGCTAATGGATTTAGAGCTTCATATTGTTGCATTGAGTGCTATTAATATTGATCTACCCCTTAAAGGAGAGGTATTGGAAACCAGCAGGGATATTACAAATCTATAGGTTAGAAATCTTAATATTTCAAATCTGCACTCCTAGAGGGGAAGAAATGTGAACAAAATGAAAAAAAAAAAAAAAAAAAAGAGGGAAGAAAGCACCCCAAACAAACCAAAATACAGCAAGTAAAAGAATTCATTGACAGCACAGAAGAAATGTCAGAGAGAGAATTCAGAATGTACATCATTAAAATGATCTGTGAAGAAAAGTATGATATAAGAAAGTAAATGCAGGTAGCAAAATATCACTTCAATATAGAGTTACAAAAGCAAATGCAAGAAGCAAAAAATTACTTCAATGAAGATATAATGAAAAAAAGCACAAATACCTGAAATGAAGGAAACAATCAATCAACCAAATTAAAAATTAAATAGAAAGCATTACCAACAGACTAGACCACTTGGAAGACAGAACCTCAGATAATGAAGAAAAAAGTATATAACCTAGAAAATAAAGTTGACCACACAGAGAAGATGGTAAGGAACCACGAACAGAGTACCCAAGAAATATGGGATAACATGAAAAGGCCAAATGTAAGAATTATTAGGGTAGAGGAAGGCACAGAGACACAAAACAAAGGAATGCACAATTTTTCAATTGAATAATATCAGAAAATTTCCCAAACTTGAAGAATGAAACGGAAAATCAAATACAAGAGGTTTATAGGACACCAAATGTACAAAATTACAACAGACCCACACCAAGTAATGTTATAAAGAAAATGCCTAGCATACAAAATACAGATAGAATCTTAAAGGCTGCGAGAGAAGTATCAGATTACATATAGGGGCAAACTAATTTGGATCTCAGCAGATTTCTCAACACACACCCTCAAAGTTGGGGAGGTCCTAGAACAACACATACCAAACTCTGAAAGATAATGAATGCCAACCAAGAATCTTATATACAGCAAAATTAAGCTTCAGATTCGATGATGAGATAAAAACCTTCCATGATAAACAAAAGTTAAAAGAACTTAAACTAGAAAGCCTGAACTACAGAACATTCTCAGCAAAATATTCCATGAAATGGAAATGAAAAAATACTTGGGAATTAATCTTACAAAAGAGGTGAAAGACCTCTACAGTGAAAACTACAGAACATTAAAGAAAGAAATTGAAGAAGACTGTAGAAGTTGGAAAGATCTCCCATGCTCTTGGATAGATAAAATTAATATTGTCAAAATGGCCACACTTCCAAAAGAGTCAGATTCAATGCAATTCCTGTTAAAATCCCAACATCTTTCCTCATGGAAATGAATTGCAATTCATTCATGCAAATGAATGCAAATGAATTGCAATTCATTTGGATAAGTAAGAGACCCAGAATAGCCAAAACAATTCTTAGCAAGAAAAGTGAAGCAGGGGCCAGAGATATAACTCAGTTGGTAGAGTGCCTGCCTCACAAGCACAAAGCCCTGCATTCAATCCCCAGGACCGCAAAAAAAAAAAAAAAAAAAAAAAAAAAAAAGTGAAGCAGGAGGCATCACAATACCAGGTCTTAAACTATCCTACAGAAATATAGTAACATAACCAGCATGTTATTGGCACCAAAATTGACAGGTAGACCACTGCTGCAGAATAGAAGACAGGGAGACAAAACCACATAAATACAGTTATCTTATATTTAAAAAGGTGCCAAAGCATACATTGGAGAAAAGAAAGCCTCTTCAACAAATGGTGCTGGGAAAACTAGAAATCCATATGTAGTAAAATGAAATTAATTGCCTATCTCTCACCCTACACAAAACTCAACTCGAAGTGGATCAATGACTTAAGAATTAGATCAGACACCCTTCACCTAATAGAAGAAAAAACAGGCCTAAATCTTCATCATGTCAGCTTAGGACCTGACTTCCTCAACAAGACTCCTAAAGCGCAAGAAATAAAATCAAGAATCAACAAATAAGATGGATTCAAACTAAAATGCTTCTTCTCAGCAAAGGAAACAATAACGTGGAGAGAGAGTCTGCAGAGTGTGTGAAAATCTTTACCACAAGCACATCAGGTAAAAGCACTAATCTCCAGGCTATATGAAGAATTCAAAAAACTTAACACCAAAAAACAAATAATGTAATCAGTAAATGGGCTAAGGAATTGAGCAGATACTTCACAGAAGAAGATATACAATTAATCAACAAATATATGAAAAAATAGAGAAATTAAAATCAAAACTACTCTAAGATATCTCACTGATCAAGAATATAAGCAACAATAGTTGTTGGCAGGGATATGGGGAAAACGGTACACTCATACATTGCTAGTGGGACTGAAAATTAGTTCAATCACTATGGAAAGCAGTATGGAGATTCCTTAGAAAACCTGGAATGGAATCACCATTTGACTCAGCTATCCCACTCCTTGGTCTGTACCCAAAAGACTTAAAATCTGTATACTGCTGTGATGCAGCCACATCAATGTTTATAGCAACTCAATTCATAATAGTTAAGCTATGGAACCAACCTAGATGCCCTTCAATAAATGAATGGATCAAGAAACTGTGGAATATATATAAAATGGAATATTACTCAGTCTTAAAGGAGAATAAAATTATGCCATTTGCAGGTAATTAGACAGAGTTGGAGAATCTCATGCTAAGTGAAATTAGCCAATCCCAAAACACCAAAGACAAATGTTTTCTCTGATATGTGTATGATGATCCATAATGCCAGGGGAATGTATGAAGGAACTTTGGATTGGGCAGAGGGGAGTGAGGGGAGGGAAAGGGACAGGAGTTGGGAAAGATGGTGGAATGAGATTGACATCATTAACCTAAGTACTTGTATGATCACATGAATGGTATGTACTCTACATCATGTACAACCAGAGAATTGAATAGCTGTGCTCCATTGGGGTGTAACAAATTGAAATGCGTTCTGCTGTCATGCATAACTAATTAGAACAAATAGAATTTTTCAAAAAGGTATTATAAAAATAGGTAAAACAACCAACCAACTGTGTGTGTTATCAACTATCTCTTCCTAATACACATAGCAAATATTTCCAGAAGTAGACAAATTTCAACTCTCATTTTTCCTGCTTTCATTTTATTCTTATTGTTTTACATGGATAAGACAATATTGTACTATTCCTAGGCAAATCATTTGGTCATTTACTTAGTTTTTATTTTATCGTGTCTCAGCATGCATATGATTAAATAAATATGGTTCCTGATGTTTGCTATTTTAAAAAAAGAATTATAAAATATTTTTTCATTAGAAATAGTGGACATTTTTAAAAAATCCTTTCAGCAAAATAAAAATAAATAAGTTGTTCTTTGTCATATGAATGATACATATGACTGGGTCAGGGAAGCCCTTACTGATCAATAACACAGTGTTTGCAGTTTGAAGTCTGAGTCTGACCTGGCCAAGCTCTGAATTGGAAGCATGGTAGAATCCAGAAATAGGAATATCATGGTAACCACTAGTACTCTGTATGTCTTTTATGGGCCAAAATTGTGCTATATTCTTTGCCCTTATCACTTTAATTAATGCCCCCAAAGCTCTAATACATGTAACTTCCTTTTTATAAATGAAGAACCCAGTGTAGTTCACATGAAACCTGAGACTGTAATTATTACCAAAAATGGAAGATATACTCATTTCCCATTATTTTTCTGTACAATCATTTAAAAAATATGACAATTTTACTTCCATAATGATTGTGTATCTTCCTGACCAAAATGATCCTCCCTTTTCTGTGCTATCCAAATTCTATAGGATATACACCTGTGGTTTTCTTCTTCCTGTGGAAAATTCCTGAAGCTTCTGTCAACATTAATTCAAGTGATTTTTGTTTTGGGAAGCATTTATGAACTAAACTATAGAACTTAACATGGAACAATGTTTTATGTTATTATTTCTGAGTATTTTACTTGTAAGTCAGTCACTGTGATATGAGAGATTTGAATGTGCATTTTATTTTATTTGCATTGCCTATGAGTATATAAGCATTTCACAACCTGCAGGCATTTCCTTCAGTTAAAGCACATAACTCTGAACTGAAAGAATTATAAGGCATCCCTCCCTGGAAATTTCATACAGTTTCCTAGGTAGCAGCTATCTTACTAAATTAATAAGTATTAATTTAATATTCCAACTTTCTATGTGAAACTCTGCCAAATTGTCTTATTCATCTTTGTGATCATAATGGACCTAACATCCCCAAGGCACTGGATGAAATCTGACACCAAAGGAACTGCCTAGCAAATGTTTACTGAACACAGTTTCAATTAAACTTATTAAAATTTTCAGAACATTAAAAGAAAACTTCTCAGAGAACTTTTAAATTCAACTTTTTTTCCAGTTTTACTCTAGAAACAAAATGTATTTCCATAATAATTTAACTCTGAGGTTACTACCCATTTAGGGAAAAGAGAATAATTCTTTTTCAGTGATACAGCTCATAAGAACTGTAAGTCTCATAGAAGACTGGTAAAAAATATACAACAAATACAGTATACAAAACTTAGATAACAAAGTATATCTGCAAAAATGGAGCAATGACTGCAAATTTAATGATGCTGTGAAAACTTTCCTTATGGATTAACAAGAATCAAAAAACATTGTTATGGTTTGGATGTGAGGAGTCCCCCAAAAGCTCATGTATGAGACAATGCAAGAAGGTTCAGAAGAGAAAGGATTGGATTGTGAGAGTCATAATCTAATCAGTGAATTACTCCCCTGACAGGGATTGAGCAAGTGGTAACTGAAGTGGTGGGCTGTGTCTGGAGGAGGTGGGCATTGGGGGCGTGGCTTTGGGGTGTATATTTGTACCTGTCACATGGACTCTCTCTCTCTCTCTCTTTCTGCTTCCTGATCATCATGTGAGTTGCTTTCTTCTGTTACACTCATCCACCATGATGTTCTGCCTCACCTTGAGCCCCAAGGAATGAAGTCTGCTGTCCATGGATTGAGACCTCTGAAACTGTGAGCTCTTAAATAAACTTTTCCTCTTCTACACTTGTTCTGGTCAGATCCTTTAATCACAGCAGCAATAGAGCTGACTAAAACAAACATAATAATATCTTTTGCTATAACATGATCTGGTTAGTGAAACATACTTTTGAAAGTTTTTATAATTTAGTATGGAAAATCAATTCAAACATTGTTTTCTTGTCGATGACATTGGGAAATGCTTAATGCAACTTAGTAAGTTCATGTAAGTAAATCAGTGATATTTAAATTTGACTTGGTTAAGACCTTAAAGCTAATTTTGCATGTTAATTTTACTGTCACATGTATGTGTAGCCATACTTTCCTAAATTTTCCACAATGTATTACATGAAAAAATCCTTTGCACACTTGCAAGGAAAGAGTTCACCTTCAATGGGCATATCAGAGCATCACTACTAACCTAGTCAGCCTCTGACTGGTTTCCTACTTCCATGCTTGCCCAACTAGAATCTTTTCTCCATCCAAAGACTAAAAATGTCTTTTTATTAAACACAGCAGATTATCTCTTCTTGCTCAAAAATTTGTAATGACTTCTAACCCACACAAAATCAATCTACAGTTTACACTCTTCATCTTGACCTGAAAAGTACTAGGAGATACGGCCTCTGGCTACTTCATCATCAGTTCCAGACTCTTCCAGACCACTCCCTCCCTTTTGTCCTAACAACTCTGGTTGCCTTGCTAATTCTCAAAGGTGTGCACACTTTCTTTTCTTCAGGCCTTCACACTTTGTTCCCTCTGCCTGGAGAAAAGATGACTTCTCATAGGTCCGCATGACTTCTTCTCTTATTTCGTTCATGTGTCTGTTTTGATAGCATTTACTCAGAGGTATCCTTCATGACCAGTCATTTTATTACTCTTTATTTCCATACTGTGTTTCCATTTTCTTCATAAAATGCATCATGAATGAAAATTATATCATTTATCAAACTCTTTCCACTAGAACAATAAGTCCCTTTTGAGTAAATTGTTTCTGCTCCATTGTGTACAATTCTGTATCTGCTTTACCTAGAACAGTGCCTGGCACAGAATGTATTACTAAATGAAAAATTTTAAATGAATGAAAGAATAATATGATCACTATTGCAAACTCTATACTCAGAAACACCCTTAATGTATTTCAGAATACTCTTGAGATTCTTTGAATTGATTTTTGTGCTGAAGATTTTATTTAGATTGTTCATCATCTCATTTTATTGTAACTATCACATAGTAGCAAAAGCAGGGACTTTCATGAAAAACACTCTTGTACTTTTTCCTTCTATCACCCCACAAACTCACCCTACTGTTTGTACCCAAGTATCTGTCTTTGGCTACATGAAAGAGAGATGCTGGATCACATGATTAATATTAGGATTATACAAGGGGAAGAAGAAGAAGTTTAAAAGTAAGATTTTTCATGTGCATGATTTCTATTTTTGCTAAAACAATAATTGTTCATAACTGCTAAAATATTTCATAATTAACATCTCTGAGATAAACTGGGTTTAAACAATAAACAAGAAATTACCTCAAAACATTATGTCAATAGTAGGTAGGTATTTAAGAAAAATTTTTGATGAGGTTAAAATTACATGTTTTATATGTGAGAAAAATCTATAAGCATCTACAAATTGCATTTGTTGCATACTACAGAAAACCTAATACATATTAAATTTCATAAGCATATAAATGTATCTTTAGTTCCTTCTCACAGAACCAAATAATCACTACAAAGTACAGAGTGGAAAGCAGACAACTGGTATTAAACATGGATATTTCTCTTACACTTGTAGGGCTTGAATAGGAGCAATTTAGAAAGAATTAAACACAAACAGTAGTAGGTTTAGCTGCTGCTTCAGCAGCTGTTACTCTATTAATGCTTAAGTAAGCCAGCTGTTAATTTCAAATGATACAAACAAAATCAACCAAACTTGCCATTGGTGATAGAATGAAAGAAGGGCCATGACTTCAAAATGTTTCTATAATTTAGTGGGTAAACACTAAAGGGAGTTAAGTTTTTTCCTCCCCCTTGGTCATCCAACACAATCTGATTATATTACAAGCTCTTGGTTGTATGGTTCATAGGAATTAATATTCCAGCATGATAATACTCAAAACATCATTCTTTCTTACTCTCATATTTCCTCAGAATTTATTATTTTAATGATAGTTTGGTTTAACTTCCTTAAAAAATATGTACCATGAAATTTAAATGTTTTTCACAGATAGATAATTTTATAAAAAACAAAGATTTTGAGAAAAATTCAAGATTGTGTATGTCAATATTCCAAGGTACAATTTGGTATGCCTATTATTCATCAGAGCATAGCACTGAAGTAAACATCTCTGACATTTTATGTACTTGATTTTAGATATTAATAATTTTCTGGTTTTAAAGTAATCATGTTTTAAAATATTTCAATGCAAAATTATTCTGGAAAATATAATCACATATATGAAAATGTTGTTACAGTCTATAGTTTGTACTTATATTTAGATATGCATAAAAAAAGGAAAAAAACACACTCAAATTTAAAAGTTATTACACATTTATCAAGCAAATACTTGAGGAAAAGGAGATGACTGACTGAAATCAAATTGATGTGCAAATTTTCAAAATAGAAATTTAGAAACAATTCAAAATGTAACTTAAAATCTCAGGTTAGTATTTGTATTTATATAACATTCACACAGTTTTGATATTAATTTTAAGCTACGATTTCACTTATATATTTTCTGCTAACCCCTTTAGTTTTCTAGTTTATGTGCTTTAAGAAGCCCGGTGCAGTAGCACACGCTTGAATCCCAGCAATTTGGGAGGCTGAGGCAGAAGCATTCAATGGCCACCCTCAGCAACTTAATAAGGCCCTAAGCCACTTGGTGAGACTCTGTTTCAAAATAAAAATACAAAAAGTGCTGGGGATGTGGCCCACTTGTAAAGCACCTGTGGGGTTAATCCCTGATGCTCCCCGTCAAAAGAATAATGCTATGGGAAAATAACCGGTGGACCAAGAAACAACTACTTGCACTAAAATGGATGAATGTGAACTATAAAAAAAAAAAAAAAAAAAAATTAATGGAATTCTGCACTCATAATTCTGGTGTAGTTAACTTCTTAAGAACAATAGTTTAAGAGAATTCCCAGTATCTATTTAAAACAATAGGTAAATGATACTCCTTATGAATAATTAATGCTACAAAAATTTCCAGTATTAGATTACTCTCAAAGTGGACGTTAGTTAATTAATTTGCATTACTTATGTAGAGTAATTGTCACAGTGAAAAATATCCCTTGACAAAGGATTACCAAAATTCTTCTATGCACTAGGTCTAGGGCAATGGACAGGTTATGAACGTGTTTATGATAATCTCATTTCATCAGTGAACATAGCATCATAGGGAAGATTAACATGAAAAATATTGGAAGTGTCAAAAAGGTATTTCTGGTGAAATGTGTATAGGTATAATTGTGCTAAAATTTGTTCATTTTTTTTCCTCTAACTATTGGCATTATTTCTGCAAATCTTGGAGTTGAAATGGGGCCATCACACAAATGCTCCATAGTTAGCACTAAAAAAAGTGCATTGGACCTAAGAGGGAAAATTGGCATGTATTATAATATAGTTATGGCTCCTTATTATTGGCTTTTAATTTGTGGATTTTTAAAAGCTATGCTGAGAATTTCATTCTTCAATATAATATAAAAATTAGAACAGTTGAAGGGTAAGTAACACTTGTAAGACATATAAGTAAACAGGAAGTCACTCCCAAACTGCCTCTCTCTCTTTTTCCAGATAAACCACATAAAAACAATAATAATTTTCCTAATTAGACCTGCTATTCTTGACTTAAAGCATGTGTTAGGCTTATTCAGTACAATAGAACAAATTGTAAGAAGATCTTCAGACAGAACAAGGATAACTTATTGTTTCATAGAATATACCTTTGTTAGAATTTGTTTTTTAAACATATTTACAACATATGCTGAATGACTATGCAAACCTATATTAGGGGAGGTCCAATATAAAATATAAATTTATTTTATATGCACTTGTATTATATACTTAAAACAAATACAAGATATATATTATTTAAGTATGTAAATTATTGATATACACTATAACAAAGAACTTTCTGCAATAAAAGTATTTATATATGTATATATAAATAGCTAATCATTATTAGTGTTACATGTAGTTTTCTTTCAAATTAATTTTCTAAAAATTTTTAAGCCCTTTTGTATTGTTCCAGTGTCCAGTGAAATTTCATGAAACTATATGATATAATCAAGTTCTGTAAAGGTTCAATTATAACTATGTTAGTGAATATTTGTTCAAGTTTTTGAAATGTAAGATAATGTAAAATTCTTCCACCTATTTGAAATAATTCATTTACTAATTTATGTAACAATTTAGTTTTGAACAACTCACTAATTTATTCAACAAATATTATTGAGTGACTGCTATTAACAGGAGTTGCTCTAGATGTTCATAATATGGGCAGAATCAGACAAAGTTGAGGAGACAGACTCTAAGTAGGAAGCAATTAGAGAAGGCAATATCAGGAAGGAGAGAATGCTAGGAAGGAAAATTAAGTGAAGAGGATCAGAGTGGCTAAGGTTGTAAAGGAAGATGCTCTTTTTGAAACTGGACAGAGGAAACCTCTCCAAGATCCTGATATTTCAGTCCCAATTCTCCTCATTTCAGGTGAAAGAGATAAAAAGTCTGATAGGGTCTAAGTGAAGAGTTCTCCTGGCAGAGGAAATTGGGGGTTATGAAGATCCTAAGGTAGAAAGAAGCTGGGTATGATGACAGAGGGATGAACACCTATTGCCTCTCCTTATCTTCTCCCACTTCAACATCCTGTGGATCCTCTCCAGAAAATCCTATGAATGTATACAGACACCACATACATTTAAACTACATAGACAAAAGTATTCAGATTTCACCAGAGAAAATTTATAAACCAAAAATGTTGGTACATTCTGCCCAACTACTCAGGAGGATAAGGGAGGGGATCAGTCAGCTTGGACAATTTAATGAGACCCTGCTGCAAAATAAAATAGCAAAAAGTACTAGGGGTGCTCAGTGATAGAGCATCCCTGGCTTCAACACCTAGTACTAGAAGAAGGAGGAGGAGGAAGTGGAGGAAGAAGAAGAAGAGAAGGGAGAGGGGAAGAAAAAGGGGAGGAGGGAGAGAAAACTTGTGTCAATGCAAATCTAATTTCAATCTTTCTGTGTTTTTCTCTGCTAAAATGAAATAATACAGTTTAAGTTTATTATTTCATTTCTATCTTATACACGTAACCTTTAAAAATTAGGTTGTCCAAATTTAGCTGCAAGAAAACTATTTGCTATTTGAAAGGATACGAAGAAAAAGGAATCGTAAACGCTGTTGGTGGGAATGTAAATTATTAACCAGCTCTTATGGAAAACAATATGGAGGTTCTTCAAAAAGAAAAACTACCATAGGATCCAGTTATACACCCCTAGGTGTACATCAAAAGAAAGTGAAGTTTTCGTATAAAAGACATATCTACATGCCCATGTTTTTTGTCACACTATGCACAGCAATGCACATATCGAATGCCCATATGAAGATATGGAAAGATCCTAGGTGCTTTTCAACAGGTGAATTGATAATAAAATATGGTATGTATACATAATGGAATATTATTGACTATAAAGAAGAATGAAATCTTATCACCTGTTGGAAAATGAATGGGACTGGAGGACATTTTGTTACATGAAAAAAGACAGACACAGATAAACAAACACTACACACTCTCTCTCGCACATGTAGAAACAAAAGGCTTGAGCCGAACATAGAAGAGGGATTACTAGGAACTTAGAAGGGAAAGTGCCTAAGGTAGGTGAAGGGTAGGTGGACATGATCAATACATGATGTCTGCATGAATGAAAGTTTCATGGTAAATCCCTTTAATTTTTATAAAATGTTAAGTATAATAATAATGAAGAAAACTGTGCCTTTGAACTGGTTAATATACCACACTGCTCCTTAAATATTTGAGAAAAACATCATCCCCATGAGGTGATAACTTAGAATTATGTATTTAATAGAAAAGACATTAAACACATTGTACACGGTATTCCTGAACTTGCGATGTGACCATTTTCCTACCTCACCTGTGTGTTTTCACACTAGCCCCTAAAAAATATCATCTGGCTTAATAAAAGCAACTTACAATTATCATCAACAAATGGCAGTTTTTCTCCATTATATTTATTTTTTTAATTATTCAGGTATAATAACAGATGAAACCACTCCCTCTTTCTTAATTAAAAATTAAGGCCATTTTCATTATTTATTAGTATATCAACATATATAAAGATATTGGAGTCATTCACAGGTAAGTCTAAATATAAAGGTTAAACAACAGAAAGAGCACCAAAAAGTGAGCAAAAATCTTTGTATTCGTAATTGCTGTGGTTGTGATAGTTCTTTTTTTATATATTAGATGAACAGAAGGAAAAAACAAAGTCTGTAAGAAAAGAGTGAAAAATTCTACAGATCATTATATTCAAACTGTTCCCTCTCTCCCTCCTTCCTTTCTTAATCCTTCCTTCATTTTTCTTTCTGTCTTCCTCTCTCCACTCTGAACTCTAGAGATTTTTTTTAATTATAAAATTTAAAATCTAATGGCACATATAGTAGAATTCAGGATAGACAATTAGCAAAGAATGTTTGATATTGAATGAAAATGGACCATTAGTTAAGTAAGATTTATATTACTTAACTCTGGAATGTCAGACATGTATTCTGAGAAATAACTCTAAGTTCAAAAACTAGTTGATACATGATGTTTTTCTTATGTGAACAATCATAATCTATAACTATAAATAGCCTATTTTCTCCTAAAATGAGATGATTAAATATATCAGAGTATAACAAGAAACAATTAATACTTGTGCATTGTTAACCAGCATTTTCTGGTGTTTCCAATAAAATGGAAATATGGAGCATGCCAAATTAATACTAATATGTGCAATATTAAACATTCGTTTAACTAAATAAACCTACAATAAAAGGTGAACTTATAAATTAAAGGAGTTATGAAATAAATCAACCAACCACAAATTAAGGATCTCAAATTTAAACATGTAAATCATAATGAAGAAATAATAATACTACAAGAGAATAAGGGAAAATGCACATAAATATATCATGAAATAATGGTTGCATACTTGCTGGTTCTAAGAAACTTAAATGGAATTGTTTTAATGTGCAAATAACAATCTAGGTTTTAGATTTTACTCCCTCTCTTTTAGTAATAATTAATGAAATATGTATACATAACACAAAGTCACGTCTGGGATCTGCTTCAAAATAGTAGAAGTAGGAAAGAAATTGGTGGCGTGAAAATACAATGAAATTGACCATGAATTTATAGTCCTCGAAGCTTGGTAATAGGTAATGGAACTTCAATTTCTATTACTAGTTTTATATGTTTGAAAGTTCTATAATATAATGTTTAAGAAGTATAGAATCAATGAGAGAAAGAATTAAGAAAAATATTTATAATATCTATCTCTAATTAGTAAAATTTGATAGATTTTAATAGTATTTCCATAATTTATAATTTTAGCATGAGACTATATTCTTTATTTTAATATAGAAACACAATATATGCTATGCTCTTTAGAAGCTATGCCATTTAAATTTTACCTTAAAAACTGTCACTAAACAAATAAAACACAATTATAAGCAACAAAGCAAACCACAGAATTTTATGGTCCTTATATTTAAGAATGTAAATCCTGATCAATAGAGGCAAAATGTTTTATATGTCCTAAGCTTATAGATTAACAACAACAACAACAAAACCTTTCTGAAAAGAAACTACTAAAACATTATGTGAGTAAACAGCTAAAGGATTATTTCACTTTGTTTTTAGTTTCTGAAATGCAGCCAATATATTTCATATTTTGAAAACAAAGATAAATAAGTTTCTCTTTCAGAACTATATTTTACCCTGCACAGTCAGATGGACACTTTGATATCAAATATTAAATTCTATATCGGGTAAAATGTTTGTTACTATATTTATAGGATACTAATTCTTATCTTTCTCATATGTTCATGCAGTTTTTCCCGGAATAGGAGGGAACAACAGTCAATCAGATTATCTTTTTGTTCACATGTAAAACTTGGAGGAAAAGCAAAATCATAAAAATGTTAAATATTTATGATTTCAAAAATTAATAACCATTCCTTCATTTATTTTAAAAGCTCACAAAGATTTATCTCAAAGTACAATATAATAAGTTTCTATTTTCTCAGCTGTGAAGTACTATGACAGAATCTATCAATCAGGATTTACCAGTAGACTAGGCAGAGTATAGAAATGCAAAGACATTTAAAAGTGATCCCTCCCAGAACGTGTACAAAAATTCCTTGAAATAATAAATACCCAGAGAAGCAGTGAGACCACAATGAATCAATATGAAGAAGAGATCAGTGGAGTGGTCAGAAGATTCATAAATATTTGAGACCATGAGGAAGAAAAAAATAATATTGCAATTAATAAACATAGATTCTGAACTCATTAGTGACCCAAAATATGCATTCAAAAGTCATAATTTGTTTCCGTTTTTAGTTGCCCCAAGAAAAACACATTTTCAAAAGGAGCAAGACCAAATATTTAGGCCATTGGCAATATCTCAAGAGCCATAGCTTGGTGATGGGAATAGCCTTGAGTTCTGCTTCCTAATTAGCATGTTCATGTATGGTTCTGGTTCTTTGTTGTGGGCACTGAAGTTACATAGTCACACTAGCTCAATGGACACCATGATATTTTCACTTATAAGTGGACCAAGACTAGGATTTAAAGAAGCACTTATAAATATAGGACCCCACTGGGTAAGCAACTTTATTTTAATCTGTGGGAATGGAGGGAGAGAACATTTCTCCACAAACATACCTACCACTTTCCTTATAAAACCAAGATGTCATGGAAGTCTATATAGCAGGGTTCTTTGATACACTATATCTGTTTGAAATAGCAGAACATCACTTTCCATTTGAAAGCAAAACTTTTAGGGTCCAAGTCAACCTACCCAAAGATAAGAATGTCAGACAATAGAGACATACAATTTCTGGAGACATGAAACTTTCTGGATCATTTTCATGATAATACAGACTTTTCTCCCTGATCAAGTCATCATTTGGACAGTAAACCTTATTCCTACATCTTGATGCTCTATGTCTTTATATTCATTATCAGTGGGGTAGGGAGAGACTCTTAATTTGAACCTTTGCTTAATACTTGCATAAAAGCATTAGATACAAGCTTTCAGAAAGCATTCTCAGATCACAAAACTTAGTCCATGGAACCCTTGTCCTTCATCTTCCTGCAACCATGTCTCTATACCTACCTCACTGAAAATTTTTTGAAGTTTTATTAGCCTAAATAATAAAAATAGTTGTCGATAGATGTCATGGAAATTAATATATGGCTTTTAAAATACTTTCTCCCTGTGTGTTTTTCACGGTGGCATATATATTTATTCTTTATCTATTCTGTCTACTTAGAATAGACTTTTTATTCAAATTTTAGAAAATCCCAACAATATTCCTAAAAATAAGTTTTTTGCAAGTCCTTCTATTATCTTTTTCTTGAACTCCTACTAAATGTATAGTATAGTATCTGAATCTAGCCTCCATGGCTCTTAGGACTTTTTCTTAAGTTGTATCTTTTTGTATATTTTCTGTTTTCTGCTGACTAAACCAGTAAGTATTCCTCCACTTAACTTTCTCTTTGCATTCAGTATACCTTGTCTATTGAGGCTTTTTGTTTTAAAACTCATATTTTAAATTTTCATTTTAAGTTATTTAACATTTGAATATTTTATTTATGATTATTATGCAATTTTTTGATTATAGATATTTTATAGATTAAAAAATATTTTGCACTTAGCTTTTTCTTTAAAATCTTTTTTCAGTGTCACAAAATGTATTTCATAAGAACAGAATTCATAACTGGACACGTGGTGCACACCTGTAATCCCAGGAGCTCAGGAGGCTGAGGCAGGAGGATCATGAGTTCAAAACCAGCCTCAGCAACTTAGTCTCTAAGCAACTTAGGAAGACTTTGTCTCAAAATGAAATACAAAAAGGGCATATGTGGCTCAGTGGTTAAGTGCCCATGAGTTTAATTGAATTAATAAAGAATGGAATTAAATGAAGAACTGAATTCATGTTCAGCATTCAGTGTTCAGATAAATTTTCATGACATTTCATATCAAAACATGACTTCATTGTTGTCTCTGCGTAAGTTAGAATATTTTTTGTTATTTTTCTCTCCTTAATTCTCTCTTACTTTCATAAATCCTCACATGTACCTTTCTAGTTGTTCTATTATTCCTTCCACTCAGTATCTCCTCTCTAGTCTTTCAATCCAGTTTTATTTTCTGAGTGTGAATTGTGGTTTAAATTCCATGATTATATTGGTGGCATCTCTTACCTAGTCCCAAAACAATTATTTGTCTTAATAAAATTCCTAGCTGTATGGCTAATACATGTCTATTTTCTTAGACTTGTAACTTAAAAAGAATTTGAAGCCTAATGTTTCAGTATTTTCATGCTGTGTTCATACGCAAGAAAACTACACTTAATGTCATGGTTTTGAGAAGTAAATCTCCTCAAAGTTGAGTTTCACCTGGAGCACTTGTATACCCTGGATAATTCTAGACCAATATGTGCTGCTTTTAGGTCAGGTATCAGACTTATAATTTGGTCTAGTTTTGTTCATTCTGTACGGATTTTGTCATAGGCATTGGTCATAGAAAATGTCAAACCTTGATGTTACTTTACCATCTTGGCAAAAAATAAGGCAGGAATTTTTGCCAAGTTTGTTGTAATATGCAGTTCCTCTGTTAGCCCGTAAAGTTAGAAGTTAGTAGTTGTACAGCTAGCAAATAGTACCGAGAAGCAGTGTTCCAAAAGAAACAACTAAGAATGAAAGAATGTTATGGACAAAAGTATTTCAACAAGAAAGTACAAGTGAGACAGAGACAAAGGTATCAAGATAAAGCCTGAAGAATATCTACTGGATTAGAAACTTGAAGACATTCATAGGAGTATTGACTATGCCATGCCATGTTAGTTAAAAAATTATTGATGAGGCCAGTGGTAATGGAAATAGCTAGCGAAACCAATTGTGTAAAGAAGTTTACCTCAAAGGCAAAACTAAGTCACAAGCAGAGGAAATAAATTCTTTTTAAAAATAAAAATCTGATCATTTAAAAAATAAAAAATAATCAGGAGAGAAAGGATTGATGTCCAGAGGAGATAAGGAAAAGAGATAATGTGTGCAAAAATTCCTAAACAGACAATCTGGGAGAGAATAGAAAAGATAAAAAGAATAGACTTAAATAGGCAAGCACTACATCTCCATGAAGTATGGAGGCATGGAGGAAAGAGTGTGTGTTAACACAGCAGTGCTTTTGGACTTGATGGAAGAAGGTTGAAGGAAGCCATTCTCATCTAGTGGCCTCTAACTCTCTTAGAAGCACAGCACCAGCTTCTGTAAGTTAAGGAGGAATTGGTAGACTTGAGGAGTTAAAAGGAACGTTTAAAGAACTGTCACAGAATACAAGAGAATACAGTGGCTGAAGAGACTCAGGAAGCTCTGTGGCAGTGTAAACAGCTCACTCTGAATTATTGACTAACAGTGATTCCATTTATCCCAATTAGATGATTTTTCTCCACCTGAGTTTGCTATTCTAGTTAGGTACAGTGAAGAAGATAATGACATTAGCAGAGGCTTAGGTTTTGAGGGGGTGGGTGCCATGAAACAATAAAAGATAAATTCATTTAGTACCAAAGATAGTGGCTAAATAAATAAACCACAGAAAGTAGTCTAGATGGGGCAAAATATGAGGATAAAAACAAGTGATTAATGTTCATTAGATGAGGTTGAAAATAAGTGCAATAAGGACAACTCAATTAATAAAAATTATAAATGAATACCTCAATTATCTATATAAAAGTTATTGTATTTTAGATTAAAATAATGATAATGATGCAATCATAGGACTGTGTGTCTGAGAGGTCTCCAGAAATGAAAAATTCAAGAAGCTTAAAGTTGAGAATGATGCATAATTCTTCCGTGAGTTCACTGAATTCACCAAGAAAAATGAAGTTGACTGATTTCAGTGAAAGGCTATGAGTCAGCTGCCAAAATTAACAGCGAATACATACTTCTGATCAAGAAGTGAGTAGGTGATAACACATGAAGAAAAAAGAATGGTATATCCAGAGGAATAAACCTCTAAAATGACACATGGTTTTTGTTTGTTTGGGGTGGGCATTGTTGTTATATTTTGTTTTGTTTCCTCCCTAGAGGGACCATGGAATTGAAGCAGTTATGGAGATCATGGTGAGCATTAAATACTGAGCTATGTTGTGGCTTGTCTGAATTTGAGTACATGAGTTCATGAAGACTGCACTTCATTCCTCCCTTGAAGTTGGGCACATATATGCTTTATATTCAGTCAAGGGAATGTTAGCAGAAAGAAGTGGTATGCTTTCACTCCGGGGAAGAAACTTTTATGAGAAAATGTGCAATTCACCCTCCTTTCAGTTCCCAGAAGAGAAGGTGCATCACGCTGCTGTTGCTCCATTAGCTTGGACCCCTGAGTGACAAAGCACAGATCAGGGTCCACAGATGACCTGTCATCTACGTACAGGGGAATAAGAAACAATCTTTGCAGGTATAAATTACTAAAATTTTAAATTTGCTGTAGTGGAATAATCTAGAACATGTGTCTAATCCAGGCAGCCAAAAGGATCTGAACTAGACTCAGAGTGACAGAGAACCACCATAAACAGGCTCCAGAGTGAATAGATGCAACAACAGGAGAGAGGTCAAACAGGACTGCAAATAATCAAGGAAGAGATTGGAAATGAAAGGATATTACTAATGACGAAAGAATAGAAGTATCCAGAGAAAATTATGAATGACATTGAAGAATGGCAAAGGGCGGTATGTAGGATTGGAACAAAGTCAACACAGCCCAGTGTATTCTGAAATTAAAATTAAAAAAAGTACAGGGAAAGTTAAATAGATCTGAGACACTTTGAATTTTTTCACGATTTAATATGTGAGGTATATTTTCTAATCTTCCATAGTTTTCCATTAAATTCTTCAACACACAGATGTGATGAGTGCAACTGGCTATAACCTACTCTTGTTTGTACTTTACTAAGTACAGGAAAAAAAAAAAAACTTGTCATATGAATGATTCTATCCCTAAATTCCAGTGGGGATGCGGAGGTTTCCTTATTTATTTATTCTATTGATAATTTCCATGGGAATGGGCAAGTGGCAGAGATGACTGAGTTTGTTTCTTCCCATTTCAAATAGTTTGCTAGTATTTTATAAAGAAAAATAAACTAATGAGTTCTTATAATCATGCCATTACAAGCACTTCATATATTTTAACTTGTTTAATCTTAACTATAAAGCATATTTATTTATCAATACCCTTTTCAAAATAAGACAAGCAAGGTTCAGGGAACTTACTTAAACAAGTTACTCAAGATCACAATTGTAATAAGTAATGGAGGAAGATGTAGAAACTCTGGTTGACTTCAGTCATTCTACAGGACATTTTTAGAACCTTTTAAAAAGCAAAATGCATTTGGTGAACTGGTTATCATTCAACATAGTATGAAAGAGTGTTAAGAAATAATGAAGTAAAGATGTCATTGAGGAAATAAAATACAGATGTGCCAAATCCTCACTAAATTATCTGAGTTCATGTGAAAAAACATGAGGCATTGTCCTTGACTACAATATTGAATCTTTGTTTATTTAAATACCTATTTTGTGCTCACATATTTTTATTCTTTCAAAACTGATTCTAGTACACATATACACACGTTATGTTTACATAGACATACATAAGTCCATACACAGAGATACTTTTTGCAGACATATGAATATATAAAAACATAAGTAGGCAAGTGTATAGTTGTAATATTGCACCAATGTCTTTAAAATAATTGTGCAGGTTAACTTTATTTTTAAATATAACATGATTTATATAAAGACAGTATGAAAACATACCAGATCATTATTATTTGCATACATATTCCATATTCCATTTTAACTAGCCAATTCGACTCAGCAGTTATGACAAACCTGAACATAAATAATTTATAAAAAGAAATGTGTGAAAATGATACTATCTAAAATAACATATACATAGAAAGAAAATACTGTCCACTTAAGGTAGTAAAATGACCTAAAAGCTCTGCCTGGCAAGAAGATTCATCATAATTCAAAAAATACTCCACACAATGACAGATTGATTTGAAAACAGAAGGACACTGGGTGTTTTGTTACTGTGGCTATTCCTGGCAGTTATCCAGGGATTACAACTGCACAGTCTTACAAACAGCATAGAAATTGACTGTTTTAACAAAGGGTCTCCGCAGGGTAATGAGTAGTGCACATTAATTCTCACTGTGCATTGATGAGCTCTCTTTGAACTTTGCCAAGGTTTAAACAATGGTGACAGGTCTCTGGCACTTTCAGAATATGTGGGTCCTGAACAGTGCTGCAGAGATGAGGTTTTCGTGGGGGACTATTTGGGTTTTATTTGAGGGGGGTGAGTGTTTGTTTTGTTTTTGTTTGTTTTTTAGGAAACTGCATTTTAATAATGTAGAGTGGTTCTTAATTTAACTAGACTCAGGGACTTAAGGAAGCATGTGAAATTACAGAAAGTAATCTTCACCACAGTTATAAGGTAAAGAATCTAGAGCTGCTCTTAAAGTAATATTTAAGATTATACATTCAGGTACAAGGTAAGAAAATCTTATGCAAAATTTTTAGTAACATCAGGGTGGAAAATGTACAGATTGGATCATATTAAGTTCTTGATATTTTATTTTAAACTACAAAAAGCAATCTCATGTGTCAATCTAACATTAGTGTTTATATAAAGAATAAATTCACCTAAATATTCTTCTTCATAAATACTGACATCAAATATTTCAAAATTTATGTGTAGCTCAACTTGCATTTAAATTTGCATTGATTATTCCAAAATGAGACACTCTGTGTGTGTGTGTGTGTGTAGGGAAATATCCTAGAAGAAAATATGATCCCATAGAAGCTCTGTGATATAAAAAGGAATAGACAGTAAATGAGTAAATTAAATGGATGTGTGAAATCTGTCCAAAATCCCTCAGTATAGACTAATAATGATCCTATAAAATAATATTATTAGATTATTTTTTATTTTAAAAAAGAATCACTTTGGAACTAAAATATTAGATTTCAGAAGGTGGTTGAAGTTTAAGCTTTCTAAGGTCATTGTATTGTTTTACAGAAAGATCAAATATTCATAAGTCAATAGCTTGTTAGCTTGTTAAAATTTCCATAAAAGTCACTAAAACAATAAATAAAAATAAGCGTTTTAAGTGCAAATGGAAGGAGGAATATAATGAGTCAAAAGAAAACTACTCAAGCCAAAGAAAACACAAGACAACAACAACAAAAAAAAAAAAAAATGAAGGAAGCAAATTTAGACAATAGAAATAAAATTTTCATAAAAGATAGTTTATTGATGCTTTACTAATCCCTTATTGATAAAGCCAAGACAAGTACTTGTAGGAGGAGTATCCAGATGGTAGAAGAGAAGTCTGCAAACTCTAGCTCCTCTGCAAACTCTGAATAGGAAACAGCTGAACAACTACACACTGAGGTGGGTGACTGAGGGCATACACTGAGGTTCAATATTAGACTGACAGATTTGGAACAACTCAGAGATTTGGTTACTAAAACAGAAAGCAAGAAACAGTTCAACAGCTTAGTTCCAAGCCTGTGGTCACTCTGCAGACACAGGTTGCAGGGAGAGACAAAAAAAGAAAAATGAAAAAGAAGAGTGAAAGTTGAAAAATTTGCTTCAGAAATGGCTGAAAAGAATATCAGGCTGAACATAACTGAGTGTATGTGTCAGTTGAATGGCTTGATGATCTGCAAGAATTGTCCTGTTTCTCTTGACTAGGAGTGGAAAAGTGTGGCTGGAAGTCATTTTACAAAAGTTGCATTAAAGATTAGAGCTTCAGAAAGACAAATACTTCTTCATTTCTTCTGTATATAGCAGCAAATTTTGCCATACAGGACACCACTGAAGCACGTCCTCTAAGTAATATTTAAGTAAGATTACTGTGAGCTGAAGGCCAAGACAGGAACAGAGTAGCTGGGGCATTTTGGGGTCCAGAAATACTGTGATTTTCCACCCACACCAGATCTCCCCAGGGACACACACACACACACACACACACACACACACACACACACACACACTCTCCCTTGCTAGGGACAGTTCCAACCAGAAAGCTGAGAATTCTCCAACACCATAACCTCTGCATAAACAAGAAACTCTATAGCTACTAGGCTCAAGGCAGAACTCACAGAGCCACCTTACCAGCAACAGTCAATGATAACCAAGGAGTGGAGAATTAGCATCAGGCACAGTGTTTATGAGTTCACAAAGCAGAGCTCCTTCCAGAGAGGGGTCACTCTGGTCAGAGTGGGGAAAATCCCCTTACAGCCTGAGGTTTTCATACTGCTTTTCCCCCTAAGCAGATCTCATCCAGATACAGGAAAAAGTAAATATGTGACACCCCCTGCCAGTACAGTTGCCTCCTCCAAGTCCAGAGATATTCAGAGGAAGTGCCACTGAGTTTTGAATACCTCCCCTAACTTCAACATCTAGTGCATTCCAAATGTGGAAGTCCATAAGAGTATTCCCTTCCAACTTAGAATCCTTGACAAGAAGAAACTTTAGGATTTTCAATGTTTTTGATTTCACTGATATTGCCTTCAGTGTTGGTTTGTTTTTATTTGTCTCATTATTTGCTATGAAAACTTATAAACAATTTTATGCATTTTTCTCATCTCTACTTTTAAGTTAATTCATTAATAGGATTAATTCACACGTTTTTCTTTCTCATTTTTTACTCCACCATTCTGTTTTGTCTTGCTTCCTTTTCTCATTTCTTCTTCTCTTTCCCCTCCCTCACCACCTTTTTCTGCTTTTCTTCTTTTCCAGTATTTGATTTTTATTTTTTATGCTCTCTACAGTTTAATGTAAATTTTAGATTCTTTATTGCCTGATTTTTCAAACATTTCTATTTTACTAGTCCCCTTTCCTTCTCTTTGATAAATGGAGTTGTACAGAGCATTTTCAAGAAGTTTATATTATATGTTGGTATAAGGTTTTCTTTCAAATTGTTGCTGATATTGATGGGTATTCTTTCCTCTCAAAGCAAACTGAAAATATCATTTTGAAATTGTTAAGTGGGATCATAAATATAACTCCAGTCTGGTGAAGAGCATAAAGAGAAAGGATCTTTTAAAAAGACCCTCTATAACAGTGGAAGAAATATTCATCTTAACAGATTTACAAATCTCAACTTAGACACATAGGAAACATGATAAAGTAATAAGATAATTATAAAAACTAATAAATCCCTAATAATTGAGCCCATAGGTATGAAAATGGAGAGAATGCTGGACAAAGAATTCAAAAAGTTAATTGTCAGAATGTTCCATGAATTAAAAGAGCAACTAAGGAATGAAGTGAGAGAGACAATACAGAATATGAAAGAATTTTTTTTTTTTTTTTTTTTTGTGGTGCTAGGGATTGAACCCAGGGCCTTATGCTTGTGAGGCAAACACTCTATCATCTAAGCTATATTCCCAGCCCTGAAAGAATATTTTGATAAAGATATACCATCTAAAAAGAATGAAACAGAAACCTTGAAACTGAAAACTCAATAAGTCAAATAAAAAACACAGTTAATGATCTCACACATACAAAAAAAAAAAAAAACAAAAACAAACAAAAAAAAAACAACACTGAATAGAGCAGAACAAAGCCCATGGGGATTAAAGAGAATTAAATACAATAGAATTAAATACAATAGAACACTATAACAATAACAAATGATAAAAATAAGAAACTATCAACAAAATATATAAGAGCACCAGGACAATATTAAACAATCAAACTTAAAGTTCATAAGTCTTAAGAAAAGAGTGGAGATACAGACTAAAGACTTAAAAAAAAAGTATTCAATGAAATAATAGAAGAAACTTTCTCAAATCTTGGGAATGCAATGGGTATTCAGGAACTTTAATTCTTTAGCTCTCCAAATACAAAGAGAATTTCACCATGATATATTATAATTAAAATTCCAAAAATTCAGAACAAGTAAAGATTTTAAAAGCCACTGAAATGTCAAATCACATGTAAAAGGCAAACATCAGAACAATAGCAGATTTAAGAAACTGAAAAGGTCAAGAGGGGATGGAATGATATATTTCAAGCACTGAGAGAAAGTAACTACCAACCTGGATTACTATATCCAGTAAATCTATCCTTCAAAATTGAAGAAGAATTAAAAGTCTCCCAAGATAGATATACAGTAAGGGAATTCCTGACCACAAAGTTAGCATTGCAGAAGATACTTAAAGATATCTTCTACAAAGAAGAAGATAAAAATAATAAAGAGGTCATATAAAAGAATAAAACTGATTAAAACAGTAATCAAATGAGAATTGGGAACAAAGCAAACATTAGAAATTAAACAAAACGAGGGACTGGGATTGTGGCTCAGTGGTAGAGCACTTGCCTACCATGTATGAGGCAATGGGTTTGATCCTCAGCACCACATAAAAATAAATAAATTAAATAAATGTATTGTGTCCATGTACAACCAAAAAAAAAAAAAAAAAAAGAAAAAGAAAGAAAGAAAAAGGAAAAATGAAAGAAAACAAAATGAGGGCTGGGGAGATAGCTCAGCTGGTAGAGTGCTTGCCTCGCAAGCATAAGGCCCTGAGTTCGATCCCCAGTACCGAAAAAAAAAAAAAAAAAAAAATGAGAGAAAGTAATACATACTTATCTAGAAAAACGCTGAACATTGATGGGTTTCATGCTCCAACTAAAAAACACAGATTGGTAGATTGGATTAACTCTATGTTGTGTACAACTTTACCATCAAAGACATTAACAGACTGAAAGTAAAAGTTTATAAAATGACATTCCATGCAAATGGAAAGTAAAAGAAAGCAGGAATAGCTATTCTAAACACCAACATACTGGAATTCAAGTCAAAGCTAATCAGAGGGAAGATCACTAAAAATTTGTAGAAAGAACAACCCAAGAAGATACAACAATTATAAATATTTATGCTGTTAATATTGTTGCTCTCAACTTCACCAAATTAAAACTACTACATATAATGGGATAGATAGGCTCCAATACAATAATATTTGATAGCTTTGATATACCACTTTCACCAGATATGTCATTCCAGAAAAAAAAAAAAAAATCAACAAAGTAACTATAGATTTACACTGCACTAGAGACTAAATGAACTTAACAGACATCTACAGGTATTTTAACCAACAAGAGCTGAATACACTTTCTTTTCAGCTACACATGGACATTTCTTCTAAATAGATCAGCTATTAGACTTCAAAAAAAACTTGGAAATTACAAAATATGAAACAATTTCGTAAATACTATCAGATCACATGGAATGAAATTAGAGATCAATAGCAAGATAAATAGCAGAACTCATACAAACACATGGAAATTGAACAATACATTTTTGAATGATGAGTGACTCATCAAATAAATCAAGAAAGAGATTAAAAAATACATTGATTTCAATGAGATTAGAAACATGACATGCAATTTAAAAATACATAGACTCCAATGAGAGTAGTAGAAACACGACATATGAAAACTTGTGGGATACAGTGAAGGCAGTTCTAAGAGTAAAGTTGATATCTGCAGTGCCTACATAAAAAAAAAATCAATGCTCTCAATTAAACAACTTAATGATCTATCTCAATTTCTTAGAATGATAAGAACAAATTAAGCCAAAAACCAGTAGAAGAAAAGAAAGAATGAAGATCAGAGCTTAATAAATCAATAAAATAGAGCATAAAATAATACAAAGATTCAATTAAATAATTATTGCTTTAAAAATATAAACAAATTTGATAAACACTTAGCCAAACCAACAAAAAAGAAAGAGAAGACTTGAATTAATAAAATTGTATATAAAAAGGGAGTATTCCAAGGAAGATTACAGGGACTATTTTTAAAAGTTATATTCTACTAAGTTGGAAAATTGAAGAAAAATATAAAATGAATTGATAAGATATATAAAACCTAAATAGATTAATAACAATAAAATTAAAACACTAATAAAAACCCTTCCAACCAGAACCAAACAGATTCATGGCTGTATTTTACAATGACTTTAAAGGAGAACTAACACAATTTTTCCTCAATTACGTCCAGGATAGAAAGGAAAGAATGTTTCTAAACTGATTCTACAAAGCCAATATCACCTTGGTTCCAAAACTGGATAAGGACACACCAAGGAAATAAAATTGTTAACTAAGATCCTCAATGAACATAGATGCAGAAATCCTTAATACATGGAAACTGAAAAATAGTAATAATACATTAAAAATATACACCATGAACAGATCCATGTTACTGCAGGGATGCATGGATAGTTCAACATATGAAAATCAATAAATATAATATCACACATAAATAGAATCAATGACAGAAACCTCATGATCATCTCAAAAGATTCAGAAAAGTCTTTGACAAAATTCAATACTCCTTTATGATTAAAAAAAAACTGTGAAAACTGAGATATTTTCCCTAAAATAAGAAACAAAACAAGTATGTCCGGTCTCATAACTACTGTTCAATACAGTACTTAAAATTTTATCCAGAGGAATTAGGCAAGAGAAGGAAATAAAAGTGATACAAGAAGGAAAAGAAGAACCCAAATCATTGCTGTTTGTAGATTATATTATCCTATACTTATAAAATCTTAAAAGTTCCACCAGAAATCTCATAAAACAGATAAACACATTCAGTAAAATAGCAGTATACAAAATCAACAAACAAAAATCAATATATATATTTTTTTTTAATAACTATTAATCCCTCAGAAAGAAATCGGGAGAACAATTCCATTTATGCTATCCTGGAAAAAGCCCAAACATGTAGGAATAAATCTAACTAAAGAGGTAGAAGACCTCTACACCAATAATATTATAATGCTGAGTAAACACACTAAGAAGACACTAGAAGATAGAATGACCTTCCATGTTAATGGATAAGCATAATTTATATTCTTAAAATGGACCAAAAGTGAGCAACAGAGTCCAGTGCAATCCCCATTAAAATATCAATATTATTCCCAGAACTAGAAAAAAATCCTAAAATTTACATGGAATGACAAAAGACCCAGAACAGACAAAGTATCCTAAACAAAAGACCAATGCTGATTTTAAATATACTACTGATCCATAGTAACAAAAACATCATGGTATTGGCATAAAAACAGACATAAAGATGAATGAAATGGAAGACACAAAGTGAAAACCACACAGCCACTGTTATGCCACCTGCAATTCCCCTCAGTGCTTGACAAGGATTCCGCTGAGTAATAAAGGTGTTTGCAAAGTCTCATCGTATTGGGAATTCGGTTGTGGACTTTCCTTCCTTGTTTGCTTAATATGTGTAGGTTTACTATTAATATTTTATGTGTTTTTCCTGAAAACAGGGGTCTTAACAGAACCAGGGTTAAAACATAAAAAACAGACTTCTAGTGGAACAGTGATTTCAGATTTAGTTATTTGTAATGAAAATTTGAGTAACCAAGAAAGCTATGAGAAAATACAAAAATAGATTCTAGATGCCAATCCCCTGTTGACTATTCTCAGATGACCTGAAGTATGTAGGCAAATAACTCCAACCCCATCAGGAGTGATTAACAGGAACAGAAGAAATAAAGAAAATAGAGTTCCTACAGTTAAAACACCTTATGACAATGCTTATTTAATTAATGGAAAGCCATGACATCCTTACAGAGGGATGCCTCTTAAGCCCCTGGATTTAGACCCTCCTTTATCTCCCATGGGATATTTAGAGGTAAAATCAGGACATGTTATAATCTGGTTTGAAAGTATACATATAAGAGTGCAAGATATTCCATTTCTTAAAGATTAGGATTTACTAAATGCTGTAAATATTATTGGCCACCTATCCCCTGGAGATAAAGTTCCTCAATGTTAAGTTCACACAGTAGAAGATGATGTCATATTATTGTTAGCTTAAACTGTCTAGCACTTATTAACCACAGCAGTAGCCACACAACTGACATTTACTCAACCCTGCTGAACTTGCTTTAACCTTTATGATTAGTTAAGCAATATTAATATGTCTTATTGTTTAGTTACAGGTTACTAGGAGTAAGCAATTACAAAAAATAATTAGAATACTTCATTGCCTGGTTTAGTAATGATTATACAAGATATTTTGGTTATTTTTCCTTGTGATCTTTTTCTGTCCTGAAAAAACATGTGTAACTGCCTATCTTTTAATGTATAAAAAGCTGGCTGGGAAAAATATAATTTAGAACTTAGCATCCATTCCTTGAGTTTGTGTTGCTTTGTTCTCCACCTCGCCGACGCCTACTCCATCACCTGAGACCACAACGACCCCTGCTAGGGCTGGACCCCGGCAAGCTACAGTCATCTGATTCTTGACAAAGGTGTCAATGTGCTAGAAACATATGCTGGAGAAAAGATAGCCTCCTTAAGAAAATGTGCTAGGAAAAACTGGATATATGCATTTAGAAGAATGAAACTACATCCCTCTCTCGTCTCATACAAGTCAACTCAAAATGGATCAAAAACCTAGATGAAAGAGCAGAAATCTTACAACTACTCAAAGAAACAAAGGAAAGACTTCAATATATAGACACAGGCAAGGACTTCCTGAATATGACTTTATAGCTCAGACAATAATAGTAATAATCAATAAGTGGGATAGCATCAACTTAAAAAGCTTCTGCAAAACAAACAAACAAAAAACAACAAAAAAAAAAAAACCACAGAGTGAAGAGACAGTAAAGAGAATGGGTGAAAATCTTTGCCAGCTATATTTCCAATGGAGGAAATAGATAAAGAATATATACCAAACTAAAAAATTCAATACAAAAAAAATACATTTTGCATATGGACATATGAACTGAATAAACACTTCTCAGAACAAGAACAAATGGCCAATAACTATTGGAAGAAATTATTATTATTTTTAGTCATTAGATAAATGGAAATAAAAATTAAATTAGAACTCCTCCTCACCCTCATCAGAATGGCAATCATCAAAAATATAAATGATAATAAATACTGGTGAGGATGCAGGGGCAAAGGAACTCTTGTTGACAGTGGGACTACTAATTGGTATATTCAATATGGAAATCAACATGGTGGTTCCTCCAAAAACTAAAAATACAACTACAATATGATCCAGCAATACTACTCCTCAGTATTTGAAAGAATTAATTCTTTAAAGTCAATGTACTTTAGAGATACATACATATGCATGGCTATCATTACATAATTCACTATAACCACATGAGAGAATCAGCCTAGGTGTCTGTCAACACATGGGTAGATAAGGAAAATGTGGTATGTGTACAAAATGGAGTTTTATTCAGTCATGAAAAATGAAATCATGTCATTTGCAGGAAAATTGATGGAACTGGAAAGTACTATGTTAAGTGAAAAAAGCCAGATTCAGAAACAAGTATATATTTTTGTCATATGCAGAGATTAGAGGAAAGAAAAATTAAGGGGGATAAAAAAGAACAACAGGAAAATAGAAAGTAGAGTGAGACAATTAGGGTAGAGGAAAGGGACCAAGGGGAGGACAAATTAGAAGATAAGGGTATGTAAGGAAAGGTCAGTAGTTGTTTCTCCATTAATGCTCTTTGTTCAAGGAAAAGTAAATGCCTCCCAGAAGTTCTTAAATAATAAGAAAAGTAATGCTATTAATAGTTAAAAGAAAAAAAGGGAGGAAAATAGTATTTTTTTCCTTAAAAAAAATAACAACCATTCAATTGCTGTATAACATCTTTGAGATATTTTTGTTTTGTCTGATCAGAAGTGTAACTGTCCACCTAGCACATTGAAAGAAACAAATAGTATGTGTTGACTTTATACCTATGCAAGAATACAAGGATTCTCAATTTCCTACATTAGTACATAGAAAGGAAAAGTTCCATCATACAGAACAATAGATTGTTTACTCAGGCTTTATACTTTCTCCTGATTTGTGCATAGGTTTCTTTTTTTTTTTTTTTTGAAAGTTTATCTCAATTTTTTATTTTTATTGTAAACAAATGGGATACATGTTGTTTCTGTTTGTACATGGAGTAACAGCATACCATTTGCATATTCATACATTTACATAGAGTAATGATGTTTGATTTATTCCGTTATTTTTTCCTTCCCCCCCACCCCTCCCACCTCTCTTTTCCCTCTATACAGTCCCTCCTTCCTCCATTCTTGCCCCCCTCCCACCCCCCATTATGCGTCATCATCCGCTTTTCAGTGAGATCATTTGTCTTTTGGATTTTTGAGATTGGCTCATCTCACTTAACATGATATTCTCCAATTTCATCCGTTTGCCTGCAAATGCCATAATTTCATTATTCTTTATGGCTGAGTAATATTCCATTGTATATATATACCACAGTTTCTTTATCCATTCATCAATTGAAGGGCATCTAGGTTGGTTCCATAGTCTGGCTATTTGTGCATAGATTTCTAATAGCACCCATCAGGTTTTATTAGGACCAAGAAGTCCTGGTTCTTCCTGCATTCACATTGAAAACATATTTCTTTGTAAAGTTAGGCAATTGTATGGCCAGTTCAATAAAACTTAAATACATGCATCATAAATATTGATTTCCTGCATAACAAAGATGTAGACCCAGAAATTTCTGAAAGATTCCAGAAAGATTGTATGAAGGTGCTAAAGTTAAACTCTCAGCTGACCAACATATCTTACTCTCTTAACATGTTTGATCATAGAGTATATGCAATCAAATTCCATTTGAGTTATACCAATATAATAATGAAAATTCTGACTTGTATATGTTTATTTGGGGAAAGTTAAGGGCAAAGCCACTTGGTTTAAATACCTTACCCTGAGTGCTTTTTACAATGCATGCCTTCATTTTTTCATGCCATATATTGTCTGATAATCCAATAGTATCTGTTTAATAGGCATTTAAAATTACTTTCTTAAGTGTTTACAATTCAAATATTGTGTGTTCTGTAATGTCTTTCATATATTATTCCATCTCTATTACTTATTTTCCACTTTAAAATTCAAACCTTAAATAATCCCAACCCTCTCACCTGAGACTTTTTAAAAATTTTAAATTTATTTATTTAAGAATGAATCTGTGTTAGGGTTAGGGAGGGGGGCAAGTATGGAGGAAGGAACTACTGTATAGAGGGTAAAGAGGGGTGGGAGGGGTGGGGGGAAGGGAAAAAATAACAGAATGAATCAAACAACATGGCTCTATGTAAATTTATCATTACACAAATGGAATGCCTTTACGCCATGTACAAACAGAGAAACAACATGTATCCCATTTGTTTACAATAAAAAAAAAAAAAAAAAAAAAAAAGAATGAATCTGTGATGGTATCATAGCTATGGTTTAATGTAATGACAGGTGCAATGTAAACTTTATTATATTCTCATAGTGTGAAGTGAAGAAAAAGAAAAACATGAAAGATAGGTTTATGTTCTTTAATTTTAGATTAAGTATTATCACATAAACATAAATGATTTTGTACTGAATGACTCTCACAGTCAGTACCTTTAACCTACCAGTGATCCAAGTATGACCCAGCAATGATATATATTAATAGATAATAAGTATTGACTGCACGAATTCTATTTTTTCTGTCCTGGTCAATTTGGCCAACTTTACTTATAAAACTAATAAATTGCAATACGCCTCAAACCAATTTTTCTAAGCATCATATGCCAGCTGTTAATATTCATAAAACTTCATCACAATAATCTGATCATGGTTAAATATGTAAAGAATAAACTGCACTTCAATGGCTATATCATTAGCAAACTGAATGTACAGAAGAGCCAAGAAACCATAAAATGTAATTAGAAGTGATCTTGAAATTATGTAGACAAGGGCCTGATATTGGCACAAAACAACAGTGGTTAGTATTAGTGTGATTCATACTAACAAACCAATGAACTTTCCATATTTATTTAGTTGATTAAAAATAGATCCATTTTCTTCATATTTAAGTAAAGAGATATAGAAACTTTTTAAAATTTATGTTAATCTGCTCTTTAAAATTTCCTGAATGAGATCATAGTTTCTCTTAAATTGTCTTTCCATACTTTTAAATGAACCTGAACAAGTTATAGTTCATTATTTCAGTCATGTGCGATGTTATATAAAATAACATCCCTCAGGTATATTATGTGCTGAAATTAACTGCAGCACTAAAAATAGTGACTTCAAAAAAGCGTCTGTCATTTTCTTATAATTTAAGCTTAACCACTTCTGTGACCCTTTCACTCCCAAACAGGATTAGGTATACCCCTCCGGTTTCCAAAAACATCTTGAGAACAGCTCTGTTGCTGCACTACCTGAAGTGTAGAAAAAAAAAAATACTTATATGTCTATTTCATCTAGAATTTATACTTATTTTAACATCTATGAAACATCTGTGTAAAACTGATTGACATAAAATTGCTGAATTTTAATACTGAGTTACACTTCTATTTAGGGATATCATGAAGGATATCTTCATTTAACAATTGTATTTTTCCATTATTCAAATTCACGTTAAAAAGAAACTTCACATAATTTCTTGTGAAATGAAAATCCAGTCGCAGTTAACAAAGAAATGATATTTTATCTATTAGGAAATTGCTGTTTTTCCTTTTATTAAAATCCTCAAACCCTTTGTTTAGGGCTTTTCTTTATTTTGTTTCTGTTTAGATTTTCTCTCTGTTCTAAAGAAAATGTCACCTTATGAATGCCACATTTGTTTATATCTGTTTTCAGTTACATTTATTCTATTTTTCTAGTAATAATAGATGCAAATCAGTGCTTATTATTTCAAAACACACAGATGTTCCATACACCACAGATAAACAAATTTTCCAGCCCACTACTCCAATAGTGTCACTGTAAATTCACTCTCTGAATCAAATACAAACATTTTGTTTGTTGACTTTGAATAATCCTAGATTTTTGGATATGCTCATATGGATAGTTTCCTCCAAGAATACCCTTGCTCCTAATTTATATTTCTACTTTCCATTTTTCATTAGAATTTATTTGCTTGAGTCATTAATTCCCAACTTGAAGACTTTTCCATTTTAATGTTTTCCTTTATTTATTTAAGAATCTTTTGAAAAGTTTTCTTTTTTAAGAAAAGCTTTCCTGACTTAAAAAGTTTCAGTACCCTACAACTTTGTACTGATTGGTTGCTTACTGTTTTATAGGACAAAATTTTATATAACATATATCTGAATGTATAGATGCTTCTATACATTTATTATTTACAGGGGTCTCTAAAATATCAATTTAGTATTTTAGGTTCTTTTAAAGCTTTAAATTATATCCTTGTGCAATTTTTCTCATAATATTTATGTCCAAACCATTTTCTATAGATATTTTAAAAATCATACATTTAGGAATCATATTTGAAAAACTTAGTAATATGCACAGAGGATATATATTCAATAATAATAATTATTCAATAATTTATGATACAATGGCAAAATTGGTTAAAAACAATATTCAATATTCTGATTACAAAGTACTACTGAGGAACACATACAAAGTAGACTTGGTGGCTTGGCATGGCAATGGCAGAGCGCTTGACTAGGCCCTGGGTTCGATTCCCAGTATTGTAAAAACAAACAAAAACCAAAATAGACTTGGATAGTACCAAACTCCTAGTGATTATATCTGAAGAAGAACGTGAAATTAAATGTAATTTAATCTTTTATAAAAGATTTAAAAAATCAATGACCTGAGCAAATTTATAAAGAGTAAGGAACTTCAACATTTTAAAAAAATATTTTTAAGTTGTCCATGGATCTTTTATTTTATTTATTTATTTATATGCAGTGCTAAGATTCAACCCAGGGCCTCACACATGCCAGGCAAGTACTATACCACTGAGTCACAACTCCAGCCCCATGAACTTCAACATTATTTATGACACTTTAGGACTTTTAAAAGAGACACTTGAAGCAAAGGTAATACATGTGTTAACATGTGTCACTCTGAGGTTAACAGAAATTGTGAATAAATATAGTCTTCTGTTTTTTAGCTATTTTTTTCTAAATTTAAAGTTAACAACAGTACCACTACCCAAACATTTTCTTTTGTTGTTGTTGATGATGGTGTCCTTTTTTTTTTTTTCAACCAGAAAGTACTAAAGTGCTAAACTAGGGCCAAAATCTAACAACATGCTATCAAAACAACATGGCAGTACAACTCAGTACCCATTTGAAAGAAACTGTTTTTGACTTAGTCTGTCCATTTTTGTGATATACTCACAGCCTTTTTAAACTCCTTGAAAAAGAAATATTTAATTTCCTTCTTACTGCATAATGAAAGAGCAATCAGGAGGCAAAAGCAAAGTGTAGTGAGGTCTTATTCTGTTTTAAAAAACCCTATTCAATGCACAAATGTTTGTTTTCTTTTAAAACTTCAGGAACAATGAAATTCCAAAAAATAAATAATTCAAAAAAGCATTTATTACCTAATGAACTCTTTTACCAACCTCAAAGAGTTAATGATATTGAAACACAAATCTCTTTAAACACATGGAAATTGTAAAGTTCTTTGATACTTTTAAACTAAGCTTTATATTTAGGATTTACTTTTAAAAACTTGAGGTAAAGATGACAGATAATACGGCTTTAAAAATCATTTCTTAATCGTAATTACCTAAATATGCCCCCTTTATAACATAATATCACACATATAGTCAATTAATGGTTTAAAATTTAATCATAGTTCAATAGTAATCCTGTAAACTACTCATAGTATTGAATAGTCAAGACAAAAGAAACATTTGGCATCTCTTTGCATATATTAGCAACAATACTAATTGTAATAATAATAATAACTACTTTGTCTTGAATATTTCCTATTTACCAGGCAATACACCTAGACTATGCAGTACATTTAATGCCTTATGTTAGAGACAGCTTCTCAAATCTGATTTGAAAACCACCTATACAGTCAAAGATTAGAAGTAAATTCTGTTTCTGTTTCTTTAGCAGCACACCAGGATAACTGGCAAGGTTTCATATTAATTTTATGTTTTGATTGACACATAATATTTGCACATATTTATGAAGTACAATGTTATGTTTTGATTCATGTATATATTGGGTAATAATCAAATCAGGATAGTTAGCATATGCTTCACCATAACTGTTATCATTATGTCTTTAGGATGGGTAAATTAAAAAATCCTTTTGTATGTATATTTTATTTTGAGATGTCATTAACTGTATTTAATTCTCCTGTGCCATAGAACACCAAAACTGATTTCTCCATCTAAGTGTAGCATTGTACACATTGATCATCTTCCCCACCCTGCCTTCTGTTTTCTCCAACTTTTTCACTAAAGGTTAGGCATTTGTAACCATGAGCGTATTCATCACTACCAGCAACTCCTCACGCAGGGAGGCATGAGAGACTGGCAATCTATGAAGATATCAGTATCACTGTCCTACAGCACTTGAATTATTCTTTCTTTTTTTCATTATGTCCCTTATGTCTCCTCCATCTAACTCCTATTTCTTCTGTCCAATTGATAGAGTTAACTAAGTTAAAAAGACTCTAGTGCTGCTCTGCTCTCAGATATTAATATTTAACCCCCACTATCATTCTGTGAGGAAGTATCATTATTCGATTGCATATGTCATAGAACTGACCTCTCACTGCACCATAGATTAAATAATATTCCCAAGGCTATAGGCTACACAGTCAGTGCCTCCCGCTCTTATATTTTTGTGTGTGTGTTGGGGGTGGGGTGCATGGCATGAATGCACTGCATAGACTTAGAATATTGCCTGGCAAATAGAAAACATTCAAGAAAAACAGTTATTTTTATTATTACAATTATTATTATGACCTTCCCAAGGCTGAGAGAAAGAGGAGAACCCACATTTGCACAGTTAAGACATAACTATAGATCTACAGAGTATACCTACATAGTATTCCCTTACACATTTTATCAGTATTATGACATAAGATTAGAGTTCCCACAATAGATCATTAGCTTAAAGATATTATAAAAATATTCTTGCTAGCTGAGGCTTATAATGTGTGAAAAATCCAAAAACAAATAATTTCAAGTAATAAGAAATATCTATGATTAGGCACCAAAAGTAGAACTGCTACTCTTCAGAGGAGTGCCTGGTCAATAAGGCCTATGAAGCAGGGCCCTAACACAGATCACTGGGTGTGTACTTTAAATAGGTGACACAATAAGAAATCTGAGGACTACCTGAACCACAGCAAGAAAAATCAGAGGTCAGCATTAATACTTGAAATTATAAAATGTACCTCTCCAGTTCTGTCATTGGAAAAGCTCTGAGAAAACATTGGTGATTAAATAAAAATGTGAACATGATAAATAAGTGGATTCCTACTGATAGTGTCAAAAGCCTGAAGTACATAATAAGGTGGTGACCGTTTGAGTTACATTGGTTGTAGAAAACTGGAAAGTGGGGACAGATCTGAAATCTATTTTTAACCTTCACATACAGAAACTTTGTGTATTGCTTTATTAGTTTATGTATGAATGTTAACAAACTGAAATCTTCCTGAGGTTTTCCAGTGCCAAGGCAAAAACCACCAGGGATTTGAAGCTTATTTAACTGCCTATGTTGCCTTTATGTAGTCCCATCATAATAAGCACCAGCTTACTGAAGCTTAGGTGTTTTCCCTCATGCTAACAAGTAATTCCAGTTGACTTTATAAATAAAATACTCACAACAGTTGTCTCATGAGCCCATAAATGAGTTATTAGCTATAAGGAATACACAACCCAGAGCTACAAGTAAAATTTATGCCCAACTTAATACAATGATTGCATTACCAATTTTCTGTGTTCTCACCTCTACTATGTTAGATTCAATAGCTCAGCTTGCTCTTAGGAGTGAAAAGCTTGATAAAACACTTCATAAATATTATACCAGAAGTTATGATGCTTTAATTTTTAGAGAAAGATATGGCACTATTTATTTCTTTGCTTGGTCCTTGAATAGACACTTTCATTGGAAGGCAATGTAAAAATGAAAGCATTTGGAAAATATGTAGCATATTCTCTAAGGGGTATGTACTTGAGAGTAACATTTGTTGTGGAACATTTATGTCATTCTTTCAAAAAATATTGTTGAATGCTGAACACTTTCTATACTAGCATTATTTATGTCTCCCAGTTATTTTGGTATACATGAAGCAGATGGATGCTACTAAGCATACTACAGTAAAGAGGACCATATATGCAGTGAAGTGATCAGGTAAAATAGCATAGTATTTTAGATACTGATTGATTTGAAGGCTCAAAAAATTATCAATTTTTTTATAGTTGGTCAACAAACTTCAAATAACAAGTCACCGATTGTTATCAAATTTTTAAATAAATGGTCAGTACAATGTGAAGACCTAGAGTTTAAATATTTTTAAAACATCATCTATAAAGGAAAAAAGAGAGATTTTGCTCCTTTAATTTTTCTGTAGTAGGACACATACTGTTAACATTTTGAAATGTACCAACAATGAGTTTCCAGGCACATTTTATTTTTTTGACTGTACTTGAAGAAAGTTGGATTAAGATTTTCAAGGATCTGAACAAGTAAAATAAATATTTTGCTTTCTTTCTTTCATGTAATTCAAATTTGACAGTGTACTGAACTATAAAATAAGTATAAGAAGGTCCAAATTATTATGCTTTTTCCTGTGAAAACAATGGATCTATCTATTTGGTGGTGCCCTAAACATTCTTTTAGATCTTTCTTTTTCTTTCCTCCTTCCTTTCTCTCTCTCTCTCTTTCTTTCTCTTTCTCTTTCTTTACCATGCCTATTGCTAACGAATTTGATTCTTTATTAAGTAAGGCTCACCTATGTTTAATTAATTTTAATATAAATATCCATTTATAAGACTTAGGTCATCTATAGGCAGGAAAACACTGATAAACAGTATACCCCTCCTTATGTGTGGGGGTACATTCTGCTGCCCCTCCCCCCAGTGAACACCCCAGTGGTACTAAACTCTGTGTTTTTCTTATGCATATATATGTACATAAAGTCACCATATAATCCATCTTAATTGAACACTTACCATGTACTGCATTCATAACTTTTGTAGTTTGGGGTACAATAGTAAAAGTAACATGTTTCTTTTACCTTTTTCACAATTTTACTGATAGATTTTTTTCTTTGCTATTATTTCTTTTCCTCTTTCTTTTCTTCTTTCTTCCTTTCTTCCTTCCTTCCTTCCTTCCTTCCTTCCTTCCTTCCTTCCTTCCTTCCTTCCTTCCTTCCTTCCTTTCTTTCTTTCTTTCTTTCTTTCTTTCTTTCTTTCTTTCTTTCTTTCTTTCTTTCTTTCTTTCTTTCTTTTTTCTTTTGTAAAGCTCTCAACATGTTTCTTAAATTGGTCTTGAACTCCAGACTCAAGTAATACTTCCACCTCTGCTTCCCAGATAGCTGGGACCACAGGTAGGCACCATGGTACCCAGCAGGCTATTTGTTCTTATCATAGATTTAACAACCTCAGTATGTGACTTTTTTTTTCCCCCTTTCCTTATTATGTCAAGAACTTTAATCTTTTTATTTAACAAAACACTTTACAATTTCTCTTGTGCATATTATAAATGTCAGTAATTGCCAGCATCACTAATGTTGTTCTTAAAGGCTACTCTTAAGTAAAATAAGGGTTACTTGAATACAAACACTCCAATACCATCACAATCTATCTGATAACCAAAACTAAATGTTTAATGGGTGGGTAGCATATACAGGGCAAATACACTGGACTAAGGGATGATTTGTGTCCCCAGAAGTACAGAGCAGGACAGTGCAAATTTTTATTACACTATTAGAATGGCATGCAATTTAACATTTTATGAATTGCTCATTTCTTGAACTTTTTCATTCATATTTTTGAACAGTTTTTTATAGGTAAGTGAAACCATGGAAAACATGACTAAGAAAGGGACTACTAACACCAAAGCATTCAAGAAAAAGTTTTACCATAAAAATTTAATGCTGATTTAATTAACTAGGATTACTAAAAATTTTATAACAATATAATTCTCCGATCTTTCTTATTTCAGTACTGTCTGGATGTTTTACATTTTAGTCCTTAACCACAGTACTCATAAACATTGTAGTAAAATGATAGGATAAATAAGAAGGCACAAAATTTGGACTTAGTTATGTTCTTCTCTAAATTAGGCACTATATTAGGGAATTCATATGAGTTCATATGAATTTTAAATTCATATGCATAATTGTTCTTAATTATAAATATGATGTCATTATCACCTTTTATAAAAGTTTGAGAAAACTAAGGCTTGGAGAGTTTAAGGCAATGTGCTCATAGCATATACCCATACTGCAGATTTAGGTTTTAACTTACTGTGTCTTACCAGTACTTTCTAGTATACCATGTTGTGGAGCCCTGATCTATATGTAATGAGCGGGTAGAGGAACTGAAGGTGTTTTGGTGGAAGATTTTCTATCAAGGACAAACAATGCCTCAGGGAACTACTTTTTCCTAATACCCTTCCAAAGTTTTATCTCTTTTTCACTACCAAGAACTATCCCTGGTTTGATCATAATGAATTTGAGAGATCATACAAAATCCTGTAAATTAAGAGTCCTCTCAGGAAAAAGGAATGAAAATGGAGAAGGTGGTAAATTAGCTGTTTCTAAAACAACAAAGACCTACAACTATAAGGGCAAATACTAATTAAAATAAGAGGCTTAATTCTCCCAGTTGAAAGGGAAGATACACAACCCCCACCCTTTGCTTAGAGCACTTGCTTAGAAAACTGGCAATCCTTAAGTCCTTTCTCTCTCTCTTTGAAATATATATAAATCCTCTAAAAGCTAATTAAGCCTCTTCCCAGCTTTAAGAAGAGGAATGCCTTTCTCAAGGACTTGGCAAGTATCTCTCTGAAATATAGTCATCAAGGACGATGACACCCCTGCCTCCTGGTTTCTTGGGAGAGCGAGAGCCTAATTCCCAGGGAACCCTACTCCAAGTTGCAACACTGTCTCTTGTCAGAATGATGTCAACTTAGTTTTCCTTTGGATAGACTCTAACTGCCTTTGAGGTGCTTGAAAGATATGTACGAGGAGGATACACCAGGGCAGCTAGAGATATCTATGTGAAGCTCAGGCCCAAAAAGCGGAATGGTGAAACTTCAGTGTGAGGGCTGTAATCAAGTCATGAGAGGATAACCTTGTCCAAGGAAAGTGAGGACAGGCGGAAGAACAAAGAGTCCATCTGATTATCAGTATCAGTTACGATGCTGGATCAAAACTAGCATATTCACAAATATGCAAATTATAATGAAGTATTACAAAGAAAACTATGTTGACTATAATCATCATTCTGGGTTAATAAGACAAACAAACACTAAACATTCAAAGCCAAGGCTAAGCCAATTGAGACATGAGGAAGGCAACATAAAAGGTCATGCTAGAGTAAGACTGTATTGTTACAAGGTAACAGAAGGTAATCAAAAAGTATGCCCTCAGAAGAATAAGATGAATAGATAACTTGAAAATGAATAGATCACTTGAAGATCATATCAGTGGTTCTCAATACCAAAAGATATGTTTTGAGAAACAAATATTGATGATAACACTGGGTTCTAATTCTGGGTGCTGCATCATCATCTGTGCCGTGGTTCTAAATTGTGATTTCCCAATCACCATTTTCTACTTTAAAATTTTCTTGAATAAATACACACAGAAAATTTTAAGAAAAGAACAAATTTTAGAAACTAAAAATTTCGTTCAAGTTTGTATACCAAAAATGCCAACTAAAAGAGCATTAATTGCTGGATATGTGATGCATACCTACAATCTCAGCTCCTTGGCAGGCTAAGGCAGAAGGATCCCAAGTGT
This sequence comes from Sciurus vulgaris, assembly GCF_902686455.1. Lineage (NCBI taxonomy): Eukaryota > Metazoa > Chordata > Mammalia > Rodentia > Sciuridae > Sciurus > Sciurus vulgaris. The sequence continues at coordinate 62,499,660 of NC_136467.1, forward strand.
GAGGTCAGTCTGAGGAATTTAGGAAGATCTTGTCTCAAAATTTAAAAAAAAAAAAAAAAAAAAAAAATTACAAAGGGCTGGGGTGTAGCTGAGAGGTAGAGCACTCCTGGGTCCAATCCCCAGTCATCCCCCTCCAACACACACACAAAAGGAAAAACATTAACTAAACGCATGTGACAAATGTATACATAAAGGTGTTTGTGATAAAAATAATTTCTGTGTTCTGTCTAAATGTAAAAGTCTCACATACATTATTTATTCAGTGTTTCATAGTGAATATACATTGTAGAGTTCATTCCACTTTATTCAGGAATAAATACCTTCATATTCCTTGGATGTGGTTTTCCTAGAATTGACACTACATCCTATGTTCTTCTTTGAGTAAGTATATTCCTAAGATTATCCAGAGAAACCACTTTCTTCTGGATTGAATAATTTGTTTAGAATTCAGTTCATAAACTAGTTCAGGCCAATACGCCAATTTGGGATCTGTTATGAAATTATTAGAGTAATGATGCTTTATTTTTTTCCTGGATAAGTACTCTAGAATTGATGGAGGCAATTATTCTTGCCACTTTCAGGAAGGAATATGCCTGAGTAAAAAAAATCTAAGAAAACAAATACTAAATTTTGGTGAAAGATCAGAGACTAAAATCTGACATCTGACTAAGCAACACCCTTGCCCTTTTGCTGCCTCTGGACTTCAAGAAAATGCAAACCAATAAATTATTGTTATTGTGTAACCAGCCCCAGGTAGGTTTTTGGTAGTTACTGCTATATAAATAGCATCATATAAAGTTCAAGGTTCTATTATTATTATTGACACATATTAATTGAACAAATTTGTACAATTCATTGTGATATTTGCATACATGCTACATCATGAACTGATCTTATCCATCTGCCTTTTCTCTACTCTTGCTCTCATCTTCACCCACACCCCCTGGAACTCCCTCATCTACTTTCAGGATGACTTTATTTTTAAGTTTCCAAATATGAGAAAGAACTTGTAATACATGTTTTTCTGTTTCTGGCTTATTTTGGTTAACATGATGACTTCCAGTTCTATTCATTTTCTTGCAAATGACAGGATCTCATTCTTTATCGTGGCTGAATAATAATTCATTGTGTACATACACCATACTCTCACTATCCATTCATCTGTTCCTAGGCTGATCCCATATTCTAGTTATTATATTACAAGAAGCATAGGCATGCAGGTATCTCTTCAGTTTTTGTTTTGTTTTGGTGCCAGGAATTGAACCCAGAGGTACTTAACCACTGAGGCACATCCCCAGCCCTTTTTACTTTCTATTTTGAAACAAGGTTTTACCAAGTTGTTTAGGGCCTTGCCAAGTTGCTGATTCTGGTTCTGAACTTTAGATCCTCCTCCATTAGCCCCCTGAATTGCTAGGATTACAGGCAAAGGCCATCATTCTCAACAGGTATCTCTTTCTGTAGGTGTACTTATTTCCTTTGGATATATATCCAGGAGTGGTATAGATGGATTATATGGTACTTCCATTTTTCGTTTTTTCAGGAAACTGTTTACTGTTTTTATAGTGGCTGTGTTAATTTACATTCCCAACCACAGCTTATAAGGGTTCCTTTTTTTTCCTTATCTTTAGCAGCATTTGTTATTTTCAGGGTTTTTGTTGGTTTTTGTAATATACATAGTCACTGGGGTGATGTAGTTTTGATTTGCACTTTCACAATGAGAAATGATATGAGTACTTTTCAAATATTTATTGGCCATTTCTGCTTTTCCCTTCTAGAAGTGTCTGTTGAGATCATTTGCCTATATTTTTAATTGCATTACCTGTTTTTTGTCATGAAGTTTTTTGAATTCTTTATATATTCTGTTTATTAACCCCCTGTCAGATGAATTGTTGCCCAATATTTTTTTCTGTTCTCTAGGGTGTATCTTTTCTCTGTTGTTTCCTATGCTGTACAGAAGTTTTCTAGTTTGACGTAATCTCATTTGTCAAAGTTTACTTTTTTCCCCTATGCTTTAGAAGTCCTATGCAGAAAAATAAAATTGTTGCCTGTGTTAATACATTGAAGTGTTTACCTTCTGCTTTCTTCTGGTAGTTTGAGAATTTCACTTCTTATATATTGATCCATTTTGAGTTGACTTTTGTACAGGGTGAATGAGAAGAGGCAAACTTCTTTTGCACATGGATATTCAGTTTCTGTAGCACCATTTGTTAAAGGTTATAATTTTTAAAATACATGTTTTTGGCACCTTTGTTGAAAATCAGTTGGATGTAGATATGTGGATTTATTTCTGGGTTCTTTATGCTGTTCCAAACAGGAGGTTCAAGTGAGTGCTGCATGCTTCTGTTCAGTTATCTTACCAGTCTCCTCAAGTTTAAGGTTTCTGGTTCTAATTCACACACACACACACACACACACACACACACACACACACACACACACATACACACGCACACTCCAGCATTTTTCACACCTTTTCTCCCCAGTACTAGAGATTAAAAACAGGTGGATTTTACAACTGAGCTACATCCTCAACCCTTTTTATTTTTTTATTTTAAGACAGTATCTCGCTAAGTTGTCCAGACTATTCTTGAACATGGGATCCTCCCTCCTCAGCCTCTCAAGTAGTGGGGATTACACTTGTATACCATGGAATGAGGCCTTTTCCTCATCTTCTAATGAATTTACAAAGTTGAAATATAAATGCTCCACTTCAGAAGAACTGCTGAGAAGTAAATGATCAAGTCTAGAATTTTAGAATCTTATTTGGGAAATTTTAAATCATTTAAAAAATGTGCTAATGGTTTGAAGAAATAGTTGATAGTTTATTTGAAGTTTTATTCAGCTGCTAACTAACTAAAACCTAATCTCTGTTTATATATATATTCTGAAATCTGTACAGTAGTCTGATTTTGGAAAAATAATTCACTTTTATCAGATGTGTGTGTGTGTGTGTGTGTGTGTGTATCCTTATTCATATAATTGTTTTACCTCTTTTCTAAAAACAGGAAGTATCCTATCCTAGCATAGGAAAGTGTTAGCATGAACTTAAGAGTTCACAACACTCATTCTCTGTTGCTTAGGAAGTTAGCATTGCAAAAATGAGGGAGATATTCATTGTTGGGGAATCATACTTAGAAGACCAATTATCTCAAGATATTAAATAACTAAACACAATTTAAGACATTTTGACTGATAGGATTATATATTCTTCTTAGATCCCTTATTTGTAGTGAAAAACTAATACCTACTTTGAGTAAACTTAGGAAAAAATGAATTTGAAATACATTACTGCTATTTGTAGTTATTAACCCATAAGCAAATCTTATGACAGTCTCTCAATGGTAATAAATAATAAGAAAAGGGACTTACATGATCAATTAGTTCACGAACCATTCCATTCCACTGTCCATTGGCATCATCCTGGGCTCCATATTTCCCATCCTCCACAAGTCTAATCTCATACGTAAAGCCAAGGATTGTAGATAATTCTCTGAGGAGATCAATGCAATAGCCCTCAAATCGATCATTCCCATAGAGAGGTTTGTCAGACTTCTTAAACAGGACATAAGGTTCTTCCTGGAAACATTGAATATGAACGAAGGAGATATGATTAATCATGAAACATAGCATCCTAATGACAGGGCTACTTGAAAGACAGAAAAATTTGCATTAATTTAAGACAGCCGTCAATTTATGCTTCTAATTGTATTTAATGTAGTTTGAAATATTAAGAATGGAGACATGTGGATCATTTAGGAAATGTTTGTGATTCACAAAAGAATGTTTGGCTATAAAAATCCCACCACAGGTATATAATTAAAATATGACATCTTATACCATGTATTACGTTAATCAAAATAAATAATAAACTGTGACATGTGATGCTTTCTGTAGAGTATATAATATTTAATTTCACCATAATTATAATGTCCAAATTTGAATTATGCCACTTAAGCAATATCTAGTATACTGTTTCAGTGAGGCCTATGAATGAAATGAATGAAAAAAAATCATTGACTAATTGCATACTCTGTGTTAAGAATTGGAGTGGTACGTACCTCGTATGTATGTGTACTCTATCCTAAAATATGAAAATTATAACAATTTTTATATTAAATTATAAGATGAAAAGTGGCAATTACTTTAAAATATAGAGAAAGAAACTAACACTTATCAAGTGATCATGCATTCATCCAAAGTCACTTTAAGGAGCCAGCCCCTTTTCTATCTAAGACAAATAATTGAACAATGAAGTTTATAATATAGGGAAAGAAACAATACATGCTTAAACAAATAGGACATGTAACTTCAGATGCTAAGTGTTGCAAAAACATAAAATATGTCAATAGGATGAAGAACAACTGAAAGGTACTTGGGAAGATAAGACAACACAAAACCAAGTAATATACCTGGAAGTCTTTTCTGAAGAGGCAAGAGATAAGATAAGATGGAACCTAAAACATGAGAGATGGATTCTAGCCCTTTGAAAATCTGAAAAAATAACATTTCAGATCAAGGACACAGAAAGCAAAAAGCCCTGAGATTTGTATGACATTGGAGAGTTCCAGGAAAAAGACAATAGCCATGACTGTGACTAATGTCACATCCAGTAAATAAGGGAGCTGAGCAGATGAGAACGAAAACTCTGAGGAAAACAACCCTATGAGTCTCTAACAAAACAGGTCTTATGAAAATCTGTAAGTTTGAGTGCAAAGAACATTAGAATATTTTATTGTGGGCACATGGAACATGGTATAGCTGACTGTGCTAGAGCTCTGCTTATTCATTATTCTCTCCCCTCTGGCTCCTATAAATCATGTATCTTTTTAATATCTATAGACTGTTGTCTTTTTCAGAATGTCAAATAGATGGAATCATATCGTATGTAGCCTTTGCAGATGGGTTCGTTTCACTTGGTAGTATGCATTATGATTCCTCAAAGTCCTTTCATGGCTTGACAGCCCATAGCTCATTTATTTTTAGTGTGGAATAATATAACATTCTTTGGATGTACTATAGTTTATTTGTGCACTTACCTACTAATGAAAAAAAAATTGGTTGCTTTTGAGTTTTGGCAAATATACACAAAACTACTTTATATACATAAATGTTCTGGGTTTTGTATGGATATGAATTTTCAATTCCAAGGGCATGATTTCTGGATCATATGTTAAGACTATACTTAGTTTTATAAGAAACTACCAAACTCTTACAAAGTGGCTGTATCATTTTGAATTCCCACCAGTGATGAAGGAGAGTCTTATTATTCCATATCCTTACCAATATTTGTTAATGTAAATATTCTGGATTTGGACCATTATAAATAGTATGTGAAACATCTCTTTTTTTTAATTGTTATTCCCTAACGACCTATGATGCTAGTATCTTTTCATGTTTCAAAATAGTTTTACTAGGACTATTTTGTGGTCATTTGAATGTTAGAGAGTTTACATTTCTCAGCTCATAGTTATGAAGAGGTGAAGAACAGATAAGAAGAGACAAATGGGTTTGAACCTATATTTTCTAAATTTCATGATACATAATTTTCAACTATTCTGTATTGCTTGAACACCATCAATTCATTTGGGAGAGAATCATACATGCTAGATTCTTATATGGAATTATTTCAAACATAGTAATCAGAAACCTATAATTACATTCAAAACTAGATATTGAGGTTTAATACAAAAGTAAAAAGACTGTTAGGATCAGGTCTGAGTTTTATGTAACTTATGACCACAAATCAAATTTATTTCTTAAGGCTACATAGAATACTACAAATATGACAGACGTAGTGTCTTTTCAACCTAGGGAACCTGTAAGTTAGAGAACACATTTCTGTACATCACACTTTAAATGCCCTTGTTGTCTTGGAAGGAAAAGAAGTAAGCAGTACTCTTGTACTGGGTATTTACATTCCAGGCAATTCAAGTGTCTTTTTCTGGTACTCCTACAATAACTTTTGAGTTACTTTACCATAACACTTACCACATTGAATAGAGAGAGTAATTTATACATATTTCTTCTTAACTAGACTTGAGCAATTTGTCCAGCAAAACAATGAGTTAACTTTACATCAAAAGCACCAATTAGATAAATTTATATTGAAAGCACCAAACATACTACAAATAAAATGACTGCTGAAGTGAATTGAATGGCCATAGATTACTATGGTCAACTGGGGAAAGGATAGAAACTTAAATTTGAAGGCAAAAATTGTGAGACAGGTGTATACCTCTACTAGGTTCAGGTGTGGTGACATCAATCCTCAGATCCCTAATCCATATGCAGAAGATTAAAGACCTGAGAAAACACCACATTCCCCTGAAGAAGACGTGAAAGTCTGAGGACACCAGATTGGTAGAATGGCAATCAAATGAAGCATATAGGCATAGTAGATAAAATACTTCATACTTTGGTCTTGGCTATCTTATTATTTATAAATAAATAAATAAATGGGTTTTTAAAAAAATTTTAAAGGCACAAAGATGGACAAGTTGTTAAGCTCCATGCACTAAGCAATAGCACTAACATTTTCAAGTACTTTTATGTGCCAGATTAAGTGCTTCACTTTAATTAATTTTTATCTCATAACAGCTAGGTAAAATCATTAATATTACTATCTTCGTTTTACAGATGAAGAAACTGAAAGAAAGGTGCTGTTGTGGTTTAGATAGGAGGTGTACCCCAAAAGCTGCTGTGTTAATACAGGAGATAAAATGAGAGCTGTAACCTAATTAGTGGATTCATCTACTTGAGAGAGTAGTCAGTTGAAAGGATGGTCATACTAGGTGACAACCACAGGTAAGTAGGTGTGGCTGGAGATATCAGGTCATGGATGATAAATATCATGGTTTATATTTTATCCCTGATGCTTCTCTCTTTTCTTCTCTCTCTCTCTCACTGCCCACCCCCACTGATTCTCAGTTGCCATGAGCTATTTTCCTTCACTGTGACATACGGCCTGACTTTGGGTCCAGAACAATAGTTAGTCCACCATGGACTAAGACCTCTGAAATCATGAGTCAAAATAACCTTTTCCTCTTCTAAGTTGTTCTTGTCAGGTGTTTTGGTCGTAGTGATGAAAAACTGACTAATGTTAGTGTTAAGTTATTTTTTCCCTTGCCTATGGTTAACTGCCTCCCTATAACCCAGGTACTCGAACTGCTGGACCACGTACCACCATACTGTGCTTCCTCCATTAAATATATTTTGATGATAATTTCCAAACTTTATATGAATGCAAAATTGTACATTGCTCATTATATAACTGAAAATATGTTGTATGCTTTTATGGGATTTTTAATCAACTGGGAATAGCTACTGGGTTGTAATGCATGCAAAATAGTACTGCTTGAACAATGTAATCAAGCAACATTGTAGAAGTGAATAAGAAGTCAATATGTAATCCAGAAAATTCATTTTCTATATAAGAAATGATCACCTTTCTAAATAAAAACATATCTTTTTAAAATGGAGGTACTGTTAAAATTTCTGAAAACAGCACATAGTAATCCCATCAGAATTAGTTAACAATGTTTAGAAGTTAGAGGTTGTTTAAGACTGTATGAGGTATATAAGGAATATATATGTGTAAGGAATGAAAATACAGCAAAATAATTCAAAGTTATTATGGTATTTAAATCTTATTAATCCAATTTTCCTACTAGTCATCCTACCTATTAATTTGATTTTCTTCATCTATAAGCAAGCAAGAGCTTCTGTCATAGGCAAATACATTTTTTGATCCCTGAGAGATAAAAAAAAAAAATACCACTTAAATATATGTTTTAAACAGCTTTGCACACCATAGGAGAAAAATATACATGGCCTGAATGCATCTTTTTAGTATTTATGGATCTCCACCATGTCAAGTATTACTTTTCTCATATTTAATTCTGATAAGTAAGACACAGTTTTCCAGCTGTGATTCCTATCTCTAGCTACACTGTGTCACAAGATAGTTTTACATCAAGTTATGACTCTGCTTTAAACTCCCTTTCTCTGTTTCACATGGCACAAGGATAAATAATAACCTCGTGTAAGAAAAAGAAAAATGATACCAGAAGCAATTACTGTATCACAGACTGAGTTCAATGAATAATATGATAAAACTCCCCTGGGCAACTTTACTGATTTCTCATATAGTCTTAAATCTGCACATCAGCATTTGCTAGAGGTAAGGCACTTCATTCTACTGGCATCCGTAATAAGGAATTTTCAGCATTTCTACTATCCACCCCAGTGTAAGAAACCCACCAATAACTCATGTATTTTTATCTGCATTAGACTGGGAGTTGGCATAGAATGAATCTAAAATGAAGTTTTGAAAAAGTAAAATATGTTTTAAGGTTGAAAGGAATAAAATGATTTAAATATAATAAAACTTTTAATCAGTTTAATGTATTTAACTCAGACATCCCTCTGCTATTATCTAAATAGTTCAGATTTTCTTTTTCATGTGTTCCTGAACTCTCTTGTCTTACTTATGCTATTCACAACATAGAGACATAAGGACATAAATTAATTTTAACATGCTATATACAAAATAGCTGTTTAAGACTAAACCAATTAATGTAATTTTATTTAAAACTATATTGAATTTCTACTCTTTTCCAGCACTCCTATAGAGGTTAGGAATACCACAGTAAACAGTGAGAAACAAAACAATACAGAAAAATCCTCGCCTTTATGAAACTTCCAATATAGAGATGAATTTAAAATGTCCACATATTATATGCTACACATTATTACTTTCTTGTATGTGCTGCTTCACTAGAAACAGAGAACTTTCATAGAGTACATTTTTGAGAGACAGTACTGTGAGTTCTGTTTTAGAGTGTTCTGATGAATTCCAGAACATGTGACACTGTGACCCTCAAATTATTCGTATGGGAAAATAGATATTCAGGTACCCCCAGTCTGGTTCTGATTTACCCTTATGACCAAAAAATCTTTTATAAAATTTGTTTTCTACTACTACCAGTTGAAAATGTAGATGCTTACAGGTATCAAAATATTTAAAAGGTACTATCAATGCTACTTAATTTTTCCTTAATTAATAAAAGGAGCTGAAAAAGCAAAACACTTTTAAAAAACAACATTCCTGTAGCCCATATGAAAAGCACATAATGGTTACAATAAAAATAAAATAAGGTTGTGGAGATTAAAACAAAACTGAACAGGTTATATTTTTCTAAGTCTCATTTATTTCCTTCTATTTTCTGAAGCTTCTATCCACAGTGTCTGGGTCCTGTCACTACCCTCCCACTGAAAGCAGTAAGTCACAAATAACAATGAAGCAAATTGGATTTTCAAGACTGTGTAAATCAAGGAAGGCTTAAGGCTGAAGTTGGTTTGAAGGTGTAAGGCTGCTAAATGGGCAGCATGAAATCTGGGCAATGATGCTGTGGAAGTTAGTTGGGCTCCTGGAAGGGAGTCAGCTCATAAAAACAATGGAATTTACATCTTAACAAAAAAAAAAAAAAAAAAAAAAAGGACTTCAACATCTTACTAGTGTGTGTTCAAGAGAATGCAAAGTGTGGAATCACACCTTTTAAAGGAGATTAAGGATAATAAGACATTACCAAGAACAGCAATACTAAGGAGATGGAATAAAGGGTAACCTGGCCTTTCTACTTATACCACATTCTACTTCAATTTCTCCAAAACTTCTCTTGTCATCTTTCCCTCACCCAAGCACTAGGGTTAAAAATTTGAAAATAATTCAGTAATGATTAGTTGTTTTCTTAACATTCTTTTCGATCTTGTCTAATGCTATTTTTATTTCATTACAATCAACTGAAGATCCTTATCGGGTCAAATTCTTCTGGGTAAATTTAATTTTTGAGTAAATATTTTATTGAATAGCAAAAACATCCAAGAAATTTTACTAATGCTGATAAAGAAATACAAGCAGGAAAAAGAGAGATTTTTCAACAAAGATGAATATTTCTTTAACAAATAAGTACAAACTCATTATACAAATGTGACCATAGCCTATTCCTCTGGTGTAATGAGCAAAACTTCTCCATAGATTTACAGTTCATAATGCATATTTTGACCAGATGGAGAACAAACAGCTTGTAATAATAAGAAATGATCCCAATACTAGTAGATGTTTACAGTTGGCATGTTTACAGGTTTTAAATGACTACCACCTTTCAGATCTATAAATAAAAATGGACCTAAAAGTGACTTATAAGTGAAAGTCTAAACTCCAGAAAGGATCAGTAAATTACCAGGTTTCAGAAATTTGCATACTTTTAGATTTTATTTGAAGTTTAACAAGTTTCATATAGACTTCTGCATTAGATAACTTCATGCTAAAATATAAGTGTAGACTATTTTAGTGCATTAATCCATTCATTCATATACCACTACATCCATTCATGAATTCATAAAACAAATATTTTATGTAAGTGTGTATATAGATTAAAAGAAACCAGAACATTTTCTCATAAAGACTAAGTCTAAATATTTTCAACTTTCTGGATGATACAGTCACAACTACTTAAATCTATCTTTATAGAGTAAAAGCAGGCCTAGAAGCATTCAGTAAGATGACAAGGTTGCAAACAAGTTTTGATAACTCTAGAATTTAATAGACATCTACAACAGTTAGGGGATCTTTTATGAGGAGAAACAAAAAACAAAATTTTAATAAGAGGCCTCCTTTTAAAATAACAAACTTGGTAGTAATGTTCATATAACATTGTGAATATACTAAAACCCATGGGAATGTATGCTTTAAACTGGTTAAAATGGTAAATTTTATATTATGTGAATTCTACTTTGATACAAAACAAAACAGCATGTGTTCAGTTCTCTGGTTTTAGTTTGTGAAATAGTTTATTAAGAAGAAAAAATAAACTAAAATGTGTCCTGTATCCATCAAGTGCTCTGATATACTATATACACAATATAATTATTATTTTTAATAAACAAAAGAACATATTGAGTGTAAGCCCTCAGTATAATTGTTTAAGGAAAACTTGTATGTTATGTCCAACTCCGAGGTAACTATTTAAAACTAGCCAATGCCTAGGATTATATTTTACTCATGTTATGGAAAATTATATTTATTCTATTAATTTTATCAGACTAACTGCTAACAGCAGTTCATTATTTTCCACTGACAGTCTCATTCACAAGCTGTATAGAACTTCTAAATGGAGTCTTCCAACACAAATTTACTCTCTTATTATTCAAATGTAATAAGGAATAATTATTTCCCTTAATTCTGTCTAAAACTCTCCCACATCTTTTCCTTATTGGTGCTTCTTCTCAACACTGGAAGTTTAATGTGTAATAGTAACAATAAAATAATTTCCCTCTAAGAACAGATTTGTGGTGGCTATTTATGGTTCAGTAAACTTCAATAAGAAAATTAATAAATTTAGACATAATTTTTCAAATCTCTTATTTTTTTTTCCATTTTCATGTAAGAATATGATTTTCCTTTTAAATTTCAAATTATCATCCAATAAGTCTGTCTTTGCTTCTTCTCTGATTATTCTATAGAGTAAAAAATTCAGTCATATTAGTATCTATCTAGTAAGTCATTCACTCATTAAAAATCACTTAACAGATTTACAAAATGTTCCAGGCATTGTTCTATGTCATAAAGATGAAAGGACTAATAAGTCATGATATCCAGTGCTTAAGAAGCATAATAGTCTAGGGCAAGAAAAAGGAAAGTTAACAGTTAAGTATAATACAGCCACAAGGAAATAGCTTTTAAATTCAGCTCTTAGTTCTGGCTGTATATTAAAAATTTTTAAATGATTTTTTTTAACAATTAAAAACAGCTAAAATTAGAATACTGAAGTCTCAGATCTACCTCCAGTGATTCTGATCTAATGCATAAAGGGAGACACCCCAGCATCATTTTTAAAGAAAAAAAAAAACAAAAAACAAAAAAAAACTTCCTGTGTGGAAAGCAGTGACAGAGGATGGGAGAGCCCTGACTGAGATGGAGGTCTCTGATGACCTAATGTCTGTGGCATGTTTGGTATCTGGGAATGTTTCTGTGCAAGGGCACAGGATGCTTAGCTGCTGGGCAAATGCACTTGCAAGAGGAGACTCTGTGTAAGAGTTCTACCAGCTTTGACCTTGACCTCAGACACATGGCTCCTAGAAATAGAGGAATTCTTTTTTTTTGGTATTCTTTTATTTTATTTTATTTTATTTGTTCTAATTAGTTGTATATGGCAGTAGAATACATTTATACATTTTGATAGATCATACATAAATGGGAGTGTAATCTCATTTTTCTGACTATATATATTGCAGGATCACATCAGTCATGCAGTCATACATGTACATGAGGTAATATGTCTGTTTCACTATATTATCATTCCTTCCCCCAACCCCTTCCCCTCCTTTCACTTCCTTCTATCTAGAGAAACTCTTTCTCTCTTTTTTTTTTTTTTTTTTTAACATCAGGAAGCAGGGTTTTATTCTGCTAGATAACCACACAATGTTTCACCAGCTCTGCTTCTCCTGTTCCTGCCCACTTTACAACTTTTAACAAAGGACTTTCTTGAGAGCTACACAAAACTCCTAACATTGCACTTTGTAACTGTGGATTGCAACTGTGCAAAAGCTACACAGATGTACTAGTTTCTGTAACTTTCCTGAATAAAAAGAATAATGCTTGCATAGTCTTTAACCTGGTAATGAGACATATATAGATAAAGATTACTGGCATAACTCTTTAGATATGCTTCCTAATCAGAGGGCAAAGTTCCACCTGATCCCAGCTTAATCTTCAAAATCTATGTTTGTGAGTCTTTATTTTCCTGATCCCCCTTTTCCCCTCACTGAAATTGTGAGTTTGGCCTTTCTGACCACAGCATTCCTAAATGGTTTTACTGTGCACTTGGGTCAACTTCAGGGGTGTGTGATGTGGGAAGTAGCACAAGGCCCAACAGTTCAAAGGCTCAGTAGTTGAGAATAGAAGTGTTTTATGCTCTGTTGGTCCCTTTTGAAATTCTTAATAATTGCTTTGTATTTTAAAAACTCATTTTCATTTTGCAATGGGGAGAGAAATAATGTGGCTGGTCTGATGTGCAGTCAGAGAAGAGAACTACTAAATTAAACAAAGAAGTGGAGAATATGGTAATAGTTTAGAGAAAATGATTCATGTGAATGTTGGAAAGTATACATGGTTCTGTATGACATGTGAAAAAGACTGCCAAAAAAATACTTAGAAAAAGAAAAAGTGTGTGAAGCAAAAAAAGATAGGGCGATACAAGATCATGAAGTCCTAATTCAGGAAACACTTATTCCTACAAGTTCTGAAAAGTTATCTAGATAAAATTACTGTTGACTATCATTCTTTGAACTCATTTCCTGCTTAGAATGGCATTCCTTTTCCTCAGATTATGGGTAAGCCTCTACCTAACACCAATTTTTGTATAAGAAATGAGGTGGAATATATTTTGCCAAATGACTCAAAAGTAGAGTTTTCAATCATTAAGTTTTTGCTTTACTTTGTTTTGTTTTAATTCATTGTAACAATTTGAGCTTAGAGGTTCACTGGTCTCAGAAAGGAGCATCCAGTGCTGACCATCCTCTGGGGGCATTGTGTATCTCCACAAAGTGTGGAAACATACAGATAGAAAAAAATATGTTAGAGGAAACCTACTCTCTGGCACTCCACCCTCATCGCATTCAAAGTTATCAGACACTGGCAAACCAACCCTTCAATGTTCCTTGAATATGCCTGTAAAACAGCATCCAGGTCAATGAGGATTAACTTTCAGCTAAAGCCCTTGGTAATCATTAAAAATTTTAAAAAGTTTATTGAGTAGCTATCATTTGAAGAGAATACTCTGGTTTACAACAGAATTACTTCTCTCAAGTAACTTTTATCTAGTTGGGAATAGCAAACCTGCACAGAAAATAAATGTAAACTAATAACAAAAGTTTTCATATAAGTGCCTGAGGAGTATATCATATAAATAAAAGCATCTTTCTGTTCCAGAGAGAAGGGAAAGTGAAACTGTCTCAAGGTAGTCAGATAAACCATCCCAGAGTAAATGCTATCAGAAAAAAAAAAAAAAAAAAAGAGGTGGGGGATTGTAGAATGATTATAAATTAGATAAATGGAGAGACGTAAGAAAGATATTTCAAGAAAAATTAATTGATAAAATATATAGAAAAAAAATACTGGGACATAGCCTGAAAAAGAGGAACAGTAGCTACTAAGAGAAATATGTCAATGAATATTTTAGAAAGTCCTTTGAGAAAATAATAAACAAGAGCACCATTTGTCTTGTAAGTAACGTGCTAATAGATTGTGATTGTCCCACTGGAGCTCTGAGAGTACCATTTGTTATGCTAAATTTTTGTATTAACTTTGAGTCCATTAAATATCATCACTTTCTGATAATTTTGAGCAGGGAAATTTGTTAGATATTTTATACATTTTATATCTCCAAAATGAACACATTTCAGGTCACATGTTATTTTCATTCTGATTTTAAAGATTTGGTAACTTGCTCAAAATAAATGAACTTCTGGTGGCAGACTCAGGATTCAAATCTATATTTTCTGATTTCCATTTGTCCCTTCAATTTGCAAACCTTACTCATAGCTCCTTTTTGAGTTTTATATTCAATTCAGATACCAAAGGTTATCTAAGTGTAAAAAGGATCTGATCCTCTGCTAACCATTGGTAGGATAAGCAGTTCACAAATTTGCCGATATAAGAAAATTTCACCATAACAAAACTTAAAGGCTTTTAGTATAATTTAGTATTTTTCCACTGTGTATTCTGCTAAGTAAATATGTCACAGATTTTAAGAAAAATGCTGTATTTAAAATTTTTAGAAATTCTACATATCTGTAACTCCTTAAGATATTCACAATACACATTAACATATTAAAGATTTACTATAAAGAAAAATAGTGCTTGACCACTATTTTCTAAAATCTACTTAACTGCAAAATTCTTTCAGGATATGCCTGTATGATGCACCTATCAGAACTGTAGAGCATGACCTGAAATTGTGATGTAACCTAATAGTAATCATGAAATGGTATCGCTACAGGACAAAGAAAATACACACTGTGTAATGAAAGTAGTGCTTTGTTTCTGATCAAGATCAGAGAACACTATAATTGCTAGCAACAGCAAATTTGAAAGTTTGAGATAGCAAACAAAAATTTATATATTAGGAATACAAATCTGTAGTCGACATGAAAATAAATGGTCTTTGTCTCTAATTATATTTGAGTGAGTCATAAAATATTTTTCACATAAACTGAAATGTTTTCCAAAAAGCTATGTGGCAAAGGCACTTTTTCCTAATAGTTCACAGATGAAGTACTAAACAATATAGTTTTATTCAAACAAGGTGGAATAAAAAATTGCATGAGGTTTTTGTTTCGATTTCACAGATCAAGAATCAGGGGGTTGGGGTTATGGCTCAGTGGTAGAGCACTTGCCTAGCATGGTGTGAGGCACTGGGCTCAATCCTCAGCACCACATAAAAATAAATATAAAATAAAGTTTAAAAGTGTTTAAAAAAAAAAAAGAATCATACATAGAACTGTAGCCAAAAAAGCTGAAAACAAAATTTATAGAACTCAGGTTAAGAACATTGATTTGGTTTAGGCATCTGATTAATGACACTGTGTATAAACTTCCTGAGAAGCACATCTAATGAAATAATTGATAAATAGATAAGAACATTAGACTCATTATTCTGGATTTGTAGGCAAAATACACTCTTTTCAGTGATTCCAGAAAAGCAAAATGTATGAGTTTTCTACCAGGAGAAGAAGTCTCTCTTTCTTTTTAAATTATTGTGATGGGGTTAAATTGGACTTAGGATATACAATCTATCATTAAGAGCAAAAAATAAATCTCAAAGAGAAGCAATTAGGAATCAATGTCAAATAATCAGGTGGTAGCTGAAAACACAAAGATCAGAACCGGGAAATGAGATATACATCAGAAAATGAAGTTCAGTTTGAAGCACCTGATTTTATTTGTCTTAAATGTTTCACGGTTGTCATCTTACAAACATCATTCCCCATATGTACGAAGGACTTTTGAACCTGACTCAAAGCATAGTGCAAACAGTCCCTGACATAAAGATGGTTTGACTTACATTTTTTTTAACTCCTATAATAGAAAAACAATACATACTTAGTAGAAATTGTCTTTTGAATTTTGAATTTTGAGTATTTCCTGGGTTGGCAATTTGCAATATGATATCTAACAAAAACTGGGGAGTGGCCACCACAGATCTCAACTAGCTGCACAATCACAACACAAAAAACACACACTCCGTTGTGTACTGTGTTGCTAAACTGTGATGTTTTAAGTCAGCTCTATTAAATGCATTTTTACCTAGGATATTTTCAAATAATCATGGATTCCTTATTATAGTAAATCAAGAAAAATCTATATATTTCTTTCTATCCCAGACTCTTTTTATCTTGCTTGAAAACTCTGAATTTATATTTTATTCTCAAGCCAAATGGCATACAATAGAAAAGAAGCAACAAAATTAATACTAGGAGTGGGGAGAAATGTGCACTGAAGAAAACATATTAAAAACACACATTTTTTCTAAAGGAATAATCACACCAATATGCATGAGCTAAGCACCACTTTTTGTAGTATCTCAAAATCTCATCTCCAGCCTAGACCATTATTCTGAGCTCTGGAACTATATATGTATCTACCTGCCACCTAGATAAATATACTACAAGAAAATTAAATATAATATGTTCAAAATTAAATTCTTCTTATATTACCCCAATTCTACTATTTCTAGTTTAATTCCATTTCTAGTCTTGTTTACTGGAAAAATGACTTTCTAACTCTGTCCTCCTCTTAAACTTCAATTTGAAAATCAAGTATCCCTCATTCTCCATATATCTTAACAAATCCAATTTCCATCTCCTACCCTTTCAGATATCACCACAGTTCAGACCTCATCAATGTTCACTATTGCAATATTCTCTCAGCTGTTCTCACCAAATTTTGTCTCATGAACTACAATTCCACTTCTAATACCAAAAGGGATTCTTTAAAATCACAACTTGATCATGTTGTTCACATACTTAAAATCCTTCAAAATTGCCTCATTATGAATATCGTAAAAACTAAATTCCTTCACTAGACCTACAAAGGCCTCCTGCCTTGCTGTTGCCTGCTTGCTCACACCTATCGATCACCTCTCCCCTACATCTTCTGTGCTCCATGAGTAATGGACTACTTACAATTATTCATATACTCTGAACTCCTGTATTCATCTGTGCCTTCAAACATATTTTCCCCACTGACTACAATGCTTCCTATTCCTTCTTTACCTTATAGACTGGTAGTCCTAAAGCAAATGTTTCTCAAGCATTGGTGGAATGTAAGTACTACCTGGCTCTACCAACTCCCTACCAAAGTAGTTCTGAGGTTATATGTAAGACAAAAACTCAAAACGGTAAAAGTAATACTAACAGAGTCTTGGTAAAACCTGCAAGCATATTATCCAGATATGTAGAAAATATCATCCATATAATCGAATTGATAGTTGGTAGGCAATGTTATAAAATCATGGGATGGGGGCATGGACGTGGCACCAAAAAGAATTTCATTCTACTCAGGATATAAAGCATGTTGTGGACTAGTCTAGAGAAATAAATTGTGCAAGCAGAGTGAAGAGAGTTGGTGATGAATTCTGATTTAAAAAGAAGAAAGGACTATTGGAATGGAAAAATGTAGGTCCAAAATTCCATCTGTTTTCTTGTTGGGATATGGTTGGTGCCACTGTCCACTGTAATAGTGTGAGACCCTGGGCAAAGCAGGGCACTCAGATCAGTTTACACACATGGCTGGAAGCTGTGACTGTTTTTTAATTCTTAAGTATAGGCAGCATTATATGACAATTTATAAGGGAATGTATGGGAGAAAATATTCTTTTCTCACCTATATCATCAGATTCATGGATGAAACCTCTATAGTAAGAGTCAGATTAGCAAAAGAAAAACATACACATTTATTACATATAAGTTTTATAGAATCACATAAACTTAAGTAATTTTTTTCTTTGCTTAGGTTTGATGAAATGTAGACAATTATGGAAAAATGATTGGAGGACAAAGGGTATGATCTATTGGTAACTAGTGGAGAATGTAACAATGATTGTTCGGATTCTTCTCTGTGAGCCATTACTTCAGAGATAAGAATGTTCCTTTTCTGAGGGTGCAGGGAGGGCACCTCATGAATAAAAACCATATGACCCTGCTTCTGGGGAGTACAGAAGGTCAGGAAGTAACCTTCCTAAATTTTCTTAAACACCAACATGCCATATGTTGGATAGTGTGTCCTGAACCCCCTCAAGACCTTTCTTGATCATTTTAAAAAAACTGATGCAGACCAATTAAGGCCACAGGAATCCAAGAAGTCTTGGGGCTTTTGAGGAAGTTTTAAAACAAATTTGTTCTCCTGGTCAAATGTCCTTGTTCAGTACCAAACAGAAAACTGGATTGATTTCAGTCCATTTATGGGGAACTACTCATTCTCTCTTGCCTTGATCCTGGCTGAAGGAGAAATTGGTTCTAACTGGCTGTGGATTCATAGAGATTAAGTATCATGCTAAAATTCACAAATCTAAATTAATGTTTGAAAATAACCCAAATTGTTTTCTCTTCTCTTTTTTCCATTTTTGTTGAGGTATAATTGACAAATAAAAACTGTATAAGGTATACAAAGTGATGTTTTTAATACATGTTAGTATTATGAAATGGCCATGATAATCAAACTAATTTACATCCATCATTTCATATACTTACATTTTTGTTTGTGTGGTGAGAACACTTAAGATATAATCTCTTATCAAATGTCAATATGTAATACATTATTATCAACTATGTCATCATGTTGTACATTAGGTCTCCAGAACTTATCACGTAACTGAAAACTTTAACCCTTTGACAACATTTTCCATTGCTCCTATCTTCTGAAACTTGGTAAGCACCCTTCTTTTTGTTTTTATGAGTTTGACTTTTTAGTATTCTCTTATATGTGAGATCATGTAGTATTTGTCTTTCTGTGTCTGGCTTATTTCGCTTAGCACAATACTCTTCAGATTCACCCATGCTTTACCTTTTTGACTGCAAACAGATATATTTGCATCACTCAGACAACAAACTTCAGAATTCCTTTCAGAAACTTAGTGACACAAGTAATAGATATATAGATATATTATTTGTGCTGCATAGATGGAAGGGCTAGATCCTCCCACCCCCAGCAAACACTACAAAGTATACTTCACCTGTTGGTCCTCACATACATAGAGTTCATATTGCTCTTAATAGTGCCTTACTGCATATTTGAAAGAAAATTTTAGTGAAGCTTCTAACATCCAGACAAAACAGAGAAAATAGAACAAAATTAAGGAAAAAAACAAAATAAAGAATAGATGAAAACTGTATAAAAGAGTTATTGTGAATCAATACTGTTTAATAAACTTGTAAAAAAGTTCTTGGAAATTAGTTATATAACAAACATAAAGCAAATGATGGGTTAGAAGACACAGTTGAGGAAGTCCTATAACAGAATAAAAAACAAAAGAACTTGAAAATTCATGATATAAGCAGAGGGTCATTAAAATTATTCAGGGAGATTTCAACAATACTAATGCCAGGTTTCATCAATTAAATTAGAATATCTGAGTGTGGGACCTGGGCAACACTGTTTAAAACAAACAGAAAACAAACTAACAAAAGCAAATGTTTATGTCGTTCTGGAAGTTTAACAACCAGTTAACAGATATCCAGTGAGAGACAGTGAGAAATGGTGGAAAAGAAATCATCAAATTAAATATTAAGGAAGCATCTCAGATTTCATAAGATGTGAAATTCCCAAGTATGATGAATAAAGAGACATCTGGGCATGGTGGCCCACACCTGTAGTCTCACTGGCTCTGAAGGCTGAGGCAGGAGGATTGGGAGTTCAAAGCCAACCTCAGAAATTTAGTGAGGCACTTAGCAACTCAGTGGGAGACCCTGTCTCTAAATAAAATACAAAAAAAAAAAAAAAAAAAAGAACTGGGCATGTGCCTCAGTGGTTGAGCATCCCTGAGTTCAAACTCTAGTACCAAAAAAAAAAAAAAAAGAATAAAGAGACAATGTTGGAACTGTCCATAGGAAAGAATAATATAGGATATAAGAAACATACATACAGATTTCAGAAAGCAGAATGACATCTTAACAACTATAACAATAGGAGATGCAATGGAGTAGTTTCCAAAGAATTAAACTTACAGAGGGCAAGGATTTTAGAAATATGAGATCTAAAATTTTTATCCTCCTGTAATTTTTCTCAGGATGCTCTTACTGCCTGGATTGTAATAAAATGAGAGGATAATTCAGAAAAATTGGAAACATAAGATTTGGAAAGAGTTAGGAATAAATCTCAGTGATAGAATGCATGTCTAAAATATGTAAGCCTTGGGTGTCATCTCTGGTTATTATGGTTTGGATGTGAGATGTCCCCCAAAAGCTCATGTGTGAGACAAAGAAGGTTTAGAGAGAAATGATCAGATTATATAGTCTTAATCCAATCAGCAAATTAATCCTCTGATGGGGATTAACTGAGAGCTAACTGAAGGCAGGTAGGGGGTGGCTGGAGGAAGTGGGTTCCTGGGGGCATGGCCTTGGGTATAACTTTTGTAATTAGCAGAGTGGAGTCTCTCTCTGCTTCTGATCATCATGTGAGCTGCTTGCCTCCACCACACTCTTCCACCAAGATGTTCAGCCCCATCTCAAGTCCAGAGGAATGGAGTTGGTTGTCAATGGACTGAGAACTCTGAAACTGTGACCCCTCAAACAAACATTTCCTCCTCTACAATTGTGCTGGTCAGGTCTTTCAGTCAATGCAGTAAAAAAATACTGGCTAAAACTCTAGTGCTTTTACAAAGAAAAAGAGTGCACCAGGAAATGCAGGAAATGGGCCTCCAGTACAGGAGACAGGCAAAGAGAATTCCTAGCATTTTGGTGAAGCACCTGAGTTCAGAAGAAAGCAAGGCCAGGTTGCAGCAGCAGAACATGTGGTTTTCAAAGATATAGAAGGAATTCATGGGTAATTTGGCATTTCTTCCTATACCAAGAGGAGTTGTTTAAAGTTCAATAAAAGCATTTGAATTTGAATTAATATTTTCATAGGAAACTGACAAATCCTACAATAAAAAAAATAAAAATCCTACAATCATTTTGTTACCATTGTATTTCAAGTTTTATCTCTTTCCAGTTGGTTTTAAGTGTGTGATCTTGAGAGAATGAGCCTCCACGCTTATTTGGAGGTAGAGGGTTAGGGCACTGCATTTTTTTCCTACTCTGTTGTCCTTTCTTCTAGTTTCTCCAGGTCTCAGACCACCTCTCAATTTTGCTTTTCCTTTGCTACCTACCCTCTGTGCTGGGAGGATATCCAGGATTGCTGCCTAACTTGCTCTCACCATCTTGAGTCTCACACCTTTTTATTTGAGTTTATTATTAAATAATTAAAATAAATGGAACAATTAAATCAGAACTCTTTTCTACTAGTTTTTTTGATGAAATTTATAATAAAATTGTTGTAAACTAAAACCTCTCTTCTGTGTTGTACAATGCTATAACTTATTTCTACTTGGATATGGACAGACTTTATCCAACTTTATTCTATTGATGCTTGTTTTTTTACCCTTCCTGGTCACTAGTGGCCACTACTCTATACTCCTTGACTTAATTTATTTATTTATCATTTATTTATTTAGGTAAGGGATTGAACCAGGGATGCTTAAATACTGAGCAAAATCCCTACCCTTTTTTATTTTGAGAAAGGTTATCCTTAAGTTGCTTAGGGCCTTGCTAAATTGCTGAGGCTGACCTTGAACATGTGATCCTCCTGCCTTAGCCGCCTGAGCCACTGGGATTACGGGAGTGTTCCATCTTGCCCACCTCTCCATGAATATAAGAGCAATATCTTTACTTTTAGATATGAGTGAGAAAGAAATGAGTCTTTTAGTAAAATAACAATAATAAAATATTTAGTGAAACAATTTAAGAAAAAAAGAGATTTTTTTAAACCCACAGAATTTTATACCAGAAATGGACTCAATACACAGAAATTATAAAATTTATACAGTGATATTATTTGAATATCTATTGTAATAAGTTTGATTTCCTTGTTACACATCAATGCACAATTAAAATTGACTCAGAAACATACAATAAAATGATAATCATAAAACAAATCTATAAAATTTTTAAAGATATTTTTCCAAACCCCCCAAACAAAACCCTAAATACTGTGGCTTTTTTTTTTTTAAGCCAAATATAAACAAATGACCTCATGATATATAGGCTACATTTGTGTATAGGAAATGTTTTGAAACCAGTGTCCCTTTTATTGAATGAAAATAACCTTGATATGAAAAACTAAAAATAAAAAATTGGCTAAATTTAATAAGACTATGGAGCAATCATTACTCAATATTCCTAAATCCAATAAAGCAAACAAAATGTATCAGTTCAATATTTTCAGCTAGAATGAATACTAGTATTTGGAAAACCTGTAATAAAAGATCTTATTAATCATAAATCTACTGGCATAATTCATTATAAAGTACTATTAAAATAAGTAAAACAGGTTCAGGGAGTAAAGTTCATTCAGTTACCATACATTTTATTTAGTGTGTGTGCTGAAATTGTAGTATACAAGTTTCTTTTAACTTTCGCTTATAATAGTACTATACTTTAAAACTGTTTTGTGTTGTTTTTCTTGAATCTTTGTGAAAATTGTATTGAAAAGTCAAAAGCAGATCTTTTACTTATCAATAAGGATACCTACAATTATGAACATCTGTAAAATACTTTGATTATATTTATGGATAATCCTAAGTATGTCCACTATAAAACCAATATTGGAGTTTATAAAAAGAAGCACTAGTATTGAAGAATGGATTAAAGAGGGAAAATAGAGTGCAGGTTAAAACAGAAAACTAGGCTGTACCAAAGGAAAATTTCATTTTTTCAACTTCTGTTTTTCTTTATATCTGACTTTAGAACATCTTAAATGGCTTTTCTTAGTAATTGGTCCAGCCCTCACCTCCAACTTGACAGCAGGCATAGGGTGCCAGGCCATCTGCCAAACAAGGAGACACATCATGGTCACATACTTGCAAGCACAATTCCAGAATCAATATTCCCATGTGGTAACTTCTCAAGATTTTCATTTTGTTTGCTCAAAAGATAATTTTTATTATAGTTGTCCTAAACTGCTTCAAAAATATTATCTAAGAAAATTTCATGATAAATTTTATTATAATGGTGAGAAACAACAAGGATTTTAAGGCTATTCTCAGTCATTTTTTGATTAAGAACATGACAAATTATGAATATCATAATTGGAAAATAATTAAGAAAATAATTTTATATTTATCAGTATTAGGAAACAAAATATTCAAGTGGTAATATAGTTGATCATGTTTTATAAATTCTTTCAAAGGAAATGCAGAACTAAAGACTGTTACATTATAGATAAATTATTCATTTATAAGACATTTATTTGTATTACTTGAAAATGTTGCTTTTAAACCTAATGAGATTTAATGAGTCCAGTATTATCAACATTTGTAAAGATGGATGATAATGTAGATTTTATAATTTTTTTATTAAATTCATTGTTTGGTGTATTTTAATTATTCATTATAGCAGGAAGATTCATATGCTGCATTCATACATGCATATAACACAATTTGATCAGTCTTACTCCCTTTCTGATTTTATGACTTCTTACACTATCCAGGGTCACAGGCTTTTCCATGCTTACAATTTCAATTCATTTCTTTTAATAAACACCACCACTGGTCTAAATCATATTTGAGTCATTCTAAAATAGTCCTTACTGTGACCTTTTTTGCTAAACTAAATTAAGGAGTTTCTTAAATATATGTAGTAAAGCTTTGGTCTCAAAAAGAGAAAGGGATTGCATTTAAGGGATTGTATTTAAGGGAACCAGTTGATAATAAGTTTACTAGTATTCTCATTGCATCTCAATGATTCATCATATTTTAAGTGCTCCAGGAAAACAAACACAGAAACTAAAATATACATATATACCCAGAATAAATTTCCAGTGTGTAGTCATGAGAAATGGCCAATGAGGAGAAGCCATGTATAAGTACAAATGATCACAACAGTTGATGGTTATTCTTTATTAATGGAACACTATTATTTCTTTTTTGGTATTTTTTGACCTCTGTCATTCCAACAAATAATGTGCTTTTACTACTGTAGAGCTAAGTGCAGGCCTGGAATTGTTTGAATCCTGGCCTTTGAATTTGCTTTTATTCACCAGGACTCCTAAAATTTGAATTCTGCCATCCCTAATTAGCATTCACATCAGAAACCCATGGTGCACTACAGGTTATCACAATGGGAAGTGAGAATACCAGGAGGAACAAGTGAAAAGGCCTCCCAGCCACCATCAGGACAGCTTAATGTTTTCAAGAAAAAGCAATACTAAGGAATACTGATTTATGAGACTCAAAAACTACTGATGAAGAGTCTCCGCATGGGCTCATGTACTGTTTTCTTGCCTGAAGAACAAACCCCAGAGTAATATCTCAAGATATTACTACTAAAAAGGCAATTTACATGGACAGTCTGAGCAGAAAATGAGTAACTATCATAATCTGGGGGTTGTTTTAAACAACTTAATCATATGACAGGTCGGTACAGCAACATTTTACTTCAATAAGATTTTCATAAACTATATTTATTATTTACTTTTTAAATATCATTTCCTACAAAATGCAAGTATATTTTGTGGCAAACTAGAAAAATTCTTTTCTATTTTTTGCAAGTCCAGTAAGCAAAGGCATTCTTTCTTGTAAATGATTCTGCAACATACCTAAAAATCTTTCAGTAAACCCTGTAGCATAATTATATTCTTGTTGTCTCAAACTGTGCTCACTTCCTTCTAAAAGAATAACTTTCAGAGAATGTGAATAATGTGTTTAAAAAAATCTAAGTCTTTGTTGCCTGTAACTATCATTCTAGGAAAAGTTTCTGTTTTTACTTTACAACTGTAGAAAATCTGTTGGGATTTGGGAAGGTGGGAAGAATATCTTTCTCCCTGAAAAGCAATATTTATTCACTGGAAATTGCCCAGAATTCTATAGAAATAATGATTGTGCAATGCAGTTGAACTCAACTTTCAAGAGACTAGGACAAGAGTTTTTCTAGTTTTGCTGTTCACTGATATTTCAGGAAGAGTGCTTACTGATGTCAGAGGAATAAAGATTTAAAAGAGGATTTGGCATAGCGATTAACATTCATGATTGTGTAAAGAAAAATTTGTCATGTTTTAGCAAAAATTGGTGTGCTATTAAACTTCTCCACTTGACTGCATAATCAGGTTAGATGGAAGATCTTGGTTGTTACTTTGTTTCTGCTGATATTTGTATTTTAACTATTGATTTTTCATTAGCTTAATTCAAAAGTAAAGGAGAACAATGAGAGAAAAGCAAAGCTCGAATCAATCAAAGGTGCCATTTCACTGCTGTTCCAGTAAAAGGTTTGATGGGAAAGGAGACTGCACCTATTAGCTAATCTCTAAACTGTATTTCATCTCTGAATCTAATTTACTATCCCCTCACATGAAAAAATCAAGATTTGACAGCACAAATTTTATTGCCAACAACTACATTCAGAGCTGACTAAGCAGAGCTCATTGTCCCTTTTCCAACATCCCCACCACACTTGGCAATGCTAACACCCCAGCCTCTGGGCCTTTAACCCTTAGGCCCTCAACCAAATTTTTCATAGTTTTTGATCCCATTTATCCCATCCCCCAAACTCCTCATTCCTGGTTTTTCAATGTTTCCTCTCTTTTTTCCCCGAAGTACAATGCCTTTCAATGGACTCCACCAATAAACCCCACTCAGTATTACCCTTAAACAAACCATATTCATAAAATTATTGATGGTAGTAGAAAAAAGCGAAGTGTAAAGGAAGCAAGCTGTGAGTTTTGATATGTAATTAAGTATAATTTTTAAAATCCTATCTCTTAATTTTTAAAACCCTATAAGTGAACAGCACCTCAGATTTTACTATATACACACAAATACACCTTGGTTTCCTAACCTTTCTTTGTTAATTCTATTTTAAATTTGCTACTGTGATGAAGATTTTTTAAATGTTTTCATTTTATTCATGATAATATCAAAACTCACAGCTTGCTTTCTCTACTCTTCCCGTTTTTCTATAGTTCTACCAATAGTTTTTATAATTTATGTAGCTGAGAAAATAAAAAATAAAATAAAATGAGCTAAGAGTAAGAATGAAAGGAAGAAATGTGGTGCTAGCATAATCTGTGAAAGAGAGTTAAAAATGCTGTGAGGGAGGGTCTGGTTGCCTTTGAACAACGGCTTGCAAATGTAGTTTGAGAAGACTTTCAGTTTGGACAAGCCCCTCTAAAGTCAGAAGTTAATATGTAAGCAGTACTTAAATATGCATATCCACTGTGTCTTTCTTAAATTATTTTGATCTCATTGTTTCCATAATACATGTTTCAAACTGCTTAGGAATGGTGTAGACATTACTGAGAATGAAAATCTTTTTTCTTTGTGAAGCTGCAGTGTCTGGGTTTCTGAGCCCCAATAGGATGCTACTCTCTAAGAACTAAACGCTTGAAAGTCCTTCAATGACAATGGGAAGAGAAGAATCAGAGAAAAACTCATTGTGGTGGCAGATTTGAAGCCTAGAAATCTGCTTTTGTTGATATTATGGTAGAAGCTGCAGAACCATTTAGGGGATGATTTGGTCACTTCTTTCTTTTGTACTGTGAACTCTTCTATTGTCCTTGGGAGTTTGTTCCTAGATAAGCCTCTGTGTCAGTGACTGTGACCAAAAAAAAAAAATCTTTACAAGCCTATAAAAGAAAACTAGATGCTGTGATCCACAACCCTCCACAGAGTGTTGGGGAAAAAAAACAGACAGACTCACTTGCAGGTGCAGGCACATTTGTTAAATTCATTGAGCAACTGGGAAGAAAGAACCTCCTTGAGAATAAATGCATCCTGAAAAGTCAAATGCATAATTCCAATGCATAGTTATTTGTGTACTCCAGTGCTGCGAGCTATGAAAGGAAAGACATGCACAGTGGCATTTAAATGCTAGTAATCTTTTGATGGACAAAAATCAATTATTATACAGAAGCAGCACAGTGGAAAGCACTCAACATATTTAGATAGGACTGAAAAAAATCTATTGAAAACCAAGAACTCTGAGGGAAAACAGATATTCTCTACATGAACTTTAGTAAGTATTCAGTCATCTAATACTTCTCCAAGCTAGTGGATCTACACAGAAACAGGATCCAGTCATAAAGTAAAACTACTGCATGTCATTCTTTCAAAGCTCTCTCTACCTTGCTCAGAATTAGAATTTTTGTTATTTTTGGCAATTAGAAACTCATGTTTCAAGAAACTCTGAACAATAAAATGTTTCTTGATTGAAGAAATGGTTGTAAGGTTGATAATTTTAGTTTCATTAAAAATACTAAATACAAGAAACAAAAGGAATTTTAACCACAGTTGAACTGAAATTCAAAGACCGAAAAGGCAAAGCAGAGAAATTAAACATTAAGGAGAGAGCATGAGTAGACCTGAGTTTTAGGTGTAGAATTGTACAGAAAGATCCATAAATCTCCAAATCAAAACTTTAAAAAATTAAACATTTAAAAAAATACTTGGTACTTGCTAAAATGAAACCCCTCCATAATGTAACTATGTGCTGTAGCCAGTGTGTTGGGTCTAGGTGGTGTTGTTGAAGTGGAGCAAAACTATTTGTAAACAATCTCAATTCTTCTTTAAGTTATCTCATTGATTCAAATTAATTACAAAATATAGTGGTTTTCATTGTTGCATAGTTGTGAATGCATGTAACACAATGTGATCAATTTCACTCCCAGTACCTTCCCTTGTTCATCCCTCCTTCTTCCCTTTGTTCTTCTTCCTCTAACCTAATGAACAACTCCAATTTTTAATCCCAATTCTAAAGAGATAAAAATGACATAAACTCCAATACTATTTTATTTGCCTAGGACAATCCAAGATTATGATTTTAAAAAGTTGGAAGAAAAGAAATGCTAATTAGGCAAGCACAGAAACTAGAAATCCCACACATCCAAACAAGAGTAGGCTAAATGGTAGCCTCTGTAAAGTAAAATGTCTAGATATTTAGGGGTACACCCAGAAGCACATCACAGTGCTCTAGCGTATGTGGGACTTCTTGATGAGATACATTGCTTTAAGTGAAGAATTCTCAATCAAGATACTATTCTGTTTCTAAACTGTAGGTGTTAGACATTTCCATAGTGAACCAAGAGAAATTTCATTCAGTACCAGTAGCTCGAGGTGCCTAACCAGATTGGAGAACACCCCACTACTTTACTTTCCAGCTGTGTGAGCATGAGTAGATTACTTAGAAAATCTAGACATTGGCTTTCTTACCAGTATAGTGATATGAATAATGATATTTACCTCAATGAGGTTATTATAAAGATTAAATGAATGCATGGATAGCCCTCTTAACTATGTCTAACACACAGCAGACTTGCAATAAATGTTTGCTATTACTATTGGTAATGAACCCTATTCAGATATTCATACTGGATGAAACTGAGAAGCAGACCAATGCACTGGCACTGGTCATCATGTTCTTTCAATTTTGCAAATTTCCCAAGACCTTTCCTGCATTAGACAGTCAGCATATGCTATTCTTGCTGCCTAGCACTCTCCTTTTCCTTTATTTCCCTTTGCTAATTCTTTTCCAAACATTGGATCTCTACTGCCTATTCTTCTGCTAGGAGTTCTAACTTTTCACTCTTGATCCACTGTGTAACTATCATCCTGTAAACCAAGCCATCTCATCATGTATTTTTCTCCTGAATCTTAATCACAGCTCTGTGAGTGTGTGTGTGTGTGTGTGTGTGTGTGTGTGTGTTTGTAATTATCCATATGAATCCTTGCCATTATCCAGGTTCCACAAGGCAAAATAATATCTATTTTGTTCATAAGACAAAGCTTTTATCACAATCCCTGAGATATTATCATCATTCAATATATTTTTGTTCAGTAAAAGAATTGGGGATTAAATGAAATGAATGAATGGATGAATACAGTTCATGACAAATAGAGCTGATCATGATTGGTTCACAGATAACCTGAATTCCAGAACATCTTACAGGTTTTTAAAGACACTTTATAAAAATGTTAAATAAGAATCATAGTTGAACTTCTCTTTGTGTCTTCTTTACATGATAGGAACTTTGGGAGAAGTGTCATTAAGCATGATAGCCACATTTTCCTCTAAGATTTACTAAAAAGAACAGGACAAAATAACTATAACATTAATTAAATGATCATAACCTCTACATAAAATATAAATGAGATACTAATCAATCACATCATGTATAATGTTTATGTAAATAAGGAAAGCAATCCCTTCAAGTTTATTCTTTTTCTTGACTTTGGACACTTAAAAGCGCATTCAGAAAAATAACTTTTTCAACTAAGAAATTTGAAAATAGTGACTTCTTTTATACATATACCTACTTAAATATTGTAAGTATAGTACATATTCGATGGTTTCCCTAACATTAAACTATAAAGAGTAATAATCTAAGCAGTAGTTCTCAACCATACTTGCAGATTACCTGTGAAATCTTAAAAAATGAAGATATCTGAGGCCTAAAGTCTAGAAATATTATTTCAAACAGTATAAAGTATGTAGCAGTACTTTTCCTAAAGTTTTATGCCTGCCCCCATATAAATCTAAAACACTACTTGTTTACAGATAGATGTAAAATTGCTTATGATTGAGAAAAATATCTGAATACTTTTTATAAAACAATTCTGAATAATTAAGCAAGATTCAGAAACTACATGGGTAATATTAATCACCTGCTTTGTTTGAACTAGAAAATTATAATAACCTGCACACTTGAAAAATAGTTAATATAGTCACTTAAAGGTTTTTTATTTCCTTTACTTTTTCATTCATTTAATTTAATTTGATAAATATTTACTGAGTAATTGTGATAATTAAGATACTTTTCTCTGAAATGGAGAAATCAAAAAAGTATGAAATTTGATTAATGACCCTTGTATAGCTTACATGTCAAATGGAATCTCAGACTTGCAAAAATTTTCTAGAATAAAAATGCATGGTAAGTGCCCCAGTGGACTATTACGACAGGTAAAACACACCCTACACCCCTCTGCTACATAGTTAGCTAAAGAAGAGATCAAAGAGTTTCATGGCATGGATCTCATTTGAAATTAATTTGGGAGGATGAAGACCATTTACACAATAGAAATAAAGAAGAGCCAAGCAAATATTTGGAGGCATAAAATAAATGATATATTTGGGAATTTGGTTGTTTCAGGGAGAATAGTGAAAGAAGAATAGAGACTATTAAGGGCTATAGATGGTTCTCTGCACAACATTCCTTATTCTGCCTGTGAAGGCACATGTGGCATAAAAACAGAAGACACAGTCAAATTCTATGTCTCTAAGGATTTTTTAATGATGTTTGGGAAAAATAATGCACACAAGAAATAGTTAAATAGCTAAATATTAATTCTAAATCATATACACTACTGCCAAATACTAGAACATCTCAGAAATGGAGAAGAACATATAGCGGAGAAAGAAAATTGCCTACATAATCACAGTAGAAGGCCAACAGGTTGTCCCACCTCAATTAAACACTGACCTCCTATAAGAACAAAGAAGACACAAGGTGGGAGAAGAAAGACCATAGAAAGTCTTGAACATTAAAGATAGAATTTGGGGTTTTTAATGGTTCATATGGATTCTCTAAAAATTTGTATAATCATGTAAGCAAAGAAATGACAGAAGTAATTTTTTACACAGAGGTTGGGGATGCACTGGAAAAATTAAGTCATTAAGCCAAAGGGTTAGATTTATGATTACTGAAAAGGTCCAAGCAGGAGGTAATGAAATCAAGAATGTACTGGTTGATGGACAAGAAATAAGATGTTCTATTGCCTTGTGAGAATATTTTGACTAAAGAGCAGAGCTGGGTTGGTGGCTACAATGATTATCTTTGAAAAGAAAGGGAGGTCTCAAATTAAGTTAAAGAGGGCCTTGGAATTTTGTATGTGATACATAGGAAGCAAGTATTCTGAGGTTCTTAGCAACAGAGCTATTTGAAAATATCATGACTTTTATCACTGTCATTTCAGGATTACTAGCTTTGCTTCATTATGAAAGCCTTTAATGAAACCTATTCTATTTTGATTTGTCTACAGCTTTGACATCCTTTTTTGTTACTAAAAGGACAATAATATGGATTTTTCCTGGCTTGATTCACCATTGTAAATCAAATTTAGAAATTATATAAATGCTATATGTTTGTAGCAGGTTGCTCCAGACACTAACCTCATATTCTTCTCACTACCTGGGGAAACAAATACACTGACTAAATAATAGAAGAGTTCTTTGTTTATCCTAAAAGTAAAATTCCCTTTTACGAATGGCATAAGTGACCATTACTATGTGAGCTCATTAAAATATACAATTATAACAGAAGTAAAATTATCTAGGTGATCAGTATTCATTTAATTAAGCTGGTGGTGAAAATATTTCTGGTTTAAAAAAGTATTTGCCATTTGATTTCATTAGAGAGATTAGTAAAGTAGAGTGATTCTCCAGGCTGAAAACAATGAAATCGAAAGCAAGGTTAAGGAATAATTATAATGAGAAAAACACTGAAAAATAAATGCTATGTCCCTTGAAATAAATTCACAGGAAATAAGCAGCAATAAAGTTTATGTTTTGCTCCTCATTTAATTATATTTATACTTCTGTGTGTCTGTATTTTTCAAATCTTAACATTGATAATTCTTCAATAATAATTTATTTTGTAAAAATTTAGATTCCTAGTAATACATGAAGTTGTATTATAAATCAGTATAAACATCCCAATATTAATGTAATTTACATCATTGAAGATTAACCAAATAACATTGTGACTAAATTAACATTGACTTGTATATTACACAATAATTAATAAATAACTATAAAATAGGTTGCATTAGGTTCATTAATATTCCAGTTATAAAGTTCCTTTCTCTCCACTTCCATATGTATATACATTTATCTACAAATAATGGAAAAACAAATACTTACCAAAATTGTGGTAACAATCAAAGAACGATTAGATAAGGAATCTGTGATGTTAGCTGGTTTTCCCTTTTGACTTTCTGTCATATTCAGGCCACTGGCTGGATCCCAAGTTCCAATCTATAAAATAGCATATGTACTTTGTAAATTGTCCATCAGGCACCTGAGAGAGAGAACTGCAGAGAATGTTAAGACTGCTAACACTTATTATTCACCTCTGCTGCATTATCTCCTGTCGTTAAAGTAAAGCAGCTTGTTTTAAGCATGATTCACTGCTCTGTGAAGTGTGTCCAGTGATGTGTGACATTAAAGAACAAAATGATCCACTGCACCACTATAGTCAGTGTGGGAGCTTAATTTTCTATTCAAACTTTCATTCACCAAGATAAACCACATTTGATGATACCTTGATAGCTGGCTAAAACACATGAATAGGGTATATCTTTTAGTATAAAGGATCTATCTCATCCTCTCTTTATAAAGATAGCATGCCATATTATAGGGACAATACTAAAAGGCAGAGTAAAACCTAAAGATCCAGGATAAATTAATAGGTAAAGGCAGGCTTAAGGAAGGAATTGACTAGTATTTTCCATTACCCCCAGTAGGGCAAAGCCATAATCAGAATTATCTTTGGAGCTTTTAAAAACATACCTATGCAGTTTTTAAAATACTCTCAGAAAAGGAGATTATAGCAGTCTCATATATAAAACTCTTATCAATACTTAATCCTATATTCTATTTAATATGCTTTTTAATTGAACTAATATTTTCTTATAGAATAGGTGATATACTCATTTTCTTCTTTCCTTCTTTCTTTTCCTTCCTTGTGTGTATGTATAATGCTGGGGATCAAACCAAGCTCTACCACTGAGCTACATTCCCAACCTTTATATTTTTTTCTTTTTATTTTGAGAAAGATTCTCTCTAAGCAGTCAAGACTGATCTCAAATTTGTAATCCTTCTACTTCATGATCCCAAGTAGCTGGGATTACATGTGTGCACCACCTCGCCCAACCATGTATACTATGTGTACAGGCATTTCATACTCACTGAACCAGCATATAAGATGCACACACAATCCTTTGGGAAGAAACATAAGTAGAGACTATCACAGAATGCACAGATTGTGGGTCTATTGGCACACACACTGTTGCCCTATCCTATAACAACAAACATCATTAAAGGAGAACAGGGACAAAGGAAGATATTAAATAAGTAGTTTTTTTTTTTTTTTAATTTTATCATTCCATTTATGTTAAATGTTTACATTAGACAAATCTATTGTGACAAAAATTAAGATTGCTGGTTCCCATGGGTTCTGAGAAGGAAAGAATAGAAAGTATCTTCTTAATATGTAAAGAATTTCTTTGTGGGTTGGTGGAAATGTTTGGAACTAGACAGGGTTGGTGGTTCCACATCATGACTGTATTAAATGCCACCAGTTTGTTCACCTTTAAACTGTTAGTTTTGTCAGGCATGGTGGCACATGCCTATAATCCCAGCTACTCAGGAATCTAAGATAGGAGTATCTCAAGTTCAAGGCCAATCTGGGCAATTTTAGTGAGAACCTGTCTGAAAATAACATAAAAAGTGTTGGGAATGTATCTTAGAGGTAGAGCACCCCAGGTTCATCCACCAGTACCACCAACAAAAAGTTTAATTATTTTATATTGTATGGTTCTCACTTCAGATTTTTAAATTTGATCAATCAATATGTATAAAACAGTGGGTGTCACCTTGAATACCATAAAGAAGACTGACATAAATTCTTTGACCCTGCTCTAAAGTGGCATTGCTACTCAGTTCACTCACAAGTCAGTATGCATTTGTTACTGACAAACTCAGCTGTGTCTGACCCACAACCTCTACAGAAACCAATCCCGGGAACTATAGACTTCTGCATCAAATAGTCCAAACCAGTCAGACAATGACAGCAACTTTCCTTTTTCCTTGGCTTCCAACTCAAACTAACCAAAGAAAGTCAAATACACACCCATAACCAGTCATATAGGATGCATTGCTGGTTGATAGCCACCTCCAGTGTCCTGTGCCTACAGCCTCCAGGCAATGGTGCCCCTCAAGGTTATGCTTTGTTTACTTCACAGCTTTCTCTCTCCCTAGCTGTCCTGACTTCCACCCAATGCAAGTAGCTAACTCCTTTGCTCTGGCAAACATTATTTTGTAGTGGCAATTGAATCCAGGGGTCCTTTACCATTGATCTACATTCCTAGCACTTTCTGTTTGTTTTTTTTGTTTTGTATTTGATCAGTTTTGACATGTTTTGACATGTATGTAACTAATACAATCAATATAAAAGGCATTCCTTTACTTTTTTTTTAAATTTGAAATGATGTGAACTGTGTTTCCTGCAAGATTTATTACATTAGAAATCTATCACCTTAAGATACATAAAACCCCACTCCCACATGTCAACTTCTTCAAAATTAAATGGCACATTTATAAATATCTCACAGGTCAAGGAAGAAAGCACACACACACACAAAAAAAGTGCTTTGAACTAAGTGATAATAAAAGCTTAAAATATCAGAATCCCCGGGATGAAACTGTACTCAGATGAGCATTTATAACTTAAAGTACTTGTATTAGGAAGAAACTAGATTAACAATCGAATTATTTTCAAATTAGGTGGTAAGAAGGAAAAACTAAGAGTAGGAGCTGAAATATATGAAATAGAGAAGAAATAATTCAGCTAAAAGTTGATAAAAATCAAACAAGTCTAAGAAAAAAATCAACAACACAAAAATTAATATCAATGGAAAGAGCCATCAAAATAACCCTACAGATGCTAAAAATATATTAAGGTAATATTACAATTGCATGCCAATATATGTGATAGCTTGCATAACATGGTCTATATTAGAGAAGGATCCATTTGCTGCTGAGAAGAAAGTGTATTCAGTCATTGATGGATGAAATATTCTATATATGTCTGTAAAGTCTAAATTATCAATTACATTTTTTAGTTATAAAGCTTCTTTATGAAATCTGTAGTTCTTTTTCCTCACCTGTAAAACCTGGGAGTTAGCAATAATGAAATTTGCCTTCCATACTACCCTAACCAACTACAAAACTTCTTTTCTTCAAAGGAAAGAAAACTATTCATTTACCTTTACAATAGACCTTTTATATATAAATTAAATTATTTTAATATGATATTGATTTAGCAGGTATTATTTATTCCAGTCTACCTAAATATGCAAAGTTCTTATTAACATAAACATCCATATAAATATTAAGATTCTTTATTTTTATTATATTTCATCATATCCACCTTTTTGGATCTCTTTTCCATTTGAGTGACTTTCTCAGTCTACTATTGAGATATCTGCTTTCCCTTAATAGAAGCATAAAAGTAGAAATATCAATAATTTCTGTTAATTGAAAGAAGGTTAGACATGTCATGTCATTCTAATAGGTGTATGTAAGTGCAAACTACTATATTTTTCAAGAATGAATTTAACTATATAAGGGAGTCAAAGTCTTTTTAATGATATCTTAAAAATTCTCTTGCATATTTTCTCATATTGAGTTAACAGTCTTCTTGCTTTTAGACATTGTGCATTTCTGATATTTGCATGAAACAGAAAGCATACAATAAATTGTTGTGAACTATAGCCACCATGCACAACACTAGAACATATTTTCTCTATCTAACCCTAACAGTATTTCTTTTCAAGGATCCTGCTGGAGACCTGGGTGGGAATAGATGGAGAGTTGCAAAATTAGATAACTATTAACCTGCTGAAGGGTTTCAAGTTCCAAATCATTAAAGGCACTCTGTTGGCTAAATAAGACACATCCACAGATGGCATTTTGCAGTGACTGCTGCTTTTCTATCCCTGGTTGATAATTAATACCTACCACTCATTCCTTCCCTTGGATTTTATTTTTTTCCTTTATTCATGATTGACTAAATAACTAGGTTATTCAGCTGTACAATTCTACCAGCCAAAGCACTGGCAAACATCATTTGTCCACTGTCATCTACCTAACTACACCTTCAAGCATGATCAATATGTTTTCAATGTTGAAAGCCACTAATACAAAGTATTTTGTTTCACTTAGTGACACCCTACATGATTACTTTTATAAAAAATAACTTAGCTTGCTAAATAATTTAGTTCACTCATCACCATACTTGTCTAGTTTCGTTCATTGTCAGTTCTCCTTTTAGTACTATTTGTATGGAGGAGTTGAAGCTCAAAAGCCTGTCATATGAATCCATAATTTCCTATAATCACAGTGAACACCTTATGTATATCTTAAGTTTCTTGGAATAGTACTAAGAAGTTTCAGAAATTTCAGTGACTTTAAGATATTAAATCAAACAGAATTTTGTGTATTCCTTTAGTTGGATTCCTAATAATACCCAGTATGTTTTGAATTAAATAGCCAGCCACCCAACCAGTATTTTTGATTTTTCTTAAAAGTTCAATGACAAAAAATGTGCACAAATTCAATAATTTGTTTCTTCATTTTCCTATATTCAGAAATACTATTTTATTACTTGACTTACTCAGAATTTTTTTTTTTTTTTTTTAAGATACTGCATATAGGTTCCAGAGCCTTGTGTATCCTAGGCAGACACTTCACCACTGAGCTATATCCCCAGCCCTTGATCAATTCTTTTAAGTCCCTTTTTAACTTTTCAGTTTTGAAATGAGTTTAATATATCTATGTACTGCTGACCTCAGATAATTTGTTTGTATATGGTGACTCTGCATCTTGTTCTGCATAACACTGCAGGTTTACAAATTTCTTACTAATATAATTGTTAGTAACACACTCTTGTACCAATAGAAATGTCATAGTTCAAATAATAAATTATAAGATCACCCCAATTATAATAATCAAATTAGATACAAAATATGAATGTTCTCTCAATGTATAAAAAAAACTAAAATTATGGTTTGTTTCATTTTTATTTTATGTTCTGACTCACAATTATTTTCTTCTTGTCATAAAAGAGTGTATGTTTATAGTCCTTAAATTATGAAGTACATAAATGATATAAAAAGAAATTAATTTAAAGTGTGTTACCCGGAGTTAATCATAGCTAATGCCCTAGTGCGCTTTCTTCCAACCTTTTTTCTTTCCATGCATGTTCCGTCAATGGTTTCCATAATAACCTAGCAGTTAATGGTCTCCTTTCTGCAAGAGTATCAGACTGACTCCTGGGTACAACTGTAGCCACCCATGTGCTGTCAGGTGACTTATCTGTTCTTCAATTTTCTCATTTACTGATGGGGAAATGGGGAAATCATTAATCTCATACAGGTTTTGTGAGTACTACATTTTTAATGTCAACATATTTATCCAAAAGAACTAAAATCAACCTACTATAATGATACAGGAACATCAGTGTTTATAGCAGTGCAACTCACAATAGCCACGTTATGAAACCAGTCCAGGTGTCTGTCAACAGATGAATGGATAAAGATAAATGGTAGTATACAATGGAATTTTACTCAGCCATAAGGAAGAATAAATTTATGGTATTTGCATGTAAATGGATGGAACTGAAGAACATGATGCTAAGTGAAATCAGCCAGACTCAGAAAGTCAAGGGTTAAATGTTTTCTTTCATATACAGAAGGTAGACCAAAATAAGGAACAAAATGGTGGGTGTGGGAGGGGGCAAGCCCATGAAAATAGAAGAGAGATTAGTGGAGCAGAGGAAGGGAATTGATTGGGAGGGAGGAGGGACTAGAAAAGAGAGGAACAGTGGAATGAAACTGACAAATTTATGCTGTGTACACATATGAATATACCACAGTGAATTTTATCTTTGTGTATATCTATAAAGCACTAATTTTTTTTTAAAAAAGCAAATAGAAGGAAGACCAGTGGAGTTGAGGAAGGGAAACAGGGGGAGGAATGAAGGGGGGTAAAAGGGAAATAATGGGGATAAAAGTAGAATGAATTACATTCCATGCATGTGTGATTATGTAAATATAAACCCCAATATTATATATAACTATATAACTATGATGTAGTAATAAAAACATTAAACGTCAACATAGTATGTTTATATGTATACTATAAAGATTATGATAATTATTAAATAAATCCTGTTTGTACTCTATTCTGAGCATTTTCTCCTGGCATTAAAAATTAATCAAATGGCCTAATTTTAATGACTACACATAATGAAATTCATATGAACATATCATGCTTTAACTATCATTGTCACATGAAGGACTTTTGTAAACATTTTTGTTTATAAATAACTGCTCACATATTCTATTATTTTAAAAACAAATTTATATAATTAGAATTATTGGGCATAAGTTATAAGAGTTGTCAAGACTGCTAGTACATATTGCCAAATAGCTTTTCAACAATTATGCTGTACTTGTTATCTTCTCCCTTATATTTCATGATAATTCCTATAAAACGACTGTCTTTCTAACAATTCATCACTTATTTATAATAATTGACTTCATAATTGGATGATGTTCTAGAAGTTCATTACAGTTATGTTGTTATCTCTAGGTAGTGTTTTTATTTATTTCGTTTTTTATCCCAATAAATTCTACTCACCTAAATTTCTAGTTATCTATTATTATTCATGGTTGCCTTGCTTCCTATATTTGTGAACTTGCATTTACTGATCAATTACTGTCTACATTTTCACTTTCAACATATTTTTTCATTGTATGGGCTTTCTTATAGTTATTCGTTGATGGGTATTTTTATGTCTGGACTTTCTCCCCCTCATAAATCCTGTATTTAGCCTTGCTCCTTTCATATTGTTTAGCCTTTACTATTTCTTTTCTAATTCTGGGGTTGGGGTAGATAGTAACTCTGTGATACTTTAGGATACTATACTGTTAAGTCTATGAATTGGGTATTTTACTTTTGTGTAAACATTTACTATCACATTCTAAAACCAGTATTGAGCTCTAAAAATTAAAATAACTTCTCTATAAAAATTTCCTCTTTGATCCATTTTGCTATGATACTTACTGATTCAGTTTTAGTTAATTTAATCACTGTTGAGAGCGCTGCTTATCTGTTTGCTTATTTTGGTTTGTATATTATGGATGAACTCTGAGAAAAAATTAGTGATTTTTGATATAATTTTAAAGTTGATACTCAACACTATCTTGCTTAATGTCTTTTATGTCAAAATTCTAGTCATCCTTTTGTACTTCTCATTTCTTTTTCTTTATATAAGACTATTTATGTAAGCAACTCAACATACATTTATCTGTTTGCAGATCAGAAGATTTTTTGACCTTCTTACATTAAGAAAACATAAAGACATAGTCTGTATTACACTTCATTTCTCAGAGCTCATCTTATTATTTTTTCCTAATAATTAATGTTGCTAAAATCACTAAACTGAAAGCACCTTAGTATTTGTTTTTGGTGTTGTTGGCAGATATTCTTTTGAAATCTGCTAGTGTTCTCTTTTTTTATATACATATATGTATGTGTTTCACTTGTTAATATATGTATATATAGATACATGTTATACACATGTGCATCATGAACATGTAAACATTTTTTGCAAAATATTCTCTGCAAATAAAATATCCTGACTTTGTTTAATATGTATAGAGACATAATTTCTTATCTTATTGAGCAGAATGATACTTTTCTCTATTTTCTAAAGACAGATTTTACCAAACTTAGTTTTCCTGAAGTATTTGTTATCTCTTGATTAGATATTAGACTTGATATAAAATGCTTTTCCCTCTTTGATTACCTTGCAGATGTATCCTAATCACTCCTTCAAAATGTTCATGAAGGACATCCTTTGTGTGGCAATTGATGGCCTACTGGACTTCCATAAACAATGACATTACAGTAAGTATTATTTCATTACAGTAAGTATCACATTACCTTTTTACAAGTTTCTTATCTCCTGCTAGTTAAAACTTTACTATGGGTAGAGGCTGTAACCTACTCATCTTTTGTCTCAATGCTTTTGAATACAGGGCATCCTAGGGACTTTGTGTGACAGCTATGAATACATTGATTATATGGAGAAATAAATCTGTTATTTCACATATCTCAGAAATGCCATTTACATGTTTTGAATTAAAATTGCAATTCATTTTTATTTATCTTATCTTACTATGTTAGATGTATGTTAGTACATTAAGGGAAGGAAGCATGTCACAAATTCTTAATAAAAATTCAATAAATATTTATTGAATTTATTATTATTTAATTTACTAAATGAGTAGAATATGTAAGTGAATTGTTACATGTTGAAAACTTTTAGGTTTTTTAGGTTGACTTTCCAATTTCCAATTTCATTCATTCATGTGGTAAATATTGAACATATATTACATGTCTATTATTTCATATTTACATAATTTGTTTTCCATGTTTTGTTCTTCCTATTTCTCTACATGTATTTTTCCCCCATGTTTTGTTCAAACTCCATCTCATTTGTGTGTGTGTGTGTGTGTGTGTGTGTGTGTGTATTACTGAGGATTGAACCCTGGGGCACTCAACCACAGGGCTATACCCTTAACCCTTTTAGTTTTTATTTTGAGACCAGTTATCTCTTAAGTTCTTGAGGCTGACTTTGACTTGCAATTCTCTTGCCTCAATCTCCTGAGTAGCTGGGATACAGGCATGCAACACTATACCAAGCTAAAGAGTTCTAACTCAATATCTTATATAATGTTTTCAACTATTATACCACATACCTTTACCATGTGTTTGCAATTTTTCTGTTATATTTTATGTATATTTGAATATATTATAGGTAGTCTATTTAAATAATTTATGTTTTTTTGTTTCTCAGATATAAAATTTTGTTAATTGTTTTGCTTGGTTTCTTTGTTTTACTTTTTCTGGGTAAAAGAAGCATTCATTTACACAATTATTTTTAAATTGTTCATTTATCATAGTAATTAATCATGTATTTATTCTTGTGTTGACATTTTTTCTCAGTATAAACTTCATTTCTTAAATCACATTTATTTTTAAAGAATATTTTTGTTTTTACACAAACTACAAAATTGTTTACCTCATCTGAAATTAGCATCTCTCATGTCTTCTAAAGATACATGTCACCTTGGTTTTTATAGGCAGAATCAGCAAGGCATGTTTCTTATTCTCTGTGGAATTTTTAGCAGTAATCTGTTTGACAAGAATACCAGAAACTTTCTCAAGTAGGAGTAAAATAAACATTCCCAGCTAGGCTTGAAAAATATTAGTTCAAAAGGAAGCCAAGCTTATTTGAAGTTAACAACTAATTTAAATTAAATTCTCCTCTAGAAGAGTAATTGGCACAATGTAATCATCAAAATTCTCTTTACACAGTCTTATTGACATTTACCAACAAAATATCTATTGGATGTTGGTAGATGGGGAAAAAAATCAATAGTGTTTTCATTATAAAAGAGAGTAGGACTGAGCCTGCAGTTCAGTGGGGAGCACTGGCTTAGTATGTCCGAGACCCTGGGTTCAATCTTCAGCAACACACAAACACACACATACACACACAGTGTAAAAGAGAAAAGGGAAACATTTTTTTAGATTAGGAAGGCCCATGTGATCATGAGAAACCACATTATAGATGTTTCAAAACAAAGTAAATTCTCTATCATAGAATAAGTTTGCTTAAAAAGTATCTTCCCAGAAATTAGTTTGCCAACCACATGAAATATAGTTTTTCATGTAGTATTTCAACTGTTCCTCTTAGAAGAAAGGGCATTCCTAATAGTACTGGCTGAGAGTATTGGAAAAAGGAAACTAAGGAAGGAATATATGTTAAGTGGTGATTTATATTTGGAAGATGAATATTCCTTTCAATTGATTGAATATATACTGGTGGGTTACTCATTAAGTAACCCATTTCTATTAAGTATAACCATTCTTTCTGGATAATCTGCAAACCAGATTTCTCAAGCCAATATGGAACTTCACATGGATATGGATTTTTTTTTTTTCAACACAGTAGTTTTCTTGTTAGGTGTTGACGAAAATTAGAGCTGTTCTCTTTTTCCTCACTTCTTCAAATGTTGAATATTTAAATAAGAACTAGAGATAGTTATTTGCATTACTCTTCAATAATCCTTGATATCAAAGTTTAATAGTTGTATTGGGCTATTTGTTTAGATGAGAGCCCTTAAGTCTCGTGCCTGATTTATCAGAGACAAACGAGAAATACTGCATAGCAAGGCCTATGTGCTGCCTGCTAGTGAAAATTCAAAAAACAGTGCAATTGTCTTGGAACTGGGCTGCCTTTGTATATAAATTAATTGTCCATAAGGACAGTGTAAGTAACACTTTAGTTATCAGTTTCCTGATACCCAGCAGTCTTCACAGGGTTTGAGGCTTCACCATTTGAGAAATACAGTGCTAGCATTAGGGAAAAATAAATAAATATATATTATATATTATATATTATATACATTTATATATTACTATATATAAGTAATAATCTCCTGGAATGGGATGTCTAATATAAATGTATATTTTTCACATTTAGAATTTTTATTTGTGTTTAGGGCAAGTCCCATATAAACAGAATTAAGAAGTTAAGAGAGCAGTGGTGGTTTTAATTTTTTTAAATAAATTTAAACCAGTGAATTAAATGTTCTCAAAAATGACAATGTGATAACACTCAATTAAGGATCATTTTCCAAATATAAAATGTAATTCATATTTTATTATATTTGAAGTCAAATCAATGCATTACAATTATGGCTAGTATGCATATTGTAATTCAAATTCAGTAACTGAAAACCAAAAGCCAATATGTGGTATTCTTTGACAGGCCAAAATTAAAAATTTTTAGGGGCAAAAATAGGAATTTTTTTGCCCTCAAAGAATGCAATCCTATTGGTTACTAAACACAAACATCATCCAAAAATAAATGTCTTGATTATTTTACCATCTTGAAGTTTTTAAATGATCAAGCAAAATAATAACTACAAACACACTGATGTAAGAAAATGTTAGTATAGTTCTGAAACAGAGCATATGATAAATTCTGTTAGACAAATTAAATGCTTAACATT
Source organism: Sciurus vulgaris (assembly GCF_902686455.1). Taxonomy (NCBI): domain Eukaryota; kingdom Metazoa; phylum Chordata; class Mammalia; order Rodentia; family Sciuridae; genus Sciurus; species Sciurus vulgaris. The sequence goes on from NC_136467.1 coordinate 62,542,889, forward strand.
TCCATAGAAATACATTATACTGGAATGAAGACCAAGAAGTATTTTTGCTTTTTAAAAAGCAAAAACCACATTTCTGACTAGTTTAAAGATTACTAGTTGACATCACCATTAATATTGCTTTCCTATGGGAAAGCAGAAAACTCTCAGTTTCTGGGAAAGTTGAGGGTTACTGTTTCCATGGGGATCAGGACATATGAATCAAATGCCATTGGGAGAGGAGGATAAAAACTGCTGTGCATCTGGTGTCTAAAGATCTATTATAAAAAATACCTTTCACCTATCTTAGGTGCATTTTCAAATTTAGATTAATTTTGAAGTCTGTAATTCCATTCAGACATCTTTTTCATAGGGAGTTAATCAGTACAGAAGTCTACAGGGAAGAGAAAGTTCAATAGTAAATATTTCCATAGAAATTACTGCTTTTTCATACAAAAAGAATTCTTCAAAAAACCCTTTGAAACTGTTCCAGTTCTGGAACATATATGCCTGTAAACTCTGGCAGGCAGAATTTTATAATTAATTATTATTCTTTACATGTTTTATCAAAATATTTGACTTTATAGATTTTTAATATTTGTTTATGTACTTTGGGTTCAAATATAAGCAGTGATTTTTTTTTCCTGTTGTTTTGGAGATGCTGGGGATCAAATCCAGGACTTCATGCTTGCTAGGCAAGTGCTCTAGCAACACTACTGGTCTATGAGCATTGACTATTTAGAAAATAAAGATCTTAAAAGTTGAAATGAAGTTTCACTTGAAAGGCAAATGTGAAAAATTTGAACTCTTAAAAATATGTGCTCTATTAATTTAAATTATTAGTTTTAAAATTTTTTCTTATATTTGTATTATTTGTAAAGTTTTTATTGTGTATTTATATAACAAATACTAATTTCTAAATTCTTAACTTTACAGAAATTGACAAACCTATATTAAATGTCCATTTTTAGCCCCTTTTCATTTTCAAGTTTTTTCCTAATGATCTACGGATACAGAAGTTAGAAGCTGATTTTATTATGAAACCATGCTGAAGCAGGAAATAACAGAACATTTCCACTCCTCTGCTTGTTTTTGAATGTTTAATGGAAGTGATGGTGGCTGGCTCCCTTTCTACAGGATGAATAACAACTTCTGTTTGTCCCCATTTGGATCAATTTTGTTTATTTCCATACCATAAAATTGTTTAAGAAGACAAAAAAAATCTTTAACTAGATAATAATTTATATTCTTTAATATCACAATGAAGAGTTGTAAGACTTTAAATTGTACCATGTAGGAACAATTGCTACTGGTGCAATGTGCATCTTTCTGAGTTCAGACTTCAGTGTGCCATTTATCTGGGGTTTTACTCTACAACCCCAGATCACTGATTCCTTGACCACTGGATTTCTCTGTTTCCATGTCAGAGACTTGGAGGAAAGTTAGAAAGAGTAAAAATGTATGCTACTAGACATTAACTACAGACACTTGAATAAGCATACTGTGTGAAATATCATGATTGTCATAATGATTCTTTATTCACCCAACAATCAATAAATATTTCTTCAGAATATAGTTTGTGTTAGACACTTTGCTAGACTTTAATACATAATAGTGGAAAAGATAGCATTATTTTTTTCATCTAATATGTATTATATTCTTGCTAGGGAGATAGCCTTTTTAAATACTGCACATAAAATATGTAATTACACATTTTTATATGTGCCAGGAATAAAAAGGACAGGGTACTATAAGAAACCTACTTGACTAAGGGGAAGCCAGATGAAGAAAGAAATATTGAAGATGATGAGACCTCTAAGGATGAGTTAAGTGCTCTCCATAAAGAGGATGTGAATGGGTATTCCAAGCTGAGAAAAGGTTGTCAAAGTATTGGGAAAATCTGTTCCTGTGAAGAAGTGAGAAAAGGCTAGTGTAGTTGGAAACATAAAGTATTTCAGTAGGGCATGAGTGTCAATGCTCTGCCAGTCATACTGGAATTTTACCTAAAATTCACTGGAAACCCATGGAAGTGTTAAACAGAGGAATGGTGTAGATCAATTTGCTTGGAAAAATACTATCTGGTTGCTGCAGTTTGGGAAATGAATTACAAGGGAGACTAGAACATAGAGATTTGTACATGTAGTTGTACAGCTAAAATGAACTCCAGAATATGCTTACATAAATGGATGTGGAGAGAAATAGGTAGATTCTAAACACATTTTGAAATGAAATACATAATATGGTCTTTGAATAGATGAATTCAAGTAGGAAAAAACACTTATTCTGGTTTTTCTTTCCTATTCTTGAGCACTCAATACCAGACTCTGGTAACAAGAAAATTTTCCTATTGTAGCCTGAGGGAAACAAAGTCAGGAATGGCACCTGCTGCCTTTTCTCCCTTTATTTTCCTCCTCTGATGCAGACAAGGCCCTGTCATGGCCCCAGAAATTTTGTTTGGACTGATGTGACAGGTTATATATACAGTATTGGTGCTCCTTCTTGGGCCACAGATAACTGGGCTGGGTTCCAATCAATGTTCCTGTCAAGATAGAATGAAAGAATTCATTTTGATCTATGGGGACTATCTATGTGGGAAGGAAGTCCACTATTGCAACTTCACTCAAGGCTCAGTCCTCTTAATATGTCTCATCCTTCTCTGTTCACCTGTTCACCAGATGCATACTTGTTATTTTCTGATTATCTGTTACATAGTTGAAAACATCAGAAATATAGATTAGTTTTCATAAAACAATTTTAATCTTAAGGATTACATTTTAAAAAATGATTCTGAATCTATCATTTGAATGACATACAAACAAGATGTCTTTCTTTCTAGCACTTATACTGTCCAATCTTGTAAGTTTGTAATTCCATTTATCATTGGCAGGACTCCCTCTACTAGAGTTTAACCCTCATATGCACATAGAATAGACATTCATCACATTTGGTAGAGGATTAAATAAATAAATGAATTCTGTTTGTCAAAGATAAGTAAGACAGAACAAGAAGATGGAAATAAGCATGAGAAGAGGTAATAAAGATAGTGTTTTATGTGTTTTTTTGTTGCTTTTTGTGGTGCTGAGAGTTAAACCCAAGACTTTGCTCATGCTAGACAAACATTCTGCTACTGAACCACACCCCCAGTCCTATATGTTTTCTTTGTTCATTTTCTCCACCCAATCATGATAAGAAAGGATTGAGGGCAGATAAGATTTCTTGCACTGTTCCCTATAAAGATTGTGCTTCCTGTCCTTTAAAAAGCCATGATAGTCCGACTTCAGACTATTTAAGGAAAGACCTTCATTAGACTTTTTTGAGATGAGGAATTTGGAACTGAGAAGTTTGGGGAAAGAATGAAATTCACATAGTTAATTGTGAAGAAATTGGAATGATAATTCAAGCCCTCTGGATCCTCATCCTTTTGTCCTTCTAAACCAAACTTTGTCAAGGTAGCAATTGCGTCTTTTTCATCTGTGGGTTGCTGTCTATATTTTTCAGGAAAAAAATGTAGTCAACACAAGGATCATTAGTCTTCATGAAGTGGATACCACCATTGCTCCCGATTCAGTTGAAGATACTGTGTTTTAGAGAGATTAAGAATCTTGCATGTAATTAGTAAATGGCAGAGTGAGAATTTGAGCCCTATTCTGTCTGAATCTATTCGTTGAACTTTTAACCATTCTACTAAACTAAAACATGGGGACTTTTATTTAATAATACTTTATTCCTATTATGTCAAAAATTCTGTCTGTTAAAATTGCAGTTTCAATGATTCTTATAATCTGAATAAACTTTAATCATATCTTTCTCTTTTAGCTGATGACCTCAAGTACTCATTTGTTTTACCAGAATTATGACTTGAACCAAGTCATTGGATGTGTTAGGCAAGTGCTCTGCAGCTGAGCCACATTCCCAGTCCTATAAGTACTAATTTTTGAGGATCCTGAAAACATGTCGTTGAAGTCTTTTAGTTTTCCTTTTTTTCAAGGTTACATTCACCCATGCTCAGTACCTTATCTGTCTTTTCAGAGGAAGACTTAAACAAACTTCTTTCTACTATTATTTCTCCCACTTGCTAATTATTTTCCAAATCTTTGATTTATGCCTTTATCATAAGTATCTTCCCCTTTTGCCATCGCTTCTTTATTTTTCCTTAAAAATGTTTCCGGTACTCTGATAGTTCTTTTTTTTTTTTTTTTTTTTTTTTATTGTAAACAAATGGGATACATGTTGTTTCTCTGTTTGTACATGGCGGAAAGGCATACCATTTGTGAAATCATAAGTTTACATGAGGCAATGTTGTTTGATTCATTCTGTTATTTTTTCCCTTCCCCCCACCCCTCCCACCCCTCTTTTCCCTCTATACAGTCCTTCCTTCTTCCATTCTTGCCCCTCTCCCTAACCCTAATGCTAACCCTAACACTAACCCCTCCCACTCCCCATTATATGTCATCATTCACTTATCAGAGATATCATTCGTCCTTTGGTTTTTTGAGATTGGCTTATCTCACATAGCATGATATTCTCCAATTTCATCCATTCATATATATATATATATATATATATATATATATATATATATCACAGTTTCTTCATCCATTCAATTGAAGGACATCTAGGTTGGTTCCACAATCTGGCTATTGTGAATTGAGCAGCTATGAACATTGATGTGGCTGTATCTCTGTAGTATGCTGATTTTAAGTCCTTTGGGTATAGGCCAAGGAGTGGGATAGCTGGGTCAAATGGTGGTTCCATTCCAAGTTTTCTAAGGAATCTCCACACTGCTTTCCAGAGTGGCTGCACTAATTTGCAGCCCCACCAGCAATGTATGAGTGTACCTTTCTCCCCACATCCTCACCAACACCTGTTGTTGCTTGTATTCTTGATAATCGCCATTCTAATTGGGGTGAGATGGAATCTTAGGGTGGTTTTCATTTGCATTTCTCTTATTACTAGAGATGTTGAACATTTTTCCATATATTTGTTGATGGCTTGTAGATCTTCTTCTGTGAAGTGTCTATTCATTTCCTTAGTCCATTTGTCAATTGGATTATTTGCATTCTTGGTATAGAGTTTTTTGAGTTCTTTATAGATTCTGGAGATTAGTGCTCTCTCTGAAGTATGATTGGCAAAGATTTTCTCCCACTCTGTAGGCTCTTTCTTCACATTGCTGATAGTTTCCTTTGCTGAGAGAAAGCTTTTTAGTTGGAATCTATCCCAGTTATTGATTCTTGCTTTTATTTCTTCTGCTAAGGGAGTCCTGTTGAGGAAGTCTGGTCCTAAGCCGACATGTTGAAGATCTGGACCTACTTTTTCTTCTATAATCTGCAGGGTGTCTAGTCTGACTCCAAGGTCCTTGATCCATTTTGAGTTTAGTTTCATGCATGGTGAGAGATATGGGTTTAGTTTCATTCTGTTGCATATGGATTTCCAAGTCTCCCAGCACCATTTGTTGAAGAGGCTCTTTTCTCCATTGCATATTTTTGGCACCTTTGTCTAGTATGAGAAAGTTGTATTTATTTGGGTTTCTGTCCATGTCCTGTATTCTGTACCATTGATCTACCTTTCTATTTTGGAACCAATACCATACCGTTTTTGTTACTATTGCTTTGTAGTAGAGTTGAAGATCTGGTATTGCGATACCCCCTGCTTCACTCTTTCTGCTAAGGATTGCTTTAGCTATTCTGGGTTTCTTATTCTTCCAGACGAATTTCATAATTGCTTGCTCTATTTCTGTAAGGTATGTCATTGGGACTCACCTCATAGAAAAAGATACCCATAGACTAATGGTGAAAGGATGGGGAAAAACATACCATGCACATGGACTCAACAAGAAAGCTGGAGTATCCATCCTCATTTCAGATAATGTGGACTTCAAGCCAAATTTAGTCAGAAGGGATAAAGAAGGACATTTCATACTGCTTAAGGGAAGCATAAATCAGCAAGATATAACAATCATAAACATCTGTGCCTCAAACAGTGGCTCATCCATGTATGTCAAACAAATCCTTCTCAATTTCAGAAACCAAATAGACCATAACACAATAATACTAGGTGATTTTAACACACCTCTCTCACCACTGGACAGATCTTCAAAACAAAAATTGAGCAAAGAAACCATAGATCTCAATAACACAATCAATAATTTAGACTTAATGGACATTTGTAGAATATACCATCCAACCAAGAGCTAATACACTTTCTTCTCAGCAGAACATGGATCCTTCTCTAAAATAGACCATATATTATGCCACAAAGCTAATGTTAGCAAATACAAGAAGATAGAGACACTACCAGATCATAATGGATTGAAGTTAGAAATAAATGAAAGAGTAAAAAACAGAAACTACTCCAACACCTGGAGATTAAACAATATGCTATTATATGATGAATGGATAACAGAAGATATTAGGAAAGAAATTAAAAAATTCTTAGAGGTAAATGAGAACAAAGAAACAACATATAGAAATCTCTGGGACACTATGAAAGCAGTACTTAGAGGGAAATTTATTTCATGGAGCGCATTTACTAAAAGAAGTAAAACTCAAGAAATAAAAGACCTAACACGAGTGATGTGGCTGAATTTGCAGAGGTGACCGGGTTTTGTAGTACTCATCTATTAAAATCTAGCCAGTTTGATTGGAGAGGTTTCAATATGGCGGCCTAGAGGGTGGCTGCATTTCATGTTGCTCCAGGACTCAGGATTCAAAAGAGGAGATATTGAGACGCTTGGGACCAACTCAAAGCAGCTGGGTGACTCTCACCCCCTGGGGAGGCATCCCGGATGGGATGGTGGTCCCGGAACGCAGGAAACTTTGTGAAGTAGAACTGCCGGGGAGACGCCCCTCCCCCAGCTGGAGCAGTGAACTCGGACAGCTGGGAGCGCCGTAAAGGAGGCCGCTCGGCACAGCGCTGGGACTTGGAGCAACCACTGGGGCTCCGGCGGCTACCCAGGGGAAGAGTGGCGAGGAGAGCTGTGTGGACTCAGGACACCGGGGCCTACCCTGAGGAGGAGGAGGAGGAGCATGGCCACTTGGATTCGGAGTGACTGCACCAGAGCTACAGGCGGTTGCCACAGGAGAAGCTGTGCGGCGAGCTGTTTGGACTCAGAACAACGCTTCTGAACACCGGGGCCTGCCCTGAGGACGAGGAGGAGGAAGAGGAGCCGGCCGCTTGGATTCGGAGTGACTACACCAGAGCTACAGGCGGTTGCCAGAGAAGGGGCTGCGTGGCGAGCTGTTTGGACTCTGACCACTTCTGAACCCCGGGGCCTGCCCGGAGGAGTAGGAGGAGGAGGAGGAGGAGCGCGGCGGGGCGTGTGGACTCGCAGTGACGGCATTAGCGCTCCAGGCGGCTGCTCAGAGGAGAAGGCGAGTGGTGAGTTGTTTGGACTTAAAGTGACAGCTCCTGAACACACGGGGGCTGCCTGGAGGAGAAGCGTGGTGGGTCGCTTGGTCTTGAGTGGCCGCACCAGAGCTCCGGGCGGTTGCCCAGAGGACCCGTGCTGTGGGTCACGTGGACTCAGAGCCTTTCAGAGCCACTGCTCCTGAACACCCGGGGGGTTATCTGGAGAAGGAGGAGGAACGGGGAGGGTCACTTCGACTCGGAGTGATTGATTGCCCAGGGCTACGGGTGGTGGGTGGAGGTGGAGGCATGCAGTGAGTTTCTTGGACTCCTAGTGACCCCACTGGAATACTGGGCAGCTGTCTGGAGGAAGAGGCGTGTGGCGGGTCTCTGGGATTCAGAGCGATTGTACAGGGCCCCAGGTGGCTGCTCAGAGGAGGGGCCGCAGAGCCAGGCGATTAGGTGCAGAGCAGGGTCCCAGGATCTAGGAGGCTTCTTGGTGGAAGAGCCGCACAGAGACAGGCTTAGGGCGGAGCGAAGGTTCCAGGCCTGCGGGCAGATTCTCTGAGGAAGGGCAGCCTAAGGAGAGTCATCTGCAAAGGGTGAGGCTCCCAGGCCCAGGAGGTAGGGCCGGGCCCCTGGGAACTTTGCAGAGGAAGGCAGCCCAGCCCAGGCGGTAGCTGTAAATTGAGGGGAACCTCTAGGAGGGAACTGACCAGCGAGACCTCCCCACCGGGTGAGTCTTCCCTGCTGGGTGAGGTTTCCCCACAAGGACGGTAAAACCAGAGACTCAGGCCCAAACAGGCCTTGCCTCAGCCCACAGCCTAGGTCCCCTTTGGATGACCATTGGTCAACAAGTGGAGGCACCTCTGCCCACTAGCAGGGCTTATACCCCACCTGAAGGCCACCACTCCTAGAGAGGCAGCTTCCTTGTGGAGCACCGCATTATTAACTTCCTCCAAGACTTCAGCCTACTGAAGGCTAAGGGGGGATATACATAGAAATCTTCAGGGACATTGTAAGTCAATAGAGGAAATCTGCAATATCTCAGCGGTCCTCTGATACCTGAACAATATGAGAAAACAAGGAAAGAAAATGCTGCTAACAAATCTAGATGTTACATCAATAAAACCCAGTGACAGCATGGCAGAAGAAATGACAGAAAAGGAGTTCAGAATGTACATAATTAAAATGATCAGAGAAGCAAACGATGAGATGAAAGAGCAAATGCACGCACTGAATGATGAGATGAAAGAGCAAATGCAAGCACTGATTGATCGCACCAATCGACAGTTAAAAGAGCAAATACAGGAAGCAAAAGATCATTTCAATAAAGAGTTAGAGATATTGAAAAAAAAAACAAACAGAAATCCTTGACATGAAGGAAACAATAAATCAAATTAAGAACTCCATAGAAAGTATATCCAATAGGATAGAACACCTGGAAGACAGAACCTCAGACATTGAAGACAAAATATTTAACCTTGAAAATAAAGTTGAACAAACAGAGAAGATGGTAAGAAATCATGAACAGAATCTACAAGAACTATGGGATATCATGAAAAGGCCAAATTTAAGAATTATTGGGATTGAGGAAGGCCTAGAGAAACAAGCCAAAGGAATGAACAACCTATTCAATGAAATAATATCAGAAAATTTCCCAAATCTGAAGAATGAAATGGAAAATCAAGTTCAAGAGGCTTATAGGACTCCAAATACACAAAATTACAACAGATCCACACCAAGGCACATTATAATGAAAATACCTAACATACAAAATAAAGACAGAATTTTAAAGGCTGTGAGAGAAAAGAACCAAATTACATTCAGGGGGAAACCAATACGGATATCAGCAGATTTTTCAATCCAGACCCTAAAAGCTAGAAGGGCCTGGAATAACATTTTTCAAGCCCTGAAAGAAAATGGATGCCAACCAAGAATCTTATACCCAGCAAAACTTACCTTCAAATTTGACGATGAAATAAAATCCTTCCATGATAAACAAAAGCTAAAAGAATTTACAAAAAGAAAGCCAGCATTACAGAACATTCTCAGCAAAATATTCCATGAGGAAGAGATGAAAAACAAAGAAGCAAATCAGCAAAGGGAGGAATTATCCTAAAGGAATTGTCAAATAAAGGAGGAAACAAGTTGTGTCAAACAAATAAATAAATAAAATTTAAAAAATGAACCAAATGACCGGGAAACCAAATCATATCTCTATAATAACCCTGAATGTTAATGGCCTGAATTCATCAATCAAAAGCCATAGACTGGCAGATTGGATTAAAAAGAAAGATCCAACAATATGTTGCCTGCAAGAGACTCACCTCATAGAAAAAGGTACCCATAGACTAAAGGTGAAAGGATGGGGAAAAACATACCATGCACATGGACTCAGCAAAAAAGCTGGAGTATCCATCCTCATTTTAGATAATGTGGACTTCAAGCCAAAGTTAGTCAGAAGGGATAAAAAAGGTCATTTCATACTGCTTAAGGGAAGCATAAATCAGCAAGATATAACAATCATAAACATCTATGCCCCAAATAGTGGCTCATCCATGTATGTCAAACAAATCCTTCTCAATTTCAGAAACCAAATAGACCATAACACAATAATACTAGGTGATTTTAACACCTCTCTCACCACTGGACAGATCTTCCAGACAAAAATTGAACAAAGAAACCATAGATCTCAATAACACAATCAGTAATTTAGACTTAACGGACATTTATAGAATATACCATCCAACCAAGAGCTAATACACTTTCTTCTCAGCAGCACATGGATCCTTCTCTAAAATAGACCATATATTATGCCACAAAGCTAATGTTAGCAAATACAAGAAGATAGAGACACTAGCATGTATTCTATCAGATCATAATGGATTGAAGTTAGAAATAAATGAAAGGGTAAAACACAGAAACTATTCCAACATCTGGAGATTAAACAATATGCTATTACATGATGAATGGATAACAGAAGATATTAGGAAGGAAATTAAAAAATTCTTAGAGGTAAATGAGAACAAAGAAACATCATATCGAAATCTCTGGGACACTATGAAAGCAGTACTTAGAGGGAAATTTATTTCATGGAGCGCATTTACTAAAAGAAGTAAAACTCAACAAATAAACGACCTAACACTACAGCTCAAAGCCCTAGAAAAAGAAGAACAGACCAGCACCAAAAGTAGTAGAAGACAGGAAATAGTTAAACTCAGAGCTGAAATCAATGAAACTGAAACAAAAGAAACAATACAAAAAATTGACAGAATAAATAGTTGGTTCTTCGAAAAAATAAACAAAATTGATAAACCTTTAGCCACACTAACAAAGAGAAGACGAGAGAAAACCCAAATCACTAAAATTTGGAATGAACAAGGAAATATCACAACAGACAGGATTGAAATACAAAACATAATTAGAAGCTATTTTGAAAATATATACTCTACAAAATAGAAAATTTTGAAGGCATCAACAGGTTTCTAGAGACATATGAATTGCCTAAACTGAACGAGGAGGACATAAACAATTTAAATAGACCAATTTCAAGTACTGAAATAGAAGAAGTCATCAAAAGCCTACCAACAAAGAAAAGTCCGGGACCAGATGGGTTCTCAGCCGAGTTCTATAAAACCTTTAAAGAAGAGCTCATTCCAATACTTCTCAAAGTATTCCATAAAATAGAAGAGGAGGGAACCCTCCCAAACTCATTCTATGAAGCCAATATCACCCTGATACCTAAACCAGACAGAGACTCATCAAGGAAAGAAAATTTCAGACCAATATCCTTAATGAACATCGATGCAAAAATTCTCAACAAAATTTTAGCAAATCGCATACAAAAACATATTAAAAAGATAGTGCACCATGATCAAGTTGGTTTCATCCCAGGGATGCAAGGTTGGTTCAACATCAGGAAATCAATAAACGTAATTCACCACATTAATAGACTTAAAGTCAAGAATCACATGATTATTTCAATAGATGCAGAAAAAGCATTTGATAAAATACAGCACCCCTTCATGCCCAAAACACTAGAAAAAATAGGGATAGTGGGAACATTCCTTAACATTGTAAAGGCCATTTATGCTAAGCCCATGGCTAATATCATTCTAAATGGTGACAAACTGAAAGCATTCCCCCTAAAAACTGGAACAAGGCAGGGATGCCCTCTTTCACCACTTCTATTCAACATTGTTCTTGAGACTCTAGCCAGAGCAATTAGACAAACCAAAGAGATTAAAGGGATACGAATTGGGAAAGAAGAACTCAAACTATCCCTGTTCGCTGATGACATGATTATATATTTAGAGGAACCTGGAAATTCCACCAGAAAACTCTTAGAACTCATAAGTGAATTCAGTAAAGTAGCAGGTTACAAGATCAATGCCCATAAATCCAACGCATTTTTATACATAAGTGATGAATCTTCAGAAAGAGAAATTAGGAAAACTACCCCATTCACAATAGCCTCGAAAAAAAATAAAATACTTGGGAATCAATCTCACAAAAGAGGTGAAAGACCTCTACAATGAGAACTACAGAACACTAAAGAAAGAAATTAAAGAACACCTTAGAAGATGGAAAGATCTTCCATGTTCTTGGATAGGAAGAATTAATATTGTCAAAATGGCCATACTACCTAAAGTGCTATACAAATTCAATGCAATTCCAATTAAAATCCCAATGATGTACCTTACAGAAATAGAGCAAGCAATTATGAAATTCATCTGGAAGAATAAGAAACCCAGAATAGCTAAAGCAATACTTAGCAGGAAGAGTGAAACAGGGGGTATTGCAACACCAGATCTTCAACTCTACTACAAAGCAATAGTAACAAATACGGCATGGTATTGGTACCAAAATAGAAAGGTAGATCAATGGTATAGAATAGAGGACACGGACACAAACCCAAATAAATACAATTTTCTCATACTAGACAAAGGTGCCAAAAATATGCAATGGAGAAAAGATAGCCTCTTCAACAAATGGTGCTGGGAGAATTGGAAATCCATATGCAACAGAATGAAACTAAACCCATATCTCTCACCATGCACGAAACTAAACTCAAAATGGATTAAGGACCTCGGAATCAGACCAGAGACCCTGCAGATTATAGAAGAAAAAGTAGGTCCAAATCTTCACCTTGTTGGTCTAGGATCAGACTTCCTTAACAGGACTCCCATAGCACAAGAAATAAAAGCTAGAATCAACCACTGGGATAGATTCAAACTAAAAAGCTTTCTCTCAGCAAAGGAAACTATCAGCAATGCGAAGAAAGAGCCTACAGAATGGGAGAATATCTTTGCCAATCATACTTCAGATAGAGCACTAATCTCCAGAATCTATAAAGAACTCAAAAAACTTTACTCCAAGAATTCAAATAATCCAGTCGACAAATGGGCTAAGGAAATGAATAGACACTTCACAGAAGAAGATCTACAAGCAATCAACAAACATATGGAAAAATGTTCAACATCTCTAGTAATAAGAGAAATGCAAATCAAAACCACCCTAATATTCCATCTCACCCCAATTAGAATGGTGATTATCAAGAATATGAGCAACAACAGGTGTTGGCGAGGATGTGGGGAGAAAGGTACACTCATACATTGCTGGTGGGGCTGCAAATTAGTGCAGCCACTCTGGAAAGCAGTGTGGAGATTCCTTAGAAAACTTGGAATGGACCCGCCATTTGACCCAGCTATCCCACTCCTTGGCCTATACCCAAAGGACTTAAAATCAGCATACTACAGAGATACAGCCACATCAATGTTCATAGCTGCTCAATTCACAATAGCCAGACTGTGGAACCAACCTAGATGCCCTTCAATTGATGAGTGGATAAAGAAACTGTGGTATATATATACAATGGAATATTACTCAGCCATAAAGAATGATAAAATTATGGCATTTGCAGGCAAATGGATGAAATTGGAGAATATCATGCTAAGTGAGATAAGCCAATCTCAAAAAGCCAAAGGACGAATGATATCGCTAATAAGTGGAGGATGACACATAATGGGTTGGAGGGAAGGGATAGTGTTAGGGTTAGAGTTAGGGTTAGGGAGGGGGGCAAGTATGGAGGAAGGAAGAACTGTATAGAGGGTAAAGAGGGGTGGGAGGGGTGGGGGGAAGGGAAAAAATAACAGAATGAATCAAACAACATTACTCTATGTAAATTTATGATTACACAAATGGTATGCCTTTACGCCATGTACAAACAGAGAAACAACATGTATCCCATTTGTTTACAATAAAAAAATAAAAAATAAAAAAAAAAAAAAGAGCTAACACGACAGCTCAAAGCCCTAGAAAAAGAAGAACAGACCAGCACCAAAAGTAGTAGAAGATAGGAAATAGTTAAACTCAGAGCTGAAATCAAGGAAATTGAAACAAAAGAAACAATACAAAAAATTGACAAAATAAATAGTTGGTTCTTCGAAAAAATAAATGAAATTGATAAACCTTTAGCCACACTAACAAAGACAAGAGAAAACCCAAATCACTAAAATTCGAAATGCACAAGGAAATATCACAACAGACATGATTGAAATACAAAACATAACTAGAAGCTATTTTGAAAATCTATACTCCAACAAAATGGAAAATTTTGAAGACATCAACAGGTTTCTAGAGACATATGAATTACCTAAACTGAACGAGGAGGACCTACACTATTTAAATAGACCAAATTCAAGTAATGAAATAGAAGAAGTCATCAAAAGCCTACCAACAAAGAAAAGTCCAGGACCAGATGGGTTCTCAGCTGAGTTCTACAAAACCTTTAAAGAAGAACTCATTCCAATACTTCTCAAAGTATTCCATAAAATAGAAGAGGAGGGAACCCTCCCAAACTCATTCTATGAAGCCAATATTACCCTGATACCTAAACCGGACAGAGACACATGGAGGAAAGAAAATTTCAGACCACTATCCTTAATGAACATTGATGCAAAAATTCTCAACAAAATTTTAGCAAATCACATACAAAAACATATTAAAAAGATAGTGCACCATGATTTGCTAGTTCTTGAACTAACAAAATTGTTGAAGGTTCAGTTAACTCTGACACTGATTACTCATATCCTACTTCCACTTAGAATGATTTCAGGTTCACAACCTCATACCAAAACTATTTCAAGTCCAATATCTTTGCAAGCAGCCCATAACTTCCAGGCTATTCTTTCTTTGACCTCACATAGTATACTAATACATTGCAAATACCTTAAATCTGACATTCAAATTATGACTAAAATTTTTTAACTCAATATCCCACTTTTATTTTGAGTGTGTATATATGCATACTCACATAAAATGATCAAGTCAATTTCCATGCAGTTCCTTTCCTGAAATTATCCCTTCTTTCTGAAATGACTGAATCTATACCAACCATTATCTCTTCATTATTCAAAGACTAATTCTAAGTATCCCATTACTGTGTTTGTATATTTAATTTATATCTATTGCTTGAACTATTCACTCACTGCTATTTTGAAGGCTTGAAACAGATATTTGTCCATTGTTTATTTAAAAATGTGTTATCTGTTATGTTTTTGAGGAAAAATACTGGGAGTAATTAATTTTGCAAAACAAACTTTCAGATTTTAGAAGCAAATAAAAATACTTATAAAATTTTGTGCAAAATGCATAACTCATACTTTTTTACCTCACTTATTAGTACGATAATTTTATACTTGGCAAACATGTTGTACAGGTATTGCTATAAGATAAATTAAGGCATAGAAAAAACTTCTGCAAAGTTTTCTTATTTTGAATCCAAAATAGGAGTGAATCCATAGAGAGATGGAGTGCATCACTATTTTTATGTGTTAAAATAGAAGTAATGATCAAAGTTCAACCGAATGTCTTGGATATTTCCAAATAATAAGATTATGACATCCCTAGTATGTAGGGGGATAAACTCTTAGGAGCTGACTAAATTCAACCATTATCATCTCCAGTCTTGGATACAAATGAATGTTCTCATCTTTGAAACAAGGTGTTCAAAAGTGACTACCCCATGAATATTTTGGTTCCAGTTTCTTATAAAACATTCCTGGTGGTAAACAGTATTGACTCAAGGTACAGTCAGAAACTCTCATGGGAGGAAGTAACACCCCGGTCATCTTGAGTCATCATTTGGTCATAAGGTGCTTATCTTTGTGACATTATCAAAAATGTGTTCTCTCACTCTCTCTCCTGGATCATTTGAATCATCTCTTATATATGCTGTTATCTCTCAGGCTAGAAGAAATGTTCTGACTCAACTTTTTTCTTCAGTTTCTACCTATGAATAATGCTCCATGTTCAATTGCTAGATGAAATATAGTTTAATATTTTAATGCAATATTATCTGAATCAAATAGAATTTTTTTCTTAATTTCATATTCAAATGCCTATTTATCTGTAAATTCCAATGAATTTATCAGAAAAATATCTAAAAGCATACATTACAAATATGAGCAAAATTAAAGTATTCTGAAAGTAAACACATACCCAAATTCTATATGCCTTGCCTGCCCTTTACCTCAATCCCTAGAAGTAAAAACAAGATGATCTAGTGTAGCATTTTGAATTTATGTTTATACCTAAAATATTTTATGTACTTTAATTCAGATGTTTCCCTTGAATATAACTCAGCAAGATAAACTTATTTGTGTATTTTATTTTTTTACTTTCTTTTTGGCCTAGTTACCATATAGGAAACTCCATGCAAATACAGGTGATTGTAAGTTGCATATAAAAGACCATATTATAATATTAAAGCAAATATTTTCTAATAACTATATTAAACCTTAAGACTAATTAGTATTTTATTCATTTCAAAATATTTAAGGTTATTTAAAGTTGCTTTCATTTCAGGAAAACCTGATGAGAAAATAAGTTATTTAAATTGCCTTAGGATACCCTTATCCTTGAATTTTAGTTGTCAATTATTATATTTGACATAATTAGTTCACATTTAAGAGTTGCTTAATAAAGTTAAGTGTCAATAAAATCTGATTATGACAAAGATTATTTCTTTTTTCATTAGGATATGTTTTATTTAATAATTAAAGCAAATAAATTGAGCGATTTACCTTTTCCAGACCTTCTTCCTTGAGACTAATCACATCCAAATCAAAATCTGTTCGTAAGCCATTAGTTTTGTTGAAAGTTATTCTGCCTGTAAGGCCTTCCCAATGAGCCTATGAGAAAAGGAAAAAAAGTAGGTTAATAAGTAAGTAAAGAAATAGAAGATAAAATGCTTTTCTATAAACACTAGGAGAATTATTATCATTACACTTCATAAATTTACATTGCTATAGATATTTAAATAATAAAATATTTTTATTTTATTTTATTTTTATTTCATAATAAAATATTTTTATTTTATTATGAAATTTGAAGGATTTTTTTCATTAATAGCTTCCTCCAATTTCAGTATATAATTAATTTTAAGTTTAAAGTTTTCATTTTATACAATTAATTTTTCTAGTTACTATCTTTTATAAAAGAAATTTGATGATTATACTTTAAATAGTAAGAAAAACTTAGTCATTTATTATGACATATGAACTATTGAATATCTCACTGGATATTACAGATATAACTGTTATGAAATACCAGTTCCTAAACTCATTTAATATGAAAAGAAACTTATTATACAGAAAGGAAGTAAACTCCAGAAAACATGTCATACTTCTTCAGTTATGTAATTTTCCCTTATAATAATTCACTTGTTACTTTAATTTCTCCTAAGTAATTTTTTTATACAAAGCTATATATGTTGAATGAAGTAGGACTACCATAGCCTATGTAATGTGTTTACCCTTCCAAGGTGGGTAATATCTGCACTATGTGTTAATTATAAAATCTTTTTCCATTCTGTTGGTTACATAAGCCAAATTAACTGATTTACATTATTTTCATTTGGAAATAGCTTTGAAAAATACTTATACAGTATGAAAAATTTAAATTATGCAAGGTATAATGTTATACTATACTATACTATACTATTTCAAACACTATACTATAGTGTTTGAAATAATAAGCACCAATACTTAAAAGAAATAAACCAAAAAATATTAAGGATACTATTTCACTAAATAATCTAAATAAATATCCTTATTAGAACATTTCTGAACCTCTGTGTTTCTCAGGTACTCAGGAGCTACAAAATTGTTAAGTTAACAAATTATAAATAAAATAAAAATATTATACATATATATATGTATATGTCAACATGTCTTCACTAAAGTTAAACATGTATTAACTTGTTTAAAAAGGAAAAATTAGCCAAGTATCATGGTGCATATCTGTAATCCCAGCATCTCAAGAGGCTAAAGTAGGAGGATGGCAAGTTTGAGGACAGCCTCAGTAACTTAGGCCCTAAATTAGCAACTTAGTGAAACCCTGTTTAAAAAAAAAAAAATGGCTAGGGATATAGTTCATGGTAAAGTGTCTCTGGGTTCAATCCCCAGTACCAAAAATTAGAAAAAAAAATTGTTTGCCCAAGAAAAAAAATTTCAGATGGTTAGCAAAATTTAGCAATGATATAAAAACATACAAATGCGTTAAGATCTAAAGGAATAGAAGCATAAAACAATCAAACAAATCTGGAATAGAGAGACCATAAAAATGTATACCAGATGAAATCATGCAACTATTAAGGTTGTATCACCAATTCAATTTTGAACATCCTAGCAGCCAAAGTAGAAAAGAAAATATGATGAAAACAATATGCAGAGTCCATAGTTCAGGACACACCAGCTGCTCAGGAGAAACAGCTTTTCCTGGGACTGAGACCCGAGAAAAATTTCTCCTGTTCACCCTCATAAGGAGGATACTATGTGAATTAGTGGACAAGGTTCTCAATTACACTTCACAAGAAATATAATGAGAGGAATGTCATACAATTCTTTCTTTAAGGGCTGTTTGACAAATGTCATGGTCTCAATACTCAAGTGCCAGGTTCAGGAAAATGAATTCTTCAATTACTCAAACCTGTGGGCTCTGAGGGAACTCAGTGAGCTCACTATGTGGGCTCACTATGTGAGTCCTCTGATGCTCTGTTTTGAACCAGAAGTAAATATAAAGTGTGGAGCATCTAATGAACTTCACCTTCTTCAGGGGATGTCAATTCACTTAGTTGAGAGTTTCACAAGAATTAGACAAGGAAAATTCGTAGCTATTCTTTGCCAAGGATTCAGAAACTCTTTTATTTATATATGCATAAGTGTTTTATTAGTGAATGATCCTATTTTCATGATAACTAATTAATGATAAGATAAACTGATGATTTATTTAACCAGTTAATTAAATTTCTTATATGGTAATACTTGTGATTTTTCATATCAAAGTTTAAGTATCAGTTAAACTTTCATCTCTGAAATGTATCCTAAGACAACATATGACTTTCTTTCATGATAGGAATAGCAGAAAGAATAGAAAGAAAATATATTTCTGTGTGCATATATGTACAATCTTTAAGAATTTGTCACTTTTTTCTTACATGAGGCTTGCTTGGTCTATAACTGTAATGGACCCAATCTGAAATAATATATAGTCATACGGATGGTTGTATTATACAATATGAAGTAAATTTTGCATTTTTATGAGTCCATATGTTCTGTTTTATGTTAAATGTTAATATAATTAAAATAACTAGACATTATATTTCAGAACCATAAATCTAAAGAACTGCACTTTAAGCCTCACAAACTAGATATAATTTTAGTGTAGTGCAAATGACACTCATATTAAAAATGCATTTTATATCTTGTTGCCTAAAGTATGAACACTCTTTAAAATTTCTTATGTCTACATAAATGAAAAGTTAACACGCATAAAGATTCAGAAAGGTAAAAGTTAACAATATCAAATTTCAAACTTTCATGTGCCACAGTCTTTCATGTTTATACCATCATAGATATTTTTATGGATCTTTCACTTATGAATAATAAAAACAATAAATTTTGTTTCATATTATTTGGTAATGAGGTTGATTTTACTTGTTTCAGGGGAGAGGGAAAGTTTACTTTGAAAAATAAAAGTAAAAGATCACCAGATAGAAAAACTGCAATGATCTTATTTAGTTCGCCTTGAGGACAGAAGTGCGAAGGCACTGTGCTTCTCAGACTTACCTCTTTAATTAGGCTCATGAAGCGGGTCCCAAAGCGCCAGGGTTTGTGCCGATTACACTGCAAGGAGCTGACTGTCATCTGGGGAAACTGCTGGACCGCCACAGACACTACGTGCACAGCATCGTACATTAAAGCAGCATCCGTCTGGAAGCAAAGGGAAAGGAAATAAATGTTTAGTACACCTGTGGAGCCTGAGGTAGGTGGTTTGGAACTGGAGAGAGGATGAAGTGAGAGAAATATATATCTAGCTTTTCTTTATATTTGGGTAGAAAACATTTTCTCCAGCATTGCCGTTTTCTAACTTAACTTACTACATTAGCTCCATTAGAACAATCCATGCACCAGTATTTCTTTCCTGAAATGATAACCAAGTTAGATGTTATCCTGATATCCTTGTCGAAGTTGGAAATATGTGAAGACATTCTTCAATTCCCTTTCATCTCTTTCTGACTCCATTACATTTACCTTCTCCTAACTCACACCTGCATGTACACACAATGAATGTAATTGCTAACATTGTCAATGGTTACATAACTCACATCACATACAGAAGTAAATAAGTAAGCAGTTCTGTTGTTTGGGAGGAAGAAAAGCGATTTTAAAAGTGATTCTCTCAAAAGAGCTTTCTTTAACTTAATTTTTCAAAAAGTTGTGTCTCAGAAATGATGCTACAGTTTTGAACATCAATACATTTATTAATCTCTTTTCAGGAAACTAAGTGTAATTCCTATGCTATTGTCTTTCCCCAAAATTTTCATATGAATAAAGTTCATTTGGCTTTTTAAGTGAAATGAATGTGAATTCTACTATGCTACACCTGCTCAAATTGCCAACTACTTAAGAGGTTGATGGTAAAAAATAAAATGTTTATAAGTCACAACAAACCAGAGGCTCAGAGGCTCAACAACTGTCAAGACTCAACAACTGCTGTGTTAAAGGGTCCCTCACATTGTTTGACAGATCCATGCCAGGTTCACTACCTACAGAAGAGGGTCACAGTGAGAGGGTACCAACGAAATTTGAGCCATCTGTTTAGCATGCTTTAGAATAAAAACAGGTGTTTTTTCTTGTCATTCACACAAACAGTGAGCTGCAAAATGAATTTCAAAATGAATAGTAATCCTTTAGATTATAGTGTTTGCCATGATACAAAATAAAAGGAGTACATACAGTAGTTTTCATGGAAATGGATCCTAAGGAGTTTTATCACATCAAATAAGATGGCTAAAGAGAACAATGGGAATGACAGAACATAATAATAATATTTTATACTTCTTGAGTCTTTAAGGCATATAATTCAGATTCATAACATTTATTTTATAAATATCCACTGACTCAGTTCATATATCCTGGCTGCATAGTGAAAATTAGAGTCATGGAGCTAATAAAGGCATATACCAATAACTTGAGGATTAGACTAATAGTTGTTGTTAGCCTGAATTAGCATTCAAATAATGTATATTATAACCACACAGGTAGTCACAAAAATAGTTATCAACATATGAAAGATACATTTTGATTTCAAAATTAATTTTTGATTTTAAAAATGTATCACTGTTAACAAGTTATGGAAAAATGAATTCTTTTAGATATAATTGAAAAGTTTCACAATATCACCACAAAGGAATTTTAAAACTATCCATGTTCATTTGGACATAATGTTCTTTCTGAAAATTTCCCTAGGAAAGTCGGAGATAGGAATCTATTGTATTTACATTAGTTGTTTTTAAAAGTCTCACAAAAAAAATCTTAAAAATTGAAATCATGAAGAACTTTTTTGGATCATGATGCAATAAAACCAGAAATGAATAACCACAAACCATACAAATACATGGAAACAAAACAGCTTACTCCTAACAGATCAAGGAAAAAATGAAGAGGGAAAATAAAATTTCTTGAAAAAAAGAGACAAAAGATATTAAAAATTATAGGATATAGTAAAAGCAGTGAGAAGAGGTTTATATATATTTTGAATAGCTAATCACCATTGACAAACTCTTAGACTAAAAAAGACTCAAATCAGAGTTAAAAAAGAATTCATTCCTCTGACACAAAAGAAACACAAAGATTGTTAGAGATTATTAGGGACAACTATATGCTAACAAATTTGATAACTTGAAAGAAGACATTCATTTTAATAATATTGAATTACGAAGAAATAGAGGCTGAAAAGATCAGTAATGAATAAGAATATTGAATCAGTAATAAAACATTTCCCATCAAAGAAAAGTGCAGAACCAGATGGTTTCACTGCTGAAATCTACCAAACATTTAAACAAGAAGAGAAAATTCTTCCAAACTTATTCAAGGAGCCAGCATTACCCTCATACTAAAACTAGATAAAGACACAACAACAAAAAGAAAGTAGCAGGTCAATATCCTTGATGAACATGGATTCAAAAGTCCTTCACAAAATTCTAGCTTATGATCATCTTAATAGATGCAGAAAGAGTGATAAAATTCAACACCCTTTGATGATAAGAGCACTGAACAATTTAGGATTAGGAACATACTTAAAAATAATAAACAATATTTATAACAAGTCAACAGCTCACATGATACTGAATTTGGAATAGCTTAAAGCTTTGTATTTAAGAGATGCAAAAAGGTATGGATATCCACCTTCATGCAGTTTTATTCAAAATAGTGCTGGAAGTCCTAGCTGGAAGAATTAAGTAAGAGGGAAATAGAGGGAATAGAGGGAATCCAAATAAAAAAGGAAGAAGTCAAATTGTCATTGCTTGTAGATGACATAATCTTATATGTAAAAAGCACAAAGACACCATTAAAAATTTAAATTAATGAACAAATTAAGCAAAGTTGCAGGATGTATAAAAATCAACATACAAATTGCATTACTATGTAGCATTTCTGAATTAGCTTAAACAAATCAAGAAAGCAATCCAATTTTTAATATCTACCAAAAAATTAAATAACTACCAATAAATTTAACCTAAGAGGTGAAACATCTTTACAATATAACTATTAAACATTGTTGGAATAAATTGAAGAGGACACAAAGAAATGGAAAGATATACTGCATTCATGGATCGGAAGAATTATTTTGCTAAAATGTACATACAACATAAAACAATCTGAGATTTCAGGTAACCCCTATCAATATAACAATGACTTTTTTCACAGAACTAGACAATTCTAAAATTTGTATGAAACCACAAAAAAAAAAAAAAAAAACTGGTTGAACAAAATAACCTGTAGCTAAAAAAACAAAGCATGAGGCATTATAGTACCTGAACTTCAAACATACCGAAAAGGTATTTTAATCCATATAGTGTGGTATTGGCTTAAAAAATGGGCATAAAAACAAATGGAAGAGAGTAAAGTACTTAGGAGTAATCTGTGCATGTACAATCAACTGATTTTGGACAAAGTGCGAAGAAAATGCAATGAAGAAACAGTCTTTTCAATAAATGGTTCTGGAAAAATTGGATATCCCCATGCAGAATGAAACTAGATTCCCATCATCAGTAATATAAATCAACTCAAATTATATAAAGGTCTTCAATAATATGAAAATACTGGAATAAAAAAACATAGTGCAAATGCTTCAGGACATTTTAGTGGGCAAAAATTTTGGATACAACCCCAAAATCACAGGAAATAAAAGCAAATAGACAAATGGAATTACAAAAACCTGAAGCTTCTGCAAAACAAAGAAAACATCCATGACCTACAGAATGGTAGAAAATATTTGTAATGTATAAATTTGACAAGGGGTTAATATGCAGAATACTTAAGGAATACCAAAAACTCAATAGTCAAAAACTAATTAAAAATTAATTAAAAAATTGACACTAGACATAAATAAACATTTCTAAAAAGACATACAAACGGCCAACAGGTACATAAAAAATGCTCAACTTCATTAATCATCAGGTAAATGCATATCAAACCACAATGAGATATCATGATGAGAACTTGAGAGAATTACTTTAACCTTCCTAAGCTTCAGCTTCCTCCTCTCTAAAATGATAAGAATTTAAAAATATATGGTCCAGTAAGAATGCTAGCAAAAAGACTAATGTGCTGGTGAGGATGTGGAGAAAAGGGAACCCTGTTCAAGGAGATGTAAGTTAGTGCAGCAAGCACAGAAAACATCAGGAAATTCTTTTAAAAATTAAGAATAGAACCATCACATGATTCAGCAGTCCCACCAATAGGTATATACACAAAGGAAACAAAGTAGGTTATTTAGAAAGTCATTAACATTAATCAGAAACAATTTCATTCATGGGGCAGATTTCTGAGCCATGTAATGGGCTCAGGAAACTACATAAGTTCAGGGAACTGCATTTAATAAAATTTAGAAACAGAAAATGCAAATAAGTATACATACGTGTACCCACACGTGTGTCTATGTATATGTGTATATCTACCAGAGTCAGACCATCTTATGATAACTGGCAGTATTATTCCTGAAAATATTTAACTTTCTTTTAAGTGACAGCATGTAGATAGTATACCTTTGAAGATGTACCTTTGCATTCCAAAGATTATTAAATTAAAATATTATTTGTTTCATGGGAAATCTAGTTGGAACACAATTTAAATTTCAAGTATGGTTAGGAAAGTTCCATTCATAGACCTGCATTCCCAATCAGTGTCTCTGAGGAACAGCCACACTCTTCAGAAATTCTTGGTGCCACTGACTGTGTCTAATTATAAGTAAAATCTCATCACTATAAATATAAAAAAGGAGTGACCTATGGATGATTATATAAAATCTAGAAATGGAGTTAAATACAGGCCAGAGAAAAATATTTTTTAAATAAAATAAAATATGAAATAGAGAAAACTAAGGCCACAAATACATATTAGATTGCAAGAAGAAATTATAGCAGATTGTAACTCAAAGAAATCCTGACCCAGGCAGGATACAAATATTAGTTCAGAAGTACAAAATTAATTTAAAATGTAACAATTTTAATCTTTATTTCATGAATGTCAGAGGAAGCCTAATTCTTAACGCCTCACAATACTATGCTTTTCAAAGCCCGTCTTCTACACTCTACTTTTCTTTTATCCAGTTGCCGCTCAGAGATTTTCAAAAGGCAAAGGCTCTGGAGTGTCTTTCAAGCTTGAGCTTAAAATCCAGAGATTTTACTCTTACTCCCAAATCTAGAGATTTATCTACTTTTGATAAGTCTTCACTCTCTCACACTGACTCCATAATCCTTTGCCTTGACTTTTTTCCTGACAAACACAGGAGGAAAAAAAGGGAGGGTGAAACAGAGAAAGAGAAATGTGAGGAGAACCAGGTTAAAGCATCTTGTCATTATTTTCTTAACATTATTATTGCTGTTAAGTTACACTGAATGCTTTATGCTGCACAACTGTGACCACAAGCATTATATCATTTTTCTCACAAGGACCATATAGTTTTAAATTCTTATCATTTTGGAGAGGAGGAAACTGAAGCTTAAGGAAGGTTAAGGTAATTCTCTCAAGTTTTCATCATGAAAATATTGGCAGCAAGAAGACTCAGGCAAAGCCTTCTCTTAGAATCTCTCTGAGGATCATAGCCCACTGCCTCCCAACAAATCTATGAAGATGGCAAAGGAGGAGAAGCTGAGGAGGGAAGGGCTTATGTCTGGGGAGTGCTCTGATGAGAACCAAACAATTATGACTCCCACCAGGGTGTGTCTCTGAGCTGGGATTGAAAATTAAAGTTAAATTGGTTCCCAAATCAATTTTTTTTAAAATTTTTCTTTACATATCACAGCTATTCTAAAGAGGACTTCAGGGTTAAAAAGAAAAAAATGCGATTTAATGAATTGCATTAAAATTGAATATGTGAACAATATGGTTATTGAAACCCATATCAGGTGGACATATGATCTGTAGTTATTTGCATCCTAAACTGCAAAGATAAAACCTAAGTTTGGGGATGAAGACAAGAAAATCCACCCCATTTTCTTTCTCTTTCAAGTATAATTACTCATACATACATTTGAATTATAATTACATATCTATGATAGATAGATAGAAAGAAAGAAAGGTAGATATGCATTTACTTGAAAGCTAGAATAGTTGTTCACCCTGTGTGTATACCCCAGAAGTACAAATCAGGTAGGTAGAGACAGAGCTAAAAAGAATAGAACTTAGTGTAGACCTCCATGCTGCATTGCTAGTTCAAGTGTCCATCAGTTGGAAAGTGAGCCATTCCAATAGCCTACCTCAGAATAGACTGGAGTTGGAGCTTAATTTCCTTTCCAAAATAAATTACTTAGTGGACAAAGAATGTCTGTCGGCGAAAAAGTTGTTTTGAAAATCTTTAAAATTGTGCAATAGGATCTTACACGTTTCAGTAGAACTAATTGTGCTCTAAGTGGGTTGCTTGAAAAGATCATGAAAACGCCTGCAAATATGTTTAAATATGGGCTAATCTTCTCACTAACTTATTGCTGAATTTATCTTATGCTTAATCTAATTATTTTCAGGAATGGAATGTGTAACAGATGCAGGTGTGTAAGGGACAAATGTTAAATTCTATGGCTAAGCAATTGCAACAGAAATTGGTTTATTCACCCAGTGACATTTCATCTATGTCAAGTAGCTTTTATTTGCATAAAGCATGAAGAAAATATAATCAATCAATTCTGACCTACATACAAACATAGAAGAGAACATCGGTACATAAAATTTCTCAAAGATGCTAAAGATTCCTCCCGGTGAAAATCAATCAAAACATATTTTTCTTTCCCAGGGGAAGGCATTCTTTCAGAATGTTTTGTCCCTTAGGAAACACTACTTTTGGGTACCCCAATTGAATTTTGACTAGGAGAACTTAGAACACAGCATTTTCAAAAGGATTTTCACTGCTGTGCCAATCAAGGTTATATTTGTGTTAATATGTCATTCTTTGTTTAAGGCTTCTTACATATCACAGGTCCTGTTCTGTTCTACAAACTCACCCAATATTGTATGTAATAATGTACCTTTAAAACAATAACTCTTAATAGCTATTGTGATATGTATTGACATCATGATTATAGTGACAGTTTCATATAAGTATATTGCATGTCTGTACATCCAAACTTACCAAACTGTAATTTTAATATGGCAATTTAAAGAATATACTTTGTACTTCAGTACAGCTATAAAAATCAAAGAGATATTGTGCATTTTTCTTGGAAAATGATTAATAATTTTAATTTTATTCTAGATGCATCTAAAATCCTTCCCATTTAATCATTACTGATCTACATCTTCTTTCTTACACATTCCAATTTTAATAAAACTATTTTTCTTACATTTGTGCTTTCCATTGTAGACCACAAGCATTTTTTTTTTTATGGTAACAATGTATAGTTTGTAATACCCATGTGATATTCCATGTATTGCCTTACCAATAATAAGTGTATAAAAGCATTTTTTAAAATAAATACATGAATTTAACAAAAGAGTTCATTTAAAGAGTGAAAAAATAGATATCAGAGAGCTCTGAATAACAATCATGCTTTGCTATCTACCTAGAATGTATTACCTCCCAGAGGTACATTGAACCAAATCTGCCAGCAGCTCTAACCTGGGAGGAATGTGAGTGCAGCCTCTGTCCCATTTCTAAATGAATTTATAGTAACAGTTCTGTGAACACATTTATCTTCCCATTAAATAAGTGCAGGCAGGTCTCCTTTGAGATCTGAATGCTAGCTGGCAGGTGGCAGATCCATTCTGGAACTCCTACGTCTCAGATTTTGCTCACTTCTAAATTCCCATCTGATATACAGTGTATGGCACAAAGAGGTGCATGGTCTAATAAATGGGGGAAAAGCTTATGAATTCTGACTCTTTCATTGACTTGATTTCCTAAATAAAACAAATAATATATATTTCTTTAAAAATTCGTTTTGCCTTGCTTTCCTCACTTTATAATTGGAAATATAAATCATGATCTGCTATAGCTCTTTCTTGTTGGAAACACCACTTTCAAAAACCAGGTAGTTTCAGAAGAAAAACAACTGCAAATGTTAATTCTTCAATTAGAAGATGCAGACATTAAGACTGATGGGCAAAGGGGTAGATACAGACCTGGAGAGCTCCCTTGCACAGTCAGCACAAGCCCAAAGGAGAGAGAGGACCATACATTTCTCTGAGCAAGAAAGAGGAGGTCACACCTGGAAGGCAAGCTGGCATTCATTCATTCAGCTGGCACACTGCTCTTAGAACTGTGCCCACACAAAACAAGAGCATGGTAGCTGCTAACTGAAGTGAGGGACTGATGAAGAAATGCCCTCAGAACCAATGGGGAGACAATTGTCAGAGACAATTCTCACAGTTACACTGCAGCTGCCATTACGCATTCACTGTTGCCAGCTCTTTGTACAACTCTGAAACACAGTGCTTTACCAGCAGCTGCGTGGACTGCACAGACTGCATGAGATAATACATTAAAGCAGTTTGCACAATTCCTGGCCCATGGTCCATAGGCAGGTGTTCGACGATGATGGTGATGATCACCAGAAGACTGGTAATCTCTTCAAGATGGATATGATCCAAAACAAAGAACTGGTTTAGAAAGTATAATGCTTCAACCCTTCTGCACCCACTGTTAGCCTAAATGACTGAACAGGCCTCATGCTGCTCAAGAAAACAGATCACGTTTTAGAAAGAGAAGGAGCACGAGGAAATTACCATAAAACACCTTGATCCCTATAAAATGTGATTTGTATACGATGCCAAAATTCAGTTGAAGTCAGAGCAAAAAAAGTTGGAATACACATGGGTTACTGACTATTTATAATTTAAGAATAAATAGTAAAATATCATAGTGTCTTTTATTTACTATTAAACAAACAGCTGCCATTGGACAGATACTTTCATACCAGCAATGTGAACTTGGACAAGTGTCAATCATTTTTTATTTTTTTTACACTCTAGTTTCTTCATGTTTATAAATGAAGGGATTAAACCAGGTTGATTGTGAGATGTCCTGTAATTTACATTCACAGTCCGAAGAAATTCACATTTTATTCTGATTTTATATTACCCTTTATAATTCATTACCATTACCGAACTTCTCACAATCATTCTTAATGCTTTGTGTGCTTATCTAATGTTTTGTATCAGCATTTAAGCAAATGAGGGAAATCAAAGGTCACTTTTCTTCTGTTATTGTCAGTGTTCATACTCTACCTGATTTCTTCCAGGACTAATAAAACCTGCTGATATTTGTATTATAGACTGTTCTTTGGTGTGAATTCATTATTGTTAAACTTCTCACTCATTAAAACCCTCCCTGGCCTCCCCTCATTGAAAAGGAAAACTAAAATCCTTTCTTCCCTACCCAAAGTAATTCCCTAATACCCAGTATTTTACCTTCTTTTGCTTCTTCTCTCATAGCAAGAAGTTGAATCTGCCTATGTTTCATGGTGTTGAACTAACCAGAGTGATTCCTGTTTTGCAGATTAGTTGACTTAAAGGAGATTCCAGAAATTGCATGATAAAATATCTTAAAAAACAATATGGATTTTTGTCTCTACCTGCATGAAATTGGTATATGTGAGGTCTAAAATGGATAAGAACTTAAAAAAATTTAAAGAAAAGGGGTGGGAGGGTAAAAATAGAATAGTTTTCGTCTCACAGTCAAATGAATGAGGAAGACAATTCAAAACGAGCCATGTGCTGAACATCCAGTGAAGGAGACAGCACTGGATGATAGTGGTTGCTGGGATTCTAATAAGAAATGACCTGAACCAGTATTAATTCCGTGAGTAGCTAACAGATCCATTTATTTGGTGCTACTGTGAATTAGTGAATTTTGGAATTTTCACCTCCCTATTGTGTGAGAGGATGCAAAATAGGATATTAGGAAATGGTTTTGGGTATGGAAGAAAGGATTTTAGTTTTCCTTTTCAGAGCATCAAGAATCCAAGAGGGTTTTAATGTGTGTGAGAAGTTTAACAGTGATCAAGTCACTTCAAAGAAGCGTTTATAATACAAATATCTATGTCTCTCTAAACTAATGTTTTTGGCTACCAAAACCCAATTTTATGTTTTGGTAAAAGCTACCACCACCCCTCCCAAAAAATTGGCTGCAAATTAGCTTATTTGGAACAATCAGTACAGTATGGCCTAAAATGTGAATAATGCTAATTATAACAATAAGAGCTGTCATTGACCCTCTGTGTTTGCTGTATACAATTTTAGGCTTTCAATCCTTTAAAAACTCTTGCTGAATGTCTTAAACTTTATCATTATCAACAAGATAATTTTGCAAATAGCATTATTTCCCTGTAAATGCTTAGAGCTTTGTGAGGAATGAAATCAGCACACAGGGTTTTAAAGTTACAATTTTAGGAGATAATTATTTTGCTTTTCAAGAATTATAGATATTTACCATGAATATTGTCTTTATCATTTTTTTCTGACTTGTCATTTTTCTGACTGTCATTTTTTTCTGACTTGTATCTTTAAAATGCACAACTTCACAAGCAGAAAATCCTATATTTTTATTGTGATACTTTTCAAACACCTTTAAAGATTTTGATACCAATTTCAAAAATGTTTAGATGTTTTCTACTATTATATAGAGAAACTCTTCACTTTTTAGATATACATGATTGAGGGACAACTATAAAACAGGTTAGAAAATGCCAACAGTTTTTTCAATTAGAAGTTCCATTTAACTAATGTAATTATTTTACATAATTAAATTTCTTCTACTAAGATCAGTCCATGGAGATATTTCTTTCTCTTTTAAAATATTCCAGGAAGCTCTTATAACTTACATGAACCATGCTGTATTGATGGGATTATTAATGAACTCTCCAGCAACAATGTACTCACCTTAATAATTCAGATCCTGTTAAATCTTGTCTGCTTTTTACTACATTTGGAATTGCTATTGATCTAGAGAAGAATCAATATTGAGAGGAAGTATTCCTTACACTATCAGCTGGTCTCCAATATATCCAATTATCTTGATATTTGCAGTTTGAATTAGTTTCTTGCATTTAAAAATGTATATTCATCAATAAATATTGTTTATATTTCCTTTTCTCAATATGATGAATTAAAATTGATTTTTATGATGTTAACAGATGGTGGTTCTAATTTGAGATCCAGGAGTATTCAACCAAACATAATGTAGAAATTATGTTTGTATGAATTCAAATATTCATGTAAATGCTAACCTTAAATATCTATAAAAATTAATAACCTAAAATGAAATAATACCAAAGACCTATTTTAAGCATAATTGGAAGAAAAATGCAAAGATTTAGATACTTATGAAAATAATAAAAGCACATATGCAAACAAGTCACACTAATACATGTCCTTTTTGACATCTTGTTCTTATTGTATCTTAGCCTTTTATATTGTGCCTATTAGCCTATAAAACCTATAAAGGAAATTTCTCACAAAAATGTGAAAAAGTAAATTTTTCATAGAAAGCTATAGGATGTGGAATTTAATCATTTTAACTTAGTGGTTGTGAGAAGACAAGCTATCTTTTTTACCATCATATTCCTCACCTTTCGAATAAAAATAATAATCATCCTCATAAGGATCCTTGTTGTAAGGATAAAGTTAGAAAATTTTATGTAAATATAAACCATAAGCTTTAAAAATAGGTTATAAAAAAGTTAAAATTCTTAACATAACACCACACAAGGTAAAAGGAGTGCCTAATTTCATAGGGAGAATAATATCTACCTACTGATATTGGAAAGTAGTCATCATTTGAAAGATTTTTCTGTTATCATCAGTATCTCCAAAAAAATAAAAGGAGTAGGAACAAGCTAAGAAAACAAAAAAAGTCAGAAAGAATGGTGGAGATAGACTTCTCACTTTTTTTTTTTTTAATTTAACTTTTAAAATTTTCTGCAATTACTAAATCCTTTCAGACAATTAGAATAGACTTGACATTTATGGCATAGATATTAAAGGATTTTCTTAAATTGAGTCTTCATGTATCCTCCCATTTTAGTGGAAGACTAAAATAGTAGAACATGGAACTAAGAAGTTAAGGAACATGATTCTGTTAAGTCAGGCAACAGCTAAGGTGGAATCCATTGTTTTGCCTTCCCAGCATCTCTTCTGATTGCAGCAGAACCCTCTTGCCTTCCCATCCACTCCTTGTCCTCATCTCCTAGTTCCAGAAGCAGGTTTGGTCGAAGCCATTGCTTCAGGCATGACAACAAACTTGGATCACAAGTTAAGCCCAGGTCTTTTGTGGGAACCATTGGGAAAGAGACTCTTCCCTTCTTCTGAGGGTCTATACTGCTGGATTGTAAACCTTGATCCCACCTCTGTCTTACAAGGAAAACAGAAGGTAGAGATGAAACCGTAGGTAAGAGGAGAGGAACCTATTGATGAGGACTTTCGTTTTCCACCTGGATCCAACATTTGAAGACAAATTATCCTATTGTTTATACATTGGAAGATCAATATGCTTAATTTTGTTATTAACTTTCATGGAATTATAGACAACTAAGACTGAAAAGATTGAAATAATATAGTCTTAGACATCAGTTTCCTTAAGTAAAATGAGATTTTTACTTCTCCTATATCCTCAAAGACTTATTCTAATATTTACTAAACATTTAAGGAAATTAAGATGCTATATGTAAAGGTAGGCCATAAATAATTGTACGTATGAAAATACTAGAATATATAATAGTAATAGTAAATAAATTTACTAAATGTAAAATTATTATCTTCCAATTATTAAGATCCTTAATTCATTGTAGAAAAAAGTGTTTTAGATAATTACAAGATTTACCTATTGTTTTAATCAGCTTTCTCACTGCTATGACCAAAAGACCTGACTATAACAATTGTAGATGAGGGAAGTTTATGTGGGGGCTCATGGTTTCAGAGGTCTCATTCTGTACACAGCTGGCTCCATTCCTCAGAGCTCAAGGTGAGGTAGAACATCATGGTGGAAGAGTGAGGGGAGGGAAGTAGCTCATATGATGAATCAGGCAGCAGAGACAGAGAGACACCGCTAGCCAGACACAAAATATGCACCCCAAAGGCTTGGCTCAGAGAGCCACCTCTTCTAGCCATATCCTACCTGCCTTCAGCTATAATTCAGTTAATTCCATCAGGGGATTAATTCACTAATTGGGTTAAGACTCTCATAACCCAATCATTTCTTCTCTGAACCTTCTTGCATTATCTCTCACATAAGCTTTTTGGGGACACCTCACATTCAAACCATAACACAGCATTGTAAAAGCACAAACTGGAACAAATTTGAAAATGCACAAGAGGTCCCTTTTCATTCTGAGAAGACCCATCTCTCCCTTGAAAGAGTTCCCCTTTCCCTTTTCCCATCTCCTCTAATAAATGTATGCTTGTACTGTGAAAAAAAAAAAAAAGAAAAGAAAAGAAAAGTCACAGGAGCACATGATTCCTGCCAAAATATATGGATCAACATATTTTTTTAAATCCATGCTACCCTTATTATGAACTATGCAGGTTTAGGGACAATCAGAATGTGAACTGAAGCAAAAACTTTCATGATATAGTGCTGTGAACATTATTAAGAAAGAAATCATAGAGGACTCTAAAACCAAATGCAAACTAACACTCTACAGTGCCCTTTTAGCCAGTAGGTTAATAGACTGACATCAAAATCAGAAATGATCAGTAAAGCTGGGTCACATAACTCTTGACATTTATACTTTTGAATTTTACACTTGATGAAGCAAATTATAAATCACAAACCAGTAAATAAAATATTTTTATTGCAATGAATATTTTTCTTGCACTGAAACTTTATGCTATTCAGGAAATAAATTCAAAGTAAACAAAGAACGGGCGGTAAGGGTGATAACGTTTTGCTTGGGAGGGAAAAAAAAAAGAGTGATAAACTTCACTTGCTTGATTTGAGAACTGAACAGGTAGAGCCAAAGTAAGAAGAGAGGGGAGACATATAGGCAAAGACTCAAAGAAAAGTCAGAAAGAATAGCAAGTCCACAGACAATTTAGGAACAAGAAGTTGTTAGAAATATCTTAAAAGGCATAATGAAAATTCTTACCGGAAGAAAAATAAAGAAGTTTAAGAAACAATAGGCCATATAAGATAGACTATAGTATAAAAGATTATGTTAGTTGAAATAAAGAAATCTGATGACTGTATTTCAAGAAGAAATGCAAATACAATTTGTTCAGAACTTGTTTATCTTGAGCCTAGTTCATGACATAGATTTGTGAATCTCATGTCTAGAGTCCTATAAAGTATGCACCAACTCAAATTGCAACGGCAGAACCTGAGCATATCCAATGAACCATGATGAAAGTATGTAACTATTGAGTAATGTTTCCAGAGTTCATGGAATGAGACCATGTTTCTTCTTCTCTTTTGCATCCCTAATCCTGAAACCCTGCATTCCTTTCTACTGCAGTGTTAAATCCTTTGATGTCTTTACTCACCTCTTAAACATAGCCTACCCAATAAATGTTCACATTCTTTTTAATTTTGAAAGTAAATATCCGCAAATGTAGCTGTTATGCTATGTTAAATGCTGAGCAAAATTCAACACATCACACTTAAGCATTTGCACCTAATTTTATTCTCATAGAACTGATGTAAACACATTATAACATGCAAAAACAAAGAAATAAAGTTTACCTAATTAGCTGAATCACAGTTACTACCTATAATCAAAAATTAAAATAGAGAAGTTTACTATAAATAAAAAATGCTAGAGTAATAAACATTTCAGCTATAATGCTAGCCTACTTTTAGATCTGCTTTTTTTTTTTTACTTTTTTTTTATTGTAAACAAATGGGATACACGTTGTTTCTCTGTTTGTACATGGTGTAAAGGCATACCATTTGTGTAATCATAAATTTACATAGGGTAATGTTGTTTGATTCATTCTGTTATTTTTTCCCTTCCCCCCACCCCTCCCATCCCTCTTTTCCCTCTATACAGTCCTTCCTTCCTCCATTCTTGCCCCCCTCCCTAACCCTAACTCTAACCCTAACACTAACCCCTCCTTCCCCCCATTATGTGTCATCATCCACTTATTAGCCATATCATTCGACCTTTGGTTTTTTGAGATTGGCTTATCTCACATAGCATGATATTCTCCAATTTCATCCATTTGCCTGCAAATGCCATAATTTTATCATTCTTTATGGCTAAGTAATATTCCATTGTATATATATACCACAGTTTCTTCATCCATTCATCAATTGAAGGACATCTAGGTTGGTTCTGCAATCTGGCTATTGTGAATTGAGCAGCTATGAACATTGATGTGGCTGTATCTCTGTAGTATGCTGATTTTAAGTCCTTTGGGTATAGGCCAAGGAGTGGGATAGCTGGGTCAAATGGTGGTTCCATTCCAAGTTTTCTAAGGAATCTCCACACTGCTTTCCAGAGTGGCTGCACTAATTTGCAGCCCCACCAGCAATGTATGAGTGTACCTTTCTCCCCACATCCTCACCAACACCTGTTGTTGCTTGTATTCTTGATAATCGCCATTCTAATTGGGGTGAGATGGAATCTTAGGGTGGTTTTCATTTGCATTTCTCTTATTACTAGAGATGTTGAACATTTTTCCATGTTTGTTGATGGCTTGTAGATCTTCTTCTGTGAAGTGTCTATTCATTTCCTTAGCCCATTTGTCAATTGGATTATTTGCATTCTTGGTGTAGAGTTTTTTGAGTTCTTTATAGATTCTGGAGATTCGTGCTCTCTCTGAAGTATGATTGGCAAAGATTTTCTCCCACTCTGTAGGCTCTTTCTTCACATTGCTGATAGTTTCCTTTGCTGAGAGAAAGCTTTTTAGTTGGAATCTATCCCAGTTATTGATTCTTGCTTTTATTTCTTCTGCTAAGGGAGTCCTGTTGAGGAAGTCTGGTCCTAAGCCGACATGTTGAAGATCTGGACCTACTTTTTCTTCTATAATCTGCAGGGTGTCTGGTCTGACTCCAAGGTCCTTGATCCATTTTGAGTTTAGTTTCATGCATGGTGAGAGATATGGGTTTAGTTTCATTCTGTTGCATATGGATTTCCAAGTCTCCCAGCACCATTTGTTGAAGAGGCTCTTTTCTCCATTGCATATTTTTGGCACCTTTGTCTAGTATGAGAAAGTTGTATTTATTTGGGTTTCTGTCCATGTCCTGTATTCTGTACCACTGATCTACCTTTCTATTTTGGAACCAATACCATACCGTTTTTGTTACTATTGCTTTGTAGTAGAGTTGAAGATCTGGTATTGCGATACCCCCTGCTTCACTCTTTCTGCTAAGGATTGCTTTAGCTATTCTGGGTTTCTTATTCTTCTAGAAGAATTTCATAATTGCTTGCTCTATTTCTGTAAGGTATGTCATTGGGACTCACCTCATAGAAAAAGATACCCATTGCATATTTTTGGTCCCTTTGTCTAGTATGAGAAAATTGTATTTATTTGGGTTTCTGTCCGTGTCCTCTATTCTGTACCATTGATCTACCTTTCTATTTTGGTACCAATACCATGCCGTTTTTGCTTTAACTATGTTCCCTGGAATGTAATCTATTTTTTAATTAGAAAAAAAGTAAATATTTTACAGAGAAGTATTTTGATCTAACTATTAATCTCTATAACACCTAGCATGTGGCACTGTGGCAGGCACTTTACAGATAGTTGATTTCCTTTGACAATCCAACGATATAAAGACACACATTCTGCAAGAGTCAAGGTTCAAAACATCAAGTAAAGAGCATGCCAGTAGATTTGAATCTAGGCCTACTGAATTCCAAAGATTTTGTTTTTTCCTGCTAACCCATGATAGTTTAAATAATAGATATTGCTACAGTATATGGCTTTGTGTCTAAACTATATGAAATAAACATCTATTTTAGAGTCTAGTTCTACATGCTAAAATAGTGCAATGTGCCTTTTAAAACAAAGTTATTAAATCTAGCTTTTATTCTATGCTGTCTTTATGACATGAATTCAATTTCCTGGTACAGAGGTGAGACAAAATCAGTAATATTTCTAGGAGAGAGAAACCACAGTCCTCACCAGACATGGATGAATAATCATGTGCTAGTTAGTACTCTTGGTTGAGGGCTAGAAAATAATTGGTACTGTTAGACCGGAGAACAATATGGAAATAGGTGCCAGCACCAAATGGAACATTCTAATACTGCTTGGGGAACTTCATAGAAACAAAGGGACAAGTGCACATAGCTGTGTACACAAATATGAGCATTACAATGCAGCTTGTGGTTTTTAAAAATGCATTCTAAATGTTCCCAAGTAAGATTAAATAATTTATATAATTTATATAACTGAACCTTATAATGATAATGAAATTATTATCTGGAACTCTACT
Organism: Sciurus vulgaris; assembly: GCF_902686455.1. Classification (NCBI taxonomy): domain Eukaryota; kingdom Metazoa; phylum Chordata; class Mammalia; order Rodentia; family Sciuridae; genus Sciurus; species Sciurus vulgaris. Next base: position 62,579,648 of record NC_136467.1, read on the forward strand.
GACATAAAAATATGGTTATTAAAATTCACATATTCTTGTTATAAAATAATATATTCCTATTATATTATAGTAGAACAGAATGATATCCAATAAATATATCCATTACACCCATCATTCATTGCTCCTAACTTCCTCAAAGGTAATTATTCTCAACAGCATGAATCTATATAGATACATACACATATTACATTTATTTTTAATGCGTTAAGCATAAGTGGGATATCTATAATTTAATCACTTGAAATATATCCTTCCATGTTAGTTACCTCATTATTTTCAACAATGGAATTGTTTTCAATTATAAATACTCTTAAAATGCACATTATTTGTGTAATAAAATGTAGCCTATGGCCATATTAATTTAAATATATGTATATTCATGTAGCTTTATAAATACATGAGGGGAGAGAGAGAGAGTGATATAGTTTATAAAAAATCCAAAGAGTTGACAATGGTAATGGGATTGTAGAAACTTTTAACTTTCTTTCTTATATTCCTAAATTGTGTGAGAATGATACACTTTTAGCAATACTACTGAGGTGATTACTGGTAGACAGGAAATTTAAAAAAAAACAAAACAACTTTACACATGCTCGATATTCAGAACTAAAATAGCATTGTTCCTATACACTGCAGAATTAGTGAACTGTAAACAAATAAAATTTCTAACTAAAAGTAACAGTTGTTTCTTCTGTATTCTGATTGCAGCCACTGTTTTCCTGAATCATTTCCAAGTTCCTGGAATTTAAACTACAAAATTTTAGTCTTCTCATATATAAACAATCAGAAGTAAGAGTTAAAGCACCAAGATTGCCAGATTAGTTAAAAAGAGTCAACATATGCCACATCACTCTAAAGCCAACCCATGTGGACAGCTACAACCAACCAGCATGACATTTACTGTGTGAGGAGACTAAATAATTTTCTAAATACGGACATTAAATGGAATGAGAGATTAATCAAGTAGAATTTTAAAGTTTTCCACAAGCATCATCCTGTTAATTAACACGGTGTCTGTTCTCTGCAAATGAAGCCTCAAGCTATTAAATAAAATTACAGCATCACTCACTAAGAACAGGTATCATTTGGAAAAGCACTGATAAGCTCTCTTTCTGTCTTGAACAAAGTTGTTAGCATGAAGCTCATCTCTAGAGGACAAGACTCCCAGAAGACATTCATAAAAATATGCTGAAGTTACCTAAAATATACTTTAGCAATTACATGTCATGTCTAGATGTTTTTCAACAAATGTAATTGTGTTCTTTTTTGTTTGTTTGTCTTTTTTTTTTTTTTTTTTTTTTTTTTGTGGTACTGGGGATCAAACTCAGGGCCTTGCACTTGGGAGGCAAGCGCTCTACCAGCTGAGCTATCTCCCCAGCCCTGTAATTGTGTTCTGTATTTATTTATACTCAATTTTATTATAAAAAAACACTTTAGGTCAAACATAGCATGTATTCTCCCAAATGGATTCAATATAACTTAATGTGTTCATTTATGTCAAACATGACTTTGAGGTTTAAAATATTTAGGAACTGTTGAGAATATCTTTCTCATATGTCAATGTTTTTAAATTTTCAGCCACAAGATGTTTCTAAAATATTTAAAGTAATTATTTAGAAGCATATACTTAATAATATGGCTACCTCACATTTTTTTTAAGATTGGTCAGTTCAGAATCTTCTAAAGCAAGGGTCCAAACACATTGAACAGTTATAATCATAATTGGAGTAAGCACATAAACTATATCAGGAAAATATGATGCCAGGCTTTGTATACTATTTCTTAAAATAAATTCTTTGTATTAAAAATGTGTTAAATTGATGTTTGGTTCTTTATTCTAATCAGCATGTCATAAAAAATAAAGATAGCTTAAAATGTTTCAATCAAGAACAGTCTACATTTTTAAATTTAATTTTTTTATTTTTAAATGACAAAATTTTATGTTTATCATATACAACATGATATACTAAAGTATATATACATTGTGGAATAGTTAAATCTAGCTAACAAATGCATCACCTCACATAGTTATCATTTTTGTGGTAATAACACGACACACTCTTTGTATTTTTAAGAATGTGTTATGTCATTATTAACTATCGTCACCATACCATATCATAGATGTCTTGAATTTATTCCCCCCGTTGTGATGGCATGCCCTCTGACCAACATCTCTTTATTCTCCCCTTCCTCCTGATTATCCCGGTCTCTGATAATCACCATTCTAAGTTTATGTATGAAATCACCTTTTTTTTTTTTTTCAGGTTCCACAAGTGGGTGAAGTCAAGCAGTACTTTCTTCCCTGCCTACATTATTTTACTTAACATAATGTTCTCCAGTCTCATCCATGTTGTCACAAATGATAAGATTTCCCTCTATTTTATTGATTAATAGCATTTCAATGCATTATATATATATTACATATTATATAGTGTATATATATGCACACTACATTTTTATTCATTTGCCTACTATGGACATTTAGATTGATCACATATCTTAGCCTTTGTAGATGTTGCTGTAATAAGCATGGAGTACAGATGTCTCTTTGACTTACTAATTTCCACTGAATATATAACTAGTAATAGAATGGTGGTATCATGTGGTAAGGACTGTTTGCATTTAAGTGGGTCTAAACTCATATAACATTATTTGAAATTTAGGCTTTATTTGTGATGTGAAAAGAATGAAGATTCAACAAACTTCACTCATAACATTTATTTGAGAAACTAAGTTTCAGTCAACATATAGGAAATTCTAAATTTGCCATTTGCTATGTTTCTAATTTCTAAGTATGGGGTCATTTTAATCATTTGCACCCAGATTAACCCTACTAAAAGACAGGGCAAACTTTCAAGAACACAGGCTACAGGAATAATTTCTGCTTCATGGAAAATGAGAGCAATAAACTGATTTCATAAGACAAAACTTCTTAAAATAAAAAAGTGATTTGACTTGTTCATGTGATTTATCTGGGGAGCATATTAGTTCTATGTGCCTCTGGGTTAGGTCAGTTAACTTTACAACCAAAGTTAGCTTTAGTACCTTTTACCAAAGAAAATAATGCAGTCTCTGAACTGGAATGTTAATTTGAAGTAAGTGAATCATTCACTGTTTCTTGCGGAAAAACATGCCAACCTTGAAAAACCCTATATGATACGTGAAATTGCTATCAGCATTTGTATTTAGAGAGTAGTATATTAGCATACTAACAACAGCATTTGGATGCAGAAGGAAATCAGAGAAAAACAGAAATAGCACACATAAGGTTGAGTACTCAGCTGCACTGTGCTAGGCACTGTGCTAATGCAAGAAATATAAACAATCTCAAGATAGATACAGTGCCTCTCGTCATGGAGTTCAAGACCAGTAAAATGTAGCCATTCAAGATGCAGTAAAAGTAAAGCATTCTAAAACTGAAATAGGGGACAGGGTCCTATAACCTATAACACATCTAACAGAACCCTAACTTAATTTGAAAGACTCACAAAGTTTTCAGAAAAAAGTAATGTTAACACTAAGGAAGTCGAAGTTAGTGAAGTGGAGAGGGAGAACATAGGACAGCTCAAAAGTCAGAGACAGCAAGGGTGTTGAGGAATTGAGGGAAGTTCCCACAGAGAAGCCCTGGTAAAGATGGAGATCACAGGTATGATAATGGATGACTCCAAGGAACTAACAAAAAATAGAAAAATGAAGATTTCATCAACCATTCTCAGGAGTGTAGATTTTACCTGTAGCATAAAGAGAAACCGTTTAAGTGTTTTCAGGGAAGAGATATGATCACATCTACATTTAGGATTAATCTTTGGAGAAAATGAGCAAAGCACAAATCCAGAGGAAAGGAAACTTGAGGAGGCTCATTAAAATAATCCCAATGACTGATGACAGTAATTTAGATGTGATATTAAGAAGAGGGAGGAAAATGGATGAATTTAAGAAATACTTAGGAGTAGGCTTGATTATGGGGCGCTGCCAGAGGAAGTGTTGATAAACAGAAAGGAGGCTGCATTTGAGTCAATGGGAAGATGGTCATCATATTCAATGAGGGTAAATAAACAGATGCCATCAGAAACAGACTGTCACAATAATTCCTTATACCCTCAATTATTTTTCTTCAGAGAGCTTAATGTTTTCTGAACAGTGTGATTTTCTTTCCCCTCTCCTTTAAGACATAATCTCCATGTGCGGAGACTTGACTTCCTGCTGTATCCCCATCAGCAGACAAGTTTCAGGTGGGAAGATGATACGAAGTTGGAGCTGTTTCTAAATCTTGCAAGAAGAGGTGTCTGGAAGATGGGTTTCGTACATGAGATCAGGGCTCAGAAGACAGACGTGAGCCTATAATATGAATTTTGAAATCACAAACTTATGGAGGAGAATTGAAGCCACAGAACTAAAGAATACTCAGAAATAATTGCAAATTGAGAGAAGAAAGTCTTGTGAGTCACTGACATATAAGAACTGACAAGGAAAAAGAAACTTGAGAAGGAGATGGTGAATAGATAGGTGACAATGGTTCCAGGGAAGCCACACAGGGGTTAAAGCTTTGTGTCACTTTCTGAATGTGGGTTCATCTTCCTTAAAGGTAGATGTTTATATCTCTCTGCCAAATCAGAAAACAAAACAATAAGTTGTCTTTGCAAATGATTCTATTTAAATTTTGACAGCAAACAGAACATCTACATAATTTGCAAAGCCCAGTAAAAAACAAAATGTGTGGTTCCTTATTCAAATATAAATAACATCACACACCTATGAAACTAGACTTAGAAACAACCTTTATTGTTGAGTTTCAATCAGGTTCAGATGAGTTAGACAAGAAAATCTTATTTTCCATAAGAGACTTATACCTTTCTATGTGTTTAAATTTCTAAACCTTGAGTGATCAAAAGAAACAACATCCCCCTGCCACAGTTACATGGAGTTAAAGGCAGCAGGTAAATATGGGTCCCTCAAAAAGGGATAGACTTGAGAAGAAAATAGAATTTTGATTAGTTGAATGAACTGAATATGATTATAAGATGCTAACTTCCTCATGTAAAGAAAATTAAAGAAATTTATATCTTTTGAGGTATATAAGCATTTATAACACATTAAAAGAGCTAATAATTTATATTGTTTAATAAGAGACCATTAAACATTAGGGACTAAATATTACAATATCCCACTTCTAAAAGCCTCCGATTCAGTCTCATTTTCAGGATTGAGTGAATTAGGGCAATACATTGGCCCAGAGCTTTGGTGTCCTGGGAATTACCCAGTTGTTAAAAACAAATCCTGGGATTCCAGTGTTCTTACCACATTGTCACTGAATCAAAGCAGTAGGGACAGCCCCTTTGATTTTCTGCCAAGACCCTAGATCAGTACATTGTCTTTTTGTCATTTCTTGTTCCTCTGGAGGATGGCCTTGATGTTCTTTGAAACATTATTTCATTTGTACATGAGCGTCTCCAAGGAACACCCAGCATGATTTGTCCTGGCACAGTAGCCTCTTGTAGACAGCCCTGGGATCTCTACCTGCTGCAGAGACTGCCTGGACTGATTCTAGAAGATGTACAGTTAAAAGTCAGTTCTTTGAGTCTGATGATTCAGACATACACTAGGTTCTGAAATATAAATAATTAAACATATAAATAATTAAATATATATATAAATAATCAAATATAAATATAAATAATTACATGACAAAAAATACACTGAAAACCTTATAGTTTGATGGTCATTTTAGTTTGCCTCTAGATTAACATTATGGGTATCTGAAAGTTGACTCACATGACATACCTACTTTTGGCTGAACATTGACAAGTAAAGAAAGCTGTAACTAGCATTTTGAATTAGGACAAACTTCAAACCCTGTCAAGGTATATACCTAATGACACCATTTTAGACCTAGTCACTTGTCCTTGTCACCCTGAATACCTAGTTCAGAATCAAGCAAAAGCCTAAGTCATGCCATCTTGTTCCCAGGTGGATTAGGAAGCACCTGATTTTAAAATGGGAAACATTTTTGTAATATGTGATTAGGTAAAATGTTTACATTTGGTTTTGGTAAAAATAATACCCTGAAATATCCTGGTCAGAAAAGATTTTACTACATTTCCTACTAGGTCATTGATATTTGCTTAGGAAAATCTGAATAGCCTAAATAGCTACTTGGGGGGAAAAAAAAAAAAAAAAGAGAGAGAGAGAGAGAGAAGAAAAGAAAAAAAAGAAAGAAAGAAATAGCAGATGAAATCATTGGAGTCACATAGCCATAGATATTCCTGCCTTTCCTTTGTTTTCTCCTATCAGTGCTCAGCACCAAAATAACCAAAAACGCCCCCTTATGCACTCTTTCTATTAGTAGCCATGGTATACAACTCTGGTGCTCCTAGAGACCGTTGCTGTGTGCAGGTGTGCTTGAAAAGACTAATGTGTGACTATGCTCTCCTGAGTGCTATGATCTCTATAAATGGAGTCAAAAGAGGACACTTGATATGTGAGTTCTTGGGGACATTAAATGGTCTGTATTTTCAGTTTTGTTCAGATTCATCTACTAAAGTATCACTGAGACTTCATGTCACCCATCAAGTAACAGCTGACAGTAGGTGCTCATTACTGAACACGTATGAAGCATTTCATGTGAGAAAGATACTGTATTTTATGATGTAAAACACATGACTTTCAAAATCAAGAGAAAAAAATTTGATTTTGTATGACAATGCTAACTTTTTATAAGTTGCAATCTCTAAGTAAAATCCTCAGTAAAATTTTACACAGCACAGATAATTGATATTAATCTAGTTATATGTGTGCAATATATATATATATATATATATAATTAACAACAAAATTCCACACCCAATTAATTAAATATCACTGATTTAATACCTAGGTAGATTATGAAAACTTTCACAGTATATCATTACTCAGTAATGTTAAACGTTTAAAAATACATCTTTGTTCAAAAATAAAGTATTATAATTATCAAGTTAACAATCACTATAGGACAAAATTTAATACAAAAAAAATTACTATTGAAAGTGTTCATGGATGTTGAATAATTACAATTACAATTATAATTACAATTACATTCTAGAATAAAATTCTTCAAATCTTCAAAAGCTAATGTCATTAATACCTTACTGGTTAATATATAGCAAAAGGCCTTAATGAAGTTTTTATGACTTGAGTTGAAATGACTAGTACCAAATCTTTTCTGCACTTAATAACCATATGTCTCCTGGTAAACTGTAACCTCTTTCAAACTCATTTTTGCCCACTATAAATTAGGGCAATGATACCTGACCTGCTACTGCACCTGGATGTGATGAAGCTCAAATGTGTGTAGTTAACTCTTCACATGTCATAAATGGCTACTGTTTTCTAATGCAACTCAAGGGATAGCTAGCACTGGAGAACATGTCTTTTTTAATCATAATTTTTTCCCAACTCAACAGAAGAAACAAATAGGAATTTTAGTCCTTAAATTTGAGGAAATCTTACAGGTGTGATTTATATTCTTCAATAGCATACTTAAACTACTTAATACTTCTTTAAATGATATGAAAGGCAAGGAAAAACAAAATAAACTTTAAAAAATATCACCCATTTCTATAAAGCTTCAATTGAGTAGTTTGATGCAGAAAGTATGCCTAAAATTTTTTGATATGCTACTAGATAGGCAAAAATAAAATTATCTGAAACTGCATTATCGTCAAACATAATTTAGTTGTGGAGCATTTTAAGTGGATATTAAAAAGAAGAAAATCAGTAAATTCTCCCTTAATACAAAATTCTTTACCTTATAGTTTAAAATATTTCAGTCATGATCTCTATAAGGTTTTAATGAGATAATTGTACTCTTTTGAGATTATACAAACTTACACAAAAGCTATTAGTAGTTGCCAATATATTTATTTTGCTTCCAAAAAGTTTTCTTATGTAAGACAATTATTTCCAAAGAGTGAATTAAGAAGAAATAGCTTTAAAAAAAAGAGAGACTGATTCCCCCACTTTATCAGGTAATAAAATCTATTACCCCTGAAATCATTTCACTTAATTCTCACTTGCTCCCATATCCCATACTCCATTTTGCTGAGTGAAATTTAATAAATCTCTCAGTCCAGGATTAAATTTTACTGTTTTATGAACTGTTAAATTGCATTGTATGCTTATTAAAGCTGGTGTTCTCTTACTCCTAGACACATTCTCATCTCTACCCTGGGGCACAATTAAACCAACAGCCAAGATTTTATTTTCATCACTGGAGTATCTCCCAACAGGGAGCAATAGATGAACATCAGCAAGTCATTTAACTATAAACAATGTGCACTTAATAACATGCACATGCCTTAAACTACATAAACTATTTTAAATAGGAGAAGGCATCAAAAGAATAATAATCTCCACATTACAAGTTCTGACTTAGTTAAAAACAAGCTAGGTACAGAAATACACTATAATATATTAAAATGCAGAAACTACATCATTTATATAATATACTTTCAATGCAACCTACTGAGATTTAATTATTTTTCATACTCACACAATGTGTTTACTTCTTAATGCCAGGAATAAAGCTAACATTTATAATTCAGATGAATATTATAAGCAGAAAATTCTACTAAATACAGTAGAATATATAAGGAAAAAAACTATTTCTATTTGCAGATCCCACAACAGCAGACTTTTCACTATACCTGGGAAAATCTCAATTCCAATGAGCAGGGACTGCAGAACCCATGGCTGAGTTTATAAGAAAGGAGACTTTGGGAACCTTGTGAGACTGGTACAAAGACAAGCTTCACTGACTCTGCACTATGTGTGCTTAGGCAACGTGCTCATCCCCTCTGAGCTTCAGTGTACTAAACTATGAATTAGGATGATAATCATGTTTACTTCAACTCCATGATGAGAAAATATGATAAATTTAGCTCCCACATTGACAATTTAAATGAAATAATGCACATAGAATGTTTCATGGGTCTAAACATTCAAAAAAAAAAAAAAAAAACAAAATTACTAAGAGAATTGTTTGATTTTAAGTTAATGTTTTCATTTAAATAATGAAACAAATTTATAACTTTCCTTCCTTACTAGAGTATATGTTTCTCAAAAAATGGAACTCCATTGACTTTTCTTTATTTCCCCCACATGTTAAATACTATGTAAATATTTATTGATTTAATTTGAAAACAGTGACCTAAGTCTCAGTTATCATTTTTAAAACCATTTATTTTTCTAGGTAATTTAACAAAGGCTTACAACATTTATTAATTCAAAGGACACAAAATCATCATAACCCAAGATCATGCTGTCAATGACAGGGCAAATGTTTTTGCTTTCTCCTTCCATGCCAATTGTATATGTCCCATCAACTATTTAAAGCAACCTTTTTATCTGAAACTTTAACCACAGACATGGGAATTTTCAGCAAGTACTTATTTACATGGTTTCATGATGTCACTTCTCAAAATTAAATGCATACGTACTAACGCTGTATTTAAGAACATCCATTTGACTTAAGGATAGTGAGAAGGAAAGGTGAATTTTTTTTTTTTTTTTACCAAAACCTATGAAATTTGGATAAATTCATGAATACGGACTGTTAAATTCAACTCCGTACTTTATACCAATGCACTAATTAAATATACTTGTCTAACAAGCTGTAGCACTTGCAGTTAACTTGGTATTAGACAAAAAGATAAATTTTGAAATTCAGATAGTCATTTGATGAAAGGGTTTTCAGAAAAGGCTCAATATCCATTTTTAAACCTCACTTTCATAAATCTGAGTTTTGCTGAGTCTATAGAAACTTTTCAAATGAGGTTGAGTAGCCTCTGAGATTTACATTTGGAATGAAGCCTTTGCTTAGGAGAAGCCATATATTTTAAACAGCATTGGATTAAATCACTAACGTTTACACTTGTAGCCTTTTGTGAGTAGACACTATTATGGGACTAGGAATTTTTTTTTTTTTTTGTAAGAAAAATTTTCCAAATTTCTTTTAGAACAACAGAGTCAAGGTCATGTGGTAAAGTTAGTAAGTGTTGCTCTCCCTTGGCTTGCTCTTTTGTGTTCTTGTCTGTTTGTTCTTGACTCTAATTTTTTTTTTCTTGAATATCCCAGTGCCTCCCTCAGTTTAATTAATTATCTCACTGCTCTCTCAGGGAAGCTTGCCTCTTCCCCTGATCTTGTCTGAAGCTGGGCAGCAGTCACATTAACAAGGGAAGCTTCACATTGGCCTCAGCTGTTATTAAGGAACACAAAGCCTAGGGGAAGGAGTTTCATATCTCTTGTAAAAGTCCTCCAGTGTACAACCTTCAAAGGAAGTTCCTACACGCCTACTCTCAAGAGACCAACAGACAGTGTTCTTTATAAACATTTTCCCCCAGGAACTGATGTCTTGGTGTTCAATGATTAATTGGAAAAAAAAAATTCCATTATAATAATGTTTTATAAATTGCTTTCCTAGGATGAAATATACCACATAAATCAGTTTTGCCAATAGGATAGACACATCTATAAGAGAATAACATATTTCACAGTATTTAATTACTACTTTGTCATATTTTATTATTGTTATTACAGTGCTACATCCAATACTGCAGTGTTCCAAGTGACAAAAACTTATTGTGACCCCCCTGATTTCTCATATATCTGACAAGCTAGGGCAGGAAACAACTCCAGTTTTACTGCAAAGATATAACTGTTTTCCGCCAATTTTGTCTCCTTGAGGAAAAGCCTTCTTAAAACTCTCCAAAGTCCAGACTAGGTAGAACAAAATGAGGGGTAAATATTACTTAGTCATGAAAAAGAACGAAATCTTGTCATTTGATATAGCAGGTATGAACATAAAGGATAGTACATCAAATACAATAAGCCAAGCATAGAAAGAGAAATACTTCATGATCTCATTCACATATAGAATCTAAAAACAAAACAAAAAAAAATGGTCTAACAGAAGTAGAAAATATAGTGGTGCTTACAAGGAGAAGGAGTAGTTGGGGGAAGGACTGCAGAAATGACTGGAAGGACTGAGGAAGGACATAAAAGCACAGATAGAAGGACAAAGGACAAAGTTCCAGAGATCTATTGTTTAATACAACAACTACAGTTAATAATAATATATTGTATTATTGAAAAATACTGAGAGTAGATGTTGAGTTACCACAAAAATAGGTAAAGGAATGCATATGTTAATAAGGCATGTTCAGTCATTCCACAATGTGCATGTATTTCAAAACATCACATCATACTCTATAAAGACAATTAAATCTGTTAATTAAAAAAATAATGAAATGGAAAAGGTAAAACAAAAGAGGTACTAAAATCATTTAACCTTAGGAGTCATCTTAGGGATGATTTATACTAAAGATGTCATAAGGGACAATGAGTTTAAATAACAGGTTTGCCTGTCTTTCCTGTCTTGTTCCTTGTTTCTTGTCTTTGTTGGAATTCATTCTCCACACTTCAGCCTGAATAATTTTTAAAACTCTCCAAGAGTGCCTCATTGCTGACAGGATCAATTCCATGTTGCTCTGAGTCTTATTAAAACCCTCATTAATCTAATCTAGGATGTTTTCATTGGTCACTTTTTATGTCCCACTATCCCTGAACTTGATTTCCATGACTTAATCACAAAGAATGATACTGCACTTCTCCATGGTAGCCACATTTTTTTAATCTCTGAGTCTTCTCATTTGTTATTCCTTCTACTTGGACCATTCACTCTTTTTTCCTCTCAGTCCAGTTTCAAATTATCTTAGGCCTCACCTCCCTGAATCTGAAGGAGAACACAGAACCTGTATCCTAACCCACGATTTTATCTCCTACATCACAGCGGTTTTGTATATTTAAGAAGAGTTGAGATGGGATGATGCAATTATATGTGAAACATCACTTAAACATCAATTCATCTTCCAAAAAATACAAAAGGTATCTTTTGAGGGGAGATTATGGATTAGTGTTTGTTTATTAAAGTACACCCAGGTTGAGATTATGTATAAAGTACACATGTATAGGTAAATAATGTTATAAGTACTTTTAAAATTAACTTCCAAATTGTGAAAATAATCCTGAAAAGGTATGGAAAGAAGAGGAACCAGTCACTTTATCAGTATTTGTTTTATATCATCAATAACTTTTTTTTGCATGAGACAGAAATAACCTATATAGAAAAGAGGAAATAATGTGGCATTTTTCTCAATTGTTAATCAGATATTTTCTTCTATTTTTATTTGGCAAAATAAGTTGTCATGTTCTTTCATTCCAGAGTTAAACTCATGTAAATTCTAACAATATTGGGTGACTTCAGTTTATTAAACCAAAAACATTAATTAAACATTTAAAAAACAGCATGTATAATATTCTTTAAAAATTAATGAAAGTTTAATTAACAAAATTACTGCATCCACACTATTATTTTAATATATTCTACATTATCAATATTTCATACTACTTTACATAGTAGAAAACTCCAGTAATATCTTACTAATAAGTCAGGAAACTATCAATTATCATGCAGTAAAAATACATGCCACACATTTTCACTAAAGTTCTGGTCCTTCTGTTTCTTGTTTCTGTCATATTATTGTACTATTTAAAAGATCAATAATTATTAGTGCCCAAAGAATTCTTTAAAAGTGAAGACAAAAAAAGTAAAATGAGTGTTCTGAAATTTCATATCTGGAAACACTTAGCATTCATGGATTGTATTCATGATTATATATCAAGTTAATTTTTCCCAGAAAAACTTTAGACCATTAGTAATATCATGTAAAAGGTATATCACACTGCATTGTGAGATTTAATTCTAGATCATAGGAGAAAAGAACAAAGTGATTTATTCCCTTAAAATGGTCTTGCATCTTAGAAAAAAAAAATCTTATTATGCCCATAGGAATATTGAAACTGCCAATGTTTTGGAAGCAGGATGATAATAGTAGTCTTCTTGTCTTTTTATCATGATGGAGAATGTTCAGTTGTACAATTCAAAAGTTTTCCAGATAATATAAAAACTTGTGTCAATCTGTGTCATAGGTGTGACAATATTTTATTGATGCACTGTAAACATACATAATAGTAGTATTTGTTATGCCATGTACGTACATGCACATAATATAATTTGATCACCCTCATTCCCCAGTACTGTTCCTTTCCCTCTCCTTCCTCATCCATCTGTTTGCTGTACTCTATTGATTTCCCTTCTATTATTTTTATTTTAATTAATGTACTTATATATGTATGTGTATATATGTACACATGTTCCTCATTTTTATTATCATTGTAACATGTTAGTGTTAATATTAATGTCATAATCTTACATGTGTGTATGGGAAAATTAAATAACTTGTTATGTGATATGCTAATTATATCATATATGGTATCATTGAAAATTTAGGTTCTCACTGTTGGGAAAATAAGATACAGATATAAATTTTAAAAGGATAAATAAAAAATCTGTATTTCTAAATTTGAATTGGAGTTTTAAAATAAACTCCAAATTTGCCTTATCTGAAAAATAATTATGAAATAACATAAATATTTTCTATTTTGTTCTTTCAAAGCTGTACAGACAAGGAACAACCCAATAGCAATGTGTGTGCCCTAGTGCCCAATTTATCGTCTTTATATGCAATTTCCCACCTAAAGAAATAAAGCTTTTGAAAGGCATCTAGTTTGTTCCACAATTTAATTATTGTGAATTGAGCTGCTCTAAACATTGATGTGGCTGCATTACTGTAGTATACTAATTTTAAGTCCTTTGGGTATAAACTGAGGAGTGGAATAACTGGGTCAAAAGGTGGGTCCATTCCAAATTTTCTGAGGAATCTCCACACTGCAACAGATGAATGGATAAAGAAGCTGTGGTATATACACACAATGGAATATTATTCAGTCATAAAGAATAATAATATAATGGCATTTGCAGATAAATGGATGGAATCAGAGAACATCATGCTAAGTGAAATAAGCCAATCACAAAAACCAAAGGCTGAATGCTTTCCCTGAGAAGTGGATGATGATAAATAAGGGGAGTTGGGAGGTAGGGGGTGAGAGAAGAATGGAGAAACTTTAGATTACATAGAGGGAAATGAGAGGGGAATAATACTTCATCATTACCCTAAACATGATGTACAGGTATGATTACATGAATGGTATGAATCTACATCATGCACAACCATAGAAATGAAAAGATGTACCCCATTTGTATACAATGAATCAAAATGCAGTCTGTACAAATAAAAAAAATTTTTTAAAAATAAGGCTTTTTTGATAAATTACCACCTTAAGGTCTGGGGCAAAATGAGATACAAAACATAGCTGGAAAAGCTTATCAGTAATCAATAAAGGATACTGTCAAGGAGAAGTAAATCTGAGTTAAAATTACTTAGATGTTATCTTTAGGGAATTCACAGTGAACAAAATGGAATAATTTGAAAACCAAGAACAATTACTAAAGTGGATTGAATTACCACAAGTAAATTGAAGTAAAGTTTGTATTAAGGCAAAAAACAACCTTTATGTGATGGAAGATATTTTGAAATAATTAAGCACTTACTTTTCCTTTTCTGCAGGAATTTCTATCAACAGAAAACCAAATAATTGAAGGTTTTTCTTTTATAGATGCACTAGCTAATAAATTAGGAAGAAATGAGAAATATATATAAATTTCTCATTTGGCTTCTCATGAATTAATGTCTGGGCATTGAATACCATTGGTTTCCAATATCACAATTGGATAATTTTAATTGAAGAGTGCTATATCATCTATGAAGTAGTTTTCTCAAAAAAAAAATATCCAATGTAAATATTATTACTTGTCAAGAATCAACAACCAATTTACAGAAAATATAGAGGACAGATAAATATGTTTAAGATTATCATGTGGATGCAGTCAATAAAATCCAGATGGTGGAATAATATCACCCTACCATCAGTGGGCCTTGGATTAGAATTCTAAAAACTGCTCTGTAAATGAAAAAATATAAAATTGATGAGATAATTTGAAATTAAAACATCATATAATTGATGATGTTAAAGAATTATCTGTTAATTTTAGGTACTATTCTGATATCTTTGTTATATGTATTTTTAAGGAGTGCTTATTTTTAGTGATACCTAATGAAACATTATAACTAAAATGATATAATATTCAGGGTTTACCATGATAAAAATTGGAAGAGAAAGTAGTCATGGATATTGATTAAATAAAATGGCATAGATGATCATTTTTGAAACTAGGTAGAATTCATAAGTATTTGTTATTATATTTCTGCCCACATTGGTACATACCCAAAATTTCCCAAAATAAAAAGTGACATTAAAAAAAAAAGCAAAAGAAGTTTATAAAATAGAAATGATCTCACAAATTTATAGTTGTATATGGTGGGAGATCATTTCAGTGCTTTGCCTTCAAATCTAGTACTTTTTCCAACTGCAATATCACAGAATGATAAGAGAACTTGAAATTAAGTGGCAATATCTTTTTAGAGAAATTTTCTTGAACTGTTTGCCCTTTTAAGTCTAGAAAAGGCATGAAAAATAAATGAAAAAAGCAGTGAATGAAATAGCCAGTGGGCCTGTATGAATGAGCAAGGGAAGTTTACTATTCCTCTACCAAGTTTCTGCCCAAAGGAAACTGATCCCTAAGGCTTGATGAAATTATTTGCTGTTACAACACTTTCTCTTTTTCTGACCATTCAACTGCTAACTTTCCAAAAACAAGAAGTCAGGAACTACAGAAAAAATAATTGCATCATTCTCCTTGACTGCTTTTTCTTGCTACAGCATTGAGACAGTGATGAATCTTGCTGCTATAGCTTATGCTACAGATACGTGCAATAGCTATGCAACTTCATGTGCCATTTATCAGCTGATCATGGCTGTGCCATTGAAAGGAGAAAGGATTGCTCTACAAGACATGACATTTTTGTTTTCTATATACAATATCTGAAAAATAAGACACACTTATCTTGGCCTCTGTGAGCAGAACAAAAAACAGAAGTATCATGGATACAACATGCAATCCAGCTCACATGGAAAGGGCAGCAGTATTTATTGTGGTTATGAGTGGGCTTTGGATTCTGAGAAACTTATGTTCAAATTCTAGCCCTGCCACTTACGTATGACCCATTTGGTTTCTCTAAGCCTTATATACACAACAACCAAATGGTAAAAGCGACATCTCCAGACGGTAATTATGAGGGTTAATAGAGGTAATGTCTGATCCCATTTATCATAGAAGCTGGCATACATAACATTCTAATAAACTATAGTTGTCTTGGTTAGTTATTGCTGTTGTTTTTGAAAGAAGTCAAGAAGCTATGCAACATTGGCCTTTATAGAGTCTTGCTTGTTCTCCATGAAAGGAAAACCACTTTTCCTCATTCAGGCCACATAGAAATGAAATGCCTGAATACATGTAAGGAGTCATTTTTGACTCTCATTGATAGACTATGAAGAAATACTGTCATCCTCTCAAGCTGAAGGAAAGTCACCCATATGTAAGCTTTCATTATCAAATGTCAGACCTTGTTTTAGGGCAGGTTCTGGAATTAGGGACTGGATGATGCTGGAGACAACTCATCTAACTTCTCAGTCTCAGCTTTGAAATTTGGTTATCAGAAATTATTTTTCTTTTATAATGTAGAAATTTAATAAGGTATGTAAATTTACCTTTATTATTCTAGGCATTGAATAAAGACTGATTCCTTTTCCTTGCCCTAATTCAGTTTACTTAAAATAGGAAAAATGAAAAACCAGATTTAAGTTAGTACCAGTTTTTTTGTTTTGTTTTTTTCAAGCATTTACTATTTATTTTCAAGCTGAAATTCTGGAGATTTTTCTAAACCAAAGTCCTCTTTAGACCAAAAAGGTCATCTTTTAAGTTTTTCAATATTTAATGTTTTAGTATATCCATAACTTTACAATGAAATAGAACATAATTTGTAATTAAATAAATCTATATACATTTTGAGTCAGAGTAAGTCAAAATGTTAGACACACTTGTTCTGGAGAATATTCTCAGGTTCTTATCAAACTAATTCCACAATTCACAATTTTTTAAATACTAGGCATTCAGTACTGTGGTGTATCCTAGGGATACATAATCAAAAGTCTCACCCTTTAAACAACCCAGAGAAGAGAAATTTTTACAAATATTTCTGATGCAAATAATATATTAAATACTAGTTAGGTTGGACCATATAAAATTGTAGATATCCATCATTTCTTACTTATAAAACTTAAAAGTTCATATGGGTTAATTAATGTATTTAAAGTGTCTTCTTGTCCTTAATTTCATTTGGTCACCCCAAATCTCCTAACATTAATTTGTCCTCTTATTGAGCAAAAACAGTCAACTCCCAGAATACAAATTTTATCACAACTAATTTCCACTTAAATATTTTTATATGAAATTGATCAAGGAATTAAAGAATGAAATTGTGACTGTACTTCATAAGTTTGCTTCATAAGAGAATACATTTTAATCCATTTTATTTCTAACAGCCTCTAGAATAAGAAAGAGGTAACTCCAAAGTTTTCATTTATTTTACCTACATGAGTATTTTCTCAGATGTATGCTTTTGATTTTCACATCATCCGATAACTCATTAACTCAACCAGGATTTGCTTTTTAATTTTATATGGTAGGTGCAACAAAAACATCATTTTATTTATTTTTGGCCAATATATGAACATTTACAGAAGAAATTCTAACAATTACAATGCCAGATTCCTTAGTTGCTATTTCTTTCTTACTTGGCACTATTTAAAATCCTCCTGCAGAGACTCAACACTGGCTGCTGGCCTCTTTAGCACAAGCCTGCCAGTCACAGAACAAGGTAGAAGAAATTGTTGTTTAATAATATCAAAAGATATATCCTGTATTGAAGTCTCAAGAATGGAAAGGCACAGAAATAGAATTAATCTCTATTTTCACCTAAATCTAATTATTAATTCAGATATCATTGTTTTAGTCAGGTTTTTGATCATTGTGACCAAAGTACCTGATAAGAACAAATACAGGAAGAAAATATTTGGGGGCTCACAGTTTCAGAAGTCTCAGTCCACAGACAGCCATTGCTCTAGGTAGAAGTATGGCAGAACACCATGGTGGAAGAAAGTGGTGAAGGAAAGCAGCTCAAGACATTGCAGCTGTAGAACCAGCACCATATGTTTGATGCCAAGGTCTGCCACCAACAGGAGCAAGTAGCCAAGTCTCCTGAGACCCTGGCTACAGCAGCCTCTGAGTGCCTGGGTGACTGAGCAAGGTGAAACAACTTCCTAGGCTCCCCTGTGCAAGCAGGCTTCCCCACTGGTCTCTTCTCAAGCAAACTGTTATTTTATACCCTTGAGCCTGAGATGAGTATATTCTTGCCAATTCCTGAGATGCCTTTAAAATAACTTTACTATTGTTTCTTCGTATTTACCATTTCTTTAGTGACTATAATTGCTTTAACCATACCTTCCTTAGCCCCAGTTTTACTCTCAGTTTTCTGACCAAACTACAAGTTTTTCAAATGTTTCTCCTTTACTTTTTGCTCCTGATTATCACAATAAACTTGCCTACAAGCCATCAACTATACCCATGCCACTCACTGAAGGCTATGCTGCCTAGAGATTTATTCCACCAGATTAACAAGTCAATCTCCTTTAAATTCAGCATCACGCAAAGTCTCAGGACACAGGCAACATATGGACAACTTCTTAGTCAGAACATAGCACGAATGGCCTCTAGTCCAATATCCAAGAGTCCTTCTTTTCCTCTGAAAACCCATGAGCCCAGTCTTTATTATCCATGGTCCTATTGGCATTCTGGTCCTTTGAGCTCCCATTAGAATTACCCAGTAAGCTCTCCTTATAAAAAATCTAAATATTTTCCATCTTGCATTTCTAAATGTCTCAAAATTCCTCCCACAAATTCCATAAAGCTGCTAAAGCTTCTGAACCATATGATCATGTTAGTCACAGCAATGACCCTACTTCTGGGTACCAATTTTTGTTTTAGTCGATATTTTACTACTATGACAAATAAAGAAAAAAAAAAAAAAAAAACCTTGACAAGAACAATTAGAGGAGGAAAAGTTTATTTGGGGGCTTATAGTTTTAGAGGTCTCAGTCCATAGAAGGGCTACTCCATTGCTCTTGTCAGAAAATGTGGCAGAAAGTCATGATGAAAGAGTGTGATGGAAGAAAGTGCTTCAAGACATTGTACCAGGAAGGAGAAAGGAGAGAGAGAGAGAGAGAGAGAGAGAAAGAGAGAGAGAGAGAGAGCTCTATTTACCAAGAAAAAATATATACCCCCTGAAACATACCTCCCAATGACCTACCTCCTTCAGCCAAATCTACCTCCCTACAATTACCATCTGGTTAATCTCTATTAGGAGATTAATGCACTTATTAGGTCAAAACACTCATAACACAATCATTTCACCTCTAAATTTTCTTGAATTGTTTAACACATGAGCTTTTGTGGGACATTTCAAAACTAAATCATAATAATCATTAAAAGCACCCAAAAAAGAATGAATGACATGTCTATCAATATTAATGTCTACATTGTTATTATAAGATAATGTTATAAATCTTGGGTTATGTTTGAAATATATTACTATTGACTCAATTAATTAAGACAGTGCATATGTCTATTTCATTCATCACAGATGTGATACTCAGAAATTCCAAATCGTCTAAGAGATCAAATATTAACGATTTAGAAGAAAACTACCTATTTCAAAAAAATTGGGTACATCTAATTGAATAATGCCTTTTATTTGACAAAGAAGACTGAATATTATGTACACTTGATATGACCAAAGAGAAAGTACATTTTCTCCTGGAGCATTTATCTAGGACATAATAGAAAAACTGCCAAGACTTATCATACTTGTTGGCAAATACCCATGCCTGCTGATTCATAAGGGTTTGAATGATGCCATTTTAATACACATGCAAACCAACCTTAGGAGCTATGATATCCAGGGAAAAAGGGGTCCTGGAACCCAGATATTATTTAAAACTTCCTCTAATAAAATGTATGATTTAGGATAGGAAAGTGGCAGAACATCTGATTTTATAGGTAGTGGCAGAATCATTATTTAAGATACCAAAATTAGTAGGCATTGCCTAAGAATGGATTGCATTTTCATAGGAACAGGAAAGAACATTGTTTCTCTGGTAAACTGATGATCTAACTCAGAGTATTTTAAAGCACATTTCATTGGGAAAGGAAGATACCAAAATATTAACAAGGACTTTGAAAAGATACTAGATTTGACACAAAAAGAAAAACAGTAGGGAATCCCTCAAGGCATTCATAGGAGAATATAACTATGTTATAGAAAATACTTGTATGCTAAAATAAAGGGCACAATTATAAATGGCCAAGGTATTATTATAAAATGGAGATGTATATGCACAGAATTTGTATATATATATATATATATATATATATATATATATGAGCATGCATATGTGCATGTTTTGGGAATTGAAATGTCCCCTAAGGGCTCAGGTGTTGAAGACTTGGTTTCCAGATGTGCTGCCTGGGAGCTAGTAGAAACTTTAAGAGGTAGGGCTTTGATGGAATAAGTAGATCACTGGTGATGGGACTTTAGGGCATATTTAATTCCTGATCCCCTTCCAAATCTCAATCTCAATCTCTCTTTCTCTATCTCCCTCTCCCCTAGATGACATTAGTTGAGTAATTTCCCCTACCACACCCTCCTACCATGATGTTCCTCCTCATCCTTCTCACCACAGGCCCAAAGGCATGTTACCAAGCAACTGGGGACTTAAACCTCTGAAACCTTGAGCCCAAATAAACCTTTCTTCCTTTAATTTGATTTTCTCAAGTATTTTGTCACAAGAGCAGAAAGCTAATTAATGTTGTTTGGATACAAATTTAAAGGTTGCAGGATATTCACAATAAAAGGAGACTGGAACATAATTGGTACCATTGATGAAGACCATATGGACTACTGGTTATAAGATTAGTATGGGAGATTATTCCACACTAACACTGAAAATGCTAGAGAAATTTCTTATATGCCTTAAAAGAAGAAGGGAAAAAGAGCATTCGACTCTCCAACAAGTGTTATTTATCTGAATAACTAAATTTCTTCATCTGCCTAGTTGGCTGGCAATTTAGTGCCTCAAGAATTTATGCCAAAAGAAGCAGTAAGTTGCATTGGATCAATAGGAGGAACTGCTGGTGACATTGGAAGGATGGGATTCCACAAATATAATTTGCTATCCTGATGCTCAGGATCATCTTAGGGAAGAGTGGTTTGATGGAAAGTGTTTTGGGGATACAGTTATCAAATCAGTTCATGCTTTAAGAAACCAGAAACCAGTTTTTCAAAACTTTCAGAACACAAAAAGACCTAAGATTTTTATGGTATTATAGCTCAATCAGAAAGGATTTAAATGTAGTTATTTGAAAATCAAAATTGAAATGTTATAATCATAAATATTCCTGATAAGGGAAAAAATGTAGAAACATCTAAAAATATAGCAGAATGGGGAACACCCCCTAAATTTTAGGGTTTGGGGACAGGGAGGGGCATTTTACCGGGGATTGAACTCAGGAGCACTTGATCACTGAGCCACATCCCCAGCCCTATTCCGTATTTTATTATTTTATTTAGAGACAGGGTCCCACTGAGTTGCTTAGTACCTTGCTTTTTGCTGAGGCTAGCTTTAATGCTCCTGCCTCAGGCTCATGAGTTGCTGGGCTTACAGGTGTATACCACCATGCCGAGCAAGAGCTAAGGTTTTGAAAAGAGATTTACAAAAAATAGACAAGAAATATAAGGCTAAGAAAATTTTCTTTCCTTACTATTAGGTTTGGTAATTTTTAAAACTTTGAAAGTGCCATCAAAGAAAACTAAGTTTTACAATGTAATCTCACACTTCCCATCTACTTACATGGACATGTCTCTATATCCACCACAACAAGTCAACACTTTTGATGTTATAAATGTATTTTCCAGTTTCTTTTTAAGCATAGGCTCTGTTGGTACAGCAGTAAAAGGCAGGCTCATAGTGTACAGCTTTTTGCTATAAGGGTACTGTTGAAAGACCTACTTATTTAAGAGAGGTCATTTAATGTGATAGGACAGTTATTCAATCTGATAAACTCTCTTGAATTGTTTAAATTTAACATTCAGGTAAAAAATGAACATCTGATTTATAATAGCTCTTGCAACAAATAGACATCTTTTCATTGAATAATGAGGATAAGTTGATATTATAGCCTCAGCTTTTATTAAAAATCAAAAAATGTCAAACAATTCTATGAAGAAATGTAATAAGATCAGTTTATGAACTGGGAACAGTGATGTGCACCTATAATCCCAACTACTCAGGTGGCTGAGGCAGGAGGATGATGAGTTCAAAGTCAGCCTGGGCAAGCTAGAGAGAACTAATGACAAAGACCCAAAGTCAGGGTCTTGGGATATAACTCAGTTGGTAGAGTGTTTGCCTCACATGCACTAAAGTCCTAGATTCAATCCCCAGCACCACACACACAAAAAAGGATCCAAAATCAGAATGTGTCTTTTTAATATTCCTTATATAAGCATCTATTTAATAAATTTCTTCTAAAGCTTAAAAAGTTATCTTTTTTAAATGAGTTAATATATTTCCCTTTAGTTATCAAATGAATTGCATGAATTTTTTTTTATTTTGTCTTAAATACAAAAGAGGTTCACAATTAAAACAGTGTTCATACTAAACAACTATAAGAACTACTACTACTGACCTTAAGTAGCTCTTAATTTTCAATCATTTTACACCAAGAAAAAAATAGGGCAATGAGTATCAGGGAACAGGCAGATGAGGATGGTGGGAACATGGGGTTAAGAGACTAATTATATAAAATGGGCCCACTGTGTTGATTCCCACAGACTTTCTTTTCAAGAAGCAATTTACCTGTAGCTCTGCCTGGCCTAAGTGAACAGGATATGTGACATTCCTTAGCAAACTACCTGTTAAATGCAGGAAAAATGCAGGCCCAAAATAAGATTGATAAGAGGAAACCAAGTTACTCTGAAGGTGCAGAAACTGGGAGATAAGGATAGTCCTTCCTAACCATAAAATCTGTGAAAAAGTATGGTGAAGAATCTAATTAGAACCTGTTAGCATGGTCCAAGGTGACCCAAAGTTGCCATGACAGTAGGGACTTGAAAGTCTGATGTTGCCTTGCTGTCAGTTCAAAGTCAAGAAGTCAACTTGGGCAGGAGTCTCCAGAAAGTTCTCTGGGATCCCCAATAAAACTGGTGTGCAGCAGAGGCACATTATCCCTATTCTCTCTGAGAGGACCCACTCTCTCCCTTGAAAGTGTCCCTTGCCCCTTTTCCTACCCCTTCAATAATTCCTGTTACTCTGAGCAACATGCCTGAAATCTTTCCGACTTAGTCATAAGAATTAGAATTTGAAGAGGGGGTCTTCCCAATGCCTCAGTTTCTGGGAAGGCACCAGCTCTGTAACAATAGAACCTATGGTATAGAACAAATTCTGTCATTAACTAAAGTTACGGTTGATATCAGGCAGCAGAGCGAGAATAGGAATCTATAGAACTCCAATTTTAATTTTCCCCTCCTGTGGCAATAAAAAGGTTTAGATAGGAGAGGCTAGAGAAGACTATATTGCTGGTTTAAATAAACTTCTGTGTTCATGTGAAGTACTTCCCAATATACTTGAAAACATTTCAAATAAGATGATCAAACCCAGCTAAAATGCTAAAAATTAAGAAAATTAATTTTGTTTTTTTCATGAAGTAGAAGTCAGTATATTCTGATAATTGTACCAAGCCAATTTTTTTTTTTTTTTTTTTTTTTTACCTTGGTAGAACTCCAAAGGAATTCAGGCAGGGCGTATTAAGAACAGTATACTGTTGACCTTCAAGTTGGGTATACCTTGATTTAGTCCTGGCTGTGCTGTTTATTAGGTTTTGATCTTAGGAAAGTTATGTGGTTTGGCTGAACAAAATTGGGACATAGTAAGCACTCAGTTATGCCACACTAATAACATCTGCTTTTCTGATGCAGTTTTCCTTTATTCCTACACATCTCTGGTTTTCAGAGTTATCAGATGTAAAGGGATCACAGCTTGGCACAAAGATTATTTTAAAGTGAAAGCATTTGAGCCACAGTAGATAAAAAAAGAAATCTTATATGAACTTCCCTTATCTGAATAAAGCAGTGTCCTCAAAATATAGCTGCCATTAACCCCTCCATGGGTGTTTCCTGTGAATTCTGCTGCCAGGGAGACAGACTGGCTTTTCTCATTAGCATCAAAAAACTTGATAAGCCTTCCATATTTTCCCACTGAAGCCCTTTAAAATAACATTTTTGTGAAAAGGACATTTGAAGCTTTCTGACTATTCAGTTACTCATCACTGAACATGCCTATGTATTCACATACATGTGTTAGTAAAATTGTCTTTTCTCCTGAAAGATTGTGTACAGTCAGTTCAATCAAGGCCTCCAACCATTTGAATCTAAGATAATGGAGGAAAAGTTAGATGTTGAAGACAGATCTATATGAATTTCAACAGGGAAATATGTAAAAACCCTAGTATTTGATGGTCTATTAGAGTCCTTATTGTTTGAATATGTGGATATGCTTTCCATTACAGTCACCTGGTAAATAAAAAATTCTAACACCTAGATCATACTCCAGCCCTAATTATACCATCAAGGTTGAGAACCACGGCCCTAAAAGGAAATTTCTGAATGCATCTTTGCAGACTTATTGCTTCCCCTAACCTTGTTCTCCTCAAAGCAGTAGTTGTATCTTTCTTTATTTTAATTTTTTCTGTTTTTATGTTGTGTGAAAATAGCAGAGGACAGGCATAAACAAGGAGTCAAACTAGATAAAAGAAAAACAGGAGCAAAGGTTAAGCTCTGAACATAGTTTAAAAAATAAAATGAATGTAACAACAGCACAAATATGAAAGACAGTAGTAAGACTTAACAGTGATAGGTAACAGACAGTTGTCAGTAGTGGGAATATGAGGTTAAAGGAATAATTCTATAAACTGGCCCACTGTGCTGACCCCCACATGCTTTCTTTTAAAAAGCAATTTTCCTGCAGCCCTGCCTAGATTAAGTCAATAGGATATGTTACATTCCTCAGTGAACAACCATTCTCTGAAGGAGAAATAGAAGGACCCAAGTTAACCTGAAGGGGGTTACTTCTGTGACCCTTACACAAACCAGGTTCCAGAACTCAGGAGATAAGAATAATTTCCCCCAAACATAAAATCATTAAGAACAAGATCCATTTAAAACCTTCCAACATGTGCCATAGTGACCCACTTACCTTGGACCTTCACAATGCACAGGGGACACTTAAAAATCTGATGTTATCCTGCTGTCAGTCAAAAGTCAAGAGGTAGATCTAAGTAGGAGTATCTGGAAACTTCCCTGTGACCTCCAATAAAGCTGGAGGGCAGGAGGGGAACACTACACTTCTCCTGTCTGGTAGGACTTATTCTCTTCCTTGAGAGTGTCCCCTTTTTCTCTTTTCCTATGTGTTGGGACAGGCCCCCACTTGGCTGTAGTTAGGATCCTTCACTGAGACTTCCAGTGGGCTTTCTTGTTTTTTAGTGTGTATCAAGGGCTGGGAACCAACTATGTTATGGTTAGTTAGGTCAAGAAACACTGTGATTCAGTGTGTAGACTCAAGGTAATAAACTTAATTAACTTGTGAGCATGTGTCCCTCACCCCACCTTGTGCAAGCTGCTGGCAGTGTGCCTTCTTTGTTTGACCTGAATATGCAAAGGGCCTATGGAAATAAACTAGGAAGGGGGCTAAAATGGAACTGGCTTGGGGCAGAAGCTGAAGCTGGTGTCTGGCTAATTGCTGTGGCCACAACTGAATAAAGCATGTCTACTATCTTAACTGTGTCTGGCATCTTCTTCCACCTACTGAACCCTGAATCTCTTTCCTGTGTCAGAACCCTTCACCATTCTATGCCTTGTAATAAATTCATCCCTGCCACTCTGAGAGACATGTCTGAAATCTTTCTGGTATGATTGCAAAAGGTAGTGAGAGAGAACCACTGTACCTGTCTCAGCTCCATAGCAGACCCTTGCTCTGTAACATGAGCACTTACATGTATTAGCTTCCCCTTGCCCTCTTTTCTTTTTTGCTTTTTCCCCATTATTAGATATCATTTATCATGAATCTTCATGCACTATGCTCAGAACTTTATGTGTGTTACCTCAATCAATCCTTCCAGCAACATTGGGAGCAGTTGATATAATGTTATTTTACAACTAAAGAACACCTCTTGAACATTAAGTGATTTAAGAATCAACAAGCATAGGGAGCTGGAATTTGACAGTATATTTTGCTCGGTGAGCCACTTTTCCACACTTCAATTCCAAAGCAGGCTCCACCTGAACTGAATCTAGATATGTTAAGACATGTATTCTCAAGCAAGCAAGATAAGACCAGGGGGCATGAGGATTGTTCACCCTGCGTATCACTCCCAGCAAGTGAAACTATAGGGATGCACACCTATGCTGCTAACATTTCATGGGTAAGCAATAAAGAAAATATTTCTAAATAGGTTTCAGGAGAATTTGGGAGTGAAAATGAATAAGAGAATCATTGCTCAAGAAGAAAAGATTTAACAGTCTCACTGTACTTTTATAGTTAGGTCAAATCTTACAGGAAATTGTTTTTCAGTGAGACATGGTACATGCTGGCCAACTGGAGAGGATTTACCCAGATAGTTCAGGAACCTGAAATTCTTAAGGAGACTGAATGAGAAGAAACACCAAGCCACAGAAACAGCAACAATTGTTCTTCCTCAGATTCAAGACTAGACAAGAAAGAGAAATCATCTTTAATACATTTACTTAATTTTTAAAAGAAAAATATATCCTCACAATGTTCTTAAAGGTGATATCACACTTAGTGTGATTTCTTCATTTGAAAAAAATAGCAAGTCCATCTACAACTAAAAATATATATTTAAAAAAAAAAAAACCAGCAAATAAATAAAGAAGTTGTAATACTCTCCATTTCGGAGAAGATGCTGGGGGTGATTCGCCCAGACCTTCCCACTAGTGGGTAACAGCCTGAACCAGCATCCAAGAGTGCAGCTCACACTCCACTGCTCTTCATTTATCATGGTGTCACCGTGTTTCCCATTCTGAGTCCCGACAATTCTGAAACCCATAAAAATGGCAGCCCAGCTTTAAAATTGATTAAATAATGTAATAAACAAAAATTAACAGATGGTTTTAAATAAATACACCCTCCAATCACCCACTGAGGGCCTATGTGACATATCGATCTTCATGTTTCCCAGTGGCAGAAACAGGACACTGAAATCAATAGCATGCGATAGTCCATTTGAAGTTATAAATACGCTATTCAGTTGAGATACTTGACATATTCAAAAAACATCTTACTGTGACTGTGGCATTTTGTAAATAGTCAAGAGCCAGAAATAATTTAATCGTGTAAATAATATATCAGGCTCTTGCCTTAATTGGCAATTTCATAGACAGGCACTCGGTGAATGATAAGCATCTGTGAAAAGAGAAATAGAGCTTTTTACATCTTCACACTATGCAGACTGCTGTCCTTGAAGAGAAAGTTTTACAACTCCTGTGCTGCTGCCCAGTCCCAGGTTTTACTTACTTCATAGCACTTATCACCAGCAATATTGTTATATTATATTTGTTTATTGTCTGTTTCCTCCCTCTAGAACTGCAGTTATCTGCAGGGGGCAATTTTGCCACTCATGGGACATTTGGCACTGTCTAAAAACATTATTTTGAGTGCTTAGCAGCATCTGTTAGTTAGAGGCCAGGGATGCTGTTAATCATCCTGCTTTGCACAGGACAGCCCCTAACTACAAAGAATTACCTGGCCCAAATGTCAATAGTGCCATGCTTGAGAAATCTTGTTCCATAATGTAAGCGCTATGAAAACAGAGACTGACTCTTTTGCTGAATAAGTACCTACCACTTGAACAAATGAATGAACGAATAAATGATGCAGTGTCAGAGGAGAGAGCAGAAAGTCTAAAATCCTTGAAAATACACAGGTGAGAACCTGAGAATCATTCTCAGGGGAAAAGACAAGTTGAAATTTGCACTCTAGCCTCTAAACACAAAGGTTGAAGATATTATGCTATTAACTTCTTGATAAGTTATTTCACATAATTTTAAACCAATTCTGAAAATAATTTTAAAAGGATAATGATTTTTAATGATATGTATGTATGTATGTATAGATAGATAGACATTATAGGTTGTATTTAAAGTATCGATTATATTGTTTTGGCTTATAAATGTGTGATAATTTTCTTATTCTTACTTACAAAAGTCTAAATCCAAGTTACACATAAGAGATGGCTTTTTCTTCTCACCAGGGAAAAAACAAACAAGCAAAAAAGACACACATCTCAATCTCTATCTTCTTAGGCCTGATATTTGTGAGTAATCAATAGTTCATTTGCCTCTAGAGCTCATTTAATTATTCTCATCCTAAATATCCTGTTGACATTGGAAAATTTTACTGATTTTAATCAATTGTGACAGATTGATTTTTGCTCAGTCTCTTCTTCCACTGTGCACCATCCACACATGTTCACTTCTACTGCCAAGGAGAGCTAGAGCCTACGAGAAAGCAGTTTGCTAACACATGCGAAAATCAAGAAAAAAGCAGCAAAAGTTAAAATTCTCATGAACTCAAACCTTATGATCAAATGAAGTCATGGATTTGGTACATTTTTCACTGTGATATTATTTTTTTCTGGACCCTGCTATTTCTGAGATGTTGTATAAAAATTGACATATTGAGCACAATAGGAAAAAGGATAATTGAGGGCACCTGCAATGCCTCCCTTCCTTTGTCCATTAAACACTGGGTGCCCTTTCATCAGATCTTCTGACTCTACATTCTTTATTTCTAGATTCTCTACCTAGGGAATCTTGTCTATTCACAATGAATAAGTCCATCCAGGTGACCCATGTGGACCTTAGACCTAAACAATTCAAAATTCATATACCTAAAACTAAAGCCATTATCTTTCTCCCAAAATGCTTCCTTTCTTCATTTTTCTCTCTCTTGATAAATGGTACACCATAAAAATATTTGCTCAAATTATAAACTTGGCAGCTCCTGATGAATCCTCCCTCTTACTTTTTCCTGATATTGAGTCAATTCTCTCACTGTATTTCAAAATTCTCCACCCGCTTCCCCAGGCAGAGAAGTTGAGAACAAACCACAGTTTCTACCTACTGTTCTGTCTTCCCCCTAGCCTTTCCTCACCACAAGCCTACCTTGTCTCCTGAACCAGCTCTTTCTCCCCTTTTCTCCAAGAATCTTTACCTCTGGCACTTATGATAGTTACTTTTATGTATCAGTGGGACTAGTTCACAAGGCATCTGGATCTTTTGTCAACATTATTCTGGGTGTGTGTCTGTAAGGTTGTGTTTTAGATGGCATTAACATTTGAGCTGGTAGGTTGAGTAAAGATTCACATCCCTAATGGGGGGGGGGCATATCCAATTAGTTAAAGGCCTAATAAAACTAAAAAGGTTGACCCTTCCATCAATATGAGGGAATTCATCTTTCCCGAGGGTCCTGAGCTGGGACATTGATCTTTTCTTCCTTTATTATTTTAATTAAAATATTGGTTCATCTTGGATTTTTTAAAAAGCCTATTGGAGTTCCTTTGCACTGGAAATTCAACATCAGTTCTCTTCAGACTCTAGCTTTCCAATTGTAGATCTTGAAACGTCTCAGCCTCCAATACTTACTATATATATTACCTGTGGGTACAGCTTCTCTTGAGAAACAGACAAATACAGCTTTTGGAACTCAAAGCATGATGTTGTTATAACAAATACTTAAAAATGTGGAATAATCTTTGAAATATAGTAACCTGTGGAATTTGGAAGAGTTTGTGGTACATGCTGGAAGTATGAATGATAAAGGAAATTCTGGTGAAGTCTCAGAAATGAGGATGGGTTATTGGAAACTGGAAGAAATGTAACTGCAGTTATAAAGTGGCAAAGAACTTGGCTGAATTCTATACTAGAGTTTTCTGGACGGTAGAACCTATTTGAAAGATAAAATTAAATATTTAGTTCAGGAGATTTCTAAGTAAATACTGAAGGCACAGCTGGGTTGATTCTTCCTGACTGTTTACAGAGAAACGCAATGATAAAAAGATCAATTGAAGAAGGAAATTTTTAATCAAGAAGAAAGAACTTGAGTATTTGTAAAATTCTGTCTATTCATATTGCAGGGGAAAAAAAGAGAGAGAGAGAGAGAGAAAGAAAGCTTGCCTTCTGAAGAGAACATTAAAGGTGTGTATGAATAACCATTTGGGAAAGAATTCATTCATGTGTAACACTCATGGATTCAAGAAGTCATCCTAAAAGAGAAGAGGAATGAAAACAGAATTACTTCAAAAAAGAAAGTAGGAACTTAAAGGGACACAGAAAGTGAGATGGAATGAAGGAAGGCTGTCAGAATGTCTGTAATGGACAGGACCAGATGGTAGGACTACTAGATAAAAACAAGCTATTCTTTAGGAAAAGAGAAAAATGACCTCAAAGTTAATTCAGATATGAGCGATGCCATCTTATTTTCAAAGCTGGGGCCATTGCCTTGGTTCCAAAGGCCATAGGGTCTCCACTCGGAGCTTGGGGATGCAGCTCTTCCTGCCTTACAGTGAGATTCCTGCTTGTAAAGCCATAGAATCTACCACCCTAATGAGTCCTGAAGACAGCAAAGTGAGCCAAAGAATATGATTTTCCAAGTCTAATTTTTTCTTTCTCTCCTTCTGTTCATTCTCCCATCTCTTTCTTTTTCTTTCTATACTAGGGATTAAACTCAGGGTCATATACTTGTTAGGTAAGCACTCTATTTTATTATATTTTTATACAGGGTCACATTAAATTGCCCAAGCCACCCTTGATAGTGATCATCCTACCTCAGTCTTTCATGGCATAGGAACGTGCCCCTGCACTTGACCAAGTCTAAGTTATAACAGAATTTGTCTTACTAAGATTTTAAACTTGCTTGGGACCCCATCACCCTTTCCTTTATTCCTATTTCTTCTCTTTGGAATGGGAATGGTAATACTATTACTATTTCTCCATTTTATTTAGAAGTACATAACTTGTCTCATTCATCAATTCAAAGGTAGAGAATTTTTGCTCAGCAAGATTCATGCCTTGGTTCTCATCTATATCTGATGTAGATGATATTCTGGATTTTAGACTTAAGAATTGATGCGGTAATGAGTTAATACTTCAAATCTGTTTGGGTAGAAGAAAATGTATTTTGCATGCAAGGACATGAAATTTGGGGATTCAGAGGCAAAATACTATGAACTGAAATGTGTCTCCTCAAAATGTGTATGTTGAGGCCCTTATCGTCAATGTGATGGAATGTTAAGATGCAGCCTGTGGGAGATAATTAGATTTATCTGAGATCATGATAGTGGGGTCCATACAATATTAGTACCTTTATAAGAAGAAATCTCAGAGATTCTCTTCACACTTTCTCTCTCTACCAAATGAGGACACAGAGAGAAGGCACTCTATAAACCAAAGAGAAAAAAAGGATGAAGGTGAGGAGATTGGGAAGGAGAGTCTGCAGAGGACAGATTAAACAGAGCCTGGTAGACCTTGGTAAAGGAGGCGGCTGACAGAGGTTTGGAACAGGGAAGTTCATATTATGCTTTTCTTGGCTTTTTTTTAATAAGAATAATTTATGAAAAATGTTTGGATTTGGACATGCTTTTTTTCCAAATTATTAAAAGTAAACAAATGACAGTATAAGAATACCATTATAAATAAATATTTCAAAAATTAATTAAAAAAAAAGAATACCATTATAAAGGTAATGAAAACAGAATGATAAGAATGTGAATCCTTGTAATCTTGCATAACATTTTATTCATTTATCTATTTTTTGTCTTGGTAGAAATCATATAGAGCATTACTCGTATTGAATTAAAGAAAATAAACCATGGAATAAAAAATTATGTGTAAATGTTGCTTTAATGCAAAAATCGACCATCATAGTATCTTTAAAATTAGTGGAAAACAGTCAAGCATATTTTGTAGTGAATGGTTAAAAAAAAGATGGTAATACTTACTATAATTTCAATAAAATGATAGTTGCTAGAAATATAGCCTAATTGAAAAACTATACCACATTCTCTACTTTGATAGATTCTGGAATTCTAACATGAATAAAACTCTTACATATTTATTTGAAAGATCTGAATGGGAAGTTAATTTGTCCTTACACATAGAGGAAAGAATGTACATTATCCCAAAGAATTAGATTAAATTGATTAGACCAGTTGAAATGTTAAATTCAATGTAAAAGTAATAATCAACATATAAAGCAGTTATCACACTAGGATAACATAAAGGTGTGCGCATGTGTACCAACACAAAGAATTTAAAAATGTGTTCTATAGTAATTTTTATAGTCAGAAGTGTTATCTTTTGAAATGTTAAAGATGCACTCTTCCTGATTATTTAAAGGTGATGCAATGTGTATTGTTATGGTTTTCTAGGCTCTTGATCTTACTATTTTAGAGGACACATTGGTAATTCAAAGGTAAACTATGTGTTGTCTATACTTCTACTGGCCTTGAGTATGATTTTTCTGGAAGATGGTTTAAAACTCTCTTTAAATTGTACGCAACCCACTGACAAAAATTCCATTTTGTCTGGTAGAGGTTCCAGTTGACTTCTATATCTTTCCCTGCCTCATTTGCATATCACTGCTCTATCAATTAGTCTCTTTTTCAGATTCTCTTTGGGACCTATTATAACCTGTGTCTGATTTCTTTGTTAGTTATGTGACATATTGATATGTGTTCATCTTTATATCTCTGTAAGTCATGACTTTCACCTTCATTTTTAAACACCATTATCTATTTTGTGGTTGAAATAAAATGTAGGGTTAGGTTTTTTGGTTGCAAACTCCCTAAAAGAAACCCCAAGTGGTAATGTTTTGTCATTTTTCTCTCCAATGTTTCATCCTAAAATTTACATTCTATGTCATCACACAGTCCTTGAAATTGCTCATGAGTTGCGGGATTTTGTATACCTTGGTTTCCGGATTGTAAGGAAGGTAGGCAGAGACTTTGTATATACCTTGTCACTGTTTCCTAAAGTTCTTAGTATAAGAAAAAGGAAGTACTAGAGATTCAAATAGAGAAAATTATGTTATATGCAGTGATGAATATGTTGCAATGAGCCCCACTATTATGTATAACTAGAATGCACTAATAAATATATTTTAAACATTAATCGTACATAGAGATTCAATGGCAGTCCCCTCTGTAGCTCTCACTAGAAAAGCAAGAGAATAACTGAAGGCAAGAGTGAGAAATAAATAAAGAAATCACAATTCTTTTGGCAGCCTGGTGAGGGAGGGAATCGTCCATTGATCAAAGGGTCAAAATTTTGTTTTTATTTAAATATATTCCTTCCTAAAGACAAGTAATGTTCTCCATAGGGCTAGGATAATTTCTAAGACTTGTTAGCTATTGGGATTGAAACTCCATGGAAGTACTTGAAGCTCTGCTTGTAAAGATAGTTGAAGAACCATGAATAGTAATCAATCATCTATTTTACACTTCAAAGCAGTGATACGATTTGATAACACTTTGAAGAGGAACATTCAAGTAAATCACAGTATGTGAGAAGCATAGTTTACTAACATTTCAGATGCAAAACTTTTCTTCTTTCTCCCTTTCCTTCACTCTTAATATTAACTTCCTGTTCCTATTCTCTCAAATCCTACTTGATCCTCCTTTTTACTTCCTTTTATCTGACTCTTCCTCAGCTGTGGAATATCTCTTTCGTGTTCTCCTTTTATCTTTTTCTCTCTCCCCTATTTTTCTCCCCACCTTCACTTTCATGTTTTTTTTTTTTTGGGGGGGGGGGCGGGTACTGGGGATTGAACTCAGGGACACTTGACCACTGAGTCACATCCCCAGCCCTATTTTGTATTTTATTTAGAGACAGAGTCTCACTGAATTGCTTAGCGCCTCACTTTTGCTGAAGCTGGCTTTGAACTCTTGATCCTCTTGCCTCAAGCCTTCCAAGCTGCTGGGATTACAGGCATGTGCCACTGCACCCAGTAACTTTCATGAATTTCTTTTCTGGCTTCTAACCAATACCAAGAATGGGATCCCCCCTCCAAAAAAAAAAAAAAAAGGAATGGGATGAAATGTAACTGGTATATAATAATCACATAGATCGAGGATTTAAGATACTTTAATAACAATAATGATATTTTTTAATTTGTTGGGGAGTAAAGTACACCCACAAGTAGATTTTTTTAAAATTGATTAGCCCTTGTATTAAATGAGAAAATGAATTTTAAAGATCCAGCTAGAAGCTGATCATGGTGGCACACTCCTGCAATGCATTTCTAATATAAATACTCAAGAGGCTGAGGTAGGAGGATTGCAAATTTAAGACCATCAAGGCCAGCATAGGCAACAGAGTGAGACATTGTCCATGACTAGCACCAGTAAACAAACAAAACAATAATTCAATGAGGAGGTAAGTAAACTCCCATAGGGACCCAAGTACCCATGATTTCTGAGACCATGATTTCTGAGACCATCCTCTGCCCTCAGAGGATGGGGATGAGGTAAGGAAGTATTCTTAATTTATGTAACAGTTTCAGTTTCTTTCTCACAGACACATGAATGTACATGTTTTAACATAAGACTCAAGACTTTTACTGTTATGTGACCAACTGTTGATTTTTCTGCACTTTAGAGCCAGATGCTCTCAATAGATGCTCTCAATAGAAAGTTCTTCACTATCTCAGATGTAGACATGATATAGTTCATCAGCATATCCGATTGTGCACAAGCAAATTATGTTTTTCTCTGTTGAAATGAAAAATAAGCTAATAAAAGACTGCTTAGTTTATCTTTAGTTAATATTATAAAAACCTCTAAATGACATTTCACTTATTGAAATTTATAGATCTATAAAACCTAAGGCCATTTACAAATGACTTACAAATAATTATGTAAACACTGACTCAATTGTCAACCAATTGAAGTTCATATAATCTACCACTGCTATTTAGTAGACTTATGATATTAGATAATGCCTTCCTCTTCAACTTTATAAAATGCTATTATTATTAAAAGGAAAATGGATAAAATATCCAGATAATCTGTTTCTGAGAAGATGTTGTTACATAAACTTATTATCACAATATAAAAAGCAGGATATATCATCATATCAAAAACTATGCTTCAGGCTGAGGATGTAGTTCAGCAGTAGAGCTGTTGCCTCGAATGGATAAGTCCCTGGGTTCAACCCCCAGTATTAAAAAAAATAAAACCAAAAAACTTAGGTATGGTAGCATACACTCCAGTAATTCCAGCTACTAAGAAGGATGAGGTAGGAGGATCTCAATTTTGAGGCCAACTCAAGCAACACAAGCGACCCAAACTCAAAATTTAAAAGGGCTAGGGATATAGTTGAGTATTGAGTAGTAGAGCACTTGCTTAGCTGGTAGTATATAGGAGGCGGTGGGTTTAATCCCCAGTACCACACACACACGCGCACACACACAGCTTCAGTGATTGATCCTTTATGCATGAGAATAAGAAATAAAACCCCACAGCATTGGGCTTTCGCATGCTGAGTACTTTGAACAAAAGGAGATGTGAAGGCCTCACTCAGAAGCAGTCTCAGAAGCAAAGTCTTTCTCTGACCTTCTCTTGCCCTCCTGCCTCCCACCCTCTTTTATTCACTCCAGATAAGCCACAGAAACCAGAATTCCTCTTCCCTAAGGTAGGTCACAGCTAGAATCCCTTTCCCCAAAGCAAGCCATGAAACGGAGAAAGCTCAGTTTTTCTTTGAAAACCCCCATTGCAGAGGTCTTCCGCCCCATGTCCTGGAGGAAAGAACACTACAGAGACCAAGAATAATCTGGACAGACAGCACTTTTTGGTTTTTTCCCCCCTGTCAGTTTTTTATCCAATTAATTTTCTACAAGAATCTTTATTCCTATCAAATGTAAGCATATCAATTGACTGTTTTCCCTAGGTGTTTGGGTCTTCATTTCTGAATTGTCCCATGCCATGTAAAACTTGGATTAATAAAATTGTTATGCTTTTCTCTCCTAAGCCTGTATTTTATTAATGGAGTATTGTTTAAGACCCTGATAAGGGAGGAAAGGTTTCTCATCTTTTTGTCTCTATGATTTAATAGTTCAGGACCTGACAGTTCTTTGGAATGATAATCACTTAGTATTTGAGTTAGTGAAAAAAGACATTTATTAAGGGGAAATATAATACATCCAGAAAAGGTTGCAAAATAGGAAATTTATTCCTATATGTGCACTATCCAATCTATTTATATTAAGTAACAACATATCCTACAATTTAATAATTAGTACTCTCTGTACACACACCATGGAGCACTTAGTCAAAGAATTTCAACTATTTCAAAATAGCACAATTAATGTCCAAGAAAAGTTTATAAGTGTCTGTGAGTGTGTGTATATCCAGGCATATATGCATAAGTAACTGTACAGATACATAGAGAGATCAATAGAAAAATTTGAAAAGTGGGACAAACCTACTTCTCTAATTAAATGCATAATCATGGATGCTGATCTGTGTTACTGATACTAAATGGTTTTTACTTTAATGAGCCATTTTAAATGAAACGGTTGCCTGCAATTAGACATCTGCAATACAAGGAAAGCAAGCCAACTCTGTAGTCTAGATGCCAGAATTACAGTGCATTCCTCAGCAGGACAATGAAGAAAAAGCATAATTGTCATTATAGCATATACATCTTTAGTGCTATGTGGCTGGAAGAGGATGCAAAAGAAGGCTTCCTAATATATTTAATTGCTGTCTGCTAATAAAGGGTTGTCAAAAATAGTTGCTTTTAATGCACCCATATTCCATTAGCAGTATTACCAATATTCACAAAGTACCTATTTCAACAAAGGAACCTACATAGAAAGAAACAACAAATGACTAACGTTTTCTAGGTCTCAGCTATTTGTTTGAAGGGGTCACAACTAAGCTGTCAGATAGGTTATCCTGATGATGTTCCTGATTTGAAGGCAAATTATACCTCCCTTAGAATATTTGTTTACTATCAACGGAGTTACATTGTCACAGATAACTTAATCAGTTAAGGCAACATAGCCACAATTTTGAGTGTTTAAGTATCACTTCCCCACGTTATAACTGAGGTAACTTGGGCTCAAATGGTATAAAGCCTTTATCCAAGCCCACACAGCTATTACACATTATGTTTTCAGAATTGAAACTCAAAGTCTGATTTTTCTTTACAGTCCATGCTCACAAGCACTCTATTGATTTAATTAGTTAACAATTTCATTTCCCCGTTTTAAAAAACTATTTCATGGGGTCAAGAGTTGTAGACACAAATTTTGGCTGTATCATTTCACTATGTGATTTGGGTAAGTTGTTTAATTCTCTAAAAATCATTCTCTTCATGTCTCAAATGGAAATGCAAATATTGTCCATGTAGTTGTTTATATAATTAAATGAAGTAAGATGCCTATTGTATCTACCACATAGTATAATACTCAATTGTCTAACCTATTATTGTTAGTCAAGTACAGTTATCTGATTCAAATAATTTAATTTCTATACCTGCTGTAACTGGTATAAACTAATAAAATTAATTTGAAATATCTTTTTCAGAATTTCAAATTTGATACTTTTTTATTATTTCAATGTGCTAACAATGAAGTTACTTTTAAACCCAAATTTTCTTCATTTGGGCAGGTACCATTTTACAATCGATTCACAACCATCTGCACATGAGTTATTTTCTGATTATGTTTTGGTATTCTCAACTAATAAACATGTATAAATACTTTTATAATTTATTTTCTAAGCATTAGCTTATGTACAGTTTTTATCTATAAGGTACATTATATGTATACACATGTGCTTCAAGTACACAAAGCTATCACTTTGCTTTGTATGTTCAAGCCTTCATTTTTTAAAGCCACAGGCCTTTACCCCCAACCCTGAACTTCTCCACATTCTCTCCTCTAGTTTTACATCTCTGGTGTTCTGTGCACAGCTCAGTGAAAAGTTATCTGGTCTGTTGTTATAGCAGAGCCACAAGAAAAACCTCTGAAACCAAATTTCACATAACTTTCCTTTTCTCTGAGGAATAGTAGAAATTAGACCAAAAGAATCACTGAAAGATAAAAAGAATTAGAAGAGCGTGCAACAAGTGATGTACCTATAGCGCACCTACCTGGTGGGAAGCCTGGTAGGTAGCAGAGCAAAGCCAGACCTGGCCTCCCACATGGAGTCTTCACAGTCTCACTGTCTTCATACACATGCCAAGACTATAAGATACTCACATATCTGGGGCTTTGCTCTTTAAGGAACATAACCATGCCCACTATCCTGTTCTATTTTCTACTAGCTTGACTTTGCTGAAGATAGTGTTACTTTAAGCATGAGTTAACATCTGTTTTTCTCAGATTTTTTTTTTCCTCCAGAGTGTTGCCCATTTATATCAAAATAAAGAGCATGTAAATCTAGATTATTGCCTCATGTTGTTAAATGGGCATATTTGAGGGAATTTATATACTTACTTTGTAAATATAGCTTAGTTCCTGTTGTTCAGTATTTTAAGTTGACAAAACAAAATAATAATACCTAAATTTTATTCCATATAAGATAATATTTAATATGAGGGTGTAAGAGAAAAATATGGTTTAAGTCAAATAAATTACTATCTATGATACTTTCAAGCATGTAGTAAGTTGGCCAATATATAACATCCTTAAAATATAACATTACCTGGTCTGCCTTCAGGACTTGGTTTCTATGTTGTAAACATATTATAAAACATAAAATTAACAAGAATAGGTTTTCATTTTAAAACACAATTTCATTGTCATTCTTCTATAATTTTTCACTTTTTTAACACATGTAAAAGATATGACATTGACCAAGCAGAACAGATGCACATCAACTGCTAAAAAACTTGAAGTGGAACCACCATTTGACCCAGTTATCCACCCCCTTTGTTTATACCCAAGGTAGTTAAAATCAGCATACTACAATAGAACAGCCATTTCAATATTTATAGCAGCTCAGTTCATAATAACCAAGCTATAGAACCGACCTAGGTGCCCTATGACAGATGAATGGCTAAAGAAAATGTGGTATACATTCACAATGGAATATTACTCAGCCATAAGAAGAGAATGAAAATATGGAATTTGCAAGTATATGGAAGGAACTAGAGGATATCATAATAAGTGAAATAAGCCAGTCCCAAAACACCAAAGGCAGAATATTTTCTCTGATACGTGGATGCTAACCCACAACAAGAGAGGAGAAGATGAGAAGTTCATTGGACTAGGGGAAGGAAGGGAAGGGAGGGAGGATGGGAATAGGAAAGACAATAGATTGAGTCAGGCATATCTTTCCTATCCTTATATATGAATACATGACCAATGTAACTCCACAATTACATACAATCACAATAATGGGATCCTAATTGGAGCAAGTTATACTTATCTTATGTATGTATAGTATGTCAAAATACACTTTACTGTCATGTATATCTAGAAAGAACAAAAATAATATAAATAATTATTAAAAAATAAAATAAAAATACATAGAACCCTCATAATTTTATAGTGTTTCAATGTTCATTATTTGTATATGAAATCATTACTTAGTATTTTTGACAGTATATTACTTTGGATGTTTCTTCTCATCTTTTCCAATATAAATCCCTGTCTTCATTTTTGGTTACTCCAACCCTCAATATAACTGTCATAGTTTAAT
This sequence comes from Sciurus vulgaris, assembly GCF_902686455.1. NCBI lineage: Eukaryota > Metazoa > Chordata > Mammalia > Rodentia > Sciuridae > Sciurus > Sciurus vulgaris. The sequence goes on from NC_136467.1 coordinate 62,619,495, forward strand.
TCCTGTCAAAGAAAGTAATTATAAATGTTGAATCTCTTTGCTATTTCCCTTGATTCATGTTTGTATGCTTTCCTGAATTACATGTTTTAGTATCAGAACAGAATATAAGCAATTTCATGAGGACATTATTATATTTATATATAATTATTTATATATTCAAGTTCTCTTTAAGGGTTGAAAAAATGTACCAGCTAGATTGTCAATTCCTTTCAGTGACTTTCATTAGCTTCTAGAAAATCACTGCTATAATCTTCTGAATCAACAAACACTATCTTGCACTAGCAAGTCTTGATTTTTCTATTAAGCCTAGAGGCTAACCAAGCATAGCCACTTTTAATGAGGATTAGCTATTTTCTTTGGGCACTGTTTGCATAAGGAGTTATCTAGCACATGAGGGTTATTATTTAAATTATCCTATAAGAAGAAAATTATGATAATAATTTAAGGCCTATCTCCTAGTGTTGCTATGTATATGACAGCATTTTTCATTTTTTATGACCTTTTAAAAAATCCTAAAAAATCCAGTGGCTATATTTAAAATTAACTAATTGACTTTAAAAGGTAGATACTTTTCTTAATTAAATTTATACTACAGCATTGTTACAAATTAACCTCTGTGAAAACTGGTTCTGTAATCAATCATCATGTAATTTACATTATAAAAAACAAAAGCAAAATTCTTTACCTTAAGAATAAATTGAATAAATATTCTTTTTCCTTGTTGGGTTGAGCAATCAGGTAGGCACACTATAATATGCTAAAAACATCCAAATCAAATCTTTGGAGTGTCAGGAACCAGTACAAAATTATGGGTTCTTGAATTATGTCCAGAAAGCTGCAAGTCTACAAATACTGAAGATTAAAATTGTATAGATATGTTTTTGGGATAATGTAGATTGAACAAATGGCCTTGTGCATGATAGGCATGTACTCCACCATGGAGCCAGACCCCCAGCCCTAAAATTGTACTTTTTAAGAAACAATGATGGTCCCATTCCAAGTATGGAATTACCATTTAACTCAGTTATCCCACCTCTTGGTTGAAATCAGTGACACAACCACATCAATGATTATAACAGCTCAATTCACAACAGCTAAGCCATGGAACCAACCTAGGTGCCCTTCAATAAATGAATGGATAAAGAAAATGCAGTATATATACACAATGGAGTATTATTCAGCCATAAAGAAGAATGACTTCATGACAATTGCCAGCAAATGGATGGATCATGCTAAGTGAAATAAGTCAGTCCCCCAAAACCAAAGGTTGAATGTTTTCTCTGATTGTGGAAGCTAACCCACAATAAGGGGAGAGGGAGGAGGGGAAGAATAGAAGTGCAATAGATTAGAGAATAGGGAATGGAGGGAAGGGAATGGGGATAACAAAAGAGAGAAATGAATCTGACATAATTCCCCATGTACATATATGAAAACAACATGATGAATCCTACCACCATATACATCCATAAGAATGAGACTCTAACTAGAATAAGATATATTCCCTGTTTGTATAATTACATCAAAATGGATTCTACTGTCTTATATAACTAAAAAGAACCAATAAGAAATTTAAAAAAAGAAACCCCTTTTAAAGGGATAATTATAGAAATTAAAAAACACAGTGATGTACCATCATAAATACTTTTTCTTGGGAAAGAGCAAAACAAATCTGATAGTACCAAGTACTGACAAATTAGGAATATCATTGTAAAACAGAAATTCTATTACTGGTATGGTAGGACTGTAAGTCAATAAATGTCTTTGGATAACATTAACAACAACAAAAGAAACAATGGCATAGCTAAGGTAAACATGTAATTAAAGAAATATCAGTTCTAAGTCATTCTATATACTTATGTTGACCATACAGCAACATAAAAATATTGCATCTTTTCATAGATGATTTACTCATGAATATAAAAATATCTCTTCTACAGATGAGTGAAAAATAATCAATGTGTCTACTGTCCAAAGATATACAAAGTAAGTACAAATAGCTAAATTATTATTTCCTGAGAAATTTCTTCAATAGTTAAATAGTATCTTTGCCTATTGTAAAACAACTTCAGTTCAGATTCAGTAGAGGTGGTTTGGAGAAAATACTTCAGAAATTACAGTAGTGATGACTCCCAATTTAACATTTATAAAATCCCACAGCACTAAAATAATCCACCCTTCAACATGTTGCAATCAAATATTCAAGTATTCGGCATCATTGTGTTGCTTTTGAAAACTCCTACTTCTTAGAAAACAGCCTAAGAACTAAGGAAAGACATCAAGCACATAGAAATTCACTTTGAAAGATTATGTCTGTTGTATTTAAGAGCACTAGTTTATGAAAGATTATTACCTGTGGAAAGCCACAGCCTGAATCACTGTCTCAAAGCACCTACTAGAATGAATTCACAAAGTTAAATTTAAAAAGGAGGTGGTGCCGGGGTGGGGGGCGGTGCTCAGCGCCTGGTTGTTTTCCCTGATAAGTGGAGAATGATATATAATGGGGGTGGAGGATGGGAAATGAGAGAATAATGGGGGAACTTTAGAATATGTAGAGGGAAATGAGAGGGAGGGGGGTATGAAAAATGGTGGAATGAGAAGACATCATTGCCCTATGTACATGTATGATCACATGAATGGTATGAATCTGCATTGTGTACAACCATAGAAACGAAATGATGTACCCCATTTGTGAACAATGAATCAAAACGCAGTCTGTAAAGAATTAAAAGTTAAATAAAAATAATAATAATAAAAAAAGGAGGTGGTGGGGAGTTAACACTGGAAAAAGGCAGGAACAGAGGAGAAACACTAACAGCAATAAGATGAAAAAGAGACCCAGTAAATTCAGTTTTCAGTAATCTTTTAGTGAGATATTTATGGGGTAAGAAAATGTTAGACAAATTAAAGAGAATTGGAGAAATATTCATCATTTCAGTCCACAACTTCCATTTTTTCTGAGCTTGTTCTTTAACTGCTCATATTGCTTATTGTCACTAAAATGTGTACTATCTTAACCTCTTATTTTCCTCTGAGCAACCAGGTACTAATTCCTAAACATGGGAATTGTCTTGATTGTCTCTCATGAATGCTTCTTCACCTAGTCATATGCAACCAAGCACACTCTAGGCATCACATAATCCATTATGGAGTATCAATAAAGCCGGTACCTAAGGCAACTGTCATATAATTTGTCATTAAAACTGAGACATTTCTGAGGACAGATGAGGGTATTATTAACTGATACACTATGACCTCCAAGAATGGAACTTATGGCCATTCACCTAAGAAGAAGGTGGTCACTTAACAACTCTACTAAGGGTAGTATACAGTAAAGACAATGTGAACGGGTCAGTAGCTGCTGACCTACCTCCAGAGTACACATGCTTTAATTTTTTTCTTCTTTATTTGGAAAAATGACACACCATCCTCATCTTCAGTGGAAATGCGATTTTCCAAAGGTGGGACATTTCTCTACTGACGGCCATCATTAAATTTATCAAACATAGGCTCAGGGGACAGCTCAATGGTAAAGTGCTTGCCTACCAGGCCTGGGCCTCTGTTTCAACTGCTAGCACCACAATAACAACAATGAATTTAAAACAAAAAAGTTTATTAAACATAAGACCAATTCTCTCACCTTTAAAACATATTAAGCACTAAATAGAACAGAGTTAAGCCGTTCCAGTTTTCTCAGGTTTGACACTGGTTCAGCCCTGGTTTTTTGAAAGAGGATCAAAATGCTCTTCAACAGACATGGTAGTGATCTACATGAGTGCTGGAAAGTTCCTCCCAAACATGTAACCTAGAAACATCTAATGCGACTAAGATATTAATTTAACAGAAAATAATATACTTGGCTTTTATTTTAAAAAAAAACAAAGCCTAAATTATGAATTATTTTAAGTCAATAAAGACCATATCCTTAAAAAATCACCAGTAGTTGATAGGTATTTGAAATGTAATTCATAAATTTTTTTTTCAGAAGATAATTTGTAGTATTAATGCTAAAGTAACAATTCACTGATGATTCACTTCCTTCCTGTTTTACCCAATTTGGCTTTCTCATTTTAATTTTACTATTAGCATGTCTTCTCAAATCATACCAATCTTCTATGGTATATTGAGTTTTGTCTTTGATATTTTAAACCAAAAGTGTACTTAAAACATGACACATTCATAGAATTCCTGCGATGTGCACCCTCATTTGGGTAATTTTTTTTTAAAAGACATGATATCAAGAAAGGAGAGACAGTAATTTCAGAAGGTATTTAAACTATATTGGTGCCTATATGGATACATTCAGTAAGTCTATACAATGTAAAATAAAAATAGTAAAAAGAATTCAAGGGGATAAGCTTTAAAGGCATACATTAAAAGTATCTGTAAGAATTTTCTCCCTTACGATAGCACATTCAATTAGAAAGGGAGAAACCCAACTTCACTTATCTCTTTTAAGTTTCCCAACAATGAAATCATATTCTCCATTTATAGGCCCTTTTATTCTTTATTGCACAGGGAATGTTGAGTTTCCCCTGTACTTTATTGGATTCCAGTTATTATTTATTCACTTAACCAGTTAGTTTTCAGATTATTCAGTTGTGAATAGAAGGGAGTAGTATATCAATTGATCACTAAGGTTTCTTTCAACTCTATAATTATAGGTTATAACAGTATAGTACAAAATGTATCTACAGGGTTGGAGGCAGGCAGTTGGAAGATATTTCTCAGATAAGTATGTTTTCAAGTGTCTGGCAAAGGACTTATTCAAAACATGTTGCTAGTCATTTTGCAATTTATTCTCATTTCTAAGGCGGGTGTGTGTGGTGGTTGTGGGGATACTAGGGAATGAACCCAGGGCCCCATAAGCTACATTCCAGATCTTTTTATTTTATTTTTGAGAAATGGTCTCATTAAATTACCTAGGCTGGCCTCTAATTTAATATTTTCCTGCCTAAGCCTCCAGAGTTGCTGGGATTACAGGCATGTACCATCATACCCAGTTTATTTTTGAGATTTCTAAAATATTTTTATTTTATTTCTAAAATATTTTTATTTTAGAAATAAAATATTTTTATTTTAGAAATAAAAACAGTGGAAATATTTGTCTTTTTGACAATATGACTCATAGTTGAGTTGCATAATCTCTGTAACAGAATTACAGACTTTTATATTTGTCTACATATGAAAATTAATTTTTGTAATTTATATAGATCTAATTTCTGTGGAAGAATAGGCTTGGAAGAAACTGATAAGTACTTAATATAAGTCATTTCTTCAAGGCTATGGAGAATTTACTTGCTGTCCTTTATGTTTGAAGATGATCAAATTGACCCAATGTGTTGCATATGCTTTGAATCTTTTCTAAAATTGACCATGGATTTAAACCACCTTTCCAGCCTGTCTGTCTCACCTATTACTTGGCATAAACAAACACAAATTTTCTATAAAGTTACTAGTATCAGGATGCAGTTTCTGAATATTATGATCTTAAAATGGCAGATGCTAAGAAGGACTGGTGCCTTTAAAAAGCTGACAGTAAAAATGGCGGTCTCACCCGCTGTATTCATTACCAATTGTATCTCAGATCATGAGTTATTTCATCTTGTCCGTTTGTTCTCTCTAGTCAACTTTGGCATTAGACTATTTCACTCGGGCATCACCATCTTGCTTTTTTCCTTGGGCTAAGGAAAAGCTTCCCTCCTTCCCACCATCACATAGTAGCATATCTTCCTTTCTTTCTTTCTTTTACCATATTTATTTGTTTATCTATTTATTTATTTATTTTTGGTTCTCAGCTTGCCTGTAGCAACCAATTCTAATGTTGGTTTCTAAAACTGGAATGTAGTCTGGGTGGACTAGCTGACTGAGAAGGTGAAGGTCTACAAAATGGAATTCAAAATAGAGCTTGAGTTACTGGCTTTGTGCTCATAACATGCAAATTCCAGCAGTATGAGTTGTTTATCAGATCTATTCACTTTAACTAGCTACATAATTGAAAATCAAATGATACTTCCATCTGAAAGTCAGACAGAAAAAATACCAGTAATTAGTATATTTAAATATAACCCTATAAGTTCAAATCACAGATGTCACAGATTATTTTTAAACAGTATAATGGATTTAATAGATATAACTTTTGTCTATTTCTACCATGAATAGTGAAGTCTTTAATTAATCACTGATTTCTTCATAACTTTTCTCTTTTAAAGAAGGACATCATTGAAATATTACTAATTACTATGCATCTTTCAAAATTAACCAAGATGTAAGTGTATACGTTAACAGCTAGAATCACTTTATGTTCATTTAAATCCACAGTGTTTAGTTTAAGTACCTTTAGTAAAATAAAAACTTTGTTCCATTACTTTTGCTTCCATCAATGAGGATACTGAGGTACAGATGAGTTTAAATAGTATTTCTAGAATTTACATAAATATAACTTTTGTGAAAAAAATAAATCTAAGAAAAGGAAGTGAGTGAAAATACTGAATTTCTTGAAAATCACATATTTCATATGAATTCGGAAGTGTTTAAGGCAAGTTATGTATATATACATATGAATATATATACAGTGTGTGTATGTGTGTTACACATAGAAATATCAAAATATATATGTATTTATATATTTCTACATGTAACACATATTATCAAAATTCCACAGTGGGTTAAGAAATATTAGAGACATACAATTGAAACACCAGACGGAAAAAGGTCTTGTTTAAAAAGAAGTAAAAAATAAAAGTGAAATAGAACAAATTTTGGATATAGGAGAAGAGAATATGCAATAAACATGGACAAATATTAATCACTTATATGCAATTTATTGCTGTAAAAGCTGCACTTTAGAATTCAAAAAGAGATATTCACAAGTTCTGACAGTAAGAAGTGAGACCACAGTCAACAAACTAAAATCTTGCTGATTACCTATAGATTAAAAGCAGCTGCCTAATTTAAGGAATGACAACATTATTAAAATTTTCTCATCCTGTAAAACAAATGGACTTATTAGATTCAACTATCTAATCAAAATGCTAAATCTATACATTCACTTTTGCTAGTAAACTAGGTCATCACTAGATTACTTACTGATCAATCTCCTAAGCCTTGGCATGAACGGTATTTTTAAGGTGTGAAGAATCTACACATGAAAATAATTTCTGATACAGCTCTGAGTCATTATTTATTTGTCTTATTAATTTCAGAAGTACATGAAAACAGATGTGCTAGAGAGAAAATATTGGTAAATAACAAAACAAAGATTCTAAAATGTCTTAAACAAGAAATATCAAACAATGAACCAATGAGCTTTCAGGAGCTAGGCCAAAAATACTAGGAGCTTTTAATTACATCACAATTGCACATTTTAATATAAATGTAAATTCAGCACAACCCTGTTTGCAGAATATAATATTTAAAAAGAAAGAAATTGACTACTATGCTTAAAGAAATGATGACATAGGATAGTCAAGTGTATTCAACCTACATATTATGATATTTCACATCCAAATGGCAATATCATTGACAAACATGAACTGTCCGACGATGCTGGTCTGTGGCTGTCTCATGCTCACACTGGGAACATATTTAAGATACAGTTTCCTTTTCTGCAAAACGAACCAGCTCCCTAGAGAATGAATGAAATGGGTGGGGGTCATCCTGAGCTACAAGGAACATTCAACAAAGACAAAACGAAGTCTCTTAAAATGAAAAATTGAATCAATTCCATTTATCTTTAATGCAAAACTCAGTATTCTCTCTCTCTCTGTCTCTCTCTGTCTCTTTCTGTCTCTCCCTACCATTTCATTTTTTTTCTAAAAAATAAATGTAAGAACACAAAAACATCAGACAACTTATGCTTCTTTGTGAAATGAAAATAAAGAGGAGTGCCATCACTGCTGTGGCTCTAGGAGGAAAGTCAATGGACTATTAAATGGGAAATCATCTATTTTCAGATTTTACTTTACCATCATTATGTTCCTCCAGTGGGCCATTATCTGGAAGAGGGGGCCTTAACCGCTTCCTACGCTGCCAGAAAACCTCCATGCATTTAGTACAGCTATTCATATCGTAATGCGCAATCACCTCCACAGAAAAATTCCAACTAAAATGCATGCTCTCCCAGCATAGCACTGCCATTAGTGCTTCTAACTACCCCCTGAACTCCAAAGACTCACTGTTGTTATATTCCACCCTCTTGAAAGCTCATTATTTATCTGGGTCTATTTGATGGTTCAGAGTTACCTAGTTAATTTCCTCCCTTTTCCTTTCTCGAATTGGGTGTTAGTCCCTTGGTGTAAGACATAAGTAAATTCTATGAAATCAAATATTACCACTAGTTCATGTACACTTTTTGGCTAGCAGTGAAAATATATTTGCTAATGAAGCCTCTGCTCTCACTGCTATATAGTTAATGATGAGAGATATGAAATCAAAACAGCAACCAATGCCTGGAGAGAATGTAATTGATACCCAGCTGCTATTTGATTCAGGAAATCTGCCATGCAACAAATTAAAAATGTTTAGGACAATTATGTAGTCGTGAAAAGAAAGGGCTTGCAATATGTTACATGTTTGGGAAAATACATCTGTATGGCTTCTTTAGAATATAGTAAAATTGAAACGTCATATATATTGTCCTTGGGAAGAGAATATCTTGGAATTGAGGGAGAGAGGATGAAAATACTCCAGCAAATAAATACTTCATATATTTATATACATAACATATGTTATATATGTTACATATTTACATATGTTGCACATAAATGTTTATATAAATGCATATATACATGTAAAAGTAGGTATGTATTCTTCATGTTTAATAATTGTAAAAACTTCCATCAATTTGTGTTCTCCCTGCAGATATGATTACCTTATTGGATAAATAATGTAAATAAATAAAGACTTGATTCAGAGAATAAAGACACCAAGAGCTATGTTGAGTGTTTCCCCCAAAGGTTAATAGTGGAAGCTTGGTCTCATTTGTGGTGGTTTTCAGGTGGTGAAGCTTTTTAAAAAAGTAGAGTTTATTAGAAGGTGGATTCCTGGGGATGCCACTCTTGAAAGAGATGAATACAGTTCTTATGGGACCCTAATTAGTTCCTGTGCGAGTAGATTGTCTTAAAAAGAAAGTCCAGCCCTAAGTCCTTCTGCCTTCCTTCCTGTCTTGCCATATAATCTCTCCCTTCTGACATGACTGTTCCCTTTCCACTTCTTCACCATATTATGCATCCCGTAGACATCATGCTGGAACAAACATCGTGCTTGTTTCATTCACCAGAATCACTAGCCAAAAAAGTGTCTTTTTAAAGTACCCAATCTTCAGTATTGGTTATAGAAACAAAAAATTAATTAATATGCTACATCAGGTTTTAAACCCTCTTTTAATTGACGATCATATGCCAGACATCCTATTATATCTTCACTACAACAGGAAAAGTTCAAATTACTTTTCCAGGCATGTCTTCATCTAAAATAAAGACAGTGAATCTGACGGTCTCACGAGTTCCTTTCTATTATGTAAGTAAGATTATAAACATATTAGTATCATGATCTCACATGAACTTGTTTCTCAATACACTGGAAGGGGTACAATCAGGATAAGGGAGGGTGGACCAAGTTAGAAGATACAAAATTACAATCTTTTCTCCTTCTTAAAAAGAAATGAAGGTCCATTTCAAGTTTTCTGAGGATTCTCCACACTGCTTTACCATCGATGTTTATAGCAGCTCAATTAGCTAGACTGTGGAACCAACCTAGATGCCCTTCAACAGATGAATGGATAAAGAAACTACGGTATATATGTACAATGGAATATTATTCAGCCATAAAGAAGAATATTATGGCATTTGCAGATAAATGGATGGAATTTGAGAATATCATGTGAAATAAGCCAATCCCAAAAAGGCAAAGGTGGAATGTTTTCCCTGAAAAGTGGATGATGATATATAATGGGGGTGGGGGTGAGAGAAGAATGGAGAAACTTTAGATTATGTACAGGGATGAGGGGGGGTATCATTACCCTATATACATGTATGATTACACAAATGGTAATGATTACACATTGTGCACAACCATAGAAACAATATCCTATTTGTGTTTAATGAATCAAAATACGGTCTGCAAAAATTTAAAAAAAATAATTAAAAAATAAAAATAAAATAAAATAAAAGAGTTCTGCTGTAAAGATTTAAATTGCTTATTTATTCTTTTGTAGAGAATTTTTATGCATTTGATATGCTGTTGAAAATCTTGGTCACTTTAATTTCAATGACAAGTTTAAATTGGCACTATTTATGTCAGTTCTTACATGTTCAAGCCCCATGTACTCAATTCCTTTTTAGTGTAAAGTACTGAAGACAGCATTCAAACAGCTGCTTCAGTCCTATCATGAAAACAGGCTAGTAGAGACACCCATTGTTGCTCATATCACAAAAAACATATAATGGCAGAGATTTGGCCCATTAATTTTCATTGCAACAAGTGACCTTTTCTAAGGAAAATACTTACATTTAAGGAATCAATTTCTTCCTAATTCAAAGCATATCTTATAAATTCTAAACACTAAGTAAATTTAACCTTTAAGGTTAATCTTGAATATAAGGTTAACATTGAATATAAGGTTAAAATTTAACCTTGAATATAAACATTTCCGATAAATGTATTGTCAGTATTCCAATAAATGTATTGTATTGCTGAAGCCCTCTCTCATGCAAATATGAGAAAAAAAAACCAGAAATTTTCCTTTTATTATTTTATTAAAATTTTGTTTTACTTTTAAAAAATTTTTATCATTAGGGAAAGTCGAAGATGAAAGCAGTTTACTTTTTAATGAAGGCTTGTCAGTCATTACACTTAATTTTTCTTCTCTTATCCATCCCCTGTCTTTTCTCTGCAATTTCATTGTTTTCTCTCTGTGCTTTCATTGGTTCCTTTCTCTATATACCTCATTCATAAGACTTGTGAAACCAAAAACACCCCTAGAACAAATCCAAACACTTTCCATTCTTCTTTGAAAAATCCATTTCCTCCACAAAGCTACTTAATTAGATGGAAGTAAAGTGCTAATTTGCTAAGGGGAAAAGATCATTTGCATATCAATTTACACACTTTTTCTCCAAGTATTTATAATTAAAGAGCAATCAACAAGCTTTTGAAGACTGATAGAAAGGGAAAATGATTTCTGTGAAGATTAAGCAAGTGGCAAAGGATGTAAAGGAAAGAGTGCAGAAAAGGCCAGATGTACTCAGGTTGAGCAATTAATTTAACCTTTCAGAACCTCAATATTTAAATCATAGAATGGGAATGATTGTCCTTATTTTAAATTTTTCACAGGTTATGAGGATTAAATTCAATGTGAATTAGGGCCCAATACAAAAACACTGTCTCTCTTTTGGTTGTCAATGAAGACAGGAAACCATTCTTTAACCCCTTTTACTCACAAGGTGTCTGTATAAACAGAAATCATGTATCTATCCCCAGGGCAGTTGGAAACTTAAACAAGATCAAAATATTTTTAATATCTGGCACATAATAATAAACTAATAAACAGTACCTACAATTATTGTTTCAGTATCAGACTTCACTGTATCTTAGTGACTTTCACAATTAGTCAGAAAACCAAAACTTCTATAATCTTCTCTGGCTCTTGCCCTCTTCCATTTTGTGCTGAAGGGAAATATCTAATTGAGTTCAACTGTCTTATCACAGACCCCCAAGTTTATTTCTTTTCTGTGTTACTCTTCTCTCATTTACTAATTAATTGATTATTAAACACAATTCAGGTATGAAAATGCTACCTAAAAGCATTAGAAATAATTGGAACAAACCATTTTCAAATTGTGTTATACAAAACCTTAGTTTTATATATCTAGGCTTGGGAGTTGACATAGGAACTTAAGGAAACCAGAAAGACAGGAAACAAAACAGAAAAGAGGAGATGATAGGGCAGGTGGGGTCTGGGGTGGGGAAAATCCATAGTATAAAGACTAAATCAGAGAGTAGATTTCAAGCATTTCCAACAAAGACAACTTATTATTATCTTTTGAATAATATGGTTTTGCTAACACACACATACGTACAACTTGTTTAGATCAACTATGTACATGTATGATTACATGAATGGTATGAATCTACATCGTGCACAAGCATAGAAACAAAGAGATGTACCCAATTTGTGTACAATGAATCAAAATGCAGTCTGAAAAATAAAAAAAATTAAAAATCATAAAAAATAATTAAAAATTTAAAAAAAATTAAAACATTTAAGGTCAAGGATGACTTACTGAGTGGTTTTACAAACACATCTAGAGTTAGGAACATAGTACCAGGGATCCTTTGCTGGGGTTCCACACTGCTTTTTAAATCTCAGCAGTTTCTTTCCAGACTTGCTTCATATTCCCTCTTCTACCTGCAAGTGTGCTGGGTACTTCAGACCTGATTCTCTTTCATTTTTTTTTTTTTTTTATTGTAAACAAATGGGATACATGTTGTTTCTCTGTTTGTTCATGGCACAAAGGCATACCATTTGTGTAATCATAAATTTACATAGAGTAATGTTGTTTGATTCATTCTGTTATTTTTTCCCTTCCCTCCACCCCTCCCACCCCTCTTTACCCTCTATACAGTACTTCCTTCCTCCATACTTGCCCCCCTCCCTAACCCTAACTCTAACCCTAACCTGATTCTCTTTCATAACAAAGGATTAAAGAAGATCACATACAAACTCCTACATATCCCAAGCTCTTATGAGCAGTTGTTTAGATTATGTTTCATTCTTGGTATAATTAAAGTTGTTGATTTGATATTTACATCCATAGATGTGAATCACAATAAAGTACCAGTAGTGTGTAGGTATTCTTTGCTCTGGATAAGATAGTTTCTCTGCCTAGAACATTGCCCATCAGTCATATCTTTCCTCTTGTCAGCCAACTCTTTAAGCCTTAACTCTTTAAGCTGAAGCCCTCTCTAAGGGTTTCTTCATATCTGACCCATCTCCAGAATACCTCTCCCTATCATGTGCTCTACCTAGATAAGCACTTAGCAACCTGAATGTCATTTATTTAGTTGCAAGACTGTTAATTAGGTTCGTAGCCCCTGGAAAAACATTACATTATATCATCTTCATTTCACTGTGCCTAATAAAAAGACAAAATATTCAATGATGTTTCTAAAGATGAATAGAAATTGAGAAAGAACTGTATAATCTTTATGAAAATTCCTCAATTTCATTTATAACATTTCATGTAAATCCCACAATTTTTATGGTAGTATTGTATAAATTTCTTTTATATGATTCATTTGCTGATCCTATGAGTTTAAAAAAGACTTTTAAAAATGTGATTAGATTCAATATGATAGCCATTCAAGTTTGATTTTAATCTTAATATTATTTTTATTCACATTTCATATTATATTGTTATAATTTTGTTCAAATTTGAGAAACACTTCAGATAACTTAATATTTAATATCATAGTCATTTGTTTCATATCACAGTTTTAAAATCAATTTCTCTGATTTGAAATTAAGAACAATAATAAACATTTCTAATGACTTTAAATGCAAAGGTAGGTCACATTAAATATATAATGAAATAAAACAGTAATAAAACACATGACTTGTGACAAAGCAAAATAAATTAAAAAGTGAAATTAGATGTATGTACTAAAATTTAAACATGAGAGCAAATGCTTTATCAAAAACATCAGTAGTCTTAGATGCTTTAGTCTTCTTCTCTAAGAGGTCAGGGGTACATACAGCCCCCCTTTGAGGTGTGTATACCTTTGCTGTCTGTTGTGGTCTGGGCTATGAGTTGTCTCCCCAAAACTCCTGAATTCATACAGGAAGTAAAATGATACGATTATGGGAGGGAGTGGCAACCTGATTGGTCCATCCTAATTTGAATGAACAAACTGGCTGTTAACTATAGGTAGGTGTGTGGTGCCTATGGCAAAGAAAGGAAGTGAGGTCACTAAGGATGTGCTCTTAAAGACTATATCTTGTCCTCCCTGCTCTCTCTGCTCTCTGGCTTTCAGAAGGCGAGCAGCTTTTCTCTGCCACAATGATCTAGCTCAAATTGAACCCAAACCAATGGAATCAACAGACCTTGGACTGAACCTCACAACATAAGCTCAAAAAGCTTTTCCTCCTTTAAGTTGTTCTTGTAGAGTATTTTGGTCACAGTGATGGAAAGCTGACTAACATGGTCTCCTTTAATAAATGTTTTTTTGTTTGTTTGCTTTGGAAAACAAGCAAGTAAATAAATTAGACAGTTGAACTCTCAAGGAACAAATAGCAGTTATGTGTGACCATCTCTAAAATGAGACTATGGGAAATTCAATGAATAATTCAGTTGATATAACATAGCATTTGTTTAGAATTTCTCTTGAATAGAACATGAAATATTTTTTAAAATTTTAAGCTCAAGATTGTTAATTGAACATCCTTCTTAGAGATAGAGATGTAGGGTAAAATATCTTAATTCATTTAGACCACAGGAATCAAGATATGCAAAAGAATTTTTATTCCTAGTTACTAATGACCCATCAAATAAAGATCACAAAGGTCTTATGGAAAACATATTTTATAGCTAATGTAAAATTGATTTGTAAACTCATTTTAATTTTGATTGTATGATTCACATTTTAACTTTGGAGGTATGATCTCTTATGTTCTCATATTTTAAAAAAAAACTTTCTATTAGTTGAGAAAAATCTATAAATTGGCAAAGCTAAAAGTGCATTATCAGTTCTGAAGAAGCACCCTAGCAACCTGCTTTCATTCTGTGTGGTCTCTGTAAATAACAAATGAACATGAACTCAAAAAATGTTTTCTATATTTCTTTGTGTTTCAATATAATACAGGAGGGATAAATATTTCCTCTAAGAGGAAAAATTATTTTTGGAAGCCATATAGTTTTAAGCATATATTTGTAAACACAGTATTTCCTTTTCTTTTAGGTGAAAAAAAAAAGTTTCTAGTTTTAACTTAATTCAGTACAATGAAAAGAAGCAAAGAAGTAAGCCTTAAGTCAAACTTAGTGTTTCTAGGGTACTCTGGATATTCACCCTTAATCCATTTCACATTTTAGAAAATAGAGAACCAGTATATAAAAACAGTTGTTCCCTTTGAGGGAAAGTATATATTTAAAAAAAAAAAAAATATATATATATATATATATTTAAAAAGACATATAAATAAAATATATATTTAAAAAGACAAGGATTTGAAAGTTTAACTTTCTCTATTGCAGGTGTAGTTCTGAATTTATTTCTAATCATAATCAACAAAGAAAATAATTAAGCTATCTGATTGTGAAAAAGACAGACTTTAAATACCAATAGGGGAGCCAGCAAGAAACAGTAGCAGAGTAAAGATGTCAACATAGCTTCAATGAAGAGAAACTGATTTAACATCTTTTATTGAATATCTCATTTGGCTTAACCAACCTGGTGCCCAAGGATGACAAAGCCCATTTTGTCTCTTTCCTCTGATGAACATATTTCTTGAGTAATATCTTTTTTCCTAATTGAATAGAACTTAAGACATTACATATTTGTAAACAAAGTACTCCCTTTTCTTTGGGTCTCCTTCACTAACCCAGGCACCTAAAGGAAATTAGCATGCAGAGTTTGGAGAAAGCAATAATACCATTTAATAAGGCCTTAAGGAAACTGCATTCACATGAGTTATACGATTTAGAAAAGAAAAGGTCAGGAGGTTTTCTCATGCATACAAATCAGTAATGATGACAGGCATCATGCCTCTAAGTGGATTAATGGGGTAATTTTTCTTTTCAAAATGAATGGTTCTTACAACCTGAAGGACAATGGGCCTTGGCCTTTAGTCACAGTCCCATCTTTTTCCCGACAGCCTGCTCTCCTATACTTAGAAGAGGGACTGCATCTAGCTCTTCCTTTATCTTTATCCTTTGTTTCCAGCATAAAAAGAAAACTGCAACAGTTTTTTTTTTTTTTTCCCTCTCTGATCTATACCAAACATTGCATGCTTTTGCTTACATAGTCAACCAATATTAGGATAGAGACAATTTTTATAATCTTTTATGTCTGTTTTATGTGAAGAAGCATATCAAATATTTGGGGCTAAAGAATTCTGATTATATAATTTTGCCTTTGTGTAGATTTTTAAAGCATACAACAGTCCTCTGCCTAAAATCCAATTATAAACTGTAAATAACTTCTAACAGTGTGCTGCTGAGCACTGATTTTAGCGGGAATTTTTTAGTTAGTTAATGGCACTGGATGGATGTGAAAACATTGTATGCATCCATTGTGATGAAAATAAAAATTCATCTCTGATACCTTATTGCTCAAAAACACTTTGTGATCTTATTGAGGTATTTGGATAATTTCAAATCTTCAATAGTATAACACAACAAATTCATCCCTAGTTATTAGAAAATAAAATAGATACTGTATATACCTCACTCTGGAATGTGTCTTTCCTAGCCTCAACTTTTTATAAAAAACCTAAAGGATCTTTGATATTTATGACAAAATTAATGTTTTTATTATAGTCCACCTTGGTAAATAATTTGCATTTATTACCTATGAGAAAAAAAATGAGAAAGTATATAGTAATGTTTTAAATCAGTGCTTCTCCAACTTTAATGAGAATATAAAATCACTGAATATCCATTGAGAGGGCAAACTGATTCAGTAGTCCTAGGCTGGAGCCTGGGGCTTTGTATTCCTGTGTAGATGTGACCATGTTGGTCAGTGGACCATAATTAGAGTACTGAGACTCCAAATGGTAACAGTCAACTATAATCCTGTGTCCAAAAGTAGGAAATTCATTGTGGAGAAATAAATATGAATTTTACTCCATTTGAATTATGATCTTAATTGTGATTAAAAATTCTAACTTAACCTTAGCTTCAAATTTACTCAATAACTAGAGTAAGTAATTTGACCACATTTATGGTCAAATGACCATAAATATGAAATGACCACATTTTCATATTTTACTAATTGAAGAAAATTTTAAAAATAAATGATCTTGGTATCTATTGCTGTAAAATATTTGTGAAAACAACTACAATAAGAAGCAAGTATAAAGCTACAGTCTAATTTTTTTTTTTTTTTTGGGGGGGTAGTACCAGGGATGAAATCAGGGACACTCAACTATTGAGTCACATACCCAGCCCTATTTTGTATTTTATTTAGAGACAGGGTCTCACTGACTTGCTTAGTGCCTTGCTTTTGCTGAAGCTGGCTTTGAACTCTCGATCCTCCTGCCTCAGCCTCCTGAGCTGCTGGGATTACGGGCATGCGCCACCACGCCCAGTCAATCTAAATTTTTGAGAGGAAAAAAAATCCTATTTTGCACTTCCATCATGTAACATTTTCACCAGTTTTTGCTTATTTGTGTGTCCAGAATAAATGAAAATGCCGCTGTAACTTTTTAGTTATGATTCTTAGTGTTCAGAACTTAAGTGAAGATTTTCTACTGATTTTATCTGTCATAACACTTTCTCTTTTGATCTTACATTAATTCAATAGCACCCTTTGACTTTTAAATTCTCATCATTAAAGAAATTTTATTTTCATTCATGGCTTCAGAGGCTTCAGAGGGTTTGAATGTAGGTCACTGGTTTCTTAAGGAAGTAAAGTGTAAGTAAGGACAAGGCCATTTAAACTTAATCATCTCCTTTAGTGCAAATTATTGCATTACGTAGTTCATTAATATTGCTACTACATATTCAGAAAGAACATGGATAAGCATATGGTCATGAATATTATTCTCCAGATTTTATATTAAAATTATGAAAATTTTTTGTATCTCAAACCATGGAACCAAATTTAGGACACAGATGGACAAAATGTAAGCGTGGGATGATTTTTAAATATTCTTTTATGGAGATTTCTATATCTTTGGCAATGTATTTACTATATACTCAGTGAATTTCATCATCAGATTACATTTGTTTTGAAGAATGTTTTTAAGTTATTCTAATTTTAGTCAGTAACATTCATAGTTTATCTTTTAAAATTTAGCAGCCAATGAGGCTGCCAATGTAAAAAGTAGCCAATGTAAACAGGAGTAGATGGGTACAGTTATATAAACCAACCTAGAAAAGGTATGCTTTTCCATTGTGAACTCCCATACATCAACCTAGAGATTCCCACCATTTCAGAGATTCTTACAAGTCTGACATTCACAAAGGAATGAAAGGGCCATTTGGAGAAGTTCACAAAGTCATGCCAACAAGGTCCCATTCAATTAATAGAAACTGCAGTCACCAATAACCCGAGCAGGTACCAAAGTCAAGCAAGGTAGAAACAGCCCAAGCAAAACAAGATAACCCTACAACAATCCTCTAAGGCTAATAGGATAGGCCTATTCAAATCATCTCTTCCCCTTTAATCTCAATTTTGCTCACCTTTTCCATGGAAAATAAAGTAATATCCACACTTTGCTACCTCAACTTCCTTCTTCTGGACAGGTATGTTTTAAGCATTATGTAAGTCCACATTTCTCTCAGTCATAGGTATTAAGAAATATGGGTATTGTGACACTGTATGCACATTTATATCCATTGTTGCATACATCATCATCAGATGATGAAAGGGAAGTTCACTAAATAACTAGTTAAATGAGTTTGTTCTACAGATATGGGCTATAATGGTAACCAAGATTGCCAAGATCTCTGTTCTTGTAAATCTTACAGTGGAAAGAGTGCCACTAGGCAATAAAAACATAAGCAGAAAAATTGTGGGGATAATAAGTGAGGACACACAACTCAGATGGAAAGTATTTGCAAGGAAGTGAATGATCAGGGGATATCTGAGGAAGGGTGACAGCCAAGAGGAGATGAGATTGAATGATGAAGGGCTGAACCAAGTATGGTCAAGGCAAAAGAAGAGGATTATTCCAATATTCTACCACTGTACTATCTCATCCAGAGAAAAGAAATATTCCTCTGAAATATTTTGAAACAAATACCAAAGTTAGATAATTTGCTTGTATAACAAAATAAGAGAAGAAATTAAAAATTCCATTTGCACAGCTCATATAAGGAAGCAGTATGTCTCCTCAGATAGAAATCACTACTTTTCAAATGTTTTATTTTGGTTTCTGAGTCAGGGAAATAAGAAATAGAAAACATCTTCATTTAAAACATTACCTGACTGAGAGATTTTGTAATTGTTAAAAGTAGCAATTGGCATATTATCAGGAACTTTTAAAAATCACCTTCCCCTAAATTCTTTATCTGTTGTGTTTATTCACAGCCAACTAGCAACCCATCCCCCAAAACAGGGCTGAGCCTCCACTTTGAAGTCTCTGTGCAGGGGTGGACTTGTTTTATTTTCTTCCTGGTTTACAATTAGGATTAGAAAGCTAAGTGTTACAAGAATTATTTTGAAGTGTCAAGTCAAAATGCCTATCAAGTCTCAGGCAGTACATAGGCAGGGCCCTGGTTAAGGAGAAGTGGATGAAGACGGATGGATCCTTTAAATATTTTTGTAATAATGAAATCTACAAAGATAGTTTTACCAAGATGATTAGTGATGAGATTGACTCCTTTGAAAAGCACAAAGTCTAAAAGGAATCAGGCAGGGTCCAGTTTGGCCAGAGTACTGAGCATGGAAAGGAAGTCTTGTGACTCCAAGTTAACAGTGAAACTACTGGGAAAGTAAGGAATCTCTCAGATGAGAAGAGTGGGTGAGCCATAGGAGTGGATGTGAGCAACCCTTCCTTAATGATATTCTTTTGCCTAGAGCCAGCTCCAATCAAACATATTTTAGCTATTTTACACTGTATATTTTGTTTTGCTTTTACCTCTAGACTAAATATGACTCAAAGCTTTATAAAAATAGAAATAATAATATAATAATTATAGGTCAAAAAGTCCATTCACTCTTGTTTCAAATTAAAATTGTTTCATTTGAAAAATTTTATATGTATTTAGTACTATGCAAAGGGATGCAGCAAAGCCAGTACTAGAATGCAGGTCTCAGCAGGCTGATCCCTGTTCTCCCATTTCACCTTTATTTCCTCACACTATGCAGCTATCTCTTCACCCCAGAAATTGACATTTTCAATGCATTCTATCAGAAAAGACTTCACAATGAGCAATCATCAGTGGGCTCTTCTCCTACTTAAAACACAGTAAATACCATCCTGATCAAATCAACCTAAAGCCAACCATAACTGACAGTGGCATTATAGTTAAGCATTTTGTAGGAGTCTTTGCATCTCATGATATAATCCCCAGAGGCTAAGTATAAACCCAGGACACCCCTGAATAGATACTGTCAGGAAGTTCTGTGCCATCCAGAACAAACCCTATGTATTTCAGCATCCTAGTCAAATGCCTTTGAGAGCAGGGCTGAACATTAATGGCAAGATTTCTCTGCCTTCTATCCCATAGAAATAGCAGATGATTCTGTGCCATCCTAAATTTGTGCCAAAACCTGAAGCTAAGAGATAAAAGGCTTGCCAAAAATCAAAAACATAAGTTTGAACTCTGTAATCTAGTCTCTACTACAGCCATAAGCTCAAATCCCTAGACATGGCAAGACCCAGTTATTCATCTGTAAGGATCTGAGCTTAGAGCTATCTATTTATTTAATGGAGATCTCCCTTCCTTGAACTTTAAAGCATTTTTTCCTTTACTAACTAGAGAAAACTAAGTAGGTTGATGGTAGATAAATACATATGTATGTATACATATATACATACACATTACATATTTATACATGCACATTAATAATGTAATAATTCTGACTTTTAGATAATGAGCTTCATGTAGTTTAAAATGTATTATGTAACTTTTTGATTTTACTCTTATGATTGTAACAAAATAGTGTGAATGTTCAGTCTGGCGACTGTAGGAGAAGCACTCCTAACAACTGTCAGAGGTTATATCATTTTTGGTAAATTAAGGTGGCTTAAAACAACAGAAGTTTATTCTTTCCTAGTCTGAGACCAGAAGTACAAACTCAGGGTGTCTGCAGAGCCATGATTTCTCTGAAGAATCTAGAAAAATATTTGTCCCATGACAAATATTTTCTGATGTGTCAACTACTCCTCGGCTTACATCTTTGTAAGGCCCCAGCCTCAACTTTCCTTCTCACCTGGTAGGCCCCTGTTACATGGCGCTTTTCTCTGAATGAGTATATTTCTGTGTTAATACTTCTCTTTTTCAAAAAATAAGTTTAAGCATTTTCATTTTAAATTGTAAAATGATGAATTAGATTTGTGTATATTTATTAAGGAAAAAGTGATACTAAGATTTATAAAAGGACATCAACCATTGGATTAGGGCCCACCCTAATAATATGATGTCAAGTTGATTCCATCTGCAAAGACCTCACAAAGTAACATTCATAAGGGTTAGGACTTTAACATCTTTTTAGAAGACATAATTCAACCCATAATAGAAGTAAAACCAGAAAACTATTTTAAGTGGAGTCATCTCAAAATGTAGATCAAAATTTAAAATTTATAAACATTCCGATGAAGCTTACCTTTTTAAGAATTTATTCTAAAAACATAACTAAATATGTTTAGAGAGATTTATAAATATGAAAGTGTATTCTTCTTGCAATTGTTGGTAAGTAACTGAAAAAAAGTTACGTATTTATTGGCAAATTACAATACATGTATACACCAGATCCTATGTAGTAATTTAAAAAGATAGGGTCAGTAAAAGAAAAACAACAATGAGCATGAAACTAAATTCATGCCAAAATGTGGATTTTCTCACTAAAAATCATGGAAGAATGTGTATCAAACCATTGACAGGAGTATCTTAGAGGAGTTATATCATTCAAATTTAATTATTTCAATTTCTTACAAATACTGATCTTACAAAATCTTATAATAATGATTATCAGAGAAAGCAATTAAGATATATTTCAAAGATATAAAAATAAAGTAAAAATGTTGAATGATGTTGATTTCTACTTAGTTTTGAATAATATCACTATAACGAATTGTGATTTTCTTTTAGTATCCTATTTCTCAAATTGAGATCTTAAGTTGCATTGATGAGTTCAGGGATGTTATATGCAGAATAAAAAATTCCTAAAAGAAAGACCACACAGTGTTAGCCAGTTGTATTTTGGAACTTGCTTTTTTTTATTCATTTATTTTGTTTGTCTTGTTTATTTACTATAATACCCAGAGTACATGGAAAATACATATTCATTTTACATAAGGGTGAATGAATGAAGTTTCAACTAATTAGCAAGGACAAGATAACACCTTATCTACTGGACCTGTGCATCAGCAGTACCAACACAATGCCTGGCACATGATCAACACTCACTATAATATATTACTGAGCTTTAATCTACATTATTGATCAATGATAACCAATTCAAAATAGCCATCATATAGAAATACTGAGAAATCCTACAATATTTTTACTTTTAATCAAAGATTTTATGAATTAAAGATTGGACTATGATGTATTAATTAAGGTAAATGGAGTACCTTCTAGAAGCTCAGGGAGCTTCAGGGCCTATTCAGTCATTACTTCTGCAAAGTTTGATTTTAACAATTCTGCACAGTTCTTTAAAAATGCTATGTATGTGTATGTCACATAGCTATTCTCAACATACTTCGTCATTAAATCTATGTAACTTGTCATCCGGTTGTACTTTTTTCCGTGCTTATTCACATGTCTTTCTCTCCTTTTAGCTCAACACTACTAACATTTCCCACTGAAATGTAATTGCCCTTATAATTTTGAATTTGTGTTTTAGTAGTAGTATGTGAAAAATTAAAATATGTGCTCATTCATTTAGAAACATATACAAGCCTATACTGTTCCATAGTCAGGATATATGTTCTGAGATTTTATTTAATTTTTCCTTTTTAAAAGTCCAGAGCCTATGGTGCCTTTATATAATCCATCCTTAGTCTCTCACATAATTAGTAGTTATAAGACATGATTACTAATGAAGAGAATGTCAACTAAGGAAATTATGAGAATCTAACAGAGCATAGTGGTGCTCCTGTAATCCCAGCACCTCAGGAGGCTGATGCAGGAGCATGGCAAATTTAAGGCCAGCCTCAGCAATTTAGAGAGATCCTCAGAAACTTGGCAAAAACCTGTCTCAAAATTGAAAAGAGGGATGGATGGGTACTTAGCACAGTGATATAGTGCCCCTGGGTACAATCCCCAGTACAAAAAAAAAAAAAAAAAAAAATCTTAATTAAAAAAAAAAAGAAAATCCATATCCCCTCAACAACAACTTCACTAAATGGCCCGAGATGTGTGAAGACTACGAAGATGTTCTGTTCAAATTTTCCTTCCAAACAAACTATTTCAGGGATAGTAACTTATTGAAAGCCTGCAGCTTGTTTGTACACCTTTGCATCACCACTGTACATGTACTTTGCATCCACATGTCCACAGGACTACTTTCTGCCAAAGACTGGGTTTGGCTGGATGTCAAGAACCATACCATTCTTGCCTGATGCAAAATTCCTATAGTGAGAAGTCATATTTCCAGGAATCTCCATCTACCTGGCTAAGAATTTCTGCATTGCAGTCTGAGGGTCTTCCTGTTCAATCCTAACTTCCCTTCCCTCTTTCCACAGGTTTCAGAGTGGAATGTTAGTTTGAAAATTTTCTGCCTGACTTCCTGCCTCTTTATCCTTCATAAGCACAAATCTCATGTATATCTAACCTCTTCTTGGCATTTCCTTCATGGAGGACCAAAACAGACAGA
This sequence comes from Sciurus vulgaris, assembly GCF_902686455.1. NCBI lineage: Eukaryota > Metazoa > Chordata > Mammalia > Rodentia > Sciuridae > Sciurus > Sciurus vulgaris. The sequence goes on from NC_136467.1 coordinate 62,643,198, forward strand.
ATATTTGATCTAAATGTAATTCTAAAATTAGAAAAGTAATTGATGTTTGCAATAACATTTGAAAATATATGAGAGGAAATAAAATTTTGAATAACAAATGTGCACAGACATATCTTCAGGTGGTTATTATGTTTTCAGAGGGTAGTGGTACCTACCTCAATTTAATTCAAGCATGCTTTTCTTAATATTCACTAAAATATTAAAATATTGTTTAATTTTTAAATGCTATATGTACAGCAATGCATGTGGTAGAAAAAAGACTAGAAAATTCAGCTTTCACTACAGGAGATCTGAAACAAAATGTGATAAATCTCTCTGGATGATGTCCTCATGGTGTTCATCTTTGAACTAAAAACAAAAATCAAAGCCTGAAGCATATTCATTGATTTGTGGCTGAGTTATATATAGGGCAATATACAACTTTTAAAAATCACAGAATTTATATTCTGTCCAGCACTGTTATTATGGGTATATTTTGATGAGGGCAAAATATTGAATATAATAATAATAAGAGTAGAATTCGGGACATTTCCTTATTTCATTTCTGCATTGCTGATATTTTAATAATACTTCTCAAGGAATTTATCTTAAATAACAAATAAAGGAATAAAAAACCTTAGTGTGGAAAACAAGTGCTGTAGTGCACTTGTAGTGCAGCTATTGAGGAGGCTAAGACAGGAAGATCACAAGTTCAGGATCAACCTGGACAACTTAGTGAGTTCAAGCCTCAAATTAAATCCAAAACAGAGTGCTTGACTAGCAAGTGTGAAACTGTGGGTTCAATCACCAGTACCAGATACACACACACACACACACACACACACACACACAAACATACACACACACATTGATGGAGAAATTAATTGGTATGAAAAATATTTTATCATACTACATTATTTCATGGTAGTTATAAATCATGCTGTCACACATTGGTAGCACATTCAAATAGCACATTTAGTTGCATTAACCATCACTAATTTTATTTTACATAGTATTTGAAACATTTTATCAAATTTTATGTTTTCTTTCATTTCAGCCACCAAAAAAGAGAGACAAATATTAAAAGAAAATTAAAGGAAAGTAGTCCAAATTAAAAAATTTATAACATGAGGTATAAATGACAAGAAGTAAACTGTATATATCATAAGTTCTTATTTCTTTTACCCATATGTCTGCACATTTATTCACTTATTAAACATCTTTTACATACAAGGCACTATGTTAGGTGTTGAGAGAGCATTGTGGAGCAAAGACAAACACATAATTCTTGAATCCATGAAGCTTCTAGTATAGAGATATAAATAGGAACTAACCCATTAAGTTCCAAGTATTCAATTCTGTTGAATAGTTCAATGAAATTGACATGGGGGCATTAAAATAAGTTGGAAATTATAATCTGGATCCTATATATCCTTTATATGTATTTTCATGTATATATGTATATATTTTCAAATGCTCTAATCATTCACCTATTACTTTTCCCAACATAAGCTCTTATTTTAAATACACTATATACAAGGACACAGAAATTTATAGAAATAAGTGCATGGATGATCTCTTTTCCAAGGCAATCAAGCTATTATTTGACCTATTAATTTAAGATGGCCTATTAAAGCATATATACAGAAAAAATTTCATTTTGTATAAAATATCTAACTATAAATTTATTCCTAAATACTTTAGGGTAGAGCCAAGACTTATTTCATGAGTTCGTTGATTGTAATTATTTCCTATTTTGCATAAGCTCCAAGCATGCTAGATTATCTATGATTTCTAGCCTCAGTTTCTTTTAAGTGAAGCAGAAATGAAGATACTTAAGGAAGCAGCCTATGTGCAGAATATATCATAAAGATTGTTTTGATTCAACTTACACATGAATATTTTAAATGCTTTAGCTTTATCAAGTTTTCCAAATAGAAACATCTTAATTTTCATTCAGTTTCATGTTTTTGCTTTTTTATATCACTATTTTATAAGATGTTCAAATGAATGTAATTAATAAGTATAGAAAGCATAAAGAGGTTTATGGAAGAAACACTGCTGGTATTTATTAAAAATACTCAATCAAGGGAACAGAACACAGGACCTGAAGAATAGCCTCTTAGAGGTGATTTTTTCAATATTTTGTGGACATCAATTGTCATATTTTAACTAATGAATATAGAGCTTCAGTTACTCTCATAAATCAATTAAGGGAAGGTAGATTAAGAGAACTTCTACTGGTCCTTAAAGTGGTAATTGTTATTCTGTCTGCTGAATGATTTCTCTCTGTGTTAATAAATAGAAAATTTTAATTTTCTTCTACACATTTCTGTAATTTTCAATTTTCTGCACCATGTGTCACCTATGCAATAACATTTAAATAATATTAAACATTAAAAATAGCACAGCAAAATAATGTTTTAAAAAGTGAGTAATATCTGTATTTGCCTTATTTTGATTTTGATTACTACAAATTTTAGTTAAAATAAAATTTTATTCTATCAGACTCTCAAATGTAGACAACTATGGTTGAATTTTGTCAGTTAAATTTGTGCAGGGATAGAGAAGTTCATTTGTAAAGATATTTTATATTCTTTAATTTATCATAGTCATTTCTCTTTTCCCCTGGAAAGATGAATAAATATTTAAAAGTTGAAAATGGAGTTTGAAAAATTGATTTCAAAGACAATATTTAGCAAGAGTATTATTTTGCTTGAAAGCCAGAATCAGAATTCAAATTAACATCTCTTCTCTCAAGGCATTAATCCCCATATCTAAGATATAAGTGGTTAAGTGGTATGAATCCTCTGTCTACTCTAGCATGACTACTAAGAAACAAAAGCACCTGGGGACAGGGAGATAGCACAAGGCCCTGGGTTCGATCCCTAGCACAAAAAAGAAAAAAAAAAAAAAAACACCAAAAAGGTAGTAATTCTTTTACTAGCTTTAAGCATAACTTATATTTTCTCATTTTCAGGGTTTAGACCAAGTGGCCCAACAGGTAAAGGAGGTGTTTTTCTATGAAGGATTTTGAATACATGCCCATAGTAATTTGTGATATTTTGCTCCATTTCCAAAGCAAAAAAAAAAAAAAAAAAAAAAAAAGCAACAGTAAAAGTGTTGAGCCACTATTGCCATGAGAAACAATATTCCAGTTTCCAATTTTTTATGGGAGTTCTCTTCCTTTGGGTATTAAAATCATCTAGAATTCTTCATGTCTACAATCAATGTCATCTCCTTTTTATGCCACTTGTTTCTCCAGACAGCCCCATTTCTATTAAAAACACTGGACTCCTCCTAGTCCCCTCAGCTGAAAACCTCAAACATCTCTTTCGTCTCCTGTTCTCCTTCGTACTTCAAAAAAGTCTTCCCCTTCAATCATTCCTTTGAGCCCCCTCTGCTCTATATAAATCCCTATTACTTTAGACTTGAATTACAGCTTTCTGCCCACCTGCTGCAGGGTATCTGCTACATCTGTTCCCAGATGAGCCTTTCTGGGAGGAGAGTGGAACAGGAAAAGCATGAGTTATCAAAACAGAAAGGCCTGGACTTCATGCTCAGCTGCCTAACTGATGCCTTGGGAAAATTAAAACTAAACATTTTTTTTTTTTTTTTTTTTTAGCCTCAGTTTTATGACCTGAAAAGTAAGATAATGCATTTTACAGAATTATTTTTAAAACTATGGTTGACATAAAGCAAGTATATCTTTTTATAATGACTACAAATTGCATAGTGTTTAGCGAAGAGTGGTAAATGATAAGTATTACTCTTATTGCACTCTCCTAAAAATTTCAATAGTTTTCCATTATCTTTTTCCAAAATGACCTTTTGGCTCTCCTCTATTCTTATCAAAATGCTATTTTGTGTTCAAATTCCTTTCCTAATCACACCAAATTATAGGATTCTTATAATAAGTGTTCAGTACTTGGTGATGTTGAAATAATAATAGCAAGAAAATATTATCAATTGAGTTTTATGACAAAAGATAAAAACATCAAATTATCTTGGAATATAGTTTTTCTGCTCTTATTTGATCCATCAAGTGACTTAAAAATGAAAAACGTAATAAGTAGATGAAAACCAACTCTGTTCTCTGGTGGTCACTGCAAAAGCACATGTGGTTTTATGGAGATTGCTTTCTCTCTTCTCCTTAATACCAGGGTCTTGAAAGTTGGTGAGGATAAAGTGGATAAATGTGCAAAAGGATCAAGGAAACTCTTAGGAGAAAAGCAATCAAGACCCTAATTTCAAAATCTGAGAGACTAAGGCTACTTAAGTGCCAACCAAGAAAGGACACAGTCTAGACAGGCCTGAGAGTAAGTCTTGGGGAAATGGGAGGTTGGGCTCCTGACTCAGCTAAGTGGCACTTTACCTACATACACGAAAGTGTTAGTCAACTATAAGCTGGAAAATAGCCAGAATGGGCCAGTTTGAGTGAGTTTAAATTCTGGTTCCCGAAACAGGTGACCAGACAAGATGTAGAGAGAGAATTGTCAAAGAAAGATCTCTAATCCCTGAGGCAATAGAACCTTGGATGGATTTGACTGCCATGTTTTCAGTAGAAATATCAGGAACCCATGACTGTTACTAGCTCCAGGACCACAGTAGTACCTTTTGAACTGCTTCAAACCTAGTAGTCTCTAGGAAATTGTTTATTTTTAACAGGGCACATTTGAAATAGTAATATAATTATCGTTATTATTGTTATTATTGTTCTTATTGTGGTCCTATCAACTGACCTGATCAACCTGATCACAGGAAGGCAGATTTTTAAGCATATCCAGTAGATAACTACAAATGAAGAGAAATATTCTTCCTATTATTTTGTCATGTGACATTCTCAAGCTGTGTCTTTATTTACAAAGTTATATAGTAAACACAATTGGGTGAACTCTTTTGTAAATGTACTATTTTTTTATATACATTCCTTATTGTGAACTTTTTTTTCATTTACTAAATTGAATATTCTTCAGGTGCAGACATCATGTAATATAAATTTTTTTTGTTATTCTTCACATGGTCTAATACCACACATTTCATATAGTATGTGTTCAATTAACATTTGGAGATTGAATGAATGAATAACAACCATAGGAATTTTTTATGAAGGACTGATTTGGTACCATTTCAATATCTGTGTCTGTTTAATATCTTTACTTTCCCCTTCTGGTTCAATTTGGTCACAGGGTATTCTGAAGATTAATGAATAAAATATTTATGAGTTCTTTTAGAAAGGCAAATGAAAGATCAACATAATATTTCCTCTCTGCATAATAAAGCAAGAGAATTCCTAATATCCCTTAGGCAAATTCACCCTAAAACTCTTCATTTCATTTTGTCTGAAATATTCTTTTATTAATGTGGATTTAAAGAGTATTGGCTAAGCCTATCTTGGAAATTAATGCATCAAAGTGGATCACTGACCATTTCTTAGGTCTTTACATCACAAAACTGCATAGGCCACACTTTTTAAAAATTAAATTTCTAATGTAAATATAATTACTTAGATACCACTGTCATGGAATGAACAAAACAACTTGATATTAAACTAGTTATGATTCATGTTCATTCATTCTCACTGTCTCAGTCAGAGATTTAAAATAAGCAACTACATAGGCTTAAATTTTTTTTAAATAGTATTTATGCAGCTGTATACATGTTCATTTATCACATTTATATGAACAGGGTATCAAGACTCTTTGACAGTAATGAATTTTCCTCTGAACAGAAATAGAACTTTCACTAAAAGTACAGAGATGACATTTGCCTTGAAGTAAATGGATACCATTTATGAAGAATCTACCATGTGTCTGACACTATCTAGAGAAATATGAATGTTATGTACTTGATCATCTTATTAATACTATAATGTAGGCATTACTACTTCCATTAACTAGATCAGGTAACTGAAGCTCAGTGCTATTATAAAGTTAACAGATTTTACAGAGGAAATAAGAAGTAAACCTTGGTTTCTGTAGTTACATTCTGATTATAAAGTTCTTGCTCTGAGATGGAAGTAGAATACACTTCAGTCTTCCATAACAGGCATAAAAATAAATGAAATGAAAATCCATCCTTTAATTCCGTGCCCAATAAACTGTCTTCTTACCCTAGTAAAGAAATGACCTGATATTGAGAGGAAATAAATGGCATGTACCCTTTTCAGAAACTTCTAACTAGACTTAAAAACCTGACAAATAGAGATATATCATTCTAATAGCCCACTTCAAATCATTGTGAATGGGCTAATTTTTAAAGAAGATTACTAGAGTTCAACTTAAAAGCAGATTCTGTATAAAAGCCTCTTAAGGTCTATGTCAATTTACCATCCAACAATACACAAACACACATACACACATACATTGAATGCTAAAATTCTGAATGGACTAAACAAATGATAGAATTGTGTCAAAATTTGTGCTATATTTATAAAGCACTGGAGTTTTTTAAAAAGTAATAGTACAAACAATTATTAAGGAAACAGGTAATTTTCCAACATTTTTATTAACTCAATATTTTGTTTGACTTTCAGGACAACTTACTAAAATCTATTATTTTGATCTGACAAGTGAGGCTCAAAGAAGTTAACAAACTTGCCTAAAGTAACAGCATGACACATTTGTAAATGGGATTCAGATACTTGTTGGGGGCTATGCCATGCAGACTCACCAAGATGGCACCTGGCAGCCAGCCAGAAGTTGTTCTGGTCACATCGGCAGTGAGGAGGTTGATTAACATAAGCACACCCAGGTGATTTATCATTGGCCGTATTCAATTAAGTCCACGCACACAACGTGTGCACAAGTGTTCCCAAGTGCTCCTGATCTTGCCTGCTCGTTTTGACCTTTGCCATGATTGGGCAGCTAGCTCCTCGCCTAATCTCCACATAATTGGCATCAGCCCTACCCTTCACCTCCTGGAGGGGATATAAGCCAGCTTTCCTCGAGCTCCGGGTTCGGAGTTTGGAGTTCGAGTTGGAGTTCAGGTTCAGGGGTCGGAGTTCAAGTTCCAGGTTTGAGAGCCAGGGTTCCCAGGTTTCCTAATTCAACAATAAACCCTTTCGAATTCAAGAGCCTCGCTACTCCTTTGTCACCCGCCCCCCCCCCCGCATGCCAAATCGATGCCGCTGGACGGGGTCAGATACTGACTTCTAATCTCTATTTATAAATTAAAATCTATATGGGAAGGAAATAGGAGGGTTTAGTAAACTCCCTACCCCAGCAAATGAACCCATATAACAAACTTTATTAACTTTCCTTTAGCTTCCCTTAGTTTCCCCATATATATACATTCTCACAGTTTGCCACCTTAAACCTCTAAACAGGTAGCCACTTATTCCTTTGTCTTATCACTTTCCACAAATTACTATCTTTGTGAGAATGGTATATAAACTCAAGTTGTAACTATCCCTTGCAGTTACTCATCTCAGGGTTCACTGGTGTGTATGTGTAATGCACCTATTAGTGAACTCCTGTTGTATATCTCTTGTCAGTTTGTCTTTTGGTGGTGTGATTTATAGGGCTCTAGTCAATGAACCTAACATGAGTAAAGTTTTTTTCCTCCCCTATGCTTTAAATATAAAATAAGAAGCTAAGGAAAATTGTAAGCAAATACACATTTATCCTTTATAAGTAGTATTGTATGATATTATATCATCACTTTGAAGAGTATCTTTGCTCTTCAGGGAGGAGAGGAAAAAAGCATCTTTATTCAGTCTTTCTTTTCCAAGTGAAAAGCTTAAAAGTTGTCATAAAACTATGTCTTTAAAGGTAATGCTTCACTGCAACTACCATTTTTCATGTAAGGAACAATTACTTAAAATAGAAATTTCATGTCTTTATCAGCTTTAGATAAATGCTGATTATTTAATGTCACAATGAGCGAAGACAATCAGAATGTTCTCTGTTAATGGAACAATGAAGGTTCTTAGGCCTTCATAAATACATTTAGACTTAATTTGCAACTTAGTACATCATAGAAGATGAATTGGTATAGTAAGTGAAGAAACAGTATTATTCTGTTATTCATACTTTATACTCACTGTCCTTTAACCATTCATTAAATCAATCATATATAAATATAATAAATGGTATGCTTAAGACTTCACTACATACTCTGAAATCATGTACAAATATTTCTGTTGTATTTGGTGATATTATGGACCCACAATATTTATTCTAAGAAAATGACAAGAATAAAACTAGTGGTTATATATTTATGTTAATAAGTGTTGAGTGTTTCACATTTTTCAACAAAATGGTAAGAAGTTAGGTAAAATCCCTGCAAATATACTGCATGTGTTAAAATTATACATGCTAAATGCAACATAATGAAACTAAAACGTTAAGGAAGGAGATACAGCACCAAAGAGACTAGATTTTTCCTGAAATAATGATATTTCTGCATTCCCAAATGAGCATAATAAAGAAATGCGTTCTGCTTTACCCTTGTCGGGCAAAACAAAGATGGGGGTCCTGAGGTAACATGACGTCATCTAATCAGGTCTTTTTCTGTTCTTCTGTCAATTTGTTTCCACATCTCAAAACCCATTGTTCTACTATTGCCCAGTGGAATCTCATTCTATCTTGTGGAAGGAGAGCTTCTTCAATTCTTAAACATCAAATAAAGCAATTAGTTCTATAATGTGTTGAAACTTTGTTTTTTAATGTATGTTTGTACTTCATTATCACAAAATATTATGATTATATGAAAGTAGGATTTTTAATATGCATTCAAAGGAAGACGAAGAATTAGAGCAAAAAATACAAAATTGAGAGAAAAGCAACAAAGTTTGAATATAATTTTTATACCAACAAAGATGTGAAATGCAACCGGAAAGAAACTATCTCCGATATTGTCAATTCTCTAGTTTTGTGAAGAAATAGTGACATTATGTACATCACTAAAACCCGAGAGCTTGGTTTCCAATCCTGAGTGCTATGTTCAACATACCCACAATTAAAATTGATCAAAGAAAGGGTATTTAGTTCATTACTTTGCTACATTTTCAGTTATTTTCTGGTTTTTTACTGTCATATTTGATATAATGAACTTTTTCAAAATGTTTTGTTGATTATATAATAGTGAGTTGTATCCTAAATAGAACTCCAATAGCTCAGGAAATAAAAGCAAGATTTGATAAATGGGATTACATCAAATTAAAAAGCTTCTGCACAGCAAAGGAAACAATCAACACAGTGAAGAAACACCCTACAGATAGGAGGAAATCTTTGTCAGCTATTCATCTGACTAAGGTTTGTAACGAAATTAATCTATAAAGAACTCAAAATGCTTAACATTGAAAGAACACATAATTCAATTGAAAATGGGGAAATGATCTGACAGACACTTCTCAAAAAAAGTACAAACGATCTATGAACATATGAAAAAAATGTTCAACATATTTACCCACCAGAAAAATGCAAATAAAATCAGCCTTGAGATTTCACCTCACCAGTCAGAATGACCATTATAATCCCCCCCCAAAAAACACACAAAAAAACAAACTACCACAATTAAAAAGAAAATAACAAAAAGTAATAAATACTGGTGAAGGAGAAAAAGGAAGCTCTGTACACTCTTGGTGGTAATGTAAACTACAGACACTTTGGAAAACAGAATGGAGGTTCCTCAAAAAAAAAAAAAAAAAAAAAACACTGAAAAATAGGACTACATACAATTACCTACATGTTCCTGGGTGTGTACCCAAAGGAAATGGTGTCAGCACATAAATGATCTGCCTGCATATCTATCTTTTTTTTTTTTTTTTTTTTTTTTGCGGGGGTGTGCCAGGTTTTGAACTCAGGGGCACTCGACCACTGAGCCACATCTCCAGCCCTAATTTTATATAGAGACAGGGTCTCACCAAGTTGCTTAGTGCCTCACTTTTGCAGAGGCAGGCTTTGAACTATCTATCTTCCTGCCTTGGCCTCTGGAGCAGCTGGGATTACAGGTGTGTGTGCCACTGTGCCTGGCTAGCATACCTATCTTTATTGTGACACTGTGCACAATAACCACACTGGGGATTCAGCTTTGATGCCTGTGAACAAATGAGTGGATAACCAAGGGCAGTATCTGTACAGAATGGAATAGTATTCAGTCATTGAGAAGAATGAAATCATGTCATTTGCAGGGAAATAAATAAAAATAAATTTGAAAGTAGAGGCAACACACTAGGGAAAGGGAAATAGACTGGGGTTGGGAAGGGAAGGCAAAAGAATATAGTGGGAGGGGATGGCTCTGATTAAATCATGATACATGCATGTATGGAAAAATCACAGTGAAACCCATTAATCTGTACAATTAAGATGAACTAATATTTACAATAAAAATTAGGAGATTTCACTTAAATTTTATTTATTAAAAAATAAAATAGTGAGCTAGTTTGATCCATTGTCTGGCAGATTCTTATATTTATTCTTATTTTAATTGACAAAAGAGAACTATAATAGCAGGGGCAAGTTTGCAGTTCTAGCAGTAATAGAAGCCTTCCTGGTCATATTAGATCTCTCTATGGTTTTGTTTTCATTGACTTTCCTAAAACTAAGTATTTGTACAGTAACAGAATGATAATATGTTCCACTTTAGCACAGGAGCAAACCTCTGTTGAGTTGTATATGGGAGACATTTATCTTCAATTTAAGATAAATAAATGATAAAAAAAAAACATATTTAAAAATTCCTGGCTGTGTTCTGTTATGTAAGTAATTGTCAGGACAGCATTAGAATATAAACACATATTTACCTCTCTTATGAATATTCTTCCTTTGTGAAAGAGAATAAGAACTCTTCTAACTCAGTAAACTTTTACTGTTTAATCAAAATCATCTCTAAGTTTTCACTTTTTAAGGTGTTTTTCAAAAAATTAATTGAGACTAATTTATTTGCATCTTCCAAATGATTAGATATCTTGATAATAAAGTACAAGTAGGTAAATAAAAAAGCTCTCCAGATTATATTTGGGGAAGTGAGAGGGTCTAGTGATTAGAACTCAGATGTAATATGATTAAAATCAATTAACATGCATATTTACTTAATCAAGCAATCACTCTTATTATTAGCATCTACTCTGCACCAGACACAGAACTAGGTGCAGGGCCTTAAAAGGTGACACAATCTAGTTCTTGCCTCAAAAGAGTTTATAATCTATTGAAAAAGGAAAGTGAAAATGAAAAAAAATCACCAACATTAAATTTCTATTTAGTTATACTCAAGGTGAACAAATGTTGGACCACAGAAAGTGCCTAGAGGACTTAGAGCAAATTCATAATACAGGTAACAGATAATCTAAAATCAGAGTATAAACAGGAATGTGTCATGCATTCAAAAAGGGGTAGGTCAGTCAGACAATGGGAACATCTTGTGCTAAACATAGGTGATGAAAGATGAGAGGCGACATATCAAGGGTGAGACAAAAGCTTACTGAAACAGGAAATGAACCAATAGGAGACTCAACAAGGAGGTAGAAACTCAATCATGAAGGGCCTTGGAAGCTTGGAAATGAGCTCAATTTCACCTGATAAATGATAAGGAGCTATGAGCAAAATTGTGGAAAGATAACACTAGAGAGCAGGAGAGAGGTGTTAGGAGTGAAAATTCTGTAAGAAGACTTGCAACAGTCAGAAGAAATTCCACTGATTTCTGAACTAAGGCATATCTCTGTAGATAAAAAGATGATTGTAGTTTAAAAAGATATTGACATGGTAAAATTTAGGATTATTTAGAAGAAAGAAAAGGGAGATAGCTGTTGCTATCCAGAGTTTAAATTACTAAAATATTAATTTCCCTATGGCAATCCAAATGACCATATTTATTGACTTATGTCATAAATTTATACTATACATGAATATGCATTATATTTTTATCAGCACAAGCAAATATGATAATCATTAAGACATGGGATGGATCACAGCATATTAATATTAATATGCATAGATATATTGGGATCACTAGGAAGGATTTTAGGGCTATAGATAGACTGTTTAAAATGTACATTAAGGTGTTTGTACTTGATTTGGTTCTTTTGAGTTGAGATTGCTTTAAACTCAATAGATCAACAATAAATGTAACCACTGCTCTAATGGGTTAAAAAACTAAATTTTCAACCTATAGTGATTGCTGAAAGAAGGAACATAGTGTCTAGATAGAGGATGGGGAGTAATATCATCTGATTACGAAGTAAAGGACAGTGATAATGCTCACAGAAGAGAACTTCCACACCTCCAGAAGCATGAAAAGATGTGGACATTTAATAGAAGATAAACATTACGAAAATAGTTTAAAAATAAGGAAAATTGTGAGGAAAATTTAAAGTACCAATGGAATGGCAGTGTAGGGGCCTGGAAGAAGTGGGAAAAAAGATGTGGGTAAAAATATGGCCCATGTGTGAAGGAAGGAAATTGGGCTTCTTTAACTAGATAGGGCTTGTGTGTACTATGGAAGTTGGTTCATTGGTTGTGTTTGTACTAAGTAAAGATCAAAACTGTATCAAGTTAACCAGTATCAATACCTTTAATATGAAGCCCAAAGCCCATACAAGAAGAAACGACAATTGCCAGAGAAATGGTCTTGTATTCAGTAGTCATTTAGCTGATCGACAGTTATTTCAGGGGTCAATTAAGATGTTAACTCAACCAGAAAAACTTTTATGAATCCAATTCACAGCTGCCTTTTATAGCTCAAACATGAAGAAAGGTTGTGAAAGTCTAAGCACTATGATCTTACATAGTGGCAAATGACTATGATACTGATAATAATAGGTCTTGCTCCACGCACTAAGAACTTTGCTGATAGCCCCATTTCTTTATGGAGCTATAGGGAGAAAGAAAAGAACAAAAAATACATAAACACTGAGATCTCATGAATTGACTGAAGGAAAGGTTGCCAAAGCCATATTGCCAGGCTATAATTCCTTTTCTTTCTTTTCTAACTAAACTCTTCCTAATTTCCTCATTCATTCATGGTAGAAATAGCCTATTGATTTCTCTTCCTAAACATACAATAAGTTTTGAAAATGCTTACAATACAATGATAAATGGAAAAGAGAGAAAATACTCATACAAGGCATAAATATGCCAGGATTTTAATAAAGATCTCATATTGGTTTTATCTTTATAAAAATCATATAGTATTTTAATTAAGAATTAATGTTATATAATGAAAAACTTGTATGTATAATCTTTGTTATTTTATAAAGTTATATAATGAAAATATTTTAAAATTATTATCACATTTTCAAAAAGAAAACTGTAAAAACATAATTAAGCAGCATTTATTTTGGAAGAAATTTTTATCTTAATGATCAACCTCAAGTCTACTTTCAAAATATTTCGGTTTTGATGCTGTGTTTATACACATAATAAATAATAGCTGGTGTACTGTTCTAGATATGCAGTATTATTCAAAAAGTTCTCATGTAACTTCCTCTGAGTCCACTCATTTAAAAAATATGTTCTCATGTAAGTTTTCTAGTGAAATCTTACATTTTGAAATAACTCAAATGAAAACATGGAGTAAAGGAGGAGGAACAGGGGAGGGAGGAAAGTAGAAATACTGGGAACTGAAATGGAGCAAATTATATTCTATGCATATAGATTATGTCAAAATGAACCCCAATATTATTTTTAACTATAATGCACTGATAAACACATTTAAAAAACATATAAATGAAGGAGTATTTATCTCTTCTATGTAAGAACTTTCATATATATATAATATATGCATATATATCATATATATACGTGTGTGTGTGTGTGTGTGTGTGTGTGTGTGTGTGTGTGTAATATGCCACGTGAGAAGCATTTTAGGACTATACCAAAGGAAAAACTGTTGCACTGGAAATTCTAAAAATTCCATGGTCCTTATTCAATGCCTAGACAAAGGCTAGTGCTTTCAGCATTCCATTTTTATTCTCTCATTCATTTACTACCACAAAATCATCTGCAATATCAAAAGAGCAGAACAGAGGAAGAATAGACTCCTGGCTAGAAATATGGAACCCAGACTTGCATTCTTCCTAACATCCTGCCTTCTTTTCCATCTTCTGGAGGTTAAGTCTTTCTAAAGGGCTCCACATGCCTGGACAAGAAATGAGTATACATTTCCTCATAACTTCATTGTTTTTCAATAGTCTGCAAGTTACTACAAGTTAAGGAATACTTCACTTCAGAGGATGACATGTAGACTCACACAGAACTCATATAGAGGTAGAATGCTGAAGTAACATTTTATAATTTTTATGATTCTTATATATAAAGAGGAACACTAATCTTTTGAGAAACCAGCACAATTCTCAGAGTATAAAAGGGTTAAGATTGTCATGATGTCTACTGACTTACTTTCCCTAATACCAATTAATAATTGTTTTTGAATAGAAATGATACCTATAACAAAATTGAAGAATTATAAAGAAAATTAAATGAACATATGGAAAAATATACACATGATTATAATAATCATTTGAAGGATAACATACATTTTATTTTAAAAAAAACAATATTTGGTTAAGTTCCAAAAGTTTGATTCACCATCTTCAAACTAGTTTTGGAATTCTTCTAGACTTCATTTCATTTTAAATATGAAATGCTTTGGAGGGAAATATTTTCATTTTTAATTTCCTTCTAATATAAATCATAAGATATGTCTTAGACTGAAGACCAAATTACTAGAAGTAGTTAACTACCTCTTTATAAGTAAAGAAATTAAATTATCCCTCATATTATTTTTTTAAAAATTAAGGTTGGATATAAGATATTTTCAAATCCTAGAAGGTTATTTTTTTTCTTATTAAAAGAAAACCAATATCCGTTTTTTTTTTTTCATCTAAAAGTTGGTTCTAAGGTTATCCATTTTTTATTCACAGTGTCTATGAAGACACTCAATTTACTATATCTCTTTTTAAGGGGAAAAAAGCTTTCCTTAACTACAAATATTCTTTGAAGCCCCAACTGAAGCAATTAAATGAAAAAATGGCAATCATAAAGATTTTCTAGATACAAAGATAGAGAATTCCACATTTGTAAAGTGGTTAGACTAATATTCCTAAAAGCAGGTGATAATGACCTATGAAACGCAAATACTGCCCAAATATGGAGCTGTTTCATAAATTGTAGCAATCAGTTTGTCTCTAGAAAATGTATTTAATGAGAAAAGATAGGCATTCATACATTTTTAAAATGGTAGAGTATAAAATTACCTTATTCTGTAAGGTGGCCACTAGTCATTTTGGCTACTGAGAAAATGTGACTAAAGTTTGAATTAATATGTTTGGTGTCAAATTCTGACCAACTTTCAAAGACTTAGCAGAAGAAGGAAAATTACCTTATGATAGTTATAATTTCAATCACCTGGTTAAAGAACAATAGTGTTTTTAATATAACAATTCAAGTAAAACAAATTATTAACACTGATTTTTGTTACCTGTGTTTTGATCAGTATTTTTTAGTACAGTTATTGGAAATTTTTAAATTATTATATGACTTATATTGGTTTTTCATTGGAAGCATTGTTATAAACAAGTAAATTTACATAAGGTTGAGCTCTTCTTTATAGTTTATACATTAATATTTTTTTTATTTTTTTAAACTAAAACTTGACAAATGTGAATATTGGTAGTTCTGAGCCTTAAAGAATGAGTAAGCACAGGGACTTACATTTGTATAATGTAAGTCACTTATATAGCATCTAAAAATATCATGATGAAGAGAAATTATATTGATAGATACGATCAGAAGGATATTCAACAAATTCAGACTCTCATTTTTTCTCTATATAGCATTAATTAACTTTAGAGACAACCCCACATTGTAGTATCCTAATGATAATTGCAATGCATTTTGAATTACTTGGATGAAAGTGTAACCTTGTCAAATAAAAGTGATTTAGAAAACTTTTAATAGAATTATTTGCAGTGAGTAGCTCTGATATCATGCTGTTACTGTCAAAATAATCTGAAAATTTGAACCCAGAGGATTTAATAACTTATGCAATACTATTTAGAACATACAAACTGATCTTTAAATGGTTATTCATACCGTCATAAATCCATCCAGCAAACCTGAATCGGGTTTCGGAGGTGCTTGCAACCGTTCCATTGACCACTTTTCAATGATGGAAGAGACTTGGGTGTTTTCTGTATTTAATATTCTGAACCCTGTCATATTAACACCACTGTATCGGTAGGGCTCTACATCAAGAGCGAATAGGTCCTGAAAGACAAATTTCTTTCTGTTATTAATAGAATGTGTTCACAAGCATATATTGAAAAACAGTCATTTATTCTTGCTTCCCTTAGAATATTCAACACCATTGTGTCTCAAGTGATATTAAATATCACAAATGACCAAGGTTTAAATAGATTGTCCTCATGCTTTGATAATACAAATATGCTTAACATGTACATGTACTTCACTTATATAATTTAAATTCAAGATTTGCAAGACGATTCTTCTCCACATTAAGGACAGCTTGCCTTTATATTTTATGCAACCATATTTTACTTTAAACTAATTTTGTTTATGACTTGCTTGCTTATCTAGTTATCACCAATTGTTGGTTGTTTTGTCTGGGATTTTGTGTTTTGCTTTTAAGAGACAGATCATGAAATGTTATTTCTAAGTAATATGTATAAGAAAGGTGAGTAAAGAAGTTAAGAATATTGCACTTATTGGTTGTAGAAACCTTGCACTTCCTTTTTCTCATGTCCTTTCAAGGACCTCACCATAGGAGCACTGCTTTTGTTGCCCTCTCCAGTCCACATACAGTGAAAGCTCTTGTTTTGCCCTTTACTTTTCCCAGGAGGTGTGGGGCCAAAGCTATCAAGGGAGCTGGATGTCACCATGAGAACACACAGCATGTGGGACTTCTGCCCTCTTTCTAGTTGGCATTAGCTAACCCTCAGATTTTCTGGACAATATTGAGATCCAAGGCAAGATAACATGCCATTGGTCCTGCACACAGCTTTGCCTGGGACTTGCACAGCTACACAGGCTGGATAAAAGAATAAAATCCAGTGGAAAGCAACTGGCATTGGCCTGAATTGTTCTCAGAAAAAAGAAAAAAAATTAGCAAGGTCATAAGACCCTCATTAGAGAGGAATCCTGACTAATCCTTGAAAGTACAGAAGAACTTGAACAAAACCGGCATTGCTAAATCCTCTCCCATCTTTTTTGTCTTGTTTTTTTTTTTTTGGGGGGGGGGGGGAGGGTACCAGAGATTGAACTCAAGGGCACACACCACCACTGAACAACATTCCCAGTCCTATTTTATATTTTTATTTAGAGACAGGGTCTCACTGAGTTGCTTAGTGCCTCACTTTTGCTGAGGCTGTCTTTGAACTCAAGACCCTCCAGCCTCAGTCTCTGGAGCCACTGGGAATTACAGGCATGCCACTATGCCTGCCCCCCATCTTAAGAGACTATATCCCGCTTTATTCAATTATGTTTTCTATACAACTGTCCACCTCTCATCAAACCAAAGATTAAAATAGACAGATTTCCCTGTTTCTTTGGGTCTTAATTTCTGAAGGTTCCTATGTCACATACAATTTATATTAAGTAAATATCTTGCCTTTGTCTTGTTAATCTATCTTTTGCTATAAGGTCTCAGGCGTAAACTTAAGATAGGTGAAAGAAGAAATCTTTTTCCTCTATATCTGCCATTAAAGAGGACCGCCTCAAATAGACAAAAATGGCATAGGAGAATGTGAATATGGACACGAAATGGGGAAAATGTAATATCTATTCAAGGAACACATCTAGATCCATTGGTTGTTAAAGAGAATCCATAAAGAAGAATCAGAACAAAAGAAAACAGGGAAGTTAGGTTAGAATCAAAGTACAAAGGGCTTTCAAGTATAGGCCAATTTATATGTATCTTACAGTAGTTGTTTCATTCTCTTTCTTCAAATTTAGAGATGTATGTTTCAAAATAGTATGACTTGGTATAGTGGTATTGCAACAATGTTGAAATGTGATTTACTGATAAGGGAAGAATTTCACTTCTTTACCTTCCTACCACTAGTGTCTTACAAGCTATAAAAAGTCATCTAGGAAGAACATGTAGAGATATAGCAGGGGCTAACCTTGATATTTATTAGTAAAATACAACCTACCATATGAATCTCCATTGGAGGAAAGAGTTATTATTATGAAAACCTATTGAAATCAACTGAATTTTAGTAATTTGATCTGGTGACTTCAAGACTCCCAAAAGTAAGAAGACCATATGGGAAACTTGAATTGATAGAAAGAGCAATGATTAAACTGGTCACTGTGGGAATAGAAAAGATGGATGTTAGAGACACTTCAGAGAAAAAAAAAAGTCAGCAGAATTTTTGGGTGGATACAGGAGTCAGAGATAATGAACTTTAAAGGAAATCAAAAGGGGAATCAATTTGGAAGACAATACATTAAACTTAATTTTTAAATTATCTTAATGGCAGAACGGATATTATATGATTATTAAGAATATTACTTATGGACATTGAGACCTCATTTGAAGAAAGGTGATATAATTGAACTCTATAAACACATACCAATTCTAAAGGAAGTAAAGAGGAAAACGAAAATAAGATGGAGACCCAAATTTTAAAATGCTCTCATATTTGGAAATGGGCAGGAAAATAATTAATGAAAGAGATACAGACTCCTTCACAGAAGAAGAAACATCAGGACAATGTATTAACAAAGAATAAAGCTAACAGTAAATAGGTTTGATTAAAGGGTAAAGTCATATTTTCATTATAATAAGGAAAAATATGTGAACACAAATATCAAGGTAACTGTTTCTAATTGCAATTAAGCACATTGACTTTTTAAAAAAATCCAAACTAAACATAGGATAAAAACAAAGATAGAAAATTTAATCTCCTCAAAGGGCAATTTCATAAACCTGATTTTCACAAAATGAATAGAGATGAGACAACAACATAAGAATTTGTGTTCTTCTAAAACATTGATTTTTTTCAGCAAACTGACTTTAAAATTCATTATGTTTGAAAGTCCTCTGAAGCAATATAAAAATAAGATATAAAATTTTGAATTGATATCTGAAATGATATTATTTTAAAATCATCATCCTCCCACCAAAATTATGAGTTCTTTCTGATAATTCCTTCTGGGTTTTATCCAAATAAAGTACAACTACAAATGTTCTAAATTTCTACTACCTCATCACAAAAGCACATTCTTCATCCTAAAAAATCATAATAATAAAATTTAGAATATACCTTATGTTTTAATAAATTACTTACCAAAGTGGTAAAGATGTAATGATAGTATTCTGTCATCATTCCCATAGCTAATGCCTAAATATAAAAAATGAACATATAAAAATTAATATAGAAGATATATAGTATAAAATACATTATATCAGTAATATAGATGAGAACAAAATAGTAGAATAATAATCAACCTATAATATCATATTACATCAATATTGGGTTAAATTAAATCTTTTCCCAGTAGTTAAAAATGATTAGGGGTTACTAAAGGAATTCCTGACCAAGTTCTTTTGATAGAAAAGCTATTGGTCGAATATTTGCAATTGTGAAGCTTATGGCTTTACATATTAAAGGAAGCATTAAATTTGACACAAACCTGAAATTAGCATATCTTAGTTCCATATATTTGCAGTGTCTTCATTACAGTGTTACTCAATTATAAAGTGCACAAAATACAAAGTCAAAGGCCATTTACCCCCAGTACTTTAGAGCCATTTCTTCAAATTAAAGGAAATATAAATCACCACTATTATTTAAAAACTATAATTAGAGAAATATTTTGTTATTATTAATAGACCAGTTGACCAGTGTTTTTGTTTCACTTTTCTATAGTTTTAATTAATTTTAGACTATCAATCTTAGAAAAGCTTCTTATGATTTCAAATGTCCACCAATGAGAAATGTCCATGTAATTTTCCCCTCTAAAAATAGAAGATACTTCTGAAATAATTGTTTATCAATGAACAACACTTGGCAATGACATAAAAGTTAATTTTTTAAAACTGAATGAAGAGGTCTTAAAAGGAAATAAGTATTCTCAGGTGCATATGATAGTCTTCCACAAATTACTAACTACACAAATTCCTTTAGCATTAGTAGCTGCCCTAGCTATGGTTTTTGCATTCTACGTATAGAATGCTTATAGGTAGTTGTTAGCCAATTAACTAGAATAAAATTTGTGATTTTACAACATAAGTCATTCAGTTAAGAAAGGAGAGAGATTTGTGGGGGGAAAAATGAAACATAGGAAGTGTTTTAAAAGGTGAGAAACATTGGCTAATGAAAATAACTGCAAATGAGCATAGGAAGGAAATCTTGAAATCAAATCATCAAATAATACTTTTTAAATGGACAATTATATATAAAACAATAACACTCATGATATTACTATCCTAAGCAAAATAAAATTTCCTTTTTTAAATAAAAATTTACATTATCTATTTATTCAAAGGGTGTTAATTTTTCCTGCTGGATATGTGTAGAGGGTTTCTCCTCTTTATAACCACTCCATGACACCTCAGTACCGTCCTTGATTCTTCTTTAACAATTCAATGGTATAGAAACAAAGAACACTGAGAGAAATAGTGACCCGGATATATGGCTAGAAACAACATATGTTATGCCTAAAGTATGTTTGTTCTAAGCATATTGCATATTTAAACATCATAAACCCCTATAAAATAGATTCTATTATATTAATTTTACAGTTGATGAAATGAGAAATATATAAAAAGGATGAATAAATTGCCCAAGAACACAAGATAAGTAAACATGGACTCCAGGCCTCTAACTCTTAGAGTCTGGATTAGAAGTGTCAACCTAAAAGGCAAATTAGGGGACACCCAATGTGAAAACACAGAGTTTACTGCTGCAAAAGTAAGGATTGTCCTGGGGATACACCTATTCAAGCTAGACTAAGTGCTCAGAGATTTTAAAAAGCACAGCTGAATGTATATCTTTTTAAATTGCAAGGGGTAGAGAGTGTGAAATTAAATCAGTTTTTAATCAGGAATTATGATTAGTGCTGGCAAAAGTTAAGCTGTCTTGTAAAAAAGGGATTGGGTGAGGTCCCAGTCTCTGTCTGGTTTGAGGGAAGGGATCTGTTGAATAAAAGTCAGCAGAGCCTAACAATATTTGGAAAACTGCAGTTTGACTCAGTCCATATGTTGGCCAGAATCTGAACCTCAGTTCCAAGGTTCAGCAGACAAAGTACCTGAGATCTGATTCATAATGGCTTCCCGATTCCATTTTAAGGGCTACAAACCAATTGATTCCATTTTTATTTTCTTCTTTGACATTCATAATCTATGTCATTTTATAAAATGATGTATTTATATTTTCAAGCATATAGATCATTTTAGAACCTATGCATTCTAAAAATTTTCCTTTTCCTTGATAATTTGAAAACCTTGGCATTTCGAACCTCTGCCAAGAGGCAGAGGTTAATTGTGTTTTGGTAACTGGTAGGAAGGCATTGAGGAGAAGGTGGGGAAGAGGACGGCTTGCTTCTGATATGGGTGTTCTGCACTGTTACAAGTTCTTCATCTCTGTGAGAAGAAATTTATAATGGGTAACTGGGGTCTGTTCGTGACTTTCACTAACTTTCTCTCAGCCTTTGATTTTGAAAATGAGAATAAGTTATGGGTTACGATGTATGATCTAGAAAAAGCTATAAATAAAAATAGAAGAGAATATTTTTTATTAAGTACCTATACTGCAATCTCACACACAAAATCAAACAACAGGAATATTGTCTTAAAAGATTAGTTTATAATAATTTTAAAAACCTTGCTTTGGATCTTCCTTTAATTTTATAGCATTTTGTCTTGCTACTACTTTTGAATGAACTGTATTAATACCTCAAAGCACACAAAAAATAAAATCAGTGTCTTTATGTACCAATAGTAAAGAGTAGCCTCAACAGAAAATTGATTGTGCTATGTATCATCTCTCCTTGAAATATCAGAGATTATTTTTTCTAAAATAAAAATAACATTAGAAATCTCCCAAATTAATCTGGTGTACTGTTAAAAATACTGTATGTCAAATTGCTTATTCAGTTTTCTAGCTATATAATTTGCGAACAATTTATTCTTTGAGTTATATCCCAAAATTGTACTGCTCAAGATTTAAAATTGGGAAGGGCGGATCTCTATACATATCTCTTAGGTTTAACTTTATTTTACTTCTTCCTATTGTAGTTATTTGCATCAGCTTTTCCATTTTTCTAATCTAGAGGTTTTGATTTCACACTTTTGATCTAGACTTTGAAGTTCTTGATTGCTATTTTTTTCTCTGTGATAGAATGTCCTTGTGAGGTTTTACTTCAGAGCATCTTGACTCTCCCCTAGGGGATTCTCTGTGACATATCTGGATAAACGTGGAATCATCTGTTGAAGTATGTCCCCAATTAGTGCACTCAACTTACTTCAGAGGAAAATCTAATCAGTCACAAGCTCCACTCACTTTTAAAGCTTTCAGACAAGGAAACTTCAAACTCACTGTTGTTTAATATTTAGTAAGTGCTCAGTCAGTTTAAATAGATAATTTAAATAAACAAACAAGCCAACAAGTTTAACTTGATTAAGGTCATCTCTTTTTCTGGATACACCTAACATTTACTCTTGAATGAGACCAGACTAGCTAACAGCTCATACATTTCTGCTATTCAACTCCTAAACTATCTATTATGATTTGGATGTGGTGTATCCCAAAAGCTCATATGTGAGACAATGCAAGGTTGGGAGGAGAAATGATTGGATATAGCTTTAATCTAATCAGTGAATTAATCCCTAATGGGATAAACTGAGTGGTGACTGGAGGGAGGTGGAGGGTGGCTGGAGGAAGGGATTCATTGGGGGCGTGGCTATGGGTTACATATTTTGTATCTGGACAGTGGAGTCTCTCTGCTTTCTGATCATCACATGAGTCACTTCCCTCTGCCACACTCTTCCACCATGATGTCCTGCCTGTCCTCGAGCCCCGAGGAATGGATTCTGCTGTCTGTAGATTGAGACCTCTGAAACGTGAGCCCCTAAAAAAAACCTTTGTTCCTCTACAATTGTGCTGGTTGGGTCCTTTAGTCACAGCAGCAAAAAAACTGACTAAAATACTATCTCTTCCATGTTTCAACATTAGCTGATGCTGAGGAATCTCAGGAAAATTGCATAAACCATAAAATAGATTTCTATTGAATGCGCTGCCACTTTTACTAAAAGGAAGCTACTTGTTTTCTTCTTGAATTGGTTTCTAGAATAACTGACATCCAAATGTGAGACAAATACTTTCTGAGATAAGTTAAAACAAACAAACAAACAAAAGCCACCTTGTATGTGGCCTGCCAGTGTTACTGGTCCTCAGAGCGTGCATGTTGTATGATAATGTCACTGGTTGCACTTCGACTTTTAGAGTCTTATTTTACCATTGTTCTGTTTTTCATTGACTAGTTAAATATTTTTTTGTTGAATATATTTAAATATTATTTTAGATCTGCTTTCATTTTGCATACCAAACAGGTTTATAGGAAAAAAAGTGTATGATAATGGGTATACACAATAGAAGGCAGAAAGTCAATAGGCCAATTTTGTCACTAATTTTTACAGGTATTCTTACCCTCCAGAGAGCAAAGTAAGTCAGTTAGTTCTTTAAAGAAAAGATAATTGATCCTTTATATTGTAAGAAGCCAAGAGGAAAAGGATAAAGTTCTGTTACTGGAATAGTCAAGTGCTCTGGGAGCCAGAGAAAGGTCTTCTTTCCAATCTGTGTATTCGAAATGTGATCAGGAATTGTTTGGGAATTATGTGAAAAATAAATTCTAGATTTTAGTGGTTAGTTTATTGCATCATTTTATTTATTACTAAACAATCCAAAAACAAAAAACAAAACCCCTCATATGTTTTGCTACCAAACATAAACTAGAGCAAATTTTCAAATCAAATTAAATATTTACTATAGTGAAAGCAACCTTCATATTGGAATATTGGACAAACATCTGCTTAATAAACTAACCATGTTATAGCAGGCATTTGTTATCAGTAGTTATATTTAATGGAATATAATTTGTCATTTGAATCTGTATAACTCTCCAGCAGACATTTTATCCTATGCATGAGAGGTCTGAAAATAGTTGACTAATCCAAAGCCCCCAGGTGCATTTAAAAAAAAATAAGCTTAAGAAAGAAAAATCTAGTGATATGAATTCAATCCTACACTCTACTACCTAGTGAATATATTGCCTTCTACTAACATTTTAACCCCCAACTTCAGTTCCCTAACCTGCAAGATATAGAGGAATAATAATTTCTATTTTTCATGTTTGCTGTTTGGTCTGAATAATGCTGACTTTTCATTATTTTACTGCTGCAAACTGTTTCATTTGATTAATTTTGAAGTGTTCTTTTAGGTAGGCATTGCTTTATTCTGGAATAAATCTAGGTGAGACATTAACCCCTCTGCCATTTCCTTGCATTGGTCAAGTTAGTCATTCTGAAACGAGACTCAGTTTTTTTGTGTAAAGTAGATATAGTCCTTACTTCTTTTGGTTGTGGTGTGGATGAAATAATGTTAAATATATAAAGCATCTCACAGCAGACAACAGGTAAAGAGTATTTCTATTTTCTTTTTTCCTACTCTGTTTACAATGGATGAGTTATTCAGTCATTGACTCTTAGTAGTTTATTCCCTCATTTCAGTATAAAACAGAAGTATCTATCTCATTAGTCAATAATCTCATTAACAGTATTGTAGGCACTTGAAAATATTCTCACAACTTTAATCTGCTTTGACGAGTATCTATATTTATATTAATTTTCTTTAAGACAATTAATTGAAAGCAATTACCTCACTTTGTATTATAAAATTTCACAAAGGTAATTTCCCTGTTTTTTTTTTAATTGACTGTAACAATGACATTGTGTTTATTTTTAAAGAAGATCATATTTCAAGTGTAAGTTTATAAAGAGACTAAGGATTTAACTTAAGTAATGTAAAATTACCTGTTTTAAAATGCCTGCTGCCATTTCATGGCTACAGTCAAAGATTACATGGAATTCTTTGCCTCTCTCATTTCTTTTAGTAAGGGTTTTGCATCCTTTGTATCAGCAGGCAGTTGACGGATTTTAAGTCGAAGATTATATCTTGACGGAGCTTTGATGAGTTCTTGCAAACGAATGAGACCTTTAATTCAAAAAGAACAAAAGAATATTGGAGGTAAATCAGTGTGGGCCACAAAATCACCAACCACTAATTATGAGGCATGATTTTCTTGATCATGTTCAGGTGCATTTTATGGTGCAACAACTGAAATTCCTATTTTAATAAACTTCAGGTCCTCTGTTAATTTGGTTATAAATTCTATAAAGTACTTTTCAAATTATAAAACTTTTCAAATTAAACTATTACTATAATTTAATGTAAATAATTTAAATATATAAAAGAATTGAGGGTAAAAGTTTTCCTCAATACCCTATTTCCACTTCCCATTGAGTTGTTACTATTAATAGCTTCAAATTGTTCTTCTGTAACACTTTCTATGCACTTAAACATACACAAATAGAGATATGTTTGTATTTATATTAGTAACTACTTTTTACAACATCCTCGAGGTCCTTGTAAATCAGTGACTATGGTTCTAGCTGGACTTAATGAACACTGTGTTTCCTCATGCACACATCTTATGTACATATTCCCTTTATTGACCACTTTGGTTACTTCTTTTTTATCTTAGTTATAAGTAATACTATGATAAACACCCACGTATACATGAGTTGATGAATCCATAAAAGCGAAGACGTTTTCTTAATAAAATAGGCTCCAAATAACTTGAACCATAATAATTTTAAGAAATAAAACTGACATTCTTTTGTTCTGTTTTCTAGGTATAATAATTTAAGTTGGGTAAATATGCAAGTAAATATAACTTCAGACATCGGTAAAGCAGGCATTCTCATAAAGAAGTTAACTCCTGATTAAGTTTCAAATATCAAATTAATGAATACATTAATAGGTCATGGAACTTTGATGTATTTTAAAACAACAGAGACAGATTACTGAATTTATTCCTTCATATAACTTTCAAATAATTAAACACATTTAAGAACTGATACATAAGACCCACTCTGCAAAAAGGGTACAAAAATTAAAAAATGAATCATTTAATTCTATTGTAACTTGGATCAAGTTAAGCAGTTTCCTTTTCTCCTTCTACTCTTCATTTTTGTTTATCTTTTCTTTTTAAAAAGTTATATCTGTATATTTCTACCCTATAGTTCCACCTTTCCTAAAACACTGCCTTCATCAATATAATATGACAGTGTAAAATTTTAAATAGCTAATCTGGATGGATTCTCTTTCTCCTCTCTTTCTCTCTCTCTCTTTCTCTCTCTCTCTTCTCTCTCTCTCTCTCTCTCTCTTCTCTCTCTCTCTCTCTCTATATATATATATGTATGTAAACAAATCAACTCTTTTTGGAAACATGAAAAACATACCTTATTAGGACTAAGAATCTACTTTGTATTAAATTATCACATAAGATCTTGAGAATAAAAATCTAATTCTAGGTATTTTAAACTAATAGCCAATATTTAAATGTTCTACTTTTATTGTTCATGTGGTATCAATAAAGATAGCACATATTACAAATACTTTTGAATACCCACAATAATTAAGACTATTTAGTGGCACTAAAGCCATAATTCCTGATAATTGCTAATTTGTATTATACATAAATTTCTCCTGCTCTGAATTTCTGTAATTCTAATAAATATTCATGTAAATGCAGACTGAACAAATATCAACTGTAGCAGAATAAAGAAAAGAAAACTACCCTTTGCCTACTGACCTCACAAGATTTTTGTAACTCAAACGTAACTTTGGTGGAGTAAGTCTACCATAACCAGAGTGTTGGATTTGAATTTCAGTTCAAAAATGTATGATCTATATACAGGGCTTTTATTCTTTTTTCTTTTTTTATAATAGGATAAAACCTTATGCTCATTAACATGTAAAACACCGAAAAAGAAATCTGCATATCTTAGACACTTGGCAAAAGACACTTTGTCATTGTGGTTACATTTGTCAACATGGGAAAAAAATGTTTTTTTTCAGTGGTGGGGATTGGACCCAGGACAATATGTGCTAGGCTAGTACCCTCTACATCTTTAGACAAAGAGCATCATATGTTAAAAAATATATGGCTACTAATGTGCTCTTGGAAGACATCTTGATACTGATTTAGATAGAAAATCTAGCATAAAAGTTTAAGAGAACATTTTAAGAGATGAACTTGTTACCAAAGGGAAAGGAGATATGCTTACAGATTAGCCCAGCAGTTTTGGATTGAAAAACCTCAACTAACTCAAAAATAAAAATTTTAAGTATGACATCCATAAATAGTATTTGTAGAGTTCATCCTAAGTATAAATACTGCCAAGAATTTTCAAGTTTCTTAAGAACTCACGTGGATAGTTCATTGAGCCATCGGGTACAATAAATGTTTACTTAGTCTCTTCACACATATACTCCCCTGCTGGCATTAATGGAACAGATTTCAGTTTGCCAGCTTCCCTGGGGAATGATATTGAAGAGCAAAAAAACTTTTAGTAATTTTTCTTTTCAAAATGAATGGTTCTTACAACCTGAAGGACAATGGGCCTTGGCCTTTAGTCACAGTCCCATCTTTTTCCCGACAGCCTGCTCTCCTATACTTAGAAGAGGGACTGCATCTAGCTCTTCCTTTATCTTTATCCTTTGTTTCCAGCATAAAAAGAAAACTGCAACAGTTTTTTTTTTTTTTTTCCCTCTCTGATCTATACCAAACATTGCATGCTTTTGCTTACATAGTCAACCAATATTAGGATAGAGACAATTTTATAATCTTTTATGTCTGTTTTATGTGAAGAAGCATATCAAATATTTGGGGCTAAAGAATTCTGATTATATAATTTTGCCTTTGTGTAGATTTTTAAAGCATACAACAGTCCTCTGCCTAAAATCCAATTATAAACTGTAAATAACTTCTAACAGTGTGCTGCTGAGCACTGATTTTAGCGGGAATTTTTTAGTTAGTTAATGGCACTGGATGGATGTGAAAACATTGTATGCATCCATTGTGATGAAAATAAAAATTCATCTCTGATACCTTATTGCTCAAAAACACTTTGTGATCTTATTGAGGTATTTGGATAATTTCAAATCTTCAATAGTATAACACAACAAATTCATCCCTAGTTATTAGAAAATAAAATAGATACTGTATATACCTCACTCTGGAATGTGTCTTTCCTAGCCTCAACTTTTATAAAAAACCTAAAGGATCTTTGATATTTATGACAAAATTAATGTTTTTATTATAGTCCACCTTGGTAAATAATTTGCATTTATTACCTATGAGAAAAAAAATGAGAAAGTATATAGTAATGTTTTAAATCAGTGCTTCTCCAACTTTAATGAGAATATAAAATCACTGAATATCCATTGAGAGGGCAAACTGATTCAGTAGTCCTAGGCTGGAGCCTGGGGCTTTGTATTCCTGTAGATGTGACCATGTTGGTCAGTGGACCATAATTAGAGTACTGAGACTCCAAATGGTAACAGTCAACTATAATCCTGTGTCCAAAAGTAGGAAATTCATTGTGGAGAAATAAATATGAATTTTACTCCATTTGAATTATGATTAATTGTGATTAAAAATTCTAACTTAACCTTAGCTTCAAATTTACTCAATAACTAGAGTAAGTAATTTGACCACATTTATGGTCAAATGACCATAAATATGAAATGACCACATTTTCATATTTTACTAATTGAAGAAAATTTTAAAAATAAATGATCTTGGTATCTATTGCTGTAAAATATTTGTGAAAACAACTACAATAAGAAGCAAGTATAAAGCTACAGTCTAATTTTTTTTTTTTTTTGGGGGGGTAGTACCAGGGATGAAATCAGGGACACTCAACTATTGAGTCACATACCCAGCCCTATTTTGTATTTTATTTAGAGACAGGGTCTCACTGACTTGCTTAGTGCCTTGCTTTTGCTGAAGCTGGCTTTGAACTCTCGATCCTCCTGCCTCAGCCTCCTGAGCTGCTGGGATTACGGGCATGCGCCACCACGCCCAGTCAATCTAAATTTTTGAGAGGAAAAAAAATCCTATTTTGCACTTCCATCATGTAACATTTTCACCAGTTTTTGCTTATTTGTGTGTCCAGAATAAATGAAAATGCCGCTGTAACTTTTTAGTTATGATTCTTAGTGTTCAGAACTTAAGTGAAGATTTTCTACTGATTTTATCTGTCATAACACTTTCTCTTTTGATCTTACATTAATTCAATAGCACCCTTTGACTTTTAAATTCTCATCATTAAAGAAATTTTATTTTCATTCATGGCTTCAGAGGCTTCAGAGGGTTTGAATGTAGGTCACTGGTTTCTTAAGGAAGTAAAGTGTAAGTAAGGACAAGGCCATTTAAACTTAATCATCTCCTTTAGTGCAAATTATTGCATTACGTAGTTCATTAATATTGCTACTACATATTCAGAAAGAACATGGATAAGCATATGGTCATGAATATTATTCTCCAGATTTTATATTAAAATTATGAAAATTTTTTGTATCTCAAACCATGGAACCAAATTTAGGACACAGATGGACAAAATGTAAGCGTGGGATGATTTTTAAATATTCTTTTATGGAGATTTCTATATCTTTGGCAATGTATTTACTATATACTCAGTGAATTTCATCATCAGATTACATTTGTTTTGAAGAATGTTTTTAAGTTATTCTAATTTTAGTCAGTAACATTCATAGTTTATCTTTTAAAATTTAGCAGCCAATGAGGCTGCCAATGTAAAAAGTAGCCAATGTAAACAGGAGTAGATGGGTACAGTTATATAAACCAACCTAGAAAAGGTATGCTTTTCCATTGTGAACTCCCATACATCAACCTAGAGATTCCCACCATTTCAGAGATTCTTACAAGTCTGACATTCACAAAGGAATGAAAGGGCCATTTGGAGAAGTTCACAAAGTCATGCCAACAAGGTCCCATTCAATTAATAGAAACTGCAGTCACCAATAACCCGAGCAGGTACCAAAGTCAAGCAAGGTAGAAACAGCCCAAGCAAAACAAGATAACCCTACAACAATCCTCTAAGGCTAATAGGATAGGCCTATTCAAATCATCTCTTCCCCTTTAATCTCAATTTTGCTCACCTTTTCCATGGAAAATAAAGTAATATCCACACTTTGCTACCTCAACTTCCTTCTTCTGGACAGGTATGTTTTAAGCATTATGTAAGTCCACATTTTCTCAGTCATAGGTATTAAGAAATATGGGTATTGTGACACTGTATGCACATTTATATCCATTGTTGCATACATCATCATCAGATGATGAAAGGGAAGTTCACTAAATAACTAGTTAAATGAGTTTGTTCTACAGATATGGGCTATAATGGTAACCAAGATTGCCAAGATCTCTGTTCTTGTAAATCTTACAGTGGAAAGAGTGCCACTAGGCAATAAAAACATAAGCAGAAAAATTGTGGGGATAATAAGTGAGGACACACAACTCAGATGGAAAGTATTTGCAAGGAAGTGAATGATCAGGGGATATCTGAGGAAGGGTGACAGCCAAGAGGAGATGAGATTGAATGATGAAGGGCTGAACCAAGTATGGTCAAGGCAAAAGAAGAGGATTATTCCAATATTCTACCACTGTACTATCTCATCCAGAGAAAAGAAATATTCCTCTGAAATATTTTGAAACAAATACCAAAGTTAGATAATTTGCTTGTATAACAAATAAGAGAAGAAATTAAAAATTCCATTTGCACAGCTCATATAAGGAAGCAGTATGTCTCCTCAGATAGAAATCACTACTTTTCAAATTTTATTTTGGTTTCTGAGTCAGGGAAATAAGAAATAGAAAACATCTTCATTTAAAACATTACCTGACTGAGAGATTTTGTAATTGTTAAAAGTAGCAATTGGCATATTATCAGGAACTTTTAAAAATCACCTTCCCCTAAATTCTTTATCTGTTGTGTTTATTCACAGCCAACTAGCAACCCATCCCCCAAAACAGGGCTGAGCCTCCACTTTGAAGTCTCTGTGCAGGGGTGGACTTGTTTTATTTTCTTCCTGGTTTACAATTAGGATTAGAAAGCTAAGTGTTACAAGAATTATTTTGAAGTGTCAAGTCAAAATGCCTATCAAGTCTCAGGCAGTACATAGGCAGGGCCCTGGTTAAGGAGAAGTGGATGAAGACGGATGGATCCTTTAAATATTTTTGTAATAATGAAATCTACAAAGATAGTTTTACCAAGATGATTAGTGATGAGATTGACTCCTTTGAAAAGCACAAAGTCTAAAAGGAATCAGGCAGGGTCCAGTTTGGCCAGAGTACTGACATGGAAAGGAAGTCTTGTGACTCCAAGTTAACAGTGAAACTACTGGGAAAGTAAGGAATCTCTCAGATGAGAAGAGTGGGTGAGCCATAGGAGTGGATGTGAGCAACCCTTCCTTAATGATATTCTTTTGCCTAGAGCCAGCCCAATCAAACATATTTTAGCTATTTTACACTGTATATTTTGTTTTGCTTTTACCTCTAGACTAAATATGACTCAAAGCTTTATAAAAATAGAAATAATAATATAATAATTATAGGTCAAAAAGTCCATTCACTCTTGTTTCAAATTAAAATTGTTTCATTTGAAAAATTTTATATGTATTTAGTACTATGCAAAGGGATGCAGCAAAGCCAGTACTAGAATGCAGGTCTCAGCAGGCTGATCCCTGTTCTCCCATTTCACCTTTATTTCCTCACACTATGCAGCTATCTCTTCACCCCAGAAATTGACATTTTCAATGCATTCTATCAGAAAAGACTTCACAATGAGCAATCATCAGTGGGCTCTTCTCCTACTTAAAACACAGTAAATACCATCCTGATCAAATCAACCTAAAGCCAACCATAACTGACAGTGGCATTATAGTTAAGCATTTTGTAGGAGTCTTTGCATCTCATGATATAATCCCCAGAGGCTAAGTATAAACCCAGGACACCCCTGAATAGATACTGTCAGGAAGTTCTGTGCCATCCAGAACAAACCCTATGTATTTCAGCATCCTAGTCAAATGCCTTGAGAGCAGGGCTGAACATTAATGGCAAGATTTCTCTGCCTTCTATCCCATAGAAATAGCAGATGATTCTGTGCCATCCTAAATTTGTGCCAAAACCTGAAGCTAAGAGATAAAAGGCTTGCCAAAAATCAAAAACATAAGTTTGAACTCTGTAATCTAGTCTCTACTACAGCCATAAGCTCAAATCCCTAGACATGGCAAGACCCAGTTATTCATCTGTAAGGATCTGAGCTTAGAGCTATCTATTTATTTAATGGAGATCTCCCTTCCTTGAACTTTAAAGCATTTTTCCTTTACTAACTAGAGAAAACTAAGTAGGTTGATGGTAGATAAATACATATGTATGTATACATATATACATACACATTACATATTTATACATGCACATTAATAATGTAATAATTCTGACTTTTAGATAATGAGCTTCATGTAGTTTAAAATGTATTATGTAACTTTTTGATTTTACTCTTATGATTGTAACAAAATAGTGTGAATGTTCAGTCTGGCGACTGTAGGAGAAGCACTCCTAACAACTGTCAGAGGTTATATCATTTTTGGTAAATTAAGGTGGCTTAAAACAACAGAAGTTTATTCTTTCCTAGTCTGAGACCAGAAGTACAAACTCAGGGTGTCTGCAGAGCCATGATTTCTCTGAAGAATCTAGAAAAATATTTGTCCCATGACAAATATTTTCTGATGTGTCAACTACTCCTCGGCTTACATCTTTGTAAGGCCCCAGCCTCACTTTCCTTCTCACCTGGTAGGCCCCTGTTACATGGCGCTTTTCTCTGAATGAGTATATTTCTGTGTTAATACTTCTCTTTTTCAAAAAATAAGTTTAAGCATTTTCATTTTAAATTGTAAAATGATGAATTAGATTTGTGTATATTTATTAAGGAAAAAGTGATACTAAGATTTATAAAAGGACATCAACCATTGGATTAGGGCCCACCCTAATAATATGATGTCAAGTTGATTCCATCTGCAAAGACCTCACAAAGTAACATTCATAAGGGTTAGGACTTTAACATCTTTTTAGAAGACATAATTCAACCCATAATAGAAGTAAAACCAGAAAACTATTTTAAGTGGAGTCATCTCAAAATGTAGATCAAAATTTAAAATTTATAAACATTCCGATGAAGCTTACCTTTTTAAGAATTTATTCTAAAAACATAACTAAATATGTTTAGAGAGATTTATAAATATGAAAGTGTATTCTTCTTGCAATTGTTGGTAAGTAACTGAAAAAAAGTTATATTTATTGGCAAATTACAATACATGTATACACCAGATCCTATGTAGTAATTTAAAAGATAGGGTCAGTAAAAGAAAAACAACAATGAGCATGAAACTAAATTCATGCCAAAATGTGGATTTTCTCACTAAAAATCATGGAAGAAATGTATCAAACCATTGACAGGAGTATCTTAGAGGAGTTATATCATTCAAATTTAATTATTTCAATTTCTTACAAATACTGATCTTACAAAATCTTAAAAATGATTATCAGAGAAAGCAATTAAGATATATTTCAAAGATTAAAAATAAAGTAAAAATGTTGAATGATGTTGATTTCTACTTAGTTTTGAATAATATCACTATAACGAATTGTGATTTTCTTTTAGTATCCTATTTCTCAAATTGAGATCTTAAGTTGCATTGATGAGTTCAGGGATGTTATATGCAGAATAAAAAATTCCTAAAAGAAAGACCACACAGTGTTAGCCAGTTGTATTTTGGAACTTGCTTTTTTTATTCATTTATTTTGTTTGTCTTGTTTATTTACTATAATACCCAGAGTACATGGAAAATACATATTCATTTTACATAAGGGTGAATGAATGAAGTTTCAACTAATTAGCAAGGCAAGATAACACCTTATCTACTGGACCTGTGCATCAGCAGTACCAACACAATGCCTGGCACATGATCAACACTCACTATAATATATTACTGAGCTTTAATCTACATTATTGATCAATGATAACCAATTCAAAATAGCCATCATATAGAAATACTGAGAAATCCTACAATATTTTTACTTTTAATCAAAGATTTTATGAATTAAAGATTGGACTATGATGTATTAATTAAGGTAAATGGAGTACCTTCTAGAAGCTCAGGGAGCATCAGGGCCTATTCAGTCATTACTTCTGCAAAGTTTGATTTTAACAATTCTGCACAGTTCTTTAAAAATGCTATGTATGTGTATGTCACATAGCTATTCTCAACATACTTCATCATTAAATCTATGTAACTTGTCATCCGGTTGTACTTTTTTCCGTGCTTATTCACATGTCTTTCTCTCCTTTTAGCTCAACACTACTAACATTTCCCACTGAAATGTAATTGCCCTTATAATTTTGAATTTGTGTTTTAGTAGTAGTATGTGAAAAATTAAAATATGTGCTCATTCATTTAGAAACATATACAAGCCTATACTGTTCCATAGTCAGGATATATGTTCAGAGATTTTATTTAATTTTTCCTTTTTAAAAGTCCAGAGCCTATGGTGCCTTTATATAATCCATCCTTAGTCTCTCACATAATTAGTAGTTATAAGACATGATTACTAATGAAAGAGAATGTCAACTAAGGAAATTATGAGAATCTAACAGAGCATAGTGGTGCTCCTGTAATCCCAGCACCTCAGGAGGCTGATGCAGGAGCATGGCAAATTTAAGGCCAGCCTCAGCAATTTAGAGAGATCCTCAGAAACTTGGCAAAAACCTGTCTCAAAATTGAAAAGAGGGATGGATGGGTACTTAGCACAGTGATATAGTGCCCCTGGGTACAATCCCCAGTACCAAAAAAAAAAAAAAAAAAAATCTTAATTAAAAAAAAAAAAAAAATCCATATCCCCTCAACAACAACTTCACTAAATGGCCCGAGATGTGTGAAGACTACGAAGATGTTCTGTTCAAATTTTCCTTCCAAACAAACTATTTCAGGGATAGTAACTTATTGAAAGCCTGCAGCTTGTTTGTACACCTTTGCATCACCACTGTACATGTACTTTGCATCACATGTCCACAGAACTACTTTCTGCCAAAGACTGGGTTTGGCTGGATGTCAAGAACCATACCATTCTTGCTTGATGCAAAATTCCTATAGTGAGAAGTCATATTTCCAGGAATCTCCATCTACCTGGCTAAGAATTTCTGCATTGCAGTCTGAGGGTCTTCCTATTCAATCCTAACTTCCCTTCCCTCTTTCCACAGGTTTCAGAGTGGAATGTTAGTTTGAAAATTTTCTGCCTGACTTCCTGCCTCTTTATCCTTCATAAGCACAAATCTCATGTATATCTAACTCTTCTTGGCATTTCCTTCATGGAGGACCAAAACAGACAGAATATTTGATCTAATGTAATTCTAAAATTAAAAAGTAATTGATGTTTGCAATAACATTTGAAAATATATGAGAGGAAATAAAATTTTGAATAACAAATGTGCACAGACATATCTTCAGGTGATTATTATGTTTTCAGAAGGTAGTGGTACCTACCTCAATTTAATTCAAGCATGCTTTTCTTAATATTCACTAAAATATTAAAATATTGTTTAATTTTTAAATGCTATATGTACAGCAATGCATGTGGTAGAAAAAAGACTAGAAAATTCAGCTTTCACTACAGGAGATGAAACAAAATGTGATAAATCTCTCTGGATGATGTCCTCATGGTGTTCATCTTTGAACTAAAAACAAAAATCAAAGCCTGAAGCATATTCATTGATTTGTGGCTGAGTTATATAGGGCAATATACAACTTTTAAAAATCACAGAATATTCTGTCCAGCACTGTTATTATGGGTATATTTTGATGAGGGCAAAATATTGAATATAATAATAAGAGTAGAATTCGGGACATTTCCTTATTTCATTTCTGCATTGTGATATTTTAATAATACTTCTCAAGGAATTTATCTTAAATAACAAATAAAGGAATAAAAAACAGTGTGGAAAACAAGTGCTGTAGTGCACTTGTAGTGCAGCTATTGAGGAGGCTAAGACAGGAAGATCACAAGTTCAGGATCAACCTGGACAACTTAGTGAGTTCAAGCCTCAAATTAAATCCAAAATAGAGTGCTTGACTAGCAAGTGTGAAACTGTGGGTTCAATCACCAGTACCAGATACACACACACACACACACACCCACACACACACACACAACACACACACATTGATGGAGAAATTAATTGGTATGAAAAATATTTTATCATACTACATTATTTCATGGTAGTTATAAATCATGCTGTCACACATTGGTAGCACATTCAAATAGCACATTAGTTGCATTAACCATCACTAATTTTATTTTACATAGTATTTGAAACATTTTATCAAATTTTATGTTTTCTTTCATTTCAGCCACCAAAAAAGAGACAAATATTAAAAGAAAATTAAAGGAAAGTAGTCCAAATTAAAAAATTTATAACATGAGGTATAAATGACAAGAAGTAAACTGTATATATCATAAGTTCTTATTTCTTTTACCCATATGTTCTGCACATTTATTCACTTAGTAAACATCTTTTACATACAGGCACTATGTTAGGTGTTGAGAGAGCATGTGGAGCAAAGACAAACACATAATTCTTGAATCCATGAAGCTTCTAGTATAGAGATATAATAGGAACTAACCCATTAAGTTCCAAGTATTCAATTCTGTTGAATAGTTCAATGAAATTGACAGGGGGGCATTTAAAATAAGTTGGAAATTATAATCTGGATCCTATATATCCTTTATTATGTATTTTCATGTATATATGTATATATTTCAAATGCTCTAATCATTCACCTATTACTGTTCCCAACATAAGCTCTTATTTTAAATACACTATATACAAGGACACAGAAATTATATAGAAATAGGCATGGATTGATCTCTGTTCCAAGGCAATCAAGCTATTATTTGACTATTAATTAAGATGGCCTATTAAAGCATAATACAGAAAAAATTTCCATTTGTTATAAAATATCTACTATAAATTTATTCCTAAATACTTTAGGGTAGAAGCCAAGACTTATTTCATGGTTCGTTGATTGTATTATTTCCTATTTGCATAAGCTCCAAGCATGCTAGATTTCTATGATTTCTAGCCTCAGTTTCTTTAAGTGAAGCCCAGAAATGAAGATACTTAAGGAAGCAGCCTATGTGCAAGAATATATCATAAAGATTGTTTTGATTCAACTTACAACATGAATATTTTAAATGCTTTAGCTTTATCAAGTTTTCCAAATAGAAACATCTTACTTTTCATTCAGTTTCATGTTTTGCTTTTTTATATCACTATTTTATAAGATGTTCAAATGAATGTAATGTAATAAGTATACGCAAGCATAAAGAGGTTTATGGAAGAACAACTGCTGGTTATTTATTAAAAATACTCAATCAAGGGAACAGAACACAGGACCTGAAAATAGCCTCTTAGAGGTGATTTTTTCATATTTTGTGGACATCAATTGGCATATTTTAACTAATGAATATAGAGCTTCAGTTACTCCTCATAAATCAATTAAGGGAAGGGTAGATTAAGAGAACTTCTACTGGTCCTTAAAGTGGTA
Organism: Sciurus vulgaris; assembly: GCF_902686455.1. Taxonomy (NCBI): domain Eukaryota; kingdom Metazoa; phylum Chordata; class Mammalia; order Rodentia; family Sciuridae; genus Sciurus; species Sciurus vulgaris. The sequence continues at coordinate 62,680,891 of NC_136467.1, forward strand.
ATTGTTATTCTGTCTGCTGAATGATTTCTCCTCTGTGTTAATAATAGAAAATTTTATTTTCTTCTACACATTTCTGTAATTTTTCAATTTTCTGCACCCATGTGTCCACCTATGCAATAACATTTAAATAATATTAAACATTAAAAATAGCACACAGCAAAATAATGTTTTTAAAAAGTGAGTACTATCTGTATTGCCTTATTTTGATTTTGATTACTACAAATTTTAGTTAAAATAAAATTTTATTCTATCAGACTCTCAAATGTAGACACTATGGTTAGATTTTGTCAGTTAAATTTGTGCAGGGATAGAGAAGTTTCATTTGTAAAGATATTTTATATTCTTTAATTTATCATAGTCATTTGCTATTTTGCCCTGGAAGATGAATAAATATTTAAAAGTTGAAAATTGGAGTTTGAAAAATTGATTTCAAAGACAATATTTAGCAAGAGTATTATTTTGCTTGAAAGCCAGAATCAGAATTCAAATAAACATCTCTTCTCTCAAGGCATTAATCCCCATATCTAAGATATAAGTGGTTAAGTGGTATGAATCCTCTGTCTACTCTAGCATGACTACTAAGAAACAAAAGCACCTGGGACAGGGAGATAGCACAAGGCCCTGGGTTCGATCCCTAGCACAAAAAAGAAAAAAAAAAAAAAAAACACCAAAAAGGTAGTAATTCTTTTACTAGCTTTAAGCATAACTTATATTTTCTCATTTTCAGGGTTTAGACCAAGTGGCCCAACAGGTAAAGGAGGTGTTTTTCTATGAAGGATTTTGAATACATGCCCATAGTAATTTGTGATATTTTGCTCCATTTCCCAAAGCAAAAAAAAAAAAAAAAAAAAAAAAAGCAACAGTAAAAGTGTTGAGCCACTATTGCCATGAGAAACAATATTCCAGTTTCCAATTTTTTATGGGAGTTCTCTTCCTTTGGGTATTAAAATCATCTAGAATTCTTCATGTCTACAATCAATGTCATCTCCTTTTTATGCCACTGTTTCTCCAGACAGCCCCATTTTCTATTAAAAACACGGACTCCTCCTAGTCCCTCAGCTGAAACCTCAAACATCTCTTTCGTCTCCTGTTCTCCCTTAGTACTTCAAAAAAAGTCTTCCCCTCAATCATGCCTTTGAGCCCCCTCTGCTCTATATAAATCCCTATTACTTTAGACTTGATTACAGCTTTCTGCCCACCTGCTGCGGGTATCTGCTACATCTGTTCCCAGATGAGCCTTCTGGGAGGAGAGTGGAACAGGAAAGCATGAGTTATCAAAACAGAAAGGCCTGGACTTTCATGCTCAGCTGCCTAACTGATCCTTGGGAAAATTAAAACTAAAATTTTTTTTTTTTTTTTTTTTTAGCCTCAGTTTTATGACCTGAAAAGTAAGATATGCATTTTACAGAATTATTTTTAAAACTATGGTTGACATAAAGCCAGTATATCTTTTTATAATGACTACAATTGCATAGTGTTTAGCGAAGAGTGGTAAATGATAAGTATTACTCTTATTGCACTCTCCTAAAAATTTCAATAGTTTTCCATTATCTTTTTCAAAATGACCTTTTGGCTCTCCTCTATTCTTATCAAAATGCTATTTTGTGTTCAATCCTTTCCTAATCACACCAAATTATGGATTCTTATAATAATGGTTCAGTACTTGGTGATGTTGAAATAATAAATAGCAAAAAATATTATCAATTGAGTTTTATGACAAAAAGATAAAAACATCAAATTATCTTGGAATATATTTTTCTGCTCTTATTTGATCCATCAAGTGACTTAAACAATGGAAAAACGTAATAAGTAGATGAAAACAACTCTGTTCTCTGGTGGTCACTGCAAAGCACATGTGGTTTTATGGAGATTGCTTTCTCTCTTCTCCTTAATACCAGGGTCTTGAAAGTTGGTGAGGATAAAGTGGATAAATGTGCAAAGGATCAAGGAAACTCTTAGGAGAAAAGCAATCAAGACCCTAATTTCAAAATCTGAGAGACTAAGGCTACTTAAGTGCCAACCAAGAAAGGACACAGTCTAGACAGGCCTGAGAGTAAGTCTTGGGGAAATGGGAGGTTGGGCTCCTGACTCAGCTAAGTGGCACTTTACCCTACATACACGAAAGTGTTAGTCAACTATAAGCTGGAAAATAGCCAGAATGGCCAGTTTGAGTGAGTTTAAATTCTGGTTCCCGAAACAGGTGACCAGACAAGATGTAGAGAGAGAATTGTCAAAGAAAGATCTCTAATCCCTGAGGCAATAGAACCTTGGATGGATTTGACTGCCATGTTTTTCAGTAGAAATACAGGAACCCATGACTGTTACTAGCTCCAGGACCACAGTGAGTACCATTTTGAACTGCTTCAAACCTAGTAGTCTCTAGGAAATTGTTTATTTTTAACAGGGCACATTTGAAATAGTAATATAATTATCGTTTATTATTGTTATTATTGTTCTATTGTGGTCCTATCAACTGACCTGATCAACCTGATCACAGGAAGGCAGATTTTTAAGCATATCCAGTAGATAACTACAAATGAAGAGAACTATTCTTCCTATTATTTTGTCATGTGACATTCTCAAGCTGTGTCTTATTTACAAAGTTATATAGTAAACACAATTGGGTGAACTCTTTTGTAAATGTACTATTTTTTTATATACATTCCTTATTGTGAACTTTTTTTTTCATTTACTAAATTGAATATTCTTCAGGTGCAGACATCAGTAATATAAATTTTTTTTGTTATTCTTCACATGGTCTAATACCACACATTTCATATAGTATGTGTTCAATTAACATTTGGAGATTGAATGAATGAATAACAACCATAGGAATTTTTTATGAAGGACTGATTTGGTACCATTTCAATATCTGGTGTCTGTTTAATATCTTTACTTTCCCCTTCTGGTTCAATTTGGTCACAGGGTATTCTGAAGATTAATGAATAAAATATTTATGAGTTCTTTTAGAAAGGCAAATGAAAGATCAACATAATATTTCCTCTCTGCATAATAAAGCAAGAGAATTCCTAATATCCCTTAGGCAAATTCACCCTAAAACTCTTCATTTCATTTTGTCTGAAATATTCTTTTATTAATGTGGATTTAAAGAGTATTGGCTAAGCCTATCTTGGAAATTAATGCATCAAAGTGGATCACTGACCATTTCTTAGGTCTTTACATCACAAAACTGCATAGGCCACACTTTTTAAAAATTAAATTTCTAATGTAAATATAATTACTTAGATACCACTGTCATGGAATGAACAAAACAACTTGATATTAAACTAGTTATGATTCATGTTCATTCATTCTCACTGTCTCAGTCAGAGATTTAAAATAAGCAACTACATAGGCTTAAATTTTTTTTAAATAGTATTTATGCAGCTGTATACATGTTCATTTATCACATTATATGAACAGGGTATCAAGACTCTTTGACAGTAATGAATTTTCCTCTGAACAGAGAATAGAACTTTCACTAAAAGTACAGAGATGACATTTGCCTTGAAGTAAATGGATACCATTTATGAAGAATCTACCATGTGTCTGACACTATCTAGAGAAATATGAATGTTATGTACTTGATCATCTTATTAATACTATAATGTAGGCATTACTACTTCCATTAACTAGATCAGGTAACTGAAGCTCAGTGCTATTATAAAGTTAACAGATTTTACAGAGGAAATAAGAAGTAAACCTTGGTTTCTGTAGTTACATTCTGATTATAAAGTTTCTTGCTCTGAGATGGAAGTAGAATACACTTCAGTCTTCCATAACAGGCATAAAAATAAATGAAATGAAAATCCATCCTTTAATTCCGTGCCCAATAAACTGTCTTCTTACCCTAGTAAAGAAATGACCTGATATTGAGAGGAAATAAATGGCATGTACCCTTTTCAGAAACTTCTAACTAGACTTAAAAACCTGACATAATAGAGATATATCATTCTAATAGCCCACTTCAAATCATTGTGAATGGGCTAATTTTTAAAGAAGATTACTAGAGTTCAACTTAAAAGCAGATTCTGTATAAAAGCCTCTTAAGGTCTATGTCAATTACCATCCAACAATACACAAACACACATACACACATACATGAATGCTAAAATTCTGAATGGACTAAACAACTGATAGAATGTGTCAAATTTGTGCTATATTTATAAAGCACTGGAGTTTTTTAAAAGTAATAGTACAACAATTATTAAGGAAACAGGTAATTTTCCAACATTTTTATTAACTCAATATTTTGTTTGACTTTCAGGACAACTTACTAAAATCTATTATTTTGATCTGACAAGTGAAGGCTCAAAGAATGTTAACAAACTTGCCTAAAGTAACAGCATGACACATTGTAAATGGGATTCAGATACTTGTTGGGGGCTATGCCATGCAGACTCACCAAGATGGCACCTGGCAGCCCAGCCAGAAGTTGTTCTGGTCACATCGGCAGTGAGGAGGTTGATTAACATAAGCACACCCAGGTGATTTATCATTGGCCGTATTCAATTAAGTCCACGCACACAACGTGTGCACAAGTGTTCCCAAGTGCTCCTGATCTTGCCTGCTCGTTTGACCTTTGCCATGATTGGGCAGCTAGCTCCTCGCCTAATCTCCACATAATTGGCATCAGCCCTACCCTTCACCTCCTGGAGGGGATATAAGCCAGCTTTCCTCGAGCTCCGGGTTCGGAGTTTGGAGTTCGAGTTGGAGTTCAGGTTCAGGGGTCGGAGTTCAAGTTCCAGGTTTGAGAGCCAGGGTTCCCCAGGTTTCCTAATTCAACAATAAACCCTTTCGAATTCAAGAGCCCTCGCTACTCCTTTGTCACCCGCCCCCCCCCCGCATGCCAAATCGATGCCGCTGGACGGGGTCAGATATGACTTCTAATCTCTATTATAAATTAAAATCTATATGGGAAGGAAATAGGAGGGTTTAGTAAACTCCCTACCCAGCAAATGAACCCATATAACAACTTTATTAACTTTCCTTTAGCTTCCTTAGTTTCCCCATATATATACATTCTCACAGTTTGCCACCTTAAACCTCTAAACAGGTACCACTTATTCCTTTGTCTTATCACTTTCCACAAATTACTATCTTTGTGAGAATGGTAATAAACTCAAGTTGTAACTATCCCTTGCAGTTACTCATCTCAGGGTTCACTGGTGTGTATGTGTAATGCACCATATTAGTGAACTCCGTTGTATATCTCTTGTCAGTTTGTCTTTTGGTGGTGTGATTTATAGGGCTCTAGTCAATGAACCTACACATGAGTAAAGTTTTTTCCTCCCCTATGCTTTTAAATATACAATAAGAAGCTAAGGAAAAATTGGTAAGCAAATACACATTTATCCTTTATAAGTAGTATGTATGATATTATATCATCACTTTGAAGAGTATCTTTGCTCTTCAGGGAGGAGAGGAAAAAAGCATCTTTATTCAGTCTTTCTTTTCCAAGTGAAAAGCTTAAAAGTTGTCATAAAACTATGTCTTTAAAGGTAATGCTTCACTGCAACTACCATTTTTCATGTAAGGAAACAATTACTTAAAATAGAAATTTCATGTCTTTATCAGCTTTAGATAAATGCTGATTATTTAATGTCACAATGAGCGAAGACAATCAGAATGTTCTCTGTTAATGGAACAATGAAGGTTCTTAGGCCTTCATAAATCATTTAGACTTAATTTGCAACTTAGTACATCATAGAAGATGAATTGGTATAGTAAGTGAAGAAACAGTATTATTCTGTTATTCATACTTTATACTCACTGTCCTTTAACCATTCATTAAATCAATCATATATAAATATAATAAATGGTATGCTTAAGACTTCACTACATACTCTGAAATCATGTACAAATATTTCTGTTGTATTTGGTGATATTATGGACCCACAATATTTATTCTAAGAAAATGACAAGAATAAAACTAGTGGTTATATATTTATGTTAATAAGTGTTGAGTGTTTCACATTTTTCAACAAAATGGTAAGAAGTTAGGTAAATCCCTGCAAATATACTGCATGTGTTAAAATTATACATGCTAAATGCAAACATAATGAAACTAAAACGTTTAAGGAAGGAGATACAGCACCAAAGAGACTAGATTTTTCCTGAAATAATGATATTTCTGCATTCCCAAATGAGCATAATAAAGAAATGGTTCTGCTTTACCCTTGTCGGGGCCAAACAAAGATGGGGGGTCCTGAGGGTAACATGACGTCATCTAATCAGGTCTTTTTCTGTTCTTCTGTCAATTTGTTTCCACATCTCAAAACCCCATTGTTCTAATATTGCCCAGTGGAATCTCATTCTATCTTGTGGAAGGAGAGCTTCTTCAATTCTTAAACATCAAATAAAGCAATTAGTTCTATAATGTGTTGAAACTTTGTTTTTTAATGTATGTTTGTACTTCATTATCACAAAATATTATGATTATATGAAAGTAGGATTTTTAATATGCATTCAAAGGAAGACGAAGAATTAGAGCAAAAATACAAAATTGGAAGAGAAAAGCAAACAAAGTTGAATATAATTTTATACCAACAAAGATGTGAAATGCAACGGAAAGAAACTATCTCCGATATTGGCAATTCTCTAGTTTTGTGAAGAAATAGTGACATTATGTACATCACTAAAACCCGAGAGCTTGGTTTCCAATCCTGAGTGCTATGTTCAACATACCCACAATTAAAATTGATCAAAGAAAGGGTATTTAGTTCATTACTTTGGCTACATTTTTCAGTTATTTTCTGGTTTTTTACTGTCATATTTGATATAATGAACTTTTCAAAATGTTTTGTTGATTATATAATAGTGAGTTGTATCCTAAATAGAACTCCAATAGCTCCAGGAAATAAAAGCAAGATTTGATAAATGGGGATTACATCAAATTAAAAGCTTCTCGCACAGCAAAGGAAACAATCAACACAGTGAAGAACAACCTACAGATAGAGGAAATCTTTGTCAGCTATTCATCTGACTAAGGTTTGTAACGAAATTAATCTATAAAGAACTCAAAATGCTTAACATTGAAAGAACACATAATTCAATTGAAAATGGGGAATGATCTGACAGACACTTCTCAAAAAAAGTACAAAGCGATCTATGAACATATGAAAAAAAATGTTCAACATATTTACCCCACCAGAAAAATGCAAATAAAATCAGCCTTGAGATTCACCTCACCAGTCAGAATGACCATTATAATCCCCCCCAAAAAACAACACAAAAAACAAACTACCCAAATATAAAAGAAATAACAAAAAGTAATAAATACTGGTGAAGGAGAAAAAGGAAGCTCTGTACACTCTTGTGGTAATGTAAACTACCGACACTTTGGAAAACCGAATGGAGGTTCCTCAAAAAAAAAAAAAAAAAAAAAAAAACACTGAAAAATAGGACTACATACAATTACCTACATGTTCCTGGGTGTGTACCCAAAGGAAATGGTGTCAGCACATAAATGATCTGCCTGCATATCTATCTTTTTTTTTTTTTTTTTTTTTTGCGGGGGTGTGCCAGGTTTTGAACTCAGGGGCACTCGACCACTGAGCCACATCTCCAGCCCTAATTTTATATAGAGACAGGGTCTCACCAAGTTGCTTAGTGCCTCACTTTTGGCAGAGGCAGGCTTTGAACTATCTATCTTCCTGCCTTGGCCTCTGGAGCAGCTGGGATTACAGGTGTGTGTGCCACTGTGCCTGGCTAGCATACCTATCTTTATTGTGACACTGTGCACAATAACCACACTGGGGATTCAGCTTTGATGCCTGTGAACAAATGAGTGGATAACCAAGGGCAGTATCTGTACAGAATGGAATAGTATTCAGTCATTGAGAAGAATGAAATCATGTCATTTGCAGGGAAATAAATAAAAATAAATTTGAAAGTAGAGGCAACACACTAGGGAAAGGGAAATAGACTGGGGTTGGGAAGGGAAGGCAAAAGAATATAGTGGGAGGGGATGGCTCTGATTAAATCATGATACATGCATGTATGGAAAAATCACAGTGAAACCCATTAATCTGTACAATTAAGATGAACTAATATTTACAATAAAAATTAGGAGATTTCACTTAAATTTTATTTATTAAAAAATAAAATAGTGAGCTAGTTTGATCCATTGTCTGGCAGATTCTTATATTTATTCTTATTTTAATTGACAAAAGAGAACTATAATAGCAGGGGCAAGTTTGCAGTTCTAGCAGTAATAGAAGCCTTCCTGGTCATATTAGATCTCTCTATGGTTTTGTTTTCATTGACTTTCCTAAACTAAGTATTTGTACAGTAACAGAATGATAATATGTTCCACTTTAGCACAGGAGCAAACCTCTGTTGAGTTGTATATGGGAGACATTTATCTTCAATTTAAGATAAATAAATGATAAAAAAAAAACATATTTAAAAATTCCTGGCTGTGTTCTGTTATGTAAGTAATTGTCAGGACAGCATTAGAATATAAACACATATTTACCTCTCTTATGAATATTCTTCCTTTGTGAAAGAGAATAAGAACTCTTCTAACTCAGTAAACTTTTACTGTTTAATCAAAATCATCTCTAAGTTTTCACTTTTTAAGGTGTTTTTCAAAAAATTAATTGAGACTAATTTATTTGCATCTTCCAAATGATTAGATATCTTGATAATAAAGTACAAGTAGGTAAATAAAAAGCTCTCCTCCAGATTATATTTGGGGAAGTGAGAGGGTCTAGTGATTAGAACTCAGATGTAATATGATTAAAATCAATTAACATGCATATTTACTTAATCAAGCAATCACTCTTATTATTAGCATCTACTCTTCAACCAGACACAGAACTAGGTGCAGGGCCTTAAAAGGTGACACAATCTAGTTCTTGCCTCAAAGAGTTTATAATCTATTGAAAAAGGAAAGTGAAAATGAAAAAAAATCACCAACATTAAATTTCTATTTAGTTATACTCAAGGTGAACAAATGTTGGACCACAGAAAGTGCCTAGAGGACTTAGAGCAAATTCATAATACAGGTAACAGATAATCTAAAATCAGAGTATAAACAGGAATGTGTCATGCATTCAAAAAGGGGGTAGGTCAGTCAGACAATGGGAACATCTTGTGCTAACATAGGTGATGAAAGATGAGAGGCGACATATCAAGGGTGAGACAAAAGCTTACTGAAACAGGAAATGACCCAATAGGAGACTCAAACAAGGAGGTAGAAAACTCAATCATGAAGGCCTTGGAAGCTTGGAAATGAGCTCAATTTCACCTGATAAATGATAAGGAGCTATGAGCAAAATTGTGGAAAGATAACACTAGAGAGCAGGAGAGAGGTGTTAGGAGTGAAAATTCTGTAAGAAGACTTGCAACAGTCAGAAGAAATTCCACTGATTTCTGAACTAAGGCATATCTCTGTAGATAAAAAGATGATTGTAGTTTAAAAAGATATTGACATGGTAAAATTTAGGATTATTTAGAAGAAAGAAAAGGGAGATAGCTGTTGCTATCCAGAGTTTAAATTACTAAAATATTAATTTCCCTATGGCAATCCAAATGACCATATTTATTGACTTATGTCATAAATTTATACTATACATGAATATGCATTATATTTTTATCAGCACAAGCAAATATGATAATCATTAAGACATGGGATGGATCACAGCATATTAATATTAATATGCATAGATATATTGGGATCACTAGGAAGGATTTTAGGGCTATAGATAGACTGTTTAAAATGTACATTAAGGTGTTTGTACTTGATTTGGTTCTTTTGAGTTGAGATTGCTTTAAACTCAATAGATCAACAATAATGTAACCACTGCTCTAATGGGTTAAAAAACTAAATTTTCAACCTATAGTGATTGCTGAAGAAGGAACATAGTGTCTAGATAGAGGATGGGGAGTAATATCATCTGATTTACGAAGTAAAGGACAGTGATAATGCTCACAGAAGAGAACTTCCACACCTCCAGAAGCATGAAAGATGTGGACATTTAATAGAAGATAAACATTACGAAAATAGTTTAAAAATAAGGAAAATTGTGAGGAAAATTTAAAGTACCAATGGAATGGCAGTGTAGGGGCCTGGAAGAAGTGGGAAAAAAGATGTGGGTAAAAATATGGCCCATGTGTGAAGAAGGAAATTGGGCTTCTTTAACTAGATAGGGCTTGTGTGTACTATGGAAGTTGGTTCATTGGTTGTGTTTGTACTAAGTAAAGATCAAAACTGTATCAAGTTAACCAGTATCAATACCTTTAATATGAAGCCCAAAGCCCATACAAGAAGAAACGACAATTGCCAGAGAAATGGTCTTGTATTCAGTAGTCATTTAGCTGATCGACAGTTATTTCAGGGGTCAATTAAGATGTTAACTCAACCAGAAAAACTTTATGAATCCAATTCACAGCTGCCTTTTATAGCTCAAACATGAAGAAAGGTTGTGAAAGTCTAAGCACTATGATCTTACATAGTGGCAAATGACTATGATACTGATAATAATAGGTCTTGCTCCACGCACTAAGAACTTGCTGATAGCCCCATTTCTGTATGGAGCTATAGGGAGAAAGAAAAGAACAAAAATACATAAACACTGAGATCTCATGAATTGACTGAAGGAAAGGTTGCCAAAGCCATATTGCCAGGCTATAATTCCTTTTCTTTCTTTTCTAACTAAACTCTTCCTAATTTCCTCATTCATTCATGGTAGAAATAGCCTATTGATTTCTCTTCCTAAACATACAATAAGTTTTGAAAATGCTTACAATACAATGATAAATGGAAAAGAGAGAAAATACTCATACAAGGCATAAATATGCCAGGATTTTAATAAAGATCTCATATTGGTTTTATCTTTATAAAAATCATATAGTATTTTAATTAAGAATTAATGTTATATAATGAAAAACTTGTATGTATAATCTTTGTTATTTTATAAAGTTATATAATGAAAATATTTTAAAATTATTATCACATTTTCAAAAAAGAAAAACTGTAAAAACATAATTAAGCAGCATTTATTTTGGAAGAATTTTTATCTTAATGATCAACCTCAAGTCTACTTTTCAAAATATTTCGGTTTTGATGCTGTGTTTTATACACATAATAAATAATAGCTGGTGTACTGTTCTAGATATGCAGTATTATTCAAAAAGTTTCATGTAACTTCCTCTGAGTCCACTCATTTAAAAAATATGTTCTCATGTAAGTTTTTCTAGTGAAATCTTACATTTTGAAATAACTCAAATGAAAACATGGAGTAAAGGAGGAGGAACAGGGGAGGGAGGAAAGTAGAAATACTGGGAACTGAAATGGAGCAAATTATATTCTATGCATATAGATTATGTCAAAATGAACCCCAATATTATTTTTAACTATAATGCACTGATAAACACATTTAAAAAACATATAAATGAAGGAGTATTATCTCTTCTATGTAAGAACTTTCATATATATATAATATATGCATATATATCATATATATACGTGTGTGTGGTGTGTGTGTGTGTGTGTGTGTGTGTGTGTAATATGCCACGTGAGAAGCATTTTAGGACTATACCAAAGGAAAAACTGTTGCACTGGAAATTCTAAAAATTCCATGGTCCTTATTCAATGCCTAGACAAAGGCTAGTGCTTTCAGCATTCCATTTTTATTCTCTCATTCATTTACTACCACAAAATCATCTGCAATATCAAAAGAGCAGAACAGAGGAAGAATAGACTCCTGGCTAGAAATATGGAACCCAGACTTGCATTCTTCCTAACATCCTGCCTTCTTTTCCATCTTCTGGAGGTTAAGTCTTTCTAAAGGGCTCCACATGCCTGGACAAGAAATGAGTATACATTTCCTCATAACTTCATTGTTTTTCAATAGTCTGCAAGTTACTACAAGTTAAGGAATACTTCACTTCAGAGGATGACATGTAGACTCACACAGAACTCATATAGAGGTAGAATGCTGAAGTAACATTTTATAATTTTTATGATTCTTATATATAAAGAGGAACACTAATCTTTTGAGAAACCAGCACAATTCTCAGAGTATAAAAGGGTTAAGATTGTCATGATGTCTACTGACTTACTTTCCCTAATACCAATTAATAATTGTTTTTGAATAGAAATGATACCTATAACAAAATTGAAGAATTATAAAGAAAATTAAATGAACATATGGAAAAATATACACATGATTATAATAATCATTTGAAGGATAACATACATTTTATTTTAAAAAAAACAATATTTGGTTAAGTTCCAAAAGTTTGATTCACCATCTTCAAACTAGTTTTGGAATTCTTCTAGACTTCATTTCATTTTAAATATGAAATGCTTTGGAGGGAAATATTTTCATTTTTAATTTCCTTCTAATATAAATCATAAGATATGTCTTAGACTGAAGACCAAATTACTAGAAGTAGTTAACTACCTCTTTATAAGTAAAGAAATTAAATTATCCCTCATATTATTTTTTAAAAATTAAGGTTGGATATAAGATATTTTCAAATCCTAGAAGGTTATTTTTTTTCTTATTAAAAGAAAACCAATATCCGTTTTTTTTTTTTCATCTAAAAGTGGTTCTAAGGTTATCCATTTTTATTCACAGTGTCTATGAAGACACTCAATTTACTATATCTCTTTTAAGGGGAAAAAAGCTTTCCTTAACTACAAATATTCTTTGAAGCCCCAACTGAAGCAATTAAATGAAAAAATGGCAATCATAAAGATTTTCTAGATACAAAGATAGAGAATTCCACATTTGTAAAGTGGTTAGACTAATATTCCTCAAAGCAGGTGATAATGACCTATGAACGCAATACTGCCCAAATATGAGCTGTTTCATAAATTGTAGCAATCAGTTGTCTCTAGAAATGTATTTAATGAGAAAAGATAGGCAATTCATACATTTTTTAAAATGGTAGAGTATAAAATTACCTTATTCTGTAAGGTGGCCACTAGTCATTTTGGCTACTGAGAAATGTGACTAAGTTTGAATTAATATGTTTGGTGTCAAATTCTGACCAACTTTCAAAGACTTAGCAGAAGAAGGAAAATACCTTATGATAGTTATAATTTCAATCACCTGGTTAAAGAACAATAGTGTTTTAATATAAACAATTCAAGTAAAACAAATTATTAACACTGATTTTTGTTACCTGTGTTTTGATCAGTATTTTTTAGTACAGTTATTGGAAATTTTTAAATTATTATATGACTTATATTGGTTTTTCATTGGAAGCATTGTTATAAACAAGTAAATTTACATAAGGTTGAGCTCTTCTTTATAGTTTATACATTAATATTTTTTTATTTTTTTAAACTAAAACTTGACAAATGTGAATATTGGTAGTTCTGAGCCTTAAAGAATGAGTAAGCACAGGGACTACATTTGTATAATGTAAGTCACTTATATAGCATCTAAAAATATCATGATGAAGAGAAATTATATTGATAGATACGATCAGAAGGATATTCAACAAATTCAGACTCTCATTTTTTCTCTATATAGCATTAATTAACTTTAGAGACAACCCCACATTGTAGTATCCTAATGATAATTGCAATGCATTTTGAATTACTTGGATGAAAGTGTAACCTTGTCAAATAAAAGTGATTTAGAAAACTTTTAATAGAATTATTTGCAGTGAGTAGCTCTGATATCATGCTGTTACTGTCAAAATAATCTGAAAATTTGAACCCAGAGGATTTAATAACTTATGCAATACTATTTAGAACATACAAACTGATCTTTAAATGGTTATTCATACCGTCATAAATCCATCCAGCAACCTGAATCGGGTTTCGGAGGTGCTTGCAACCGTTCCATTGACCACTTTTCAATGATGGAAGAGACTTGGGTGTTTTCTGTATTTAATATTCTGAACCCTGTCATATTAACACCACTGTATCGGTAGGGCTCTACATCAAGAGCGAATAGGTCCTGAAAGACAAATTTCTTTCTGTTATTAATAGAATGTGTTCACAAGCATATATTGAAAAACAGTCATTTATTCTTGCTTCCCTTAGAATATTCAACACCATTGTGTCTCAAGTGATATTAAATATCACAAATGACCAAGGTTTAAATAGATTGTCCTCATGCTTTGATAATACAAATATGCTTAACATGTACATGTACTTCACTTATATAATTTAAATTCAAGATTTGCAAGACGATTCTTCTCCACATTAAGGACAGCTTGCCTTTATATTTTATGCAACCATATTTTACTTTAACTAATTTTGTTATGACTTGCTTGCTATCTAGTTATCACCAATTGTTGGTTGTTTTGTCTGGGATTTTGTGTTTTGCTTTTAAGAGACAGATCATGAAATGTTATTTCTAAGTAATATGTATAAGAAAGGTGAGTAAAGAAGTTAAGAATATTGCACTATTGGTTGTAGAAACCTTGCACTTCCTTTTTCTCATGTCCTTTCAAGGACCTCACCATAGGAGCACTGCTTTGTTGCCCTCTCCAGTCCACATACAGTGAAAGCTCTTGTTTTTGCCCTTTACTTTTCCCAGGAGGTGTGGGGCCAAAGCTATCAAGGGAGCTGGATGTCACCATGAGAACACACAGCATGTGGGACTTCTGCCCTCTTTCTAGTTGGCATTAGCTAACCCTCAGATTTTCTGGACAATATTGAGATCCAAGGCAAGATAAATGCCATTGGTCCTGCACACAGCTTGCCTGGGACTTGCACAGCTACACAGGCTGGATAAAAGAATAAAATCCAGTGGAAAGCAACTGGCATTGGCCTGAATTGTTCTCAGAAAAAAGAAAAAAATTAGCAAGGTCATAAGACCCTCATTAGAGAGGAATCCTGACTAATCCTTGAAAGTACAGAAGAACTTGAACAAACAGGCATTGCTAAATCCTCTCCCATCTTTTTTGTCTTGTTTTTTTTTTTTTTTGGGGGGGGGGGGGGGGAGGGTACCAGAGATTGAACTCAAGGGCACACAACCACCACTGAACAACATTCCCAGTCCTATTTTATATTTTATTTAGAGACAGGGTCTCACTGAGTTGCTTAGTGCCTCACTTTTGCTGAGGCTGTCTTTGAACTCAAGACCCTCCAGCCTCAGTCTCTGGAGCCACTGGGAATTACAGGCATGCCCACTATGCCTGCCCCCCATCTTAAGAGACTATATCCCGCTTTTATTCAATTATGTTTCTATACAACTGTCCACTCTTCATCAAACCAAAGATTAAAATAGACAGATTTCCCTGTTTCTTTGGGTCTTAATTTCTGAAGGTTCCTATGTCACATACAATTTATATTAAGTAAATATCTTGCCTTTGTCTTGTTAATCTATCTTTTGCTATAAGGTCTCAGGCGTAAACTTAAGATAGGTGAAGAAGAAATCTTTTTTCCTCTATATCTGCCATTAAAGAGTGACCGACTCAAATAGACAAAAATGGCATAGAGAATGTGAATATGGACACGAAAATGGGAAAATGTAATATCTATTCAAGGAACACATCTAGATCCATTTGGTTGTTAAAGAGAATCCATAAAGAAGAATCAGAACAAAAGAAAACAGGGAAGTTAGGTTAGAATCAAAGTACAAAGGGCTTTCAAGTATAGGCCAATTTATATGTATCTTAAAGTAGTTGTTTCATTCTCTTTCTCAAATTTAGAGATGTTATGTTTCAAAATAGTATGACTTGGTAGAGTGGTATTGCAACAATGTTGAAATGTGATTTACTGATAAGGGAAGAATTTCACTTCTTTACCTTCCTACCACTAAGTGTCTTACAAGCTATAAAAAGTCATCTAGGAAGAAGCAATGTAGAGATATAGCAGGGCTAACCTTGATATTTATTAGTAAAATACAACCTACCATATGAATCTCCATTGGAGGAAAGAGTTATTATTATGAAAACCTATTGAAATCAACTGAATTTTAGTAATTTGATCTGGTGACTTCAAGACTCCCAAAAGTAAGAAGACCATATGGGAAACTTGAATTGATAGAAAGAGCAATGATTAAACTGGTCACTGTGGGAATAGAAAAGATGGATGTTAGAGACACTTCAGAGAAAAAAAAAGTCAGCAGAATTTTTGGGTGGATACAGGAGTCAGAGATAATGAACTTTAAAGGAAATCAAAAGGGGAATCAATTTGGAAGACAATACATTAAACTTAATTTTTAAATTATCTTAATGGCAGAACGGATATTATATGATTATTAAGAATATTACTTATGGACATTGAGACCTCATTTGAAGAAAGGTGATAAATTGAACTCTAT
Organism: Sciurus vulgaris; assembly: GCF_902686455.1. Classification (NCBI taxonomy): domain Eukaryota; kingdom Metazoa; phylum Chordata; class Mammalia; order Rodentia; family Sciuridae; genus Sciurus; species Sciurus vulgaris. Next base: position 62,697,132 of record NC_136467.1, read on the forward strand.
AAACACATACCAATTCTAAAGGAAGTAAAGAGGAAAACGAAAATAAGATGGAGACCCAAATTTTAAAATGCTCTCATATTTTGGAAATGGGCAGGAAATAATTAATGAAAGAGATACAGAACTCCTTCACAGAAGAAGAAACATCAGGACAATGTATTAACAAAGAAATAAAGCTAACAGTAAATAGGTTTGATTAAAGGGTAAAGTCATATTTTCATGTATAATAAGGAAAAATATGTGAACACAAAATATAAAGGTAACTGTTTTCTAATTGCAAATTAAAGCACATTGACTTTTTAAAAAATCCAACTAAACATAGGTAAAAAACAAGATAGAAAATTTAATCTCCTCAAAGGGCAATTTCATTAAACCTGATTTTCACAAAATGAATAGAGATGAGACAACAACATAAGAATTTGTGTTCTTCTAAAACATTGATTTTTTTCAGCAAACTGACTTTAAAATTCATTATGTTTGAAAGTCCTCTGAAGCAATATAAAAATAAGATATAAAATTTTGAATTGATATCTGAAATGATATTATTTTAAAATCATCATCCTCCCACCAAAATTATGAGTTCTTTCTGATAATTCCTTCTGGGTTTTATCCAAATAAAGTACAACTACAAATGTTCTAAATTTCTACTACCTCATCACAAAAGCACATTCTTCATCCTAAAAAATCATAATAATAAAATTTAGAATATTACCTTATGTTTTAATAAATTACTTACCAAAGTGGTAAAGATGTAATGATAGTATTCTGTCATCATTCCCATAGCTAATGCCTAAAATATAAAAAATGAACATATAAAAATATTAATATAGAAGATATATAGTATAAAATACATTATATCAGTAATATAGATGAGAACAAAATAGTAGAATATAATAATCAACCTATAATATTCATATTACATCAATATTGGGTTAAATTAAATCTTTTCCCAGTAGTTAAAAATGATTAGGGGTTACTAAAGGAATTCCTGACCAAGTTCTTTTGATAGAAAAGCTATTGGTCGAATATTTGCAATTGTGAAGCTTATGGCTTTACATATTAAAGGAAGCATTAAATTTGACACAAACCTGAAATTAGCATATCTTAGTTCCATATATTTGCAGTGTCTTCATTACAGTGTTACTCAATTATAAAGTGTCACAAAATACAAAGTCAAAGGCCATTTACCCCCAGTACTTTAGAGCCATTTCTTCAAATTAATAAAGGAAATATAAATCACCACTATTATTTAAAAACTATAATTAGAGAAATATTTTGTTATTATTAATAGACCAGTTGACCAGTTGTTTTGTTTCACTTTTCTATAGTTTTAATTAATTTTAGACTATCAATCTTAGAAAAGCTTCTTATGATTTCAAATGTCCACCAATGAGAAATGTCCATGTAATTTTCCCCTCTAAAAATAGAAGATACTTCTGAAATAATTGTTTATCAATGAACAACACTTGGCAATGACATAAAAGTTAATTTTTTAAAACTGAATGAAGAGGTCTTAAAAGGAAATAAGTATTCTCAGGTGCATATGATAGTCTTCCACAAATTACTAACTACACAAATTCCTTTAGCATTAGTAGCTGCCCTAGCTATGGTTTTTGCATTCTACGTATAGAATGCTTATAGGTAGTTGTTAGCCAATTAACTAGAATAAAATTTGTGATTTTACAACATAAGTCATTCAGTTAAGAAAGGAGAGAGATTTGTGGGGGGAAAAATGAAACATAGGAAGTGTTTTAAAAGGTGAGAAACATTGGCTAATGAAAATAACTGCAAATGAGCATAGGAAGGAAATCTTGAAATCAAATCATCAAATAATACTTTTTAAATGGACAATTATATATAAAACAATAACACTCATGATATTACTATCCTAAGCAAAATAAAATTTCCTTTTTAAATAAAAATTTACATTATCTATTTATTCAAAGGGTGTTAATTTTTCCTGCTGGATATGTGTAGAGGGTTTCTCCTCTTTATAACCACTCCATGACACCTCAGTACCGTCCTTGATTCTTCTTTAACAATTCAATGGTATAGAAACAAAGAACACTGAGAGAAATAGTGACCCGGATATATGGCTAGAAACAACATATGTTATGCCTAAAGTATGTTTGTTCTAAGCATATTGCATATTTAAACATCATAAACCCCTATAAAATAGATTCTATTATATTAATTTTACAGTTGATGAAATGAGAAATATATAAAAAGGATGAATAAATTGCCCAAGAACACAAGATAAGTAAACATGGACTCCAGGCCTCTAACTCTTAGAGTCTGGATTAGAAGTGTCAACCTAAAAGGCAAATTAGGGGACACCCAATGTGAAAACACAGAGTTTACTGCTGCAAAAGTAAGGATTGTCCTGGGGATACACCTATTCAAGCTAGACTAAGTGCTCAGAGATTTTAAAAAAGCACAGCTGAATGTATATCTTTTTAAATTGCAAGGGGTAGAGAGTGTGAAATTAAATCAGTTTTTAATCAGGAATTATGATTAGTGCTGGCAAAAGTTAAGCTGTCTTGTAAAAAAGGGATTGGGTGAGGTCCCAGTCTCTGTCTGGTTTGAGGGAAGGGATCTGTTGAATAAAAGTCAGCAGAGCCTAACAATATTTGGAAAACTGCAGTTTGACTCAGTCCATATGTTGGCCAGAATCTGAACCTCAGTTCCAAGGTTCAGCAGACAAAGTACCTGAGATCTGATTCATAATGGCTTCCCGATTCCATTTTAAGGGCTACAAACCAATTGATTCCATTTTTATTTTCTTCTTTGACATTCATAATCTATGTCATTTTATAAAATGATGTATTTTATATTTTCAAGCATATAGATTCATTTTAGAACCTATGCATTCTAAAAATTTTCCTTTTCCTTGATAATTTGAAAACCTTGGCATTTCGAACCTCTGCCAAGAGGCAGAGGTTAATTGTGTTTTGGTAACTGGTAGGAAGGCATTGAGGAGAAGGTGGGGAAGAGGACGGCTTGCTTCTGATATGGGTGTTCTGCACTGTTACAAGTTTCTTCATCTCTGTGAGAAGAAATTTATAATGGGTAACTGGGGTCTGTTCGTGACTTTCACTAACTTTCTCTCAGCCTTTGATTTTGAAAATGAGAATAAGTTATGGGTTACGATGTATGATCTAGAAAAAGCTATAAATAAAAATAGAAGAGAATATTTTTTATTAAGTACCTATACTGCAATCTCACACACAAAATCAAACAACAGGAATATTGTCTTAAAAGATTAGTTTATAATAATTTTAAAAACCTTGCTTTGGATCTTCCTTTAATTTTATAGCATTTTGTCTTGCTACTACTTTTGAATGAACTGTATTAATACCTCAAAGCACACAAAAAATAAAATCAGTGTCTTTATGTACCAATAGTAAAGAGTAGCCTCAACAGAAAATTGATTGTGCTATGTATCATCTCTCCTTGAAATATCAGAGATTATTTTTTCTAAAATAAAAATAACATTAGAAATCTCCCAAATTAATCTGGTGTACTGTTAAAAATACTGTATGTCAAATTGCTTATTCAGTTTTTCTAGCTATATAATTTGCGAACAATTTATTCTTTGAGTTATATCCCAAAATTGTACTGCTCAAGATTTAAAATTGGGAAGGGCGGATCTCTATACATATCTCTTAGGTTTAACTTTATTTTACTTCTTCCTATTGTAGTTATTTGCATCAGCTTTTCCATTTTTTCTAATCTAGAGGTTTTGATTTCACACTTTTGATCTAGACTTTGAAGTTCTTGATTGCTATTTTTTCTCTGTGATAGAATGTCCTTGTGAGGTTTTACTTCAGAGCATCTTGACTCTCCCCTAGGGGATTCTCTGTGACATATCTGGATAAACGTGGAATCATCTGTTGAAGTATGTCCCCAATTAGTGCACTCAACTTACTTCAGAGGAAAATCTAATCAGTCACAAGCTCCACTCACTTTTAAAGCTTTCAGACAAGGAAACTTCAAACTCACTGTTGTTTAATATTTAGTAAGTGCTCAGTCAGTTTAAATAGATAATTTAAATAAACAACAAGCCAACAAGTTTAACTTGATTAAGGTCATCTCTTTTTCTGGATACACCTAACATTTACTCTTGAATGAGACCAGACTAGCTAACAGCTCATACATTTCTGCTATTCAACTCCTAAACTATCTATTATGATTTGGATGTGGTGTATCCCAAAAGCTCATATGTGAGACAATGCAAGGTTGGGAGGAGAAATGATTGGATATAGCTTTAATCTAATCAGTGAATTAATCCCTAATGGGATAAACTGAGTGGTGACTGGAGGGAGGTGGAGGGTGGCTGGAGGAAGGGATTCATTGGGGGCGTGGCTATGGGTTACATATTTTGTATCTGGACAGTGGAGTCTCTCTGCTTTCTGATCATCACATGAGTCACTTCCCTCTGCCACACTCTTCCACCATGATGTCCTGCCTGTCCTCGAGCCCCGAGGAATGGATTCTGCTGTCTGTAGATTGAGACCTCTGAAACGTGAGCCCCTAAAAAAAACCTTTGTTCCTCTACAATTGTGCTGGTTGGGTCCTTTAGTCACAGCAGCAAAAAAACTGACTAAAATACTATCTCTTCCATGTTTCAACATTAGCTGATGCTGAGGAATCTCAGGAAAATTGCATAAACCATAAAATAGATTTCTATTGAATGCGCTGCCACTTTTACTAAAAGGAAGCTACTTGTTTTCTTCTTGAATTGGTTTCTAGAATAACTGACATCCAAATGTGAGACAAATACTTTCTGAGATAAGTTAAAACAAACAAACAAACAAAAGCCACCTTGTATGTGGCCTGCCAGTGTTACTGGTCCTCAGAGCGTGCATGTTGTATGATAATGTCACTGGTTGCACTTCGACTTTTAGAGTCTTATTTTACCATTGTTCTGTTTTTCATTGACTAGTTAAATATTTTTTTCTGTTGAATATATTTAAATATTATTTTAGATCTGCTTTCATTTTGCATACCAAACAGGTTTATATAGGAAAAAAAGTGTATGATAATGGGTATACACAATAGAAGGCAGAAAGTCAATAGGCCAATTTTGTCACTAATTTTTACAGGTATTCTTACCCTCCAGAGAGCAAAGTAAGTCAGTTAGTTCTTTAAAGAAAAGATAATTGATCCTTTACATATTTGTAAGAAGCCAAGAGGAAAAGGATAAAGTTCTGTTACTGGAATAGTCAAGTGCTCTGGGAGCCAGAGAAAGGTCTTCTTTCCAATCTGTGTATTCGAAATGTGATCAGGAATTGTTTGGGAATTATGTGAAAAATAAATTCTAGATTTTAGTGGTTAGTTTATTGCATCATTTTATTTATTACTAAACAATCCAAAAACAAAAAACAAAACCCCTCATATGTTTTGCTACCAAACATAAACTAGAGCAAATTTTCAAATCAAATTAAATATTTTACTATAGTGAAAGCAACCTTCATATTGGAATATTGGACAAACATCTGCTTAATAAACTAACCATGTTATAGCAGGCATTTGTTATCAGTAGTTATATTTAATGGAATATAATTTGTCATTTGAATCTGTATAACTCTCCAGCAGACATTTTATCCTATGCATGAGAGGTCTGAAAATAGTTGACTAATCCAAAGCCCCCAGGTGCATTTAAAAAAAATAAGCTTAAGAAAGAAAAATCTAGTGATATGAATTCAATCCTACACTCTACTACCTAGTGAATATATTGCCTTCTACTAACATTTTAACCCCCAACTTCAGTTCCCTAACCTGCAAGATATAGAGGAATAATAATTTCTATTTTTCATGTTTGCTGTTTGGTCTGAATAATGCTGACTTTTCATTATTTTACTGCTGCAAACTGTTTCATTTGATTAATTTTGAAGTGTTCTTTTAGGTAGGCATTGCTTTATTCTGGAATAAATCTAGGTGAGACATTAACCCCTCTGCCATTTCCTTGCATTGGTCAAGTTAGTCATTCTGAAACGAGACTCAGTTTTTTTGTGTGTAAAGTAGATATAGTCCTTACTTCTTTTGGTTGTGGTGATGATGAAATAATGTTAAATATATAAAGCATCTCACAGCAGACAACAGGTAAAGAGTATTTCTATTTTCTTTTTTCCTACTCTGTTTACAATGGATGAGTTATTCAGTCATTGACTCTTAGTAGTTTATTCCCTCATTTCAGTATAAAACAGAAGTATCTATCTCATTAGTCAATAATCTCATTAACAGTATTGTAGGCACTTGAAAATATTCTCACAACTTTAATCTGCTTTGACGAGTATCTATATTTATATTAATTTTCTTTAAGACAATAATTGAAAGCAATTACCTCACTTTGTATTATAAAATTTCACAAAGGTAATTTCCCTGTTTTTTTTTTAATTGACTGTAACAATGACATTGTGTTTATTTTTAAAGAAGATCATATTTCAAGTGTAAGTTTATAAAGAGACTAAGGATTTAACTTAAGTAATGTAAAATTACCTGTTTTAAAATGCCTGCTGCCATTTCATGGCTACAGTCAAAGATTACATGGAATTCTTTGCCTCTCTTCATTTCTTTTAGTAAGGGTTTTGCATCCTTTGTATCAGCAGGCAGTTGACGGATTTTAAGTCGAAGATTATATCTTGACGGAGCTTTGATGAGTTCTTGCAAACGAATGAGACCTTTAATTCAAAAAGAACAAAAGAATATTGGAGGTAAATCAGTGTGGGCCACAAAATCACCAACCACTAATTATGAGGCATGATTTTCTTGATCATGTTCAGGTGCATTTTATGGTGCAACAACTGAAATTCCTATTTTAATAAACTTCAGGTCCTCTGTTAATTTGGTTATAAATTCTATAAAGTACTTTTCAAATTATAAAACTTTTCAAATTAAACTATTACTATAATTTAATGTAAATAATTTAAATATATAAAAGAATTGAGGGTAAAAGTTTTCCTCAATACCCTATTTCCACTTCCCATTGAGTTGTTACTATTAATAGCTTCAAATTGTTCTTCTGTAACACTTTCTATGCACTTAAACATACACAAATAGAGATATGTTTGTATTTTATATTAGTAACTACTTTTTACAACATCCTCGAGGTCCTTGTAAATCAGTGACTATGGTTCTAGCTGGACTTAATGAACACTGTGTTTCCTCATGCACACATCTTATGTACATATTCCCTTTATTGACCACTTTGGTTACTTCTTTTTTATCTTAGTTATAAGTAATACTATGATAAACACCCACGTATACATGAGTTGATGAATCCATAAAAGCGAAGACGTTTTCTTAATAAAATAGGCTCCAAATAACTTGAACCATAATAATTTTAAGAAATAAAACTGACATTCTTTTGTTCTGTTTTCTAGGTATAATAATTTAAGTTGGGTAAATATGCAAGTAAATATAACTTCAGACATCGGTAAAGCAGGCATTCTCATAAAGAAGTTAACTCCTGATTAAGTTTCAAATATCAAATTAATGAATACATTAATAGGTCATGGAACTTTGATGTATTTTAAAACAACAGAGACAGATTACTGAATTTATTCCTTCATATAACTTTCAAATAATTAAACACATTTAAGAACTGATACATAAGACCCACTCTGCAAAAAGGGTACAAAAATTAAAAAATGAATCATTTAATTCTATTGTAACTTGGATCAAGTTAAGCAGTTTCCTTTTCTCCTTCTACTCTTCATTTTTGTTTATCTTTTCTTTTTAAAAAGTTATATCTGTATATTTCTACCCTATAGTTCCACCTTTCCTAAAACACTGCCTTCATCAATATTAATATGACAGTGTAAAATTTTAAATAGCTAATCTGGATGGATTCTCTTTCTCCTCTCTTTCTCTCTCTCTCTTTCTCTCTCTCTCTTTCTCTCTCTCTCTCTCTCTCTCTTTCTCTCTCTCTCTCTCTCTATATATATATATATGTATGTAAACAAATCAACTCTTTTTGGAAACATGAATAAAGACATACCTTATTAGGACTAAGAATCTACTTTGTATTAAATTATCACATAAGATCTTGAGAATAAAAATCTAATTCTAGGTATTTTAAACTAATAGCCAATATTTTAAATGTTCTACTTTTATTGTTCATGTGGTATCAATAAAGATAGCACATATTACAAATACTTTTGAATACCCACAATAATTAAGACTATTTAGTGGCACTAAAGCCATAATTCCTGATAATTGCTAATTTGTATTATACATAAATTTCTCCTGCTCTGAATTTCTGTAATTCTAATAAATATTCATGTAAATGCAGACTGAACAAATATCAACTGTAGCAGAATAAAGAAAAGAAAACTACCCTTTGCCTACTGACCTCACAAGATTTTTGTAACTCAAACGTAACTTTGGTGGAGTAAGTCTACCATAACCAGAGTGTTGGATTTGAATTTCAGTTCAAAAATGTATGATCTATATACAGGGCTTTTATTTCTTTTTTCTTTTTTTATAATAGGATAAAACCTTATGCTCATTAACATGTAAAACACCGAAAAAGAAATCTGCATATCTTAGACACTTGGCAAAAGACACTTTGTCATTGTGGTTACATTTGTCAACATGGGAAAAAAATGTTTTTTTTCAGTGGTGGGGATTGGACCCAGGACAATATGTGCTAGGCTAGTACCCTCTACATCTTTAGACAAAGAGCATCATATGTTAAAAAATATATGGCTACTAATGTGCTCTTGGAAGACATCTTGATACTGATTTAGATAGAAAATCTAGCATAAAAGTTTAAGAGAACATTTTAAGAGATGAACTTGTTACCAAAGGGAAAGGAGATATGCTTACAGATTAGCCCAGCAGTTTTGGATTGAAAAACCTCAACTAACTCAAAAATAAAAATTTTAAGTATGACATCCATAAATAGTATTTGTAGAGTTCATCCTAAGTATAAATACTGCCAAGAATTTTCAAGTTTCTTAAGAACTCACGTGGATAGTTCATTGAGCCATCGGGTACAATAAATGTTTACTTAGTCTCTTCACACATATACTCCCCTGCTGGCATTAATGGAACAGATTTCAGTTTGCCAGCTTCCCTGGGGAATGATATTGAAGAGCAAAAAAACTTTTAAAAATCATTGCTGCTAGCAGGAACTGCCATGTCCTACTTGAGAATTTGAGTGAAATGTTGTCTTCATTCATTCATTCATTCAATATATATTTTGTGCATGTCTACTAAGTAGAAGATACTATTTCATCAATAAGTACAATGATTAAGATAATAGTATTTAGTCTTTACACTTTATGGCATTTTTAAATACAAAAGTGGTTTCTGTAATGTTTTTCACATCCAATATTTGAATAAGAATGTTTCAGCATTTCAAGCAGAGAGAATATTAAAATAAATCATGATGTTTAAATTCCTGTTTCTACCTCTTTCACCAGGTACTTCATCTTTTCTAAGCTTTCATTTTGCTCTTGCGTGTTATTCTTTTTCTCATTTTTCCATACTTCTGTGCTTGATTCTTTGCTTTCTCCATTCCCCAAAATTTAGATAGAAATCCCTGTCTGAATTCAATGGATGAATGGGAAAGGGGTAACGAAATGGAAAATGCGTTAAAAACAACCACCAGTTTTATGTGGGACAGTTGATGTTATCCAAGTAGCATAATTTATGTGGATGAAGTTTTTATTCAAAGAAAAAATGAGTTTATACAGCAGCAATGTCTTTTGATGACAATATTAGTTGTGTGGGTCTCTATCCATCTTTCTGCCTCCCCCAGTGTTTTCCCTTTGCAACTTATCATGTTCTGAGGCAATTATCCTAGTTAAACCTGTCATACACAAACAAATATGCATACTTTATAAAATGAAATATTTTTGTTCTTTTATAGAAAAATTTTGTATCCCCAAAATTGAGATGGTTGGCATATATTACTGTCCTATATTCTTCTGGTCAAAATGGAAAAATAAAAGGGAACAATATATTTTTTGAAAATGTGGTTACTACAAATAATTTGCAAACAACTGTTTTCAGAAATACTGTTTAACAAATTTGGCACCAAATTAGGTTATTTAATGACATAGTAGAATTATAACTCTTTAAAACAGCCTTTTAATTAAAATGCCCCCTTTCCCTAATGTAATTAGTTTATGTAATGATAATAAAAAAGAAACAATCTGCACAGATGGGTTCCTAAAATCTCTCCTAACAAAGAAGAGCACCACAATTGCAATTACCTCCTTATTTTGGTAGATGAGTTACAATCTATTTCTCTAATTCCTTCACTGAGAGTACATTATAATAATTATTATTATTTGACCTTTTCCTACTTTCACTTACTTCTGTGGTAGCAGAAATCAAGATTTATCTTTATGCTACAAGGATAGAGGTCTGAGCTGCTCTTTTCAGAAGTTGCCATCAATTTAGCTTTTAAGGAGAATCCAGAAGGAGCCATTTATGCACACTCCAGCTGGCACTCTCTTCTAAAGAAATCAATCACAACACCTCTTCAGCAGGCCCAAACTCCCCTAGCCCCAGGAAGGGAGTCCCATGTTTCCTCCCATACCCATGTATCCATTTCAGCAGCCACACAAACTAGAGCGTTGCCACCTGGCTTAATCACCAGGCCTATTTATCATTTTAGTTAATGTGGTTTGTGCAAGTTCAGATCCCCACCAAATGCATTGTGTAATAAGCAACAACAACAGGAAAAAAATGACTCCTTTGCACTCAATGTTTCATCATCTGTCTTTTTGTTTTGGCTAAGAAAAGATGATAATTCATTGACAGGCCAAATTATGTTATTTCAATGAGTTATTTTTATTAAAAGGTTTTATTTGGGCTACAGAAATCTTTTAAACTAAATAGTGTATGTGCTCCAGTCATGGATTTTGTAATATATAATAATGCTGCAAAAATAATTTATAAAAGCAAGTTAAAAATAATTTACAATAAACACATTAAAATGATTTTGATAGGAGTGTTATGTTGGCATTAAAAAAATTCTTTCGAAATTTTTTTTTCAAAATTTTTATCAGTCATCCTTTTCTTGAGTTGAGATACATAACTTCAGTACAAAGAACATAGAATATAGGACCCTAATTCATGCTACATTCTGCAACACCCAGAATATTTATAATATAAGAATATTTCCCTGAATTCTAGACTTCTAAACTTACTTTCTTTTTAACATCTGTATAGTAAAGAATTAATCTTGTATAACGAAGGGTCTGGCTTTTACTGATGCCTCCTGGGAGTTCATCTCTAAGTCCTTTGAATGCCCTGTCTGGTATGATTGTCTTTCTTAACTAGGTGCTCTGGGCCATGTATTTTGTGGTGAGGGCTTTGGGACAAGTTTTATCAGCTCAACCTGTGGAGGTGCTGAAGATTGTAAGATAGTCAAGTGGGTGGTCAGTCATGCCTACATGATCAAGCTCCAAAAATAACTTTGGATACCAGGGCTCAGGATATCAGGGCTCAGTATTGTTTGATTGGCAATACTCTGTGCATATTGTCCGACATTATTGCCTGGAGAAGTAACTGCTAGAGATCTGAGTGTGGACTTCTCCTGGACTCTGCCCTTGTACCTCTGCCTTAAGCAGATTTTACTCTGTATCTTTTTGCTGTTATAAATTGTAACATTGAGCATAACCATTTTCAAAGAACTTTGTGAACCTTTCTAGGAAATTATCAAATTTGAGGATGATCTTTCTGACCCCTGAAATTGCAATCTCTGTCAGAAAGGAGGGTAATCTTGGAGGTTCCTAAACTTTGCAATTGGTGTCAGATGAGAGGGTGGTCCTGGTTACTCCAGAAATCTCTACTTTACAAACATAGTTTATACAAACTGGCTATTCAACTCTGTACCCTCAAGCTGCTCCTCCCTCAGTTATCCCCAACAAGAATAATGGCAAATTTAATATTTCCAGTTATTTGGGTCAAAACTGTTTTCTGTCATTTTTAATTACTCTATTTCTGGCACATACCGTATCTGCTTTCTCACAAATCATACAAGATAGACTTCAAATTATTCTTAGAAAATGACCAATTCTTACCATTTCTCACACATGGAACCAAGCTATCATTTTGCAATGACCTCCTAGTGAGCTATTTATATATTTTCAAATCCAGTAGTAAATCATGGCCTGTGGAGTTTATTTTATAAGTCTGTGGTGAAGGCAGTGCTCTAGATATTTTGGGGACAGGAAGGTAAAAATAAAGAAGGCAGGAACACACAGAATAGTCTTTCACACAAGACTGCATACCACGACAGCAGCTAAATAGAACTATACTGAGCATGCATGAACAATACTGAGTCTTTAGATTTGACTCAACACACAGATTTCCAAGGTAAAGGTACCTTATGATAGTGGCTTGCAATACTCTAGGCCCAGTGGAGGGAGTCGCTGTGGCTTCTGACATTCAGTCCCAAATAAAATTGTACACAGATCAGTATAGAGAATAGGATGCTGTCTTACTGAGTAGAATCTTGTGCTATAACCAGAAATTATCAGTACAGGATAGGAGGAGAAGCATGGTTAACAGAGGTAAAGTGGATAGAAAGTGTTCAGCTCCTACCACATGCTGAGTCAAACAGAGCTCCATACTACCTCTGTTGGACACCTGTCTATGGTCAGCACTTCACTGTGGAACATGCCTGAGGTCCCAGCAGAGAAATGTTAAGGAAGACAGGGGCCGCAAGTCTATTACTTCTAAAGTCAATTTGAAAATGTGCTATCCCTGTTTCTTTTTTCACTGATATGAGAAAAGCCATTATGCATTATTAAAAAGTAAATTGTGCTTTTGACCATGTCAAGGTCAAGCTCCTTTGGCTTCTAAAGCTTCAGGGTCTAATTCGGTGTGTGCTAAGGATAATTTTCTACTCAGGATGCTTCACTTTGTGAGGAGCCAAAAAAATAAATGTTACATTTTAATTCATTTACCTTGCCTATTGCTATTAAAATTTGCTTGCATCTCAATCATGAGAAAAATAAGCACATTAGTGATGGATTCAAGTGCTGTTCTCACTGGGGGCACCACTGTCATGGTGGTAAGTGGCTTTGTCTTAAGAGGACCAGTGCTAGATCTATACTATCATTTGTTTTTTCTTTGTTCTAATCATACAGCTGCTGCACATGGGCATATGCCTGTTGCAATGAGATAGAACAGGTAAAAAACTGATAGGTTAATGAATAGGCAGTTGTATTCATTGGGACTCTCTTGCTAATATGTGCAGATCCAACTCAGACTACACTAAGCAAAAAAAAGCAGCTGTCTCCTGTAACCAAAAAGAAATGCCTGCCAGGTTGAAACTCAGAAGTGTTTCATTGTGGCTGAATATTCTTTCCCTCTGTGTCACCGTCATTATCTCTTAACCTTTACCTACTTGATAACATATAAGAACAACAGAATCTCATTTTTATGAAAGGAGATTTTTCTAAGTTCTGTCAAAATCCTAGGAAAGACCACATCTAGCCCAGATTGGGATTATTTGGTGGGACTAAGGAGTTAGATGGCTATCCCTGTGGCATCACTGGGTGGGGGGAAAGAAAGTGACCAAAGAACTCTTAAGGGACTCTGGAGATACAAACAAAAATGCACACTACTCATAAATGCACCACAGAAATGTTTTGAAACTCTCTAAACAACATGACTGTACTTTGGTTTGTGATCAGACTTCGGTAACATTTTAATTCAACAATTGTCTAAAGTTAAACTCATTCTGTTATTTTCCCCCTTTTTAGGGCAACGGCATGTAGAATGTAGAAACACTCCTCCTCTTCCTTCTCAGCACTCTTCAGACTTTCAGACTTCCTCATGCATACTTTATCACCTGCTATCCTGGCCATGTGACTGATCCACTCCAGTGGGACCAGCACACCTCATTGTTCAATTCTGATGGCTACATTGCAGGCTTCTCTGTTTCCTGACAACCAGCTCAAATGTACACCTGTCCTTCTGTCATTCCCACTGCCCTCTCAGCTTGTGAGAACCCGACGGCAGCTCTCCAGACAGTGGCTGATTAGGTAGCCTGCTGTCCTTTAATCCCCACTTGTGTCCAGGTCAATGCAGTTATGAAGCAGCAAATGATCCTTCACAGTTCTTATTTTGGCTCTGTCCCAGGATGTTGCTGTTATTGGTTTTATCCTGCCACTTAATACATCAAATATGATTTAAAGTTGACATTGACAAAACAGCTTAAGAAGCTTTAGGCAGTTGCACCCATGACTAATAATAATTATCAGAACTTCTATGTGCTGTTGAGAAAGCAAGAAGAATATGACTCTGTAGGAACTCAGATTTTACTTTAATTTTTTTTGCCCCAGAAAAAAATACAATAATTGCCTGAGTATTCTATATATGATATATATATTATATCATAAATAATATGTTATATGATAGATGATATTATAAAAGATATATAATATATCTTATTTTATGAATGGTTGGAAGATGTGAATATATCAGAACTCATGCCAGCATAACTGTGCATTTTAAATTGGGATGCTGACATAAAATATAAAAACATAAAAGATTAGATATTTGCCACTTACAAGATTATAGGGCATTGGGGAAAGAGACAGGCAAATCATTTTTCTTATATATGCAATAATATAGGCATCTCTAAAGTACAGTGGAAGTGGCAGTCATTCCTAAGGATATGCAGTCATTTAGTAGGAAGTTCAGAATGGGTGGATATTAGAAAAGGAGGAAGCAGTATTTTGAAACACAATGACACCAGATACAGGAAGCTCAAAAATTCATGTGAGTTGTTTGCTTGATACAGCTGGAGATTCAAGGGTAAGTCATGAGATGGTAGGAGAGGAGACTGCCTCATTTGTAAGTGAAAATCACTTAAGAAACACATCATGATAGATTGGATGTTCTAAGGGAATTAACTATATAGCCACAAGTATTTTATAAACAATACTGCTTATGCAGAAAAGGAAAATTTACTAGAAATATTCAGGTGGTTCCAAAAAAAACCAATTATGGGAATTCAGTTTTTCCTTAGAAACAGAAACAAGGAGAAAATCTTGTTAAGATAACTTTCTTTTCTGCTTTTTTGTGCATCTGTGTCATTTTTTTCCTTCTAACTAGACCAGTTTTCCCTGCTCTGTAGTTCATAGAAGACAAGTTAACTTCTGAGTTTACATATTTTAGGTCCAACATCAGGCAGAAAACAACTAGTCTCTGCTTCTCCATTTCCTAATTCCTAGAAGAGAATCTAATTTGCCCAGCTGTCTCTTCATCTAATGAACTCCAACTAGGGCCACAGGCTTGCCTTAAGGGATGAACATTACTGTCTGGTCCCCGTCTCTAAGACAAGGAAGCTAGATTGTTCTGTAAGTGAGTTACACTTCCCTGGCCATGTGGAATCATTGAAAAAATTAAGGAGCATGATATGAACAAATTTTCCTTTCAAAAGATTACTTGGATAATATTTCTAAGAAAAGATATCTGAGTATTAATCTAGGGGATAACAAAATAGTTCAAGATATTAAATCAAAGGAGATCATCTTGTGTTTTATCCTTTATTAGCATAAGTGAGAGAACAGGGGGAATTCTTTCCATGTTCCCCTCATCCTAGATTTGAGTGATAGATATTCTACCATGTATCTATATGTATTCTCTTATCATTTACTTCTCTGGAAACAGAATTTCTTGCACAGAATAATTTATTTACATACTTAACTGTGGCAGTATTTGTTAAAAAGTTATGAATCTTGACTTTTGGGTTTCTCTGAAACATGCCACATTGCTGACATAAGAGACTGACACTAATGAAGATCATGAGACTGACCTATAATAGTAGAAATCCAATCTATTCGTTTATAATGAGAAATACAATGGTCACAGGCATGGTGATTCTTGAATTATATGGTCAGTGAATTCTCAAGCTACACAAGAAATCATATCAAAATTAGAAGGCTGCTTGATATTTTGTATGGAATCACAACAAAGCCAATTCACAAAGGGAATTGGCTTAATGAATGTAATATAAATATGATTTAGTGAAGTTTTGTGTTCTATCCACAATAATTCCATAAAGAAGTGATATTTCATCCCCAATTTTCAGAGATGAGGTGAAGACACTGAATCTGAGATGTTATTTTCAAAGTCCATGACTGATAAATAGAAAACCAGATCTAAACCCTGGAAATTTTTGTCCAAATCCCCTACACAATTTTATATATACAGTGCAACATGGCTGATCTTACTCCCATTTTCCATTAACAATTTTTAGACAAATGTTGTCTTTGGTTTACTTTGTAAGTCTTGTCTATGTTTTTGAGAAAATCAAATGTCTGACCTATTCTGTTTCTGACAAACTTATTCTTTGGATTATGCTGGTGCCTTCAGTCAGGATATAATCAAATCTTGCTTATGTGGGAAGCTTTCTGTGTCTTTTAAGGTAGATTTTCCACTTGTCATTATCATTCATTATGTGTTGACTTCACAGTTTGTTCTCAGGGTGCAATATAATTTTTAGGTGTTTCCAAAATACTTTAGACCCCAACAATGACAATGGCAATTAAATTGTGCTGCAGGTTGACTTTTATCCACCCATGGGTTTGGGCAGAATAACTATTCAATTTGCTGTTTGTTGTACAAATGTAAAACCTAGTCTTGTAAGCATAAATATTACTTTATTTTAAAGTATCTATTTCAAAATATTTTTAGATTTTAAGCTTTTCTATTTTCTCTCATTTTTATTGTCTTGAATGTTTTTCTTTTACTTTTCTGATTGCTATTTACAATTTCTATCACTTTTCAAAATGTAGCTTTTTCCAATAAATCAACTAACTAACTTAGTTTTTGAGTCTTAATAAATGAGAGAGGGGTCCAAATCTCCTAAATTCTTTCCAAACAATAAATAAACTACATAGTCTCTGTCATAACTGATATTCGGCAATAGTCCTTAATTATTATTCCACATGGAACTATTTGATATGCCAGCTAGTTAGCACCACTCTCTATGCACATTTGGATTTTTATAAATGGTTTTGCCATCTCTACCGTATGGTACTTTAGTTGTATGTCTAAGGTCCATTGTAATTCATTTTAAACTTTAAAAATAAAGCAAAAATAAACCAATCATTTGATTTTACTTTTATGTAACTTTGATTTTACTTTTATGTAAAAGGATTTATTAGAGAATGATATTGGACATTTATGATCACTTACTATATGCAAGTGTTATTTTTTTCTTTGTACAGAAAAAATAAGGCACAGAGATTTGAGCAAATTGATAACTATTTAAATCTAACAAGCAGAAATAAAAATTTGTACTCTTTGTCCTATCTATATTTTTCTTATGAGCAATTGTTCTTAAGTATTCTTTGTAAGATAGGCTGAATTAAAATGAACTCTTGTTTTTTTTTTTTTTTTTTGCCAAACCTTTCAAAATAGATAACGATTTTCTTTAAAAATGTTTAGTCATTTATGTGATGCATAGGATAAGTTCCTACAAAAATCCCTATTCCACCGGAAATTAATGCATTAGACTTTCTGGGTAGAACACACTGCAGTCCATGTGCTCATATCTGAAGTACTCTTACCAGTTGTTCTCTATGAAAATGTACTTTTACCATCTGGAAAGTTGGAGGAAAACTATGAACCTGAGACTCTCAGGAGGAAATAGGCATTAAATGAGTACCTAAAAATCAGAGGTACTCAGAAAATTGTTGACATTTTATTAGCCATTGGAAATCAATAAATAGGAAGGAGAATAACTGAGTTGTCAAAGTTCCTTACCTATAGTAACAATAGTATTCAAAGGTCAGAGTTAATAAGACAAGAACACTACCTACTCATGTATATTTATGTCATCTGCAGTTCAACTTCTTGTAAAATCTAAAAGTTGTCAACACAAGGAAAAGTTTACAACAGGGCAGACAAGGTGAATTGTGGGAACCAGGAAATATTTTAGAGTAGAAGTGAATAGGAGAGTGGGGTTTGGCATGCAGAATTGTTCAGAAGGTAGAAATAACGGCAGAACCAATGCTAGAGACCTTGCAGCACAGGGTCCTAGTAGATCCATAACCAGACCTCAGCCATGAGATAGACTGACACACAGGATAGGGTAACAAAAGGAATTAGGGTTACGGTTAGAGTTAGAGATCCCAGGTCAGCTATACAACTATTCCTTTTTTTTTTTTTTTTTTTTCTTTTTTTGTGGTGCTGGGGATTTGAACCCAGGGTCTTGTGCTTGCAAGGCAAGCACTCTACCAACTGAGTTATATCCCCAGCCCAGCTATACAACTATTGGAAAGACTCTTAGATAGAACTACAGAAACAGAAGTCAGAGGGTAGCAAGAAGAATTAAGCTAAACTCTAGAACACTAGTCAAATTAGTTGTGATTCAGAAGTAATTGGTCTCAGTTCCAGCAGAGGACTGAACAAAGCTGAAGAGGATAAGGTAGCTCCCTGGTCTATTTTTGTAAGGATGCTAATTCCATATGTAAGGGGTAGATCCTCATGACCTAGTTAGATCTCAATGTACTTACCTCTACAAAACATCACATTGAGAAGAGATTTTCAATAATAAGTTTCTGGGATATAAATATTCATCCCATTGCACCTCACATTCTCATTTAATCTCATTCTATTCAGGCTGTGTCTCCATCACTCTGCTGATACTGCTCTTGTTGAAATTATCAATGACCTTACAGGTTGCTAAATACATGGTCAGGTTTCAGCCTTCATTTCACGTGACCAATAGAATGTTATTTCCTGATTCTTCAATATGATTTCTGCACTTGAATTCCATGATACCTCATGTTCTTAATTTTTCTCTTACCTTACAAATCATTTCTTTACATCTCCCAGACTTCTTTGTTTAAACTCACTTCTGTAGTGGATATCACTCAATTTCATGACTTTAATACCACATGAATATTTCAATCCAGAGATTACTGAATCTCTACACTCCTATATCCAACTGCTTTCCCCCTCACCTCTACACTACGAAGTTAGTAGGATCCCAAATCAATACATGCTAAGCTGTACTCTCTGTTCCTGTCACAGTCTTCCCAATACCCTGATGGGAACTCCTGCTTTGGAATATATCCTTTACCTGGATGCCCCTCTTTTGATTATTCACATGGCTTATTCTTTTATCTACATTGACCACCCTATTTAAAATTATAGACCTCTCTTCTTATACTTCAGATTCTCATATGGTGTTCTATTTCTTTTTCTGTTGTATTTAACAAACTCTATAGCTTACTGACTTTTATTCTTTGTCTCCCTGCAAAAGAATATAAACCCCACGGGGGTAGAAATTTTTATTTGATGATTTCTTGGCTAGATCACAAGTGATTAGATTGTGTCTACCAAAAGTTAGATGTTCAAATACATTTGTTGAATGAATGACATGATCTTTAATATTGAGAAGATTGCAATCCAGTTGAGAAAATAAATAATATGTTGAAAAAAAAAAAAGAAGAATATCTGTGAGTACCAGGCAGAATATGCCAAGTGATAAGTGAGTAGAATAGACCCAAAGTGCTAAGGCATTGTTTTTCTAAGGATTTAGAAGACTGGGCTCAATTTGAATAACTCATTCTGAGGGAAAATTGATCATAATCTAGAAAAGTGAAGATGGGCGTAAAACATTTTAGATGAGAGCAATTTAGGACCTCAATGCCATTTCATTTCTGAATTTAAAAGGAAGCTATCTGTCGCAAAAAAAAGTGTATACACACACACACACACACACACACATATGTATGAAATATATATGAAAAGAGTATATTCCAAACGGAGGTGTCTTTTTTCTTTGTCTTCAAAGGGCAAAACAATACTCCATTAATAGATCTGTTGGTTAATGCAAATGCAATGGCTGAATGGCTGTTACTAAGGGTGGGGGAGGGGTGTACGAAAGAATAGAAGAAACAAGTCTGTAAGCCCCATTTCATATCAAATTTTTTCAAGTCAGTTAACTGCAAAATAAAGGGAAGAGGGAATTAAAATAGTTACTTAGAAACAAAAGAGAATAAAAATGGGCCAAGGGAAAAGCTTTTAGCAAATTGAAAAAAAAAAAATCATGCTGGCACTGATGATGGGCCACTTAGGAGTGATTATTTCTAATGGAGCAAAGAGGGGCAGCAGGCGCTGCAAGGGGCAGGCTGGAGCCTCCTCAAAGAGAGTCAGGGCTTGCCGACTGTCACTGTATCTTGGGGTGTGGGCTGATTTTCATCTAATACACCCCACCCCCTCCATCAAAGCTTCCTGAGCACAGCTGATTATGAGACGAAAGGACTCTTGGTTTAGCTTCTCTTTGTCCTCTGAATATTTCTTGACAGGGTCAATTTGGGGTTAAACTGAAAAGGAAGAGGATAAATTTCACATTTGCACCAAGATTCCCCTCTCTTGTCCTTTCCCTCATTGGTGACCTCTTGCTGCTTCTGGAACCTAACAGACTGTATGTTTTCCCTCTCTCCCTCTACAAACAGCAGAAGATGCCTATCTGGTCATTTAGACTGACACTAATCGCTTTCTAATATGTTTCCCTCTTGGGGTTATTAGTATCTTCAACCTTTATTCTTCAGTTGTGGTCTGAAAAATATTATCTACTCTGGAAGGTGAATTCAAGTACCTGAATTCATTTTACAAATGGGTCCAACCTTCTCTTAGGTTACTTTCATCAAAGGAAACATTAATTTGTCAGGCTCTTCCAGGAAGCCCTGTTTCAAACAGCTGATGCAGAAGCACAGAATCAGCTTTAATTGCATGAGGCATTCTTTAAAGATTGCAGGATGGTAAGGGGTTCTTCTGGCCTCTATTGCTCTGGCCTGCAGCCCAAATGCATGACCTCTGTTCTGAATAGGAACTGAAGACCCTCCTGACTTGCCTCTTGCACCCTTCTGCACCCTCTTCCTATACCAAATAACCTCCCTTCCTTTCCTTCCTTAGCCATAAGTTGTCACCCATGGATAACTTTTATGGTTTGGACATAAAATGTCTCCTCAATACTTGTGTTGGATAATGCAGAAATGCTCAGAGTAAAATAATTAGATTATGAGATCTGTGACATAATTGATGAATTAATTCATCAGATAGGTTAATAATTGGAAAGGACTACAGTACTGGATGGCAGGGTGTGGTTATAGGAAGTAGATCACAGGGTCATGCCCTTCAGATTATATATATTGTCCCTGGCTTCCTTCTCTGTCTCCTTCTCTCCTGTCTTCCTTCTCTCCGTCTCTCTCTCTCTCTCTTTCTCTCTCTCTCTCTCTCTGCTTTCTAGCTGACCCTGTGCCCAGATCACGGAGTCAGCTGCCCATGAACTGAGATCTCTGACACTGTGAGCTGAAATGCACATTTTTCCTCCTCTAAATTGTTCTTTTCATGTATTTTGAAAACAGTGACAAAAAACCAACTAACAGGGCTGGGGAGATAGCTCAGTTGGGAGTGCTTGCCTTGCAAGCATAAGGCCCTGGGTTCGATCCCTAGCACCACAAAAAAAGAAAAAAGGAAAGAAAAAGAAAAAAGAAAAAAGAAAAAAAAAAAAAAAAACTAACACAGTGACCCAGGGCTCATACTTTGGACTTTCTCCCTTCATTCTTGTGATATTGTGTCCAATTTCCCTAAACTTCACCTGAAATTCAATAAACTTGGTCATGCATTGAACATTTTGTAAATTCTGTTTCTTGTTTGCTATAAACTTTGAATCTTCAAGCACATTATGGGGAGGGTATACAGAGAAAACAAGAAACAGAATCAGTTCTAATAATTCATGAGAATACAGGAAAAAACTTGAATGTAGCTTGTTCTTGTAAATAGACTGGGTTTATCTATGAGAGTTTGGCTGGAATTGTTATTGTCTCATAATAAATACATAAAATCACAGGTAGATAAACAATTCTTACAGCTTGGAACTCAAGTTTTACCTATAATATACATACATCTTCCTTTGCATTAAGGATATTGAATGGCATGGTATTTTGGTTTGCATCTTTAAAAAACAAAAAAAAAATTGTTTCAAAGGTAATTTTCATATTCATTTCCTAGAGAAAACATAACTAGATGAAAATTTTTCTTTATAGTCATGAGGTATTAGGGATCACAATTTGTGGTTTCTAATCATCTAACAGAAGAAAAAAGTAAACTGCGAGAATCTGGATGAATAATTTATATGATTGATCTAATTTAAATCCCAAATGTGTCCTTTAAGTTGGGTACCCTTTAAGTTGGTGCTGCCTATAATCCCAGCAAGTCAGAAGACTGAGGCAGGAATATCACTAGTTTAAGGCAGACCAGCCTGGGTAACTTAGTGATACTCCGTCTCAAAACAAAAAACGAAAATGGCAGGGGATGTGGCTTAGTGGTACAACACCCTGGGGTTTGATCCCCATTATTACAAAAAAAAAAAAAAACAAACAAAATGTGTCCTTTATTTTTGTATCCCCAGAACCTGGAATAGTGACAGATATTTAGTAGGTGTCTAACAAATGTTTATGTGTTTATATATATATATATATATATATATATATATATATATATCATCGTATTCCAATCCCAACTGTACTGAGTCTATTTATATTAGCATCTAAGCTATAGAAAGATTTTTAAGATCCCGGAATATCTAAAGCTGTAGACTATCTTTATTTTAAGTCTACAACATACTTATTTTAATCAACAATAATTAGAACATACTTCAAGAAGCCAGTGGATCTCCATCAGAAGTGATGATATTGGCTCCAGGGATTATTTAGCAACATCTGGAGATATTTTTGATTGTCACAATAAGATTTGGGGGTTGCTACTAAACCACTAGTGTTTAGAGGCCAGGAATGCTGTAAAACCTTCTACCATACACAGTGCAGTCACCCACAACAAAGAATTATTTGGGCCAATGCAAAAAGTACCAAGTTTGAAAAACTGTGGTCAAAGTCACAGATATTTGAGACCAGCATTTAGCACACAACAGTAATATGTAATGCTGCTTCCTATGCTGAATGCTTTATGTACTAGTCCCTAACTAAAAGGTACATATTCACAGGGTAAAATTTGATAAGGTTTGACATGATGAAATCATCACAGTGAAGATAACAAATATTTTTCATCACTGATTAAAAAGATGTGTATTCTAGTCATTTAGGTACATTTTACATGATTGAACTTTACATTGCTTGTCCTTTTACAATATGGTAGAGACTTTTCATCCTTTTCTAAAAGAAAAAAGAAAGAACTGAATAGTTGTATTGAATAGTTATAAAAGGGGAATTATGTATCTTTTTATAGAGGAAGTAGGCTGCATCAGATATAATCTTTATCCTCTGTAAAACTAGCGATACTATATACCATTTACTCATGTCTGCTTATCTCCTATTTTTGTTTGCTGGGCTGTAGTTTCTTACATCTCATAAAACAAAACTTGGCTTAAAGTGCACTTGTTATAGTCTTAGAGAAAACTTTGGATTCTCAAAAATGCATGCAATGCAAAAGTTGCAAAGAACACATCAAATTATTACTTCTTTTCTGCTTTCTGAATGCTTTAACATTCCTGTACCTTGAGTCAACTGTCCTATCAAAGCTCTATCTTGCAGAGATGTGTGTGGAAACCTTGGAACCTGGAACAAGGTCCAAGTATCTGCTGTTAATTCCCTGTTCATTTGCCTATATGTATAGAAGTTTGTTTCTCTTTGTTATAACTCCTCAGTTTTTCTTTATTTGTGTTTGTTGTTAGAAAGGGTTGTAGTAAAGAATATGATTGGTGGCTTCAACATTTGGGGTTCAATTGCTGGTTCTGACACTTAATAGGACTTGCTCTTGTAAAAGTTTCATAATGTCTTGAAGTCTCACACTTCACATTTGTATATATGGGGACAATATACCAGAGTTCTGATGGTAAGAGAAAAACAAAAAGTACATGCTAAATGCTTAGATTATAACTGGCATGCAGTGATTTTTCAATAGCTGTTGTCATGATGATGGTTATTGATGTTTACCTCTTTATACTGTATCTCTTTTCTATCCCTCCTCTTCATTTTAATATTAAGATAGTTTCCTCTCCAAATGTTTCTGCTCTTCTTTCCTTTCTGTCTACTCCTGGTTGAAGGTTGAAAATTTTAAGTTGATCTTAAAATTTTTTTGATCTCTGACAAGATAGAATTGTAGCAGTTTTAGTTTTTCTTTCAAGCAGAAACATTAATATATTCCACTGATGGAGACTTTTAAGTCATTATCAAATTTTCACCATGATGCAAATACTGTAGAGGCAGAATTTTTACAGAAATGTTGTAATTCTAAAACAAAATAGTTTGATATGTTACTCTTAGTTTTTCTTTTATTCATTTTCAATTTTATTTATTTTTATTTATTTTTTTTACAGACTGCATTTTGATTCATTGTATACAAACAGGGTACAACTTTTCATTTCTCAGACTGCCTGCAACCACCTGCCACTTTCATTTTCAATTTTATTATGTTAAAACTGAAATAAACTAAAAGGTACATATTCACAGGGTAAAATTTGATAAGGTTTGACATGATGAAATCATCACAGTGAAGATAACAAATATTTTTCATCACTGATTAAAATTTCCCCATAAGCCTTTATTATGCTTACTTTTAATCTTATTAGAAGGCCAGGAGTAAGAACTAGATTTAGATTCATACAAGAAGATCTTATTTTTTATCTCAACTGGACATGTATCACTATAATTAAATCATCAAGAAGATAAAGAAATATTTGCTTTTAAAACCCAAGTGAGGATGTAGTTGTGTCAGAATGAGTTCTTGGACTCTGAATTGCACAGTATTTACGCATTAGTTTACTCAACCAATATGCATTAATAGTACAGTAGGTAGTAGTACAATAAAAATATCAAGGATTTGTAAAATCAGATCTATAAAGGAAATTTTCAACCAACCCGATGAGTTAATATAACTTGAAGGAACAAAATAAAATTATTTAGCTAATAGGAGATAGGGAATTTTTGACAATTATGCTATAGTTTCATTGAAAAAATGATTTACATCTTAAAGTTATCAAATACTTTTAAATTTCAATAAGGACATCTTAAGAAATACAAAATTGCCCCCTTAGCATTTAGTGTTTACTTTATAAGGTGTCACTTATTTTACACACCTGTCTCATGTAAGATTCAAAACAACTCTGTTACATGTTTTCCCATATAAGGGAGAAATTGATGATAGCTAGTTGATACATTGGATACCTAAACCTATGGTCATATGATTACAAGCTGGGTCATCACACAACAGCTACTGTCAGTAAAACTGATCTCCTGAGAGATACAGAGAGAGCAACAGAACATATCTTCAGCAAAGTGAACATCTGCCACAACTCAGTTAATAATTAACATGATGAATTAAACTTCTATATAGCAACAAACATAAGTGAAGAGGTAAAAGAGGTAAATATCAAAATATTTAATGAGTCTTTTAGATAATAATATAATGATTTTAAGTTTTTTTCCCTTTTCTTTATTGTTAAGACTTTCTACAACTATTATGTTTTACTTGTCTTAAATTAGTCAGAATAGTTTACGATCCCAAAAAAGTGCCCAATCTCAGAGACTAAACAACATGCAAAGGTATTTCTCTGTCTCACTGCTCTCTAACATGAAGTGGTACAGTGGTTCTGCTCATTATAGTTATTCCAGGACCTCAACCTAGAAACACGTTCTCATTATTATCATGGCATGGGGAAGAAAATGTGACAAATTGATTTGAGTTTTTAAACATTCCCAAAGAAATGATTTAGAAAGAAAATCACATGAAATTGCTTAGCTGCAAAGAAAGTGAGTAAACGTAATTCTGCTGTATCTGAGAACAAAGCAAGACATATTTCGCAAGTGATAGTATTAGGCTTTGGATAAGGAGCCCCCAAAAGCGTCCTGTATTAATGCAGGAATGTCCTGTGGTGAAATGATTGAATTGTGAGAGCTGTACCTTAATCAGTCCATCCTATTTTGAATGGACTGAGTGGCAACTATAGGCAACCATATGCATGACTAGAAGAGGTGGGTAACTGGGGGGCCATGCCTTGGAAGAGTCCATCTTCCCTGCAGCACATTCCTCCCCTTTCTCTCTCTGCTTCTTGGCAGCCATGAAGGGAGCAGCTCTTCTCCTGCATGCCCTTCCACCATGCTCTTCCGCCTTACCCTGGGCCTAGGATAATAGACTTGGCCCACCATGGACAAATCTCTGAAACTATGAGCTCAAAATTAACTTTTTCTTCTTTAAGTTGTTCTTCTCAGGTATTTTTGTCACAGTAATGAAAAGCTAACACAAATACCAATAAGTACAAAACCTAATACATTTTAAATGTTTCAAAATACACTATATACATTTAAAAGATTTAACATAAATCTGACCAAAATGCCAACAGTGGTTTTTTTTTGTAGAAATAGAAAAATCCATCTTGACATTCATATG
This sequence comes from Sciurus vulgaris, assembly GCF_902686455.1. Classification (NCBI taxonomy): domain Eukaryota; kingdom Metazoa; phylum Chordata; class Mammalia; order Rodentia; family Sciuridae; genus Sciurus; species Sciurus vulgaris. The sequence continues at coordinate 62,723,529 of NC_136467.1, forward strand.
GAATCTCAAGAAACCCTGAAAAACCAAAACAATCTTGAAAATGAAAAATAAGTTGGAGATCTCATGGTTTCTAATTTCAAAACTCATTACAAAGCTACAGTAAATGATATTGGCATTAATCTGCTACTGGCATAAAGACAAACATGCAGCCCAAGAGAACAGAATGAAGAGCTCAGAAAAAGGTATAGTGGCACATGCCTGTAATCCTACTCATTCAGGTGTTGAGGCAGGAGGATAGCAAGTTTGAGGCCAGCCTCTGCAACTCAGGGAAGAATTAAGCAAGATTCTGTCACAAATTAAAAGGTAAAAAGTGCTAGGGATGTAGTTTGGTGGTAAGGTTCCCTGGGTTAAATCCTTATTATGAAAAGAAGGAAAGAAAAAAAGAAAGAAGGAGGAAAGAAAGGAAGAGCGGGAAGGAGGGAGGAAGGGAGGAAGTAAAAAGAAAAGAACAAAAGAAAATCCTGAGGAAAAAAGAAACTCTCACATACATGGTCAGATGATTTTCAAAAAGTATGCCAAGACTTTTAAATATAAAAGGGATAGATTTTTCAACAAATAGAGTTGTGAAAACTGGATATCTATCTACAAAAAAATGAAGTTGGCCTCCTACATTTTACTGTATACAAAATTTACTCAAAAGAGATGAAAGACGCCAATGTTAAGACCTAAAACTATAAAACTCTTACAAGAAAATATAGAGGAAAATCTTTCTGACATTGGTTTGGCAATAATTTCTTGGATATGATCAAAAGCAAACACAAATAAAATAGAAATAAATTTCACCACAAAATTTTAAAAATTACATTAAATGATACAATCAACAGAACAAATGGCAAACCACAGAATAGGAGAAATTATTCGCAAATAGTGTATCTGATAAGGTGTTAAAATTCCAAATATATAAAGAACTCCAACCACTCAATAACAACAACAACAAAAATAAAAAAAAAAAAAACACATAAAGTCTTGCCAAAGTTTATAATGGACATTTCTCTAAAGATAGTATACAATTATCCAATAAGCATATGGAAAGATGTTCAACATAATTCAACATAAGGGAAATCAAGTCCACAATGAGACATCCCCTTACATCCATCAGGATGACTACTATCAAAAAAATAAAATAACAAGTGTTGGCCAGGATGTGGATAAAATAAAACTTTTGCATACTCTCTGTGGGAATGTAAAATGCATATCCACAGTGTAAAACAGTATGATAATTTCACAAAATATTAAACTATATAATCTAGAAATTATGCTTCTAGGAAATAACCAAAAAAATTATTGAGAAGAGGGTCTCAAAGAAATATTTGTACACCTATGTTCCTGGCAACCTTATTTACAATAGCCAAAGGTAGAAGAAATTCAATTGTTCATAGATGGATGAATGAATAGACAAAACATGATGAATACAATTGAATGGTATTTAGCTTTAAAATTAAGGAAATTCTGACAGCAGTTACAAAATAAATAAACTTTGAAGATATTATTTTAGATGAAATAAGCCAATCACAAAAATACAAATACCATATGATTTATGTGCATAGAAACATAAACTAAAATGATGGTTTCCAGGGCTAGGAAGTGAGGAAAAAGGGGGAATTTTTAATGGGTTTTAGTTTTTCAAGATGTAAAAGTTCTAGAGATTTGTTGCACTATGATGTGAATATACTTACTGCCACATTACTGAAATGTACATGTAAAAGGGTTTAAACTGGTGAATTTAGTTATGTGTCCCTGTCACAAATTTTTAAAAAATCCAAGTACAATATTATGGTGTTGCTGTACATGTTTGAAGACAAAAACAACTATATTTTGTCTCTCTTGAAACTAATCATGAACAGACTTACAAATAATGTTGTCAGTCTTAAGAAGTCTTTTGAAGCCCATAAAATGTTACTGAGGAAAATGCATACACTAATATGTAAACAATACCACAGAAGATCACTGTGTTTGTAAAATGACTTAGCTTTACTCTTTCATAGAGATAGTGAGAGAGAGTGAGTGAAAGAGAGACTTTCAAAAATTATTGTTCAATGGCAGAGAAAACCAGCCTGTGTGAATATTTTTTGATCTTCACTGTAGGCTGAAGGTGCTTTGTCAATAGTATAAAAGCTAAGGCCTGGGTGGTGTTTGAAAGCCCTTGCTATGTATCTTCTTTTAACACATAAATACTACAAGTATCTCCACAACATTATGTCTTAACATATAGCAGCCAATGTTTTATTTTAGATTTATAAAGCTACATTTAAAGACTATGTTTTAAACAGTGATCCAGTCCCTTGCCTGAGTTTCTAAAAGCATCTGATGGTTATTTTTTTTAATTGCATCATTTGTAATTTTTGTTCTCTCAGTATGCCAATAAGATAGCTCTCTGACCTTCAGTCATATTTTAGGAAAGAGAATTATAGCTTGTCATTTCTTATTGTGTAATTAATAGGGTAATTAACAAGTTGTATTAAGATTTCAAGGGCTGACTTAATTTTCTTTTTTAATGCCAACCCAATTATTTCAATTGGATGAAAAGTTCATTGTGAAATGGAACGGGAGATTTGTTAAAATGCTTAATTAACAAATCAGAATCATTACCCACACAAATAGTACTTCTTGCAAAATTCTTTAAAAGTAAAACTGTGTAAATTTTTTTATGAAATACAGAACATTAAATCAGTCTCAGAGTAATCTAAACATTTCACATCTACATTTGATAATTTTTGTTGTTCTTACCTTGGAATGTACTTCCCTATTAAAGCTAATGCAAAACTGTTTAAAACACTCTCAGGACAAGAATATTTAGTGGAATTCAAAATTACTTAGTATAAAAGACAACTGAAATAAGTATTTTAAAAAATGTTTAATAATTTTATCAGTGTTAAATCACTGAAGAAACTTTTAAGTTAGCTTGAAAATTTTAAATTGGTTTCACAAATGATGCCTTGCCTTTGTTTATTATTATTAATATTAATTGATATAATATTAATTATTTTTCAAAATATGAAAAAATGTTTATCAATCAAGATTGGATAGCTCAGTGTTTTTTTTTTTATTATTTAAACAAATGGGATACATGTTTCTCTATTTGTACATGGAGTCAAGGCATACCATTTGTGTAATCATAAATTTACATAGGGCAATGTTGTTTGATTCATTCCGTTATTTTTTTCCCTTCCCCCCACCCCTCCCACCCCTCCCACCCCTCTTTTCCCTCTATACAGTCCTTCCTTCCTCCATTCTTACCACCCTCCTTATCCCTAACCCTAAATCTAACCCTAACCCTAACGCTAACCCCTCCTACCCCCCATTATATGTCCTCATCCGCTTATCAGCGAGATCATTGGTCCTTTAGTTTTTTGAGATTGGCTTATCTCACTTAGCATGATATTCTCCAATTTCATCCATTTGCCTGCAAATGCCATAATTTTATCATTCTTCATGGCGGAGTAATATTCAATTGTATATATATGCCACAGTTACTTTATCCATTCATCAACTGAAGGGCATCTAGGTTGGTTCCACAATCTGGCTATGGTGAATTGAGCAGCTATGAACATTTATGTGGCTGTATCTCTGTAGTATGCTGATTTTAAGTCCTTTGGGTATAGGCCGAGGACTGGGATAGCTGGGTCAAATGGTGGTTCCATTCCAAGCTTTCTGAGGATTCTCCATACTGCTTTCCAGAGTGGCTACACTAATTTGCAACCCCACCAACAATGTATGAGTGTACCTTTTTCCCCACATCCTCTCCAACACCTATTGTTGCTTGGGTTCTTGATAATCACCATTCTAATTGGGGTGAGATGGAATCCTAGGGTAGTTTTGATTTGCATTTCTCTTATTACTAGAGATGTTGAACATTTTTTCATATATCTGTTGATTGCTTGTACATCTTCTTCTGTGAAGTGTCTGTTCATTTCCTTAGCCCATTTGTTGATTGGATTATTTGTATTCTTGGTGTAGAGTTTTTTGAGTTCTTTATGGATTCTGGAAATTAGAACTCTATCTGAAGTATGAGTGGCAAAGATTTTCTTCCACTCTGTAGGCTCTCTCCTCACATTACTGATAGTTTCCTTTGCTGAGAGAAAGCTTTTTAGTTTGAATCTATCCCAGTTGTTGATTCTTGCTTTTATTTCTTGTACTATCCGAGTCCTGTTAAGGAAGTCTGATCCTAATGGTTACTACACTAAAGACATCATGATCATATGAGAACTGATTGAAAAAAAATTACCAGGTCACACCCTACTAAACCAGAAACTGGAAGTAAGACCAAAAACCAGTGTTTTAACAAGACACTGAAGTCCAAAAACTACTAGACTAGTTTATGCTGTGAGTAAAAACCACCCTATCCCACCCACTCAGAGTCTGAAAGAACAAGGTCTGCTGTAGCTCTAGACATTTCTCCAAGACAGAAATATTCAATATTTTGTCTCAACAACTTAGGATGCTTCAAATGTGTAGCATAATTGCTATGCCCAAGGATGAGTGGGCTAGAGAAATAAGTTAATAAGATTCCAGCAACTAAATGCTTCCATCTGGAAGTGAGCAACACCATTGACTGCATTTCACCAACTGGTTGTAGGGAACTACAACCCACTGAGAGCAAGACGTAGAGATAACCAGATATTGGTAAACAATAGCAATGCTTATCACCATTAGCTATTTCCTATTATAAATACAAGCCCCTATGTATACTCCAAGAGTTACCTTATCATAGAGCTTGTCCTAGGAATCTCTAGTTTTAACAATAACCCAGGCAATCCCATTACCTGGTACCAATTAAATTTAAGAAATATTGATTTGGGTTCTAATTTTAGTTTATGGTAAATAATAAATTTAATTTTTTCAAAAGGAAGACTGTGGGTTTACAGAAACACAATTATTTATGAATAGTAAAATAAGAACTTTGGTTATGATATGAGGCCAAGGACAGGTGCATTTTAGGCTTTCATTTTTATTAACTTTTATCAGTTAGGATTCTGATTATAACAAGATAGATCTGATATTTGTTTAATGCATTCATGTTAAAAATTCATTTCATAAATCCTTTTTTAATCATTAAAATACTACCCAGTGGACACTGTGCCACCTGCACAACTCAGTAGAAAAAAAAAATAAATGATTCTATTAAAAATGGGCTAGTGATTTGAGTAGACATTTCTCAGAAAAAGAGACAGGCAAATGACAATGTGTATTTGAAAAATGCTCACCCTCATTAATCATCAGGGAAGTGCAAATCAAAACCACCAACCACAATGAGATGCCATGTCACTCTAATTAGAATGGCTACCATCAAAAATACAACATATAACAAATGCTGGTGAAGATGGAGATACAGGAGAACTTTTATATACACTGTTGTTGGGAATGTAAATTAGTGTAGCTATGATGGAAAACAATATGTAGGTTCCTCAGAAAACTAAAAATAGAATTATTATGTAATCTAGCAATCTCACAACTGGATTATATCTAAAGGAAGGAAATAATATGTTAAAGACATACCTACACTTCCATATTTATTGCAGCACTATGTACAATAGCCAAGAAACAGATTTTTTTAACATACATATTCATCCACAGAATAATTGATTAAGAATGTGTTATATTTACACAGTGGAATATAATTTAGCCATGAAAATGAATGAACTCCTGTCATTTGTGACATGGATAAAGCTGGAGGATATTGTTAAGTGACATAAGCCATGTACAGAAATATCACATGATCTCACCTACAAGTGGAAGCTAATAAAGTTGATCCCATAGAAATATAAAGTAAATAGTTATGATCAGAGACTGGGAAGGATAAGGGAGCAAAAGATAGGGAGAAGTGGTTAACCAGTACAAAATTAAATGTAGATGGGAAGAATAAATTCTATTGTAATGAACAGCAGAGTAGGATAACTTATAGGTGAAAATATTTTATTGTATATTTTAAAGGAGTTAGAAGAAAGTATTTTGAATTACAAGGACATTTATTATATGTTTCAAAATTTCTAGAAGATTCTGATTGTTCTCATCACAAAGAAATGATACATATTTTAGGTGGTAGAAATATTAATTATCATAATTTGATTATTACCATTGTATACACATATTGAAATATCACATAGTCCACCATAAATATATATAATTATTGTGTATCTGTTAAGTTTAAAAAAAAATTTGGAAGAATTCTGAAAAATGATGGACAATTAACCTGCCTGGAATTTTGGTTTTAATTTTTTCTCACCTTCTCAACATTTCCAATCTTAGATTTTTTTTACTTTATTATGCTTTTTATATATTATATTTAAAACAAGATATACTTTTACAAAGTTCAATAACAAACATTAGGTCTCAGGAAACAAAAATACTCTTAGAAAGACATTAAACTAATTCACCACAAGATTTTAATTAACATGGATTTTTTAAAAAGTGTTTCCGATACACAATTATTTTTGCTCAATTGTCCAGTAAATCTATTATACCTTGTAGAAACGGATAAATAGCAGATTTATTTCTTTTCTTCCTTACCTAAAATGTTATTGCAATTAAAAGTGAATATTATCAAATTTTTAGGGGTTAGTGTTGTAGAACACAATCATTACTAATGTAACATACAAATGAACCTTGATATGAACAAGTCAAGCTACTTTGAAAGAAATGACATTACTCTTTGTAAGATAATAATGGAACATATACAGATGTAAGCATTGACCTACACATACATGATTAGAAAAATGAATGACACAAAATTACCCTCAGTTTTTGGATGTTTTCAAAATTCTTCTTCTAAAGTAAAAATATACTCTTTTTCCTTGAAATTCTCAATCTCCTTCCTCCTTGATTATTTTTTTCCTTCTTGATTTTGTCTCAATTACTCTTTCTTCAGTGGTTTTTCTCAATTCATTATAATTAGTTAAAATGTCATCTTCTAAGTATTGTCTCTTCTGACAAACCCTCTAAATTTTATAATATTTTGCCCATTGACTGTCTATACACCTCTCCTGCTTAATTTTTCTCCTTAATATTTATCCCATTGGAAATTAGCAAATACACACAGTATTTTGCTATTGTTTATCACCCTGTATTAGAACATAACTTCATAAAGTGAATAATTTTTGTATATCTTGTCATTCTTTTATCTCCAAGTACCAAGAACAAAATAATACCAACACATAATAAGTACTTGACGAATATTTGTGGAGTAAAAATATATAAAGAATAAATAAATCATAACTTTCCTATGTACATATGTGAATACACTACAGTGAATCTCACCATCTTGTACATCCATAAGTATGGGTAAATGGCAGAAAGATCAACAGAGGAAAGGGAGCAGGGGATGAAAGAGGAAAGGAGAAGAAGCGGTACTGGAGTCTGAATCAGAACAAGATATATTCCATTACTGTATAATTATGTAAAAATGGATTCTATTGTCATGTTTAACTACAGAGAGCCAATAAAGATGATTAGGATGAAAGGGAAAGAACACATAAATAATTTATACTATATTTAGAGATCCCATGTTAAGCAAAACATCATTGCTGCTAAATAGTTTATGTGAGTATGCTGAAAATAAAATTTACTACGATGTATAAGTGTTCCTTTCTTTCCACAACCTCAACAGCATTTATTATTGTTTGTGTTCTTGGTCATTGCTATTCTGACTACAGACTTAGCATGACCACTCTAGAAAGCAGTTTTGAGATTCCTCAAAAAACTAGGGATGGAACCACCATATGAACCAGCTATCTGCACCCCAAACACCCCCAGAGGACTTTCCCAAATGACCTAACATCAGCATAATACAGTGACACAGTCACATCAAGGTTTATAGCAGCACAATTCACAATAACTTAATTATGGAATCGACCCAGATGTCAGTCAATAGACGAATGGATTAAGAAATCGTGGTATATTTATACAATAGCATTCTACTCAGTCATTAAAAAAATGAAATTATGGCACTTGCTGGTAAATGGATGGAAATGGAGAATATCATGCTAAGTAAAACAAGACAAACTCAGAAACCCAAAGGTCAAATGTTTTCTGTCATATGTGGAAGCTAGAGTAAAATAAAGGAAATGGGGAGAAAAGGACAGGATAACATAAAGACCCAATCGAATACAAATTAATAGAGGAGCATAAGGAAGTCTGTTAGAGGAAGGAGAATTGGAGTCAGGGAGAACAGGAGGTCAAAGAGGGAGGAAATGAGTAGGGGATCATGATCTGAAATTGATTTCTGTGCATGTATGGATGTCGGGATGAACCCAACTCCAATGTCTGTTTTAGTCAGCTTTCACTGCTGAGACTAAAAGACCTGACCAGAACAATTGTAGAGAAGAAAAAGTGTATTCAGGGGCTCATGGTTTCAGAGGTCTCAAGTCTATAGACATCAGGCTCCATTCCTCAGGGTTCAAAGTGAGACAAAACATCATGGCAGAAGGATGTGGCAGAAGGAATCAGTTCACATCATGATCAGAAAGCAGAGAAAGACTCTACTCTCCAGTTACAAAATAGATACCACAGGGACCCATTTCTTCCAGGCACACTCTACCTGCCTTCAGTTACCACTCAGATAATCTGATCAGGGGATTAATTTACTGACTGTGTTAAGACTCTTATAACCTGATTATTTCTACTCTAAACCTTCTTGCACTGTCTCACGCATGAGCTTTTGGGGGACATCTCATGTGGAAACCACAACAATGTATAGTCATAAGGTGCTAATAAAACAAATTGAAAAAAATAAAAAAGACTACAGAAATTATGAAGACCTATTTATCAACCAAAGTAAATCTGTACCATACCAAGCATAGGGTATTAACTCACATGGGTCAGGGAGGTGGTACTTCACAAGACTATTTTGAGGTATATCTTGAAGGTGATGAATAGGCTATCAAATGGCAAGGGCATATTAGGCAGAGAGAACTGTTAGTGCATAGCAGAGATTGACAAAGCAGAGCATGGTTGGTAGGGGAGAGTGACAATTGTACAAGGAGAACCATAATATAAGTGCAAAGACAAGAAATATCAGTGAAGTAAAATCAGAGGCTTAAGAAGGCCAATGATGAAGGACAGGCATATCATGCTGAGATCAGAGCTCATCCTTCCAAGAAATGAGGAACAACTGAACAGCTCGAAGTCCATCAGACTTATTTTTAAAAGACCATTTTGACTATGCCAGATACATTAGCTCAAATAGGGCAGCACACAGGACATGATTCTGGTATAAAGGAGAAGGATATTAACTGAGACAGGCAGTGGGGATGAAGGAGAGGAATAAATTTAAGAAATGTCAGGTAAAACTGGGAACTATTAGTGATCAACTGAAAATGGGAGATTAGAGACAGAGACCTTGAATGACCACCAGCAATCAGGTTGAGACAACCAGATAAAGAGGGAAATTCAAGGGAAAAAGCAACTTTGCATGCAAAGATAATATGTTAGGTTTTCGTCATGTTGGGGCAGATGTGTCTATCAAGGTGATTGATGGGTGGCAGGAGATGAGCAGGGAGATCTAAAAAGAGCTGAAGATGTAGATTGTTGAGCCTATAGCATACAGGCAGAAGGAGGCAAGAGTCAGATGAAAGGTTCTATGGAGGATAAGGTAAACAGATAAGAAAACAAGAAGACTTGGAATAAACCCTCCAACAACATAAGCACTTACAAAACAAGAAAAAAGAAAAGAGTTTAAGAGTATGAAGATGGAATAAATGACTGAAAAGGAGATAACAAGGAGAGAATAATGGCACAGTGTGCAAAGCTGGAGAATTTTGCTCTTTCTTGAAGAGAGAAGCAGTCACTTTAAAGAAATCATTTGAATACTTTCCTTCCCTCTATGCTACCTAAAGAGGCAAGTGGACAAGAACAAGAAAGGCTGGTAGGGAAGCACTCACCAAGATGCTCGCATCAATATGTTTAAATCAGGAAAATCTAAATTGAGAACTGGCAGTTTCTGAACACCCACATGGGAATTACTCCCATTTGATGTAATATTTTTATCATGCAAAACAGGCAGATATTACTGATCAGTGAGATTTTTGGTAAAAAACATACAGAAAATCTCTTTATATTTCTTTCAATCAAGACATGTATTTATTGCAATCCTGCAGAAATATGGCTTGTAGGATTAATATGAATTAGACATTTATTTTTTACTTTATGTTTTGTCATATATTTTAAAGATTGAAAAACTTGGAGAAAGAATTAATTTTATGATTACATTAAAGATAGTAAATATCATATAACCAGAACATAATAAATAATACTCTAAATAATTTTATGCCTGTTTAAATAGGAGCAAAGACACCAAGTTTGAACATAACCAACTTTGCAGAAACACTAGTACACTGAGCTATGTAATCAACTATATCCAAATAATTAGGTTTAAATTGTAATTGCTAATTGTATTTGCATTTGAAATTAGAGAATACAGCACTTGAAGCTTTATACTTAAAGTGTACAACATATAATCATCTTAGATTCAAATTACCCCACTCCCTAAAATAAAATTGAAATTATTTGGTTCTATCTTTTACAATACAAAAAATGTTACTTTATTCAAAATTAGTGTCTTCCAGGAATATATATTTTCAAATTAACTTACACTATTGAATTCTTTTATTTTATCCTACTTAAATGTAGATTCGAGATAAAGTAAAATATAGTCTTTGCTATTAGTTGACTTTTCAATTCATTAAACCAAATTTAAAAGCACACACAGATGTGTCTAAAACAGTTATAAATACACTTTACCCCAATTAGTAAACTTGCTAAAAAAAGTCACCAGTGAATATTTCATACATATTTCAAATTTAATTTGCTAAGAACCAGAGTTAACATGTCCTCTTCCAAGTCCCTTTACTTGCTTTCTTCTTTTTAGGTAAATGTGCCACTAATCAGTATTTAAGAAGGCATTCTGAAGTTGATTGCACAGGAGCAAAACCCAGAATTCCACATTCTTATTATATACCCTTGACCAAATCACTGCATCTAAATGTTCTCATATTTAAAAAGTTGGGTTAATAACAATGACTTTGTAATAGATTATAGTAAAGAGTAGATGGCACATAGGATATGGCATTTGCATTTCTGCAAGTTTTAAGCTTCTACTATGTGTGTTCTGTGAGATATTTTATATATTTCATAAATTTTGTCAACAGTCCTGTGAAGTACATGTTGTCCTCAGCTTTGAAATGCCTCAACTCAGGCACCTAGAAGTCAAGTATCTTGATGAAAATTACACAACAGGCCCAGGATTTTAATCTAGAAGGTTATGACACCAAAAAAAACATGGTAACCACATGAGTGCAATACTGGTGGACATCTCCTATTTCTCTTTCTGGGTTTCTGGAAAATAATGGATAGGTGGGTTCATGTCCATCTTTGAGGCACTCAATCATGATTTAGAAAGCAAGGCCACACCACACAAACACCACTGATATTTCTATAGCCCTGTGGAACCCAGGGCAGGAGAATGGATCCAGAAAAGCCAGAATAGCAAGTCACAAGCTCTGGATGATCTCTCTTCTGCTATCCTTATGTAAATTCTCCCTCATCATATCCCATCTTCCTTGTTTCTGATTCCATCATTAGGAAATGCTTGCAATTCCGTAATAAGCTGTCCCCCTCAGACATTCTCACATTTGAACATACTGCTCCCATCCACTTCTCCAATTGAAACATTTCTACCCATCCTCCATAACAACTTCATAATAATGACGTTCTCCAAAAGTCTCTTCTGTCCTTTGCAGGTAGCACTAAGCCCTTCCTTTTGTTTTTGTTTTTGTTTTTGTTTTGGTCTGAGAGTTTGAACCCAGTGCTGTATCTCTAGCACCCCTTTTAAAAATTACTGTAAGACAGGGTCTCCCCAAGTTGCTTAGAGCCTTATCAAGTTGCTGAGGCTGACCACGAACTCTTGATCCTCCTACCTCAGCCTCCCAAGCCACTGGGATTACAGATGTGTGCCACTACACCTGACTAACACTTCCTCTCTTGAACTGCCACAATATTGTTTTCTTGAGTCTCTACGTACTTACTATGCTATAATCATGCTATTATCACTTGTCACTCTCTCCCTCTCACTCAACTCTGAGCCTGTGAAGACAAAAGTTTCTCCATAATCAAGTCCCCTCTAAGTAGCTCCTGTCACATAAAAGAAAATGGATGAATGATTGTTCAAATAAGTACATACATGTTTAATTATAGTTTTTATGATTCAGATATGAGGTTCATATCTGGAAAGTTCATATGTGAGATAATGCAAAAATGCTCATAGATGATTTAATTAGGTTGTGAGAGCTATAACCCTAATCAGTGGATTGATCCATTTGATGGATTAATAATTTGGCAGGACTACTTACTGGGTGGTGACTATAGGCACATAGGATATGGCTGGAATAAGGTCACGGGGAGTATGCCTTTAGGGTTTATATTTTGTCCCTGACTACTGGAGCATTCTCGTGTTCTCTCTCTCTCTCTCTCTCTCTCTCTCTCTCTCTCTCTCTCTCTCTCTCTCTCTCTCTCTCTCTCTCTCTCTCTCTCTCCATCCTGGCTCTCATGAATGGAGCAGCTTTCCTCCAGCTCACCTTCCTGTCTCATCTGGGGCCAAGAGCTATGAAGTCAGTCCCACCTTAGACAGAAGCTCTAAAACCAGGAGTCAAAATAAACTCTTCCTCCCTTAAGTTGCTCTTGTCAGATATACTGGTCACAGTACTGCAAAACTGACTAACATATAGTTGAAATTGAACATAAACACATCTCATTCTAGCTTGCTTATGTGATTTTCAAAATTATAGAAGCAATTATCTCCACCTGAAAATTATTGTTAAATCTATTTACTCAATGGCAAGTATTTAAAAATCTACCTAATTGAATTTGACTTTGGGCAGATTACTGAACTCATTGGAATTTCCTTGTCTAAACATTGATATAATAAGATCTTCATGTCTTCATTCCTTAAATATTTATTGAAGTACTTCTACAACCCAGGCAATATTTTAGCCACTGGTAATATTACTGAACTGTGTGAGGTCTTATTCTGCTCACATGTTGCTCTGATCTCATGGAAGATTCAGTCAAGAAAAGCAATTCATTGTGAAATGTGTTCTCATGGGAAGTGTCATGGGTGTTAATGTGGTACAATGGGACATGCTGGGCAACACCTGTTCCAGAATTGGGAACAGGAGTCAGGGAAGCCTTTCTTCATGACATTAAAGTCAAATGGTATGTATGAGTGTGTAAGTGTAAATGCACACATGCACATGTGTGCAATTAGGGTTAGGAAGAATGGGGACAGGATAAGTGCTTTCCAGGTTTAAAAAAAAAAAAAAAAAACAGCACTTAGCACTTGCAAAAAGCTTAATTGTTCAATTTAAGAGAATTAAGTGGGATTTGTACACTCAAAAGTTATTGGAGAGTTACAGGGACTAGATCAGTTATAGGCTTCTTAAAGTGTTTTGATGTTATTTTTAGAGCAATGAGAAGCTAATAAAGGAGGAATTGATACGAATTGCATTTTTTTAAAAGTGCAGTGTAGAGATCAGATTATTGAGATGCAGAATTGAAATGGAGAATACAATTAGAAGGTAGTTAGTCATAATACATGAGAGATGATGCTGATTTTGATCTAAGAAGTGGTAGAGTGTGGAAGCAAAAGCAAATCAAAAAGGTTCAGAACTGACAACCAGCAGAACTTGATTGTAAAGTCCAAGTGAAGAAGAAATCAGAGAAAAAAAAATTTTCTATCTCAGTCTGTGTGATCAGGAGAGTCAGTCACAGGAGGAGGCAGGCATGATGGGGTGATAACCTGTTTCCTGTTGGACTTGAGAATTTCTTTGAAGATTAAGTGAAATAATTTATGTGACAGGAACTACCACAAGGCCTAATGCATTCTTGCTCATTTCTGTAGTCGTTTTCATTCCCTTCTACTCTTTTCCAGCATTGTTCCTTTCACTTACTAATACAACTGGCAATAGAATCCCAGACTTTTTCTTACCATCCTCCATTTCTTTGTTAATGAACTACTGATCTATAAACAAAGATGAAACACAGACTTTAAAGCAAATATTCACAACTTATTCCTGAATTACTTACAAGCTGACAGCTATCCAACTTATTTTTAGTTTATATTTAAAATGAATCATATGTTCCAAAGTGACTGACAGAAACACAGCTTTGTTTCTGAAGCCAATTCCTTTCCATCATTTTTGGACATCATTCAGAGCTATAACAGACTTTCATGGTGTTTAAAAGCATTCATCCACGACAACAACAAATGCTAATTATCATAAAAAATAAATAGCTCCTGTTAACATCAGTTTAAGAATTTCTCCTGCTCTTGCAGGATATTTCATCTATCCTCCCATCTGTTTTGGGGGAGGGAACAAAGACTGGATGAAAGTATGATTATCATGTATCAAAGTAGACAACAAAACAAAAGAGAAATGAATATAAATGGGAGGAATAGCATACATAATAAATAAATCTGAATAGGGAAAAAGGAAAATAGAAATAAAAAAGACACATGTGGGTCCTGCAGTAAAGAATTGATATATAAGTCCATAATATAGTCAATACCATTTATCTTGCTGGGTAGGGGGCTACCCATTTCAATTCACAAGGCTAGTTGTAAACAGATCTCTTCCCAAGTCATCAAATAATAATCATGTTCTCCTGTGAAATTTATAATTTCTTTTTTAAGATTCCATCATTAAAATTCTTTCTTGAGAGTTTTAAATATAAAAAGGACATTCGACTTATACATATTACTGAACATATTTTAAAGGGACTTTTCTGCCTGTCTTAAAGTTAGTTGTATCACATAAAATAATCAAGAACATACAGATTCTCAAAAGTGCTTTCAATGAAAAGAAAAGAATGGCCATTTATGAATTCAATTTTCTCATTAAGAATAATTATAAAATCATAAATAACAATATGTCCTTAAATGTGAATTAGAAACAAAGGCAGGGGCTTTACTTCTTGTACTGGCATGTAATCCTATCTGTAACTGCCCTTGGTCTATAGCAGGTACTTAATCAATATTTGTTGAATTAAATGTTGCATGAAATGGAACATTAATAAATATTTCCCCAGGAGGGTTTTTAAGGCATACTTATTCTGCAAATAATTCTGTAATGACTCTAAATTGGCATTAATATTCAAATAATTGAAGACCTTTGAAATCTCCAAATATCTTCATCACCTTCTCAAAGCAATGGAAGGGACAAAGCTTCTTTAAATAGCAACTTACCTTATTTTAATAAATTTAATCTGAGGTTAGGATGACAATAAATGTAGGCAGGTATAGTTAACTATATATTTTTCTGTTTAAACTTGCCAAACTATTTTCAGCCCAACAAACACTTTTAAAAAATATTTTCATTTTTCAAGCTCTGTAACTCCCTATTCTCTTTAGAGAATTCCTATTTGCCAATTTGCATTTATTGATATTCTTAGGAAAAGAACAAATTTCTGTAAATACCTCAGTATACTCCATATGTAAACTAAGTGTGTTCCTGGCATACTTGGGAAGAATTTAAATTCAAATAATTTATATTTTGATATATTTAAGAAGGTAGAGTGAAGGGTCCTAAAATAACCATATTTTACATTCTAATTTAAAGAGCACATAGGCAAAATATTGAAAAACAGCATAATATTTATTCAAGTATTGCTCTACTGTAAGAAAAATAGTTCCTTCAACAATATACCTGCCAACAAATATTAGAAGTTTATTTTTACTATTTATTTGCTTACATTTCTCTGAGACTTTTTCTTTCAATGCTGCTGGATGATATGATCCTAGGGCCTCTTGCTTACTAGGCAAATACTCTACTGACCTGCATCCTCAGCCTAAGACTTGTTTCTAGTTAACAATTGAAAGTAATCATTTATACACAAAATACTAACATACATAAAAACAAGAAATCATGCACAACCTCCAGGGTTAATGAGTAACTACTCATTAAAATATTCTTTTTAAGACACTGCAATAAATATCACCTGTAAATTCTATTCTCTGAGTCCCTAAATGGTGTCTATGCAAAAGCAGTTCCAAAAACTTGTATTTCAATAGTTATTATGTTGTTTCACAGTGGAGAAATATTATTACATCTCAACCAATTGTATTACCTTTCACGTGCATTATTTGCATGTAAACAGATAAAAAATTGATGCAAACTATGAGTTTCTTGACAAGTTCATTGATAGCTGCAGAAAATTATCCTCAACCTATCAGAAATATTCTTGTATAAGCATTCAATATTATATTCATACTATCTCTAAACTGTATCCAATTTATAGTTCAAGTTAGTTGACCCTCCAAGGGAAAAAAAAACTGCTTATTTTACAAACATAGAAAAAGTCTTGTGATTTTGCTGTTATCTATATGCATGAAATAGGATTGATATCTGGTTCCAAATATCTTCCTCCTTTTAATTTTTTTAAATGAAAAAATAAACAAAAACCCACACAGAAACCAAGAACTCAGAATCCAGAGTAGGCTTCAAAAAAGATTATATATTTAAAGCATAGCCCCAAAGACTACTAATTTTTCTTACCAGTGCTGTCATCATATACAACTGTAACGGTTTTCCACTTGAAAAACTGCACCAAGTCTAAAATGGCACGGCTGAGCGAAGAGAAGTCTGGGTAGAGGCTGACGTAAAAGGAATCTTTGTTGTCTGACACTTGGTGCTTCCATCGGGTCTGTATGTGAGGAACCCCCAAAGCATTGCAGATGGACTGTACTGCATTTGCTGAAGAGCTGTGTGAAGGCCCAAAGATGGCAGCCACGCCAAGAGACAGTTGATCACAGGCTACAGAGGAGATAGAAGTCTGTTAATAAAGAGAGGAGAGATGCCAGTGTGCCAGCAGATACCACATTATTATTAAAACCCAAAGGTATCATCCTGAATAAAGATTTTTTTCCTTTAATATAATATTTGCATTTCACTACCTTTGTATTTTGTCTGTCTCTAAACATTTTTAGTTTGTTACAAGAGCATTAATTCACTCAGATGCAGCTTTATGTTCAAGTAATTCTATAATGTTGGGGAGGGAGAGAGGGAAGGACACAGAAGAGGAATATCCATAGGTTTTTAAATTTCATGTTCATTTTGAAAGAATGATTTTTGTTAGGAAGGTAGAAAAATAATGTTGCTTCCAAATGCCCTGGTCACTTTCTAATTTCAAATTCTTAATAAACAGCCAGTCATTTGGTCCTTCTTCTGACTGAATTAGCTATGGCAAAGTACAGTTAAACATTTATATATTTCTAATGACACAAATCAAGTTATGCATACAACCAGTCATATAAACCTGCTATGGCTCTTGGAGGATGATTTCATATGAATTTAACTCATTGAGTAGAAGAGCACCAAAATCACTAGATAAGTATTCATTTTATATACTTTTTGGATACTAAAATGTCTTTTATACTGTTCTAAAATACTTTTTAAAGTTAGCTTTTCCTCACAGGAAATTTCACTTGTATGAATAATAACTGTAGTAATTAAAAGGCATAAACAAACTAGAGCATATTCAGGGTTTGGACTTAAAATTTATAAGGCACACTGAAGCAATAGTTTTGGGCCTAAAAAGTGAATAATTATTAGAATCATGAAAATCATCTTTAAATATTTGAAGACCTGGGAGCTGGGGTTGTAACTCAGTGGTAGAGTGCTTGCCTAGCATGTGTGAGGTACTGGGTTTGATCCTGAGCACCACATAAAAATAAATAAATAAAATAAAGGCATTGTGTCCATCTACAACTAAAAAATATATATTTATAAAACTATAACTAAAAAAAAAATATTTGAAGACCTGGACTGTGAAATAAGCTTAAGCTTGTGTTATTTAACTGGCAAAGAAGAAGTAGGGCAAATATTTAAAAACTTCTCACGAATTAATATATGATGTGGGAAATGTTCAAACATGGAATACTTTGTCCAAGAGGAAATTATGCCCATCACTGTAAAGATTTAAACAGAACTGAGGACTTCTATTGGGATTTAGACTAAAATTAGATGTTCAGACACAATTCTTTCAAAACGGATTGTGAATTTTTCTGACATTTTCTTTCAGAATTTTTTACATACAATATAATGTGTTGGTGAATTCTTAATCATAAGGGCACACAATAATAAAGTCTTAGTTGGAAAAAAACACTTGTTTGAATTTTCTTGAAACAAGAAATTTCAAGTGTTTCTTGAAACACTTGTTTGAATTTTCAAAACTCCACTATGATCTGAATGAATTGATTTTGAACAAATTCTTAACTTTCTACATAATAAATAGAATTTTGAATCCATAGAAAATCTGAAGACTGAAAATTTTCAACATGGAATGTCTCAACATGGGATTTTAATTCATGTACATTGAGAAAAAATGATCTTCTTTCACTGCCTTTTTTGAAAAATCACAAGCTATGAAAAGCTGAAAATATTTATGAGCCTATTTAGAATATTTATATTTTTAACATAAAAGTTACAATTGTCAGAAGAGCTATTTAAAAATAATATATCATTCAAATAATAATTCAAATTCTAAGGCATAAGTACATTAACTTAGCAAAACAGTATTTCCTAATAAAAATACAAGAAAAAAAAGTATCAGTGGAAATGTCAAAATTTAAATCTAATTTCTTATTTTCTTGCCTTAAAAGTTAACTTTTAAAAACTTTCAATTAATTAAGCTATTTTATGATTAATCACTAAAGTCATTATCAATGTATACTTTTATTAAATCCCTCCAAGGTTCAAAAACTATGGTACCTCTCCCTTTATTTTAGCCTTTAACATATGCATGTTCTTTGGTCAACGATAGCTTAAAACAAGAGCTTCACAAGATGAGGCTCAATCCATGCATTCACCCTTTTAACATCTCTCAGAAAAAATTATACACTTATTTGAGCTTTTCCTGTTTTAGGCCAAAGTCAACTGATAGATTTGATTCCCAATGAGTTTTTAAAGATTTTAAATTTGTTATAAGAGTTGGGGAAAACAACTTGTGTCTTGATCACTTAATATATTGCTAGGACATTCCCAGCATAGTGTCTTTTTTGTAGTCAGAACATTCTGGTCTATGTTTTTACATTGTTTCTGTGAAGTCACCATTAAGAAATCTATTAATATTTTATTTATACTGCACTCATTCCATGTTCTTTGGTCTGAATGCTTTCATTAGAGGCAAAGCTTCTTCTTCCTAATGAAAATAATCATGAACTATGCCACTAATCAAATGCACTTGTCTTGCAGTTAATGACTTATTTTGCAATTATGATGACAAATGTAGCATTTAGCAGTAAACTTTAACCTTTTTTCAGCCTTCCAAACCTTTCACCACCCTGACATGGTTCTGAAATGTGGAACTTATTTGTATTCATAAAGATATGAATTCAAAGGGCAGGCAGAATATGGCTTTGATAAACATAAGTTAGCTGCTGGGGGAAAAGAAGACTTTTATCTTGAGCAATGTTGTACCTTATCAGCTGCCATTAATATTAATAAGCTTAGAAGAAATCTGTACTGACTTAGAATTATAAATAATTATGTACATTTCCATTAATGTAAGGCATCTAGTAAAATATTAGCATTACTGAAAGGCAAACATTGTTTAAAAGTATGAAGTGACAACAAATACTTTGTAACCCTGCTCCTTTGAGAAAATCTATATAATGGAGTTAATTTCTATTACATGAATACTAACTATGCAAAAGACAAGACCCTCAACTATAATAGCCCATATATATTAGAAAAAAAAACTATGGAAATACCTATCAAATGTATTACCACCAAGACTGCCATTTGGCTAACATAATGCTTTTATAATAGTTCCTTCTATTATCTTTTTTCATATATAAACATTAAATTCATATTCACAAATTGGTTTTCTATTATTGTCATAAGAGTAGATAATAAAACAAAATACATAAAGTATTCTAATTATTCCTTCATATAATTTTTATATCGTCATTTACTTTCAGTTGGAAGAAGAAATATCAAGTGATTAAAAATGAGCATAGAGAATACATAAATTAATCATAGCTCAAAATTTTCAAATAAAATTTTAAGATTAACCAACTTTTTGAAGTCACTTGGAACCACAGAACTTTCAGTGTATTCTACAAATTGAGACCAAAGTAATAATATAGCAGGATTGACAGGTAATGAAAATTAAAATGTAACAGTGTATTTCAAAACTTCATGAAATTCATTGATACATGTTATCTTATTTTACTGAGTTTTTAAAAATGGGTATAATTTAATAACAAAGCAGGATGATCAATGGGAATAAAACAATTTGACATTACAGATTTAATTGCATTCATTTATAAGTAGATTTCTTGTAATAGGTGATTATATCACTTTACTTTCCCTGATAAAATTTATGTGCACTTATAAAAGAAAACTTTATACATAAGTGTTCTTAACAGCTTATTAACTACGTGAGGGTGTTTTGTGTTTTTTTTTTTTTTTTTTTTTTTTTTTTGCAGGGGGGCAGGTACTCAGGGGCACTCAACCACTGAGCCACATCCCCAGACCTATTTTGTAATTTATTTAGAGACAGGGTCTCACTGAGTTGCTTATCAGCTTGCTTTTGCTGAGGCTCTCCTTGAACTTGTTATCCTCCTGCTTCAGATTCCTAAACTTCTGGGATTATAGGCATGGGCCACCTCACCCAGTTACTACATGAGGTTTTTAAGAAATCTCTTAAGAACACTTGGAAATTTGAATTCCAAAAAAACATGATGCTAAACATCAATCAATTACCTTTCTTGGATGCTTCAAAACTGTCATACAGATTGATCTTCTGGGTGTCATAGGTTAGGGTGGTATTGGGCAACAAGGTTCTATTTCTGTTGATTGTGTTCACAGCAAATCTGAACGCAAGTTCCTCAGCTCCCATTGGGCCAGATTCCACATATTCAAAAATACCACCTGGCAAAACAAAAGAGAATAATCACACAGTTCTTAGAATATAGAGAAAATGTCACAAGTTTTCTATATTTTATGCTTATATGTATACATCTGAGTGTCTGCATGTGTGTTTGTGTGATTCATCTAAGTGCGGAGGGTTTGTACTTACTTTTTCTATGAACTGTATAGATATTCTCTTTTAAATAAATCCATACTGCCAAAGCTGCCTTTGTATTGCTGCCAAAATTTAACATTATTAAATGGGATATTTCCTCGTGACTTTGACAATCACTTATTTTAGAGCTAATAGATGGATAGACAGATGATAGATAGATAGATAGATAGATAGATAGATAGATAAATAGATTTTTGTCATACATAGTGAAAATTAACTCCCTAATTTTGCACAGCATTCCAGAATTATCAATTTTGTGTGTGTGTGTGTGTGTGGTGTGTGTGTGTGAGAGAGAGAGAGAGAGAGAGAGAGAGGAGAGAGAGAGGAGAGAGAGAGAGAGAGCGCTAAGCAATGGAAAAGTTGAATTAGAGTTGTCTAATTCAGAAATCAGAATTCTTTAGCACAAACTTTAATGATACTTGTTTTATGAAAAAAGATAACAAAGTAGCATTTCTCTGTTCATTGTCTCTAATTTCCTTTCAGAGGACACATGGTATTAATGCAAATTCCTTAAAGAACAATTAACACTGTAGCATAAATTTTGGCCATAAAATGTAACTTTAAAACATCTGGCCATAAAATGTACTTTTAACATGCACCTTCCCAAATGTGCCTGAGCCCAGTTTCCTCATTCTTGTCCCTGTCTTCCTCCTATCTGGTATCAATCTCTTCTGCTGGAAGATTCTAGCTGCCAAACTTTGCCTTGACAGAATCTCTAACTGTTAATTTGGTGAATGGAATGCAAATGGAAATGCCTGATACTTAATTCTCTTTAAATTCTCACTGAAAATGTAGTACTTAAAAATTAAAAAGCATTTATCTTTCCCGCTTTTACATTTCACACCATGTACTTGCAGCACAATCATTAACAAATTACACCCCTTGAATAAGTCAATTTCACAGTTAGAAATCCATATATTATCAAAGGTTACAATATTATTGGCAAACTACCTATTCAGATTTAATAAAAGCCATAGTATCTTTGAAATTTCTCTAACAGTGAGGAATTAGAACTCAGAAGAACCACAGGATAAGGAAAATTTATAGTCAGGAAAAATATGATAATTTGTTACTTAATACCAGATTAGTTTGCGATATTTTTCTTATTCTGGAAATGAACCAAATTGGTGGCACAGTTACTACAAAAACAGACTTACTGTAAGACAGTAATGTGAATATCTTTAAAATTGTTGTTGGCTTATGCTATTGCAGGATACAAGTATTTGTATCTCTGATGGGTAATCAGAACTGAATTATATATGTCTTGTGTGTATATGTGGAGGACAATCATGGTATGAGAATGGTTTCTGGAACCAGACTGGATTGACATTCTGGCTCTGCCACTTGCCACTGGTGTAAATATGGAGAAATATTTAACCCCCAGTTTGCAATTCATCTGTTTTTTTAAAGGAAGACAAGGGACACAACTACATAGAATTGTTGTAAACATGAAATATTAGCTCACATGAAGTTCTTAGAAGTGTGATTGTTATAAGGCAAATAGTTGATGTGAATGTAAAATTTCCATTGACTCTTCGAAGAAATCAAAAGTAGAAGTATTTCACAAGAAAAAAAAAAAAAAAAAAAGATCAGCCAACAAGTAATGGACCCAGGATTGTAATCTGTCCAGGCCTCATTTTAAACTGTTGCCTATTCCACTAGAAACTAGCAGTTTTCTTCAATATTTATTCAAAAAAAATACACAAAATATCTTAAAATGGTGAGATAAAATGACAAATATATGATATTAGAAATGTAAGCTCTTATGTGTAGAACAGGAAAAATTTAATTGTAAAGTACCTGAGTTGTTAATTATGAATAAGAAATCACTTAGACAAGTCCAACCTGGGGTAGTTTTCTTTCTAGAAAAGTAAAATTAAAAAACTGAATCTTTTCTCCTCAGTTCAGAGTTGTAATTTTCTATGTGATATAAATGAAAGACAGAGGTAATGGTCAATGTTTGATGATAGTATGTTAAAACTTGCTTATCTTATGCTTCTCTTCAAAATAAATAATTTAGATTCAACATATTTATCACTGCTTTGAATATTTAAAGAACTCTTTGAAACTCAGGATAACTCATTTGCTACCTTAATTAAGTAAGATGAATAATTAATTTTTATTGATTCAAAGCCAGAATCTAATACTTTGCCAAGAAAAACCCCCAAAAATTCAGATAATGCAAATTTCATAAGCAAAATCTTTCATAAAACCACCCAACAATATTAACTCAAGAAAAGAGAGAAATTGAATAACTCAGCATCTCTGAAATGTATACAGCAGGTATTATAGGAAGGGTTTAAAATATTTCATATAAATGAACTGCTTTCCGGAAAAATGTAGAAAGGAGGCCACAAACACATGAGGGAGGGAGAAACTTCTTCCCATCCTATTGAAAAATTTGGAAAGTTTTAATAACATTTAACCATTAATCAGGCAAAAAAGAAAAGGTATAAACACTGTACTAGATGTTATAAAACCACTTGGAAGAATATCATTAATTATTCTTTTAAAAAATATATTTCTAGGAAAAAAAGAAAAACAATGATATTGCATTAAGATAAAAGTCACATTGATAGTGACTGTTATATTTAAGAGAAGGATGGAAAACAAGTTGCAATGTCAAGAAAAAGATAGAGATAATGGTCAATATTTGATGATAGTATGTTAAAACTTGCTTATCTTATACTTCTCTTCCAAATAAATAATTTAGATTCAACATATATGATAAGAACATCTATATGTCCACTCTTCCTTAATATTCATCTTCTTTTCATTTGACAAGGAAGGGACCCAAATATTTTTTGTCAATAATGTCTGACTTTACCAACAAAAACAATATTTGTTGCTACTAAAACAAATGTTAACTATATGAAATTGTTTAGGTAGAACAAAAATAATCACAGAGGGAAACACTATGAACCTTAAATAGATGAAGTATTAAAGATAGGGCCAATCTATGGGAGAATATTAATGAATTTTGACTATACAAAGCAACAGTAGTAATTAAGCAACATATAATTGAAAAATTAATAGGGAAAATCATGAAATATTTTATTTGTCTGAAGAGGATAAGAAAAGTCAAGTAAAAAACATACACAGAAAAATACTAAAAATCAGTAAGATGGCCTTGTGAATTTACTAGAAAAATTGAAAACAATGATTTATTTTCTACCTCAAATAGCAAAGAGGAAAAAAAGAGCCAATAAAATTAAAAGAAAATAAAAAGAGAAAAATAATAAAACTTAGAGCACAAATCACTGAAATTGAAAACAAATATTCACTAGAAAAAAACAAGAACAATTTTGTGTTTTAGAGAGACTAATAATCAAATGAATAAAATCCAAAAAGTCTGATGAAGAATGAAAAGAAAGAAATTACAAGAAAATAAAATTATGAACCAACTCTTCATAAAAATATAGATGAAAATTCCAAATAAAATATAACAGCTTGTGGTCTTTTGAGAAATATCTATTAAGGCCTTTGTCCATTTTTTTAAAAATCAGGTTTTTTTCTTGATTTTGAGTTGTTTGAATTCCTTATGTATTGTTATGTAAATCCTTTGTCAAATATATGGTTTTCAATGTTTTCACTCATTCTGCAGGTGATCTATTTATTATTTATTTTTTATTACAGAATCTTTCACTTTTATGAAATCCCACTGTTAGTCTTTGCTTTCGTGGCCTGTTTTTGGGGGGGCGGCATATAAAAACTTTTTTGCCAAGACCAAGGTTATGGGTTTCTACCCTACATTTTTCTTTTAGTAGTTTGACAGTTTCCAGTTTTATTAAGTCTTTGACCCATTTTGAGTTGATTTTTGCATATGATGTAAAATGAGAATCTAATTTCATTCTTTTGTTTGTGATATCCTGTTTTCCTAAAACTATTTGTTGAAGAAATTGACCTTTCTCTGTTGTGTGTTTTTAGTACCTGTGTCACAGATCAGTTGACTGTAAGTACATGGATTTATGTCTGAATTATTTATTCTATTCCATTAGTCTATATATCTTTTCTTTATGCTATGCCACGCTGTTTTATACCCTGCTCTTTTTTATGTTATACCATGCTTTGAATCATAATTGAGATCAGTAAGTATGAAACTTTCAACTTTGTTCACTTTACTCAAGATTGATGAGACTATTTGGGTCTTTTGTGTTTGCATACGAATTTAAGATTATTTTTTCTATCTCTGGGGAAAATGTATAGGAGTTACTAGAAAAATAAAACTGTAGATCACTTTGAGTAGTATAAACATTTTAATAATAATAATCTTTCAATCCATTGTTACGGTTTGCATATGAGGTTTTCCCCAAAACTCTTGTGTTAAAGAAGGAATATTCAGAGGTAAATGACCAGATTATGAGAGATGTAATCTCTCCTGCTTATTGAATGGACTGAGTAGTAACTCTAGGTAGGGAGAGTGTGGCTGGAAAGGGTGAGTCACTGAGTTCTACCCTGGTACCCTGGAAGGGTCCATCTTCCTTGTAGTCATTTCCTCTTCTCTCAGCTTCCTGGCTACCATGTGTGAAATAGTTTCCTGGCCCCACCTTGGGCTCAGAGCAATGGACTCAGCTGACCAAGGACTAAATCTCTGAAACCATGAGTCAACATAAAATTTCCGTTCTCTAAATTGTTTTTGCCATGTTTTAGTCACAGCAACATAAAGCTAATTACCACATCCATGAACACAGGGTATCTTTCCATCTCTTTGTATATTCCTCAGTTTATTTAATAAATGTGTTTTGGTTTACAATGTACAGATTTCTCACCACCTTGGTGAAATTTATTTCTAAATTTTTTAAATTGTTTTGTTTTTGGATGTTACTTAGATGAGATTGTTTTAACTATTTTTGTGGGTATTGTTAGTGTTTAGAAATGCTACTGAATTTTACATGTTGATTTTGAGTGGTACACCTTTAATGAATTAATTTATTAGTTCTAACATTTTTTTGGTGGAGTGAAGGTTTTCTGTGTAAAATATCATACCATCTGCAAACAGAGATAATTAATTTTACTTCTTCCTCTCCTATTTGGATTCCTTTTTAAACTTTCATACTCTTATTGCTCTGGTAAGACTATCTGTATTGTGTTGAATAGACAGAGCAAGAGTGTTACTTCCTGATCTTAGAGGAAAGCTTTCAACATTTCACCATTGTGTTTGATGTGAGTTGTAGATTTGTCTTGTATAGACTTTACTGTGTTGATGTACAATTTTCTGTAAGTAAATATTGAGAGATTTTTATCATAAATGATGTTAAATTTTTCATATACTTTTTCTGTATCCATTAAGAGGATCATATAGTTTTATCTTTCAATCCTTTAATGTAATATATCACATTTATTGATTTATATATCTTAAATCATTCTTGGACTTCAGAGGTAAATCTCAGTATGTCATGGTATATGACTTTTTTAATGTCCTGCTAAATTCAGTTCACTAAGATTTTGTTGAGAACATTTGCATCTATATTCATAAGGGATATGGGCCCAAATTCACCTTTCCTATAGTTTCTCTGTCAGGCTTTGGTACCAGGAAAATGTTGGTCTATTGATAAATTTGGGATTGTACCTTCCTCTTTTATTTTTTGAAAGACTTTGAGAAAATTTAGTATTAATTTTTTTTTTTTTTTTTTTTTTTTCTCTTTTAAGTGCCTGGTAGAATTCATCAGAGAAACCATCAGCTCCTGGGAGTGGCATGTTGGGAGTTTTCCAATGACTTATTTAATTTCTTTACTCATTATTGGACTATTCAGATTTCTTTATTTCTTCATAATTCAGATTTAGTTGTTTGCATGGTTTTAGGAATATAGCCATTTCTAGAGGTCATCCCAATTTTTTTGGTACATATTGTTTTTAGTAGTCTCAAAGTAAATAGTCAAATGGCCAAATGGCATGAGAAAAAAAAGTTAATCATCACCAATCAACAAGGAAATGCATTTGAAAACCACAATGAGTTACCACCTCATACCTGTGAGAATGGCTATTACTCAAAAGTGATGATGCAGTCATTATGCAAAGAAAGGATCATATTTTCAGTAAATGTTTGTGGATTAGTA
This sequence comes from Sciurus vulgaris, assembly GCF_902686455.1. NCBI lineage: Eukaryota > Metazoa > Chordata > Mammalia > Rodentia > Sciuridae > Sciurus > Sciurus vulgaris. Next base: position 62,750,660 of record NC_136467.1, read on the forward strand.
ATTTTTGTTTGGTTTGGTTTTTGAGGTATTGGTGATTAAACCCCGGACTTTGAACATGCTAGGAATGTGTTCTGCCCCGGAGTTACATTCCTAGCCCTGTGAATCAGTTGGATAATTACATTTAAGAACCATTTTAATCGTATGCCTAAAAGGAAAACTTAGGCTAAGAAAAGATTTCTTTAAGTGAAGATGAAAAGTATTAACCATGAATCTTAAAATATAGTGTACTGAACTACATTAAAATTAAAAACATCCTAATTAAGGACCGAATTCAGTATGTATGCATGTGCTTGTTTGTGTGTGTGTGTGTGTGTGAGAAAGAGAGAAAAAAAAATGAAAGTTCACCTCTTTAAATTCTACATTAAAGGAAAATGGCAGTCAAACTAATATTTGTGTGTAGAAAATTTGAACCAGCACTTCCAAAAAAGATTCAAATGGACAATCCACATATGAACAAGAGATTAACTTTATGGTAATCTGGGCAGTGAAATTAAAACCACAATTCCAATCAATTTTATATTCACAAGAATGGCTAAAATGAAAAAGATAAATGGGCATAATCTAATTTGAAAATTGTGTTTCAGAGTTTCCTAATATTGAAAATACATAAATCCTGTGACTCATCAATTTCACTCTGTGATATATATCCAACAGAGATATATAGATAAGTTCAACAAAAACATGTATAAGAATATTCTTAACAGTATTAAATATATTCATGAATGAATAACTATATACAACATGAAATAAATCATTAAATATCTAGTAAAAGAAGTCAGTACGGTAAACCGCGCTTCCCGCTGGGGCCGCTTATGGAAAACCGGGGCTGCTTTGCCTGGCTTGCTCCAAGCGGCTCGGCAGCGCCGCTTCTCGGGCTTATGGCCTGACCAGTGGGATGAAAGACACGTACACTTCAGAGGTTCATGAAGCAGCTTCCTGTTTATTCAAATAACACCCTCAATATATAAGCAGTCTCACACATAAGCAATTGTAACCAGATATGTCCATCCAATCCTGTTAAAGGTCAAACGATCACTTGCTCGAGCATACATGTAAAGTATATCTGTCCATGGCTAGGCGGCTGAACTGATTATCAGACAGCCAATTGGAAACGCTTCCTGCTGTTCTCCAGGCATAATCAGGACGCCGTTTGCTCTCTGCCAGTCGCCATCTTTAGATTCTCAGGGCGTAACCCTGGGCCCTGGGTTTTGCCTGTCACAAGCCAGCATAAAAGAACAAGATTTATGATTTTTATTTCTCCAAATGTTGAAAAAAAATGGTGATTGAAATAGTGATAGGGAGAGAGTATGAAGTACTTTCATGGTGCTGGCCAAGTTCTATTCTTGATCTGGGTGCTGAGATATGTATTACTAGAGCTTTATTCTTAGGATTTATGCACACTGGCACATGCAGATAATCCTTAATAAAATGTTATTTTATAAAGTAATTCCATAAAAGTGCTAGTCCTGTCTAAGTGTGATACTATAAGCAGCAAAAATAAGGATAATCTTATTGAATGTAACTTCAACATATGAAAAATATCTATTAAATATACAAATGTTTTATTAAAGATTTAAATATGTAAAGGATATGCCAGGTTAAAGGACTTAAATATGAGAATAGATATACAAATAAGATAATATTTGAAAATATACTCAGTATAAATATACAATATTGAAAAGAAAAAAGTCAGACCCTCAATATTTAAAAGGACTAGTATGGGTTAGATGTGAGATAGCCTCCAAAAGTTCATGTTTGAAACAATGCAAGAAGTTTTAGAGGTGAAATGATTGGGTTATCAGAGCCATAACCTAATCAGGGCACTAATCACCTGAGAGGAATTAACTGAATGGTAAGTACAGGCAGGCAGGGCGTGGCTAAAGAAGGTGGGTCTTCAGGGGCATGACTTTGGGGTTTTTATTTTGTCCCTGGTGAAGGGAGCTCACTTGCAAGAGCTCTCTCCCTCTTCTCTCTATCTCTTTCTGTGTCTTTCTCTTGCTTCCTGGTGTCCATGTCCTGAGCTGCTTTCCTCCTCCATACCCTTCTACTATGATGACCTACTTTACTTTGGGCCCAGAGCAAATGGAGCCAGCCATCTATGAACTGAGACCTCTGAAATTGTGACCCCCAAAGTAAACTTTTCCTCCTCTAAAATTGTTCTTGTCTTTTGGTTAGAGCGGCAAAAATGCTGACTAAAACATGCATTAAGAAAAATAATGATCACTCTCATAGAAAAACTGTCAGAGATCAACATAATTCTTCATAAATAATAAATATAAAAATCCAGTGAGCATATTAAAATATTCAAAATTGATAAAAATAAAGGTTAATTAAACCAATGAGAATTTTCACTTATCAAAGTGTTGAGGTATGAGAAAAAGCAGAATTTTATAGAAAAATAACTTGGTTTAGTTTTTTCTGAAAAAAACAGTTTTTTTAAAGTGTATTTTATACCATACACTTGAATCCACTAATTCTAATTATAGCAGTGGCCATAAGGAAAATATCACTGATTAGCTTCAAGGGATCTTCCTTCATCATTCATAAGAAATTCTGAGTAGAAATGTTCTATATGTACAATGGCACAGGAGATTATTTACAGAAGTTATGGAACATATAATTAAATAAATACTATGCATCTAGGTACCTAAAATTGTTCTATGGAAGATATTTCATGACAAATATACTTAACAATTAGTTACAATATGCACTGTGCCTAACAAAATATTAACTGTGGTTCAAATGATAGTTCTTTGATTAATTTTCATTTTTTTAATTTTGTGTATCTTAAATAGCTGAAAATGACCTTTAACTCATCTTGTTATTTTGAAAAAATGAATAAAATATGTTTTAAAATGAAACTAGAATATTAAGGAATGAAGAAGAAAACAGGAGAGTTGTTAGGGAAGAATGTAAAATCTCAGGGTGTTCAGCCATTGTTCCTTTTATGATAAGAAAGACTAAACAATTTATATGCAGGATGAAGGAAACAATCAGAAAGAAAAAGGAACAGATAGAAAAAAAGAGATAAGTGTTGGAGTCAGGTGACTCAATAGCAAGCAGTGACCAAGTTCAGGGAAATAAGCAAAGCCTTAGGGAGGAAGACAACTCATTTCCTTAAGCAAGAGGACATTATCTATAATTTCCAGATGCAGAAATTGACAGGAGATTGAGGGGATATATGTTTTATGTGTTTTCTTTGTGTAGTAAGATATGAACCAGCTGTTTTTATACTAAAAATATTCCTTCAGTTTAAAAATTGCTAATAAAAAATTAAATAACAAAGCATTTTTCTACCTGTTCATGAACCTACAAAAGAGTAACTGTTCACATGACTTTAAACCAAATTTATCTCTTTATAAAACTTGAAAGATAATGTTCATTTTATCTAATATAAAAAAGCTTTGCCTGCAGAGTCACTCATTTTATTATGAAATGTCAGAGTTGTATGTAGCATTTCATAAGCATGCAAACCATAAAAAGGAAATTGGTACCCTATGGAGATCACAAATCATGTTTGATAGATAAGAAAACATCCCATGGAAATAAAAATATAAAAACTATAGGATCTTAAAGCAATCTTAGTAATCTGTAATTATGTACTCTCCCTAGACTTACATTTGCTTAGATTCATATCTTTGAGAATCTAGGGACCACTTTGTAGTTTTCAAATTCCATATTCTCTCTAGGACATGGGAAAAATTTACTACATTTTTGTACTTACTTTTAGATTGTTCACATTTAAAAAATCACCTAATTGTTCTCACAGTTTTATTTTGTTTGGTTGGTTGGTTGGTTTCTCTGAATTCAGGAAGGGCTGTCGCATCTCACAAAATCTTTATATCAAACAATAAAAATGCATGCAGTTCTTTTTCCAAGCTTATGTTAAAAGTTAACAGACTTCATCATTCTATCATAGGCTTATTAAAGGAAGGATGGAAGCACAGGGAATGGCCTTTTTCTAATAGAATAGTTGCCCCATTTTGTTTTGTAAATGCAAAAGACCAAACGGTAAGGGATCCCGGGTTTATGGGGAATATGCCAATACTGAAACTTTTCCCATTACATTCTCTGACTCACAAAAGAACATCATTACTCAGGACTTGAAATAAAAGATTTATTAGTCAACTTCTGAAACCTAGCCAATGCTTTTCTCATTTACATCAATTTTAACTACTACTAAGGATTGTATGACTCATAAACCTATGATGGATTGCTGACCAATGTCACATTTAACCTCTGAGACTGTTCAAATAGGTTCTGTCCTAAAGTAGGTACAGTGTTTTACAGACTTTTAAATTTAATAAAATAATTGGTGTTCTGAATGACAAATCATTTATTACTCTCCTGGAAGATATGCTGGTTTTCTCAATCAACTGATGTACTAAACTTATTTTCTATCTAAACACAAGTGGCAAAGATGCTATCCCCATTCTTGATTTTGTAAAAATCATTATTTAAAGGACGAAATCATCAAGCTTCTTTAATTTTTATATAATATAATGCCAAAAGTCATTTTTCAAAGCTCTGTATATTAAATGACATGTAAGAAGTATACTGTTTCTCCCTGAGCAAAATAATGATACAGTGGTTATGTTAAAAAGTATACTTGTTCTTAGGAAATCCACACTAAAGTGTTCAGATGTAAAGTGTCATGAATGCAGACATGGAAAAATGTTAACGATTGTCTAATCAAGGTGGTAAATATGTGTACTTATTCCACTATTATTTAAATTTTCTGAATGTAAGTAACTTCATAGTAAAAGTTGGGGGCAGGAAAGACAAAGAAGAAATAAAATTCCTTTATTTTGTTATTATGATATGTTTTTGAAAAGTCTTTCAAAAAGATCATGTTAATCTGAAAGTGTTTATATGTACTAGGTATTAAAATTGCACTGTTACTTCAAGTGTAAAGGACAGAGGAATCTGACAAACGTGCAATCAATAAGTCATCTGGTCTACTCATTCTTTGGATACTCAGAATGTTTTTCCTCCACCACTACAAATGCACCTCCAAGAATGGTGAACCGAATGCCCTCAGAAGCAGTCTCCTACCTCTCTGGAGAGCAAAAGCACAAGGTTCACCCACATATTAATTCATCATCTGTTTTCCTGGAGTATCTAATCATTTTATCTGTTTAGGATACCCAACTCGCACATAAGGGTCTTCCAGAATTTGAAAACAGATTTCCTCTTCCAATTGGATTCCTTCATCTAGGTCAAAACTCCATATCTTTTGGCTGTCACATGGCTATTCTGATTTCTTAATTTTTCTAGTTATTTTTCCTTGAACACACCCCAACTCAATGTTATAATTCAAGTGTCCCAAGTAAAGCAAAATTATAATAGGGCTCTCAGCTCCCTAAGTTAATTATACATACAATGAATTGTTGGGTATTTTTATGAGTACAACGTCTGCTAATTCATCTTAAGTGTACTGTTGAAAATGCTGATTCTTATGAACTATTATCTTTTGCTCATTTTTTCATGTGCCTCTGAAAAATATATTTACAATTGATCTAATTTTCTAATTAAGGCCATTCAAATTCTGCAATCTAACATTAATTGTTAATATTAATTTGTTTAACTTCTAAAGTATTAGAGCAAATTACTAAAACCTCAATGATATACAAAATGCTTTTTTTCTCTCTACTTTTAAGTCATATTTATTTTGTTTTCTATGTTAAAATCAGTGATAAAAGTGATAAGTAAGAAAGGTTAAGGACAAAGCTTCAGACCATAATCACATGGATGGTCCCATTTTTAAACTAGCTAATAATCCACTTAATTATTCTAGGTAACAATTCACAGATCTCTACATTTCTATAGGATAAGCACTGTAAAGCTTTTTATATATGTGACTGAATACAAATACACTCATCTTCCACACCACAATAATGTGTCTCCAATGAATTTTCACAGATAACTACTTATTCTTTATATAGATTTTTGTCACTTATTTTTGTCACTGCAACCAAGGTAGCATTTATCAAGTGTGACTTTGTCATTCAACTCTTTAAAATCTCCCAGTGACTATCTAATTACTAAGTTCAATGCTATTTGCAAGGTTCTTTATAATCCTCTATCTCCCTCTCCAGGTTTTTTTTTTTTTTTTTTTTTTTTTTGGTACTGAAGATTGAACTCAGGGGCACTGGACCACTGAGCCATATCCCCAACCCTATTTTGTGATTTTTACTTAGAGACAGGGTCTCACTGAGTAGCTCAGCACTGCACTTTTGCTGAGGCTGCCTTTGAACTTGAGATCCTCCTGCCTCAGCCTCCTAAGTAACTAGGATTACAGGTTCCTTTCTTACTGCTGTCTCTTGTCTAATCCTATAGTCACATTAAACTACCTACCATTCCTGAAAGAATCAGAATCAAATTCTACTATTCCTTCCCATGTGATGCTCTTCTGCCCTGGAATTCAGTCTTTATCTACTTATACATAGTCACACACACATTCACATTATCACATACATCTGTAACTTTCCCATAACACATTATAACCTTTAGAGACAGTCACCTTCTCTGAGAAAATATTCCATAGTAGCCCCAACCCCCACCCAATTATGTGTTTGTTTATTTTTTTGTTTCCACAGTTCTAAATTCATTTGAAGCATTATAGTTAATATTCCTGAAATTTGAAACTTAAGAAAGTTAAATTAGTATGAAATGTGTTTAAGCCTGGCCCACTCCAATTGAAGGATGAAAGCTTCTAACAGACATTTATTGAGAACATCCTTTATGCGAAGCATTGTTTTAAATATTTTGGAAACATTAATAAAATGTCATTAAGAACTTTATTTAATTTTCATTTTCTTTCTTTAATATATTTCCATGGTTATAATATTTTATACATTGTCTATTTTAAGTCTGAATATAACAGTGATATTTAAATTGTCCGAAATATTGAATCTAAGACTTTTTTCCTTTATATTCCACAGTCCCACAAGATAGTTTCTTTGGCAAAACAATATGCTTTACTAAACCTGTCATGTTCTGCTTTTACAAGACTTTAGAGCAGGTCCAGAATTTTGAATATCTTGCCTAAGATCAGGTAGACAGTCGGTAAATGATGGATATAGGATTAGAACACAAGAGACTTCAAACCAAATTCCATCTTTTAATTATAATATTGTGCAAATTCCTGCAGGGTATTATTGCCACTTTTTAACCCTAACTTCTGGTTGCTTTCTCAATAGCTTGTTTCTTTCTAAATGGTAAATATATTCAAGTCCTTAAAACAAATTCATAGAGTTTTATATCCAGAAGAAGTGTAACCACAAGATTCTGAAACTGATTTTGTGTGAGTTAGGTGCATTCCATCTCAGTTCTATCGAAAAACAAACAAAAACATATTCACATGGACCCCAATGACTGACAGAGCATGAAAAAACAATAGGTCATAGCATCCAAAAATATTACTGGTTATGAAGCCCATAGTGTAATGTATGACTTTTCTAGGGAATGAGCTGTGACTGATCTCTGCTTCATACTTCCACATGGCTCCCACTCTCCCATTTGCCTGTTTACCTTGGGTCAACAGGTATTTCTTTTTTTAAAATATTTTTTTTAAGATGTTGATAGACCTTTATTTTATTCATTTACTTATATATGACACTGAGAATCTAACCCACTGCCTCACACATGCTAGGCAAGCACTCTACTACTGAGCCACAACCCCAGTCTCAGGTTTTTCTAATTTAATACAAGGACTAGCTCCTCTGTGTCTAGTGTCAAAGACCTTCTTCATTATAAGATTCTAAGTTAAATCTCATCAAATTATGCAAATGAGCACCTATATCATCATTTAAGGTAAAATAAAAACTATTCAAATATATGACCAAAGAAAATTTTATCTCTGGAATGTCCTGGAATATTTATAGTACTAGCACTCTGCAGTTATTCAACTATAGAAAACATTAAAACTACTCTTATATGTTTCCTACTACATCTATCACATTTTATTCAACTCTAATTTGTACTGGAATTTGGGGGAAAAAAAAGCTATCAATAGTCTAGAATGAAGAAAATTAGTTAAAGGGTAGTTAACTGAAATCAAGTGATCAGAAATAGTGAAATAGTCCCATTAGAAAAAGATTCATTGTTTAGTAGCTTGTAAATGTGCTTTCTGATTTTACATACAAACATGTTTTTAACTTTACAAACTTCCTACTGTTTCCAACAGATTTTTCTGTAGTGAATGGAAAAAGGTGTAGATTTTTGTTTTCTTGGTTTTCCTACAGATGGACTCTTAATATTCTAGGGAAAATCTTGGAGTTACACATTCAAATAATAATAATTTTAAAGTATATGCACAACATACTGAGAGGAAAATTGAAAAGTGGCACTTAAATGTGAGCAATTTAAGACCTAGAATGAAAGCATACTGATGGGGTAGGCAGATGCTTGAATAGTATCAAGACATAAATAGAACTGATCAAACAGAGATAACAAGCAAGATAGTCACATGCATAATCACTACATAAACTGCATAAATAAAACCAACTATTTAAAGGCCAATAGCTCACACTTTAATTATGCCAATTTAAAAAATAGGTCAACTAAATGGAAAGAAAAAGCAAACCATGATTGAATGAGCAACCCCCTTCACTACCCAGATCTCCATTCTCTCTTCTGCAAAGTGAAGGGGTCAGGTGACATGACTATGAAGATGAGAGATTTAGAAAACTTTCATGATTCTAAGAGTGCTGAAAAACTGCACAGTAAGTTAGGAAAGAATATTGTTTCTGTAGAAATTTAGGAAGAATCTTGTAAATTTGGCAAACTTCGTAACACTCTTTCATTTGCAAATAATATTAATTTTTGAAAACATCTATCAAATTGTTACTTAATTCAATCAGCAAAATATCTATATAAATGTGTTTTGAGTCTGAGATGGGTATTTAGATGTCATGAAGCTAAATTAAAGGCATTAAAATAAACATTCCTGAAATTTAATTCACAAATAGCAAATTAAAAAGATAGTTAGCAAATTAATATTTTACAAAATAAAAAAACATAATACTAACAGTGTAATGCTTGAAGCAACCTAAGTGTGTAATTTGATTTTATATTTGAAACAATTTACATTATTTATATGACTATAACTTGGACCTAGGCCTTTCATATCCCCTTACATATTTATTTTGCACATTTAAAAATATTTTCTTTATGCTATTAGTTGGAAATTTTACCATTATATATGAGCCATACATGTATGCATGATTATTTTGTTTTACATGAAGTGATAAAGAAGAACTTAAAAACTATGTATATCTATCCTTTTTATCAAGGTTTCATAAAGTCCTTAAAAAATATTTTGTTAAAATTTAACAGTATATTTTATTTAAACCAACATATCCTAAATATTATTTCAATGTGTAATCGATATAAAATTTGTTAAGGAGATATTTTTAGATATATCCCTCATTTTATTGAGGCTTTGTACTCTCTCACATACTTTTTACATGTATGGCACAACTCAATTTACACCAGTCATGTTTCAAGTATTCAGTAGGCACATGTGTTCAGTGTCTCTGTACTAGACATTACAGCCATAGATAAATAGTAAGTATAGGCCTCTATTGTCCAAAACTATTTAGAAGACAGCTGGCAAGTTAGGAAGATGCTAGTTCCTATGATATGGAGCAGAAAAATCCTTAAAATATTTTGCCTTCCGTTTATTAAAGCTATAGTATTAGTCAGACCTAAAGTATTTCAAGATTACTAAAATACTAACATTCACATTGCTGCTAATAATATTTCATCACCAACTTCATGAAGCTCACCTCACAAGTCTCCCCAGACAGATATCAAATCTGAGAAGCACACTTTTTAATTCCTCTTTTCTAGTAGTTCCAACAGTATCAAGGAGCATGGTCTTCTAGTATACACAGAGCTCCCTGGAAAACTTTGATGTCTTGGACTTAACTCTTTACCTGGTACAGTGAAGTTTAATAAATGTTTGAAGAATAAACCACTAAAGGGAACATGAGAACATTGTAAGTATTAGCACCAAACAAACTGAAGGAAATTTAAAACCATATTTTATGTTGAAAAAATATAAAAGAAATTCTGCACAAATTGATCAAATGGTCATTATTTATTTTCTTTTTTACAAGAAACTAAGAAAACCATGTGGATCATAATGTGTCCTTCCAGAAATCCAGAAAGCATTTCAGAAAGTCTCACTTATTTGCCAGTGTTACGAGTTATTTTTATTAACAAGATGGTCTGTGGAATAGAGAAATATATTTCTAAAACTATTTGAAACTTATGTGTTAAAAAAAACCCTTCAAAACTAGTTCAGTATCCAATAATAGTTATTTTTCTCAGAAATTTAAAAGCGATTAGATTCCAAAGCAGTAGTGGGAAGAAATAAAACAAAAAATCAAGAAAATGTAAATGTGCAAATAAAATATTAAAATCTGGTAACTTTCCTTTTCCAACTGTCTAAGTTCAAAAAGCTTTGTAGAAAAAAGTTAATTGCAGATAATGTGACTACGCCATTCAGATTCTGACATAGAAATAATCTGTACATATGTGAGCATGCATGCAAAACTTATGTATACACACAACGACTCATAAAAAAGCAAGTTAACAATCATCTAGTTAAATCAGAGAAAAAGTAGCAGAGAAAACCTAGAAGGGTCACACACTGTCAAACAAAGCAATGGGTCAATGACCAAAGGTTTACGTTGATTTTGTGTATACACAGCCTGAGTGTCTTACAGTCAAATGAATTACCCAGATGTAGACTATGAAGCTTTGTGCATTCAAAGATTGAAGAGTAAATATATACATACTCATACACACCCCTGACAGAATTTCATTTAAAACTGTAGTATTCTTAAGCATCTCCTGAGAAATGGATTTATATTCAAGCAAATGTTTTAAAACATTTCCTGTAAAATTCATTTGTTAATGAGAATTCCTAGTCTGTAAACTCTTAGCCATTTGTGCCATAATGAATTCACAGCTCTGAGTGTCAGATATACAGTCTGTTTTTCATTAATAGTTCTTACATTAATGTAATCATATTGACATGCAGAATCATGGAATTATCTAAGCCAGTAACTATGTGATGTAAATTTCTGTTGGCAGGAAAAGTTAACTGCATCAGAACTGAAAACCTACACAGATAATACTGGAGATTACCATGTTCAAAGATGTTCATAATAGAATAAATTTTAAAAATGAAATAACTAGAAAAAAATTAAATATATATCACTCAGGGGTGGGTTCTATGTAACACTAAACCAAATAGTGTGTAATCATTAAAAGATTTGGATATATGCATATTTATTGACATAGAAAAATGTTCACGATGTATTGCTAATAAAACTGAGTCAGCATGTATAGTGATTAGAAACAAAGGCACCAAAGTTAGTCTACTTGAGTTCATAGCCCAGTTTAGTCTTTCTGCCTTGTGACCTGAGGAAAGTACTTAAATTTTTTATACCTTGGTTTTCTACTAGAAAGAAATGCTATGTTAATAATAATACCAGGAACCAACTTCATAGGGTTTTTATGAAAACTGAATGAGTTATAAATTAAAATCTTAGAACAACAAGTTCTAGCTCATTAGAACTTAGTTATATCAATATATTTACTTATCAAAATAAAATAAATTTATATACATAGGACTATTTCTCAAAGAATACACATAATGGAGATTTTATCTGATGAATAGGATTATTGATTATTACTATTTTCTGGACTTCTTAGAAATAAAATTAATTTTCATATGGCTGAGATACCTTTAAAGAAAAAAAATAATTTTTGAATAGGGGGACAATTTGTGACAGAATGTTATTCAGATTCTTGAGGCTGGAACAAACAAACCAAAAGGGAGAATAAATATTCAAAATATGCAAATGTAGCATTAGTAAACTTTTCCTGTCACTGTAGAAATAAATCACTTTACCTATAAATACAAATGACCTTGAAAATTAAACAAAAGATAACCTGGTTGTAGAGAAGTGATTTGGATCAGGTGGATGCAGAACCACCCTTGCACCCTCCACACATTTCCCCACTACACACATACACACAAAATTTCCCAATATTTGTTGAGTTGTATGAATGAGTTGTTGGTTAAAATTTTCTCCCAAACTTTGATGTGCTAAGCAGTTCACAATCAAATTGTAGCTTAAATTAGAAATCAATTGTTAGTTGAATGTTAAAAAAAAGATTTAGAAATCAATGAAAAACAAGTACATGAAAAGTAATTTTTAAATTATTTTTTAAAATGCCTACTGCTTGCAGCCATGCTCATACCAAGAGATGAACTGATAAATCTCTTGAGGTAGGCAATTTTGATGTGGTTGAGAGTGTGCAAGGAATCAGAAAAATGGGCAAATCAGCCCTCTACAAGGTGAACTCTATACCAGTCCCTGGGCCTCGAATCTTCAACTAATCCTTCATTTTGGGAAAAGAATGATTAGAGTAATATTTATCTTATTAACTGCAACCCATGTCTTCTGGCTGCTTATCCCAAAATTTACCAAGGGTATATAGATTACATGCTAAAGAAATGTAGCCAAGATGTCTTGGCTAGTGAAAGGTTAAACTGACATTATTAGTTAAACTAGCATTTTTGTCATCTCCAAAATGTTTAAACTGCTACACAAATCAGTATTAAAAAAAAAAAAAAATACAAACTGATTCCCAGAAAGTCAAAATACTCCCTCACTAAGCAGCACTAATTGAAAACAGTAAAAAGCAAACTTTTTTTCCACCTCTAGTAAGTTAAAGAATGACAGGTTTCAGCAACATTTTCAAACATTCTCATTTGCATAAAGCCACAGATCAGAAGAGTGACTTTTAGTGCTTTACAATTCAAAAATCAACTCTCATTCACTGTTTCATTTATCATAACAGATGTTCTGATCATCATTCCCAGGTCACCATGTACAGGGTACATGTTTATATAATTACAAGAGAAAAGAGGTTAAAACGTTGTGCCTCATCCAATACTGTCAAAATGAACCAATACAATGCTACCCACAGGGGAACTGCAAGAGAGTAAATGTAAGCACCATAAATATACATAAGCTACACCGAAACTCTTTCCCAGCCCAACCTTCAAACGTGGATTTCTCCCAATAGACATATTAGAACCAACGTATATCCTTATCTGCCTGGTGTGACCTAGTTGAAGGCAGCCTAGAGGCAAAGATAGAATTTCAGCTACAATTGTAAGATGTCATGAATATGTATTTAGCTTTTGTCAGAGGACACTGAATACCCATATTCCTAATTTGAGTAAAAATATTTGTTTTTCTTCTCACATACCTGTTTGCGACACAAAAAAATGTGGCACAAAGCACACTTTAGAGAAAAGTTGAGAGAATGTTATTTATGGGCATAGTCACAGAATGAGGACACTGAGAAAATGGTACAAATGTAAACAAAGCAATTTTTCCTCTAAAGCAGTAAAGGTTTTCTTGGGTTTATTTGGATACTTCCTGCATCTCAATTCATCCAAGTTTTCTCTGGTGCCCATTTTTTAAATTTTATATACTATGTGCTAAGCATAAAATGGTACCTAAGCATATTATAAAAGGTTTATGTAAATTTAAAGGAAAATTTTAAAGGCATTCTAGTTATGGTAAATCCAAGCAGAAGGTGGATTAATAGGCTGGGATTCTACTTTGGTTTCTGCCATTAAGGAATAGAACTTTAAGTAAATCAATTAAGTATTCTGAGTCTCAGTTTACCTAGCTATGAACTGAGAAGTTTGAACAACTCAAGTGAAGGAAGGCCCATGCTATTCTTTTAATCTGCCTATCTCCAGTGCCCAGCACAGTGCTTAGCACATTAAAAGGCATTCAGTGAATATTCATGGAAATGAAGGAATGGATTATTTAAAAGATCAGCAAATAAGGGCACTCAGAAGACCCTTGGCAGTCTAACCTATGACATGATGTAGCTAATTTTCATGAGAAGCAAAACCCTTAAAGTTAAATCCTATTTCTGAGGAAAAGGTGTGCTTTCTGAAATAAATATCAATATCTAGAAAGTAATATTATAGTACCATAACCAAAATCGCCTGTCAGTCCAGTTTGAATCATGTACCTGTCTGGAGGAAGCAAAGATAATATAATGACTTAGCTGAGTCATCCAGTGATTGCTCCATAATACAGGCAAAGTTAGAGACTTCATCCATGATCAAATTTCCACTGGTGGTGATTTAATTAACCATTGACCTTGTACTGAATAGCAGAAATCATAACTATGGATTTTGTCAGTCTACTGTCTTTCCTGTTAATACCACATGCACTAGAAACTTATTATTTTATTCAAGAATAGGAATCAAACTCTACTTTCTATAGATTACATATTTGAAAGTGATTCAATCATTATATTTCTATCCTATGAAATGATTATGCTAATGAGTTACTCTCTACAAAGTCCTTCTCCTTGCCTTTTATTGAAGCTTGGGAGAAAAGGTCATGAAGGAATAACACAGATAGGAGCATTACCAAAGTAACCACCACAGGTTTGTGGTTACCTTGTACTAATATAACAACTAAATATCTGCATAAAATTCGAAAAGTGGAGTTGATAGTTTTAATGTCATATGTAACATCTAGCTATTTAGAATATAATTATTTGCATTTTATTTTCTTTTAGAAATGTGCACTAGTAGGGATAGATACAGAAAGAAAAATGAAAGAAAAAAGAAGGAAAGGAAAGGAAAAGGAAGAAGGAAGGAAAGGAAAAAGAAAACAGGAAGAACTAATGATTCCAGAGAATTTGGTAATTAATACTATTAATATAAACATTCAGAAACTCAAAACTGGGAGACAAAAGTAGTGATGCCCATTTGTCAATAGGAAACCAGTCCCACTCAGAGAAATGAAGTGACTTAAGATCACACAGTGGGAAAATGACAGAGTAAGGAAACTCCAAATCTTCTGTATGAGCATCAAATCTCTCCATTGTATTTCAGTCATAATATATGTGTTTTTCAGAGATGTAGGGAGAAACAGGAAGTGATTTTAATAATGAAAATGGTTACAATTTCTCTCTTACAAAATTTCTGATAGAATTTGTCCATTTGGAGATCACACCAAATGTGAGGGGAAGAGATCAAGGAAACTGTGTCTTGTAGCAATGATATAACATTCCAAAAATTACTAGCAACTATAAGCCCTTCCAATTTTTCTATATTGTTTTTACTGTATCTCCAGAATTTTAGATTTACTTCAATTTTCAAGGTCCAAGCCACCAACTAACTGACTTGGTGACTTGTAACATTTAATTGTAACTAAAAAGGGAGGCTAGTCAATATTATTTTTAAATGTTATTAAAACAACTAAAATATTCTATCTTGCTTAGCAAAAGCAGGGAAAATGTTCATCATCCAATAGGTCATTATGTATTTAAATTATTGGCTTTTTAAACTATTATTATGTGGATAATTAACCAATTTTCTTATTTTCTGACAGCCCTTCAAATAGCATAGTTTATCACATTCAGCTCTGAAATTTTTGTTTGGCCATTGATTAAAATGAATAATATGAGTGTTACAAAATGTGGAAAATGTCTGTTCTTCTTCTAGGCAATATTTATTCCTAAACTTCAACAGCACTTAAAGTTATGCCATTTATCCTTTAATTATACATTATCTTGCCTTACTTTTTAATTTTTGTCATAGTTTTATTTATATTTGATTAGAAATCTCACAGCTTCAGAAGGACAAATGGAAGATATGTACATGTTAAAAAATTGATTTGTTGCTCACTATCAATAACTATCAATATGAGCCTTTTGATATATCCATATATATGCATCTGTTGTCTTATTGCAATTACATATTGCATTAAGTTTTTGCTTGAAAATATTTGAATTTTAAGAAGAACAATTTTAAGCAGATTTTTATAAATGGTATTAACATTCTAATGAGAAAGGAACCAGTCTGACTTTAAATTTTCTTGGGATAATTTGTAACTAACAAAAATAAATTTTCAAAGGGATTTCAATTTTGGTTTTTATAAGATGCTACTATGTTACTACATACTTTCAGAACACTATAGAAAAACTTTTTTAATTTATATAAATTTCATTGAAGTAATTATTATACTTTATATTTACATTTTTATGGCAGAGTATCCCCTCACAACTAAAATTCATTCTGTATAGAAATTACAATTGTAAAGCTTTAAAAAATGCATGCTCACAATTCTTTTTTCTTATTCTTAGCAATTATAAAAGTAATTATGGACAAGATTGCTGGTCAGATGTGTGAAATTCCTGGTTGTTAAAGCCCCAGCTCATAGCCTCTGCTTTAATGAAATATGTCATACAATACACAGTTCTCTAATATCATTTAACCTATAAATTGGGCTTCTGACCCTTTCATCAGTCAAACAGAGAATACAAAGAATAGCATTCATTATAAATTCATGGAGCTTCTTCAACATGAAGAGATACTGGTTATAATTCATTCATGAGTTATTTTCAGTTTATGAAAGAAGGTCTTGCAAAAAAGGAGTAAAAAGCAAAAGCATGTTAACTCATAAAATTATATTCAGATTTTGCTGAGCATGAGCTTTTTCTCCACAGGTTCAACCCAATCTTACTCCACCCTTGAGATTAAAAAACTTTACTTTCTCATCATGTGGACCTCAGTTTGCCAACCAAAAATTCTGCTTGTCAACATTGTGGTTATGTTCTTCTCTCCTGCAATGGCCTATAAGACCCTGTCTTATCCATCGGGTCATACTTCTAACCTCTTCTTTCACATCTGTACCAAAATAGTTACCTTCTATGGTGGCTGCAAAAAAGCCAGTGGTCAACTACTTATCCACTTTGGCTTAATGTGAATATGTTGTGGGTTGTAAAATTCTCTTGTATTCTATTGAAATCATTGGAGAAAATGTTACTTTTTAAGGTCTATTTCACATCCTGTATTTTCACTTATGTAATAAGATCTTCAAGACTGGAGATTGTGTCATTGACTTGATTTATGCCAATCCAAAGAAAGCTAATATATTGAAGTGATAATTTGAGTATCTATGAAACAAATGATGTGCAACATTAAGATGTATTCAACAAGAAGGAGGGGGAATATTAGTATCAGGCCCTGCCATAAGAAAATAACAGGTACAGGAAAATACAGAGAAAGTACTATTATCCTGACTGATAGTTTTCTTTGACTTGGACTAGAATGAATGTGATACAAGTCAGTCAGCTACTCAAATAATGGGTAAATCCACATTATATTGAACACCTACACTTTGGAGTAGTGTAAAAGCAGAATTCTTTCTTTCTATATTTACTCCAGGTAAACATTAACAGTTTCCCATTGTGTTCTGGAGTTATGCAACGCAGAAGGAAGTGTGCTGGCATAGTAGTATTTGGAGTTGCTTGGCTCCAATCCTGACAATCCTGGACCCTAAACATTAAGGGGTAGGAGCTTGTACATGTCATCTACACAACTGGCTCTAAGTCTTCCTTGTTAAAATATAGGGAGACATACTGTAAAATCTCTAAATGACCCCAGATCTCCAAAAAATGAGAACACAACAAACACAAAAACCCTGTCATTCATTTGAGTCTCTCCATGTGAGAATCGGTATAACTCAAATTTTAAGATGAGAGGAAAAAAATGCAATAATTTCTGCTTACGAGGTTTAATTTGGTATCATGTCATTTTTAGAATAAAAAAGTCCTTGTTTTATTCAGTAGTCACTATATGCCTATAATAAGCTGCACATATATACAATGAAAGTGTAGAGTTTAACTGACTTCAAAATTATACAATATAATTCCTTTTAAAAAGTAGTGAATTAACCCCTAAAAGTAAAATTATGATGATTATTTTCAACAGGGAAGAGAAAACCAACTGCACAAAATGAGGATACGATAGTCCTTGTCTTAAAGAACTACCATTTGCTTTCTTTAGTGGTGAGGAAATAATTTTATTTTAATTACTACTGAACTCCTTGTAGTGGTCTTATTTGTCTCTGTTTAGTGAATGACATTATAGGTTATTTTTTTCTGTTATCTTTTTTTTAGAAAGAGTCCTGGAGCAAGTTAGTAACATAAATAACATTTGATGAGAGCTCTTGACCATTTCATACCTTCCTTAGAGCTTTCCACTCATCAGTTCATTACATTCTTGCAAAAAATATTTAGAAATGAAACTGGGCACAGAAAAGTTAATAAATTTCCCAGGAGTCCTCAAAATTAATAAGAGGAGGACTGCCCCTTGAGGTCTCAGTCCAGAGCTCACATGGTTGCACCCAAACAGTGTTGCCCCAGGATGAGTTGAGACAAAGGACAGACAGTGTTTTGCTCAAGAATAAGGGGAGGTTGAAGACAAAGATGCGTGAATTAAGGAGAGCAAAAAGGAATATTAGAGATAGAAAACCCAGTAAGAGCCAGGTTGATAACATAAACAAGAGAAAATAACCAGGAACTGCAGGAAGAAAGAAGAGACAATTGTTCAAATAACTATTTAAAATAAGGAGATTGAGCATTCATTGTATTTTAAAAGGTTAGTAGATGTGCTCTTCCCACACACTCACTCAGTGACCCTGTTATACCTCATGTCTCTGTGTGGGTAGTATTTGGGGCAAACAAGCAATGGAAATTTTGTTGCATATCTGTGGTCATGCAAAAATAGCTGCCAGACCTGAGATAAAATAAACCACAATAAACAACAACAGCTAGAGGTGAATGGATAAAATGCTAGCCCCACCACTGCCAAAGAATCATTAAAGATATTGGTAAGGATGGAGGGGCCCCAATGACATCTTAGTTATACTTCAAAACTGTCTTCTTTAACAGCTCTTCACCAGTTATTACACTTAAGACAAAAAATCCTTACTGTAAAATTAAACTAGGAGATGCCAGTGGAATGGGGAACACATGGGAATAATGCAGAAAACCAAACTTGCTCAGAGGGCCACATATTAACTCTGTTTTAAAACTGAGGATGGCCCAGTTTCATGTTTAAAAATGTTCGGAGTAATGTAACCATTATGTCGATTGTTATTCATTTTTCAAAAGCATCTTCACAGATACTCCTTTGGCATGCAAATTGAAATGCTATAAGATACTGAGCTGTACAAATAAAAGCCAGTGTGATTGCTTAGCAAAAAGCAAATAAAATAAAACAAAAAGAAGAAAAAAGCTGGGATGGTCTCAATATTAATTCGTTCAACTTATAAGTATGCAGGATCTACTTTTTGCAGGAGAATAGAGCATTGAACAAACAGAAAAATTCCTGTTCTCCTGAGGTATGCATTCCAATAACCTTAGATTCAGATTCAGTGTTAATGACTAAGTACCTTAGATAATGATGATTCCCAAACTTGTTCTTTTTATATATACTAAAAACAACACAAAACAAAATTTCAGAGAGGGATTTGTTCAAAATTTTACATAATGACATCTCTTAAAAAAGATTTATCTAATTGGGCTATTCTGTTATAGGGATCACCTGCATTTTTATTAAAGGAAAGTCCACCTGAATTCTAGAAAAACCTTAATTATTTTTCCCTTTTTGCATGCAGTTAAAATATTGCTTATTAAGGATTTTTGCAATTACTTTAAAGGGAAGCTGGCAGAAAGTGTATTAGTGTTATTACCTCTAATCTTAATTGATAATATCAAACCCACCACCCAAGGACACCGAATCCCAAATTCCACCCATTATCTCCTAAAGAAACTTTGCTTTGCTTTTCATTTTCACTCTTTCTAGATCTTCCTCAATTCTTCTTGCTATGTATTTAAATGAAGAGAATAATACCAACCACACAGGATGCTGTAATCACACAAGATAGATGATAGTGCTAAGAACAAACTTAGCCTTTCACATAAAGATGTGAATTTGTAAGGAATGTTTATTAGTAGAAATGATAATAATGAAAAGCTAAATTCTCCTTAACACAATTTGCTCATTGATTTTGTCAGAAAAGAAAGAACAACAGACAAAAGGAAAATAAATATTTTACAACCAATTATGTTTAGATACTTGGCCAGTGAGAATACCTATCATAACTATGATAGCCAGAATGACCTGTGAGAGTATGGGTATATAAAATCAATTTAAAATTTGAAGTTCTTTACCATGTGATTCATAATGTGAGGACTCTCAGATTTCTATGTAATTTTAGTAAAAAAAAAAAAAAGTAGTATTCCATACCACATTCTTATCCTCATGTCATGGATTTGTGTTGAGCCGTGGGAAATCAAGGATAGTAAAGTGTGAATCAGATTTAGATTTAACACCAGGGCAGAGAAAAAGGGGTGTAAAAACCACAAAAAAAAAAAAAAAAAAAAAAAAAAAATGACGTGGAGAAAAATCAAAACCAGAGATGGCCACGAGAATATAAAGCCCACAAAAATTGGGTCCATGATAGATGACACTTAGATTTAAGGAATTGGAGACTCCAGAGGACTTCTGGTAGATGTACATATGTATGAAAATATGCACATATGCATATAAATAAATGCATACATATATATATATTTGTGCTTATAGGGGGTACATATATACATAATCCCTAGACTTACACTCAGAAAGTCATAAGATCATGCTAATTTGGTCTGTCTATAACCAAAGAGAGTCTGGTCATCAGGATAAGATGTCAGCAAATTATTGTACTAAAGTCAAATCCAACTAGGTATATGTTTTATAAAGTTTCACTGGAACACAACCACACCCAATGGTTTATATATTGTTTAAGGTTCCTTTTGTTCTACAAAGTAGGTAGTATAGTTGCAACAGACTAAATGATTTCAAATTCTAAAATCTTTGCTATCTGCCCTTAACAGAAAAAGTTTACTGAGCCCTATTCTGGACCATTACTCCCTTCCTGCTATCTACTGTCCTCTTCCACCTTTCTCCTCTCCCTTTCTCATTTCCTTTCCTATCATCTCCCCCTCCCCTTTTGTTATCATGTTTTCCATTCCCTTTCTTGTTCTCAAAGGCAACTATTCCAAACCTATCAGAATTTTCAATTTATTGAATGGTCTATGAAGGCCCAATTTGATATTTGTCTAGATTTTTTCCTCTTTCTTTCTTTCACATCTGTGTTCTCCAAGGTTGACTGCCCATCTTTGGCCTGATCCAAGAGCTTCCAGATTTATTTATCTTGCTCAAATTCATTTCCACATTCTTATTTGTCTACAAAGTTCTCCACTCATTCTTAAAAAAAAGTTAATATAAAATTTTGTCCAATTCTGATTTCTCTGAAGTTCTCTACCCTATCTCCCTTTACTTATGCTTTTAAACTACAAGCATTTCTTTAAATTTAGCTCATACTCCACTGCCTTTACTTATCACCACCTCTGACACTGAACTCCTTCCTTCTGGCTTTGCCCTGCTACTCCACTGAATTTTACTAAAAATCAGTGAGGACCAACTTACCACCAATTTTCTGTATTCCTTCTTCCTTAAGATGTTTTTGATAATGGATTTTGTTGATTGAAACTTTATTCTCACTTGGTTTGTGTAGTGTGCAAGTTAAGTATAACTTTTCTTCAAACATATGATACATTTCCTTGTCTTGGAACCATTTCATCATTGTGCTTTGCCGAAGTAAGCTATGCTTTTCATGTGGCATAAACCATATGTGGTACAAATCTATCATGTACACAATACCAGTACATAAGCCCAGGAAAACAGGAAAACACCTTTCTTATTCACTGTTGCTGGGTCTCCAGCATGAGTTACAAATACTTTGAATAAATGTTTCTTTATGTGAAAGAAAATTCATACAACCCCCTTTGGACTTTCTTATATTGATAGTATAAATTACTGAAAAAGCTGGAAGACTGAAACTTACTCTAGTGTTTTCCCTATGTTTATAGTGCCTCTACTACATTAATATATTGTCATAAAATTTTTTTCCTTACAAGGTATCTTTTATAAAAGTAAAGACTTACTAAAGTAAGAAAACAAGTTATTACTTGCAGATTATCAGGACTTAAGAATTTGGTTAATTATCATCCAGTGTACAACACTCCTTAATTTTACTTTTACTGACATTTATTTTTCTGAGATTTGTTTGTGTGATATAAGTATACCCAGATACACATACATTCTTCATTGGCAGCATATTCATTTCCCAGAAATGCTTATAGCACAATCTATCTGGAAATTCTGTAAAAATTTTCCAATAGCATGAAAAAAAAGGTCCCCCAGATGTGATATTACACCTAAAGTAACATATGAAGCTGTCATCTGTTCAGAAACTAAGCCTTGCTCATTCAGAAGTAAAAAATGAAAAAGTCAACTTTAATATTACTTGGAGTCATCTTTTGGCAGCATAATCTATAACACCTAATTTTATGAGATTGTAGTGCTTCAAATACGAGCTCCCACTCATCCCACTAAAATTTGTTGACTGCCTTTATATTCTAGGCTCTGTAAGGATGGATTTAACTCTGTAGGCTGAAGAAGTTATATTGTGAGACGGGAGTAATAACATTAAACAACTGGGCTTTAGTTTTCACATCTAAATATGGATATAAAAATTACATTCCAGCTTGGCTCACTTGAAGGCATCAGATAAGCAGTGAAAGCACTCTGTAAAATATAAATAACAACATAAATCTTAATGATTCCACTTATTACACAATAGCAAGTTACTGAAGATCAAAATGTGTAAAACTGTGAGGATTATGGTAGACTACAGAGGTAGAAATCAACTTGGAGCAAAGAGTTAGAGAAGTCTTTATGCAGAAGCTGCTTCTATGCCTAATGTCACCTCTGTCACCTCACATCCAGTTTCAGAAAATCACCTACTGGGATCTACTGGCCACCATTTTCTTTCCAATCTAATCCACTGCACCTCCAACAGACAAAGATCTTCCTATGGTCTTCACAATTCTCTCATCAGAAACCCTCCTGCACGCCTAGGAATCTGAGAGAAGCAATCTGATTCCTTATTCAGAAGTAGTTCAGCCTTATGTCCAACTGCTTGGTTTTCCTAACTGTCCACTCCAACTAAATTTCTGTAGTAATACTTGTTTATAGCATTAATTGGTAATTTATTTTTATTTGTTCCAGCAAGACTTAATGTGGTTCATTCAGCAATTAATCATGTAATGTAATATGTAATTCCTTATGGCATCGGTTCTGCAGTTGAATCAACTCTTACTTATCTTCTCCTTTCCTTTATAGTTCCCCCCCCCCCCAGGCATCAGTGGCCATTAAAATTGACACTATGTTTCAGTCTTCTATTCCTACATACCCCCAGCCCAGGGTCATGCATATGATTTTGCTTCTATTTAATTCTAAAAATTTATTGATGAATAATTCTGCCAAGCAAGGTCCTTCCTAATAAAGAGAGTTGATAAACAGTTCCTTCTAAGAAAAGTAAAACATATAATATATTAGCAATTCTGTACTCTGCCTCCCACATCCCTTTTCAAGATTGATACCTTTCTCAAGTGCTGGAAAAGTTTTCAGCTGATCTTACCAAGAACTGCCTCAGCTAAAGAGTTCCTCACCCAAAGCACATCTCCTTCCCGGACCAATTCATGACCAGTAACTAATCAATACCATAGTACAAGGACCCAGTTCCCTCACCCAACTGTGACAACTCTAAAGGCCATCTCAACTTCAGAGCATCCCTGAGTGTTCTACTGATTCCATTTTATGACTCCATGGTAGTTAAATTCTCTTTATAAAAACCTGATCATTTATTTTTTCCTAAAGAAAATCTGCAAACTAATATTCATTTCACACACATATTTTTTCTTCCCTAGAAATTTAACCTTTAAAAATGTGAAACACAAATAAATGTAAACACCAAAGCCAATAGTCTTTTCCTTTTCACTTGCCTCCCAAGATCTCTTAACTACACTTAATGATAAAGTGTTAACTGCCACCTATGTTTGATTTACAGTTATTCTCTTCCTCCATACATCACTGTTTCACTGTTATCAGTTAATTTAATAGTAGATGTCTCTGTCAATCTACTTTTCATATTTTAATAAGTGTCTATTATGCACTTCTCTTAACAAAATCAGCCTTAAAACATTTTTAAAGTATATGACAAGAAAGAATAGTCTCAAAAGAAGGAAAGCAGAGAAAAATAATTTCCCTGTAAAAGAGGTGTAAAATTCAACAGAGATTCAAGAAAGGGAGATTGACTATTTAGTTGTAGTCATCAGAAAACAAAAACAAAACCTTTAAATAAGTTAAACTGGAGATTGCTCTTGAGATAAGAATTGGTAGGTAAAGAAGTAGGTGATAATTTGAATGGGGGGGTGGGAGTAAAAGACTGGAAAGAATCATAAAACGAGCCCCACCCCAAGGATGACTAGAATTAGAAATGTGAAAAAAGAGAGAGAAACACTAAGTGGAGATTATAGAAAATTAAGAACTACTATTTGGAGGTTATAAATTCAAGTAATAGAAGTAGAAATATGCATTATATAGATTTAAGTGGAAAAAAATTAAAGGACATTTTAACTAGAAAGAAAGGATCTAAAATTGCTTCTGAAATCAAGGCTGAATCCCCAAAATCAGATATGAAACTTTACAGAGTATTCTGAATCTGCATTTCTTTTAGAATTCAGAAAAAAACATCCTGCACACACAAGTTCTTCACCATTGTTTGAACAGGTGTCAGAAAGTATCTTCTTTGTTCCATTTTCCTTTCTGTATATATAAACTTCTGTTTTCCAACAATCTTATCCATGTATCACTTGTGGTCCATTGAGGAGGTACAGATCACACCAAGAATTTGAACAAAAAATAATATAAATAAGTGTTAACTAGTACCAGATGACTAATGTCTGCAAGGGAGAAACTAATTATAGCAAATTTAGGGAGAAAGTTCTCAATTAATAGAGAAAAGTCCTACTTCACAGGCTCAGGGACAAAATTCAGAGAAGGGGACAAATTTTGAGTTCTTCCATCCCTCTGCCATAAGGTTGATATTAAGAACTGTTAGGACAGGTGTGATGGTAGCCACTGAATGACAACATATCTCCTGGGGCATCCTGGGCCAGAGCCCATACTGGGGGAGCCAGTGAAATGCTGTGAGCTTAAGCTGGTACACAGGAAGCTGCCTCCACAGCACCGTGGGAGAGGATCAGCCCACAACTCCTGGGGTGCTAGAGAAATTCTCCAGAGGTTAAGTGGAGATACACACACACATGAAAAGTGGAAGAGTCACAACTGAATTAGGAAAAGAAGCTCTTTCCTCTGTCATACCTTTTATTGCTCTCCAATGCCCTCTGTTGACAAATCCTCACATTGAGTTCTCTGACAAAGGAGAAAAGTTTGTAGGGTTCTGTTCCAGTACCATGAAGCAGGGAAAAAATTGAGTGAACATGGAGCCAAGAGACAGGAAACTGATAACTGGTATAGTATATCAGATAATTAAATTGGTAAATGACAGACTACACACTGAGGAAAATTAAACCAGAGTTTCTTCAAATACATTCTAAAAATGGAAGAATCATGCTTAAATGTACCGAGTACATTTTATGGATATAAAATACATTTAGTTCTATACACAATATGTAATACAAAGCAAAGGCAAAAAGCAGTCTATCTTTCTCTAAACAGTTTAAGAATATTGATGTTATTTTATCTACATTATTATGAATATTCTCTTCAAACTTGTAAACAAGTTAAATAAGTAAATAATTCAAGGGGTTGGGAGTATAGATCAGTGGTAGAGTATTTGCCTGTCATGCACATAACCCTGGGTCAGATCTGCAGCACCACAAAAATGAACAAACAACTAAATAAGTAAACAAATAATTCAGTTTTACAAACCTGATTATCAATCTTGGTCTCCAAACTACCTCTCTGCTTAGCTCTCCACACAATCTGTTATCTACCAAACATGTCTATTTGGATATCCAGTCAATACATCTAGCTTCAATGTCCAAATCTCAGTCAAGTGTTGGCAAGTAGATTCCCAAACAAACGACCAAACTAAAAACAAGAAAATAACAAAAATCCCTGAGTGTATATACCTTTTTGCCCATTTCTGTGGTGTAAATGTTCTCAACAGAGCCTGTTACAAGCTTTGATAATAAACATTGTTAAAATTCTTCTGAATTATCGGCTCATAGACTTAGTGAACTGCAACATTTTTCACTCCATTATCCAAACCAGAAACTGGTATTTCCTCTTTATGTTCCTCCCAAATCATTCAACCCCAGATCGTTCTTTAAATGGCATCTATTTCCTCAGCATTGTTTTCCTCCCACTCTCTCACCTGCTTTTATTCCCACTGCCACCACCTTACATCAAGCCATTTTCGTGTTTCCCTTAGATAACTAGCATTCTTGACCTCCATCTGCCTTTTCTGTGCATCGTCCACTGCAGCCAGAATGATCTTCCAATGCACACAAATTGGGCCAATTCACTTTTCCTAAAAAAAAAAACGTTTCAGCTTTATATTAAATATGAAGACCTTTAAACTCTTAATGGCCTTTCTTGCCTCATGTTGCCTTACCCCTAAGATCCCCACCCCACATGCCTCACCCTGCTGCCTCCTGTCCAGCCATGGAACTTGTAGCTCCCAAAATGTCCTGCTCCCCTTGCTTTCAGGTGTTTCCATGTACATTCCTTCCTGCTTAGGTTTGGTTGGTTGCTTTTAACGCATGTGTTTTAATATATATTTTCTTGTCAATGGTATGGTCGACTGTTTACTTCCTTCATTTCTCATCAATTGGCCTAAAAAATTACATTTGTTTGCATCTGATAATTTTTATATTTAATTCAGTTCCATATTTTACCCTAACAAAATAGAAAATTAATGGAAATTTCTTACTTTCTCTTTGATAGATCCCAGAATGCTTGCATACAGATCTTCTGCAGATGGTACTCTTTTCTTTGTCTTATATTTTATATCCATCTTCATTCTAGCTGCCCCAAGGTTAATTTAGAGCCAGTGATTATTTGTATTGCTGTTTTTGCCAATTCTTTTCTCACCATTGTTATACTATCATGTTTTCCCAAATGGTTTCACAATCTTTTTCCTGATGTACATTCTTTAATAGTTCGGTGTCTGTGCATAGAAATGTCTGCAGTCTTTGCCTAAAAATGCCTCTTTTAGCCTCAATTTTCATCACCAATTTAGCAATTCCAATTTAGTATTCTACTTTGAAAATTATTTCTTCTCAGCACTTCGAAGCTACCAATTCTATTGTTTCCTAGCCTCCAATGTTGCTTTAAAAACTCTATTATTCAACTAATTATAATTTATCTGTCATAAAGTCTATAAATGGGTTTATTTTTATATAATCTCCTCAGAACTCACTGTGGTTTTTCCATCTGACAATCATATATCTTATTAATTCTGCAAAGCTCTCAGTCATTAGCTCCCTAATATCACCTCTTTCCTATTCTACTTTGCTACTTCTAATTCTATTTTGGATAGATGGATGGACAGATAGTTGGAAAGATAGATAGATCATGTCATTTTTTCTCTACATATCTTAATTATTCTCCCATGATTTCCTGTTTTCAGTTGTGCACATTTGGGGAATTGTCTCTAGATCACTTTTGGGCACACTTTGATATATTGACCCTTTAACCTATCTCTAATGTTTGTTTGTAATTTGTGCATATAATTACACACAATGGGGGTATCTCCTGTGGCACATTTGTGCATACATAAAAATATTATTTGATCAGTTTTACTCCCTAATAACCCTCACCCTTCTTCCCTCCCTTCCCAAATCCTCCTCTGTTTCTATTGTCAATATCTCCAACTTTAATTTCTGTTTCTTTTTTCAACTTTGCCTATTCATTTTCTTTTTTTAAGAAAAAACTATTTCCCTTTGAATCTGTTATACACACACATGCACACACATGTATATAATAACATAATATATATATGCACACACACATAAAATCATTCAACAAAATCTAGAGTCATCCTCAGTCATCCTCAACACTGGCTAATACAGACAAAAAGGTACTTGCCACCAAGTTTATTTATTTATTTATTTTTGTTCTCTTTCAGGTTGTCTATAAACATGTTCTCAGGGATGGTTGCTGACTCTTCTATTTGTTTTAATGGCTAACTTTCTGTCAATGTCCTAACTTTGGTAAGGGTGCAGGGTGGAAGGAGAATAGGACTCATCCTGATGGGGACATTTTCCCCATAGGATTCCTGTGTACAGTTGGGTTGGAAATATTCCTGCAGAATAGTTTTGCATTTGACTTCTATTTTTCCAGATGTCCAAGGGATTTCATTGTTTGTGTTACAATGTCTATTCAAAATCCCTTCTACCATGAAGAGAATAAAATTTGTATGCCATACTCCACATAGAAATAAGCTTTAAATTTTGATTTCTTAATTAAAAAAAAAATTCCCTTCAGCTTCCTGGGCAGAGTAAAATTTTCTTCCTTCTGTTTTCCTGAGGTAGAGATTTCAGTCCCCATTCCATGGAAGATTCAACCCTTCCAGACTCTGGCTTTATGTTGGAGTCTCAGTTTCAATACATGCCTAATCCTACCTACCATTTCCTATTCCTGAGTGAGAAGGAAGCCCAAATGCTTTCCTGTAGGGGATGAACTTCCAGACTAGTTGCTGGATTCCTGACTTAGGACCCAGGAATGTCTTATTAAAGTAACTTGCAAAGGTACAGCTTTGACATCATGCTCACTCTTTTTTTGATGTGAAAATCCCTGTCTTCATATTTAAAAAAATAAGCATTTAAAAACATAGTTTTACCTTCTTGTTTGAAAAGTATTCATATTTGTTTGGTTTTGGTTTGGTTTTGGTTTGGTTTCCAGGAGGTAAAATTCTGTATTAACTTGATCCATCACGATAGGGCTATCCATACTCTTTGCCTGCAGCACCATATTCACTTGGTACTTAACATCAAACACCATGTGTGTAGTCTTACTGGAGGTGGATATAATCCCTCACATATTCTGTATAATAATTAGCTCATTACATTATGTTTATCTCTTCATTTGTTTTTTTATATTTTTATTTTATTTGTTCTAATTAGTTGTACATGACAGTAGAACACATTTGTACATTTGATAGATCACTGGTATTTAATCATTCCATTTCCTCTAACACCAGTACTTCTTGAGCTGATATCATCATCAGCTAGAAACTCATTGAAAAGCAAATTATCAAACCCCACCCCAGACCTGAAATAAGAATCTGAGTTGCATCCTAGAACCTAAGTTTGAACAAGTGTTCCAGGTGATTTTTATGTGCCGTAGAGTTTTAAAAGTGCTGGTCAAGACCTAATGGAGTTGTTTTTCCACTTTCAGTTTTGGGGAAAAAAGTAATAATCTGTTTTAGTCAGTGTTTTGTTGCTTTGATTAAAGGACCCAATTGGAACAATTGTAGAGGAGGAAAAGATTATTTGAGGGCACATGGTTTCAGAGGTCTTAGTTTCAGAGAAGGCTGGTTTCATTCTTCAGGTTCAAGGTGAGGCAGAACATCATGGTGGAAGAGTGTGGTAGAGGGAAGAAGCTCACATCATGATCAGGAAGCAGAGAGAGAGACTCCACTTGCCAGATACAAATACATACCCCAAATCCACACCTCAGTTCCAACCTCCCTCCAGCCACCACCCCACCAACCTTTAGTTACCACTCAGTTAATACCTATCAGGGAATTGATTCACTAATTGGATTATGACTCTTACAACCCAATAAGTTTTTTATTATTTTTATTTATCTTTTCATTTTTACAGACTGCATTTTGATTCACTGTACACAAATGGGGTATATCATTTCATTTTCCTATGGTTGTACACAATGCAGATTCATACCATTCGGTGTAATCATACATGTACATAGGGCAATGATGTCTGTCTCATTCCACCATTTTTCATATCCCCCTCCCTCTCATTTTCTTCTACATATTCTAAAGGTCCCCCATTATTCTCTCATTCCCCATCCCCACCCCCATATATATCATCCTCCACTTATCAGGGAAAACATTCGACCTATGGTTTTTTGGGGTTGGCTTATTTCAACTTAGCATAGATATCTCCAATTCCCATCCATTTATTTGCAAATTCCATAATATTATTCTTCTTTATGGCTGAATAGTATTCTATTTGGAAAATATACCACAGTTTCTTTATCCATTCATCTGTTGGAAGGGCATCTAGGTTGTTTCCACAATCTAGCTATTGTGAACTGAGTTGCTATAAACATTGATGTGGCGTGTGTTACTGTAGTTTGCAGATTTAGGTCCTTTGGGTATAAACCAAGGAGTGGGGTAACTGGGTCAAAAGGTGGGTCCATTCCAAGTTTTCTGAGGAATCTTCATACTGCTTCCCAGGGTGGCTGCACCAATTTGCAACTCCACAGCAACGTATGAATGTAACCTTTTCCCCCACATCCACGCCAACAACTATTATTGTTTGTGTTCTTGATAAAAGCCATTCTAAATGGAGTAAGATGAATCTTAGAGTTGTTTTAATTTGCATTCTCTAATTACTAGAGATGTTGAACACATTTTGCATTCATTTATCAATTGCCTGTGTGTCTTCTTCTGTAAAGTGTCTGTCCAGATCCTTGGCCCATTTATTGATTGGGTTTCTTGTAGTTTTGTTGTAAAGTTTTGTATTGTAACTTTCAGACTAGAAATTACTTTCGATTAGTTACATAAATTATTCATCATTAAATAGTAGCAATAAACTGGGATCTTATAGACACAATTTGTTGCATGACCAAATGGTTGAATAAATAATATATCAATTGGCTTTATCATAATGTATCAGTAGACTCTCATTCTTGCAGTTCAACATACAGGCATACAAACGATGACTATTATTAAAAAGATTAAAGACAACAAGTTTAGTGAAAGGGAATACTTGCATGCTATTCATGGGAACTATGAATTAATGTGGGCTTTGTGGAAAATAATATAGTAGTTTCTCCAAAAATAAGAATAGGACTACAAATTTCAGACATTTTAAAATTATTTTTTTAAAAAAAAATCTGCTTTAGTGTTTAAATAAATTCATAACCCCAGAATCAATAAATAATTTTAAAATGTGGTCACAATTTTTAAACAATTACTACCTTACTAATTTAATAATGTGATTTTTAATCTCTTTTTTAGATTATAATTATGCTTAAGAATTATGACATTATCATAAATTTGTTCACTTATTTAAATAGTTAATAATTAAATAGCTGAATGGGGAAGGGGGTTTCCTCTTTTTTGCTTTTCATATGAAAAGGTAGGCAAACTTTTACTTAAAGTTTAGGAAATGAGAAATGCTGGCTTACTGACCTACTGACCAGAATTTTCTTTTATGTGGTTACATCCCCACCTACTGGAATCTCATTATACCACCAAATGTCAGGTTCCATAAACTTGCATTTTTGCAACTTTTGGCATTATTTGTATGTATGTATAAACAAATATTGCATTAGATGTTTGAGAATGCCTTTCTGCAAAAACCCATGTCCGTTCCCTGTCCCTCTGTCCTCTAGGTAACATTGCAATAACCTTAAATTATTATGGTGATTTATGTTTTTGTTCTGCTATGTTCTTTAAAAGCAAAAAAAAAAAAAAAGAAAGAAAGAAACAATGAAACATTATGTGGTATAGAAACAGCTAACAATAACTTGATTGACTATTCCCTTATGAAGAGAAACAATTCCCTCTCTTTTGATTTTGTTTCTCTAGATTTTGTTTCTTAAGCAGGTTTCTTATATATGAATATTTATGGCATTTTTAAAATGTTAGTTTTATACTCTCTGGATGTTAAGGAATTGTTTTCTGAATGATAGAACAAAGCATCAGACTTTATTAGTCTCCTTATGAAAAGAAAATGTTTTGTGAAATTACACTAAACTAGAACCATTTTCACTGGAAAACTTAAAAAGTATGGGTTGCCTTGCATAAAAATCTTCCTCTGGAAGAAAAGAAAAATGTCCACTAATGCAGAAAATAGTTCAAATAATTTTTGAGTAGCTGGCGAAAATCACAGAAAAAATTTTAATTCATTTGATATTACTTTTAAAAGAACTACTTGCTTTGCTAGATCCAGAAAATTTAAAAAAAGTATTAGGAATGAAGTAGAATAAAAATATCCCTTAAGCTTATAAACACAAGTTCATGTCAAATATTGAAATTATAATCTTAATTTTTTCTTTAAAAGAAAATTGGAAAATAGCACATGAATACAAATAAGATTCATTTGTCATTGTATGTAGGCACATAATAACATCAACTACAGCCATCATGCCAATATTCAATGACAGATGGCATATGATATTAAAAAATCTAGTTATATACATCTATATCATATAAAATATGCCATACTAAAAAGGCTTTGCTCATATTAAAGCTACTTCTAATTTTCTCTGCCAGAGTAAGCAATTTATTAGGCAGCATGTTTGATGAGAGCAATTAAATTCCCATTTTTTCCAGGATGGTAGCATCTTCATGGACAAGACATAGAGCATCAAACAAAAGCACCAAATGAAATGAGTGGGGAGTGAGCTAGTTGCATAAGTCTTCACTAATCTATAGTTTTTCTGTCCACAGCTGTCAACATGTAACAATAGGCTTCTTTGTGATAACAGTATTCTATATGGAAAACATGCAAGTAATCACTCAATAGAAAAACGGTCTACTTTCACATTGCAATTTTGAACCTTGAAAACCATCTAGTAAGCCCACTTCATCTAGCACATGATAGTAAGTAGAGGAAGCTAATTACTAGAAGGCAAACAGTTTGTACCAACATCTTTGATTTGCAAGAATCAGCAACTAACTCCCAGGCTATCATAAATAATGAGGACATATAATACAGCAACATATGACAATAAGGCACAAGACTTTCATAGGAACCAAAGAAAGAGATTTAAATTCTTCAGGTTCTATATAATGCTCATCTAGTTGCTCTAACAGCAATAAGAGCCAGAGTTTGTGCATCTTCTTGACTTCACCACACTTCATTAAATGGCTTAGCATCACCAAGTCTCAGCTTCTCTCAGTCTTCTACCAGCAGGTTTCCCTTTATTCTGAATATAATTTTCTAACCTAAGTCAGTTTCTTCTCAAACACTCACGAACATTTGTTTAATTAGACCTTCTTTGTACATGCAAATACCTATAACTTCAGTTTACTAATGCTCCTTCCTGGCTTCTGTCTCCTATCTTGTCTCTTATATTCCCATTGCCCTCGCCTGAATGTCTCTATTTCATTGTTCAATTTCCCAGGAGCCAAAACCCCATTCATCTGAGTAATCACTCCTATTTGAGAGAACAAAGAAGATTAGAGAGTGGGCAAGTAACATGGAAATGATATGCTCAAGAAAAAGGTGCAGAACATCTTCCATTTGTCAGGAACTGTATCTGTATCATTATACACAAATGACATCTTCTATTCCCTTTGTGTGTATACTGTATGCTCTTCTCAAACTGCAGTGCAGATTATTCTCTGTATAACCTACATATTCCCATTCCTGTGTGAATTTTGCTCATAATGTTCCTTCTATAAACCCTTCAATCCCATCTCATCTCTTCTTGTTGAAATCCTAGCACACATTTAGGGTATTTTAAATGTCAATTTTTCAAAGAATCATACCCTCTTTCTCTTTAATATGTTGAAATTTTATGCCAACTTAGATGTTATACCTTATATTGGAAATATTTGTGTTTCATTTCCTCATTTCCTAACTACGTTTTAAGTTTCTTAAAGGCAAGGTGTGCTTTTATTCCCTAAGTAGTACCTGCACTGATGTTGTATATTTGTGTTGGATAAACTGAATACCTTAGTTCACCCATACCACAGATATTGTGGTTGAGTATGTTATGTCATTAAGGTACTATTGTAGGCTCTAGGAAACAGTGATAAATAAAAAAGGCAAAATCTCTAATCTCTGAGAACATACAATACACCAGAGGAGACTGTAAGTAGATAGATAAGATACATAGAGTAGGAGAGAGGATGGCTATTGCTAAAAAAATAAAGCACAGAAGAAAAATAGGAGTTGGGTAATAATTTTAATATTGTCATCAGATCTCCATGAGGGGATCTGGGAGGGAGCTATGTAGCATATCTGAAGGAATAGCAGTCCTGATAGAGGGAAGGGCAAAAGCAGGACCATGCCTGGTGTATCCAAGAAAGAACAAGGAGGCTGAGGCAGGAGAGAGAGAACAGTGGGAGCCATGGACCAAAAGGTCAGGCAAGTGGGATCAGGTAGGGCCTTAAAGGCAGCTGTGAGGGTTCTGGTAAAGTTCTATGATTCTAGTCTCCAAATGCTTGAGGGGCATAAGCAGGGGGAACAGATAAGTAGGAATAAAATTAGGGGTTCAGTTTGAGGTACCATGTAGGAAGTGAAGCCAGAATTGAGACAAAAAATTGAAAGTCATCAGATTATGCACAGTGTTTAAAGGCAGAAGATTAGCTTATAATATCACCTAAGAAAGAGTCCAGGAAAAGGCACGAAGTCCAACAACTATGAGTGCCAGGGCTTTCCAAAATGTAGGGATAAGTTTAGGAAGGACCCCAGAGATGACCAAAAGGTACAGTAATGAAGTTCTAAAGGAACCAAACATGAGTGGAGAGCTAGGAGCCAAGAGGAGATAATGTTCCAGAAGAATGAAGGTTTCGAAGTGCTTAGAAAGATGGACTAAGTGGGGTAGTCAATGCCAGGGGAGAAAAGAAAAAAGAATTGAGCAACAAAGGGAGTAAAACAGAGTTACTGGTTATTTGAAGGAAACTTTTGAAGCAATCTTCCTGATGAGAGATGACAATATGTTAAGGTTATTATGGTATTAGAAAAAGAACACTAATTGTGAAATATATTACCTTGTTTGAATCTTACCTTCTCCTTCCTAACTAACTTTAGGACCACAAGAATAATTAATCTCCCCCTCAGTTTTCTTATCTGTAAAATGGGAATAATAACAACTACATAATAGAGGATATTATAATTTTACTGTGTGTGATACCAGACATTATTTGTTTTCAATGTGCCTAGTACTAATCTAAGTACACATATATTTGCTTCATTCATTCAGTGTTGCTATGTTAATTTCTACTAAGATCCCCATTTTATAAATGAGGAACATGAGGCACATAGAAAACAGTGGGAGGTGTGATTGCAACTTGTATGATAGGGTTTCAGAATTGCTCTTAACTGTGGCTTTATTTTTCATCTCACATGTTGCTTGATTCATAGCAAACATTCAATAGACATTCACTGAATTTAAATGTAGGATATCAGCAAGAATTTCATCCCTAAATCTATGAATAATCCTTCATCAAATATCTCATCGGCAGTTTAGGAAAGTATCCATGAAGTTACAGAATAATATTCAGGTGGAGAAGGTGGATGGCCAAAGGATGCAATTTAGGCCACTTATAGGGAGAGTGGTCACAGCTGTTCTGTCCCCTCCAGGCTACCTCTCAGGTTACCAAGCAAAATCCAAATGTTTCTGAAGCAGTCCAATGCACAACCAGGTAGTTAACATCTATTTCCTTGTTCAAATGCCCATATGCTAGACTCTGATTAGCTCTCTTGGCACCAGCATACACACCAATCTAGGCTGTTTGCTTTCTGGCTCTGGTATTCTGTAATAAAGTGGAGCTGAGAGTCAAGCAAAATGAAATGTGTGTTCAGTGCCAAAACTATTCTGATCTTTGAATTTCAGTCAACAATATAGAAAATACATAGTGTTCAGATTTAACAAGGTGCTGCAAAGTGGTTTCTTCGGGATACTTCAAAACTACACTGAAAGCATACTTCAGTTCTCCCTGGTACTTTCAGTTTGTTTCTTCAAAATCAGGCATACTTTTACATTAGCCATGAAAAGAGGAAAGGGATTACTTAGTGATCTGAATGTACATCTGTGCATTCCTGGTTCTAGTGAAATGCACTGTTTTACATCTGTAAGGGCTACAGGATGTTGATGGCTCCTAGATCAAGACCCACAGGCCCCAGTTTTATCTTAAGGGGAACCTGAGGAGTTGGGCTTGAGGCATCATCCATTTACACTGCAAAGGTGGTTGACCAGCTGCCCGCAGCAAGCCGGGTTTGTGATGGGGACTCGCACATTTCACAGGCAGCCTCACCCACCTTCCACCTTTTCCCCACCCCTGCACTCACCAGCCAGAAACACAGGGTCTCTGCCTGTTCATCAGATGTTATCTTCCCTTCAGGCCCCTCAAAACTGTTTCCTAGGAGGGAAAGGATTATACATTGACTTATCTTTTACTTAGACCCAGTCAATGTAATGAGAGATCTAACTAATATTATTAAATGCTTTATCCTATCGAGGAAAAGAAATTTTAAAAATTCTGCATTTTCCTGGTAGTTGTATTGATCTACATTTTTTATTTACATTATTAAGATAAACATAAACACTAAATATACTCTAGTCATTACATTTTATAAAACCTTGACTTTTATTGTGTTTTAAAATTTAATTTTTTAGTTAAATTTCAGTGAATTATTATTTGTGTTATAATTTAAAACTTGTTTGTGGATTATTTTCTTACTTAGAAGGAAAATTATGGTTTCTGAGAATATATGAATTACTCTGAATATTTTATGATTAATTTTTATGATTTTGAGATTGTTTTCATAAAAATGTATGCTTAGAGGTACCATTTAAAAATATTCAGGGACTATCATTTACTACCATTTATATACATTTTGCTGACATATTGCTGACATCCATAAACCAAACACATCACTTTAATTAAAGTTCTTTATAGTACAAAATGGCTAATTAACTAGTTTCCTTTAAGAACTCCGTGTCAGATACTAAGTTATGTTTAACTTATGTTGATTTTTTTGTACCCATATGTAACCAGTTGTAACCCAGTTATCAAAGAAACCAAACCAGGTCTAATTATTTAATTCATTTCTTGATAGCTAATGATACCTTTAAAACATCTAATTTCTAATTCTAATGCATCATTATAAATTTGTTTATTATTTATTTTAAATTAGCAGACAAAACTGGATACAATTATCACATACAAAGTGAAGTTCTGAAGTATATGCACATTGTGAGGTAGTTAATCTGGCTAATTAACATGTACATTTCCTCATATAGTTATTTTGTGGTAAGAACCTGTTTAAGCAGGTTTGAATCTCTATCTTTTATTTACAGGCAAACTGATTACATTACAAGATATAAAACCACAATGTGTTCATTATATATTTATAGAATGTGGCTTTATCTATGTATCACAGGGCATTTTTGCTGAAATGGCTTATGTTTCTGACTCACTATATAGTTGTCTTAACAGAACACTTAGATGAAAGCATACATTTCAAGACATATAAGCCAGTAGTCAAATTTTTTTATGTTCAGGTATCTTATGTATTTCAGCAACTCTCCTCGTTTGCACGGAAAGTAAATGTCATTTTTATTAAACAGTCTGATGCTTAAATATGATAATGTCCTCAGCACTCAACTTAGCATTGGACACCAATATAAAATTCATTTCAATGCAAAATATGACAGATATGTGCCCAATGTGTATTACCTTAGATATTCTGGTACAATCTTGGTAAATATGTCAATTTCCTGCACATAAACACTGTGGTGGAGCATACTTTTCCAAGATAAGTGATAATTCCCTTTGGTCATAAAGGAAAAAAATGATGATGGTTTCATTAATTTCATAACTTGCACTGATCCTAGAGGAATATCAGGTTATGTCTTAGCACTCACCACTGCATAAGCATCATAAGTGACACCTGATAAGAGCAGCAGCAGAAGCTTTCTGTAGATTTGTTGTACTTTCTTCAGGCTCAAGAAGTTTAGAGCAAGAACTCTGACTTGAAGCGCCTCCTAGAATTATCAACTTCCTTTTAATCCTTGCCAGGGCCTGCTGACATCACAAGTGCTTAGAGACATGCTTTTTCTTCCTTATCAGTGAAGCTGAGCACTCTGTGGAACATGTGGGGAAACTTGATAGACTAAAAGACTCTCCCATGTTTATTCTTTCATAATATGTCCTACTAAAGACATCATGATTGTTTAGCATCGTTATTGTTTAGCTGAATGACAATTATTACCAGTTAGCCTCTGTAGCAAAATATGGAATGGATAGAAACAAAGAAATTCTCACACAGGCTACATGGCAAAGGAATTATAAATGCCAGGTACAACACACACACAAGGCTACAGATATTAAAATAGGAATTTAGATGTGACCAGGTGCAAAAGCCTATGAATTAATTTCATGGTTTACTGGGTAGAGATTACAGAGCTAATGTTTAATGATTTTAACAAAAATAAAAACAAAATTGCTATTTCTTTGGTGCATTCTGGGAAATATTAACTAATAAAATTAAGCAACAGAAAGTGGTGTATACACACACACACACACACACACACACACACACACACACACTCTGAGGGTCCCCAGATTCTTACCTATTTGTTTGTTTGTTTATCCATTCATTCGTTTGGTACTAGAGATGGAATCCACCGGTGCTTTACCAGTGAACACATTCTCAGTTCACTACTTTTTTTTTAGTTGTTTGAAATAGGGTCTCCCTAAATTGGTGAAGGTCTTACTAAATTGCTGAGGCTGGCCTAAAATTTGCTATCATTATGCCCTGCAAGTTGCTGGTATTATAGGTGTGTGCCACCACACCCAGATATACATTCCTATTTGAAATCATGGTTCAGCTAAAGACAAATCACTCAAGAAAATCATACTCAGGTATGTTTAGTTTCAGATTATCAATAAAATAAAAGATATTCATTAATGAGAATGGCTATACCCAAAATGTCTCAAAAAATTATGGAGATGATATAAAGATTATGAACTTAGAACATGATTATTTACACCAGATACTATTATATACATTCATTTTCCTTAGATTTTATTTAATTAAACCACTTTTCTGAGTAATATATAATTTTGCACCTGTATTCAATTAAAATTCTGATCTGCTATGAAAAACAATAATAAACTATTACATTCATAAACTGCATACATTGAATTAATGTAACATTATCTAGTACAATTTTATTGCAATATTGTCATTGTTAATTGGTGAACATAATTTGTTGAGACTTGGGGAGAATTTTATTATGTTCTAACCCTTATCTTTGAAATAATGAAAATCAGTGTCATATATTACAGGTAATAAAATTATTCTAAAATATGAACATATGACAACATTAAATAATATCAGATGTAAGCATAGTTGCATTTTAAAATATCAGCTCTTCCTAGCGAAGCAGGGGGTATCGCACTACCAGATCTTCAACTCTATTACAAAGAAGTAGTAACAAAAATGGCATGGTATTGGTACCAAAATAGACAGGTAGATCAATGGTACAGAATAGAGGACACGGACACAAACCCAAATAAATACAATTTTCTCATACTAGACAAAGGGGCCAAAAATATGCAATGGAGAAAAGATAGCCTCTTCAACAAATGGTGCTGGGAAAACTGGAAAACTGGAAAACCAGAATGAAATTAAACCCCTATCTCTCACCCTGCACAAAATTCAACTCAAAATGGATCAAGGACCTTGGAATCAGACCAGAGACCCTGCATCTTATAGAAGAAAAAGTAGGTCCAAACCTTCAACTTGTTGGCTTAGGATCAGACTTCCTTAATAGGACTCCCATAGCCCAAGAAATAAAAGCAAGAATCAACAACTGGGATAGATTCAAACTAAAAAGCTTTCTCTCAGCAAAGGAAACTATCAGTAATGTGAAGAGAGAGCCTATAGAGTGAGAGAATATCTTTGCCACTCATACTTCAGATAGAGCGCTAATTTCCAGAATCTATAAAGAACTCAAAAAACTCTACACCAAGAATACAAATAATCCAATCAACAAATGGGCTAAGGAAATGAACAGACACTTCACAGAAGAAGATGTACAAGCAATCATATATGAAAATGAAATATGAAAAAATGTTCAACATCTCTAGTAATAAGAGAAATGCAAATCAAAACTACCCTAAGATTTCATCTCACCCCAATTAGAATGGCGATTATCAGGAACACAAGCAACAATAGGTGTTGGTGAGGATGTGGGGAAAAAGGTACACTCATACATTGTTGGTGGGGTTGCAAATCAGTGCAGCCACTCTGGAAAGCAGTATGGAGAATCCTCAGAAAGCTTGGAATGGAACCACCATTTGACCCAGCTATCCCACTCCTTGGCCTATACCCAAAGGACTTAAAATCAGCATACTACAGAGATACAGCCACATCAATGTTCATAGCTGCTCAATTCACCATAGCCAGATTGTGGAACCAACCTAGATGCCCTTCAGTTGATGAATGGATAAAGAAACTGTGGCATACATATACAATGGAATATTACTCCGCCATGAAGAATGATAAAATTATGGCATTTGCAGGCAAATGGATGAAATTGGAGAATATCATGCTAAGTGAGATAAGCCAATCTCAAAAAACTAAAGGACGAATGATCTCGCTGATAAGCAGATGAGGACATAAAATGGGGGGTAGGAGGGGTTAGTGTTAGGGTTAGGGTTAGGGTTAGGTTTAGGGTTAGGGATAAGGAGGGTGGTAAGAATGGAAGAAGGAAGGACTGTATAGAGGGAAAAGAGGGGGTGGGAAGGGTAGGGGGAAGGGAAAAAAATAACAGAATGAATCAACCAACATTGCCCTATGTAAATTTATGATTTTAATAAAAAAATGCAAAAACAAAGGTATAAAAAAATAAAATATCAGCTCTTCCTAATACTGTTGAAGTATTTACTTCAATCTAATTTTACCCAGCCTATTATAATAAAAATAGAATTTTTAAGAAATATAAAACTGTACATGAAAATGATATATAAAATAATAATTTATATTATCATGAGTTATATATCTGAAAGTCTGATGTTAACTAACCTACTTTTTAAAAATAAAAGATAAATATCTGCTCATTATAACTATAAGATTAAAAAATCACATTGTCTTAAACATGGTATTCTAGATTCACATTATTCTCCACTGAAACATTCAGGAAACCAGATTTATAAATGCTATACTTTCTCCTTATGACAGTAAACCTGAATAGATCTGGTGCTAGGTACCCCTGAAACACAGAGCCAAGGATTAGTGATGACCAGAGAAGTACTCAAACTGCAAATGCCTACCTTCAAGTCTTCATTCTTTTGCTGTGGTACACTGTACTGCCTAAAAATTAAGTATAGACTCTGTATTTACATGTTAGTTTTTCCTTAAGAAAATAAATGTGTTACAATCTTACATTAGAGCTCTTCAGAAATACAAGTGTTTTAATAATTGATTCAAATAGTTTTTGCCTCCACTGGAATTCCAATTCATTTTGTTACGTTTAATTTTTCAGTTACCTTTTATTACCCCTTTATTTTTAAATAAACACCTACAGTTTGTCTTCAAAATAATAATCCCCCCATTTTATGTACTATAATTTTATATTTAATCTCAGTAGCAATAAGTCCTAAACTTCCTTTCACAGTATAATTAAAATTTTCAGCACAATACAGAGAACATAGAGTTACATAATGGAAATCAGATGCCAGTTACATGATTTCCTTGGGGAAAAAGATAAAATCTCATTAGATCTTAATATTATTACAAAATATTATTGTTCTTTAAAAGAAATTTTCTGTAGAACTGACTGTTAAACTTCACTAGGAAGGGGAAAAAACTCCTTAACTTTTGTTGTCTCCAAATTCTCACTCTAACTTTGATAAATACTGAGTGCTTATATATTTAATGTGTATGTATAGGTGTGTGTCTATATATATATAGGTATAGGTATCTATTGATAGATAGATAATTTGAATGTGTGCCTTGTCACACAAAAGATTTCAAAAGGTCCATAAAAAATAAAGAACTCTGAAGAAAAGGTATATAACTTAAAGGAGACAGATTAAGCAAAATTATATGTATCAGAAGAATATCACACACATTATGTCACGGTGTACCAGATACCATAGTGAGAAAAACAGTTTTCGTTTGCTTACAGATGAGTGAAAATATAGAAATCCCCTAAAAGGAAGAGAAATGGATAAGTAACAAAATGAGTACTGAGGCTGGTCCTTGCAAAACAATCACAGGACATGTATCTTCAGATTCATGGCTTCTTTCAACAGTGAGCTTTGGTTGTTTCTTTGAACTACATTTTTCTGCAACAACATGCTGCTTCCTGGATAACCAAGGTGGGATCTGTTCCTTGGCAATCTATGACCAAAAATCTAACACCCCCAAGCCCATATGGCTAAACAATATAATGCAAAGATATTCTGTAGAAGAGGCTTAGAGTAAATTCTGAGACCATCCTGCACTTTTTCATGTCGAAGACCTTTCCTAGGCAACACCTCCACTAACCATAACCAGAATAATACCACCACCACACACTATTTATCCAACTTAAAGTGATTCTAAAGCAGAAACCAAGGTCAAGTACACTGAAAGATTTGGTATGGTTAAAAAAAATGATAATAATACAGATGCTTTCGGAACCGAGTATATTTTGGTGTCAATTTTGAACTGCATTGTAGAGAGTCTCCACCTCCATCTGTGCTTGAGTCACTCTAGAAAGCAAGATAAACTTTAATTTCTAAGAAATAAATGAAAACAACTAACCTTGGTCTCCTTGTTAAGGTAAAACATGTCCTCTTCTCCCAATTGTTTCCCTATTTTTAACTATAAAATCTATTCGGCTTTGGTTTAGCACACATATTTAAAATGTTTGTAGCATATTGTATGATGATTATTTAGAATAAAATATTGGTTATGAAGCTAGGGATGTAAGAGTTATTGCAAACTCAGAAATACAGTGGGAAGAAGAGTAGTATTAGGGCCAGAGTAGAAGTATACTGTTTTAAAGTTAAAAATAGTAAAAATGAAAGTATCCTTTACGCACTATAGAGGAAAAAAGAAAGAACTTACTACTAAATATTGGCATAATTTATTCACTAAAGAGAGGTAAGGATAGCCCTCATGGCTGGTAATACCTTTGTAAGACACTTTTTCATAAAAATAAATTTAAAAAAAGAACAGCAAGGGTTTTTTTTTTTTTTTTTAAGCTAGAAAAGAATAAAAATATAAAAAGAAGATATAACTAGTAATCAAGATCAACTGTCTTGAGAATCACCATTAGAAGTAAATACTGGCACGACTACAGTATATCCAGGCAGCAGCAAATAAGAACACTAGTTATGGAGGACTTTTGCATACTTCATTGCAATTTTACACCTTCATTTATCCTGACTTGTCCTTCCCTACTTTTTATGCTGTCACTGTCCATGGCTGGTGAAACATCAACCTCATTTGTTGAGCATTTATTAATACCAGGTAGTAAGTTTAAGTCGGATCACTGCATTTATTCTTCATACTTACTCTGCAAGGTTGATATTATTACTGCAAGTTTACCTGGTAGAAAACTTAATTTGGCAGAAGTCAAATGATCTCTCACAGACTACATAAATCATGGAAGTGGAAAGTCTAGGATTCAAACTGAGTCTATGTGTTTGCAAAGGCTGTGCTCTGAATGACTACACAGATCAATAATTGAGGAAGAAGACAATTAAGCTATTTTCTGCAAGGTTCAGGCAACTTAGCGACTGCCTCTATTTTCCATTCCGTCTATATCACTACCTGCACCAGAAGCTCAGTGCTTCACAATAAAAAAAAACTTCAAAGATCACTCTGATTCAGTAAGACATGTGTGCTTCAAGCTCAATGTACTGTTTGTTTAAAAAAGAAAGAAAAAGGTAATTCAAAAAAAATCCAGAAATGGTACTTAAAATAAGTATATGCAGGTGTGTGAGTTGGGGGGTAACATTTAAGTATGTAGGAATTTGCTTCCTAAAATCTTTCCTTCTGAAAGGATAGAGATAGCTAAAGATTTACTCTAATTAATATCTATTTTTATATAAGCAGTTTATTTGTTTAAATGCATAAATATTTCATGATTCTTTGAATAGAAAGGTCAATGTATATATGAATAGAAAGAACTTACTGGATTATTATTGTTTGGGTAACAGATTTGTGATATAGTAAAAATGCTTGTACAAGATCCTTGTAAATTTATATATCATCTATAAATATAGTAATTACATTTGGAAGAATGCAACAATAAACTTAAGATGGTTCTATAGCCACTATATTTTATAAATTTACTAAGAAGATAATTCACAAGCTATATAATATTTCAAGGTGGCATATCATTAAAATAAATTTCATTTTGAATATAATTCCATTTGGATCATAAAATATTTTAAAATTTTTATAACATCAACTTAAAACATTTTAAAAATCACCTGACTCTGTAAG
The DNA here is from genome assembly GCF_902686455.1 of Sciurus vulgaris. Taxonomy (NCBI): domain Eukaryota; kingdom Metazoa; phylum Chordata; class Mammalia; order Rodentia; family Sciuridae; genus Sciurus; species Sciurus vulgaris. Next base: position 62,794,877 of record NC_136467.1, read on the forward strand.
CATTTTGCTTTTCCTATATATAATTTGTGGTTTAAATAATTTTCTTTTGTAATTTCCAATACAAAAAATAGATTTATTAAGCTAAAATTAAAACTATTTGGAAATTGAAGTTCAAGTAAGTTATATATGTTACAGAAGGCTCAGAAATAGCAAAGGTATAAACTTGATTTGGAAAATGTTGCTTTCAAATTTCAGAAGCTGCATCTACATTGGTGTAAGCTGATAGTAAGGAACTCTGTGAATGTCAGGGCTCTCAAAGTAAGACCTTCAACTTGATATCTTTTACATTTAATATTTCACTTAATCTTGAGAATAACCCCAAAGGATATATCTGAAAATTTCCATTTAACAGATGAGAAAATTCACCCAGAGAAGAAACTTGCTCCACATGAAATAGCTGCTAAATATTTGAACTGTATGATGCTCTCTCCATTATGGCAGAGCTGTCATTCTGGAGAAGAGCACTATGAATCAAATAAAAATCATAATAACAGTCCCCTTACTATTTGTTTTTTAGAGAACAATTGCACATCTAAATTATTTTAGTTTGTAGTTATTTCTGAGTGTTAACTTGTAAGGAACATGAAGTAATAACAATAGGTTTCTTTGCTTTCTGTAGGCATACACTGAGCTGAAATAAAAATAAGGATAGATATAACAAAGCTATTCCTTTTTATGGTATTTGTAGTTAAGTATTTGATTATTTAAATAATAGAATTATAACTTATAATTCATAATTTAAATCATAATTTATTTTGAATATATGAAGTCAATTATACTATAATTACTTAAACTATATTTTAACTTGTTTAAGAAAGAAATTAGAGAAGCAATTACACACAAAATAATGGTCAAAATACTTAGATAATAGATTAGATAAAATTATGATGTTATGACCTAGATGAGTATGAGAATAAAAGGTAAGAGGATAGAGCAAGTGTTTTAGTACAGTGACTGACTGGAGTTGTTAATTATCCAACGGAAAAGTAAAAATTAATATGGTACCTCTCCTTGGTAACAATCAGGAAGATGGTGATCATTGAATGAGATGAAGAATGCAGATGGAGCAAAGAGTCTTAAAATTAAATACACTAAGTTTTACTTTTACTATATTTGATTTGAGGTGAATTAACAACACACATAAAGGGGTGAAATTCTCATTGGTGCTCAGAAGAGAAGTTGAGGTTTTCCCTTGACTTGTAAGATTTTTGTAAACTATATGTATGTAACATAGTGGTTAAAGACAGGAATAGGTAGCATCGCTTAGGTCAAAAAAGAAAATGACTTCATATGATGCAAGAGCTGCTCTTGAGAACAGTTGTTTGAAAATAGGAATCAATGCAGGAAAACAGGAAACAAAACAGAGAACAAAAGCAATGGGAAAAAAGTTTCATGTCTGTACAATCTGGTCCAAAGCTGTTTTAACTCCCACTATTAGTCATACCCCTACCACATCTCCAAACTTTACAAGGTTGAACCACACTCAGAATTTGCAAACCATGATGTGCTTGTTCCCATCATGTTCCCAGAAAATGTTCCCATTTCTGTGTTCCCTTGTAGTGTTTAATCTGCCTAGAGTCATCAACCACTAATTCTCTCAAATACCACTTCCTCTGTGAAATTTTCTCCACTCTTTGTCCAACAATGTCTTACTTGTGTTGTATTATGAGCTCAGAGAATAGGAAGCTGGCTTTGGCTATTTTGAGCAGTGATGACCTTTGGAAGAACATTTTCACTCTGATGCTATGGGTTGAAGCCAGATAATAGGAGATTAAGGAAGAAGTGGGTGGTAATTAAAAAGAAAAACCACAGATCACTATATCTACAATTTGCTACTAAAAGGTAGTTGAGAGTTTAAAAAGTAACTATAAGAGAATCCAGTCAAAACACAAGGGAAGAAATTTAAAAATAGAGAAATTTATAAATTGAGAGAAAATATTTAAGAAATGAAACAATGTGTGTAATTTGGTGGTATAGAGACAAAGATGGCAATAAATAATTAAATGCACAGGAAAGTAAAAGTAAATAGAAACATTTTTTCCTCTGAGATTAGAAGGTAAGAGGAAAAGAAATGTTATAGTAGAATTTTTGTTGTTGTAGATGAAAAAAGGTAAAGTTCTTTTATTTTTATTGAATGGCTTCTGTAAATAAGTGGTGATTATTCTGCTGAATATGAGTATTTGAATGTTAGGAATAATAATATGAAAAAATGGAATGAAGAATAAAGGAATACTACAAACACAAAACTATGCATTTTTAAACTGAAAGACAAATATAAGAGTTCTGTAGATAGGTAGCAAGGTGATAAGTGATAACATCTCAATTATATGGAATAAAGCACTTTAAAACATAAATGTTTATATGAAGTAAAAAAATGGATATTTCACAGAAATATAAATTTTACTGATATATTTTTCTTATTCTGATCCACTGTAATGTGCCACAAATTCATCATATCATTTATCTTTCTCAAAATATCACCATTTAGCAGGTTCCTAAAATACAGTAAAATGGCTAAGGGCCTGAGGTTTGGCATTAAACAGACCTGTTTGAATACTCAAGCCACCATTTACCAGCTAAGTGATCTTGGCAAGAGACTTACATTTTCCACACCTGTTACCTCTGTGTGCATAGAGAAAATACCACCAATCACATAGGTTTTGTTGTGCTGCACATAAAGAATTTAATAAGACACAGGCCATATGGGCAGCCCTCATTAAATGGCAGCTACTGTTATCAATGACGACATCGTATTGATCAGTCATTTTTCTTCTACATGCTTCTTCTATAACTGAAAATAACTTAAATCAAGTACATATGAAGGGACAACTTAATTTTTAAAATGTTATCAACATATCAGTTATTAGTATAACATTTCTTGGCAAATCAACTTTTAAAAACCTATATTTAGCTAAATCTCCTGATAAAGGTAGGAAACTTGAATGAGAAATTATACTTCTTTTATGAAAATGTTATAGAAAAAATACCCTTGAATAATTTTCAGAAGTGTCATGTCTTTATGATAAGCATTTATGATTAGCATAGATATTTGCAATTTGGAGACACATCTGCAACATATATATTGAAAGTAAAATATACTTGTTCAGTGCCTACTGATGAGAATGCTAACATTAAAGATTATAATCAATTACAGAAAACTTCAGTGTTTAGCACTTTACTCATAATCTTGTCTCTCTTCCCCTTTGTTACCAATTAATTAATTTTATTTTATTTTCCTTTCTCATTAATACATGATATCCCAGTGGTTAGATATTTATTGCCCCATCTAAAAGACATTTTTGTCAAAATTCTCCTTTTATTGACAATGTTTTTTATTTGCATTTGCCTCAATATAGAGAGATAAAAGAGTACATCAAGTAATGCAGCCAAAATGATCAGGTATATAATTTTTTTGTTGTTCCACGTTCTACATTATTGACTCATGAGAGTGTAATTGAAAAAGCAATCAAGTAATATTTAGCTAAATAATTAATATTTAATGATTTTACAAAATATTATGATTCTGAGTTAAGTAAAGAAGCTTCATAAATGTTCTTTGTAGGGCTGGGGGAGGATGTAGTTCAGTAATAAAGGATGGCCTTGAGTTCAATCCCAGTGGGAAAACAAACCAACCACCCAACCAAACCTCTTTATAAGGGACAGAATGTACCATACCAATAAAAAGACCATTACATAAAATTTTAAATTAAAAGTTGCAATTCTGGATATGCCTTCCTTGACTAACCTTGAAGTTCCTTTCCCTCTGGATATAGGAACTACTCTAAAATATCTACTTGTCTTATATGCAAATATGCCAAACTTGACATTGAAGAGTAAAGAACTACTGAGCCAGATCCTTTCTGAAAATCAGGAGAGCCATTGCATGTGTGCTACTTGCTGTAAGGGGATGTCCTCCACTCACCTTCCCAAGGACCCTGTTCTTACAACAGAGGGGACCTTGGGAATTGGTGCTGCTTCAGCACAACACATGTCCACACACACCAGGAACATATCAAATACTCATTTACCTTGAAGACTAACAGGACTTTTGTTTGAGTCATTCTTGTAAACAGAACAACAGAAGCAATAAAATCCAAGTCTCAAGCCCTTTTTGTGGAAGGAAATCTAAAACCTAACTAGTGAATGGAAAAGGGACATCATGCTTCTTTTGGCTATATTGAAATCTTTCTCAATAATGTTTTTCATTACAAATACAAAAGAAAAAATGGTCAGGAAAAATGTAGGAATTAAATCTAAATGCAATTCACTGTTGTATTTTTTTAATCTTCTCTATCCAATTGTAAGGTCACTCATGCCATAGTTCTATCACATATTATCTATTCACTTTTAAGTGTTTACATGAAAATATGGTGATTTTGGAATTTCAAAATTTAAACCAGTATGTGTAATAACAAAGAGCATCCTTTCTATGCACAGGTACAATTTTTTTCCAGCAAGCATGCACCAAGAATATACTCAGCACAAGACATTTTTGTGACACTGTGGTAGGCACCAGGGTAGGAAAAATAAATAACTTACAACTTCACTACTAGGAGCCTTCAATCTAGTGGAGAATACATAGAATTCCACTAAGAATTTCAAAGCTATGCTGCCTGGCATGATAGTGATGTATACAGGTTGATGATCAGCTCTAGGAGGCCACCTAAACCAAACAAGGATTGATAAAGAGATAGAGGAACAGGAATTTGAATAGTTTTCTTCAGATATAATGATAGAAATGTTCTAATCCAAGCATTCTCTTAATTCTGCCTAATATCCCAAAGGTAACAAATTAGTATCTGTGAATATTTTAATTGATCCCTTGGGTGTGCTACAAGAAGGAAAATCCACTTTAATTATCTCTAATGACAACAAAAGTCTTACGAATGTGAGTTTATGTGTGGGGAAGGGGTGTGACTGTGGGGACACCCGAGCTGGGCAGCCTGCAGGAGTTCAGGCAACCCTATTCCTCTGTCTCTCCCAGATGCTGTTTCTCTCCCTCACAGGCGACCTGGTCTTCCTGCAAAACTCTGCTCTTTTCCTTGTGATTTTTGCTCCCTCAAAATTGCAGCCATAACTTCCCTAAGTGAGCTCCTCCTGCTTATGGCTATAGTCTCTGTGCCTACACAGACAGACACAGCTCAAATTCTAGTGCCAGGTCAAGGAAAAGAGTGTGGGAGTTGTCCTTGGGTCAGAAGCCCTCCCAAATCTGGCCACCTATTAACAGGGAAGTGGCTCAAACAAAATTCCAGCCCATTGAGGTAGCTGTGCCTGTTGGTATAGACAATTCCTCTGGAAACTGGTATGAGCAGGCAAGTATGAACACAGTTTCAAGGCTTTGCTTGATAAGATTTAAAGTACATTTGTCTCATTCCTGATCCAGTCCTTGTTTGTACTATTCTAATTTGTAGAACCTTTTAATTCTCTAAGATTTGATCTATGGTCAGCTGAATACACACCTATTTTTTCCCAACTACCTTTCCTAATAAAAATCTAACTTTCTTGTATAAGAAAGGGTACTTTTACCTAGTTCTGTGCCGACTACATAAGTCAAAGCTCTTGTCTAGTCACCAAATTACAGTTGGGTTTAAACTCCCTGTGGTCATTTCTGCATGTATCTACAATAAAATTCTGATGGTGCTATTTTCTTCATATAATGGATAATTCATTCCTTCATTAGATATTTATTGAGCATGTATTTTCTGCTAAGAACTATTATAAATTCTGGAGTTATAATAGGGTATTCACCAATCAGAAATTCCTGCAACATAAATTATTTGAATATGACAATTATAGAAACTAAAACATACCCTTTAATTAACATATTTTGAAGTAATCTACTCTGTGATGTATTTGATATATCCCAAGTTGTTAATTGATAATATCAAAAAAGTATCCATTTCTTAATAGAAAAGGACAATCATTATGAATATCCATCATGCCCTATTAAACTTCTAACATCTAGAATGTGATTCTATGATAGTGTTTATGACATTATACTTCAATTGTTCTCTTTTTCTGTCACTTTTCCGAAACCGTGAGCTCCCTGAACACATTTTATAATTCCCCAAGTTTCTTATTGAGAGAATGAGGATGAAATATTCCCTGAGATAGCTGTGAGGCATAGGTAGAATCATCAAGGACATTTCCAATAATATTACAAGTGGAAATCAAAGAGCATGCTCCTGTGCAGAACTGCTCAAACTTATCAGATTCCAGTAATCTGAAATTTAGACAGAGGGTATTTTGAAACTATTTCCTATTGATCACTTTTGAACACCAACAGAAGAGTAAAAGAAAGCATCAGGTGGCACAAGGGTCTTTCTCATTAGTGGTTTTTGAAGTGCCTAGAGAAATAAGCTTAAAATAGAATGCCAAGTACATCACTTTTCCAATTCTCAGGTGTATGGCAGCAGGTTAGACACATCTGCACTGGATGGAGCACTGTGATCAGTGCCACATTGAGTGCAGTGAAGCATTCCAAAGGCCAGGAGAGCTAAATGCACATTGAGACTTCCCACCAACACATAATGACATGAAGGAGTAGGGCCAAAACTGAGAGAAGGAGGATCCACCCTTCAAGAACCTCTAAGGATCATCTTCTCTAACCCCTTGACTGTTTGTCCTAGAAAACCATGAAGCAGGGAGTGGGGAATCCACAAGATTTACCTAAAGAAACCCAGCCAAAATATAAGCAGGAAAATATGCCACATGAATGCTAAAAATATTGCCAGGGGGAAGAGATCCTTTGAGCTAAAGTTTAAGATTGTCTATTCAAAGCTATAAAATTTAGAATGCTAGAACTCATCACTTCTGCCCTCCAGCACCAAAAACTGTTCTGTAAACTTCTATACAAACCTGTCAAGTCATTTGAAATCCTTCCACTAAAATTTTCTCAATTGCCAAATGACAACAATGCATATACGGATTCATTCCATGGCCTATGAGTTTACCCCCATGCCTTGTCAAATGCTGGGGTATAGCCCTTCTCTAAAACACTTCTAGATGGTTCCTGCCCTCGAGCCACAGTACGGAAAGAAAAATACTCATTCTTTCCTGATTCCCATTCACTACCTATCAAGCCTGATAACAGACCAAATTAAAATTCGTCCAATGTTTTCCCTTATTAACTTACTATCTTAAGTCAGTACTACGCTTGATGATGAAGCTGTATGCTAGCTAACCTTCCCAACTCATAATCCTTGCCACATTATCAGGAAGTCAGCTGCTGTAACATAATTCCATTTTGTCTATTATACTAATACTTTGCTATTTCCTAGTACTACTTGGCTTTTGTGAGAAGATAGGATTCCAGCAATTAAAACAAAATGAAAAGGGAAATTGCATAAATAAGCAGAAAAATAATGATTGGGTAAAAATAAGCTTGCATCTCAGTGCTGAGCTTTTCTTAGTATAAGTTTTATAGGAATGAAAGACTTTGTTGGGCTTGTTCACCTCTGTGTTTCCAGGACCTATAATGATGTCTGACATATGCTGAATGCAAAATGAATTCTTAATTAATTGAATCAATGAAAATAATTGAAGGAGAGCCAGATCCAGATAGAACCAAGACCAACAAGTAACTGGAAAAGATTTATGCTTATAGACCATAAATGTCTCACAGTGTTTCTTATTTCTCTAAATTTTTGTCCCTCACACATCCAAATCTCTAGTTCCTTCATGCCTGTAGATAGTGGTGAGATATAGTATATTAAATTAAGCTTTGTGAGAATGATACTCAAAGATGAACTAGAAGGCTTCATGGATTCATGAAAGAAACCATAATCCATGGTCCCCTGGAGCCAGGATATTACCTAAGCTACATATAAATACTAAGTGAAGCTCTTCCAAATGAGAGTCGAACCAAAAAATAGTGAGTTAGAAACTTACTGTGCACCATTCCCCAAAAGAAAAATCTACTATTTTTATAAATTTCATTCTGAATGATTTCTGGATAAACTTAGGAAATATATACATCTCTGAGAATAATGTAGTTAGGAAGAAGTTTAAAATCATCACAGTGAATTGGTGAAAAATTTCCATTCTTGGGGATATGGGCAGAGTCATGAGGGAAAGATTTGAGTTTCCCGATCCAAGTTCATCAGAGCAGAAGGAGCAAGAGAAGTGGAAATCACACAATTTCCAAGATTGTAAACCTCTATCCCAAATGACTTCCAAAATATTTAGTATACCTCTTTAATTTCACAGGTTAGGAAATAGAAGCCAGAGAGATAAAGAAACATACCCAAGGTTACTCACCTTATTGCTAGCAGATGGGTATTCTCTCCAAATCATAAATGCTTTGAAAGGAAAACTGTATCCACAGCATGTTTGCAACATACCATTACTGTCTACTTTCACTTATATACAGGCACATGTTATAAAATTGGGCCAAATATTTAATTCCCCACTGTAATAGTAGTTTTACATTCCACATTCAGACAGCTGGCATAATTGAAGACAGCTTGGAACCCCTGAGGATATCCAAACTGTCGCAATTGAAGAAAAGATTTAAGTATCCTGCAGTGTAAGACCTACTCAATGACATTACAAAGCTGATTCAAAATATCGTCTTTGTTGGATCCTCAATATCCAATCTATGAACAATAGACATAATTAAACACAAAACGCTGTAAATTAAGCAAACTAAATGATGGAGCAAATCATTTCATTTTTGCACCTGTGAAGTACAGTATGCCATTGTTATTTTCCCAAAGAAGAGAGAACAGACTCTTGCATGGACAATTATCAAAAGGGTTCAGAGAAGAAGCAGCTATAATGGACAATAGATTTCTTTCCAAAGACTAAAAAGATACCAATGAATGTGGTTTTCAAGTCAAAGTGAGAATATGCAGCTGCTGCCACAGATTCTATTTAATGTATTTCAATGTTACTAATTAAAATAAAAAACTTAGGTCTCCTATTCTCAAGCTAGTAAAAAGCAGAGAACACAGAGTGACAACTTCATGTCACACTTTTTTACATGTCTGCAAAAGAACTTTAGGTTCATTTTGTGCTTGACAGCTACAGAAAATAGTTTGTGCAATACAGCACCTGGCCTAAAGATGACTGTACACAAAGAGGTGGAGCCATAGTTAAGACCTCAGGTTCTGAGACAGAAGCCTTCGTGCAAGTCCTTCTCATTTCTGGTAGCCTTAGGCAAGTTGTTCAATCACTATATATTTTACTTTCTTCACCAGTAAAATGGGAATGATTATAATGCCTGCCTTATGGGATTGTCACAAGAAGCAGCAATCAATGACATTCTAACCACTCAATTAGTTAACTCAATTGTTAACTATTGTCATTTTGGTTTAAAATATTGCATACTATATTTTTAATTACAACAAAAAGGAGAAAATATCTAAGTACTAATTCTTATCCCAGCACTTATTGGCTGATTCATAATAATGATCAAGGGAATTTCATTCATAAATCAGAAATCTAAAAATTTAAATAAAAACAACAACTTGCTGCACAGAAATCAGATAAAAAGTAAATATAAATACATTCTAGTATATACTGGAAAAAATATCGGCAAGGTGAGCAAGGTCATTGTGTGTATCTTGCCAGCAGAGACACACAGTGTCACCTCCAGCCTGGATTGAACTAAAAGAGCCAAAAGAAAGATTTGCCAATGAGCCCACCATGAACTAGCATAAAACCACCTGCAAAATCTATTCAAGCATCTGTCTCTGTGCAGTGCCAAATCTTCTCCTCCTACCCCACCAGGCTGGCCCCATCTACCACAGAGCAATTCTACCAGCCACCTTTCCGTCAATTTATCATTGCTGGGCCTCTTCCATTTGATCATCCCCAGAAATATTATGTGAAACTCTACCCAGAAACTCACTCTTATGTACCAATGTATGCTGTAAGTGCTTCTCCTGCTAATTCAGTATCTGTCCAAATCAGTCAGACTGATGCTTACATTACAGCATTGGACACTTTAGTATTCCATGAATTAATCCTCAAACTTTTCATAAGAAAAATGATGAACATTGGGTTCATTATCCACTCAATAACCATTAGTGGTCTTCTGAGTGATCAAAGTAAGGAAAGGACCATGGACATGTGTTCATGGTTATAAGGGTGTTCTGAGACAATATAAAGTTAGAAAGAAGCAAGAGGAGTGACAACAGCCTATATTTCCATATCTGTAACAGAGAATAATAATATTAGCTACTTCCTGTGATTATTTAATAAATATATTATCCATAGACTAGATTCTGGCAGGTTGTAACCACAGTAAATGCTGGAGATGATGAGATGATGACCAAGATCATGACCATGAAAAGACGATGGTGACAATGATGATGAAAGCAACTGCTAACAGACAAGACACCTGACACCAAGCACCCAACAAAGGTGTGCTTGACATTTAGAGAAAATAATTAGAATATTCAACTCATCTTCTGCTCTCACTAATTTTACATGATTTGGGGGGTATATGATAATGTAGATAGCAGGAATATATTTCAGAATGAGACATGAGCTACAAAAGCAAAAATAGATAAGAGTTGGAGAAAACAGGAAAAAAAAACAGGCAATGAAAGAGGCCCTGGAGTTATGGAATTATGAAGCAGTTTAATTCAGAAGTTAATAAAATGATATTATCAAACAATATTGACAATGCCTATGTAGCATTTGCAACAGATCTTTATTCTATTTATTCTTTAAGATATATTACTAATTTAACCCACTTAACAAGTCTGTGTATTAAGAAGTGTTGTCATCCTCTGCCACTGGAGTGCAGGAAGATTAGGCAATTTACTTAAGGTCTTGCTGATGACAAACAGTAGGAAAGGATTTAATACTGTCCGTGGTTCCCAGTCTTCAGTCTTAGCTGCTTAGATCACATAGGAGAAGACCTCCCCCAAAACTTTCACACTTAATATATTAAGATATGGGTGGAGACATGGAAAATTCTCAAACAAAAGACCGATATAGGGCATGGGGTTAATTATGAGGGGATGATTATTATTTAATGTTTAAAGTGTGTAAATTCTGTTCCAGGACATAAATTTTTATCACCTTTTCAGAAATCACTTTTGAGAAAACTGTAATATTTTATGTTCTCATTTTAATACTAAAGTTGCTTAGTCCTGAAAAGTGTTTTCTCATGTTTGTTATTTGCCATTGCAGCTCAAAATCACTCCTGCCTATGGTACAAGTGAATAGAAATAATCCATGCCTTTTGATAACCTGTAATCTGAAAGTGAGTAACCATGAAAAGTGCATGTGATAGATTTAAATAAGCAGGATAGAGATTTTATTAGATTCTGCTGCAATGGGAAAGATGGATGGGGCACTGTGTGCCAGGTAATGAAAAGCTGGAGGGATCTGCCCAGAAAAAAATACTGAGAGATAAATGGCAGCTCAGATAAGCAAGAATTCTGATCTCACAGAAATAGAAAAGAAGAACTACACAAAACAGTGAAAAATTATCAAATAAGACTAATTGTAATATGGAAACTTATTATAAAATCCAAATAGATTTTTAGGCAATTGCAATAAGAAAGACTTTAAGCCAGGTTACTTAAGAATTTAGTGATGAAATTATAGTTCTAGTCTCTCACATGAACTCAAAATCTTGGTCAAGTAAAGAGTTGCTTGTATGAAAGGACAGCATAGGATTTCAAATATAATTATTTGCTCCTCAACTTCATAGTATATTTTTCACAGCCTCCAAATTCAAGATCAGTGTCTGTGAAGCAACACAACTAAGCACACTCACATTTTATAGATGCATGATCATGTTCTTAGAAAAGCTTCTACTGTCTAGTTTTGCAGGTTCTCACTTAAAACATGGTTCTTCTTTAGTTTTGGGTTCTCAGAGGGGAAATCCTCTCCCCAAAACATGCAAATTTACTGGGCATATAACTTCACAGGATATGAATCAAATGTACCAACCTGTGTAGGTATGTTTTGTTGAAGAGCTGAACAACACTTTGCTTTCATATTTTGATTAGGCCCTCTGCATCACAGAGCAATATTCAAATTGTGCATGAAACTTACACAAGAAAATAGTAGATTCCCAAATTTTCCCTGAAAATAAGTCACTTCAGGTTACTCAGACTGAGAAGAGGTGTGTGGCCCACTGGGTTCTCAGTAGCACTTAAAGATCAAAGTTTGAAAGCAGTCCTTGGCTTTGTTCTTTGACACAGCAGCATGCAGGTGAGATGCCCTGGAGCTTTCACACAGAAAAGTGGAAGATCTGGGAAGCAGGCACATGCTGAGGCAGTCAGGAAGAAAGCTGAGCCTCTGTGAGCATCTCCCAAGTGGCTAAGTAAATATTCTCACAAAAACAGTTAGAAATTATGAACATAACCTAAAATTAAGGAATAATTTGATAGGTATCTTAAAAAAATTCAAGAACGGAGAAACTTCAGGGGAATGAAAAAATTATGACAAAAATGAAAAAACAAATATATGTTTAGTTTTTAACATACTTCTTGGAAAAATTAAAAAATGTGGGGATCCATGCAAGGGTGGCTGTTATTATTCTACAACAAAGCAGGGAAAAAAACCCTCTGTATTTGGAGAAACTATGTATTTTCCTTGAACATAGTTTAACAGAAGACTTGGAACAAATCTGCAAATTTTATTAGTAAGAGGACTAGAGTTTGAATTTCAGCTCCACCACTGTCTTATTGGATGGGCTTGAGAAAGTTAAGTAACTTTTCTGAATCTGTTTTCCCAACTTTAGTAACTATATCAAATAGTTTCTTGAGGTTAAGTAATTTTTAAATATGTAAGAGCATGAACCACCACATAGATGGAACATAGATGGAGGAGGCATTCAAAGAAGGTAGTTGAATTTGGGGAAAAAAAAGAAAATTTTTATATAGCATAACACAAGGAAGGTTTATGATAGTGATGGAGAAAAATAAAATAATAATTGAGAGGAGAGGCAACAGAGAAAAGCACTCCAGTGGTGATGTATGCAGGATCCACAACAAATTTATCAGTCTTATGGGGTGCAAGAAAAATGAGTCAGAAACACCCTATCTCTAAGGTAGAACCAAAACCTCATTTTCAGTCCCTGGCATGCATGGAGTCCAGGTTTCATAGGAGCACATAACGCTCAGGAGGGTTCAGTGAATGCAAAGGCATAGTACATTCTGTGTTATGTGATGACATGTGACTGCAATGCCACAAAGCTGTTTAGAATATAAGATATACAGGTGCTCTATCAATCCAAACTCTATTAATTTCCTCCAGTATGTTTTTTAATAATAAAAATATTGTTGTTGTTTTCCCCTGGGTAATAGTCTTTTTCTCCAAATTATGTTAAAGTCAGAGGAGAAAGGAAGAAGGGGTGGGAAGAAAGATAAAAGGGGAGGGAAAAAACTAAGTTGGTTACTGTGTAGTGAAAGGGGGTGAAAGTACTAGACCCGGGTTAGTGCTGTTTTGACATTATTCCATCAGGAAAACAGAGAGACTGTTTATTTTAAGTAATTACAACCGTGTGATCTTGACATATGCTCAACCAGTGTCCCACCAAGATCACAGCACTTCTTCTGCAATATTATACTCTGCTTACTCAATCATTTTCTATCACTGGGCATTGTTTGGTGCTCATAACCAAAAGTGATAATTTTACTATCTCTTTACTAAGCATTATTCTGCAATTGATAATTTGTTTTGAATATTTTTTATTTATTCAACAAAATGTACATAGCATTTGCAGCAGAACAGTTATTTAAGCATGCTATTAAACAACAGCTCATTCACTCCTCATAACAACTCTAAGAGCTAAGATCTATTATTCCCATGTTATAACTTAGGAGGGCACAAAGAGGTGAATAACTTACCCAAGGTCACAAAGCAAGGTGGCAAAGCTAGAATTTGAACCCATGCTCAGGTGTACATGCATATAAATAGTACCTGATACAGCTCCTCAGATAGGATTAAGTGGATTAATACACAAAAATAACATGGACAAATACCTGGTAAACAATAATGGCTTAGTAACTTTAAGATATTCTTTATATTCTGATGATGATTTTTTTATACAATGAATGTATAAACCTATTGGTTGATCATCCTAGCATGGTAAATTTTAAAAATATTGCATTGGCCAAAATTATGTCATCCCTTTGCATATTGGTAAAAAGATTTATGATTTCTAGGATGTTAATTGGGATATGGTTCAGAATAGAAGAATAGGCTCACTGGGTGAATTTATATTAAGACTTTAACTTCTGATGGATTTACTAAGTCTGTCACTCTGACACAGAAGAAAATTAGATTAATCCAGTAAGAACTGTTCCTCATGAAGTCACATTGATTTTTGTCTACATTAGATGGTCTTTCTGGTGCTTAAAAAATTGATCTATTCCAGGTAAGCAGGAAATCTATCATTTTGCAAGTTTGTCCTTTTTTTGTTTGTTTACTTGCTTTTTAAAATGAAAATGAGTTTACCTTTTCCTAAGCATATGTGCTAAATGTACAGACAGGAGAAAATCCAATTTTCCATAAGATACAATTTTTTTTACAGTTTTTTCTTGTCTAGCTTAACATTTACGCAATTCTCCATTAACAGTGATAATCTGTACTTCTTACTCTAACAACATCAGTTTAGAATTAATCTGTAGCAATCCAAACACATGACAGTCCTCAATGAAATAGCCATTGGTAATATTCTAAAAGTAAAATAGAGCCATAATTATTAATATAGTATTCTTGATAATACTGAATTTTCATTTTATGTGGAAATTTAATGTTTCATAGTTTAGTTAATTTTCTGCTTGAGCTGTGAGATCGCTTACACTCTCACAGTTAAAACATAATAATACAATGATAAAAAGTCCCAAATGTTTAGTGTTCTTCCCAAACAGCTATTCGTAGGTAGGGTTTAAAAACTGCTGACTTGTAACTGCTTTGAAGTTACACATAGTACTTGAAATAGTGTAAGCTATTCTCTTTTATGCACATTTGCTGACAGAAAGAAATGCATTTTAAAGGAAGATGCTTCCACTTCTAGATTCTGTGCATCAAACATCATCTTCTTGCTATAGTGACCATTTTTTAGATATATTTGTTATTGATATGGAAGCATTTACATAAATTATGTGCCTGTAAAATGCACAGAACGCTGAGTTGCTGGTGATATTTATTCAAATGTGGTTACAATGAACATGATATATATGCAATTTGTTTTTAAGATAGTCATTTCTGATTTCAACAACAATTTCAGCCTCATTAACAGCGTTTGGAATTCTCTTATGATTCTGTATTTTTTTCCCTTTGAATTTACAAGAAAACTCTCTCAAAGCTCATTATAAACTATGATTAGGTCTACTTTTGAACTAGATTTCATCAAAGCTTAAAAAGAATCAGATGAGAGACTTGATTATTACAGTTTCCTTAGAAACATGGAAAAGAGTAAAAACACCTTAGAATCCAAGACTTTTGGCAAAGAATCTTATAGTCCATCTGCTGTGTTCAATAATTATGAGAATACAAACAGTAACTATCATTCAAATATCATTGTGAATAATTATATTTTGTTAATAAAGGAAAAGAGTTTGCATTTAGTTTATGATCCGTAATAATATACATTGGAAGAAAACACATTAAGAAAAGAAACAAAAGACAAAGAAGAGAATCAAAAGATGAAACATGTGACTCCTTCCCTGTCCAGCACTGGCCTGTATTTAAACAGCCTCTGAAGGTCA
Organism: Sciurus vulgaris; assembly: GCF_902686455.1. Lineage (NCBI taxonomy): Eukaryota > Metazoa > Chordata > Mammalia > Rodentia > Sciuridae > Sciurus > Sciurus vulgaris. The sequence continues at coordinate 62,810,560 of NC_136467.1, forward strand.
GTAGGTTAATAGGTTGCTGAACAGCACCTTCTATATCTATGGAAGGCGATTCGGTAAACTTCCAACTTGCATTACTTAATTTCATCCATTTATTTATTCATTTGTTGTTTTTTTTTTTTTTTTTTTCAACCAATATGTACTATACAAAGTCCTATGTAGAAGACTGTAGGAAAAACTGGAGATTTCATAGTGAACAAGACTTAATCCTTGATTTCAAGGAGCTTAGAGGCCACTGGGGAGACAGAAATAGATTATAAAATTACAAACCCTTTTATATTCCCATGAGGCTTTCTTACTTCTAGCCCATTCTTTTGATAAGATCTTTATCCTTTCCTTTGTGCAACTCCCAACCCATACTTTCTTCAAGACATTACTCTCAGCCAATATTCTTACCAGACCTTGGTTGTGACAAGGTTGGAGTCACAGCACACAGATTTCCCTCTCCCACTAACTTCCTTTCCCTCTCCCTGGTTTGGCTACAAGGGTAGAAATATTTACAGAGATGCATCAATTTTCCTTGGACATTTCCATACTGAATACAGACACATGGGTATATAAGGGTTTTGAAATTTAGTCACTGACTCATAATACACAAATACTGGTGCTGAGATCTAGGGCTTTGACGGATCCCATCCTTCTCCAGGGCATGATTTTCAGTTTTCATTCAATTCTGCTAACTATACATGTCCTCCCAAGAAATCTGTTTTTCCTGCTTACGCTATTCAAATGGGTGCAGAAATTCTGGCTTATTAATGGCTCTAATATACACTGTAAGTTATCAGGACTATTTCCCATGCATTAATCCAGAAAGACAGATGTTCTGAGCCTAATTCTTCATGTAAACCTTACTTAAGCAAAATTCCAAACTCGACATAATTATATTTAATTAGGAACTCATAGAAACTTGAAGTAAGAAGGAACTCTAAGGCAAGGTCATCTAATCTCCCACTCATTATTTTTGAAAATCCCCATAATAAAATCATGTACTTACTCCTTGAACATACCCATGGATAAAGAACTCAAATTGCACAAGACCCTTTCATATTTGTATGCTTCTCATTGTCAGAAAGACCTGGCACTTAGCTAAGGTCTGCTTCCTCATAAATTTTCATTTTAAAACTTCTCAATGAAAATTACGTTCTTTGCCATTTTCTGCAAAGGTCTAGACTTAATTTGACACTTAGACTATCAATCAGTCTTCTTACATGCTCCAAAATATATTGTCAGAGAGATTCAAGCCCTATTAGATTGAGTTGCAAAAGAATGTAGATCTTCAGAGACCACATATTTGACCACAAAAAAAAAAAAAAACAGTCATGCTTGAATGAATATTTAAAGATCAGGTGAAAAAAAAAATGCCAAGAAGTGCTGACCTTTCATGACAACCTGCCAACAAAATGAATATTTCTTGGCAGGTAGACCAGATTCAAAGGCCAAATATCAATGGATGCACACCCATCCTCCAGTATTTAATATAATTCAATGAATCCTAGAGTTAAGAAGAATTTGAAAAATAATGTAGCTAAAATACTATCATTTCACTGCAAGGAAACTGAGGCATGAGAAATAGTAACTTCCATTTTCTAAACAAAACTGTTGCCACTTCTTGAAAATTCAGATCTCCAAGATAAAATGTCTTGAGTTTTAAGATTTGAAAGAAAATTCTTTAGCTAAAAAAATATATAAATTTCTTGTTCAGACATGATTTAGGACTTTGAGAATTGAGTCTTTGTATGACTCAGCCATCTAGTAAGTGAAGTATGATATGTAAAAGTTAATATACTTGTGAGATATCATATTAGGAAGAAAATCAAGGGATACCCAGTAGAAATTCCTATGAAGAAATGGAGAAGAAATTACTTATTACTGTCCCTCCTAAGAATATGACTATTGTAAAATAGCCAGTTCAAACTGAAGCAATTAATCTGAGTTAATATATTTTAGCCATTTCAAATTTTCAATCTTTTATTATTTTAATTTTCTCACTTAATATTTTAAAAATAAACAAGCTTTTATGTATTCAAATTATTCCCTATCATCTATTCCCATGATAGTGTTATTAGTGCTCTGGAATTGGAGGTTAAGATTATAATACTTTGCTGTATCTGCCTATTGGGCCCCAAATAGTTATGATTCTGCTATATATGTATGCTACTACAATCTAGTAGTTAGGAATTTTGTAAAGCAAATAAAACTAACAATGTAGACTTATTGTGTAGAAAAGAAGGGAATTGCCCTTGAGAAGTTCTTATTTATTACTTCAAGAATCTGTTAATCATTATCTGACCAATGGCATGAAGTGAAAGTTCAATTTCTTTTCCTCTGAGTAATGATTATTTGTTGATTGACCCAATCTTCTCTAATTGGTTTGCTAAATGAACTCTGAAACTCTCTTTGTTTGCCACATGACAGATTTCTCCTTTGTGCACTACTGTAACTAGTATTTTCAAAGTATAATAATAATCTCACTTGTCAACAAATTAGCCTTTTGATATTTTCAACCACCTGTAATTTATTTGGAATTAGAAGTTGATTAGGGAGTTTTCTGCATAAATCTCACAGAACATTTATCAGTGTCCACATTTCAATTATAAGAAAGATCGCAAATGTACTCAGAACCTGCTTGTTCTTATTCTTCAAACATTTCTAACGTATTCACTTAGATGTGAAATAGTAATGAATAATGTGAGGAAGAACACTTACATTGATGAAGGTACAGTTGACAAGAAGGATACACTATGGCAGTGTGGGGAAACAAGGCTAAACAGAAATGTGACTGAGCACATTTGTGAGTCACAGCAAAATTCTATCCTTGATAGTCTTAATTACAAGACCAGGGGTTTAAGGAAAATGTTTAAGTGTGTTTAATGTACTATGTATAAGAAGGTCATGTAAGACTATGCTACCTATAATAAAATTTTCTCTTAGGAGTAATTAAAATGTTTTAAAAATTACTAGTGTTTAAAGTGGAATATTAATTACATGTGAAATTAGGTTGAAAAGATAGCATATTCCCTAGTATTGTCAATGATACACAATGCCACAGCATAGATCAATGTAGTTTTTAGGAACTATAGTTTACTCTCAAAATTAGTTTTTGTACCCAGGAGTTTAGTTGTCATCACTGTGCTTAGAATCCATATTCTTAATAACATGATTGAGCATCATAACCTTTTGAGACAGTACTAGTCCTGCAAATATAAACCACCAATATGTTTATGGTAATAACAGAAAACCAAAATTATGCTGTAAGCAAAAGATGCTAGTTTATGATATATTATTATCAAGAGTCTTGTTGATTTCATGTGTTATCATTGTGCGTACTTCCTTGTTTCTATGGTAATAAGTAGTTCCCTGTGTTGCAGAGTCTATTGCAGTTATTGTAAACCTCAACATTTCCTTTCCATTATATTTTATGATGCTTTATGTAAATAATGCTATGTGAATGTTTAAGAAAATCTTAGTGTTATAGCTCACAGCAAGTTATTGCCTCTAGCATTGTTGAATGACTTTGTTTAATGGCAGTGGTCTATGTAAAACAGTATGCCTGAATGAGTGTCTTAGGTTTCCTTCCCAGTTGTATCATTGATAATTTGTAGAGGTCACCTAACGACTCTAGCCATGTTTTCCTGAATTAAATAGCAAACTGGAGAAACTACTGATAGTTCTTACAAGCTCATAGGACAACTTGAAATACTCTCAGTCCCTTCTACCTTGCCAAGACAATCACCCTCTCTCTATGTAACACAGGGCCATCTGGACACAGACACAGGAACACAGAGAAAGATGTCACTAAAAATCATTTCTTTTGGCCTCTGTCACTCCCTGAAATATTGTTTTCCTGATTTGCTTAAACACATACACACTACTGCTCTTATTTGGGGACCTAAAACAATTTGCTAAGATGTCAATTAGTTTACATCAACTGACTTTCGAAGAAATGGCAATGGGCCCACTCTGGTTGGAACCAATATTCATTAAGAAAAATATAATTATCTCAGTTGATTCCTCAACAATATGCAACTAAAATATATTATAAAGTCATTTCCAGTGTATACTGAAAAGAATGGCTCATACTTAATATGAATTGCAAATAACAAGGAGTCAACATAGAGAGTCAAAAGTGCCCTATGCAATAAATGGATCAGTTTCAGAAGCACTTTGGCCCCTCTGTCCTCCTGGGTATTGATATTGCTTCTTGTTCTTTCAGAACTAGATACACACTAAACAAAACCCCAGAAACCTAAAGGAGCCAGCATGCCTTGGTGTATTTTGAATCCATTTCCAACAACACACTACTCATTTCAAAAGTCATATTTCTAGAATTTTTCTTTTTATCCTTTACTATGAAAATAAAATTATAAAGATAATATTTATACATATCATTAAGCTCATTCAGATTGTAATAATGTGGTATTGATTAAAATGAGAATGAATTTAGCTATTTAAGTAAGAATTATTACTCATTGGAATAATCTGTATAACTGGATGTGTATGAACAAATTCACTGAAGAAAAGTTTGATAACTATAGTAATAATAATATGATCATAACTCAAAATCTGTTGATAAATATCTATTTAAAAATATTAAAGGTAATTCTGCTGCCAGAAGCAAATCATGTTATGTCTTAAAAGATAAAATAAATTGGAACAAACCTAATAAGACAGAATAAAAAGAATGTAATAATTCCTGTAAATAGCCTTTCTAATACTTTTTATTATTTTTTGGATGCTCTCCCCCTCACACCCCATCTCCTAGTTTTTTGTATCTGGAGAAAATTGAATGTACAGATTTCCTTCAGATAAAACTTGACATATATGGTGAATTAGAAGAAGATGGGCATGATAGAACAAAAAGGAGATATGCCTGATATATTGGAGATTGTTCCTTAAAATTGAACACTTTTTTTTCTAGCTTAATAATATTCCATCTAAGGAATAGAAACCAGGTCATCTCTGATACACAACATGAAGAGAGGATGTTGAAGAACTATATATCATTCTTGATTACTTTTTGTGGTAAAAAATAGCGGGGGGCTTAAATGCAAGTTCATGAAAAACAACCCCCTTTACCTTTCAAAATGTCAATGAAACAATTGGGAAATGGAATTAATAATAGGTAATTAGTATCATAATTATCTCAGATGACCATGAAATTATAGTTTTTCCCTCAAGATTTTCTATCTGTTGCCATGTAATCAGAAAGAATTACATGAATGTAAGGAAAGGAAAAACTGCATTAGAATCTGCTAGCAAGCTATATATTTTATCTTTGAAGCATGCCTTGCTAATTGGTTTGATGTTTTGCTTAAACACTAAAGTGTGTGTGACCAAAACATTTTCAAAATACTTCATTTAGGTGCTTGCTGTCGTTAAAAGCAGCATTTTGCAACAACGAAATGTTCTTTCTTCATAAAATATGTCAGCATATTGAAAAGAAGAAAAATCACAGTAAGTGAATTGTTCAGTGTAACTCATCCATACTCTATGCAAATATAATGCTACAATCTCTTTTCAAATAAAAGAGAACCCAAAAATTGTACAATGTGGACCTATTTATTTTATACAACAGACTTCATTCCGTGGAGGAAAGATGGTATGTGAGCAAATATACTGAAAACTAAAATAAGAGCACTGGTAATTGTTTCATTACTACTTTAATTAAAAAAAGATCAGCAGTGTGTTACTCTCTCATTTCCCAACAAAGGCATCTTACTATGTAGTTGCCTGGTCCTTGTTTTCTTTACATTAAAAAAAAATGTTATACAACGTGGACAGAAAAAGAATTATGCTTTAGATCAAAAAGTGAATTTTCATTTTCATGTGGTACAACCAGGCAGTTATATTCTGTTAGTTGACAAGCACGATATTGCCACCATACTGATGTAATCTCAGTTTAAGCCCAATATTTCATGAATGTTTCTCATTTCTAGCCAAGATTTAGAGATATCAACAGTAAACACATCATGCCTTTATGGAGGTTTTCGTTCCCCTCTGACACACCATTTTAGTGATACATTTTGTTACATTAATGGAATTCTAGGTTTCTTTTTTTTTTTTTTTAACAAGACTGAAGCAATACCTAGTTATTTTCAGAGAAATCATACTTTTTACTACTTGTAGAAAATGTGGGGTATTATGCCACAAAATGAAACTACTTTGCTTTTAGTCATAAGCAATATGTTAATGATGCAGCTCAGAGCCCAGCAAAATAATGTCAAACTAATCTGCAATCTGCCCAGAAAAAATGAAATGTCAGCCAATTCTACCAAATGGCAAATGGTTTTGCTGTTCAAGTACATGGCTTATAAATCTGCTGGTTTAGAGAAAAAAAAAAAAAAAAAAAAAAAAAAGGAGAGAAAAATCAAATGCCTCAAGAAAAAAAAAAATCACTCCAACAGTGATCTTTTATTCAATCTCTGAGAAAAAATCTAAGATTTTGTTGATGATGTTTTAATTGGTAAGTTGTTTTGTGCTCAGTGCAGTTAGAATAAATCACTTCAGCGTCTCAAAGATGTTATCATTTTTCAGGGTTTGAAGGACAATATGCTTCAAAGGAAGTATATAAAAATCTTGTCTTCCTAAGAGTTTATTACAAAGAGCCTTCATAACTAAAACCAGTAAGTGGAATTTTGCATATAAAGTCATCTATCTGTGTCTACATTCACAAGAATTTCCAGAAATTGGGAGCGCATCTTACTAAAAATAAAACCAGTTAAAAAAAAAAAAAAAAAAAAAAAACACATACCTTTTACACATGGTTTAGATCATTTGTGATGATGTTAAAACCATTCTTAACAGTATTAGCATGTAAATTGAATATTTTGGGACTAAGAAAACCAAATTGTGTATTCAGAAACAGCATATCTTAAAATGTGGTTTCTTTTCTCAAATATCTAAACACCACAAATATACTGAAGTTTTTTTGTACTAGAAACAAGTAGAAAACATTCAATATACACTTTAATACTAGTTAATAGTTAAGACAATGCCCAAATAACAATCATAAATTATGATTTTGTGAGGATTTTTCTACTCAGAATATTTCCCAATAGTAGAAATATTGCAAAAATTTGCAAAGAATATTTGAAAAAATTTTTAAATTATTTATATCACAGTTTCTACATCTGATTAGTTTAACATCATCCCTCAGAAAAATAGGAAACATGTTTGTACTGTCTTGGCCAACACGTAGTATTTTTGTAATGATTGCTTCTGGAATCCAGAAAATCATTCCCTTAACATCATGAGGAAAAAAGGCACAAAAGGAAAGAAGATCTATGATATGGACTATCATATTTCATAATTAAGAAAGGACAAATTTGATATTAATACAGAAATTCTATAAAGCTATGATAAATAAATGCCAATGGCAGCAACAACTGGATAGTCATGGATTTTGATTAACTACGCGGGCAGATGTTTAATTTCCTTCATAATGAAAATAAGTGGTTCAACAGCTGTCATGTAGTAAAATCACTGAACTCTTGTAGCCAGGCACTCATACTCAAAACCACAGCACAACATACATTGTCCCTACAGTGTCCTATCTGCAGGAATGGTCTAACAGAATTGTCAGATATGCAAGGTATGATAGCCTCGCACGACTTCTCAACTATTTTAAAAGATCACTTAAAATCACCAAACAGCTTGCCTTCCCTGAACAGTTTCACATACAAAATATATTTTCTTATGTACTATGATATCTTTCAGGGTAGAATACGGGCATTACATAGGGAGGGTAAAAGACGTTATGAAGGGCAGCATTCTTTCCTTCTCCCAAACTTCATTCATGCCTTTTCTCAAGTCCACAAGTTAATCGACTTTCAATTCTTGCCTCTTTTTCCTCTGATACATTTCACATCAATGACCTTTTTGTTCTCAGTGAAACATTAATCCCTACATTGCTATTCTCAAGGAATGGAAAGAACTTTCCTTTACCTAACAGTCCTAAGTCAAAGTGCTTATTGTTGCATTTAGAGCCTCTATGAACTGTCCTTAGATTAGTTTCTCAATGTGGTTACAGAGGGCAAATTTTCTAAAGGGTAATGGTGGGAATAGATACAATGTTAACATTTTCATGGAAAAGTTTGCAATATAAGCTGTCCCTAATCACTCATTTTTGTCTTAACCTAAATGTTCTCAACTTTTCCCCCTTTAACATCCCTTCTCTGTCTTTTCCATACTTTCTTCTTTTCCTCACATTCACCCTTATTTTTTCCCTGTAGTTTAGGTGAATACATAGAACTATGTGCAAAGCACCAAAGATACAAAGATGTATATGACAAAATTATCTCCCTCTTCACTGTCATCCTCTAATGTCCTCCCTTTTGCTCATTTAGAATAATATTCTTAAAACTCATAACGAATTATTTGTTATGGTCTGGATGTGAGGTGTTCCCCCAAAAGTGCTTGTGTTAATAGAGGAATATTCAGAGGTGATATGACTGGATTATGAGAGTTGTAGCCTACTCGGTACATCCTAGCTTGAATGGACTAACTGGGTGGTAACTGTAGGCAGGTGGGATGCGGCTGGAGGAGATTGGTGACTGAGGACATGTCTTAGCAGGGTTCTCCCTCTCTGTGGCCACTTACCCTTGCTCTTCTGCTTCCTGGATGCTATGAGCATATCAGGACTCATCTGCCATTCCTTATACCATGATGTTCTGCTTAACATTGGCCCAGAGCAATGTAGGCAACCTTTTGAAACCACAAGCCCCAAATAAACTTTCCCTTCTCCTTTCCAAAATTTTATATTCTCAATTAGGTCTTTCTACCCAAAATTTCTTGAAATTATGATAGCCTAGAAAATCATATGTATGAATTAATAAATATATATAGACATATCTACACAGGAATATATGTATGTGCATATATTCACTGAATATTATTCTTCATTCTTTCATCCCTTTAAATTCTGAAATCTGTTCCTATCCCCATCTCTTTCCTAAAACTGTCCTATTATGGTCACAAATTATGAATACTTTTAAAAAAAAGTGATTTTTCAATCACTAGCATTTCTTCTGCACAGAAGTAGGTAAAAATTTATTGGATGTTTGATATATGTGTCTGGTGCAGGACTAAAAGATAACTAAGTGTCCTAATATAAACCCCTGCCTCATAGGCATGTAAATAAAATAATGTTTAATAGCAACAATATGTGGTAAAAAGTAAATTCAGGGAGTAAAAGGAGTGACCAAATCTATCAGGCAAAGTCAGAGAGGCCTACTCAGATGTGATGATAATTGAATTTGTTCTTAAACAGGAATGGAAATTTTTCAGAACAAGAGGAAGAACATCATAGAGAAAGGAGTGAATAATATACAGAACAATATAAAAAGTGTGAGGGGCTATGATTAGATCAGTATTATTGGATTAGTAAATATAGCAATGAAATTGGAGAGGTGGACAGATCAAAATATAGAAGGTACCCCACACCAAGAATAAGTTGTAAGCTGAGCAATTGAGAGTCATTATGATATTTTTAAAAAGAAAAAAAATGTAATTATATTTGATAAAGATAATTTTGTTTGCCGATGGATTTAAGGATATAGGTAAAACTGGAGCCAAGGAAAAGAAGTTGGTAGGTTACTGCAATTTTCCAGTTGAGTAATTATGAAAACTGGAAATAATGAGTGGTAGCAAGATCATGTGGGAGCAGAAGGAGTTATATATGTATAAGATACTCAAGAAATACATTTGATTTGATAAAAAAGAACCAGATTGGGGTCACAAAGACATCACAACTCCCAGATTCTGATATACAGGATGATGGTGCCATTAACCAAGATAGAACTTAGGGAGGTGAAACAGTCTACTTCGGGACAAGCATGGTACATTCAATATCACAGTCATTGATTTTAAGGCACCAGAGTCTAATCAGATTGACTTATGTTATCTGTAACACAAAATTGAGATAAAAGCTGTAAACACATATTCAGAAATCCCAGTAAATGGCAATATTTCCATATACCTATACCTGTGTGGGTAGATGAGATCAAGGAAGAAGAATATCCTTTGTAGTTATATAGTCTACCATGAGAACTTTAACTCCCTTAGCTTCTATTAAAACTTTTAGGAAGACTCTCAAATCTACGTAACTCTTGTCACCTTTTTGATTTATTCATCAGAATAACTGTGAGAGCCTACATTTCTGGCACTGTATATTTAGCCTGGTCCTTTTCCTCTAGAGGTATACATGCAAGAAACCAATAATACAAATAAGTGAAATATAATTTTATAAATGTTATATTATCGATATGTATAATTATATGGTACCTCAAAGGAGTTATTAATTTTGACTTAAGGGAAATATGATGTCTGACAGAGATGACACATATTTCTAAATGACTTTATCAGATACCCTCAAATACTCAATGGCATTTCAAACTCAATAGATGTAAAACTAACTCAGGTTTTAAATGTATGAATTTGACAAGTCATTTAACCTCTCTTTGATTTTCCTACATACAGTAGAAGGAGAATGAATGATCCCTTCCAAATTTAACATCTCTGATTTCTCTCAACTTTTCTACAAACCCATAGCTCTTTTGTAACTGATTTATTTAGGCTAATCCCATGGGTATTAGACAGTGAATACTTCTTCTCCATTGCCTTCCTCATTCTTTAACTTACATTCTCTGTAAGTTCTGTCCACTTCTTTCCAAAATGCCACAGGTGTCTTTTCTTCACCTCCTTTACTATTTCCACCATTAAGTTCCATGTCCTCTTTGCCTCCCTTGCAGGTTATTACAGAAACCTCTTAAAGGTCCTCCCTAATTCCAGTCTCAATCACCAAAACTTCCTTCCAAAGATTGTTCCAAAAGAACTTCTATTTGAGGACTTTTTAGTGATCATCACTCTGCTCAAAAACTTCAATGGCAACCCAACTACTATGTATAACTTCTTATTGGGGAAAAAAAAAAAAAAAAAAAAAAAAAACCTTCAATGTCCCCTCTCCACCTTTACCAAATAAAGTCTATGTTCTCAATTCTTCAGGGTTTTCTGGGATTTTTCAACAATAATATTCCAACTTTATTTCATCTACATGCATCTATTTTCTTCTCATCCCTTTTCTTTTCCCCTTAAACTCAGTAGTTTTTATGCATACACAGAGCTGTAAGTTCCTTCTAATTGTCCTGTCTTTCACAAATTTATCACTAACAAAACATTCTGTGTGATGATTTTGACATGATTATTTTTAAATTACTTCATTTCCTTTGAAAAATGAATTCATAGTCACTGTAAATAATTCAAGCCAAACAGAAAAATACAATAGATAAATAGAAGTATGTGAAATCTACTCAAATTTGTTGAACATATTCCCAGACAATTCCCTAGATACCAATATATGTATATAATTTTAGACAATAAGTATGCTACTCAAGTTTTTATGAAACAACATTTTGCAGTCATTCTTCCATGTTAAAAAAAAATATGATCTGAGTCATCATTTCAATTATTACAAATTCCATTTTAGGGAAGGTTGATATTCTGCCAGCAGGTACCAGCAGAGGGCACCTGCCAGTGCCTGCCACTCTGAGAAGCCAGTGTCTGTTCTGAATTGTTCGTGTATATATTGAACTGGCTGTTAAATATTTTTAGTATAACACCGATTTTTAAATGTATCATTTTTTACCTAACAAATCTTCTCTTGATGGACAAGGAAGATAATATTTTAATCCATTTTAATAAACATGAATTGTATTTTTCTTTTATATATGGCTAATATAATGTCCTCCATTAAACTATTTTCAAAATCCCCAGCCAGAAATGATCTCCATCCTTCTTCTGAATTCCCAAAGGTCCTTGCTAAGGCCAATGCATTTATCACTTTCAACCTTGAATTCTAATTATTTTACTCTTCTTTCCCTAATAGAATATAAGCTCCTTTAGGATAACATCTCTTTTATAGATTCCGCAATAGTTGGATCAATGCCTTGCACATTATGAACATTCAGAACTTGTTTGTTGAATAAATGGTTGAATTAATGAATGTCAAAAAATAGATCAGCAGAGAACACTATACCACAAGGGCAATTCAAAATTCTGCATGCTGAAATTATTTATAAAATGCTCAAATAAATTATGTAACTTATCCTAAATTATCTAGTAAGTAAATTAGCAACTGTCAATGACATTAGAAAGAAAAAGGAGAAAAACCTAACAAATAGCAATTTCTCATAAAGCAATTATAGAAGTAATTAATGAGAGTTGAGTCTTGGAGACTATAATGAAATTATTGGGTGGGAATGCATTTGCTTAGCCATCGTTTTTCTAAATGTCAAGCAAAATTCTACCAAGACAACTTATTGATGGTACTCTGTTGTAAAGAAGCTAAAAAATAGGAGACACATATGTTGAATTATGTGAACTATATATTGAGTTTTGCCATCATCAGTAGATCCTGACAAAATTTTTAAAATTTAAAGAGACACAAGATAAATGAATAATAATACAAGTTTAATGTCTGCAGGCATGGAGTTCTTAGGTACTTCTGCTTTCTGTTGATGAGAAAGAAATCCAAATGAATACTCCATATGGACCACGAATCAGCCAGAATGAAAGACATGGATTTTGCCTTTAAGAGAAGATGTTCATAAGTTACATCATAACATTACCCAACCTCATGCTTTAGCAAATAGACTTTTCTCATTATGTCATACAGAAAATCTTTTCCCCATCTTAACTTAAATTTAATAACCCAAGAATGCCATGAATTTGTAGTACCACCATATGTTGAATACAAGGAATGGAGAAAAAAATAAAATGAAATGCAGTTTTTGGACATTCCATTAAGAGGTAGATGTTTTGGCATTTTCATATCTAGAACCTCACATAAATCTTTCAACTAAGCCTTATTAAGTCATTGCCCACTGTCACAAAACCCCAGTGATGTGGGGGACCTACAACCTTGAAGGTGGGTCCCTGCCTCTGGGCATCAACTCAGTGGTGAAGTACCCTGAAAGAAAATAAGCTGAGCCTCTGTGACTCTGAGATGAAGCTTGATGCAGATCTATTTGCCATTTAAAATGAGAAATTTCTGACAGAGTGAAGCAAAACTGGATTGAGAGAATATGTTTTAGAAGCATTAAATACATTTCAGTAAGAAATAATTCCATTCTATATGTAATGTCTCTTCAGTCCTAACTACATACTAGGACTCACAAAGAAGACAGCTTGCTTCAAGTGAGGCCTGAGTCGGCAGCACTTTGAGAACCAGAAGATGGGTCTGCTCCAGTCCTCAAAAGGATGCCTGCCATTCTATAGTAGAGTCAGGTTTGAATTAGGAACATCAGAAAATAGAATAGGGGTCCATGATTGCATTCTAGAAATTTCAGAATCAAAAACTCTACCAAAAATAGTTGTTTGGGAAACATACCTAATAGTAAGAAATAACCTAAACCAACCTGAGGCTATTTATTGATAGTTTTTATTCATCCCACATAATATGACTATGCTATACACCTAGCAACAGAAGTAGTCAAGTGTTTGATCAAGAGATTCTGTCCCACACACTACAGGGGATGTTACATATTATAGAGTATGGGTAACTTCTAAAATATAAAATAGGATTGAGGGGCTAGGGATGTAATTCAGTGCTAGAGCTCATACTTTGCATGAATGAGGTTCTGAATCAGCCCCTGATCCAAGAAAAAGCTTAAAATTCATTTAATTCCAAAATTCATCTTGCTCCACACATTTTATATGAGTGACCATGGACCAATAATAATACTAGTTAATATTTTATAGTCAGTGGGGACTAAGCCAGCTCTGTGAACTCATTTAATTCTCATTACAACAATTTTGTGGTTATACACATTTTACAGTTGAAGAAACTGAGGTAAAGATAGATTCAATGACAAGGGCAGAGTCATACTGCACACTAAATGGTATAGCAAGAATATAAAACCCAGCAGTTTGATGCCACAATACACAAACTCAATACCTCCCTGCTACCCCTCCATGCTTTGTTGGAAGACATTCTGAATTTATCTGCTTTTTGGAAGAATTACCAATTGAAAGACTGTTATGAAAGCTTTATTCTACAAGAAAGGATTAGAGACATAATTATCCACCAGGTGTCACTTGCCAAAGTTTGCTTGGAGAAACGTGTGTAGAAAAGGCAAGATCTCCAACCTTCTTATTATTTTCCACAGAATATTACTAGATTTTACAGATGAGACTGTGCCTCTAAAATGTGATACATCATGGCCTTAAATGAGCTCTTAGAGTAGCCACTGCTCATCTCCTCCCATTGAGATCTGAAGAGTACTGAAAATACCTGTGTGCACAGTCTGACATTACCCACAAAGAGATGGAAACAAACAGGCAAGGTTGGCACTCATCAAAAATCACAAAGCCATGAAGTGGTTGATATGTTCTAGATGAAAAGAAAAATCCCTTCGAGAAACTGAAAAGTGACTTTTTAGTCAACTTTAGTTCCAAAGTTTAGTTCCAAATATATATCTGTCTTGGTTAAGAGACCCCTGAAACTCTTCTTTTTCACTGAGATTTGGGGGATTTTTTAACAAACATCATTTTGTCAGAAAGTTTCCTTTCTTTTGCTCCTCAATTAAGAAAAAGCTTTATTCTAATCTTGGCTAATGAAGTTAGATCAGAATATGGCAGTTTTAATTTGGATGTCAGTACTCTGTGTTTAAGTGTGTGACTGATTTAGAGTGAACCTTTCTAAAACAAGCAGATTGTTTATCCTGGAGTGAAGCTGGGGTCCACAGTTTAGATCACCCTGCAACCCTTAATGTAACTGAATGCCTGGTGCTTTTGATCTGTCCAATCTCTAAAAGTTTGCTGGGCCCAAGAGAAAAAGAACATGAGAGTGTCAGTACTGAAACTCAGGACAGGACTCAGCTTTGTACTGGGCGCACAAGATCAGGGTGTAACTCCACTTATCCTTCTGTGCCAAAACCCACGTAGAGGTATGAGACACTGTAACCTTTATCTTCCTGTATGACTAGTGATCCTGCCTTTCTTCCTCTCTGGGTGTCATGAGAAATGACAGATAGCGTTCACCTCTGAATCTACATTCCCTCTAAAAAGTACCACCTATACAGGAAAAAAAAATGACACTTCTCCAGTTACACATCTGGAATTAGAAAAATGAGACTATATCAATACATCAGCAATTACTTAATCTGCCATATTCAAAAAGTGTAAATAAAGAATTACCTTTGCTGGGTTTTATTTCTTTGATTTTTCCTTTTTCTGAATTGAAATTAAGGATAATTGTAGAATATAACAGAAGATGAGTCATCTGCACTGAGACTGGACTGATAAGACATGCAGCTCATCTGTGGGTACATTTAGGAATCAATTTTGGGATATCGTTTCCCTGTTTTGTCTGGTTTATGCATGGTAATCCCCACAATCTCTTCAATGCATCTTGCTATACCTTACTCCTGTTTCATTCTGCACCAGATAACTTTCCATAGCACAGGTAGTGTTTGTTTTCTTCCTTTTACTCACCACATTATATGGCCCTTGAAAGAGCACTGATGCTTACAGGAGGAAAATGGAAAACTGTGAGCCTGATTAACATGCAAACTTAGTAATCCTCCCTCATATAACAGAATTGACAGTGTGTAATTATGCAACACACATTATTTTTATAAAGTTGTTCACTCAGGTCATGTTGAAATTCAGAGTGCACTTCTTAATTTTTATAAGGTGACTGCTGGAAAGCTGGGAAATATGGCTTATCCTAAAGGACAAGGAAATTAAAACCAGAGTGTGAAAGAATCAGCATGATTTCCAGGTTGTTCTGCAAATTAGAGAAATTGGCCCTTGAGGTATCAGCTATTTAAAATGTAAAGGCAGCAATTGTTAACTAGGATCCTACATGTTTTTGAATCAGATATATTTCCCCTATTTTTGCTATTTTCTACTTATCTGATAATTTGACTCCAGTTTCCAAAAGGTTAAAAGGTTCTAACTCATTGCCATTACCAAGAATTTACACATCACCATTAACTGAAATCTTCACCTCAGTAACTCATGTGGTTGTGTTATCTCCTAGAATTGACCATAAACATGGACACTAATGTTTTTGGTCAGGAATATTCTTCCTACTGATAATATAGATCCACCCTAAACATAAATCATCATTTCTTTGTAACAATATATGAGAAAAAGCAATAAATAATCCTGTTTAAGTAGATTATCTTTTCATCTATTTTTGTCAATCTATGTCATTACAGTTTGTAAAAGCATGTCAAATTACTTATTTGGCATCATATCAGCAAAATTTGTCACTCAGCTTAATTGTCTTATACTGTACTCAAGAACCTTCACCTCTTAAGATTCTTACTGATTTTAGGAAGAAACAATTTTGGAAAAAATTGTGGTGTGAGGTGATCAAATATTGGTCAAACAATCAGCAGTCTGCTTATTATATGCTTTGTAGGGATTATACTATGTGGACCTCTCTCTCTCTCTCTCTCTCTCTCCACCCCCCCATCTCTACACAAACACACACACACACACACACACACACACACACACACACACACCACATAAAAAGGATGAATAGTGGTTAGCTAATTGAAAGGGAAAAGAAAGGGGAGAGAACCTGGTGTGTTAAGCAAAAAAAGGATCAACTGGAATCCATTTCCCTTTCTCTCTCTGTCTCTCTGTCTCTCTCTCTCTCTTTCTCTCTTCCTCCCTCCCTTCCTTCCATAATATGAATATAAGGTGGAAAGAGAGCATGCATGAATAAGAGTGGACCACAATGTTTAATTAGTAAAATTGAGTATATCTTATTTTCTACAACCAACTTCTTTAGAAATTTATATACCTGAAATAGATAGACCAGACAGACAGTTAGATATTAGTGCTCTTGAGCTTTGTCTGTGTCTTTTAAGATAGAATGGATTATGCAAGAGTAATAATCAAACTAAAGATGAAAGTGATTTAAAACTAAAAATGATAATTTCTTGCTCATGCTTTAATACTTTTGATCCATACTGGCAAGGCCCTACACTCATGAAACTTCTATCATTTTATGACAGTCTGTCTCAAGCTCAAACTTCAAATTTATTGAAAACATAGGAAGGAAGTTTAGAAACTCAAATACTGCCTCTAGTATTCTGGTTCAGAAATAACTAACATCATTTCCACATAGAAACCATTGACCTGAAGTATTCACGTGGTTCCTCCTAACATTAAAATAGTTAGGGAATATTGTTTTCCAGTTTTGTTGCAAAAGAATGATATCTGAGAATACTGATGAGCAGGAACCATGTCTAGTGCAGCTACTTAATCAATGTGCATATGGTAGAGGTAGAAAAGTTTTATATTTTTCTCTTAGCTTAAAATGCCCTTCATCATGCTCAGGAGTTTAGGGACCAGATCAAAAGCTCCTTCATCCATATCCTCCCTGATATTCCTGGATCAAAACTACTGTTGAAAATAGATCCAGAAACCATAGTCCCAACTCTTATCCCTTTTATCATACTAGCTTCTTCAATAGCCATATGAGGACAGAGGTCATATCTCATTTACATTTTAATATCCATCTTTTATTTTTCCTCCAGCAATTATCTAACAGTTTTTTATAACAGTACCTATAATAAGTATATTTTTAATTGTGTGGGGGAGGAAGTTAACAGAAATGTCAATGGAAAAAATATTTCTCATTCCTTAAAATTTTCTCCTACTTGTTCTTAAAGACATCCCCTAAGACAGATTTACTAAAAACGGTATCAATCACACAATGTGTTCTAAATACATACATTATTCATACATTAAAATTTTCTTATTGCACATCAAACATGAAACCATGGGGGATCCAAAAATAAATCAACATAGATCCAACATAATCATTTAGCACTCCAATTGGAAGAATGTAAGCCATGGAAACTTACTAGTTCATAATTTAACAAATGTATATTTAGCTATTTGTTATTTGCTAGTTATGGATAAAATGATGAGCTTCAAAAACAAATGTCATGAAGATTTCACCCAAAGGAAGAAAACATAACCAAGTCATTATAATTCCTATGAAAATAACAGGTGGTTAAGGAAACTCTTGGAGAACACCAGGAGGAAGAACAGAGGTCAAGAAAAGATACACAAATATTTTATTTGATAAGGTTTGTTAGATATTACTAATGACCACCAGCATTTCCATTCTAGGATACATGGGAAAATTGAAATTCCATAAAAAATACTTAAAAAGTGTTGTGGGAGAATTAATATCATCAAAAGGGTCACACTAACAATAGCAAAATATGTATTCAATGAAATCCCCATCAAAATACCAAAGATATGCTTCACAGAATTAGAAAAAACAATTCTTAAATTCATTTGGAAGAATTAGAGACCCAGAATATCAAAGTACTACCAAGTAAAAAACAGTGAAGCTGGAGCCATCACAATACCTTATCTGAAATTTAACTACAGAACTGTACTGACAAAAACAGTATGATATTGGCAGCAAAACAGACATGAAGACTAATGGAAACAAATCTGCATAGCTATAGCCAGCTGATATTTGACAAAGGTGCCAAAATTATATGTTGGAGCAAAGGCAGCCTTTTAAACAAATGGTCCTTGGAAAACTGTATAATTACATGTATAAAAATGAAATTATACACCTATCTCTCACCCTGCACAAAACTCAAATTGAAATAGATCAAAGAATTAGAAATTAAACCAAAAATATTACATCTGCTAGAAGAAAACCTAGGGCCAACACTCCATCATATAGGTGCTAGCATTGACTTCCTTAACAAGAACCCTAAAGTGTAATAAATAAAACCAAGAATCAGTAAGTGGGATGCCATGACACTAAAAAGCTTCTACACAACTAATGAAACAATTAAAAGTGTGAAGAGAGAGCCTACAGAATGGGAGGAAAAAAATCTTAGCTAGTTAACACTTAAATAGGGGATTAATATTCAGATTATGCAAAGAACTCAATAAAACTGAATACCAAAAACACAAATAACCCAATCAATAAATGGGCAAAAGAACTAAACAGAACCTTTTCAAAAGAAAAAACACAAATGACCAACAAATATATGAAAAAAATGTTCAAAATTTCTAGCAATCAGTGAAATGCAAATCAAAACTACATTATGATTTCATCTCACTCCAGTCAGAATGGCAATGATCAAGAATATGAACAACAATAAAAGCTGGTGAGGTAGTGAGGAGAAAAGTACACCTGTACATTGTCGGTGAGACTACAGACTAGTACAACCACTCTGGAAAGCAGTATGGAGACTCCTCAAAAAACTATGGCTGGAACCACAATATGACCCAGCTATTCCACTCCTTGGTATTTTCCCAAAAGATCTAAAATTGGCATATTACAGAAACACAGCCACACCAATGTTTATAGAAGCACAAATTACAATAAACTATGGAATCGACCCAGATGCCCATCAATAGATGAACATACTATGAAATTGTGGTTTATATATATTCAATAGAATTCTAATCAGCAATAAAACATAATGAAATTGTGGCATTTACAGGCAAATGGATGGAAATAGAGGATATCATGCTGAGTGAACTCAGCCAAACTCAGAAACTCAAAAGTTGATTGTTTTTTCTCATATGAGGAAGGCAGAGTAAAATAAAGGAAACAGGGAGGGAAGGATAGGGTAAGACAAAAAAACCAATCAAATACAAATTAGTAGATGAATGAAAGGAAGTCTATAGAGGAAGAAGAATGAGAAGGGGGAGAATAGGAGAGAAATAGGGGGAGGGAAACAAGGAGATCATGAACTGAAATCAATTTCCATGCATGTATGAGTTTGTCAGGAGGAACCCAAATACTGTATAAAGCTCTAAAAAAAAAAAAAAAAAAAGAGGGTCACATAATTTTCTCACTGTCCTTCTGTGAGGCTACTGCAAAATCATGAGTTCAGATGGAAGTGACCATGCAATACAGACACCACATTAAGGACAGCAGTACATGACAACCACTTTGATTCACAGCAGCCTTGGGTGAATGAGAAACATTTATTTTGCTAAGCCACTGAGATTTTTGTCTTTTTTTTTTCTTATTCCATCAAACCTGGCCTATTCAGTCTAAGATACTAAAAGGATTATCTAAATGAAAGAGGAAGAAAATGGGAGAGGAGTTGACAAGTCAAACAAAATGATGAAATGGGACACTCACAGGCCTGGGATCAGCACTAACAGATATTTTTGCAAAAGAGCAAATTTAACTTTATGGTTTAAATTGTTGCAAAAGCACCTAATTAGTTTCCAGAATTATTCCTCAAAGGGGTCTTTTAGCCCTAAACTTCTGATGGTTGCTAAGGAGATATGAGGTACATACCTTATGATGGTGATATGACTTCTAAGAAGGCACTATCTCCATAAAGATATTAAAAATATTCATGAATACAAGTGTCCTAATTATTTGCTAAAGTTTCATTAAACAAAAATAGTGTCTTGCTTTAAATGTCTTATTTTTTATTTAATGAACCAAATCTAAACAATACATATTTTCAGGAAATTAAACTTTTTTCATTTATATTTGAATTAAAATAAAGCTTAACTCTATTTAGTCATTTCCTATCTTCTCTCTGAAAAGCATAAAACAGAAAAGAGATGGAAGGGGTATATATTTTATACCTATGTATAACCACAACTTAGAATAAATCTAATTTACTATTAAGAAAACTTGACAATGATTTTACTTGTATAACAATTGCTTTAAACAGTACCTCTTTATTTCATTGTTTTAAAATAACAATTCTACTCTACTTAATTGCTGATCTAAAAAGTTAATATTTTCACCAATTTTTTTCACCTCTAATAAAAGTAATTTGGAAACTTCAATCATTTGGAAAGCAGTCTTAATCTTGTCAATTAATGTGTGTATTATTAAAGAACAGAAATACAAAGACCATGGGTGTCTTCATGAAAATGATTTAAATGGCCAATTTATGTAACTAAAGATTCTAAAATAACACTACATGTTGAAACAGGAAAAATTGTATGAATGTTGATTTATTAATAAAGTTAAATATTTATCTCAATAGTTGTGTTTTTAATAAATCTCGGTAAGCTGACTTGCTCTTAAAACACAATGCAAAGTCTCTTAAAACTGGATGATACCTAGCATGTCTGGTCTCTGGGATCGATCCCCAGTAGTTCCAAACACCACCACAACAAAAATAAACCTGAATGAAGTTTAATATGTACAGTAGTTTTGTTTTCCTACCAAGAACTGATGTGAAAATTTTAGTTAGCAGAAATTAAAACAGGCATTTATGTTTAAAATTATAATTTTTATGTGTTCATTTCTTTAGAGAAACTACAGAAAATAATTGTAAACATTTTAATCTGGAAGTGCTATTTTTCTAAAAAAAATATGAAAAATAGCATAACCAAATACTACAATTTGCTTCTTTGACTTAATTAACTTTCTTTTAGATTTTTAGGAAAATATTTTTCTGGAAACTGAACATCCTATGTATATAAAATATGATTTACTAATTTGTATGTAAATTGGAAATTGAAAACTTTGAATAGAATAGACTATATTTTCCATGAAAATAATCACATGCAAAATTGAATCTTTCTTTGAGACATCGAGACACGGCTTAGCGTATGACTATACAATAATGTTATTTCCTATTGCGTAGTATTGAATTATAGGGAATATTTGGTCTATCAAAGGCCTGTATTACAGGCCTTTTCAGAGCATATAACATGCAATTTAAAGAAACACACATTAGGCCACATTTTACAAACACATTAGGCCATAGAGTTTTTCCCCAGAGCATTTCAAAGAAATAATGTCACAGAGAATATTTCAGGAAATGTTTCTTGGCATCTCTAGTTTCATCACTTACTCACACATCAGTTAATATCACTATGTTTCATGTAGAAAATGTATTGCCTCTCCAATGTGATAGGAAGTCACTTACCTTGTCCTACGATCTTTTTATTCTGCATAACAACTACCACAGTATATACAGCAGAAAAGGTGTGTAATCAATCTTGGATGATTAGCTGACAGATTACAGGCTTAACAAAAGAAAATTATATATGCTAGCAGTTCAAACAGAGTACATGAGAAAGTAATGCTCTTATATAAGTAGGACCCAAAGCCATTTCCATCTTTTTAACTAATGAAAGTACTTTTTGCTTTTATCACACACAGAAGTGTCATTAAAAGCTGTCGTACATTAACAGTAACTGTTTTCTCTCTAACTACAATTAAACAAACACTTGCCATAGCACTTTTTTTAACTTTATTGCCAGCATTTTTGTTTTAACAACAAGACACATTCCAATAAATGCTTCATTTTACAATCTTAATAACTCAAAACACTTGGGGACTCAAAACATTCAAAATAGCTCTATTTGTGAGGAATAAAGAATTATTTTCATGTTTAAAGAAGATTAGCTTCAAGTTGGAAAGGCTGCAGCTCAAACTGTTCACATAATTTTATAGTGGATAACAGACACAGGGATTCAATTCCTAAGTTTGAGTTCTATGAAGAAAAACTGTCAATATGCATTATAACTATAGGACCAGCATTTTCTCTCTCCCTACATATAGCTTTAAAAATATCTTCAGCCTATTAATAAGCCTCTTTCATAGATAAAATCAAGAATTTGAAATGTTCCTTGAGGAATGAAAAGACAATGAACAAAATCACAACTCTTGATATGTAACACCTCAGAGAAAGCAAGTAAATATTACCCAAGGTCTACTTAAAAGGAGACACATTGCCCCTAATTAAAGCAAAGGTTTAAAAGTAAAAAATGTGTCTTTCCACCTGTACAATACCTGACAGAAGCGATGCTGCTGCTTGCCTTAAAGTGCAACATACTTGCAGGTGGAGACCTATTTTGCAGTTATGGATTTACTACATGAGATAAATACCCTATGTAATATTTTAGTAAAAATTTAAAAAAATATTTTCTCAAATTTTCTTTGTTATTTTCTATAACAGTAAGATAAACATAATTCTTGATCATCTAGGAGTACCCCTTTTCAGACACCACAGTGTAAGTCTATCAACACTTAACCTCCCTTCTCAGATGTGAAAACTGAGATTTAAGGTAAGCAACTTCTCTGATGTTTCACAGTTAGTAAGTGACAAGCTTGGGTTCTAAGTTCAGTTTTGTTTTACTCCTGTTCTCCTTCTTCTACAATATAACAGCTCCCTTCAATATTTCTGTATCATTCCTCAAAGTCTCCCATTTAGTATAACAACATGTCCTATTAAATATTCAGATGACTAAAAATAAAAATAATGAAGATGGATGTGTTAATGTATTCAATAAGAAAGGGCAGGAGACAAAAAGTTTACTCCAGGAAAAAAATTAATAATAATAAGACTAGGGACTATTGCTTATATGGTGACCTGAAAATTTACTCAACTTGTTCCAAAAAAGACAGTAGACACTTTCAATTGCCAGAGTCAAAACACATTGTTTTACCAGACTTAATAAAAAGATACTGTGTTATCGCTAAAATGCACAGACACATGTACATGACTTTGATGAAGAAGGCCAACTTGTTTAACAGAGGAGTAAGTTCAGTTTTTATATACTTGCCTTTTGCTGGGAAGACAGCCAAATTTCTGAGTCTAAGTCTATATTTTATTATAGCTATATTCATGTAAATGAACAGTGTACAATATATAGCCAATTTCCTTTCAGGTTCTTTAAACTATGAGGGATTACTGTACCATTAAGGAAACATTCTCTGTTCCACCCTTCACTGAAGATCTTAAGATGTCTTCAAAAATTATACTTGTCATCTCAGAATTTTAATGTTTCTATGAATCTACACAAAAGAACAGCCTTACTTTATTCTTAAAAAAAAAAAATAAAAGTGAAAAGTGTATGTGATTATCACTGTAAACATTTCCACAGTGCATATCTTTATTGGAGGCATAATTTAACATGTTCTAATTCCATTGAAAAAGCCCACTATTCTATTGTTATCATTTTCATTCTTTTATAAGTACTAGGATTGCTACACACCTGGCTCAAAACACCAGCATCTCTAACATATCTCAGATTACTCTATCAGTTTGATTGCTTCCATAAGGAAATACATGACTTTCTGCTTTTTATTATTAACCACTAAAGAAAAGAATGTATTAAAAGATACTAAAATTAGAAGTGCTATAGCAGTTTTTTAACCATGACCACCAGAAACTTACGATTGTGTTATCACATACACCCTAATGTATTCTTTCATGGTAAGCTTCACCTCTCCACCCATGGCAGAGCCCACTTTTCATGTAAAGCCTGGGGAAAACTCTTTATCATGCCAGGAATTGTATGAAATCACAGAAAGGTTAACACGCCATGAGTGTTAGCCATGTCTACTGTTCTATTTATGCACACACAATTTCTGTTGGTTCTATATACAATCAACTCATTCTCAGCTCTATAATAATAAAATTAGGTAAAGTGAGAACTAATTTCAACACTCACTCTACCTGCATCAAGTCTTTCAATCCCTCTTTGCATCAATAGATTAGATATAGATTAACCTTTTAATTTTGAGTAAAATACCCAATGAAAAAATGCATCCTGCTTTAATTTTGGTTTTCATATATGGAATTATTGTGGAATGAATATTATGTAGTTAATATTGATTTTTATATAATTTATTTTATGTCTTTTTAAATTTTATTAATATTCAATTTTGAATAAATGAATACATTTTATTAATCCATAATTTTAAAAAAAATTCTATATATCCCCTGATAAGTAATTTTCAAGTTTGCAGTACAACTTATGAGTATATAATTTTAATGTTATTAATTATAATTCCACCATTACCCTATCTGTACCACAGATTTCTGAGGATCTTTTAGGTACAGTTAGCAAAAATTCATACCATAAGACTTACAAGTATCTATTAGACCAGTGTTTCTCAAATTCCATATGTTTGAATTACTTGGAGGTCTCATCAAAATGCAGATTCTGATTCAATAGATCAAAAGTGGAGCCTGACAATCTGCATTTCTAGTATCATAGAAGAAAACATCAATGCTGCTGATCCTTGAACCACACTTTGAGCAGTAAGTTATTAGAGCATGCAACTAATGCTATGTGTACTACTGAACAACTCTTCTCTCATTATTGTATTTGGAATCTAAAGATGAGCTACATATTTCCTTCCTCCTAACTTCAAGAAGTCTAAATATATGTACGTTTCCTCATATGTAAGATGTTTAACGTCATGAATAACATCAATGCAACCAATGGCCTGATGAAAATTTTAAAAGTTAATTTTAAACAATCTATAGATTATGCATCAATGGTTGATATCTAAATGTCATTTTGCTAGGTCAATGTAAATAATCCACAGGAGACAACATAGGACAAACCCATTATGTTCCATCATTACTTTATGGAACACCTACAAAAACATGAATTGAGTAAAAAATAAATATTTATTTTTTTTGTTTTTTTTAACTTAAACTTTATTTATTTATTTATTTATTTATTTATTTAATGTTTACAGACCGCATTTAAGTTTATGTTTTTAGAGTTCTATTGTTTGGAGAAAAACAACAGGTGAATGATTTATGATAAGATTCACTATTATTATTAATCTAATAAATTACATAATAAGTCCTAGATTTCCAACCTGTTTTAATGCACCTTTGTAAATTTCATTGAAATATTCACAGAATTGAAACCGTGGTACTTAATGGGTTAAAAATGCAAACTTTAAACCTTAAAGGAGCTTGAATAGCATTCCCTGTTTTCCTTATAGGGAAAGAAGACTTAATACAATATCTGAAATTTAGTTAAAGTGTGCAAGAGAGTAGAAAAACAGCTTCAACTTTTATGCTGTATGACTTAGTCATGAATCGAGACTTTTCTTTCTCCTAGAAAACAGGTTCAAAAAGCAAAGATGTAAGTCACTGTGAAGGATATGTAGCCATAGTACATATTATGTATTTTTAGCTCTTTCTCTCTCTCTCACACACACACCCACAACATACACACACACAGCCAAGTTCCTTATAGAGATATTTGATTGATAGGAACAAACCTTACACTCCTTCATTACTCCACGTAGAGTAATCTGGACATACAAGCTTCTGATTACTAGGTCATGGGTATAGACTTTACTTTTTCATAACTGAAACCCACTTTAATGTCATTGAAATATCTATCTATACTTTTTTTAAAAAAATTGAGATGCTCACTTAAGAGGAATTATATGTATATTACTAAATTTTTAAAAAATACATAATATTTAACCTGTTAAATATAATTGAGCATTTCAAAGACATCCAGATGCATTTCTTTTAAATTAGCAAAATATTAAACTTTACAAATTCAAAGTATTTCATTAAAGTTTTGTTCTTTTTTGGAAAGGGTTGAAAAGAATGATTGAGGGAAGAAACTGAAATGTAAACTATATTCTTTGCACTGTGCTCAGCACGCAGTGGTGACATTTCTACAGTCAACTTCAATGATTCATTTGGAGAGAGGAAAGCAATAGAAAGAAAATACCAAATTGCAACTAATCCAAATATCATTTGGAATGCATGTGTTGTCTTCTATTTGATCATAAATACCCTTGATGTTTTGGAATTTACAGACAGGGCATCAAACTAACTAACAAAATCAACATTAATATCTAACTCAGAATCAGATGGAAAGTTTCCCAGACAATTCCTCTTCTACTTGGATCATTTCCTGTCTGTTCCAGTTCCCCTCCAGACCATAAAAATGAGGTAGACTACTTAGCATTTCTATAACTTGTCTCTAAGCTTTCAGTTTGGGATAGGAAAATAACTGCTCAGTTTCTTTAAAAGTTATTTTCTAGTAGTTGAACTAGAAAGTTCTCTACTAACATCTTTGGTTTTCAGCTTTTAATAATTAATTCATTTAAAAATTCAGTGACTCAGCACGTACAATGTTTCAGGACTAGGAAATTATGTCAGTGGATTAAAGAAAAAAATACAATTTGTATGTGCTAAAGGCCTTATTTCTAAGTCGTCTTGAATTCTATCTAGCACTACTCTAGATATATAGGTATAAAAGCTACCATGGTCAGATTTATTAGGTGTTTTGTACTCATCACGAAATTTAATTCTCGCAGTTCTATCTGGGCAATATTACCAACTCTGTTTTGTAGTTGGAGAAACTGAGGTTTGGAGTGGCTGAATGAATAATTTATCTAAAGCCATAAAAATGGAATAAACATGTAACAGGTGGAATTCAAATACAACTTCTCTAAAACTTTTCCTTTTTTCCATCATACCAAACTGATTCCTAGATAAGGAGAAAGATTTATTAAATAAAAATAAATTATAATATCATTCAGGTCAAAGGTTTCCTGCATGAACCAAAGATTCCTTTGGAACTAACTACATTACAGTTATTTCATGGAACTTACACATTTGCCTTAATGTCTTAATATCTTGAGGCATAAGCTCCTAAATATGTAATAATACATAATCTTATGGAATAAAGAAAAGGGTAAAGAATTAACAAAACAATCCCTCAATCTTTATGTAAATTATTACATGACACTTTGTTTTACTCGCATTTTATTATAATAAATTAAAGGATGTATTACTCTCAATAATTTAAGTTTATCTAATATTGTGTGCTTTCAAAATCTGTAATAATTAAAATAATAGACAAATTTTATCCTCTTGTTCCTACTGAACTTTCTGAAGAAGAGAAATTTGTCTTACTTTGGGAGTTCTGCAGCACCCAGTATACCACCTGAAAGGCAGTGAGTGAACTCAACAAATATTTGTTAAATTTACTTTTATATAATTTAATTTAGTCTGAAGTGGTCCTCCCATTGAAATGGGGAAAAAAGTGAAAATTAAAATATGAAGCTTTAAAACAGGATGATTTAGTCCTTAAAAAAATCAGTAAGCCTATTATTTGCTCTAGTGTGAATATAGCAACCGCTTTAGTTGTCTAAATATTCCACTTCACTAGTTTCTTCTAAGGCAGATGCAATGACAAACTGACAGAAAATTATTGTCTTCTAACTTTTTCTGTTATGCAGTATTTATTGCATCCAAAATAATAGTTTATGTTTTTGTATGTTATAGAAAATAAAGATAAAAACTCTTGTGATCCTGCCATTAACTTAAATCCTAGAATATTCCCATTACCTTCCCCTCAACCTCAGTTCTTGCCTCCCCATGGGGGCATTATCCAGATTTTTATGCCTACCATTCTTCTTGCCTCCTCTTCGAAACATATTTTCATCATGTATTTGTGAACTGCTAAACAAGACATGGCTTAGGTTTTTTTTTTTTTTTTTTTTCTATTTGCGTTTTATAAAATGGAGCAATATGTTATCTTCTACTTGTTTTTCTTTCTACTTTATGATTCTGTAGTTCATCTTTCTTTAGGCTTCAATCAGTTCATAGATATGTGCACAGAACAATATTTCTGTGTATGGACATACTTTATCTTCATCTTTTTTAAAGTTTGAGTTTGGGGAAAATTTTTTCAAACCTAAGTTCTTAATCCTTGACATTTCAAAAGAAATTTGGTGTTAACTTTGATATAAAAATTCTGATAAAAATTTATGAAAGGAAATATTTCTAGCACATGGATAGAATAATATCATGAATATGTTTAAGCATACATACAATACATGGATATATCTCTAAGGCAATACACAAATCATTTCTGAAATCAATTACATTTTCTGATGTTTGGATTGGCACGGTCTTTTGAAGTGCTCTAAATTAAAATGGCTGTGTGTTTGATTAATAGAAACACATTTTTAAAGAACAGACTTTCCTAACTATAAGTAAGAATATATGTAAAGTGAACTGAATGAGTTCTACAAGGCTGTGGATGACTTAAAAATTCCTAAAACAATCTAATCAGTGATAAATTTTCCAAAGTTCATGAAAAAATAAAATACCTGAAACTAATAATCATGTTTAATTAAACATATGATAGAGTGCATGTGAACACAGCGGAGCTAACTGCCTCCAAGTTTTGTGGGAAGCCACAGAGCTCTCTTGTATTTTCCCTGGAGAGTGATCTAAATAATGCAAATGAACATCATTTTAATGATACTGAGGAAAGAGGGTTTTTGTCAGCTATTCATTCTAGCCTGATTTGGATAAATCTCAAATTTGCACTATGCTTACTTTATATAAAAACCTAAAGTGTACTTTTCCTCAGCTTCATTTCTGCAAAAACTCTCTCAACTATCTACCCAATTCACAGCTTCCAACAAAATATGCACATAAGTTTACAATTTGAAACCTTTGAATATATAAAACTATTAGTCATTTAAAAAAATATCATGAGCTAGCAGTATCGGCATCTGCTTTCAAAATTAGAAAGTAAGCTCTATTGATCTTTGTCAGTCACTAGTCTACACCACCAAGAAATGAAAGCAGAAACACCTCTAAGTGATGCTTTTAATTGCATTTTCATGGAACTCTGATCTTTCAAAAAGTGCTTATTCATCAGGAGGCATATAGTCAAATACATGAGTAGAAGTTGAAAATTTTGGCCATAAAATCACATATTTAGAAATCCATATTTTACTATTTTAAAAAGAAGTTTAATTAGACATATCTTGTATCATTCAGGCATAAGATGAATATTCTCTATGGTACTATATTATTTCATTGAATAATTAAGTCAATGGAAAGGATAGATTTTTGAACTTCATAGAGAAATCAGATCTTTTTTTTTAGAGCAAACATTAAAGTCTTTCAGTTGGAAAGACAAAACTCACTGTTGGAACCTAGTTCTAATACCCATGAACAGTGTGATCCTAACTTGAGAGCAGCTAGTGGAGTGGAGCCTATGGGTGCTAAGGCAAGCCTCCCTGGGCATAGAACCCAGCTTTGCTACCTTATAGCTGTGTGACTTTGGAGAAGGGATGAATCACATGATGTGTGGTTTTCTTCAGCTGTAAAACAGTAAGAATTATATAATTCATTGAGTGACTGTAAGGATCAAATTGGTTCACTTATGCAAAGCACTTATAAAAATATCAGCACATTGTACTCAAAAAATATTTGTATTATGATTACTAATTTGCAGTTTGTTGATCTACGCCCAATAACAAAATATTCCATTCCAATTTAAAATCAGTTTTGCCTTTCAAAAATTGACTTTCAATGCAATTTTTGTTTTAAAAATATTTTTGACAAAGAATGATAAGCAATCGCCACCTCTTTAACTCTGCTTTCAAATGAAAAAGAAATTGCTCTCTGATTCCTCACTTTTTAAAGAAGTCATATATACAAGAATATATATACCTCTTATCTTTTTTAAGGTCCTGGGGAAGTATGATTTACTAGATCTTACTCCCTCCTTTGTTTCTCCTCACTTAAAGTTGGGACATTAGCCACTAAACTTTGGGACTTTGTGAAGCTACACCCATAAACTAATGGGACTACTGTGCATTTGAAAAGGAAATATCTGTGCCATACAAATGTTGTTACTCTGGTATCACTGTTTTATGTTTCCGTGTCCATTATGACAGGACAATTACATTTAGTACAATGTTGTTGCTAATATCTATGGAAACCATAGAGAGGTGAAGCAATGAAGGAGAGTCAGCAAGCTCAGTCAAGGGGTAAAAGCACTTTTCATTTTTCTCTAAGAAAATATCCACCTAGAGCCAGGTACATAATATAGGAAAACTTCCAGAAGTCATTGGTGAAGGCATCAGCTTGACAAATATTTTCAAAGGCCACAACAAATGAATTTCTCTTGGCACAAAATGTTACAGGTACTAGAAAACTTGAAAACAGTACAACAGAAAATTCAGAAAGGAAATCAAACATGGAAATACATACTAATTGAGCTATATGAAAGATTTTTTAAAAATAATACAATCCTCCACAATTCAAGACATCAAATTCACCAAAGTCTAAATAAATACAGTGCTTTTTAACTTAATGCCAAAATGACTCAAATGCACATTATAAAATAAAGTTGTTTCCCAAAATATAATAATGGTATGCTTTCCTATGTTGAACAATACTGACTTAGCAAGAAGCATGACATTTGGATTTCAAAAAGCAATCATTTCTCATTTTGCCTTGCAATTCACCAGGACTATATCTAGGGAAACATTATTTTCCCACATGTTCCTGATGGTATGTATGCAACACAGTTCACACAGGGGTATTCAAAACTACATAACAAATACTTGCTGAAATGAAATTTTACCTCATTCATTTATGTATAATCTGAAAAGCTCCACAAATGATTTTAAATAACTTATGTTAAAGACAACATACAATAAAACAGCATTTTACATAATATCTGTTTAACTAGAAATTCCATTACTAAATCCAACCTGTTAATTAGTGACCCAGTTTGCATGTATATACATATGTGTGTGTGTGTATCATAACCAATGTAGTA
This sequence comes from Sciurus vulgaris, assembly GCF_902686455.1. Lineage (NCBI taxonomy): Eukaryota > Metazoa > Chordata > Mammalia > Rodentia > Sciuridae > Sciurus > Sciurus vulgaris. The sequence continues at coordinate 62,841,919 of NC_136467.1, forward strand.
TGATTTATATTGTTATTTTTGTCTTTAAATATGACTAACATATGTAGGGAAGTTTTCTGTTTAGTTTAAAGTTACTTCAGATGAAAAACAAAATGAAAGGAAAAACCACTAAAAATTTTAGAGGTCAAATCTAGATTATTGTATAAAGAATTTTCCTCACTCTTGCAAGGTCAAATTTATTATAGTTGGGTCTTAAAACTGAAAAAATAATGTAGAAATATAGTTCACTGATGCAGCAACATGATTCATTACCTGATACTTAAACATAATATTAATGTGAAATATACGATTCCTGTGCTGTAAATATGTTTTAAATATGTTTTATCTATATCTATATCTCAAGGAAGTACACAAAGCACCACTTAGTTGTTTCAAAGTAATAACTTGGGTAAAACCAATGATATATATATACAATTTAGAATATGACCCATTTTTTCAATTTACATATATCACACAGACATATAGTGTTAGTTTACTCATCTGTAAAATAAAGGGAATAGTATTTAGAAGAATCTGGTTTTCGATTTCACATAATCTACAGGAAAAGCCTTTGGATTACACCATAAGGCTATAAGCTTCTTTCTCCAAGCTTCGAACTTTCCAGAGATCCACCACACAATATTTCTGAGTAAACTTACCTTCTTTTCCCACTCCCTCATGTTGCTTTTATATCTAGCATAATATTCTGGGATAAGAAGGAGAAATAGAGTCTGAGAGAAAAGTCACAAGCAAAGCCAAAATTCACTAATTATAAACCAAGGGAGAATGACAAAGAATATTAGAAATTTTGATAAGACATGGAAGGAGTGGAGAGGAACAGTCCAATATTTATGCCATAAATCACAGACACAATAAATGCACACTGGGAAATTGGTAAGGTTCCTAAACATCCCTTTTAACCATCCAAAATCTCAGTCAAGCAGCAAGAAAAGTGTCAAAATTAGAGCAATATGACATCTTTGGAAATCTTTCAAGAAAAGCTAATTGCAAACTATATATCTAAAGAATGGAATTGATTTGTTTTCTTGTTAATCACTTGACGCTGAGATGTCTATCAGAAATGATGGCTTTGGGCCTGGTACAATGGCACACGCCTGTAATTCCAGCAGCTTGGGAGGCTGAGACAGTGGGATGGCAAATTCGAAGCCAGCCTCAGCAACTTAGCGAGACCCTAAGCAACTCAGTGAGACCCTGTCTCTAAATAAAATAGAAAAAGGATTGGGGATGTGGCTCAGTGGTTACCTCCTCTTGGTTCAATCCTGGTACCAGAAAAAAAAAAAAAAAAAAAAAAAAGATGACTTTGGATAGTTATCTTTTTATATTGCCTAAAAATTAGAGAGATACAACAAAGTGTAGGGCAGACCTTCTTTCTCTTTTCTTTCTTCCTCCCAGCTTTGGCCAAATGTCTTGAAAAAGAGTTGGCAACAATATCTGTTCTCTCACCTCCTGCTCATCAATTTATTTTGGACTAGATCCTTCCCCTCCTGCCACCTCCATTGTAACTGCTATCACCAAAGCCAACAAGCATTGCTTAGTGCTTGAAAAATTCAAACTAAACACAAACTTTTCCAAGCCTTACTGTATTTAACTTCCTGCAGGTTTTGACATGATTCATCAATCCCTTCCTTCTTAAAATTTGACCTATTCCAGACAAATAGTATCACACTCCCCTGACTTTCCCCCATCTTACATTGATTCTTTTTTACTCCTTTTTTTGTATTTTTCCCCCTGCCTTTCCCCTGTATGTTATGTTTTACTTATATAGGTCCCTTTCTCCTTGTCTTTGAGAAGTATCACCTATAGCACAGGATCAGTACCCCATCTGTCTGTCATCCCTTATTAGAGCAGTCATCCTCAGCTCTGGCAGGTGAACATGGGAAGGCATCCTCGAGAAAACCCTGAAGCCACCACAGAATTAAGTTATGCTCTATAGTATCCTGTCCTTTTCCATTTTAGGTGAGAATCTCAAGAAAAGGAATGGGACTAATAATAATGGGAAAAGGTCATTATTATGTACATTTTTAAAAATTTGTAATTTGTTTTATTTTTAGTATTTTGATTCATACATTAAATATGAATAAAATGTACAAATTCCTGATCTACAGATATCTTATCACTTTCTCACCAGAATGAAACCCCCATCAATAATTAGATATGTATCATTTTATTGCTCTTCAATGGTACTTAAGACAGTTTACATTCATTAACACAATATGCAATTATATGTTAATTACCTTTGTATCCTCACATTTTACACATAATACTTTCCTCATTCTTTGTATTTTGATTTTGTTTTATTTTTCATTTAATTTTATATTCAAATGTTTCAGAAATCTTTTCATTTTAGTGCACTAATATTCATACTGCATGACTACTCCATTATTCATTTACTTTTCCCTAATGGATATTTAAGTATTTAAAAAGTTAGTTGTTATAAAGAATGCTTTTTGTACATAATATCATTTTATACTATTGGATTCTGTAAAATAAATCTCAAGAAAGATACTGGTAAATCACAGAGAATATACCCTTTAATATGTAACAGGTAATGCCAAATTGATCTGAACATGTTTTAATAATGAATACTGTCACCAACCATATATGAAAGTACCTGTTCCCTTCATCAATTTCATTGATTTTTGTCAAATTATAAGCAAGTAATATATACTATTCTGTTAATCATTATTAAAATATTACAGATGAGAAACTAAAATTCACAGACACTAAAGAATTTCCTAGGTCACATAGCTAGCAAACATTAGATCCAGGTTTTAAATCAGGTTACTCTAGTTATTTCTGCAGACCATGATTTTTTAAAGAAAAAATTATAAATGGGTAAGCCAAATGTAGAACCTATAAGACATGTTGACCAGTAATTGCCTCACTCATCAACTTGAATGTAAAGCCTATCAAACTGTCTAGACACAATGAAGTGTAGCCAATGAAGAGATAAATACAACACATGTTGCCATTGAAGGAACTGTACAGCAATTATGCAATCTGCAATTACAAGCAAGATAATTGGTGAAAGTAATCATTGCTTACCATAGTGATTTCAAAGTTCATATTCTATGCATAATATTAACTGATCTCTGAAATTTTAATGAATGGCATAATCTAGAAAAATGAAACTAGGTCACTTCTCAGGACCCATTATTAGTTTTGAAATTAATTTAGAATAAATGTTTAGAAAAGTAGTTTTCTTTATTTAATGGAATTTTTAAAATCTACTCCTAAATATGATCAGGTAGAATCACACACCAACACTGATTTACAGATTGAAGAGTTACAGAGATTTTCCCAGATACTTCTTTTACTCAATATTCTTTTAATCAGCTTTGTTTACTTCTAAATCTGTACTCATATGATTGTCAAGGGAGTTGGTCATCAAGCTGAGAAAATATCTGTCACTAGTAATATTCAAAAAGTAAATCAATATCATAATTATCTCAAATATATGGGCATTCCCAAACTGTAAGAAAGGAATAATTCAGAAGAAAGATATCAAAACTTGTGAAGACTGTTAATAATAACTAGTGTTTATCAAGCATATTACCACTTAGTGCTCTAAACTTTTGGCATAGTTTATATGACTCTGCAATAAGACCCTACAGAGTAGATATTCTTAAATTCGATTTATAGATATACTCAACCTGATCAAGACAGGGAGCTCCATTGGGATCCGAAACCTGGTTTTAGAGTGCTAAAGAAACTTTCCACTATACCACATTGCTAAAAGCTACAGAATGGGATACATGGGTAGTATGCACTAACAAACACGAATAAGTCTATACATAATAATTTTTAAACAATTTCAGTCTTGCAGAGATTTGTTTCTAGAATGTACTTTTAAAATATCACTCATGTATGACAAGGAAAATAAATTTGCAATTCTTATATAGTTTACCTATTTAAGTTTGCTAAGAATTAGGAAGAGAGAACTTTATCAAGTATATTAAAATTCATCAAGATTGGGTTGAAAATCACTCACAAGTATTTTTCTGAAAAGTTTCCTTAAAATTTAGTCAACTTTATATTCTAGTAAACTTAGTTTTATAATAAAAACAAACTAGTTACCTAAAAAAACAAAGAACACTCTAAATCCCGGCTTTACAAATAATATTGTATTTAAAAATCCCTCATCCCTACATAAATCTCATAAATCTGTGTCATAAATTCTAACCATTATGGTGACAGACTTGCACATAATTGAGAAGTTTGAATCCCTAAACTCATTTAATTTCTTAAAACTAAACATAAAGAAGAATGGATTCTTGCCAAAAACCAAAAAGAAAACATTTTAAATTCTTGAAAAATACTCCACAACTTTTCTAAGCACACAAAGATGAGCAATATTTACGTTTTTATAGAAGTTACTTTATGGCCCTTAATCCAGAATCTACCACTATTTAGATTAACAACTCGGGCAAATCATTTAATTTCCTAGTATCTCATGTTGTTAACTCCATATGTGAGGATGAAATTCCAGAATCAAAGAGCCAAAACTATACATTATATAAATTCATGTATCATACAAATGATATAGATGATACCATAGAAACCAAGAACACTCAATCTGGTTCTTCTCTGCTGCTGAAAGGAAATATCAGTTCACTTTGTCCCTTCATCTTTTAAAATAAATAAATATTCACTGGGCACCAACTCGGCAGTGAACACTGCCATGGGCTTTATGGCACAGTCCACACCCTAATGGACTTTACGGTAGAGAATGTGTCCATTAAATGTCAGTAAACTTATAGGAATTATCAGTCCAACTTGAAAACATAAAAAATAATAATGACAGAAGTAATAAATGTCACATAAAAATAACTCATTTCTATGAAGGTAATTTTATTCAAAATTAAACAAAACAGGAAAAATTCAAAATAAAACAGGAAACTTAAGGGAATTACAAAATCACAGTATATTAAAATGAACTTAAATACCATTGTCACTTGTATAAATCAATATAATTTATAACCTTAATTCACTACAGAATTAATCAAATGTTTTATAGGAAATAGAGCCTTTCTATTAGGATAAAATGTACAAATAAAAAGCATCCAGTTTGCTACAGATTGACCAAAACATGTGCTTTTGTTAAGTGAAAGAAAATATTGCTATTCTAAATATTATCAAATTTTCCTAAATCAAGATTTATCATTGTATAGCAAAATATTTTGTAAATATACCACATCTTTACAGTACTTACAAAAGTATCAGTTAATAAAAAATAAGGTGGTAAAACTATTGTGTTCAACATTTAAATTGGAATATTCAATAAGCATATTTTAGAATACCTTAACCATAAATTTATATTTCTTATTTTAAAGTAAAATGTCATAACACTTTCAAAATGCAAAATATAAAGTTAACTTTAAATTAGTTACGAATGTGAGAATATGGCACTTTTAGATAAGAAACAAATCTTTGGAACTAAGTATGAAATTTTATGATAAGGTATATAAACAAAAAAGAATAAGCAATAATAAAACGTATAGTTACGCTCAGCATTCTTTTAGTTTCATACTTCCATCTGCTGGAACAAAAATGTTATTACCTCATTTTAAAATACAAAAGTCAAAGATGCAAAATGTCATATTTAAACAAAGCTCAATAAAAAGTGACTAGAATGAACCCCCAAAGTACATATTTCTAATATTTGCATTTGGTCATTCATTTTTACACTGAGTCAACAAAATATTTATTGAGCATCTGCTATGTGACCAGCACTATAGCAAGAAATAGAAACATGGTTTAAAAGTTTGTGTTTTCTGAAATTATGGATTTTTTCATCCCATGCAGGAAGTACAGATTGCATAAGCAAATGGGAAGATGAATACAAAATTCTAGGTTGTGGCCAAGTGTAGGAAGGAAGAGAAAAAAGTGCAAAGAGAAAGAGCAGAGGAATAGAACCATCATATGATCCAGCTATCCCACTCCTTGGTATTTATCCCAAAGGTCTAAAATTAGCAAGCTATAGTGATACAGGCACATCGATGTTTATAGCAGTGTGATTCACAACAGCCAAGTTATGGAACCAACCCAAGTGCCAGTCAACAGATGAATGGATTAAGAAAATTTTACACACACACAGAGTTTTACTGAGTCAGAAAGAATTAAATAGGCATTTGCTGGTAATGGATGGAACTGGAGAACATCGTGCTAAGTAAGCCAGACTCAGAAATTCAACAGTCAAATGTTTCCTTTCATATATGGAAGCTAGAGCAAAATAAGGGGAAAAGGGAGGGGATTTCCCATGAAAATAGAAGGGAGATAAGTGGAGTAGAGGAAAAATAGGAGGCGGGATGGAAAAATGGTGGAATAAGGGAAACAAAACTATACTATTATGTACTTAAGTGACTATAACAGCAAATTTCACCTTCATGTATATCTATAAAGCACCAATAAAAAAAACTATAAATGAATACAAAAAAGAGTAGAGTAGAGGAAGGGAAGCAGTAGGAGGGAAGAGGAGGGAAAGAGGAAGTGCAGAGAACTAAAGTGGAGCAAATTATATTCCATGTATATATGATTATGTTAAAATGAACCCCCTATTATGTATAACTATAAAGCAGTAACAAAGCTTAAAAATTCCCCCTAAATATACTTAATCAGAATACCTTCCCTTTACTGAAAGGTAGTAGATATAAAATATATCCTACACTTGTTTTTGTTCATGAAGAGAAAAAAATCGAACTACTTTCATTAAATACGATATATGCTTTAATTTTTTAAGATTTCTTTTTCCAAAATGGAAATTTTTTAATTCTTGGTTGCCTTATAGTTTTTATAATAATGAATATTCAATAATCAGAATGAATAATTTTATCAGAATCTATAATCAAATCCATAGCAAATTTTGATATACAATTATAGAGCTTGATTTAGGAAAAATTGATAACATTTAAAATAGCAATGATATTTTCTTTCACTTAAGAAAAGCACATGTTTTGGTCCATCCTTAGCAAATTCATTCATGAATATTTAAATGATATTAAATTTTATGAAATGCTTTTTTCTGAATCTATTATAATCATAGGATTTTATTTTCCCTTAATATGAATTATATTGGTTACTTTTTTAAAAATCACAAAAAAAAATTGCTTTGCTCAAGGAAGCAGAATATAGGAGAATGAAAAAAAGAAATGCATGTATGAAGGCCTTGAAGTGGAAAGGGATTCAGTGTTTGGGAGACTGAGCTTCTGGAGAAGAATGACTGAAGAGAAGGGCAAAGGAAACAGGGTGAATTACATCTACATAGCCTCTTGGAAATTGTGCATATTTTACTCCATTTTTCCAAACTACTTAGTACCTTTTACCAAATATAACATGAGGAGCCATCATGAAACAGTTTTTTTTTTTTTCTAGGCTATTGTAAATGGGATCGTTTTCCTGATATCTCTTTCAGCTGATTCATCATTGCTACATAGGAATGCAACTGATTAATGGGTGTTAATTTAATATCCTGCTACTTTGCTGAATTCATTTATGAGTTCCAGAAGTTTTCTGGTGTAGCTTCTTAGGTTTTCTAAATATAGAATCATGTCATTGGCCAATAGTAATAGTTTGAGTTCTTCTTTTCCTATTTGTATCCCTTTAATTTCTTCCTTGTGTCCAATTGCTCTGGCTAGAGTTTCAAGGACAATGTCGAATAGAAGTGGTGAAAGAGGGCATTCCTGTCTTGTTCCAGTTTTTAAAGGACCTCCACAATAATAGGATCCTAATTGGAACAAGTTACACTTATTCTATCTATACATAGAATAAGTCAAAATACAGTCTACTGTCATGTACACCTAGAAAGAACAAATTTAAAAAAAGGAAACAGTTATTCCCCAAACCATGATGGAGACTATTTTAAGTGTTTACTTTTCAATCTCCAAATCCTTAGACAATTAGCTAAATGAAGTGAGCTATACATACACCCAAATTACGAGTGACATTCAAATTTGTGTTACCTACCACCTTTTTTTTTTTTACTGAAAAGGCACTCAACTCATTTGTGGACTAATGTCAGTAAATGATCACTTAGACTTTAAAAATCCAAACTCACATTTTCCCTATTAAATATGAAAGCTATAAATTATATTTCATGAGTGCTTACTCTTCAAACCTTGTTACTTAAAAAGGCACAGATTTTGTTTTTCTTGGATGCTGAAAATGAAGCATTTTTCTAGATGCCAAGTTAATCCTTGTTGGCAAAATACATACCGTGCATAGTGTTTGTGCAATTTGTAATTACAAACTGACACCCACTGACAATACAGAATAGCTTCTACCCCAGCAAGTAGTTACAAATATTGCAGACCATTGTCTGATTCCATAAGGCATGTCATTAACTTTCATTATTACTAATGGGAGTTATGGGCATAATTCCAAAGTAAATCACAGGCATTGTGTCACATCACTGCTTCTAAAAAGGCTTTATTTTCAGGTCGGATATTTTTAGCCACATAGGCATATTGCTATTTTATTTTTGTTCTTAGAGAAAGGCCAGATATGCAAAATACCAGAAAAATACCAGAAAATATTCTTCCTTTGTCATCCTTCTTGCCCTCCTAGTCAGTATATGATTTAGGAAAGAAAAGAAAATCAGTTTAAATGTTTACTTAGACAAATCTGATAGGAAAAAAAAGTTGTATTTGTACAACAGAACCTAATGTTGGTAGATGAAATATACATCCCCAATGTACTCTGAGGTATGAATTAAGGAGACCTTTATGATAATCTTATAATCAGAAGCCTTAAAAACATTCCCAATATTCATCCAATAATACCATATTAAGATAATTCTCATAAAAAGATAATCAGATGTGTTCATGTGCCCCAAATTCAGTCATCTTGGAGAAATCATATGGGAAGTCCCATAATGTATGGAAACCAGTCTAATCTTACTGGTCTCTTAAAGACTAACTGACACAACTGATTCCTAGGAACTTAGATATAATGGTGATTAGGTAGGTAATATAATATATTAATATACAGTATATGTATAAATGTATTAAAATAATTTTACATTTTGCATATAACAAATGATAAAATTGAAAAAAATGTTTTTGAACAAGGTGCATCAAATTGTTGACAATCTCCAAATGAAGAAATTACAGGTAATTTTCATCACCTCTCTACTATTATATAATATGGAAAGTTATGTAGTTTAAATGTATAAAGATGTATAATATTTATTGTAAACTATAAAATTAAGAATGTCAAATTGTATACAATAGTAACTAATTTAAAGTTATGTATAATATTGACTAGTTTCATAAACAGCATAATCAGTAAGATTAATGATTTTCAGAGTTTTAAATTTCAGGAATACTAAAAAATAAACTTTTTTGTCTTTTTAAAAATTTTTTAATTTACTTTCTTTTTATTTTTACAGACTGCATTTTGACTAAATTTAAACTTTTAATAAAAATGCTTCTATACAGACAAAGATTGCAACCTGCTCATGCTCCCCAGCTTAACTTCTGGTCACCCCTACAGATCCACTGTAAGTATGTGGAAGTTATAGACCTTTTACTATTTTATGATTTCACTGGAAATTATGGCATATATATTTAATCTAGAAAAATGTAAATTTAATCAAAGGAATGAAGAGATAACAGAATGGTTCAACTCCTATCTCTGTCCTTCAACTTTCCATGCTACTTTGTCTAGTATATTAATTCTTATTTATAATTTTACAAATTATACAAAATTATTGTTTTGCATATTCAGTGACTTTTATTTTACATGTACTCATTTGATTTTCTTTGATAATTCTTTTTTGCATCTCTAAGCTTGTTTCAAATCTTTCTTTTTTCTTCTTTCTAAATTACTTTCATTAAAAGTTTAATGATGATTCATCAGTTAGTAAACATTTCTCAATTTTTGTGGTCTGATAAGGCTTTTATTTTGCTCAAGTTTTTGAAAAATAATTTTTGCTAGGATATACTTTTATTTTGACAATTACTGTCTCTCGGAAATATGAAGATATCATTTTGGTAACTCCTGCCTTCCATTATTTCTTTTTTTATTGTAAACAAATGGGATACATTTTGATTCTCTGTACATAAGTAAAGGCATACCATTCGTGTAATCATAAATTTACACAGGGCAATGTTGTTTGATTCATTCTGCCATTTTTCCCCCTTCCCTCCCACCCCACCCATCCCTCTTTTCTCTCTATACAGTCCTTTCTTCCTCCATTCTTGCCCCCCTCCCTAACCCTAACCCTAAACCTAACCCTAAAGCTAACCCCTCCCACCCCTACCTTCCATTATTTGTATACAAAAGTTAGCTGTTAAATTTTGTTCCTTCGTAGGTAATCTCTACTTTATGTTGAGTTGCTTCTTCAGTATGTCCATGTTATTGTGCAGTTTCACTGCAGTATGTCTAGGTATGAATTTATCTTTTGTTAGATCTCATGAATATCAATATCCATGTTTTCAATATTTCCAGAAACCTCTTCACCTTTATATCTTTGACTCTTGCCTTTATTCTACTCTCTACTGTCATCTTACAGCCTGGTTAAATGTATATTAAGGTTTTTTACTCTTTCTAAAACTTTTGTCATCTGTATTATATTCTGTATAATTTTGCAGAGATTGTAGTTCACTAATTCTCTTAGCTGTGTTAAATCTACTATTGAAGCCAATTCTATATTTTTAAAAAAACTAAATTTTATTGTATATATTTAAAGTATACAACATGGTGTGGTAACGTGCAGATTGAAATGGTTACTGTGCTGGGACAAATTAACATATTCATTGATTCACATAGTTACCTATTTTGCTCCCCTGTAGCAAGAGCAGTTATAATCTACTTTTTTGGAAAATATTTCTGAATACAACACACCATTATTAAATACAGTTATTGGGCGACATTAGATCTTTCAACCTGTCCTTCCTATAAATTTGCTACTTCACTTCCTTTGAACCACATCTTTCCATTTCCTGCCCCACCCTATTAACCACTGTTTTATTTCCGTTTATACATTTGACAACTTTTTAGATTTCACATATAAGTGATAACATGCAATTTCTTTTTCTGTCTGGCTTACTTCACTTAGTGTAATATCCTCCAGTTCCATCCATACTGGGGTATACAGCAGGTTCTATTCCTTCTTTTAATGCTGAATAGTATGTCAGTTGCTTTATCTATTCGTCCAATGATGAAAAGTCTCCATATCTTAGCTATTGTGAACAATGCTACAATGAACATGGGAATACAGATATCTTTGAGTTGGTGATTTCATTTTCCTTGGGTGTATACCCCAAAGCATGATTGGTGAGTCATATGGCAGTTCTATTTTTAATTTCTCTAAGGTTTCCTTTTCTTCATACCCTCAGCAGCACTTGCTGTTTTTTTTTTTTGTTTGTTTGTTTTTTTGTTTTTTTTGTAAACAAATGCTGTGTTGTTTTTGATAACAGCTATCCTAACAAGTATAAGGTGGCTTTAACTAGGGATTTTGGTTTGCATTTGCCTGATGATTCATGATTTTAAACACCTTTTCACATACCTGTTGGCCATTTTTGTATCATCTTTGAGGAAATATCTATTCAAGTCCTGTGCCCGTTATTAACTGGGTTCCATGCTTTTTGTTATTAAGTTATATGAGTTCTTTATGAATTTTGAACATTAATTCCTTATGTGATTATGGTGTGCAAATATTTTTTTCCCAGACTGCAAGTTAACATTTCCTTTGGTTGATTGTTTCCTACACTGAAGGCTTTTAATTTGATGTAGTCTTGTTTATTTTCTTTTTCCTTTTGTAACCTGTGCTTTTGGTATGATCCCCAAGAAATCATTGCCAAGGTCAATGACAAGCTTTTCTACTATGTGTACTTTGTGTGTGTGTGTGTGCACATGAGTCTGATGCCAGGGATGGAACCCAGGAGTGCTTAACCACTGAGCCACATCCTCATCTATATATATATATATATATATATATATACACATACATATATATATATATATATAATATAGTTTATTTTGTGATAGGGTCTCAGTAAGTTGCTTAGTACCTCACTAAGTTGCTGAGACTGGCTTTGAACTCATGATCCTCCTGCCTCAACCTCCCAAGCCACTCTCCTATGTGTACTTTTAATTTCAATATTACATATATTTTTATTTCAAGAAGTTCTAGTTAATGATTTTTTTTCAGTTTTTCCAGGTTGTTTTTGCTAATCTTTTTTTTTTTAATTATTTGTTAAAATTCTTTGCTAAACCATCAATACTCTTTGACACCGTCCAGCAGAGTCAATTTGGCACGGGGGACAAAAGAGTAGCGAGGCTCTTGAATTCGAACGGTTTATTGATGAATCAGGAAACTCGGGAACTGGAACCTCCTAACTGGAACCTCCAACCTGGAACCTGAGGCCTCGAACCTCGAACCCCCGAGTTGGAGGAGAGCCGGCTTATATCCCCGCCAGGAGGTGAAGGGTAGGGCTGATGCCAATTATGCAAAGATTAGGCGAGGAGATAGCTGCCCAATCATGGTAAAGGTCAAAATGAGCAGGCACGATCAGGAGCACTCGGAAACACCTGTGCACGTGTTGTGTGCGTGGACTTAATTGGATACAGCCAATGACAAATCACCTGGGTGTGCTTATGTTAATCAACCTCCTCACCACCGATGTGATCAAGGCAACCTCTGGCTGGCTGGCAAGAGCCATCCAGGCGCAGTCCGCACAGCATAGCCCCCAACAATTCTTTTTTTATGTCTATGGGTATAATAAACATATTTGTTTTTCTGAATATGATAATTGTAATATTCACAGTCTTGAAAGTCTAATACTAGAGTTTGTTTTTCTGCTGTATCTGGTGATATTTGTAACACCATATATTTTGTTTTCTTTTTTTAATTGTGAGCCCATATTACTGGTAAAAAGATTTCCAAGGGAATTTTCTATCTAAAGTACATTATTCTGTGGCTCCCATGTTTCACAGGACATGTGTCTAATTTCAAATCTGGAGAAGTTAAAGAACAAATTTATCCCAGAACATCTTGTGCTATACAAGAAGGAAATTCTGAAAAAGAAACAAAAGCATATAAAAATGATACAGATGATAGCTTGGGAAAATGTGACCTTCAAAATAATAGTAATAATACTAATTTATTATAAGTCATGGAATAAATTCTTGTAAAATGAATCCATAGTGATGTTCAAGAAAGAGAGGGGGAGAGAGGGAGAGAGAGAGATGAGATAGGGGAAAGGCTCAATTCTCATTTATCTTTACTAGAGATGACTAACATGACAATAACTTTCTCTGAAAGTTGGCAATTGAGGGGAATACTTCAAAGTTACTGTAGTTCATTCCCAATTGGTAAAAGAAAAGTAATCATTACAGAACATAGGCTAACAGATGCTATATGTCAGCTAATAAGTATCAACTCTCAATAAAATTATTCAACTAATATCATTATCTAATGCTAGTATTAGTAAGTGAGGGTTATTTGGAAATAAGACATTCAATTGGGGGCAAAATATCACCCTAAAGATAACTTGTCAATGAAAAAGGCAAAACTAATTTTGAATCTGGAGAAAGGAAAGAACAAGTTTATCGAAGTCTTGTGCTATACAGAAAGGAAACCCTAGAAAATAAATAAAAGTATATAAAAAACAAATAAGCATATAAATAAGTATATTTATAAAGAAATCTGATCACATAAGATTGCCAAATTAACCCCAGCTTTACTAATAGCACAACATCCCAGTTTCTATACCTCTTGCTGAGATGAAATATGCAACAGAAGCAATTCTTGCTGCCCAAAAAGTTTAAACCATACCTAACTAGTGTTTACAACCAATTTGAATGCACATATACCTAAAGTGTACATATTCATACATGTACTTGTACAGATATATAAACTATGATAGAGCCCTCATTATCAAAAACAATGATGATTAAAAAATGATTTAGCATTACCTGTAGAAATCCAAACATAGACATTAGTAGTATTTCATTATCATAGGTCTGATGAATGTAATAGTGTGACATGAAGATTTTTTTAGAGATGCATGATAAAATATTATGGGTAAATTATCATGGATAATCTAAAACTTACATTTAAATGTTCAGATAATAAGATAGAAAATGTAAGGGCAAAGAGACAAGAGGCAAAAGCAACGTAAGTTTGTCAAAATTCTGACAATTTGAAGAACCTAACTGGTGGATTTATGGATGTAATTGTATTATGCTACTGATACCTATGCTTGAATTATTTCATAATTAAAACTGTTTTTAAAAAAATCAAAGTCATTCCTCCAATGCAGGTTTGTGTTTGCTTCTGTCAACAACGTAATTCCCAGTTCCAGATGAATAAGAGGGCTTTTAAATTTTTTTTTTTTTTTTTCCCCCTCTTCATTCAGAAACAAGGTCTAGAATCACAAATAGTTACAGTTCTGAATTCTGAGAGATAGGCTTTTCATTCCTCATTTTGCCATTCTCTGGCTGACAGTGTACCCAGAGGGGGCAGCAGCTTTACAGGAGATCATCTCTATCCAATTCCTGCCTTACTAAGGCCAAGTTCTGTCCTTCACCTTCACACATGTGGCTTATGGACATCTAAGGGTCGCCAAGGAGTGGCAGACAACTCTCTGGATACCAAAGTTCTCTCTGTTTCTGATCTCTGAAGATTTCTCTTAGTTTTCCACAAGATCAATCATTTTTCTTTTAAATTGATGTGTGTTTGATGTATGTGGGTATGTGTGTGATATTTCTATCATCCAGCTCATCTAATTACAAGAAATGGAATTGAAGATTCAGAAAAAAAAAAAAAATTATGTGAAGTACTTCACACAGTTCCTCTATTAAGATGAAGGTTTTGTGGTTTTTATTTTATTCCTTGTTGCAATTGTTCAGTCTTCCTTATGGCACCATGTGGTAGTTTGTTTCAACTGGAAAGTTGAAAAGTTATACCCAGAGGTGGATCAACAAGGAAAGAATACCTAGTAGTCTAAAAAATAAACCTTTAAAAATCAACATAAACATTATCTCCTTTATCGACATTTATTTTACATATTAATACCTCATTCAAGACGATCTTCTCCAAAAATATCTTCCTTATATGTCTTCACTTGATTGTGGTACACCCTTCTGAGAAGAGTTAAATTTCCTCTCCTCCATAATAGAGGAAACAGCCTCTTGCCTCTTCTGACCCCTATAGCAACTTTTGTCTGAACTATACCCCTTCGTGGGTTCAGGTTTGCAGAGAGGTTAAGAAAGCAGACTGAAGTCAAACTACCAGAGTTTGACTCTCTCACAATATTTGTGGGTCGTATGTCTTTGGAAATGTTTCCTAAGTTCTCCATGTATTTGTTTTTTATATACAAAAGTGGGATGTCAGTCATTCCATTTCACAGGAATCTGTTAATGACTGAATGAGATGACCCGAGAAAGATATTTAGCATATCACATAACGTGTAGTAAGTTCTCAATAACTTACTATTCAGTACTTGCTAATGTTAGTTATCTTTGTATGTGTCTATGCTTCATCCTTCCAGGCAGAGCACAAGAATCTTACAAATAAAGACCATGTTGCATGCTGTTCCATGTCCTTTGATGGGACTAGAATACTGCTTAACTTAATTAAATTGTCATTTATATTCAGATAGCAGCTAACTCATTTAAGAATATCACCACTATTTTAATATTTTCGTTTCCCTGTTATCTAGATTTTAATACTGGACCTGGATTTTTTTTTCAGAAGGAATAAATTATATTTAAATAAATATAAAATACAATAAATTATATTTTCAAAAGTAATAAAATATACTTCGAGTAGAACCTTCTGTTTAAATCAGACTGCAAAGAAAGTACTTGCCTAATCCTAGAGAACAAGCTCTCTAATAGTGGGATTTCATAATCCATCATACTGTCAGAGAAGTACTGCTGGATACTTGAATTTGCCTGCAGTTATTAAAATCATGCATTTATACTTAGTGAATGAGAAATTTGCAGAACACTATGTTCCTGGAGAAATATGAGAAATTTGCAGAATACTATGTTCTTGGAGAAATATGGCTAGTCATTTGAACAACCACTAAGAAGATTTCTTTGACTTCAATAGTTTGATTACAAAACACAATAAATTGGTAAATTTACCAAGAAAATCAAATCCTGTCATAATTGAGACAATATTGCTTTCATAAATCCAGTTTCACAGGAAGTGCTTCAAAGGATACTGTTAAGAGGAAATGGTATTGAGGTGGAGGATAAGAGTAGAGTATTAAGGAATGGAACTGATGAAAATATAAATATGCATTTATGAAAATGCCACAATGAAACCCACCATTCTGTATAACTAATATACACTAAGAAAACAGTGCTTCAGGAATACCACTATATTCTTAAGGAAAATATGAATAAGTCAGTATGGGCAAAAGAAGAATGCCAACTGAACTATGTTTTTAATGAATGCATTTCCACAGTAAAATAATTAAATGACATCCAGGCACTCCTCAGCTTTTCTTAGAGGGTTCTTACAGACAATACAGTACATCACTTCCAGTTTTCATGGATCTCTATTCAGAGTCATTTAATGAAAATAGTGTATATCTGGGATGACTATCATGATTTTTACTTCTAAATAAAGCTGTGTCACCTCCTTATTCAGAAAGGTTTCCCTGAGTATTTATGACATTTTGGCATTTGACATTTGAACAACAGCTGAACAGGGATATTCTACAAGTAGGTTTATGTTAAAAAATCTAATGAATATAGTGTTTAAAAGAACATTCTTACAAATCTTCCATTCAAATATAGATGATCAACAGCATCATTATTTTAGATAAATGTTGTTTAACCAGAATTTAATTAATTCCGGAAACACGATTTCTATTTCTTATAACTTGCCAGGTCTTCTTACATCTCAGCATTATAAAGGAAACTCCAAAAGTTATATTTATTTCCTTTCTGTACATATAAATTCATCCCCTGTAGAAAAATCCCTTTGAAAACTAAAGAAGCGTCACCAGACTCTTTCTCTCTCTCTCTCTCTCTCTCTCTCTCTCCTCTCTCTCCTCTCTCCTCTCTCTCTCATCTCTCTCTCTCTCTCTCTGTGTGTGTGTGTGTGTGTGTGTAAAGATAAGAAAATAATTTGAACATCGTGTGACCTGGTCATTTTGGTTTGGATGATGTCAGAGAGGGAAAGTGTTTTCTAAAGTCACATATAATAAAAATAAAATTAATACTCAGATTCCATGAAAACTAAGGGAAACATCCTTCCTTCTATCCATTCATTTATCTATCTATCTATTTTATCAATATGTTAATTGGAACAAGCCTCCAAACTGAAAAAGATGATTCTCTCAAAAATCTCTTAACCTCATACTAAATTCATCTCTACCATTTGCATAAGACTCTTTAACAAGTTCACTCCTATATTCAAGTTCAACACTTTATTCTTTTTCTGATAAACCTATTTTCCATATTATGAAAAAAGTTTTTTAAAAATCATTACTCATGGCCTCTTTCACATATTTTAACTATGTAAACTGTCAAGAAATCACATTAACTCTGGGAATCATAGACTATAGAAGTTTGCTTCTACTATTGGAGAGGACTTTAAATCTTTTCATAAGCACTCTACATTCTGTAATAACACTTAAACAAGTCAGAATATTTTGGATAAATACAAACCAGGATGATTCTTTATAAGGGAAATAGAAGAACTATAAAATATTATTAGAGGCACTAATGATGCCTCAAGTATTTTAAGACTTGCTCATGTCTATTTATGGCTTTCTTATATCCGGTTTTCAAATATAGTCTAAATAGAGGGGGAGAGATGAAGACTTGTACATTTATAGTTCCTATCCATCTGAACAAAATTTTTAGACAAAAATCAAAAGGAATAGAGTTCTCATTTTTAACTTCAGTTGTATTAGAATGATTGTATGTCCCTTGGTAATTAAGTAAAAATACAGATTTTCCCCTTCATGGATAGGGTTTTTCTTACCACCTAATAAAATGAAACAGCATTTATTCAGAATTAATGTTTCATTTCCTATGTGATTCTGAAAAAATAATCAAATATCTTTCTAGTTCTACTATTCTTCTACCAAAAGACAAGATCTACGATGGCAAACATTTTTGCGTTTTTAAATTTAATGTTGTATACCAACAACCTTGAACACCTTAAAGCATAATTAGTATATCATATTTATTAATATTTGTTGAGTGATAAATGAATTACACAAAACAACAGAAAACTATTATATATAAGACACAGAATATTATTCCTACTTCCAAGTCACAGTATGTTTATTACTATAAGTGTCACATTGCATTTTTCCAGTAGTTTATGTTTTACATTTTGGTGATTTTCATATCTTACAAAATGGCTATCAGAGTGTTTTGGCAAAAGATTAAAATACAACAATGTTCCCATACCAGTGAAAAACAATGATGGCTTCCATTCACATGCTTGATGTCATTTTTATCTTTATAATAATGCTAGGGTTGAAGCAGGACTGATATCATTACCTCCAGTTTATAAATAAAGAACTAAGGCTCAGGGGACAGGGAGACTAATGCATATTTGCAAGATTGATCAGAACCACAGTCAGTCCTAGACTGGTGTCTGTGACATTTTAAAACCACGTTTCATTTCCATGAAACACCCTGGTTCATAAGAAAAATGCCCTGCCATATTTTACCTCATTCTAGTAAAAACACTACTAAACATTAAATTTTACTTCATTATTATAGTAATATATCAAAATATTAGTTATAACATAGAGCTTAGTACTAAACATTTCTAAACATTTTTGTAGAAAATCACTGTATAAGGACATAAGATGGCTTGATGAAGAGGCACAGTAAATAGTTAATCTGTGTGGCATGAATAAAGGGATAGTACCAACCCAAATTCCCCTGAAAATCTCTCTGATCTATGGCACTGTGTGAAAAAAGGAGAGGTCAGGTGTTACAGTTATCCTGACCAATTGCGCTACCCAGGGTGCCTATTTTAAAGTCTGATGTGCTATAACCAAATATCTGTACAGAGCATTTAGGGACTTAAGTTTGTTCTACACAACTACATTTATCAGAACTCAGTGCTATCTCATGTACTTGGTCATAGAGAGGTACCAGTAAATCAAAGTACCTCCTAAATGCTATAGAGAATATTTTCAGGCAAGCATTATTAAACAGATTACCCAAAGGTAAATTCTAGCTCCTAGTCTTCTTAATTGCCACATACCTAGCAAAGACATCTCCACTCAGATTTATTACTGTTGAAATGTGAAAATAGATTTGATGGAATAGATATTTGAAACCCACTTTTAGATTCGATAGACATAAATACAATTAAAGTTCACTGAGGTCTTTTTCCTATCTGATCTTCCTTCACCCAACAAAGAGGTGTCCAAGGTCGCCCCAGTGCTCAAAGCAAACTGTACACAAATATATCTTCTGGCATGGTTACCTGAGAGCATTTCTTTTTTCACGTGCTTTAGTGACTTTCTCTCTTCTATGTCTCAGTGGGAAAACCTCTTAAATTTTTAGTGTTTCCAGAATCTGCTTGCTCTCTTTGAAGCCTCATTCACTAAATTTCAAAGATGTGTTTCAGATATACTAATCCAAAAATAATGCCATGGACACTGCCATGGTTTAGACACAAGGTGTCCCCCAAAAGCTCATGTGTGAGACAATGCAAGAAAGTTTAGAGGTGAAATGATTAGGTTATAAAATCTTACCTAGTCAGCACATTAATCCATATGAATGCATTAACTTGGTCATAACTGTAGGTAGGTAAGGTATGGCTGAAGGTGATAAGTCATTGGGGTGTGCCTTTGTGAGTATATATCTTATTCCTGGTGATTCAAGCTTAAGCTCTCTCTGCTTCCTGTTTGTTGGAGCTGCTTCTCTCCCGCACCTTGTTCCTCCACGACATTCTGTCTCACCTTGGCCCCAAGACAATGGAGTAGGTCATTTATAAACTGAGACCTCAGAAATCATGAGCTCCAAATAAACTTTTCCTCTTCTAAAATTGTTCTTGTCAGGTCTTTTGGTCATAGCAGTGAAAAAGTTTACTAAAACAGAACCAAAAAGGATGCCAGTAACACTTGGTTACTAGTGATTTATGTACTTCTTTACTCGTGTCCTTTCGAATTGCAAATACCTTTAGTGACATAACTTCTTTTACATCAGGGTTGTTTTTATTACTGAAGTTTTGCCTTTTGACGATTCTAGACAGAAGGACACTGAAAACATTTGTCATGGTTTCCCCAGGCAACACCTTTACTATTGGAAGTCTTGATTCAAAGTTAAGGTGCACCTGGACACACCAATTTCATTACTAAAAGATTTATAGATTGAATTGCATATAATTATAAAACTGCACAACAAGAAATCCATAGATTTCATGTCATGATGCTTTACATATATACCACCAGCTGTCCCCTAAAAAAAGGTGAAGCTATTTTCCTAAGTACAAACTAACACAATAGTGCCAACTAATTACATTTTCTACCAACTAGAGAAAACAGTCCCATAAACTGAAAATTTAGAACTCATTTGGATCACATATCATAATTCAGAAGAACTATTGCTTTTCTTTGGCTATTATGCAAAAATGTCACTGTGTTATTTGTCTTAAACAAATATTGATATTAAAGACTTTCATTTTATATTCATGTTTTATCATCCAAATATACTTCAATATAATTTTTCTTATTCCTATAAAACCTCCCTGACTACTGTAATCAGATCCACTAATATTTATGGGGCAAATCATTCTCTAAATTCCATAAGAATTGCTTTCCAGAATTAGTGGCTAAAACAAATGACTACATACAAGTTTATTACCATATTTTATATAAATATCACAGAGCAATGTTATGAGTATTTTGCATCTAAAGATTCAGTTTTTTAAACTAACACAAAGTTTCATTAAGAAAAAATATTAATATTTGACAGATTAAAGAAAATTGCTGATCATCCAAATTAGTTTATAATGTTTAAAAATAATTAAGTACAATGCAATACAGAAAGAATAATGGATTGAGTTAGAATCACAAGTTCTGCATTATAGCTCCACTTAGCCACTAACCAGCTGCTTATCTTAGGAATATAACAACCTCTGTGGAACTTAACTGTTTTCATCTATAAAATGAAGAAATTACATTGGCTAAATTCTCTTCACAATATGTAATTCTGAATCTATTACTATTTTACATAATTTGGAGCAAGATAGGGGATTTGCTATTCTGATATTTGTTCTGTTTCTTTTGTTGAAGTAAATGCTCTGGGGTTAGTCGAGGTTGTCCTCATCATGCTTTGAAGTCAAGGATATCTGATACTAGTTAGCTTTCCCGATAGAAAAAGTGTGATTCAATTGAATTATGACATATTTCTGCAACCTGATTCCTTCAAGAAAGCAGCAATCTGCTGTCTGTCAACTGCACCAATAAAAGTGATAAATGTTTCCAGTGATTATTTGTCAATAATAGAAGCATTTTGAATTCATAAACTCTGCACTTATAATTTCATACTTATCTAAAAATATAGAATCTATATAAGCATTGAGATATTAAGAGGAATTGCTGAGGAAAACCAATAGTATGTTTTCCAGGTTAAAGAAATATATTTTACCTCAAATTTCTCTGATGGCTGAGAAAAATCTCAATAACCAACAATAATAATAATAATACTTGAAGCTTTCACTCTCCTTTGAGACAGTTGCTTAAATGACATCTTAACATTATCTAACTGCACATCTCCTCATATTAGACATAAATTCCAACTTAGCATATCCTATAGATATACATGTAATATATACATGTAATTATATACATGTAAATAATTACATATATGCATTTTAAATGTTATAGAAATACAGTATAGAAATCAATTGCCAGTATTTCAAAATAGAATTTATTTTAAATTAAAAAAAAAAATACCTGATAGCATTCCCAAGGAAACCTTTTTGGAAAGCACCATGGAGGATAACGAGAAAGTAGTAATATACAGCCTGTAGTAGGTCTTAGGGGAAATATTCAACTCTCTCTTCAGATTTCATTGAAAAACTAAACAAACCACAGCATCTGAATAGTTTTCCCTCTGGAAGTAGATGGTTATAAATGTATTAAGGAGTATAACATATGCTATTAAATATGGATGGTGAATAATTCATATGTGCTATCAAAGGAGGCAAGCAACTGGGAATATTATCTACTCTACTAAAATTCTAATTTTGTTCTTTGTTGTTTTTTGCAATCAGCAGACTCACAGAAAATCTAGTATAAATTAAAATAAGGTTGACTGTAAAGTTATAAAAACTAAACAAATTAAACTCAGGTTATAGGCCAATGCTGATTTCCCAATGCTTAAAGAAAGTATATAAAACTCTTTAACAGGCTTTCCAATATCTCTCATTACAACCAAGTTCTGTGTTGACAAAATGTCCATATTAATTTTGTATCTTAAATAACTCTTTGGTTTAGGAGAAAGAGAAAAAGGGCCAACAAAACTAACACAGTAGTAGCAGGAAAAAACAGAATTTCTTTCAGTTATGTAGACTTTTTAAAAGGGATTAAAACTAACATGTAGCTCACATTCTCTTTAAAAGATATATATATGGATAAGCAATAATGTGGCTCAGAAAAGCAACTAATCAGAAGTGGCATTTCTAAACCCATTATTAATAATTCTTCAGATGACACAAAAGAGTGGAAAGTGCTTATTTAATAAATATTCTTTGTAAAAATCATGATAAGAGATGACATTCTCCCTTGCCCAGAACATCCTCCATCACTATAAAAACTCTAAGGGTAAATTTGAAAGAGTGAAATTCCATAAAGAATTAAAGGTTCCACAGTAAGTTCTGCACCATTTTAAAACTATGAAGAAGCAAACTAAAATTTAAAAATTGTGGCCATTGCTTTTCAAAGGTACATAATAAAATACAATCTAAGACTGCTGCAGTGCATTGGTAGTTATTTTTTATTAAATATCTCTATATCACACCACTAATGTATAAGTTACATATTAAATGGAAATAATTATTAAAATTATCACATAATTTTTGGTTTCACTTCATATGATTTGTTTGGATAATAAGCAAGAAAATACCTTCTCATGGACATTGAAAAATAGCTGTATACCTTTTGTGGATGAAGGAGATCATGTTAGAGTCCTGCTTTCTCATCATTTCTCAATTCCAGTATATCCTAAGTCATACTGAGTCAACCATTTCATTCGTCCCTTCACTTCTCCATTCCCATTCCTACTTATTCAAGCTCTTCATACTTCTTACCAGTTAGTCTAATAGTTACTTAACATGGCCTTTTCTTTGTCTCTGTGCTCAAATCTACCCACCCACGCCCCAGACCCCATACATATCTCATATTTCTATTACTTCTGGAATTATTTTCCCAAAACACTAATCCAATGCTTTTCCTTTACTTGAATCCTTAAAAGGTTTTCCAAAATTTTATTCCATAGTATGCAGACCTTAGTTTAAATCACAAAACTTTCCATTTCATTCACGCTTCCTTTGTAACCTCATCTTTGCCTCTCTTCTCACATATGTCCTTTTCTCTAGGCAGAAAGAATGACATGATGTGTGCCTTGATAACAAGAGCTGTGTCTCACCACCAATCCTTTGGTCACAGTTGTTTCTCTCCATGAAATGCTTTTCCCTTTTTGACTTACTCACAGTAACCTCGCCTTTAATGTCAATCTGGTATATCTGCTCTGGAAATCCTGAATTGCCTAGTCCATTGTAGATCTCCATTTTCTGCACCTCATTTCAATCAGGGTAGCAGCTGTCAGAAAAGTATCACTGGTGATGTTGCCTCGACATGAACAGACTGGGTATATCTACTGAGTGAGGGACCATGATTCCCCCTTTCCACAGCTGAGCCAAGGTCTGACAATAATAGGTGTGCAACTAATATTTGTTACTATGAATCTATATGAGGAAGTTTAATTTAGCTGAGGGGAATAAAAATAACAGACTTCAAAGTTGCTAGTGTAATAATTAATGACATGTCAGTTTAATTCACTGATTAAATTCAAAACTAGCTAGTTCCCAATGGAAAAATGGATTTGAAACACAAATTAGTCTTGATTATTTGTAATTTAAATAAATAAAATTTGAATTTTCCTTAAAATATTATATATTTAGAACTCAAAAATAATCCGAAATTGTCTTTTAAATTGACACAAATAAGCACAAACTTTGACAAGGAAATTTTTTTAAATATAGGAAACTATGATTTTTACGAATGTTGTTTTGTTAGTATTGTCTTCCAAATAGTTTTGCCAATAGTTAGAATATTATCTCTATATCTCCAATGA
Source organism: Sciurus vulgaris (assembly GCF_902686455.1). Lineage (NCBI taxonomy): Eukaryota > Metazoa > Chordata > Mammalia > Rodentia > Sciuridae > Sciurus > Sciurus vulgaris. The sequence goes on from NC_136467.1 coordinate 62,866,216, forward strand.
TATACTCCAAACTTCCACATGCAGGTTGAGAACTAATTAATTGTTAATTCATAATTATTGCTTTACTGATGGCACAATATGAAGATTCCTTTTGGATTTGTTTAGGATGCACTGGCTGAAATAGAAAAGCCTTCTGCATTGATTCTAAATACCAAAAACAGCCTGTATACTCCCTTTGAAACATAAAAATGGTTTCAAAAATTATGCTATTTTGAGACTTGCAAAATGCAGTTTTGCTCATTTCTACATTTTTGTTATATACCCTTTAAATTTAAAAAGATAAATTTTTGAAAACAATGCTATTAGTTCCTAATCCCAACTAAAGAGAGACCCTGAAAAATACCAGAACATATTTTCCTTCAGTTACATTAGAGAAAAATCAATATCAATGAGCCACTAAGAAAGATTTTTCATTATACAAAGTTTCAATTAAAATCAACCAGAAGCACTTGTTTTGGCATCAAAATTATCCTTGGGTTTAGGCATGGCTTGTCTTCAGATTTACAAAATACATTTTCATTTCATGTTTTCCTGTGTCATTCCTGTTGGCTAACACACTATTCATGACCCATTTTCCTTATATGACATGCTTCATGCTCAAGCTTTTTACTGCCTTTAAAATCTCAATAGTTGATTTAATGTTTCTCTACCAATACCTGTCATTGAAGACCATATCTATTTATTTCAATAGGTCAGTAAACTAACAACAACAACAAAAATAGTGAGGGAAAGGCCAAAGCAGGGCCCTATGAACATAGCACTGTGCATTTATCACAGTTTTTAAGCATCTAGTATAATTTTGAGTAGGCAATCTGCAAAGGAAAACCTTGGTAACAAGATAGCAATGTTAATGCTATTGTAACAGCTGATTCAAGAACTTCTATTAGAAAGGAAGCTTTCTTCATCTGAAAAAAGTTCTCCCCAACCTAAAGAAAGCAGTATTTTGGCAGAGGTGGAAGCCAAAGCAACAGTGAGGTTTTTAGGAAGAAGGAAAATTAAATTTCCCTTGTAGAAGGAAAATGGGATTTGTTTTACTCCTGGCAAATGAGAAGAGAACATTGGATAGGATAATAGAGGACGTGGTGAGAGAAGCCAGTGGAATGCTATGAAGTGGGGGCCATCTGAAACCCTGACAGATTACATAATAGCAGAGTTGACTTGAGTTCCAATTTGAAGTCATTTGAATTGATGCGCTATGACCCTCCTCCTTTGCTCTTCTAAAATCATCAGCAAAGTTTATTGCTCTTGAGAATCATTGGTATAAGTAGTTGTTTTGTGGACATTAATGAAGAGACTTGATTTCCCTTCTGAGTTGATGCAATTTGTAACAGAAATGTCTCCAAAATAAGCTTTAGCAGAATGACCTCAAAGTTCCTTTGTAAATCTGCAGAAACTTTGTAGAGGGACTGGACTTCTTTGGGGCCTGGTAAGAGTAGAAATTGATATTATTTAAATGTGCTGCTGATATCTGAGTTGTTCTGTAAATTTATTAGTCAACAAGTCCTATATTTCTACTAAATATAGTAAGATTTTGTCCCTCAATATTGGACAATTTTCAAATAAAAAATTTTGGCATAGGCAATTAAAAGTATTGCCCAAGTAATGCAAAGATCCAACAAAAATTTAAATTGGCAAAAGTTTGTGTTTTAGTTACAAGAGTGAAGAATTTTTCAATTTCTGAAACTAAAGATTTAAAAGGTATCTAAGAACTGACATTTAACAGCCAGTATGCACAAATTACCAATAACAAAACCAATTTCATTAAATAAGTAACTTGCATATTCATGTTAATAACCTATTACTCTCATAAGCAAAAAGAATTAATCAATGGAAGAACATGATGAATTTTTTTGAAATAATGATTTTTATCATTAAGAGCTCAAGCTCTCTAATATTAATTTTTTAACTAATTTTTAAACTTGAATCGTTGCTTTGTAGACCTCATATCAAAATTTTTGCCTCCCATTCAGCATACAGGCACATGAACACATAATGATAAATGACTGGACTGGTTTTCAACCACATGAGATTCATATAAACTTTAAAATATAAGGAAGATAATTCTCCCTCATTGAGAAGATAACAACTATGTGATATAACCATCCAACAAATATCATTTAGAGCAACTCTGGAACAGAGAGCTTCATGCTCATTGCTAATTAAGCTAAAATAAATGGTACAGACTCCTAAGAATTAAATGTTACAGAGAAAAATGAGGTCAAAGAAATGAGATTAGTGACTATAGCAGTAAGAATGAGAATTTATTCCTGTCCAGACATTTGCTGTTTAATTTGTATAATTGTGTAAGACCAAGTTTTTAAGACCAAAATAAAATAAGAACAATATATCAACTTTCTAGATCATTCTTTTCATTTGTCCACAATCTTTATTGCACCTCATTTTCTCCTCAACTAAATTCTGCCAATTCTGTAGCTAGGATCAGTATGAAAATCTACGTCCCAATATATAGTCAACATTTTAAGATTATATTTCTACCAAAAACATATAAAGGACTTTAAGTAACCAAAAAGGGTAAAGGTGGTAGATAGAGACAAAATGGATATTGTATGCATTAACGTTAGACTCAGTTAATTTTTTATCTATATTCTTTACAAAGTACATGTTATAAAAACCCAAACAGAAGAAAAAGCTCATTCCTGTGCACATAACAGAACTTTTAAAAACTTTCCACCTCTAGTTTTATTTAAAATAATTTTAATCATTTTTCCAGTCATCATTAATTGTGCTTTGTTTATAGAACATACTAAACAAATTAAACATTCACTGAAATACACAGAATCCAAAGATATAATAACAGCATTATTTAAATTTTAGCTGTCTTCTCATGACTAAAATTCAGTTGATTTTAGAAGTGTCAAGTAATTTCCAAGGACTCAAGAAAACCTACTCATACAAAAAAAAAAAAAAAAAAAAAAATCTGGTTTTAATTGTATTCATTAACTTTTCCTAAGTGCCAATGAATTTATTAATCACAAAGTTTCCTTAATATTATATACCATTAAAAATTTTACTTTTTAGTCAAGACTTCATAATTTCTAATCTCCCTAAAATCTTTAATGAAAACTCAAAGGTACTCCACCAGTCATTTTAACTCAAGTTACAGACACTGTCTGGCACAGACAGTGTATGTTTGATCTTAAAGATATTCTAAATGCTACCTGCAGTTCTGTTTCTAGGAATGCAAGCAGTATATTGTGATAGATTTAAGAGCTATTATAATGCAATTGACAATATAAAATATAAATCACGGTCTATAGCAGTATAGAGGGGAAGCAATTAGTGCTTAATCCATTTGAAGTTCTTTCTAAAAGCCCCTAAGAATGAAACACAACTCCCTCCTGTTGTTCATTTGATATTGGCATTTCTATGTGGCAGATGGTGACCTTATCCTTGTGCTTCAGCTAAAAAGAATTTTATGAAGGCTAAACAAGTGTGAACAGCGCTAATTTCTTGCAGCAGGCAGACATGGATAAACCTCTAGAATGAGTGTAAGTGCTCTGCCTTGCCATATGGTTAAGGTCCACATCCTGCCAATAGAGTGGACTGAAAAGTAGCCAACATGCTTGAATCCTGCCCTGAGTCCCATGCTTCATCATTAGCCACTGAGTCAAAGAACAGCTACAAAGGAAGGGAGACCATAATGGATGAGAAACATAATTTGTTGAATTGTTTGGTGAGTTAAGCACCAAGGAATGACCAAGATGGATAAATTCTAAAAGTAAAAACATTTGCCTTTCTGTGCATCTCACCATTCTCCTGATGTCTTGTCATTCTCTCCCTAATATCAGTGTACTACCCTTCTCATCTCAACACAGAGTCCAAGGATTCAACCAGACTTAATCACTGCTCTGAATATGTCACCCTAAACTGCATTCCATTCCCCCAGGATGTGCCTTAAACTTAAGGACTGCGTGCATTTCCTTTAAAAAACAAATGGTTTACAAACCTCTAGCTTTAAATTATTTTATATGGTTCCATAAATATTTACACACTTAAACTAGGTAGAATCTGAGTATACTTTTGGTCATAAAGAGTTTTAAATTTTATAAACTAATCTTTAAAATCTCTACAATTTATAAAATTGAATTAATCAGTTTGTTTCTTTATTATGGTAAATTATTGTTTTGAGACTTAAATAGGTTCTTTTAGGTTGGTCATATTGGGTGATGATCTTAGAGCTCATGACTTGTCTTTCTGGAGTATTATTTAAACATTCCTTCATAAAACCTGGCTTGCATGATTATAGTACCTACTTTATAGGACAGTTGGGAGATGAGAGAGAGCTTGGCACAAGGAAAGAGCTCACTGAATTCTACCTATATAGTAATTATACTGTGGTAGAGAAAAAAGGGGATGAAATTTTAGAATAGTGGTCCTTAAACTTTTTCCATGAGGAAATTTAATATTTTTAAAGTGAAATTTTTTTTTTTTTTTTTTTTTTTTTTTAAGATTGGGAACTTGGAAGAATTTAATTTTTAAGTTGTCTTGGTTTGATTTTGCTACTGTAACAAAATGCCAAGCTAAGTAATTTATAGTGTTCAGAAATGCATTTGGCTCATGGTATTGGAGGTGGAAAAGTTCAAGATGGGGAGGCTGCACATGGTGAGGGTCTTCTGGCTGAATTATCCCATGGTGGAAAGGGAAATGGCAGGAGAGCCTGCAGGAAAAAGAAGTTAGAGGAGGGTCTGAACGCATCCTTTTATCAGGAACTCCCTGGCAAGATAACTAACCCCTTCCTGTGATTACCATTAATCTGTTTATGGAGGGAGGTGGGGCAAGGTCCTTATGACCTGATCACCTTTTAAAGGTCTCATCTCTCAACATTGTTGCATTGGGGATTAAGCTTTCAATACACGAGCATTGCAGGGGGTCACATTTAAAATTTAGCAAGCTGTTTCAGATTGAGATTAATTTGTTTAAACCATTATAAATTTGTCTTAAGTGCTTTTAACTTTTAGTAAGGTATTTTTTGGAAAGCTATCTACATCTCTCTTTTTCTTCCTCCCTCCATCCCTTCCTCTTTCTGTCCTGCCAAGAAAAGAGAAGGAATTAACTTGAAAAGAAACCTGTAACACTTTGGAGACACAAAGGATGTCAATGTTTTCAGGACTTTGGGTGACTTCAGATATCAACCAGATATAAAAAATATTTAATTTCATAAAGGGCACTCTATGCCCCATTGCCATTTGCTTATTGAATGATTCTACCTCACTGACCTCCCAGTACTTAAAACTTAATTTCCTCCATATATGCCTTTTAACCAATCTTGATTAGTAGAATTACTATCTTCTTGGTTGTCTCCGTTCTGTAACCCTAGAACTCACTTTCACCTCTGCCTTCTATTAGTGCTTAAATTTCATCAATTAGAGGCTTTTGGATTTTACCCCTACTGATCTCTGATATCCATTCTCTTTTTCTGTTACTCTTTTGTTCTCACACATCCTTTATGCTTTGCTTGGACTATTGCAATGGCTTCTTGCCCTTTTGTCTTCAGTTTTTCTATGTCCCTAATTATTACATGTAATTACCAAAGGAATCTACCCAAAAGCAGAGTTCTGAGAACATTATTTTTATCTCAATATTCTGTAGGGATTTATTGCCTATTGAATAATGTGTGACCTGATAGTCAAATGTTTTAGTAGTCTGTTGCCTCATAGACTATCCCAAAACTTAATGTCTGAAATACAATTTATTATCTCTCTCAGGATTCTGTAGAATTGCTGACCAGTTCTTACTTAGGGTCTCTCATACTGTTACAGTCAATCAAAAATTGGGACTGGAATTCCCCAAATGCTTGACAAGGCTGTGTCCAAGAGGACCCTCTCATATTTCTGGAAGTTGCTGCTGCTTGTTGATTGAGTTCAATTGGGACTGTCAACTGCCAGTGCTCACACATGGCCTCTCCATATGACATGGCTTCCTTAACTATGGTGACACTTAACAAGAATGAAGAATCCCCAGAGTTAGATACCTCGGAGTTTTCTGGATAGAAATTGCAAGTTTTCTTATGACCTCATATGAAAGTCCTAGAGGTCATTTCCACTACTTCTTTTGGTTTTATTGTCTATTAAAAGTTATATTCTGCTTCACCTCATTAAAAATCTGGTCACTTCATCTGGTCACTGAGATGATCAGATGTTAAGCATGTACTGTTGCATTCATAGCATTCTGACCAAGCAATGTCAAGGCAGATTTTATGAAGGTATTAATGATTCTTCTTTTCATATATCTCCTTCTTATGTTCTGCTCATTCATATAAATATTGCATTTTGAGATCTAAATTCCAAACCTGTGTAACCTTTATGTCATTAGTTCATTTCATATGCTATCAAATAATACAAATATAAACATAAGATTACCAAATACTTTATGCAATTCTTTCCTTCCTCTGCTGTGTAAAGAGAGGGAACTTGAAGTATACACCAAACTCTTCAAAAAGTATAACATAAAGTCTAAGAGAAACAAAGCAAACAAAACCCAGAAACATTCACCTTAAAGAGAAAGTCATTAAAGCAATAAAATAACTCTTTATAACTTACGCATTTCTTAAATTTTGTCCAGCTTTCAAACGTACTGAAGTTTAGGGTCTAATGTACAATATTTTTTCTTAGCCTAATTCCTTTCAATGACATTCTCTACAACATATTTCACATATAGTGTTAATATTTTTAATCCATCATTTTGATGGACTCTGACAAACATAGTACATGTGATGCTAAAAAAAAAAAATCAGTGATGTGCTTGCTCACCAAGTTGACTTTTGTAAATTCACTAGACACAAAGGATGATAGAATTCTAGACAGTGAAGGAAAGCCTTGGATCTCTAGGGCACAATACACCTTTCCAAATGTGTGTCAGTTTCTAACACATATTAGCCTTTAGATGTGTTATCAGTCATCAGAGAGAGTCAGGGAAAGCAGATAAAAATTTCTTTCAAGGATTCTTTTCCTAAGGCCTCAAGGGAAGTCTCCTATAATTGATCAACACAAGAGTTACACCTTCTGGTTATCTAGGAAGCACAAATGATCCATGTAATGAAGCACTGAAGTGTTAGCTAGTATGGGACCATGGGAAGAAGAAAAACCTGTCAATGATTCAAGTAGAAAAGAAAGCACTGCTATAAAGATTTACATTTCAGATTTTCTACAAATTTATATTTGTATATATTGTGATGAATAGTACTATGTGAGCTTTCATTTAAACAGTATCTATGGTGTATAATCAAATCATTACACTATTCATGAAAGTTATCTAATAGCCAGTTGCATAATGGGATTTGAACAGTGAAAGGTCAAAGTGCAGAAAAACTGCCACACTTTCAAATTTTTTCTGTGAAATTTTATTTCATGTGCTTAAATATAACAGTGAGTTATGTAATAAGTTAGTGGGAATATTAAATAAAGCATCAGAGTCTTAGGAAACAACTATCATAGGAATAAGATTTTTACAAGTATAATGCCTTTACTGTTTACTGTTAGAAAAATCTACAGAAAAATGCAAGATACACTATTCATAAGATAATTTGTCATCAAAGTCAAATATTCTAAATGACCAGATAAATCTTTAAGGCATTTATTATATTAAAATGAATAATACCAATTCCAAGTGAGAAATAAGTATTAAGAGTTTTTCCCTTATCCTGGCTATCCTGGTCCTCAGAAAAAGATGTCATTTAAAATTCCATGTGGCTTAAGAAATAAAGCACTCGATTCTTTTAAATCTTCAATTTCAAATGAATAGGGCATTTCCTTTCTAATTGTAAATAAATTTTAAAGGTCTTTATCTCAAGTGTTTTTAAAATCACTCAGTCAGTAAGATTATGCTAAAGCGATGAATGATAGTAACATTTGAAATAGTCCTAAATGACCAAAGGTTTTTTTGTTTTTGTTTTTGTTTTTGTTTTTTTGGGGGGTGTAGCACTGGCCTAACTCAGAGAGTTTTGCTGCTTATTCTGTCTCTTCATCCCAAATCTACTCTACAACCACCATTTTTTGAAGCTCCAACAGAAAACCCTAGAGGTAAATGTGGGGGTGGGTGGCATGAAAAGAACTAGATAATTATGAAAATAACTAGATAATTTAGGCTGATAAGCTAAAAGGACTGGGCAGTAGGATGTTTTAGCTGTAGAGCAATGAGAATATGCGCTGCTCTGCTCTATATGCCCTGTGTCCAAAATCCCTACACAATTTTATATGAGTTTAATCTGTGGCATGTAAAATAAAGCAAAATGAGAAAAAACAACATCTGCTCCTCATTTTTTGGTGCTTTCCATTTAGGGATCGATCACCACCACTATTCCTCAAAGCTATGAATGTGTTTTACTTTATGACACAGCAGAGAAATAAAATGTGTTACAAACCTAAGGGCATCCAGCATGCTGAAAATATAGGCAAAAACAGACCCATAACTAGTAATAGAATCAATTGATTCAGTTATTATCTGATTCTGGAACAAAAACATAAGCTATCTCAAAGAGGGAAGTACAGTACATTGAAATTAGTCAATGGAATTTTTTGGTTTATTTTTTGGTTTTGGAAGAAAATATTTGTTCCTTAATACATAATATTAGAACAAGAAAACAAAAACTAGTAGCATTGTGATTTAAGTCCAACAGATTTTTTTAAATCACTATTACTTTTGTGGCTCAATAACAAAGAATGACTTTGTAATTGTTTACAAAACCTGTATAAAAAATATGTATACGAAGAAAAACTAGGGTACCACTTGTCCTACAAGTCTTAAAATTCCTAACATTCTCCAAAGAATAAATGAATAAATGAAATCCCACAGTTGAAACAAATTGATTAACCTACTTTTCTGAATCAGTATATCAGATTCTGAGTTAAACACAAGGAGTTTTAGGAAAAACTGGCATTCATTGTTTTTCATTCTGTATGTGGGGTGATGCACATGCTTTAAAAAGTCTTACAGAAATGAAAGAATTTCTTTGAAATGGGCTGAATAAACATAAGATATGAAATTAGAAATAGTCTCAATTTTAGTTATCAAACCTTTTTCTTTCCTCTTAACATCTATCCTAAAGTTTCTATTAAACTAAAAAAATTAAAAATGAATTGAATACAATTTGTTGCTTTCCAAATTCTGAATATATAACATTTCTCATTCTGAAATGAATATCAGTCTTTAAAATTAGCAATCAAAGAACTTTGAAAGCGGACAGTGCAGCAACTGCATAATGATTTTAAATCACTAGAAGGAATAGCTGCCAATCAGCTAATTGTAATTATGTATTGTGCTGGCTCAAAAAGAACCTGAAATGGAAATTGTTTCTTATTCACACTTAAAAATAAAATTCAGTCTGCACAAATTTCATGAATTTTGAGTAGTCTTTAGGCTGTATCATGTATCTTGAAAGCTATGGAAGACATTGCTGATTTTAAAAGACAAAAAACACAGTACATTTATATTTTTGTAAACAATTTTGTATGTCTTTATTTTAGATGCATATATTCAGTATGGGAAATCTATGATGTGTCTTCTAGGATTCTCCATTGAATACCGAAGTCAAAATAAATAACTCTGATTTTTTGAAAAATACCAGAACCAAAGGTAATCTTCAGTATCGCTGTTTCTAAACAGTATTGTATCTCTACAGGGAAAACAAATTCAAACAAAAAATAAGGCACAAAGGAAAATATGTCTTTGAAAAGCAATCTTTTTGCTAGTGAAATTTCCAAAAGGAGAGCTATCCCAAAAGAGAAGCATTACAAGAAAACCAAATACCGCCAATCATAAACATAACATCCAATAAAGTAGATAACTTATGAAGACATATTTTTAGAAAAGTTACTGCTCCACGGCAAACAAAAGCAAAAGCTGAATAATCCAGCTTAAATAACAAAACTGCTTAACAATATAAAGCAAACAACGAAGTTCTCAGAAAAACAATATTTCGAATGTGGTATGGCAATAAGAAAACATTCCTCATTGGAGCAAATTTTTAGGACATCATAAATTATATGGAACATGTAACATGTTTAAAGTCATTTTATGATTCTGATGTTTAGTTGTAAGTTATGCTTATCATTTTATCTCTAAATTATTAGTTTTTAGTAATCAAAAGATTAACTCAAAAATACCTAATGGTCTACTTTAACAAGGTTGCGTACAAGATATAGATAGAAACCACTATGAAATGTGAAGTTAATGGATATAAAGTAAAATCTGGTGACAGATGACAAACATTGGAACAAATGCATTAAATTATTTATTCAGTAACATTTTGTTAAGAATTAGGAAGCATATTAGGCATAACACAACAGATTAAACAATCTTTAAAGTGTTATAGCTAAGACTGCTCAAAGATATCTAGGGAAAGTAAGGAATTGCACAAAGTCATCTAGCAAGTATAGTGACTGAAAAGAATCTAGATTTGAATTCACTTGAAAGATGTCTAAGTCAAGAATTCTTTCTGACGTCAAGTCCAGAACTCTTTCTAATACACATGCAAATTAAAAAAATGCTGGTTATACATTAAAAAAACAGTGAAAATGTGGAACTGAGATAACTAGAGTTAATATTGTGCATTATGTCACAACAGAGCATCAAGTAGTAAGATTCATATTTGTGTTATTGTATTCAACTTAATAATTTGTCCCTACATGCATATTGTTATTTATAATATCATGGTTGTATTTATAGGTGATGTAGAACATTAAACATTTCACATGTGTCATATATGATAGATATGTAGAACATTTGTTATTCCATTGCAAAATGTCAACTAGGAATTATTAGGTTTTTTTCATATTTCCTTTGTGCAGTCTAATATCACTGTGCAGAAGGATGGTAATAGGACATTTCCTGTTTCTTTGAAACAGGTGACTAAGCTTATAGACTAAGAAGAATGGCTCACTAAATCTGAAGGTAATGATCCTCCTGTAGGCACTGAACCCACCCTTCTAACAGAGACTTATCCCTCAACCCCTCTCTTATCCCCAGGATATAAATGGAGAGGATGAGGAAGAAAGAGAGGAAGTTTTCAGAATTAGCCTGGTGAGAGGGTTTCTGAGGAAAGAAAGAATAATTACTCTTGAACATCCAGCACTTGTATATGTGTGGAATGGTTTAAAAAAGAATGTACCTAGAAATCGGAGCTTTCATTAAGAAGAGGAGATTGGCATTTTGCTCCTTGTTTGAAGATATGCTTAGGCAACAAATTCCCTGATTGCCCTCTTACATAACTGTGGAAGGAAAGAGAACTAAAAAGACAGTACAGTAAAGAGAAATAGGCTACAGAAAAGTAATTCACTTTCCCTTCATCTGTCAGAGCAAGGATATAAGAGAGTCCCTCAGGTGAAGAGACATCATTTTGCCAGTACTCCATCCAGGAGAGGTAACCACCAAGAAGGAGATTAACAAATAGTTGGTGGACTGCCCGAGGCAGAGCTAAAGTGGGATAGGAAGAAACCAAGTCAAGTTTTGTCAAGGGACTGACCCATGGGAAGGTTCACAGAGCCTCTGAAGAACTTGCTCGTTCCCCATGCCAGTTATGTAGGGGTTGTCAGCACCCAGGTAGTATTAGCCAGGTGATTACTGACTACCAACAGAAAGAACTTCAACAGTGGTGAAATTGGGGAGAATGTTCATCCCTTTGTCTTCCTTTCCCCTGAATACTGGAGGAGTCAAGTCCTGAACAGAAGGAAAAAGGAGTAGAGTCTAGATGGATACTGGACCAACACCTGCATCACTCCAAGGCATCATGCCCCCCTTTATCCTGCAGTTAGAGAATAGCACAGGATTAAATGAAAGTCCAATGTTACGCTGGACTGGGTTTTAGAATTAAAAAGTGACCACAAAGTTGTGGAACTTTTTCAAATATGGGAAGGAAATGATTGAAATATTGCTTGGCAAGAAACAAGACCATTTAGAGTTTTATCTCACCATCTAATGAATTTGGAGAGTTAAACAAACATGACATTGCAAATGTTTACCCCATGGTTAGTGCTAAACGTTTTTAAACAAATAAATATTACTTTTCAATGATAATGTTACTTCATTAGTAATATTTGGATAGTCCATTATCTAAATAGGCCCAATGGATTAACATCCCCTACAAGAAAGAAAGGAAATGATATCATTTACTTTGAACAATTTCCTTTGACTACTTTGTGTCTTGAGTTAAGGAATGTGAGATACTTGTCTTGTGTTACATGACAATAGTCCATTAGTTTTGAACAAACCACCTTGTTTACTCTGCTATAAAATTTCAAATACAGAATTTTCTAGTTGGAGGAGTAACAGAGAATACATAGTGAACTTGTGGCTCAAGCTGAAAACCTTCGGTATTTCTGAAAGGCGACCACCCAAAAGCTATTCAAGTATTTGTAACATCACTGTTCTGATGGAACTTGGGAAGTCTTCAGGCCTACTAATTTCTGACACCATGGGTCTGCATTCTCCACAGTCCCCCAAAATGAATATAAGGGATATGTGTTGGGAGGAAGGGAAAGGCAGAAGGAAGGAATAAGGAGATATGAGGTTATTATAATGTAGAACCTCTTAAAATATGGAGAAGTTTTGCCCTCCCTTGATGAGATTTAGAAGAGGGTATTATCTAATTGTGTGGCTTAATGGGTTATCCTATTTCCAGGAAAACGCCTAAGATTTTATCTGCATAAAATCCATGTGCTGTTAAACTATTCAGTAAGACAAGTTAGATCCAGTAAAACAGTTCCTATCTACAACCTCTTTCAAAGGGGAGTGGTTCTTGAATCTATTTTAAAAGCAAACTGAAAACTACAAGAGTCAACCATTCATATTTTACAAGTCTTTTGCCTAAAGCAACATTTTCAACTTTTTTAAAATCAAAACAAAATCTGCCTAGAATTTCCTTTGTAATTTCCATTGTAATTCCCATGGAGAGCAGCTGCAACTTTCAGGCCATGCTAAAGTGAAAGCATACCATAAAAAGACACGCAAGTTAACTAGAATTAGAACTTGGGTTTCTGTTTGATCGGGTCCCCCAGTATAGACAGATTTAAATCGAACGTGTGCATGTGAAATTAAGCCGTAGTGAAAGAATAAGAAGTTAAACTGAACCAATGGAAGAAACCTAGGGGAAAAAAAAGTGAGAAGGGATTATTGGAGCAGCACAGCTAGGTGTTTACCTGGGAAATGTAATCTATATTGCTCTTTGCCACAGGTTTGATGTTTTACTATATTGCTACACCTGGATAATATCAGAAATTGGGGAAAAAGGAGACAAGCATTTTTTTTCAGTACTATCAATCAGGGTGTAATATTTCCCTACAAGTGCCCTACAGGAATTCCCCCTGTCCCAGCTCTGCCTTTCTTCCCACTATAGCAGGTGAGGGAATATTGAATAACAGGGGCTAGAGTCCGAGTTTTTTAACCAGTAGAATAGGATGAAAGACACTAGCTTGCACCACTCTGCATTTGAATCATTGTACATTTTTACCAAGCTACATAGAGGCATTGAAAACCTTGTCTCAGATCCAAACCTTGAAAGCTTTTTATCCTTTATAAAATCTCTGATTATGTTAATGAAGCACAATCCATAATTGGACTATCTATGTTACTTTAGCATCTGGCAGTTTTACAGACTTGACTAAAAATATATGTTTAAAGCCCACTACTGTATAATTAAATGAAATTTGGCTTTATTCAAAAATGCAAATGAATTCTTGGCTTTTTCTCTTATTCACTTTTCAATTATTTATATGTATTCCCCATTCATAGTGCTTTTTCTGGTCCAGAAACAATTCAATTTCAAAAAAAAAAAAAAAATCCAATTTGTTTAAAATTTTACAAAGAAAATGGCCTTAAATTATACAATAAAAGCATTTCTGTTGCTGGAAAAGGAAATGAAATGTATCTTTGTGATATATGCAATTTGCCAAACCAGAAATGAATGAATAGACATTTCATTTTCTTGTGTCATCTGACATAGCTACTATTTGTGTATATTAGCAGGTGCTTAGATCAAATCTCAGGAGAAAGGAAATCATTTTTACAAGTTATTCAAAAGTAATAAATGAACACCTTTAAAATTCATCCATCCTTTGAAATCCAATCAGTCAAGAAGTAAATGTTGCTAACTCCATTTTTTATGAAGACAACAAACATTTCTAGATTTCTACCTTAACCACCTGCAAGGGTTTCCTGCTAAAACTTCTGAAAGCACATTAACTCTTTCAAAGTATATCAGAGCTTTTATAATTGTCTGAAATTGCTGATGCTTTGTTTGCTCTCCATAAAGGTTAACATCTTGAGAAAGTTGCTTGAGTCCTGGACAAGAGATGAATGAAAGAAAATATATGTGACATGACAGGTGTCGGTACAGAAATGGCTTTTGAAGAGTGCCAGGCTTCGTGGTCAATATCTCAAAGTAACTAATAAAAAAGTCTCACTAACTCCAAAGGGTTTTCTTTACATAGCAGCTGGTCACTAATTGTGAGGTAAAATGCACACTATAGGCTCCAGGAAACAGTGTCTTCTATTGATTGCTGGTCATTTTTAGGATTGTTCAGTGCATTGAAATGCTGCTTACAATAGCAATATACCATTATTCATCCAGTTATAAAAATGTCACAAATTGAATTTAGTCTTTTGAATGTATATATTAAGTAAAATTAATAAAATAGAATCATATTAATGAATATCATATTGAATATTACATATTCATAAACTACAACTGTGCTCTGTTGAGGTAAGCAGAACCAATTTATTAATACAACATTTTAGTTTCAGGGAAGGTTGAAGTTTGAAGAGTTTCAGGGTAATGAGACCTTGACCCAGAAAGGAACACTCTGACAACTTAAGAACACTGACGATGACAGAAGAAAATATTTTGGAAAGGACAGAATAATAGCCTAGAGTGTCAATGGCCACAACACTGACTGGAGGCCAAGATTTAAATAAACCTATCTTTGATTTATTGTTGTTCTTGTTGTTCTTGATTTTGAATTCACTTGGGAAGACAATTTTACCTCATGCTTTAAAACATTGCCTCCCTCTAGTCAAAACAGCATTCAATGTCCATAAGGCTTGAATTAATAATTTTATTTTCAAAACCAAAGATCATTCTCTTTCTGAGAAATGCTGCTAAATATATGACCTGACTAGAATCCTGATGTGCCTGAATCCCCCTGCTTTAAATAACACCAGTGTTCTGTTCTATATTTCCCAGCTAAAGAATGGATCTTTCATAACCACAAAGATCTCAGGATGGTCTCCACTCAATGATACCTGAACTTCCTATCTCAGACCATCCAGGAAGCTCATTAAAAATTGGAGAGTCCTAGACCCCACAGCAGATCTACTAACTCAGCCTCTCTAAATCTGGATTCTGAGAAATATACTTTTATGATAAATTCTCCAAAGAAAGTCAAAACTCTTCTAAAGTCCTTGGTCATCTTGCATTGCAGGACGATTAAAGGGAGTGCTGCTACAGATGAATTAGTGGACAAAGAATTTAGGACTCCTGTTATCAAGACTGACTTACAAAGAACTATTGATCTAATTCCCTGATATACTCCATCTATCCCAGGAATAAATCCTTTCAAAGACATTTTCTACCTTGAAAAATCTACCACAGTCTTTTTATAAGAAAAAGGTGCTAAGTGAGATAAGCCAATCTCAAAAAACCAAAGAACGAATGATCTCGCTGATAAGTGGATGATGACACATATGGGGGGTGGAAGGGGTTAGTGTTAGGGTTAGAGTTAGGGTTAGGGAGGGGGCAAGAATGGAGGAAGAACTATATAGAGGGAAAAGAGGAGTGGGAGGGGTGGGGGGGAAGGGAAAAAATAACAGAATGAATCAAGCAACATTACCCTATGTAAATTTATGATTACACAAATGGTATGCCTTTACTCCATGTACAAACAGAGAAACAACATGTATCCCATTTGTTTACAATTAAAAAAAAGAAAAGAAAAAGGTGAGGTAAAAATTATAATGAAGTACAATGCAGTGACTACAACCACAGGCAAGGTTTAGACTTGTTCCACTCAGATTGCCTCCTACTCAAGAGGAAACACACACACACACACACACACACACACACACACACACAATGCTTAAAATCTGAAGTAGTGGGCAATCTTAAATCACATTTTCCTCAGCCACTTTTATGCATCTATCTCTCAGATGCCTAACATTTACTGAACTTCATCTTTCATAAAGATATTGACCTTCTCTTCAAGATAGCTTATGTAAAGCTGTCCCACCTTCCTGAGACTCTGGTTTCTGCTGATTGTCTAAATTGCTAGCTCCCAAACCTGTGTTGATATCCTATGCCAAATGTTGTCTTTGTTTATTCCTACCTACAGACACTTCAACTAAGTGGGTTCCCAGTGATATAGAAGATATATCACAAAAAAAGACTGTAACATAGTCATTTGTTATTTGAGGAAATGTCATGTACTTTGTATATTACCTTTCTTACAGATTTACTAAGAACATTAGTGTGTTGCAGAAGGAGAATTCGTACAGTAAGGAAAAGCCTATAATATATTCTAATTCAGTTTTCCATGTGAACTTCTGGATTACCACAACCACATTCACGAATGCCCCTTAGAATCAACTGGGAAATGCTGCTCTCTATGCACATTGCAGTTCCTTTGTCTTGTGCTCATGGTCTGATTCTGTTTCTGTGATAGAGATTAAAGCCCTGAAGTCATCCTTGGATACAAAGTCCTGCTGTGTCTGCCAAAAGAAACCTTCTTATCTCAGATGCACATAAAGTGGTTACCTGAGAGAGTTATGGCATTTTAAGCCATTCTCAAAGTTGATTTGAAGAATTACCCCAAAAGACCAGGCAGTATATTCCGAATACAACTGAGTTTTTCTGGCTTGCTATAAAGACAATGTAAAATATTAAGTACAATTTATATTGTTCCTATTTCACTCCAATCCCAACCATTATGGATGGTATCTAGTAAGTCAACAACTCTCTTGAGTAGGAAAACAAAACCATTTTTTTCACCACAGATTTCTTCAAAGAAATAGTAGGAACATCACATTGTAAGAAAGCACTTAGTAACATTATAATAATAAATATCACTCAAAAATGTCCAGGGATAGATTGTAGCTTCCTTTTTAAAAATACATGTTTTATATGGTTTCTTACAGAGTGGGGACGATTTGTCTCTAAAATACTGTATCAAATGTCATTATTTAAGCTAATAGATAATGTTAATAGAATATTTTTGAAGTAATTTGTCATATCACTACATTTAATTCAAATTTCAAACAAAATATTTTGATACAAAATTTATCAAAAAGATATGTCTAAAATGTTTAAGGTAGCTAGCAGCTAATTGATGGTATTTTAATGGATCAATTTAAACAGAAGATAATTGCTGTTTTAACACGATTTTCAACATTATAAACTTCAAATTACATTAAAACAGACTTCTCGTAGTATAACTCAGAGATTCCGGGTTCATAGTTCTTCTCCATCAGACCCACTTGGCAGTCCTTCGATGCCTTCCCCATCTTTCACTAACCTCCACTCCAAAGATTCAGGAATCCGTGAGGGAGACGAATGTAAGGATGCTAATTCAGGATGAATGTCTCAAGTCCCCTTGCCCAGCAGCCCTGCTTTCCTGCACACTATCTTGTTTCCACACTCAGTCTTTACTTGGGCTGTACCAACTAAATTCCTCCTTACACATGCCTTACAAACACTGCAATGAACATGACTTTTACTCTCCAGAGTACAGATAAAAGATGGCCAGGTTTGTAATAATCCTAATAGACAATGCAATTTCTAAGATGTTCCTATATCTACATTTTTTAAGAAGCCATTATCCTAGAACAGTATCTTGACTAGTTTTGCTGAAAGAAAAGATTCACAACACTTAAAAAAAAAAAAAAAAGAAAAAAAAAGAACATTGTGCCCTCATAGGTGAATTCAACATTCTCCTGAGAAATAGAAAATGTGATTTTAACTCTAAAAATTTTTCCATGACATTCCTTTACTAATAAATTGTCAATTTTTAGAAAATGTTTCTAACTTTGAATGGAACGGTCAAATCATAAAAAGATGTATTAGGTGAGGCATGCTGGAGTTCTCGGCAGCAATGTATGGTTCTGTAGTTATACATACCTCCTACAGTGCTAGGACCTAGCAGTTCTAACTGAATAATATTAATGTACTAACATTTAACACCCTCAAATAGGTACTATTAAGTATCTCTATTTTATGGAAGCAAAATTAGACACAGAGAGGTTACCCAAATTCCTTAAGATCACACTGAGCTATTTGAAATCAGGTAAATTAGGACTGAGATTCAAAACCAAGTAACTTTGTGAATCAATTTCAGCTTAGTGTATTTTAAGAATAGATAATGTCAGGGAACATAACATTCTAATCTTCTGGTTCTGTGGAAAAACAGAAGTTAAAAAATGAGCTTTATAACTTAAAACTGTTTTAACTCAGTTCTTTTATTTGGAGGGGTGTGGCAATTTAAACCTAATCAACTAATATTCTAGTAATTCCCAATGCTAAAAGGTTGTTGGCAATCGAGAACTATGAAAATCGCTTTGTTTTCAGCACTGTGGTAGGCAGGAAAATGACCTGCAAAGTGTTTGTGGTTTACTCCCTGGAACCTGTGACTATATTACTCTACGTGGCACAAAGGATGTTGCAGGTGTGATTAAAGTGCATACCCAGAAATGTGGATTATTACAGATTATCCTGCTGCGCCCAATCTAAAAATCTGACTCCTTAAGAGTGGAAAACTATTCCTGGGTAGGTAGGAGAAATGTAATGTGAGAAATAACTGACCATTATTTTTTTTATCAGTCTTATTGAGATATAACTTCCATATCATACAATTCACCCATTGAAAGTGTATAATCCATTGTTTGTTGTTGTTGTTCACAGAACTGAGTAACAATCATCAAAATCAATTTTGGGACATTTTCATAAGTATCATCTTCATAATCATTAGTAGTCTTTCCCCATTCCTGTCTACCCTGTCACCATTCATGCAAACCCCACACTCCAGCCTCAGGCAGTCACATATCTAATTTTTTCCTCTATATATTTGCCAATTCTAGACATTTTGAAAAATATTCCTCCTGTCCAGGTGCAGTGATGCACGCCTGTAGTCCCAGTGACTTGGGAGGCTAAGGCAAAAAGATCGTAAGTTAAAGGTCAGCCTGGGCAACTAAGGCCCTATCTCAAAATAAAATAATAATTAGAAAATAAAAAGTGCTGGAGAGGAAGCTCAGCAGCATCACTTTTGCCTATCACACTGGAGGCCCTGAGTTCAATCTCAAGTACTGAAAAAAAAAATTATACACACACACACACACACACACACACACACGTTCTTTGACCAACATTTCTCCAATCCTTCCTTTCTCTTTCCTCTTACCACCTATTCATTCATACATCTGGTAACATTCATACATCATTCTATCCTCAACTTCTGTGAGACCAACATTTTTAGATTTCACATATGAGAGAGATTACTCATGGATTTGTCTTTCTGTACCTACTTTATTTACTTAACCTAATGTCCTACAGGTTCACCCATATTGTTTTACAAATGAAAGAAGTAGGCCATTAGACCAAGAATGTGGTAGAACCTGGAGCCAATTCTTAGTTGTTGACTATTTAAAAAACAGGATCTCAAAGCTTCAATTACAAGAATTGGAATGTTACTAACAGCTGGAAAAAGCAGGAAACAAATTCTTCCTTAGATCCTTGAAAAGTAATATGCTTTCCTGAAACCTTAATTTTAGTACTGTGAAACCCATACATGACTGCCCACCTACAGAACAGTGGGATAATACATTTGTGTTGTTTTACACCATTAAATTTGGTAATTTATTACGTCAGCAATAGAAAACTAATATAGGCACCCAGAGCCAACATTTGTAAATATCCACATGGCTTCATCTCCAGAATTTAGGAACTGTAGAATTAGGTAACTTTCTGTCTTGATAAAAAATTATTTAAAAAGTTATTACTTTATATCTACAATACATCATTCTATTACATTTCTTTCTATTTAGTAATATCTAGGATAATGCCACACACTTTGAACGTGCATGCACACACACACACTGGTCATAAACGTCATTACAAAGAGGTGATTTGTTGTTATACCAAAACAAGAAAGATGATTCCTCATCAAAGAAAAAAATTGACTTGTCAAGAATGTCCTTCTGCTTTCCCTCAGGTTTCTAAGGACACAAAATTGGATGTTAGAGAGCCTGTGTTTAATTTTTCCAGCTGTCCTTCCAGAGAAAATTAAGGAATTGCATAGTGAAAATTGAAGATTCTCTGTATGGAGATAACCCCCTGCTATTCAAAGATTAAATGCAAATTTCTCCAAGATGAAGTTGCAAATATCCGCTCTATCTATGTGAAACGAGGCAACGTGTTAATGTACTGTTATCATTCTTACTATATTAGAAAAGTAATCCAAACTGCAAAGGACTCTTCTAGCTTATTTGCAACAGTTCCTATCAGCGTTAAGAATGCATGCTGCTATAAATTAGATTATAAACTTGTGTTACATTACTAATATCATAAGTTTATTTTAAGATCTATTCTGCTATTCAAGAAGAAACAAACTTCCAATGGAGAAATAACACCTATTCCCTACACAATTTCATCAGAATGTTGTGCACTGACTCTTGGGTTTATAAGATAGGGAAGGTTTTTTTTTTCTCCTTCCAACATTTGTCCAAGTGTAAACAAACTTTGGTGGCCCTAGGAAAACATAGTGACATGGTACAGTGACCCCAATGGCCTCTGGAAAAGCAGTGACACTCTACTTGAGGGACTTGGATAAAGGGCTGGAAAGAAGCCAAGAAATGTTTCACTAAGAGGCGATATTCAACTGTGGCTTTGCAAATGTCATGGCACATCTAGAAGATAGAGACATAAGCAGTAAGGGCAGAATTTGGAGGACATGATTGTGCATAAGAGCAAATGATGTTCAATTCCAGAGTAAAATATCCCCTAGACTACAAGAATGCAAGAAGCACTCATCAGTGAAACTCTACAGTGAGATTCACATTTGGAGGCTTGCTCACGGACCACTAGGAATGGTCCAATATCGTGGGAAAAAATGTTAGTCTAGAACTTCCTATTAAGTTTCTGTTTTGCAGAGTTAAGGCCTACCTATAGCAGGAATCATCAAAACCATGTCCAAGTAAGCTGTATATTAAAACAAAAAAAAAAAAAAAAAAGCTTTCTGTCTATGACTAGATCTATATATTAATGAAAACTGGGAAAGCAATTTCAGTAAATGTATATCATAATGGATTTCCTTAAGATACATGGTAAGTATATTTGGACCTTCTAAATGGGAGACTAAATAGTTTCTTCCACATCAACAGAAATTGTAATATATGGTTCTTATTCGTTTTACTCTTTGAACCGTAAAGGTTCAACTCAACTTCAGTGAACATCAGAAATGTCATCTACCTTTCAAAGGGACCCTTGGAGTCTGCCAAATTGGGCTAGAAATCACATACAGATAGTTTCCATTACATGTAGGCTGACAGTATGTGCTTTTGGTGAGTAAAATCATATTTGTGCAAAGAAGGTGTGTTGGGTACTTAGCCCTTTCAACTCAGCCCCAGCACAGCACAGAAGCAGAAAGCAGCAGAATAGACAGACTTTATTTTTCCTATTTTTAGGACTCCAACTTTGAAAAAACTGAAAATGTT
Source organism: Sciurus vulgaris (assembly GCF_902686455.1). NCBI lineage: Eukaryota > Metazoa > Chordata > Mammalia > Rodentia > Sciuridae > Sciurus > Sciurus vulgaris. The sequence continues at coordinate 62,887,921 of NC_136467.1, forward strand.
GATTCTTCAAACTTGTGTACTTAATGAAAACAAAAAAGACACAAACAATTGAGGTCATGATCATAAAAAAAGATTCAAAAAGTTGGAATCTTTCTTTAATCAATAACAACCATATTCTCATGCATTAAAATTTAACTTCAAGTCAAGAAATCTTTGATTTCCTGGAATTAGAGATCCTGTGTTTTTAGATAAACTTATGATAATAATAAATACTCTGTGTGGATAAATGAGCTTCTTCAGGAGAAGCCCTCTTAGGATTTGGTGGGTGCACCCCCTTCTTGCTAAAGAGGCCACAACCTTGAACTAGAAGCTGCCAAACAGTGGTGGGCTGGGTTTCCCCTGTGACACTTTTTTGCCAGGCACAGTATACAGAGAGGATCCTAACCCTCTCTGACAGTGTTTGTACCTATAGTGGCTCAGAGTGGCAACATCAGTGTCAGTGATATCAGAGCCTCTCAACAGGTATATGGTTGGAGGTGCACTGCAAGGAGCTGAGTCAGCCCCAGTCCTGAACAAGCAGCTTCCAACTGTCAGCATTCTTACATTTGTCCAATGGGCCACAGGAATCTGATCACTTTCTATGTGTGCCAAAACAAAGAACATCTGGAGCACTGAATAAAAGAACTAAATAAGGAGAGTGGTTCATGGCTTTCTACAAACAAAATATGATGGGATAAATGAATTAGTTACACAAAAGTCTTGAAATAGCAATAGGACCAAACTTTCCTTGAATGTGTGTTAAGATTTTTACAGAAATGTTCTTCAAAAATTCAATCATCCCTCAGATGGAAAAGAAAACATAGAACATACAACAAAAATATAATTTAACATTGAAGCATAGCAATAATAATGCCATCTATTTAATTAAAAGAAATCTGTATCTTAATGTTTTCTAAATATGCATAATAAATTTTTATGAGAACACTTATTTTCTAAGAGACCTGTAACAATAAGTGAGGGGTGTGTGGTTGTTGTTCTTTGTTTTACAAAAGCAATTTACTTTGAAGTCTAAAAATGATATTTCATAATTTTAAATGAAGGTATTATAGAAAGATTAATGGTTTTAAATTTATTACAAATATGTTTCTTTCTTCACCTTTGCATTCAGGGTGGAAGCCAAAGGATTCTCTGGCATTCAAGTAGTTGATTAAACAAGTATATCTAGTTATAATTTCTAATGCCAGGTCAAACTTGTGCACAAGAAAACATTCAAAGAAATAACCTTCAGTGAAGCATCAAGAACTCAAATGTTAATGTAGTTGAAATTCCTAACCCAATAAAACAGGATGAAAGGACTCACTGGAGCTTTTAGCAAGTAAGTATAACTTGAATAGGCAGTAGATTACATTTAAAGACCAAAAATGGACATTCATTTTTAGAAGAAAAGTTAAAATGTTAATTAAGGCAGGTTTAGCTATGAAAAAAATACATATCCCACAAAAGCAAAGTGTGAATAGGCTGTCTTGGTTAATAAAAATTACATCTGTGGAAAAAAAAATCAAAGCCTCAGGTATGCCCAGTGCCATACTACCATGCTGCTAATTTGCAGTTGGTAACTTCCCTGCTATGATTTCCATAAGCAATTACTCCTTTAAATGCACATCAAAGATAATAAACTTTGTTTGTAATCAATAAGTGACCTCAAGAGGTGCTTATTTATTAACTTATGCTTAAGCCTCACTAAGATAAGCATACCCTTTTACAATTACCTCTCTTCTAATATTGATGCTAATTGATATTAAAATCATGTATATAAGAAAAAAATAGACACATTCAGAATTCGTTCATAAATTCCTATGCAATGAATTGATTACTGACAGTTACATATCTGCAGCTTAATAAACATGTCAATTTTACTCACTAATTTGTCAGCTGAGTCCAAGTACACATGTAGGAAACCATAGTGTTCCCTTTAAAATTGTTTAGCACGCAGTCACACAATCCAGCTAAGTCTAGTGCTGCATTTTTGCTATGGCATGCTTCAATTACATAGGCAACAAACTTCACTCTATTTTTAATCCAAAATAATCATCAATACTCTGAATTTGCCTCCTAGCATTTCTTGTCTAAGTATGTTTTAATCTAGGAAAGTCATATTTTTTTCAAGCCTGATTGAAAAAGTGAAAATATTAAAAGTTTTTACATTTAGATAAAAAATTGTATATAGCTGCAAAGGAAAAATCTTAATAATACAAGACACCAAGAATATAAAACAAAAATTTCAGAAAATAACTTAAAGTCTTAAATGATCTCTATTTTTTTCAAATTAAGGTTGCATTTACACAAAAATGTACACATGCATACATATCAAATGCACATTTGCAGTTGAATTAAAACTGTTATTTTCATTCTTTTGACAAAAAATTTATTTATTTATTCATTATATTTTTACAGACTGCATTTTAATTCATTGTACACAAATGTAGGACAACTTTTCATTTCTATGGTTGTGCACAATGTAGATTCACACCATTCATGTAATCATACATGTACACAGGGTAATGATGTCTGTCTCAGTCCACTATCTTTCCTTCCCCCTCCCCACCCCATCACCCTCTACACAATCCAAAATCGAGCATTTATTATATGCCATACATTGACCTCTAGGTGCAACGGGAACAGAAAATATTTATTTCAAATAATAACTAGTTATTTGACTAAACTTACTACTCTTCTTCCTACAATTCAATTTTCAGGACAACTCTTAGTAGTGAAACTTTGTTTCTTCTCCTTTACCCCCTATCTCCAGGTACCTTCCTGGACAAACAATATTCAGCTATTCAGTCTATCCACATTTGAGAATAAATTATCTCAAATAAAATACTTTTCCTCAAATGTAAAAACATATCAGTACTTAATTCTGGGTTCTACTAAGACTTCAAAGTATTCTTTCTTGTCAATTCAGGACCATATGTGCTCAATATCATAATATTAATAAAATTTTTCTCCAGTGTCTTCTTGCATGCACATATCTCTTTCAGTAGCCTTCTCCTTTATAAAATATCTGCCCCAATTCCTGCTACTGTCCAACAACCTAAGGGTATTCAGGGCCCCCAAATCCTGCCCCATATTAGAAGCATCTAATATTCCAGACCAAGTTCATGAATCATGTCATGTGTTATGGTTTAGATATGAAATGTCCCCCAGAAGGTCATGTGTAAGAGAGAGTGAAAGAAAGTTTAGAAGTGAAAGACTATTGGGTTATGAAAACCTTAATCTAATCGATGCATTAATTCACTTGAATGAATTGACTGAGTGATAACTGTAGGCAGGTAGGGTGTTGCTAGATGAGATTGGTCACTGGGGATATGTCTTTGGGCTATATAGTTTGTCCTTGATAAGCTGAGCATAGTCTCTGTGCTTTCTGTTAGCTAATGTTCTGAGCTGCTTTCCTCTTCTGCCAAGATATCCTGCTTTAATCTCAGGCCCAGAGCAATGGAGCCAGCTGTCTATGGACTGAGACCTCTGAAACCATGAGCTCCAAATAAACTTTTCCTCATCTAAAATTGTTCTTTTCAGGTCTTACCATCACAGCCACCAAAACAAAACAAAACAAAACAAAAAACTAAGTAAAACACATTGTTATCTCCTCTTTGAAATTTCATGAGCACTTATTGCATGCCTGTCCTGGCTCAGACCCCACATCAACTCCCCTATGGAATGTCTCCTTTGATAAAAAAACAGTCAGCTTATATGATAAGAAAGCCAATATGTAACTGGGTCCTACTGGGATAATTTCACAGTAATATATTATATATTACCCATTATATGTTAATAGGAGCTTCCTAGAGATACTACCTTAAACAGTAGGAATTATTATTGTGGTTGAAATTTCAGACACCAGAACAAGCCCACAGTTAAAAGTCATTTCTGATCTGGAATGAACTTTCAACACGGTAAAACTTTATTTACAGATGTGGAAACCTGAACCTGAAAGCATTACACAATCTCCCTAAAATCTTAATCTGGTTCCTCAAAAAATGTTTAAGCTCCTGTTTCTTGCATCCCAGGCTTTTGAGTTTTACCTTTCAATTCAGGATACCAGCTGTTTAATTCAATTATATACTGAGCAGACCCTGTGCTTACGGAGTTATAATCCTGATTCTGATGGCATCCACCATTAGAGATACTACAATACAATCAGATCATACACAGAACACACCAACATAAAACAAGTTATCCCATCAAGTCACAAATGGCATTCTTTTATCTCCTACTAAACCATATCGCTTAATCCTTGACATATTTAAATAGGGCTTTGTAATGAATGTGGCTTTGTGTCATGTTTTCTTGATGATTTCCAAATCAAAATATTCCCTACATGACTATCCAACTAAAAAGATCCCTGAACGAGAACTCAAAAAAATTACTGAACCCTTAACAGATAAGGACTCCCCCAAATATCCACATTTCATATTAAAATTAACTTGGGAAGTACAAATCTAGCCTAGGTCTAATTTTATGGGATGACACCTGTAACTCTGTTATAGTAATGTACTCTGACCTATGACGTTCTAGAAGCAGGGATACAGAAACAATTCAGCAAAGAAAACAGAAAGGAGAATAGAGCAGAGGAAGGGAAGAGGAGAGAGTGTGGGAAGACAGGGGAAGAAAATCTACCATTATGATATGTTCATGTTCCCATGTATGAATATACCACAATAATTTCAGTTGTGAGTGTATGATTAATAATTAATTAATTAAAATAATCATGATAATAAAAGGCAGGTCAGTAGACTAAAGCAAATTAGTCAGGGGGAGAGAGGAAGGGAAGGAAAAGGAAGGCACTGGGGAATGATATTGATTAAATTGTGTATGTGCTAATATAGCATTATGAATATCACTGTTATATATAATAACAATGTACAAATAAAAAAAATTCTTTAAAAAAGTGAAGAAGTTTTAAAATAATGATTCCCACTGCCAACACTAATCTCCTGTGAAGAACTTATCCCACTTCTCACTCAGGTCACCCAAAAAGCACTCTCTTAAATTATGGAATTTTGCTTACAGAGAGGAGGCTCAACATATATTGCTAAAATCACTGGAACTAAATAGAATCAAAATTTCTAAATGCATTACTTTCAATTTTTTCTTCTTTCTTAGATAATGCAAAACACAGATAACAAATCAACCCACTTTACCAGCAAAAATCTCTGTTCTCCTTCCTTATCAAGCCTGCCATGCTCCATGAACTTCCAAACCTCTCTTCCTAGCTGACACACATACAAACTTCACAAAATAGTATTTTTCATTCTGTTATTACAAAATCCAGTGATAAAGTATCAAAGGTATTCATAAATGATAGTCTTAAAAATTATTTCAAGCAGTTAAAACTCCAAATTACATGAAAAAATAAGCAGCACAGAAACACTGTTAAAGTTAACATATTTGCTGCATATGAAATTTTTGTAAATATGAGTTATTAAATCACGATAATGATAACATTCATGATCATGTGTGGTATTCTGGAGAACCCAACAAATTTATACCGATAAGCTTAAGTTTTCCTCTTAGTTGAGCGCTAAATGCTCATGTGATCTCTGCAGGCCCTACCACAGTAAGGTTTACGCCTCACATAAGCAAAAAAACAACCTTCAGTTTCCCCATTGAGAAATTTATTAAAATTTCTGACACAACAACATTAGTGAAGAATTCAGTGAAAGTTAGCAGTTGTATTAGACCCTTCAAGGATTTCATTTCACAAACTGTGAAAAGAGCTCAGTATAGTGATCTACAGCTGGGTCTGCAGCTATAACTAGCTTATTTTTTACATGGATATCAGAACATTTAGCTGCATAAAACAGCACAAGTTGGCTTCTCTGAGACAGCTGCACTGTCTTTCAGGGCCCTGTCTCTGCTGGGAAGGTCTAGCATGTTCGGCTATATTCATGTGAGGGCTAGAGGTGGGACAGTGGCAATTCTCACTGACATCTCATGAATTTATATTGAATTTTTCACAATGCTTTAAAAATGCTCCATCTCATAAATCATAGATCATTCTACTATGATTAGAAACTCTGATTATAAACAAATAGCTTTTGGTATTCCAGAATTTATAACTTCTGAATAGTTTTATTTTTTGTCTGGAAGGAAATAAATCTATTTTACACCAAATCAAATGCTTTGAATATGCAACTGGTTATGTTACCAATGAAAGAAAATGAAGAGGAAGAAAATAAGAAAGGGAGGGAGGAGGAGAAAACAGTGAAAGTCCTGGTTTCAGCCTTTGGTAGGAATAACTCAAACTCCCCCTGTCCAAAGAGTGTGAATTCAGTTTCTCCTCCTTTGCTTCCTTTTCTCCCTGTAATGTTTATTTGGTGTTTAGCATTTCTTGATTATTCCTTTCTTTATATTCAATGTTACGTTCAAATAGTGAAAATTCCTCGAAGTTTGTCCGTAGAAAATAAGTAAATATGCAAAGCTTAAAAACTGTACATTTTTGAAGAAATGGGTCAGCAAAGCAAGGAGGAAAAATTAATATAATAACATATAATGTATATGTGATAAAAGGGTGCTTATAAAATCATAGAACAGAAATAAAGCACACAGAATCAGAGTCTACAACATTTTAATAACACAACATACTGGGGGATCATGTATAATATATATTTCTAAAGAAAAAGTTTGTATTTGTATTGCCTTAGTGACCGGAAAATAACAAAAAAATTAAGATATTTTGAACATGTCACAACTAATAAGACTGTGGAAATCTCTGCTTATGAAACTAAGTTAACACTATCAATTTAAAGTATATTTCTGACAGTTCTAATACATTATTTGGCCATGTAACACGTTTGCAAATCTTAAATGGTTTCACATTTCTCTAAAACCATAATAAGAGCATAACATGAATATTTAAGCAGCTTAGCCTTGATTTAAATATATTTGCTTAGGATATGCTGGCAGCAACCCAAAATGTAGTGTAATACCCTCAAAGCTGGCAATTCCAAACTCATTTAAAGAAAGCAGATAATATGGGCTGGCAGCATTAAAGCAAATAAAGTCAATTAATATTTTTTTCTTAATTTGTGTCTTCTAGCTTGAAATTGCCAAGGATGGATAAATCTGAAGATGAATAAAAAAGGAAATTACTGGGAAGGGAATGAAACAAAGAAAAAAATCTAAAGCTGCTATTTCTTATTCTGATCTTAATAGCAGGATACAGCTGAATAATAACATTATCTATTGGAGGTCACCAATATGTAGGGATAGAAATCCATTTTGAAAACTTTAATGTGTAGAGAGTCAATACATCATTTTCACAAGCAATATCCTAAACAGAAAACTTTTTTAGCACAATTGTATAAAGAAAACTGCATTCTTATGATAGCTAAAAGTTACAAACTTATTGCAAAAATAATACTGCCATTTTATTACCATTAATCTCATGGTTTGAATTTGATCACTTGTAGAAGATGAGACCACTAAGTACTAAGATATTTCTATGGACCACATTCAGATAATATTCTCAATATTTCTCTTCAAACTATTTTGGTTTACTCATCAGATTAAACAATGGGAACTGCAATGATTAAACAATCATACGGCAATGATTTTTATATTAAGATGGGAAAGCAATAAAGAAGCATATTGAAACAGAATCCTAACTTGTTCTCAAATAAAAACATAGTTTGCATTATTTAGTTTTTGCCTGAAGGTATTTTAATTTTTGATACCAAGAACTGATTTAAGTATTGGGCAAATATATTGTTCATATTATCATTGTCATCTTTTTAAGGATAAAAGATCTAATAGTGTCAAGTAGTTTGGGAGAAACTCAAAATCAGTGTTTATCTGATACTTTGAGAGCAATAGCTCTCAACACTGGCTACACACTAGGGAACAATAAAAAATAAAAAAAAAATTAAAAATTAAAGGGAAAATAAAAACACCTTTTGCTTATGCTGAGATCCAGGTCAATTGAATGACAATGTCTTTGGGTAAAACATCAGGCTTTAGTAATGTTTTAAAGTTGCCTAATGATTCAAATATGTAGCCAGGTTTGAGAAACACTGCTTTAAGGGTAAATTTTTCATAAAATGTTATTTGGGTTTTTACTGTTGCCAAATGGACTCTAGTCTTTAATTAAATCGGGACATCATACTATGCTGATTATCAATACTACAGCCATGTTTCTTGAAGAAAGTACTTAACACATGGAGATCCATATGCTTGTCTTGAATACCCATATGCTCTGTTTCTATGTATGTTATTCAAAATGCCATTTTAGCCTTGTGTCACTTGCATAAGAAACATACCATCCATATTTAATGTGTTGATTAAGAGTAAAGTATTAAATATAACCATACTATAAAGTTAACAAAATATTATGTAGAGCCATAACTCATGGAAAACTACTGACTAGGACAAAGTATTGAATATTAGTTTGAATATTTGTGAATTTTTTTACACTTTAATATACATGAATGTATCTTAATGTTGGATATCAAGAGTGTCTCCATGGGAAGGGTGAAATAACATAATACAAAATAAAGAGGACGAAATAAAGTTTCTAATTTTTACTAAAAGAGTAATGAAAATGACATTGACATTTGGAAGGCCCATTTTTTGGTCATATCATTAAATGTATTATTTCACCTTTCTTAAAAAAAAAGAAAAAGAAAAAACCTGTGATGTGCTTGGTCCCTTTTACTCATCAGATTAAACAATGGGAACTGAAAAGTTCCAGTTCAAACATTAACACAATGATTAATTTTAAAAATAGGGTGCAAATCCTGATTTCACTTTGTGAATTTGTCCCACCACTCCATACAGTCCCCATGAAAGAGTAATTTTGTATAATTCATTTTCAGAGGAAAACAGAAACAAACATCTTGAAAAATTCCATAATTAATCCAATTATATTCTCCCAATTTACTCGCTACCTAAAATAATCAATGACTGCTAGTAGCTAATATAGCAATAATGTAACAATATATTAATATAATAATAGTCACCATATGAAGTCTGCCTTCAAAGATATTATTACACAAATAATCTTTGGTGAAAAAGTACATATTAGATGCTAGGAAAAAGTTTAAACCAAGAATTACCAATAGTACTGATGAAAGAGAAATTAATTTCAGTATTAGGAATCAAGAAGGTGATGATCATGACAAAACTGAGCTCAATTATAATGATTAAGTAGAATTTACCTTTTCTGAGAATAAAGACTATGAGATGGCAGTACAATGATTAGTCTAAAGAGGAAGAAGAGCTGATGGTGGTACACGCCTGTAATCCCAGTTAGTTTTGAGGGGAGGCAGGTGGATCACAAATTCAAGGCTGGTCTTGACAACTAATAAAGACCCTGTCTCGAAACAAAAAATAAAAATGGCTGGGGATGTAATTCAGTGGTAGAGTGCCTCTGGGTTCAATTCCAGTACTGTAAAAATAAATATATAAAATAAATAATTAAAAGAAAAAGAAGTGTTTAGAGACTTGTAAAAAGTAGGATCCTCTTGAAGCATATAACACCTGAAAAAGAGGACTCAGACCTTGTTATGGATTCAAAATCAAAAGCCCTAAAATCCACCTTACAGATGATCACATAGGATCTATCCTCTTTTACAAGATGACTATCTCATCCTTATAAAGCCATAGTTTCTATGTGTATAAAAGAAAGGATATAACCACTAAAAAGTAGCAGCATCAATACTATATTAAATCTGTTTATTCTAACAGAAAATATGTGATTTTATACTTTATATTGTTTGTAATTAAATTTTATAATGAACTGCACAAAAAGTCTGAGACAAGCACAAAAATCCTATGAATAATCCATGAACTCATTCAAAACTTTAATATAGAAATTTGTTTCTAAATTTGCAAAACTTGCCATTCAAGTTAATATGGTTCAGTAAAAATTTATTCTACCCAATTATATATAGAGTACTGGACTATGTACTACCAGGGCACCAAAAACATATATTAGTCAGAATTATCACATATAAATATTTCTATTCATCAAAGGTCACAGAAATATGCTAAGTGCTGAGCAAGGAGAGATCACAGAGAAGAAAATAATGCTTAAGCTAAGTCTTGAAGGTTGGGAAAGGATATCACAGGTAGAGATCAGGATTAATAAATCAGAGGTGGTAAACATGAGAAATGCTTATGTAATGATAAGACCATGGTCTTACAGGTGTAAAAGTATACTTCCACACATATTATCTCATTTAAGTCCTTACCATATTCACTGATGTAAACAAGATATGTAATTCTGCCTCCTTTATAGGTGAAGAGTCACACAGAAATGTGTGTCATTAATGGGAAAAAATCCTGCAAGCCCTGAAATCTGGAAAGGCTTGCTATGTCCACAACAGTGAATGAGTCAGTCAGAGATGGGAAAAGTGGCTACAACCCAACTGCTATAAAATCACAAGATTTTGCTGTAGTTAGGTAGCACTCTGGATCCATAGCCCATGTCAATTAAATTTGTTGGCCCATTTTGAAAGATAAAGTCACAAGAGAATATCTTGGGTTGTGGAAGGATGAAAGGGAATTGGTAGAAGATCAAAAGGACAATAGATTCTAAAGTGGTTGCCTGCGCACTTTAGAAATGACTGTCCCTGGAGTAGGAGCTAAACATTTAAGCAGATGAACCAGAATGAATAAGATGTAGAGGGCATATGAGAAGGACAGAAGGGCTCGGGGGAGGAGATAAATGAGAAGTTCATTATGGGAGAGGAAGTAAGATGTAGTGCTTACAGAAACTATGATGAGATAGAAAGCTTAGAAATGGAATATGCTCGAGTAATTAGAGTGTAATCATAATAGGAAGCACAGACTGGTCCAGACCGAATAGGGTCAAATGCCAACAAACCTTAGAAGGTGAAAACAATGAGACAAGAGTCATCAACAGAGTACCATGCTTCTAAACACTGTGGTAAGACAAAGTCAGTGAAGAAGACTGATCAAATTGTTGAAATCACTAGAGAAGAGAAGAGTAGGGTAGTGGTAGTCTAGCAGTATGTTGAGCCTACCTCTCATTTCCAAGATTGTCAGGAAATCGATGGAGAAGCAGCCTGCATTCCGGATATGTGGTCAGATTTGGGGTATATAAGAAGGAGGAGGAAGAAACATAGCAGAAAAATTTGAACTCTAGGATCAGTTTGTTCCCCATAGAACAAGACATGCAGGTAGCAAAGCAGAAGCAACTAATAAACAGCAAATGGGACAGAGTGGTTTAGAGAGCTTACGGGTCAGAACTGAAAAGCCTAAGAAAACAAGGTCACATGGAGCAAAATGGAGACGCTTTCATTCAAGGCACAAAAAAGCCTCATGGTTAAGTAATTAGACAGGGACTAGTGAGTAGATTGAACAAAGTTAATGAAGAAATTTTTTTTAGTACCATCAACCATGAGGGGCAAGTAGGTACCTATTTTGTTTTATCTGAAAAATAAAGTTTCACAGTAAGCAACAAGGACCACAGTTCCCTTCCTGGAAATTATTACTTAGTGAAGAAATTGTATGGTCCTATAACAAAATATAATGAAGGTGAACTTTGCGTATAAATTGAAGGAATTTTGTGAATGTGAATCATACTGACCTTTATAATAAATCTAGAATTCAATAGTTACCACAGGCTATTTAACAACAATGTTTCCTGTCCTAATTCAGAAAGCTTGATACACTTTACAAATAATATTTTAAAAGTTCTATTGTTGCATGGCATGGTGGTACCTGCCTGTGATCCCAGCCACTCAGGAGGCTGAGGCAGGAGGACCTCAAATTCCTGGCCAGCCTGGGCAAATTATCAAGACCCTTTCTCAAAATAAAAAAATTTAGAAAGGGCCAGAGATATTGGTCAATGGTAAAGCACCAGAGGGTTCAATTCCCAGTACCTCAATAAATAAATAAATAAATATCATACTGTCAGCAAAGGCTTAAAGATGAAACATTTTGACTAAATTGAATATATTATTTAATGTAATCTGAAATATTTCTAAAAATTATTAAAGTAACACCATATGAATACATACAAATATAACTCCCATCCAGACTCAGCAGATAGAAATATTCTTCCATGAAAAGAAAAAAGCATAGTATAAGAATGAACACAATTTTAGATTGAAATACAGAAAATTACATTTAATATTGTGCAAATATTTTCAGGTAGCAATCTTATAGAGTAAGTAATCAAGAAAGAGATAAAGCTATTACTTGGTTCTAGTTTGAAATCTTTCACATATGTACATATATTTAAAATATCTGTCCTTTAAGTCTCAGAAATAATTTCCATTGATACATAATAACAATAATCGCTTTTTAAATGATTTTTAAAAATGTTTCCTTACATACAAATATTTCCTCATAATATATGGCTGAACAAAATTGATTTCCCTAATTAAAATTCAAAAACATATATCTACTTATTTGCCCTGAGGAATAACCATAATACAATCACATAATTTATTTTGATGTTTCATGTACTCTTCTTTTTTTCTCAATTACTAGATTTTTTTAGTGCTTTTCTGTATGATAGCATTCCCTTATGGCAACTGGAATTAAATTATTTTGATTTTGAGCTATGTATATTCCATATTTTGAGACTTTTTCCTTTTTATTTTCTTTCAAGTGAACTGTTCAATTCTTGAAAATAAAAAGAGAAACTCTGTTATTTACTTTTTATCTGCACAAAATGTGTTATTAGCATCCCTTGTTCTTTAAACCAGTGTTTTTCTTTTATCCTGGGTGTGTTTTCTTAAAGATCCCTTTCATACTTTGGACATTTAAAAATAGCAATCAGCTAATCTCAAGGTGATCACTCTATGATGTATTCTATTACATTGCGAAGGATATCTAATGTTCAGAGAAGGAGCAATAAAATCAAAAGTATCCATGTCCAATTTTATTGTGAATGAAAGAAAAGAAAAAAACAAAACTGGAAAAGTACCTTGTGTTGTTTCTTTGCTGTTTAATGAGACATAGTAATTATCTCACCTATATATTGCTAAAACTATGTCTTGCTAACAAGAGACAATAAAAATGTTTATTCCCAGAAATCTGGGGGGGAAACCTAGATAAGGGTAATGTCAGGTCAAATTTGCCTACCACCTTCTTTAGTAAATAAAGGTATATTGAATCTTAATAGTACCTGTTCATTTACATATTTGGCTATGGTTGATTTCATGCTATAAAGGTAGAGTGAATTGTTACAGAAAGTATATCTTACAAAGCTAAAATATTTATTGTTTGGTCTTTTACAGAAAATGTTTGCAGACCTCAGATCTAGGATTAAAGGAGTTCTCCATTAATCTGTCTTTCCATAACTATTTTTGTCTTATAATTCCCTCTGATCCCTGTGTCGGCATATAGAAAATGTGTTTCCATCATGTGTTTTAAGACATACGGCAGCAAGTAAGCAAGTGTCAAACTTCAGGATTCATGTATGACCAAATTCAGACTTCATACTATCCTTTTCCTGCCACCCAGAATCTCTACCAATGGTTCGTTCCTCTTTGAAATGATCTCCACCCAGTCTTATCCCTTGAAGTTTTCCCTCTGCCCAGAACTGGAAAAACTGCTCTGCCTACCCTCTCCTCACATCATCCAAAAGACAAGTAGATAAATCCTTTTCATTCTGGGAACTTTCCCAGGCCACTCTCTTGTACCAAGCAGTTCCAGCAGCAAAAGTAAGCCATACAGACTCACTTCACAAAGGTTTTCCAGATGTTCAAGCCAATCAAGGTAGAACTATTGATGTTCTATTGACTCAAGGGGGTGACTCATCTCCTAAACAGGGTAACACCATGTTCTAAGTAACACAAAAGCGTATCCAGTGGTAAGACACAACAAGATGAACAAGCAAACAGAAACCAGTCCCCTTACTACATACGTAAAAAGCAACTTGCAGATTTTTTTAGGAAAACAGTAAATTATAACTGCTTAATTTTTTCCTCTATCCTGTAGTATCAAAATAGTCTTATTGTTTATAGCATTCCCAGAGATACAGATTGGTCAGGTAGTACCTATCTCTTCAAATGCAGAGATACTGTGTTGACAGGGGACAGACACTAGTCTACTCAGAAAGTATCACATGGTATGGAGCAGCATGTGTGGATGTATGGAGCAGCATGTTTTATCTGAAAAATAAAGTACCCTTCTTCTACTGGTAACATTTATCTCATAAGTATTTTCATAATATCATAAAAGTGGTGTCATTCATCAATAGAAACATCATTGCCATAGCTGCAATTTTTAAACCCAGATTCTCATTAAAATGAATATGCCCCCAGGAATCTTTTGGAAAGGGTTGAGCTTGGGGAGAATATAAAAGTCTTAAGGCCTACATGACAGAAGATAACCGACCAGCAATCAACCACTCCCCCCTCGGTGAGTCTTCCACAATTTTTTGAAAAGCATGATTTTTTCTTGTGGAATCTGGCAAAGAAGATGATGAGTCTTTAAATCTAAGAATGATAATAACTGGGTCTTCAGGTACCTTGCATATTTGGGAGCAAGTGCAGACCAGTGTAAGGAAGTAACATATAGTAAATCTGGGAAAAGGACTTTGAGCTGCACTAAGTCCTCATACGAAAAGAGGAGTAAATGTGTCACTATATTGCAGGGCAGAGAAGATCCCCAGTGGGAATCTGATCCTCAATTCCAAATATTTTACTGAAAAATCCTAGGAAATATAGTTGTTTAACAGCATTCATGGGTTCAGGTCTTGGTCTAAAACACAAGTAGAAAGATGTACAGCTTTCAGTTCCCCAGACCAATTACTTCCAACTGGGCAGAATAATCTTCCCCAAGTGATTTTCCTTCAAAGCTGACCAGTCTTAGAATTGGCTGATTAACCAGATCGACTGTGCAAGCATTTGTCCTAGGGTTCTTGTGGCTCCAAACCATTGGGTAAAGAAATAGAGATTCGAGTGCCTCAGCAGGATTATCTTAATTACTGATTAACTTAATGCACTGAACTAAATTACGACTTTGTTCATTTCTTCATAAAATCTGGTGTTTCTCTCCAGTTTTTGTTGGCATCAATTGACCCTTGTCAAATAAGATTGATCCATGCTGTGTCTTAAACCTAATTCTGTTGAATTTTTCTCCATCTAATTTCACCTTGATGATTTCCTAGTGTTTTATTGTTTTAATAGATTCTTTTTCTAGCACTTTTTCTAGGAAAAAGGTTATTTTTCTTTGATATCCCATTATTTTTTCTATAACTGTATATGTATGTTCTTATACTTTTCTTAGAAATTATTTCTTCTACTGGTAACATTTATCTCATAAGTATTTTCATAATATCATAAAAGTTGTGTCATTCATCAATAGAAACATCATTACCATAGCTGAAATTTTTAAACCCAGATTCTCATTAAAATGAATATGCCCCCAGGAATCTTTTCAAAAGTCTTCTTTCATGAGATTTTCTAAGGTAAAATATTAGTATTTCTTTTTTCTTTCTTAGAAACTGTATTTAAATTCAGGGTGACTACATATGCCCATATAACCCAAAGTCCTAAAACAGTTATCTTTCTTAACATAATAGGTAAGATAAACATTTATAATAGCTGCATCTCCTACAAGCATGTGTGTGTGTGTGTGTGTGTGTGTGTGTGTGTGTGTGTGTGAGTGTGTGTGTGTGTGTGTGTTTTAATTTCAACTACATGGCATTGTATTCCCTATTTTTCTGGTATTGGGGATAGAACCCAGGAGCACCATACCACTGAGCTACCTTTTCCAGTCTTTTCCATTTTTTATCTTTAGACAGGGTCTCACTAAAATGGAACTCATGACACACTATGTGACTGCCACAAGTATGTCTGCCTTCTAAGGTTAAAGGTGCCAAGTATTCATTCTGCAAAAAGTTGTTACTTTCTCTAAAGATGCCCAATGAAATCATCCAGCTTCCTAGGGCAAAATTAACTAGGCTAGGGACTGGTAACAAATATGTATACAAACCTAAGTAAGTTTGTCTCTGAGATAGATTCCATGGAACAATAAGCAATAGGAATAATTCTTATGATATAAACATGTATGAAGACAATGAGACCCACTTTCAGGATTAAGAACGTTCAGGACACCAGACAGGTGGTCACCAAGCTCTAGTTCTTCATTGAAATCAACCATGCAATTGTTTAAAATATCTATACAATCCATGTTAAATCTCAGTTTTAGACACTCTAAGATAAAATTGGGATTCAAGATAACTGAAACCAATTTGTCGTAAAATATACCAAACTTCATTAGCACTATATAACTGTACTACACACACACAACAACCTCAATAATTATTGCTGTTATTGTCACAAAAATCATTACAGCTTACAAAAGTGTGTGCTGCCTTATAAACATAGAGTTGTCTTACCTAGGTGATCTAATCTATTCCCAGGAATTCAATTGCCTTCTGTGGTAATGACTCTCAAAGCTCCCTTGTTTATAACTTTGTTTTAGGGCACATTGTTCCATATCAGTTCACTGAGAAAAATACTAATCATATTTGATAGGTTACTTTTACACATTATCATATCTAAGGCTATATTTATGACTGTACATGTTGAGTACATGTTTGTTGATGGTGATCTTACAATGTGTCTACACACACAGAGAACCTGTCTTTGAAAGATCTATGTTCCATTCCAGAGTTCTACATAAACACTTATTAAGAAGTGCAATACTGAAGTTATTCACAGAAATGAATTATCTTCTGTAATTTTAAATCTCTCAAATAAAGCTCATCTAAAAAGTTAAAGTAATTAAATTGATGACCAGTTGCTTCAGAACAAATTGCTCTGGTCAATTATGTCATTCTGTGAAAAATTGAAACATTTCAGTTGGCTAAGATCAAACCATCAAAAACAACAACAAATAAATGTCTTCCCTTGAGCTAACCAACTCACAATCAACTTCTAAAGCCCATTTCATGTCCCACTTCTTCCATGATATCTTCCCTAATCATTGCTTTCATCCACAAAGATCACTAACATTAGAATTACAAAAAAACCCTCACATTTACAAAACATATTTGGCACTTAAATCAAAGAATACCAGTTAAAGCTTTAGCTGTGTAGAGACACAGAAAAAATTTATAATCAAAGACGGTCTCAAAGCTGTTTGGTGGCAAGACTAGACCTACTAGAATTTAGGGGGTTTCTTGCCATTTTTCCCTCACTACACTCGCTCTGGCCATTGCTTTATATTTTATTACCTTGTATATGTATTTCTGTTTCTCACAATGAATATAGGCCCTTTGAGGGAAGCAGGATGAGGGTTTGGAGGCAAGGAGGGAATGAAAGGATCAGGCATTCTGTTAGATGTTTTACATATATCATGTATTTTGATTCTTGCAATAACTCTGTATCTGTCCTTATTTTATAGGTGAGAATCTGAGACTCACAGAGATTATGATCATTGCTCATTGCCACTTGGAAGGCAAGCTGGACACTTTGCCCACCTTGTTTATAGCTAGTATCTACTATAAGACATACAGCTGTATCTGCTATAAGAAAATAAATGTTACTATTTTCCCCAACTCAAGATATTAAGAGCATATGCCCTATTTATAACATCCTTATTCCTAATAAAAAGTCCTATCAAATTATATGTTCTTAAAAACATAATAATGGAGAAACAGAGGACATTTTTAATCATGGTATTACTGTATAGCAACAAACAATATAAACAGGATCTTTGAAATAAAGAGAAATGGAGCAATCCTTTTGCCCTAATTGGCACCGTTTTTGGTTGTGGGGTAACTTAGATGCTCACCACATTATGTTTCAATTATGTAGCTGGACCATGATTAATAAGAGGAAAAAGAACATATTTGCTTAGATTTCCATTAAGTAAAATAGGTCTCATGAAGGAATGTAAAAGGACCTTTTTGCTAATACCTTTACCTTTGTGAAAATGCAAAACTGAAGATTTTTCTGAGTATGAAAATGAGTCAGCAATGTGGCTTGTTGGTTGCTTGCTAGCATCAAGTGACAGGAGGTTTATGTCTGTCCTACAGCCATGGTAAATTTAAGACTATTTCTTTGTCAGCTATTGGCTATGATAAGGACAAAATGACATTTCTTTTTTTTCAGTTTTTTTAATAAAATACAATATATATGCCTATATGTGTATTTACATTCAAAATTAATCAATTTATTCAATATATCACACAATTATAAACTAGATCACAATTTTTAAACACTGATATGTCATTTCTAATCTCAACTTAGAAGAAATTCATAATATAATTTTAAATCATCCAGTACTTTTTTCATTTTAAATCATTACTGATAATAACAAAAGCAGAAAAAAAAAAAAACCTCTACTTATAACAGAATAAAGGAGAATTATAAGATCTTGAATACAGTGATTTAGTTCTAGGAAAAAATTATATATGAAGTGAACTGAGAAGAAATTGAAAATTTGCAGAAGATACCATATTCCCCAAATTGCATTCTCTTTATCCAGACTTACTTGCTCCCACATAAAAATCTTATTCCAATAAGAGCAAGGGTAACATAAATCATAGGATCTAAAAATGGAAAAAACCTAATTATCTATTACACCCCCACTCTATTCAAGCTTTGCCACAGAACATTTTTCTCATGAGGCAAATGCTAAATGTCTCTGTACATACCCTTGCAGCTGAAAAAAAAAATTTTTTAGCAATGTCACTAAGAGTTCAGTACAGAAAAAAAATCATCTCAAATTTTCTATTATGTGAAATATTCTGAGATACTAAAAAAACTGCTGTAGAAATGTGATAGATATCAAATTACAGCTTAAAAAAATAACTTGAATTCATTGACTGTTTATCTCATAAACCAATGAAATATAGCTATATGAATGTATATAAGAATGTCAACTTCATCAAAATTTTACTCCTGAAATTTTTTAAATTTTACTTACTAGATAATTAAAGCCGATTTTAAGTGCAATAGGCAAAATTATACTTATAGAAAACCTCATACTGAATTTTGAAAAGAATTAAACAATAGATTCTCTTAAAAGTATGAATGTACATATTTTAATATTTTCATAGGCAATAAAAGAAGGTAACAGTGAAGATAAAGAAACAATTTAAAAGGTTACTGCATTCATCTGAAAAAGTATGATTACTTGACTATTTGTTTTGGTTTGTGTCATTAATGTCCCCAAAAGAACTCATTATTAGGCAATAAAGGTATGCTAAAGTGTGAAATTATTAGATTATGAGATCTAAAACCCCTTCAGTGGGTTAATCCATTTGATAGATAAATAATTTAAATTGACTACTGGGCAGTATCTGTAGGCAAGTGGGGTGTGACTAGAGGAAGTACATCACTGGGGGCATGGCATGAACTATATATGTCCATGAGCTCTTGCTCTTCCTGTCTTTCTGTACTTCCTGGCTGCCTGGAGTTGAGTAGCTTTCCTCTGCTACATCATTCTTCCATGATGTTTTGTCTTGCTTTAATTCCAGAGCCATGGAATTGATAGACCATGGAACAAAACTCTGAAACCATGAACCCAAAATAAACTTTTCCTCCTCCATTGTTCTTATCAGGTCTTTCGTTCTGGGCAGTGGAAAACTGACACAGAAATTAGTATCAGGAGTGGGGTCATTGCTGTGACTAATCTGACTATAAGGTTCAGAAGACTTTGGAACTGGTTTGCAAAATTAATTTGGAAAAGTTTGAAGATACAGTTATAACAATGAATGTTGGCAAGGATATGGGGGGAAATCTATACTCGTACACTGCTGGGAGGACTGCAAATTGGTGCAACACCATGTCAGCAATGTCAAGGTTTGTTTGCAGCTTGAGTAGTAGCCAGGACTCCTTGGACCATGGGTGCAGCTGCCTTGAGGCTTCAGTATGCATGGGAAGCTGAAAACAGTGAAATAAATCCCAGGCAACAACTTCCTGGGCATATCTGTGCAAGCAGAGTGCTCCCATAGTCTCTTCTTAAAAGAATTTTCACTTTTACACCTTTGAGCCTATCATGTGTCTGGTCTTGTTTGTTCCTGAGATACCTTCAAGGCACCTTCAAGGCATTTTTACTACAGCCTCTGTGGAAATTATTTAACCTGTCTTTATTGGTGGTAATATCTTCAGTAACCTTGCCTTCTTTGGCCACAATTTTACATGTGCTTGTCTCTGGCCAAATTTCAAATTTAAAAATTTTTTCCCTTCTGCTCTGTTCCTGATTATTATCATAAACCTGACTAAAAGCTGCCAGCAATACCCATGAATGAATCTTGTGCTGCCTAGAAATTTTTTCCACCAGATTGATTAGGCCATCACCTTTAAATTTCAGCCTCACAGAAAGTCTTCAGACATGGACAAAATGTAGACAAGTTCTTTGCCAGAATTTAATGTGAATGTCCTCTAGTTCAACTTCTAATACAGTCCTCATTCCCATGTGAAACCTCCTGAACATAGTCTGTATTGTTTACATTCCTTTTAACACTTTGGTCTTCTAACTTCCCATCAGAATTGCTTATTAAACTCTGCTTAAACATTCCATGACTTTTTATTTTTTTTATAACAAACATGGAGACATGCAAAAGGCATGTCCTGTGTCCTCATTTTCTGTTTTCTGTGACTTTGAACATCATATGGTATCTTTAAGCAACCTGGTTTAGAATATGATCTCTTTATAGAACTATCTCAAGCATCTAGGGAATTGGGATTATTGCCCTGGACACCATAATTTAGGAAGTGTCTCTTTTAAAAATTGTCCTTTGGAACTGAGGGAGTTGAATAGTAAACTAGAGAATCTTCAGTCTAGGACTAAACAAACCAAAAGCTCATACAAATCATAATCATCCAATAACATTTCTTTCTTACATCAACCAATGTAACCACCATCGTTAGAGCAGAAGACTCCATCCCTTCTACATATTTTTCTCAGAGAATATCCTATATTCTTATATAATATTCTCTTCATTGTGATTCCATTTGTTCAAGCAAGGAGAATGGATGACATAATATTTCTTCTTTATCCATGCCTGACAAACTTTATATATATAAAAATGTATATATATATATTTCTGCTTTTATTTATTTATTTTTTTTAATTCATTTTTATTGTAAACAAATGGGATACATCTTGTTTCTCTGTACATGAAGTAGAGGCATACTATTTGTGTAATCATACATTTACCTAGGGTAATAGCTTTTGATTCATTCTGTTATTTCCCCCCCCACCCCTCCCACCCCTCTTATCCCTCTATACAGTCCCTCCTTCCTCCATTGTTGCCCCCCTCCCACCCCTCATTATGTGTCATCATCAGCTTATTTCTGCTTTTAAATCACTTCCAATGATGAATTAAATTGCTTAAGGAAAGTAAGACTGTCATTCTTTTTTTTTCAGTTTCATCATCTAGACTTTTAATTTGTTCTTATTAGTTATACATGACAGTAGAATTTATTTTGACATATTATACATATATGTTGTATAACTTGCCTTTCTTCTGGTTGTACATGATGTAGAATTACATTGGTTGTGTATTCATATATGCACATAGCAAAGTTATGTCTGATTCATTCTACTAGCTTTCCTATTACCATTCCTTTCCCTTCCCTTCATTCCCCTTTGTCTAATCCATAGTACTTCTATTCTTCTCTTCCCTCCCAACCTTATTGTGAATTAGCATCCTCATATCAGAGACAACATTTGGCCTTAGAATTTTTGGAATTTACTTATTTCACTTAGCATGATATTCTCCAGTTCCATCCCTATACCAACAAATACCATAATATCATTTCTCTTTACGACTGAGTAGTATTCCATTGTGTATATATAACACATTTTCTTTATCCATTCATCTGTTGAAGAGCACCTAGTCTGGTTCTATAGTTTCACTGTTGTGAATTGGGCTGCTATAGACTGTGTCACTATAGTATGCTGATTTTAAGTCCTTTGGATATAAACTGAGGAATGGAATAAAGACCTTTATGCAGTACAAGAATGGTTAAGACAGGCATGAAGATCAATGGAACAGAAGACCTAGAGACAAACCCACATCAGTTACCTCATACAAGACAAAAGCACCAAAAACATACATTGAAGAAAAGAGCTTCTACAACAAATAGTGCTGGAAATCCATAAGCAGTAGAATGACATTTCACCCCTATCTCTCTCACCCTGCACAAAATTTAACTCAAAGTGCATCAAAAGCCTAGGAATTAGACCCTGAACCTACAAAAGAAAATCTAGACCCAACACTTCAACATATGAGGTCAGGAACTGACTTCCTTAACAAGACTCCTGAAGCACAAGAAAAAAAAATTAAAAACCAATAAATGGGATGGTATCAAACTAAAAAGCTTCTTCACAGCAAAGGAAATAATCAAGAGCATGAATAAGAGCCAGTGGGTTAAACAAAGGGGAAGGAAGAGAAGGGAAGGGGGATGGGAATTGGAAAGGCAGTGGAATGAATCTAACAGAATGGTAGGAAATCTTTGCCACTCGAATTTCAGGGTTTTAATTTCCAAGATACACAACTTAAAAACACCAAGAAAACAAATATCCCAACCAATAAATGGGCAAATGAACTAAAAAGACACTTCTCAAAAGAATATGAATTGACAACAAATATATGAAGAAATGTTCAATGTCTCTAGCAATTAGAGAAATGCAAATTAAAACTATACTGATATTTCATCTCACTGCATTAAGAATGGCAACATCAAGAATATAGGTAACAATAAATGCTGGCAAGGATGTGGGGAAAACATACACTCATACACTGTTGGTGGGACTGCAAATTAGTGCAACCTCTCTGAAAAGAAGTATGGAAATTCCTCCAAATACTAGAAATGAAACCACCATTTAACCCAGTTTTCCCACTCTTTGGTTTATACCCAAAAGAATTAAAATCAGCATACTACAGTGACACAGCCACACCAATGTTTATAGCAGCACAATTCACAATAGCTTAGCTATGGAACCAAACTAGATGCCCATTAATAGGTGAATGGATTAAAGAAAATGTGATAAATATACACAATGGAGTATTATTCAGTCATAAGGAACAGCTTTATGGCATTCACCATTAAATGGATGGATCTGAAGACTTCTATGCTAGGTAAAATAAGCAAATCCCAAAAAACCAAAGGTCCAATGTTCTCTTTGATATGTGGATGCTAACCCATAATAAGGGTGGGGAAGGGGAAGAATAGAAGTTCAGTGGATTAAACAAAGGGGAAGGAAAGAAAAGGAAGGGGGATGGGAATGAGAAAGGCAGTGGAATGAATCTAACATAACTTTCCTATGTACATACATGAATACACCACAGTGACTCACCATCATGTACATCCACAAGCCTGGGATCCTAATTAGAATAAGATATATTCCAATCTTGTATAAATATATTAAAATTATTGCTACTGTCATGTATAACTAAAAAGAACAAATAAAAATTTTTAAAATATTGTAGGGACTCTTGGAGATGAACTAAATGCATATTGTATTATGAGATGGACTTGAGATTTTGGGGCCCAAGGGTAGAAACTTAAGGTTTGTGTCATTAATGTCCCCCAAAGGCCCATATATTAGACAATTCAGAAATGTCCAGAGGTAAAATGATTAGATTATGAGAGTTGTAATCTCATTGTTAGGTTAATCTATTTGACGGTTTAATAATTTGTATGGGCTATTACGTGGTAACTGTAGGAAGAGGAGGCATGACAAAAAAGAAGCAAATCACTGGGGATATAACTTGGACTTCATGTCTCCTTCTCTCTCTCTCTCTCTCTCTCTCTCTCTCTCTCTCTCTCTCTCTCTCTCTCTCTCTCTCTCTCTCTCTTCCACCCCCGCCCCCACCAGAAGCTGAGCATTTTCCTATGTTATATCCTTCTACCATGAAGTTCTGCCTCATCTTGGGTCCAAAATTGATCAACCATGAATAGAACTAAAACTCTGAAACTAGGAGCCCAAAGTATAAACTTTTCTCCCATAAATTGTTCTCATAGGGATTTTTTTTCCCCTGGTACTGGGGATTGGACCTAAGGATACTTCATCACTGAGCTACATTTCTAACACTTTTTGTTTTTTGTTTTGACACAGGGTTGCTGAGACTGGCCTCAAACTTGTGATCCTCCTGCCTCAGCCTCCCAAGTCACTGGGATTACAGGTGTGTACCACTGAAGCTGACCCCTCATTAGGTATTTTGAGCACAGCAACAGAAAAGTTAACTAACACACTATGCATATGAAGACATGCTGAATCCAGGATGCATTGAGAATAAGTGTCTCCAAGGCTATAAACATGTTCACATTTGAGACTCAGAAGAGAAAAAGGTTAAGTACTTATCGAGATTCTAAGTCTAAGTGACTGGAGAATGTCAGTGGCATTAGTAAGAATGAGAAAGGCTCTGGGAAGAATGAAATGAGTGCTATTTGGGTACATTAATCTTGAGGTGCCAAAGGAAAAGCTAATAGGGCAGAAAAAACTAGAGATTTGGAAATTGTGTATTCACAGGAACTAGAGATAGGGATTTATAAACCATGTGTGCCAAGAAAATTTCTTGAGTCATTGATATGGAGGCAATGGAGAAGAGAAAGGCCTAGAATTGTCACCAGCAAACTGGGAGAGAAATGAGAAAAACTGAGAGTGGCATATTTGAGGTAGGAAGTCAGGGAGATAAAGGAATTGCTATACCCTACTTTAAAATATCTGTCTTAAGTATTCTATTGCCAAAAATTCACCAAATGTCTTCATAATGTAGTTAACCAGGAGAATTGTCTCATTCTTGGCATGGTTCAACTTGGGCTAAGCTTAGGTCCTTAGGGGAAAGATCTGGTTCTGAACGGCAGAAAGGGCCAGGTAAGAGTTATCCAATGGGTCACAGCAGCTACTAAGGAATTGAGCACAAAACATTGTTACTGCAACTGAGTCAAACTACATTAAAAAACAAAAAAAGAACAAAAAATACAGTCACTCGTTCTGAGTGAAAGCACTCAAAAATCTGATCTAGAAACTGTTGTACAGCAGGCAAGAATGGTGTCAATGAAAAAGAAAAAAATAATTTTAACTCTAAGAACTAGGACTATGTGATCTATTATTTTCTTTGGAAATACAGGCTGAGTTTTGACAGCTTAAATTTCAATGGACAAAATTTTCTTTTTTGTTCAGGCTCTTTCTCAGGAGCAAAAACAGCTGTTCCAAGTACCCAGGGTCCTCCCAGAGTAGCTGCAGAGAAATAAGCAACATGTTCTTCATTTCCTCATGTTTTTTTTGTTTTTCCTCACTGGTTGTGGTCACCAGTTGGGGAAAGAAGTTCCCTTTATAGCAGTGCCTCCCCTGACAGGTGTGACCCTGAGAAGAAAGGGCAGTTTGTTCGTATGAGGGAACAGGTTTGTGACACATTAGATATAGGTGGTTGGGAAAAGCCCCCTCACTTGTGAAAGGTATGGTCTCCTTCCAGAAAGTGGGAGGGTAAGAGAATATTACAAACTTCCATGTCCAAAAGGTGATATTCAAAATTGTTAAATTAACCCAATAGAGCTATAAAGTTTTACCCAAGAATGACAAACTTCTCAAAGGAAAACTTGTATTTTTCTTAACTCTTCTAATAAAAATAAATGATAATTAATGAGAAAAGTCTGCATGTCAGAGCTTCTATTCACTGAATCAGACACCTAACAGTACCTTAAGTCTAATATTCAAGATCCCTTCCAGCTCAGATTATTCTATTTGGAGTTTGCCCAATACTTTCATGGGAACCCTTCTCAAGGAGATGAGTTGAGCCCTGTCACTCCTTAGGTTTGATTAGAAGTGTCTTTCTTCACAAATGGCCCAAGGAGGTGTATTCCATTACTCATCCCTTCCTCGCCTCCAGTTGGAGCTTCTGCTGAAGGCTTCTAGAATTCTGCTTGGGACCCTTCCTCTCCTGGAGGAGTAAGTAGCAGGCATGGAGGCCCACTTGAGCACTATTTGCCTGATGGTGTCTATGAAGCCCATGGTCAGATACTTTTCTGTGTTTATCGGTGACCTTTACGTTATCTATATGCTGTTGGCAGCAGACTACAGTAAAACTCAGGGCTACCTTGTTGCTGTGATTGGACATGCACTATTTATTCTAACAGAGAAAAGAGGGACTTTAAATCTCTAGTCACTATTTTAAGATCTATTCCTGGCTTGGAAGACTCATAAAGTGTTCCTTAAGCTACTCCTGGGAGTAATTTGCATAGGTGACTGATGATCATTAATTGGGTGACTGGAAATGTAGGCAAATAGTTTGCTCTTCAGTATACAGAAGATAAAACAATAAGGAAAAAATCAAATACCTGAGGTAGGTACCTTTCAATGATGAAAAAACAATAAAAGATAACTTTAGACACATCAGATTACATAAAAAGAAAAAACAAAAAATTGATTTCAATTCTCAGATAAAATATTTATTGAACCCTGACCACATGTGAGGCAACAGACTAAGCTCATTATATAAGTTCTCCTTAGTACTCATAGTCTTTCTACAAAGTAGTTACTAATATCATCTTTGTTTTATCCGTGAATAAATTGAGTTTTAAAAAGGTTGAGAAATTTGATCAGTCACACAGCAATAAAAGCAGCAAGCCAGGCAGTCATTTCAACCTTGAAGAAGTTAGCTTTGTCTTGCCAGAAGGCAAACTAGAGACAAGGAGATAACTTGCACTTCCTGAGCATTTTCTAGAAGTTGGATACTTTATTGGACACTTTACATCCCTTTCTGTGATTTTTGTAGGAACCCTCAGAGTAGATATTATTACCTCCAACTTACAGAAAACATTGCACAGGATTCTGCCAGTCCTGATGCCCTCCACAGCCTCTGCCCTAGGTCACTTCCTCCTGCCATGAGAGGCTGGCACTCTCAACTCCATCTGTGTCTCAAACACAACAGCTCTGGGTCCAAGGGGACTCACGACACTATGACACCTTGTTTTCCTTTCCGCTTCCTCCCAGTTCTCTTCCACTCTTCCTTTGTCATCTTCTTCTTTCTCCTTAAAATCGACGGGTCTAACAAGGGTGTGGATTTTTTTTTTTTTTTCCTTTATCACATCATCGTTTTTCTTTCCCTCTGTGTGGGCTTAAGAGTAGAGAATGATTTTCTCTCTACACATTCTTTGCCACGGGGGAAGGAAAAGATTCAGAAGATATTTCCTCAAGATAATATTCCGGTTTGTATGTTACTATTGAGCTCTTTCACCCTATTCTTCAGTGACGAAACAGATCAAAAAGATCATGCTATTATGATCTTTTTCATAAAAAAATAATTAACACTCCTTCTAATCACTTTGAGCAGATAGAAGAGTAAATACACTAGAATGGATCTGATTCCCAATAGGCAAGAGAAGTGCATTTTACCCATAAATATCACTTTCCATACATAGGCAACACTTTCCTCATGTAGTGGACTAGTAGTAGACTACTGGACTATAGCTGATTAATTTTTGTACTCTCACTTGAAATTAAGTTTATTAGTAAATGTTTACTGAGTAGATTGTTGTGGAGTGTTATCTGGGCAGGAACTATCATTTAATCCAAAATTTGTAACTAATACCATAGAACAAATTTGTTCACCAGAATAACTACATCAAGAATGGGCTCAAAGAATTAGGACAATAGAATATCAACTCCATGAGAGCAAGGTCTTGTCTCTCTAGCAAGCACATAGGACAGGTTGGGGTAGCACAGTATTCCAGCAAATATTAGCTGAATGGATGACTCAGGAAGCAACTGGTCCTAAGGGAATCAGAAGAGAAGTATCTAAATTATGAAAAAACCCTGGAAGAGAGGCCTCCTTAGGTTATGGGTAGAAAGTGCCCAAGAGAAGGCCCTGGGAAATGGGGAGAGATACAAGAGCATGGGTATCTGGAGAGAAACAGGACAAGATTGAATGAGAAGAGCAGCAATTGAACAGCCCCAGATTCTTAATGATAAGAATATTAATTTCCTTAAAATTTGTTCAAAATGGGTTATTATCGTGTTGTCTATGGGTAGTAAGTGAGAATGGAGAGTCTACTCTCTAATAGGGATTATATTTTATTGGGACATGACTCACAGTGTTAAGTGACTCTCCATGACAGCTGTCCAACTCTGAAGAGAACCACTCATGGAACTCCATAAAAAAACAGTGTTGCCTTGTGCAGGAAGGCTTATGCCCCTTCCCCTAATTCAGTGTTGGAAATTTTACATTTCTGCAAAAAATGCTAAATCAGTAGTTATAAGGTATCCATGCAGGCCAAGTGTACAAAGTGAAAATGAGTATTCCCACTTTTCAAATGGACACACTGATGTTAAACATAAGCTCTACCCTGAAATGAGTACCGTAAGCTAGCTTTGTTTTGAGCACACACTCTCTTCCACGTGTATACAAACACACTGAGCACATACAACTGCAGTAAAACCCTCCTTTCCTTGAGGTCTGTTATCCTTTTCTCCTTTCTTACAGGCCTGAAATCTTTTCATGGCTTCAGACCAAGAGTTTTTCCAGGTTGCCACTGAGAGAAAAGATGTTAATTATCCAGTTAGCACTTTCTTTTTAGGCTCTCAGTACTAACTGCTCTTAGTTTCTCTGCCAAGATAATTCTTGGTCTATTATCAGAGCTCTGAAGCCCTTATGCTCTTGTTCTGATTCACAGCTGTGAATTATCCTGCTCAAAATATAAAAGAAGGGCAGAGTATCTGCAGTAAGTGCACTACATCTCTCTCTGGTTAAGAATTAATAAAACATAGAAGAGTGACAAGGGCATGGTTTCTTTTGGCCCTATGTAAATTCCTCCATTCATCTGCAATATGATTTCTCCTCCTCACATACTACTTATAGTATCAAGGTCCTTGTGGTGCTCTAATTAGGAATGAAAGGTAAATAGTGACTTGTGGACTACTTTGGTTGAAGAAGATCTAGTCACATTCACAAACGACACTCCCACAAGATGTTGTGGGGACAAAAAAGTCACCATGACTTTAGCAATTCCCAAGAGAACTGACAATGCAATGGACAACATACAAACAAATTAGTAGTTTAGACTAGGGTTGAGGTGCAAGTATTTTGAATTTTTTTTAAATAACGATGCTCTCAATTTTTCAAAAAAGCTTTAGCTTAGAATTCCATTGTAGCAACTTCCCATAAATGTTTAAGTGGTTAGCAAGTGTGAAGCCCTAGGTTCAGTCCTTAGTACAATGAAAGGAAAGAAAGAAAAGAAACCCAAGAATGTGAGAGGGCAAAAAAGAATCATAAAAATATTTTTTAAAAAGATAGTGTGATGCAGGGGAAGGGCACAGGACAGGAATACATGGGTAGGAGTCTAATCCCTGCCTTTTACCTGCAGACTATCCTGAGTGATTCCTTGGACACCTACAACTCTTAGGGCAGAAATGAGACTATTGGATATAGTTATTTTTAAGGTGCTCTTTGCTTCTAAACTCTCAACCTGCACAAAACTCAACTCAAAGTGAATCAAAGACCTAGAAAATAGACCAGAAAGACTGCACCTACTAGAAGAAAATGTAGGCCCAACTTTCATCATGTCAGCTTAGGAACTGACTTTCTCAACAAGACTCCTAAAGCACAAGAAATAAAAAGAAAAATTAATAAATGGGATGGTATCAAACTAAAAATCCTCTTCACAGCAAAGGAAACAATTAAGAGCATAAAAAGAGAGCTTTAAGAATAGAAGAAAATCTTTGCCACCTGCACCTCAGATAAAGCATTAATCTCTAGATATATAAAGAACTTGGAATAGTTAACATCAAAAAAATCAAATAACCCAATCAATAAATGGGCAAAGGAGCTGAACAGATACTTCTCAAAAGAAGAAATATGAATGAACAACATATGAAGAAATGCAAATTAGAACTACATTCACTCCAGCAACAGTGGCAACAATCAAGAATATAAGCAACAATAAATGCTGGTGAGAATGTGGGAAAAAGGGTACACTCATATATTGCTGGTAGGACTGCAATTTGGTGCAACCCAAGTAGTATGGAGATTTCTCAGAAAACTTGGAATGAAACTACCATTTAACCCAGTTATCCCACTCCTCAGTATATACCCAAAAGAATTAAAATCAGCATACTACAGTGACACAGTCACATCAATGTTTATAGCAGCTCAATTCACAATAACTAAGATATGGAACCAGACTAGGTACCCTTCAACAGATGAATGGATAAAGAAAATGTGATGTATATATATATATATATATAATGAAATATTACTCAGCTACAAAAAAGAATGACTTTACGACTTTTGCCAGTAATTGAATGGAACTGGAGACTATCATGCTAAGTGAAATAAGGTAATCCCCAAAATCCAAAGATCCAATATCCTCTCTTATAAGTGGATGCTAGCACACAACAGGTGGGGGAGGGGAAGAATAGGAGTTCAGTGAATTAGACAAAGAGAGATGAAGGGGATGGAAGGGGGAATGGGAATAGGAAAGACGGTGGAAAGAATCTGACTTAACTTCCCTATGTACATACATGAACACACCACAGTGAATCTCAACATCATGTACATCCACAAGACTGGGATCCTAATTAGAGTAAAATATATTCCATGTTTATATAAATGTATCAAAATGGTTTCTACTGTCATTCACGTAAAACTAAAAAAATAAATAAATAAAAATAAACCCTATGGTTTTATAGATGATCATTATATTTTTTAAAACTAGCACATGAATTTCATTCAAGCTTGGACCTTTACACAAGTAGACATTTTCAAAATGCTTAATATTAATAATTTCCTTATATATTTCTTTAGTTTCCTTTTTGTAGTTTTTCTTACATCTTACCAAAGTTCCATGGGTTATTTTTTAAAAATCAATAAAAATATCCTATCAAGATTAAAATTATTATAGAGGTTCAAACTTTTTAAATGCTACAAGTTTTAGCTTTTTCTTCTGTGTTGGAAACTGACTGTGTTCTCATTGTTCTTCCCATTTAATGCTGCAAAAATAGCAACAAATAGGCTGAAATGCATTTCCTTCACTTTAATATGGAGGGCAGTTTAGAAGAGCTGCATATTAACACATCAAAGTTGCTTTGAAATGGGTCTTGAAATCTGATTATGGAGGACTTGAAATGCCAACATAGATACAACATAGATAGCCAACAGAGTTGACAACAAGCTATAACCAAGCTCAAAAGAACTCTCGTTTTTTTGTTTTATTTTTGATGTCAGTGATTCACATTTGGAAATGATTGTATGTTCATCTGGTTCACATGAAAGACAATCACTGACATTTTTGTTTATATATAATAAAATGTAGGCTATTACTTCTGACATCAATATTAATTCCTAGTGAGATAATTAAAGAAAGTCTCCTACTAGGATATGTTAAGCATTAATGATTCCAGAACTACTTTCTAAGTAGATCACTCAGATTAGCAATTAGAAAAGCATTCCAACTTATTCATTGTTTTTTTTTTTTGTTTGTTTGTTTGTTTTTTTTGTGGTGCTGGGAATTGAACCCAGGGCCTTGTGCATGCGAGGCAGGCACTCTACCAACTGAGCTATATCCCCAGCCCCCCCAATTCATTCTTAATGAAAATGTTACATGTTGCCTGTGAGATCCATCAGATCATCTCAGAAACTTCCCAACACCATATAGGCCACCAGTATCTTTTAGCTGGGAATTATTGGCATTTACTGAATGAGTAAATGAATGGATGAGTGATAGATAAACTGACTGGCCAAGGACAGAATGACTCACTGACAGACCGAATGATCAGTTCACTAAATGAATCATTCAATTTTGCCAAACATTGCAGATTTTTGTTTCCTCACAGAAAGCACATATATAAAGCAAGACTATAATCCAAACCTGGTAATTGGCAGTCCATGTGCAAAGGTACTCAGGAACACAAAAACATTCTTTTCCAGCAAAAGACATAAAAGATAAAAATATTTAACAATTCCCTTACTCAACTCAGCAAATATTGACTGGCTGCTAGTATAGGAGCACCAGGGTATGGATGCAGATATGAAAATTGTACAGGCCTGCCTACAAGTAGGCTTTCTTGCTACTTATCTAGTCATATCTAACTATATGTGTTCATATACAAAAATAACAAAATATCAAACAAATATGTAAATTCTAAAATACAATTACTTAGATGTGCTACGGAATTTCAGAAAAGTGAAGAAGCTTTCCATCTAAGTCTTCTAGAATGTCTGGGAATTTAAATCAGAGTTCAATGCACAGGAAGAGGAGGATGAAGAGGGGAGGCAGCTGCTCAGGGTTCACATTCAGTCAGTATACCTCAGTTCAGTCACAGGAGTTATTAAAATATTGAGATACTTCCATGCCTACCAGGTAGTAACTGATCTCAACCTGAAACTTGCCCAGGGCCCTCCTCCATCCCATGGGCCCTGGGGCCTCACACAACAAGGCAAATATAATTTTAATATGTAGTTCCCTAACACCCTTCTCCAGCTTATGGTCTGTTGTAGTGTTTTAATGTAATATATATTAGGTGATATATATAATATCTCACATATCAGCCATAAATTAGGCCTTTTAAGAAAAAACATCATGTTGTCCAGATTGCTTATAGCACAGCAGAATACTTGGAAATGGGCCCTGAAATCTGATTATAGAGGACTTGAAATGCCAAGCCAAGGAGTTTGGATTTCACTTAGCAAGAAGTATTATGGTGGTTGGAGGGTGAGAGGGAAGAAAAGAGAGGCAATCCATATACAAAGTACATATATTTTATATAGGATATATGTTTTTCCTATATTTTATAAAAATCAATCTGGGAACAGTGCACAGGATAGAGAGGGAAAAATAGAAATCAAATATGACGGGGGCTATAGTTTTTGAGTGCCTAGTATATATTAGATACTCTGCAATCCTCTCCACAATCTTGTGAGCTATGCACTATTGCATTACCCATTTTATAGACCAGAGACAAGGACAAACTTAAAAAATCTTGCCCAAGATCACCCAGCTAACATATGGCAGAGCAGGAGTTTTTACCCTAGTTGTTCTAGCTTCAGTGTCACTAGGCACAGTGTTTACTGCTTCTCAGTAGACAAAGGGGAAAATAACAAAGACTTGTGTTAGGAATTAGAATCCTTAGAGAAAATGTTTAGCTATCACAATATTGACATCTCTCAATGGATGTGGATAAAGAACAGAGAGAAGATCAAAGATGCCTCCAAATTTTTAAGTCTGAAAGAACCAAAAGTCCATCATCATCATGAACAACAATGAAGAACCTGGGAGCAGGGAGCTAGTTGGGGAATGATAGGTCGTGACCTTTGTGCTCATGAGAATTTCCAATCAGTATACCCGTCCGATCCTGGAGAGTCACTGAGGCTCAGAAGACAGACTCAACTCTTCAAGTATAATTCACAAGAGGTATTCGTAGAAGCCAGGGGAGTACCAGCCATGCAGAGAGCACCACTGACACTCTGAAAACACTTAGATTTAACTGTCTAGAGCAGGAGGAGCAAACAAAACCAGTGAAAATGAATCTCTCTTAAATTTGAATTGGTTGGGATACATAGGATTGATTGTAAAAAGTTAATTATATAATAATAAACATGCCCTGCTGCCTTTAAATTTTAATCTTATTATACATCATTTTAATAAATGGTTTAAACTTATGATATAATAAAAATTGAAAAATAGAGGATAAAATTGTCTCTAGTCATAGTGAAAATTAGGAACAAAAATGTGTATATTGGGAAACATGGGACTGAATATGCTAAAATACTACCAGTAGTTCCATTTGTCATTGCTCTTGTGAACGATGTGTTACTATGTTTTATGTTATATGGCTATATAAATTTATGGTAAAATAAATTTATTGAAACAATTGAACTGGGAAAACATAGTGTTAACATTAATGTAACTAATTTTTCTATAGTACTGATTGTACCTAATGACTAATTTTTACATTCAATCTACAAAAATTTGGATTAAGATTTACGTACTTGCTGTCTATTCTAAACACTCAAGTATATATATATATATATATATATATATATATATATATATATTTTCCATGAGAGAAACCAAGTTTTCATGAATAATCACTGTAATTTTTCCTTTGACTCAACATTTACCACTGCCACATCTACCTGCACCCCCCAATTGGTGAAGCTTTGTATGGGAATGGATCTAGACTGTTCAAGAAGTCAAAGCTTGAATTAGCTATTTCATCAAAAACTGTTGTCCCAGTGTATAAGGAACCCAATTCTCTATAAATGTCAAGGGGGTTTCCACCCAAAGACTTGTGATCTGCTCTATAAAAGTTGGGGATAATGAGCTGTATTAATCAGAATTTGTTCAATTCAGTTTGGAGCCAGTCCATCTCTGTTCCTACTGGGTCCAACCTCAGCTAAAAGTTGAAATATTCAAGAAAATGTCTCCATACCTTTCCACCACACAGTCTCTTTAAGTATCACAAATCTGTTTCTACATTCCACCTGGCCTGTTCTCACTTTCTCTCAATCCTTCAAGCCTAACATTCACTTCTATTTCTGCTCTAATCTCTGTCAAAATCAGAAGAAAGCAATCAGATTAAACTAATTTGATTAAGTTTTGAATGATAGGGAGTCCTTCCAGGCATATTTTCTTTCCATTTCTCCCTGCCTTTTTTCACTTAACTCTTTTATGAATGCATATGTATAACTTTACGTAGATGTATAAGCATGCTCATGAGTTCTCCTCCCCTCACCTGTTCTTTTTTTCTTCCTAAATTTCATTCCTCCCTTTAGATTTCCCATGTACATCTGTAATACCCCCATACATCCATGTCCCTGCCTCTCCAAATACCATGTTATCAAGCTGTGGACTTATTCTCATCTGGGTAGTCTCATACAAATCAGTACTTGGGCATACAGACACACAAAGACTCACACAGTCACACAGACACAGACACAACACATGGACATACAGTCACACAGGGTGTTTTGTCACTGCTGCACAAATATAGGAAAAATATATAACATATTATATATTATATATAATTACTTCTTCCTTTATGCATTCAACAATATCTTTTGGAAAGCCCTACAACTCATCCAGTGTCATCCTCTTTTGTTCGTTTTAATATGACATAATATATGATATGAATATATCGTCCTTTATTCAGTGATTGTCTTCTTAATGCAAATTTGCTTAATTTCCATTTTTTGCCAGAACAATGTTGAAATAGAGATCAATTTACCCTTATGTCTTTATATGTGGTTCTTTTTTTCTATGGGTTAGAATCTTATGAGTATATTATTTGCATATATATATAAATATATATATATATATTTAACTTAATCAATACTGCCAGATTGCTTCCAAATAAAGCTATATTATTTCACATTTTCCCCAGCAATAAATGTAAGTATTCTTTCTCCCAACCTCCTAGATAGCAATAGAAGCCATGGCTCCATTCTTTTTCAGCCAGGCTGAGTGTGAAGTCATATATCACTTATTTTTAGTTTGCCTTTCCCTGACTGCTAATAAACTTTGAACTTCTTTACACATGCAATTTGGTCAAGTGCTATTAAAAATTAAGAAGTTCATTTTCTTCTCCTTTTAGGGATACACTCCTAGGACTTCTTCATTTGTTTTTCTTGACTGTGGTAATAAGAGCATACATGAGATCTAGCCTCTCGACAAATTTTCAAGTGCATAATATAATATGCACTTGTTAACTGTAAGCATAATTTTGAACAGTAGATCTCTACAACAAATCTGTCTTCCATAACTGAAACTTGGACCTGATGAATAGCAACTCTTCCTTTCCTTGCCTCCCCAGTCCTGGGAAACCACGATTCTACTCTCTGCTTCTCTGTGTTTGACTGTTTCAGATATTTTATACAAGTGTAACAATGTAGTGTTTGTCCTTCTGTCACAACCTTATTTCACTTAATATCACGTCCTCAAGGTTTGTCTATTTTTTGCATATGGCAGATTTTCTTCTTTCTATGGTTGAATAATAGTCCATTTTGTGTGTATACCACATTTTTAAAAACCTTATCCATCTGTGTATGGGCAATAAGTTTGTTTCTGTATCTTGGCTATTATGAAAAATGCTAAGATAAGCATGGGAGTGCAAATATCTCTTGGATATTCTGATTTCAACACTTTGGGATAAATACTCAGAACTAGGATTGAGTGATCATATAACAGTATTATAAGAGGTTAAGATTTCTAAACTCCAATAGGCAACAATTAATAATAATAAGCTAATTAAAAACAGGCAATGAGCATTTCTCCAAAAGGGACATACAAATGACCAACAGGTACATGAAAAGATGATTAACATAACTAGTCATGGAGGAAATGCAAATCAAAACCACAATGATATCTCATACATGTTAGTTATCAAAAACTAAAGAAAAATGTATTGGCAAAGATATGGAGAAATTAAAACGCTTGGGCACTGTTGGTGAGACTGCAAAACAATGCAACCCCTATGAAAAACAGTAGGGAAAGTTCCTCTAAAAAGTTAAAAATAGGGCTTGTTAGAAGTGTACTTAATGAATCAGACATTATTACCCTATGTGCACATGTGATTATATGACCTGTGTACTTCTACATCATGTACAACCAGTTGAATGAGAAGTTATACTGCATTTATGCATGATGTGTCAAAATGCATTCTACTGTCATGTTTAACTAATTAGAACAAAGAAAAATATATATTAAAAAGTGCACTTAGGAATCAGTTTAGCTGCCTCACCCATCTGTGCAAAAGGGGTTCCCTCTATATATTCAAAACCAAGGCAATTAAAAAAATATTCAGCTGTGTACTAGTGAGAGTCATTGAGAAACTGAAGTTGGAATTAGAGAGTCTAAGAGTGCTACACACAACGTATTCTATTCAATTGGTTGAAAATTTGTCTTGGTATATTGTAGACTGTGAGAAAGAGTAAACAAAACTAAAACCAACAAAAAAGAGAGAAGTCCACTGGTAGAGTTGACTGAATAGTCAGCACTGCCTTAGAACTTACATATTTCAGAATGTGCTGAAGTGAACACGCCATCTGCTCGTGTGGCAGGACACATCCCACAAGGTAATAAATTATAACTGAAAGAAAGCTATGGTATAATGGCAACATGAAGGCTCATATGAGTTCCCATAAAAGCCACTGGAAAAAAAATGCACTCCAAATCAATAATAAAAAGACGCCAGAACTAAGTGATGTCCACAGATTTATTCACATAATTGGTTTTCCTAGTTGAATTGTACCATCGCATGATTTGGGAGAAATATTTATACGCCACTAAAATCATGTCACTTAATTTTCAATGGTAAAGAAATGTTGGTGAGCAAATGATTTAATTTATAGTCAAAAGTATCTCTTCGTCTCTTGTTCTTTTTCTTTTTTATTCAAGGGTAGGGATGGAGTAAGTATGAAAGCCCAGGAGTATTTTCTGCCAAGAATATACTCGATGAAATTTTAAACCTGAAGTGTTTCTTTAAAAGGTCTGAACAAGATAGGAGGACTTCATCAGGTAGGTCATAAAACTGCTAAACATTGTAAAATCAGAACCATAATGATGCTCCAAATTAGCTTCCCTGAGGAGGGGATTCTGGCCGCAGCCTTTGTTAAGTGCTGTAATGTGTAGTGAGTAAAATGAATTATTCATGTAATACTTGAGCATACTCTGGGAATTTCTGAAGGACTCCAGGAGAAAAACATGATTTGTCTTTCAGGTGATGAGAAGAGGCTGGATCCTGAATTCAAGCCCATCACACAATCCAAAAGCAGCTTGCACTGATTTCATAACTTTAAGAATCTCCCTCCCCCAGTTACAGCCAAGGAAATAAAATTCAATCAAATGAGTACAAGCCTGTGTTGATTATGTGAATACCCTACTGAATTCTCAGAGGTGGGATTCTCATTCTTAATGCCTGATATGCATATGACTTGTCTTTACAGAACACACAACTGCTGCTATTTGTATATGTGAATTAGTTCTCCTGTAACAAGTCTAGAATTACATTTGGAAATTTAATTCAAATTAAGTATTAGTAATAGGAGCAACATTTTTAATGTCATCAAAAAGCATCATCAGTACCCAAAATGTACATTGTCAAAAAGTATCCTCCCTCTTCTTACATACCTTCAGATTCTAATCCCCTCATTAGAATTTCTATCAAATTATTTTCTAAACTGTTACCAATGGAAGGGAGGGAATCCAAATGAAATTCTATGTTCATTTACTTGAGGTTACTTAAAATTTCTTTAAATATTTTTTCCTTAAGAGAGCATACAGATGTCTATTCCCTTTTCTTTGGAAAATTGGTGGTACAAATGGCCTGGTTATACTTTCAGAAGATCTAGGCTTTATTCAAGATACATGACTTGTACTTGAGTGTTATTTTGAAAAAGAACATCAATAAAGAATGAAGAAAATATGAACCCAAGATAAGTCTGATTTCAAAATATTACTCAGGGGGCTAGGGTATAGCTCAGTGGTAGAGTGCTTGCTTATCACTTGTGAAGCACTGGGTTCAATCCTCAGCAAAGCATAAAAAAAATGAATAAAGTAAAGGTATTATGTCCATCCAGAACTAAAATAAATTTTTAAAAAATTACTCAGTAATGTAGTGTTCTTCAAACATTCAATACTCATGTGCTTTGGTGAATAAGAGAATATTAGGAATGTCTCTCTCTCAAAACATGTATTAAGGAGCACAGGCGCTCAGACTGGAGGAGATCCAGACCAAGGATGGTTATATACTACCCTTCATACCCATTGATCCCCAACACCTTCTCTTCCATCCATGTGACTGAACCCTAAGCATCGTTTGGGTGACAGAAGTTAGAGACATCCTCTATGCTATGGCAGAGGGCTAACTAAAGAAAAACAGACAGAGTTCTAGGATGAAGCCTTTTATGTCCTTGCCATCAGTCCAAAAGATGAGCTCCTTGGAGCAGGAATTGGTGGAAAATCAGTCATGGGTTAAGCCAGCTGGTAGAGGCTGACCAAGCCCTACAGTCAATACTTCTAATCTCCCATGCTGACATGTGGGAGATTATTTCACACTCACTCCAGCATGTCCTCTAAGTGAACAGAGCAACCCATGGAGGCAGAATGAGGGAAGAGGAAGGAAAGGGTTCCAAAACGTCTGGGTTTGATGACACTGAACCCTGAGCACTGCCCCAAACTCTGTTCCTACATGCCTCTCTCTGATCTGCAGTTCTTTCTTGATTTGTGCCTACCCAGGTGATGGGAAGACTGAGGACTCCAGTCTTTTGAAAAGATCTAGAAACTAATTAAATAAAGATGGTTCCCAACTTAATGATGGTTTGACTTAAATGTTCTTTTCTCCTTTAAGATGATACAAAAACTATCTGAATTCAGTGGAAACCATACTTTGAATTTTGAAATTTGGTCTCTTTTGAAGTAATGATATGTAGCACAACACTCCCTCCAAGGTAGGGAATGGAAGCAAGCTGTGGATCCCAGTCAGTCATATGATCGTGAGGGTAAACAGCCAATACTCCAGAGTGCACTGTGTTGCTAAGCTATGATATTCAGTAGGTTATGTGTATTAATTGCAGCTCCAACTTGTGATATTTGTAAGTTCCAACTTCTGATAAGTTTATCTGGATGTAACCTTATCATAAGTTAAGAAGCATCTATAAATACCATTCAAACTTCTCAAAGCTTTGCAATCAAGTATAAAC
The DNA here is from genome assembly GCF_902686455.1 of Sciurus vulgaris. NCBI lineage: Eukaryota > Metazoa > Chordata > Mammalia > Rodentia > Sciuridae > Sciurus > Sciurus vulgaris. Next base: position 62,927,504 of record NC_136467.1, read on the forward strand.
TCTCTGAGGGAAAGAAGCACATGTATCCCTGTTCACCCTGTAAAGCCCACGACTAATTCGGCAACAGGCTCAACATAGCTATGAACCACTGTCTCATAAATAGATTAACTAGTGGTTCCAAACTTTAGTCGGTGTAAGAAACAGGTCTTGTAAAACCACTGATTGCTGAGAACTATCCGCATTTGCTGATGCAGTAGGTGTGGGCTGGGGCCTAGAATGTACATTTCTAACAACTCCCTTAGTTATATTGATACTGCTGGCCCAGGAACCATATTTTGAGAACCATTGTGTTAAGCCACATGAAATTACCATATTTCTTGATCCCAAAAGTTGCCAACATTAGCAACTTTATATTATTCAATCCAGTATGTTTATGAATTAATAGTGACAAATGAATAGTTGAATGTAATGTAAGCATTTACATTCTTTCCTGAGCTTGCTTTTATGCAAAACCAGCATTAACACACATGGCAGAGTAGAGAACATGGGTTCTAGAGCCAGACAGACATGTATTTAAATACTCAATTTGACACATTCTAGATGTGATGCCCCACATAAATCACTTACCTTCTTAGTGCTTCTGTTTTCACACCCTCTAAAGTAGGAATGATGAGCTTGTTTTGAATGTGAAATCATACATGTAAAACACCAGTATTGTACCTGGCATATGGTGATACTTGATAAAGGAATTGTTAATTTCACAATTAGTATTATCATCTTGACACAGGGCTATACTCCCAGACATTAGAATAATTCATATTCTTCTGTGTGTTTTCTCTATTAGAAGTAAACCAGAATTGGGGGGAAAAAAATGCTTGAGGATTATTTCTAAAGAGCCATTACTCTTCCCGCTGAGGAAAATGTTTTTGTCACCAAGTGCAGTACCCACAGTGTGTGTGGGGAATCTTACATTCCAGTAAACGGGAGTGAAATGCAACTAAGTGCAAGGAAAAAGTGTTGAAATGGAAGGAGCATAAGACAATGTCAGAAGTCTAAACCAACTTCATATGCCTAGATATTTAGGACATTTAGAGCAAGTTACTTATTCCTTCTCAACCCATTTTAATTTTGAGAAAGAGAACAGCAACTATTTCATAGACTTATAAAGAATAAATGAGTGCTGTGTATACAAATGTATATACAATGCAATGAACTAGAAAACTTATTTAGTTGTGCAATGAGGAAGGACAAGTCTCAACCATATTATTCCAATGACCCTCTAAATCAACCCATACCAGTCATACCTATGTGTTGACTTAGGATCCACAAAATATGGGTCACCATAGCTATAGAGACTTTAAATATCTCAGGATCCCAGCCATTTTTGTATGTTACCAGATACTCCTCCCTTGCCTACTCACATGTCTGCATGAGGTTTTGGTTATTAGATAGAGCTACCAGTTACACAAAAAAGAAAAAGCTACAATAAGAAATGGATGGTCATAGACAGAAAGAAATGGAAGTGGTTCCTGGAAAGATGAAGGGGTAATGGGAATAAAACCTACATCAACATGGAGAACATATCATTTGCTAAAATAAAATAAGAGAAACCAGTAAAACCACCTTGGTGCCTACTCTGAGAAAGGAGAAAAAAGATGAGGCATCACAGCTGTCCATCAGGGAAGAGCGGTGTTAAGATGTACAAGAACTTTCTTTTTTCCTATCTTGGGCATAGCTAGTTAAGATTCGCCTCTTGCTCTTAAAGGCTAGGAAGTCATGTAGCCATGATGATATTAAAAATAGCACATTCAATAAGTTCCAGTAAAATTTTAAATTCGCTTAGCGTGTCAAGGTGACCCTGTTACTGGGGTTCTCAACTAAATGAAGGAAAAATGGAAAATAGCATGGGTTTAGGGGCTCATTTTCTTTTAGATTTCATAAATGTCATTTTGCAGATGCTGTTTAGAATAGTCATTTCTCATTCTACTGATGTTAAGAGCATTTAACTTTTTATTATGAGAATTTAGGGAAAGAGGAATAAACAGAGTAATTAATGAAAGGGATGTTCCAGAGGGAAAGTGCCCTCTTTCCCACCTTCCTTACCTGCCCAACTGTCAGACCTCACAGAACCCCCTGGGACAGATCAAGTGGACAGGTGCCTTCATAACCAACATGAAGAAAGGATTTGGAGAAGCAAAGGAAAATCATTTGCAAAGCTTAGAGTCTCAGACTTCTGTAAAATAACATATTTTCATGGAAATCTGAATCTAAGATTTTTATAAATATTACTGGGAAAACAATCTTCACTCCATTCCTTCATGTGTAATCTAGTACCAGTCCATAAAATGGCTCTGCAGAGATAACTTTATAAAAATGGATCCTTTTATCTGCAGCAACAAAAGAACACAGTATACATCTGTGGAGATTCTCAGATTACTTTAGGATGGATAACAGAGAGACAAACACTTGCTAAAATATTGTCTGTTATTTCCAGACTTGCTATAGAAAAATCCAAGCCAAGCAGCATAGAAAAGTCTTAACACACCATGCAATTCAGCTGCAGCTCATCACTGCCACTATAATTACAGGTACTGCCTGCCTTCCTCCTCTCAGATCTGTGGATAAAAGCCTAGGGCTGAATTTGTTTCTCAGCTGCACAGAAGACGAAACCAGTAGTCAATAAACACATACAACTCTGCATTTGACAGACAAGCTCTTGTGAAATGTAGAACTAACCTACTGTTCAACAATTCCTCCACAACCAATTTTTTAGAATAACTAAAAAAGAAGGATGTTTTTGTTTGTTTACTAAGCACAGGGATTTATTTCATTTAATGCCTACAACAATCAGGTAAGTGAGGTGTTCTTATTCTCATTTCTCAAATAAAAAGTGAGACTCAAAAGTTTGAGTAACTTGTCTAAGGTTCATACCCGGTAGGTGGTAGAACTGGACCTGGAATCCCAATCTTTCTGAACACATTTTCCAGGCCTTTTCTAGGTAAGTCTAATGGTTCCTGACAATAGTAGGCTATGAGTAACTGGTTGAGGATCTTATAATTTGGAAAGATCTCTCAAAAGCTGACATATATTCTGTACCCACATCAAATTATGATTCCATGTGACTGCATCTGTGTGTCTGAAAATCAGAAAATACTAAAACTCATGGGCAACCTTAAAGGTTTAAGGGTTAACATGTAAGAATAAATAGAGGAGGAATGTTTGGAAGGGGATAATGTGGCAACTCATGGAATCTCTAGAATTTCTGTCATATCAAAATGGAACTGATAAAATTTTTGCTGAGGTTATACACACTCTATAGGAAAATAGGAGTGGTAGCCACATAGAAATTCACTTTCTTATACACATTCAAATCACCTTCAGGCATTATCAATGTACTAACATTGAAACCACTTATGTCTTTATGGTTAGGCCAAGGGGGTCACCTTTCCCTGATGCTGGCTCCTCCCAAATACAGAACTCAGGACAATTATCTTGAATTTCCTAGTCCATATATGTCAGCATTAATCTGTCTCAAAGGTTGTAGCTACATATTTTCATGACGTTTTACTAGCACCTTAGGAAGATTTAATGTACACAATTTTTAAAAAAATATAAATTCAAATTAACAGGAGAAATAAATTCACTATTTAAAAGTGCACCTCTTAAAGGAAAAAAAAAAAAACCGGGTAAACTCACCTAGCAAGAAACCCTGAGGAATTACCCATTTCAAAATGTTAATTGTTATGTGGAAGTGGCTTTTGAAGTTCAATTTAATTTCCTGAAAGCTTCAAACAACTCTATTTCCCAACAGAAAATAATTAAGCATCAGGGATGATAATGTGATTAGCAGGTAAGACATCTGGAATTTGCTTAGCAAATCAGAAAGCAAAGAGGAGACTGCTGTTCAAACTGCTGCTATCCCCACCCCACTCTTTTTCTCACCTCATCAGTATCAATACTGAGGAACCATCAGAGGAAACAAGCAGGAAAGGGAAGGGCAGGTCATGCTCAAAAGCCTTAACCCAACACGTCTAGGAATTTATAAGTTGTTCTAGCCTCCTCTGATCATCCCTAGCCTATATAATCTCAGGTATCTATATATCTCCATATAAAGGTTTGCCCTGTTGCCACAGATCACAAGGGTCCTGGTTACTTGATCCCTCACATTCCTAAAAGGATGGCCTAAAAGGCTTCATAAGACTTCCATGGGTTCCCTTGTGAGAACAGCATAAAATCTGGAAGCCTGAACCAATAACAGAAATCAAGTACTTTGTCAGGCAAAATTAATTAAATGATTGATTGATGATTATGCTGACTCTTATTATGTACCTACATGCCAGGCACTTCACTATTTTATGCAGATTCTCTCTTCATTCCAAGAATACCTTTACACAGTTGATAATATCATTACCATTTCAAAAATAAGGAAACTAAAACTTAAAGTCAAGTTCAAATTCAGGTATAAACTCACAGATAGATCAGTTAATATATGATAAATGTCTATGTAATAGAAATTCAGACTCTTAAAAATTGTTATGGGAAAAAGACTTGGTGCCACAAAAATGCTTACAATAAAATATTAAATGATAAAAATTAACAAAACATGGATAATGAGATCAAGGACAGATTTTATGAAAATGCTACTGACGGTGACCTAATGGATGATATTTCTTTTCTTTATAATTCTCTCTATATTTTCCATTTTCTATAATAAATATTATTCATCATTATTTTACTACTTTCATAAACTAAATATTTTTGTTTGGCTTTAATTTTAGAAAGGTAATTAACAGAAACAAAATGACAACTGTTGGCTGAATAATATAATTACTAGAGGTTTTATTTTCACTTGTATGCTTCTTCCTATTTTCTAAATGTGCTACAGAGCATTTACAAACCATCCTCCCCTTGGACACACACGTTTAAAACTGTAAAGAACTCCTTTCTGAAATGTTTAATTGGATGCCTATTGCAGAAACTTCCAGTTGTCCTGCAATGAACATTCTCCTGTCTTCTACAAGAATAGACACTGAGATTTTCAGCTGGGTACAATTCCTAAAAAAGGAACTCAACCCCCAGCCACCTATGCACTGAACGGGAAGTGTCCATTACACTGTTGGGAAGGTGGATGAGATCGCTAAAGCTCCATTTGAAATTATGAGAATGTATATACCCTAAGGATGCCAGAATAGACAGCTGGAAGTGGCAGGAAGCTCAGAAGTCTTCAAATTTACCACACTATCCCTGAACTGCCCAAATCTAGAGTTTAGAAAATTGGACATCTATTGTGTTTTTGTTTTCACTTTGGAAGGAAAAATCTGTTATGTCACTCATTCTGTATCCTAATTAATATTGTATCTACATAATTAGAATAATTTAGATTAGCTTTCTCAAAAAAAAGAACTATTGCATATGATAAATATAAATATGCCACATATGAAATACAGATGAAATGTGTTAATGACATCACTATGATGGGACAAGAGGCTCAGCTGAGATTTCTGTGCCAGGGGCAGTAGAGAGATTGAGCACACAAAGCTCAGTCATTTTAATGTGATGTCAAGAATGGAATTTCTGAGTCAAGTCCTCAGTGAATCACACATCTTAGATGCAAACAAAAGGCTTTGGACATCCACTGCAGAGGCAGCCAGATGCCTCCCTTCATGAGAGAATAATTATTTACAAAATTCTGTGTGCACTTGTCATGTGGTTTTGCAATAATCTTTTATATGACCATTTATACCTGTAGACTATGATAGTCTTGATGCAGAGGCCAGATCATTTTACTTTCAAGTTCTTAGGGCCCTAGTGCCTAGACCAGTGCCTACCACATGAAAAGTATTGTAAATATTTGTTAAATGAACGGTTGAAAGAACAAAAAATAAATTTTAAATAATAATTCCAATTATTGGTTGCTGGTACAAACACAGACATCAGAATATTACAAATATATGAATCCCACAATATGAACTATAAATATTAGAGAATAATAATCTTCAACTATAAACACATATTAAATTATACCAAACTATATGTGAATTTCTTAGATTAAAAATATGTAAGATGATTACTTAATTCTAACAAGGAATTGAAATGAAATATTGAAATGTAATACATGGAGTGGAATACATGGAATGATCTATTAGGGCCTCCTATAGTGGGAGATTGAAAAGTAAAATCCCACAACCATATATCACTTAGACATTATTTATAAAACAACACCTGTTTAAGCTCCCTTTGGGTTATAGGGTTGATTGTGTGAGCATGATTGTTCTAAATGCATAGGTTTAAAAAAAGCAATCTTTCAGTAGTGTGCTGACAGCCCCCAACACAGTGTTTACTGTGAGAAATAATAAAAAATCCAAGTCCCAACAATTACTTACAAAAATTGTTTTGAATAATCTAGTCATGACAATCAACAACCAAGTCAAAAAGCTAATGTATCTACCCATTATAAACAGAGGAAATGTAAATTAAAAAGTCAAAAACTCCTTTGGATTATCAAGTTCTGTGAATCATCCTCAATCTGACTGGGAGTTTTGTTTCTTTTTTTTTTCTTTTAAGTATGGTTACTAAGAGTTTGTTTTTGTTTTGTTTTGTTTTTAATAAACAACTAAGAACCACACAAAAGAACTGTGTAGTTGTTAGAAAATACTTAGAAATAACCTCAATCAAGAAAACAAAAGATATCTACATTAAAAACTATAAAACATTGACAAAAAAGAAAAACTGAAGAAGACATAAATACATAAGAAGATATCCCATGTTCATGGAAAAGTAAAACATCTCAAACTATAGAATCTCCATCTTTGAGGATCAGAAATTTAAATTATTTGAAGTATCTTCTCTTCTAATGTGCAACAAACTTAAAACCTATTGATCTGATCAGAGTCTCCAGTCAATACTTGAATTTATTTGACAATATGCCTATCCATTACTGACCTCTTGGACAAGACAAAACTTGATTTAGATTTTAAAATAGAGTGGATTTTAGAACAGCAAAAGGAAGAGAAATATATCCAGAGAATGAGCTGAGGATAAGTTATTGGAACGTCACTTCTGTTTCCTGAGAGATCAACTGAAATTCTCAGGGAAAGATGACAGAATAAGATTCTGGTCTGTTCTTCACCTAATGAAGACAATAACTCAAAACTACTCTTACACACTCTAACATCAGGAGTGCTGTGACTCAGGATGCTTCCAGGAGTGGGAGAGTCTAGAATTAAGCTTAAAATAGGACAGTATTTTTCAACCAGCATTTAATGCATTCCCCCTGCAGATTAACATAAAAAAATCCTGAGACTCTCTTTTCCATCTCACATTTTCTCAAATTACCTAATTATTCAAATAAATATCCTCAGTAGCTATAAAATTTTTCTAATATACTTCACATTCTAAAATTTTAAAGAAATAAATTTTCAAATATGATTTATATTGTAAGTATAATACATTTTTCAAAGGTTTCCCTGGATTCTCTGATGTGATTGCATTGGTTGAAGTGTGGGGGTCCTCCAGTCTCATTTTTCCCTACCTGCCTCTATGCTGATCCCTGTAACATTGGATTAGATCTTTTGAAAAAGAATCAAAAGTTAGCCTAAAGGCATTTTATGGAAGAATGGTGAGGTTGGAGGTTTAGGGTGGCAATATAGTCTGTTCTCCCTTAAACAGTAAGCCCCAGAAAAACTATATAGGCAGTTCCTTGATGAAGTAGCCAATCTAGCCATCACAAGCAATTGTAGCACATAAGAAAGTTTGTGAAACTTTCATGAGTCAACACAAATGGCCAAAATACAGCCACTGGCATGTCTTTAAATTTTGCTTAACAACTAAAAGTTTATCATGTACAACTGAAGGATGAAGAAAAATGTTTGTGTACATAAACCACAACTATGTATTTGTCAAGTAGAAAAAAAAATTAAACCACAACACTTAGAATGACTTCTTTGCTAATTATTTTTGCTTTTAAGGGTTTTTTTTTCCTACTTATTTCCTGGATATTTGAGAATACCAACAAAAATCTTGTTGTATGAAAAAGAAAAAGGAATGGAATTGCATAGAACTACTTAATCAAAAGAAAATTTGTGCTCAATTTGTTTGTAAAAACTTCATGTATATTCCAAGGAATACTGTTCAGTAACTTAGAAAAACAGTTTGCCTTAAAAGTTTATGTACAGTGTAAGAAACTGAATAAACAGGGCATAGTGGCACAGGCCTGTAATCCCAGTTCTTAAGAGGCTGAAGCAGAAGAATCACAAGTTTCATGCCAGTCTGACAATTTAGCAAGATCCTGTCTCAAAAAATAAAAAAGGCTGAGGATGTAGCTCACTGGTAGAGCATTCCTGGGTTTAATCCCCAGTGCCCATCCTCCCTAAAAAGAAAAGAAACAAAAATTGAACAAAAATTTGTGAGAGATAAAAAATATTATTTTATTCCAAACATACAAAGTAAATAAACAACCACAATTTCAAAGAATTTTCTGCCAATAATCTCAGAGCTCTGGAGATATTCCTATTAATTCTGAAATTATCATTTTTAGTTAAACAGATAGCAAGTAATATTCATTCTTTAGAAAAGGAAGTCAAAGACTAGTGAGATTTAATTAATTTTCCTGATTTATAACCACCATGTGACAAAGTTAAAAGTGAATTCTATGATTGTACTAAATTCAGGATCTGAGGTAATGATCTCATAATTTGAAAAATATTACTAATTATGAATCTATTCAACTGAAATTGTTTTTAATTTTAGTTTAATCTTAAATTCTGATCAAAAAGAATTTATTATATAATATAAAATAAAAATGATATGTATGATTATTAACTATATTTACAAATAAATGTATACTATTTCAGTTAATAGAGAACCCTTGGAACCAGGCATAAAACATTGAGAATTTCTTGGAGGTGATTAATTGTATCCCTCAGAGAAGCAAACATGCTTTTTAAGTATCCTCCAAAGAATTTTCCTTGAAACTAACTCTCATACTATTCCTTATTTAATCATTTGATCTGGACATGTGCTAAGGAGACAGTCCTCTATTTCCTTGCAGAATTTTGCTTATAAAGAATAAGTATCATGCTTGATGTTATATGTCAACTTGATTGGACAATGGGGTACCCAGATATTTGGTCACTCATTTCAGTGTGTCTGTGAGGGGTGCTTCAGAATGAGATTAGTATCTGAATCTTGACTCACAGACTCAAGAAGCATTGTCCTTACTAATATGGGATCTCTTTTTATCTGGAGACCATGATTAAGACAATCTGTAATCTCAGACAGAGAACTTTTTTTTTTTTTTTTTTAATTTGCATTGGTGGAGAGCAAAATCAGGGCCTTGTCTATACCAGGAAAGTGCTATACAACTAAGCCACAACCCCATTTCACAAGAAGTTCTTAAAGGTTTCAATGATCAACAGCATAGCTGGTCCTTTGCTTGCATTTCAGTAATACAGAGAAAGGTGATCCATTTGTTCTTCATAAAATACTAGCACCGAATCACAAAACTCGTTTGACTGCCTGTTACAGACCAAAGATTTTCCTGTGTGTAAACTCCAAACAGGAGTTTAAAGTCTGCAATTTAAATATAAGCTCTACAAAAGTGAGGCCTTATTTATAAGCTGGTCCATTAACTGTCACAAAGCTCAACTTCTCAATCTATACCTAAGTTCCTTTATTTGTGCTGAGCCTTCCACCAATGATGCATTTCTTCCTCCCTTTTCCTGTTACACAGTTTCTTCAGGCCCTAGTCAGAGTCCTATCACTCCTATAAACATTCAATCTCCTTTAAAGAACAATTGTATATATTCTCTATATTGCATAATTGGTACTCAATATGTATATATCTTTTCTCTTTTACTGGAGTACAAATTCCTTGAGATCAGAAGTTGGGTCTTAGAAATATATTTTCAAGATGCATGACACATAGCATGTATTCAATTACTATTTGTTGAATTAATGGATGTGACAAAAGTTTTGGACCCTGGAAAGGAGGACCTAAGCAAGCATGGGAAATGAAATAGGAAGAAAGTTGCAGGTGTAAAAGAGAAAAAGGGACAAGCAATGAGATAATGTTCTATGAAAGTAAAGATGGGGGAGACAAAGTAGACAAATGTCTAAGGCAGCAATCAAAACCTATGGTTCTTCTTAAATCTGTAAAACACAGGAAGTCAGAGGCTACCCTGAAAATAAAAGCATAATCCAGTAAAATGTTTCACTAGATTGGCACTGAGGGTATTTGTGTTTTGGTCTAAAATTGGACACTAAATATTTGTGACTCAGAACTACAAACTTGCACTTGGCAATTCATCTCTAAATTTAGGCTACTTGATTTGATGATCTCTAAAGTCCTCTTTGGATTAGATAATCTAGGATCCTCTACTTTTCATTCATCCTGAGAGTTCCCCTTTCATTTCTTCTCAGGAAAAAGGGAACTGAATGCAGTAAGAGTTATGATATGCACCAAATGCAGTAGCTTCAGTAAGTAAAAAGAAAGAAAGGATCAAAAAGACAACATAACATAGACCAAATATCTGAATACACTGAAATTTCAGAAACAGAATTCTTTAATATCTCCTTTGTTTATTTGATAGCTTTAGCCACACAATATTCCCAATGTGATAGGTCAACAACTTAGAATGAGACTGAGTTGGAGACAGAAATGAAAGCTAGAGGCAACAACTTCCAAATACTTGTTTTAGTCCAATGATGGAAAACTAGCTGGCTGATTTAAAAGGACTTGAAAAGCATTGAAGACCTTTTGATTGAGAGGAAGTATGTCAACTTAAGAATATCATTGACATCATATTTAAAATAATCATATAGTTCAGATATGGACTAATACAAGCAAAAAATAGTAATTTACAAAGTACTAGACACTGAGATGTCTAGCAGTAAATCTAGAAAAGACCACGTATCAAATGTCATTAACTTCTCTCTTTTCTCAGCCTCCCATTCACATCAGTGTTAATCACTCAGCACTCCCTTAGGCACCCAGTTTTCTCTTTGGTATCAGAGCATCTCTGTCACAGAAGAATCGATTGATCTAATAAACTCACCCTAACTCTATAGTCTTGGGACTATGTGCTCTCTCTTCCAGAATATATTTGTTTTAAAACAGGTCATGGGAGACAGCAAATGCTGAACCAAAAAGAAAGACTAATAGAATTAGATGTATCTGTGGGGAAAACATCTGAATGACACAGCCTCCCCAGATGCTTTCGGATCTTCCCACGTAGCCCTGCTGTCTACTGACCCAGCTCTACAAAATTCAGAAGAGAATGTTCAGTTTTTCATTAAGGAAATAAAGGGCTTAAATTAATCTGTAGACAGAAACCTAAGTACCACATGCTATATTTGAATACTGCTGTCTTTGAACAGGAGGCTCAAAGCCCAAATGCAAAACTAAAATGACTAATAAAAATCCTAGAGGAAGATTTTGAGTCGTCTCTAATCTCGCACTCATTACCATGAATAAATTTTATCAGATTAGCTAATGGTCTCTTTGAAAATATAAAAATATAAAGTGCCCCTAAGGGCATGAGGCAAATAAGCTTTACTCATTTATGGATCAATGAGAAAGGAGACAAGCCTTAGAGGGAGAGCCTAAGAGAACCTTCAGAATGTGGGCTACACAGGAAGGTGAAAACAGGTAACCTCAGGATCACATTCATCCTGATAAATGCTTTTGGTTTGTCCAATTTAGATTTTTAAAACAGTTTTCAAAATTATATACAATTAAAATTAGTAAGATTTTCATGTTAAAATTTGAGTTTCAGATCTGTCGGGAAATATCAAAGGAACTGTCAACCCCAAGTAGTCAATTTTACATGACAAAAGACAAATAGAATGAATAATCCAACAAGAGACTAAGGCTTGACTATTGCTTGGAATTGACTGAACCTGGGTGTTTCCAATGTAAAGCAAGGAATGTCCCTTTTTCAGGGGCAAAGGTATTTAAATGTACTAAAGTATTTAATATGATTGCAAAAGTTTCAACAAGAAAAAACATCAGGATTACAAAGACAGTATAAAATAGCTTGATGCTTATTGTTGTATGAAACTGTTAAAAGAGAGCATTCCTTTACTATCTGTGAAGTTTCTCTACTATGAAAAGCTTTGTAAGAAAAAAAATTACCAATATCAAAATTTTCAAAGAAAAGTCAAATGTAGGTTAACTTTTTTAGAAGAAAAGATTTATCATTGACACCCTCAACACACTGTACACACTCAAAGAATTTAAAATGTCGCTTCCTTTTAAAATGGAAGAAATCTTTAATTCCATTTATTAAGTCAGCTCTTAAAAATATTTCCTTATTGAAATGTGGTCCTAAACCTAGGTTCACAGTACATGATGAAGGTCTCAAGAAGGCTTATTTAACCTACATTAAATCTTGATAATGCATTAATGAGTCTTTTAAAGGGATAATTTTAATTCCCCAATCTTCAACCATAAAGACTATATAGTACTAATCTGCCTTGCCCTTTCAATTAAACTTGTTAAGGGCGTTCTATTTAGTCAGCACCCTGAATAGGCCATTAAAATTCTTGTTCAGTAAGAGTTGTGTTCAGTGCTCTGTTGTTTTAAATTCCATTAAATCCAAATGGTCTTTATCACCCCATGACCACTGTGACTTCAATCAGCCAATTTAATTACCTTACAAAATTGTCAGCAGAAGCAGCAAAGAAAAACAGGAAGCCCTATGACGTTATCAGATTGAAACCTTCCTCTTCGGTGTTTAATCTAGACTAGTCAATAATGATGATGTGCACCTACTTCCTTCCATTTCAGCAGCTTTTGACCTTCCCTTTCATGCTAAGATTGAGGGTTTAAGATTCATTTGGCGCACTTCTAATACTTTGATAAGTGGACTACAAATTGAAAGTCCTTAGAAGATAGAGCTTCACTACCCAAATGAAAAACAATCAACATTTACATTTCAATATATCATACCATGCTACTGAGAAGGTCTCAGCATATCCCAAGTACTATGCATGAAATGGACTAATGATTTAGGCATAATACATTTGAAAGAAAGTGAACTACTTTTGACTCTGATGTGTAAAAATGAACACTGAAATTTCTAGGAAATAAATGTAACTGGGCTACAGTAACACAGTAAAGTCTCAAAAACATAAGGAGAAAAGAATGTAATTTCTACCACATTAACCCTAAATTTTTTCCACAAAGAGCAAAACATTTTCTTTGTCAGATATTATGATAACAAAATGCATAAAAGATTATGTCACTATATCATAGACAACACTTTATTTTATGAATAGACTTGAAAAGGCTCTGATGATCAATGAGACATTCTCATTTGATCTTTGATATTTTCCTCCTTTGTGTGAAAGGAATTCACATTAACTTTCCTTTGCTGAGTAAATGTTGAAACAGTGTCATCTGAGAATTCAGGGAATGAACACACTGTAATGATCACTTGCATTAAACCCAAAACCAAAACTTGTCTCAAAAAATGACCCCCAACTGTTCACTGAGAGAGAACCTCACAAAACCAGAAAATGTGTTGAGTTTCCCAGTGCCTGGGTGGAGAAAGAGTGATATTTCCACAGGACGGAAAGATCACTCTTCAAAGTCATTTTCTGAAATCCTCTGTTGGTGGATCACATTAATTATTTGAGACTTTAAGAAAAAGCAACAACTTACGAGAAAACCTAATTTTAAAAAGGGGAGGGTGCCTGCTGTATTGGCCATTCTTGGAAAGATCTCCCTCTCTTGCTTTCCAGAGCTCAACTCTGAGCAGGTGTTAGGTTTTATCTGTTGCAGATAGTAGCCTATATCACTCCCCCATCCCCGCCTCCCAAGAGTCAGTTTTCCTGCTTCCAGATGTAAAGCCACTCCTCCCTCCCGCCCACTTCACCTCCCAAAGGAAGAAAAATCTCTTTCAAAGAACTTGTGGAGAGTGGCAGCTTTCAAGCTCAGTCAATTCATTCAGATTCCTCGATGGTGCAGTACATCTGCTACCAATTATTATATCTGGAAGCACACGGGATGCCCAGAAGAATAGGGGAGTTTCCCTATGAACCCTTTCCGTTGCTTCTCACGTAGTAGGTTTTATCTTGCGGGCCGCCCCTGACCTGGATGGCGGCCTCACGTTCCGCGTGTGCACAGGGCGGTGACGGCACGCTGTGCGGTGGACGCGTGGCCAATGTGTAGTGCCAAAGAGATTCCAGCGCTCTGGGGAGGGAAGACGGCATAACGCAAACCTTTTAAGAAAGCCGCTCTACCGGCTTCCTCAAAAGTTTGGTCGCAACATTAGAAGGTAAGAAAGTGACCTATTATATGCCCAGCTCCTAGGAAAGAACTATCTTGAAAAGCTGCCCAGAAGTTTGAAATAAAGTTTGGGTTGATGGCTTTGCTCCTAGCTTTTTAAATTCCAATTCGTGTCAAGGCTGAATAATAACTTTATCTGGAAGATCAGAAACATAATGTTTTGGGGAGTGATTCCTTAAAGATGATGCTTAAACATCATCTTCCCAGAATAAGAGCTGGGACGCCAGCCCCGCACAGAGCCCGAGCGGGCTTCTGAGCTTTATTCTAGCTTCCCGGGGCGAGGGGTCCGAGCAGACCCGGAAGCGGGAAAAGACCCTCTAAAGTAACAAAAGAAGAAACATTAAAGGCAGAGCTGCGGCTTTGGACCCTGAGGCTGGAATTAAGGGCCACACCCCCTGGACCGAAGGATCTTGCCCTCGCCCTCCACAGCAGCGAACAGGCCCGGACGCAGCTGCGGAGAAACAAAGGTGCCTCATTTACATAGCGCTGGGGCGCGCCGGGGCTCGGGAGAGGCCTGCCTCGGGGAGTTGCAGGCTCTGCGCCCAGAAAAGCCGCGGAGAACATCTGAGTTGACCTGGGGCAGGGGAACTGACTAAGATGCATCTAACCCCTCGAAAACATGCCATTTGGGTGGGCGCCAGAGAGAAGCCAAGTTGCGCAGACTCAGGATCGAAGGCAGGGGAACGGGCCCAATCCGAGGAGCTGCGCCCGCCCTTTCGCCTGCCTGTCATAAGGGGACACTGGGCTAGCCCTCCGGTGCTTTCCTCACTGCACGGGGCTGCCTTAAAGGTTTGGGACAGAGTTCTGGGGTCAGCGCCCAGGATGCGTTTGCCGAACCGCTGCTGAAGAGCAGGCCGGAGTGCGCAGCCTGGATGGAGTCAGGCCTGGGGTGGGAAGGAGGCGTTCCCGGACGGAACTGCAAAGTTTTCTTGGGCACTAGGAAAAGAGTAACCGTAGCAAAGTCTGAGATTTGCTTCACGAGGGCGTGTGTGCCCGCCGTATTGTGGTGTGTGTCGGGCGGGGGAGGGAAAAAAATAAAGGCACAGAGGGAAAGGGGAAAAGGTTAAGAGAGGGGAAGACGCTGCGCCGGCAGAAATGGGCGGGGAAGAGAAACCATGCTGCAAGGGTCAGCACCCTGAATGGGGGCTGCTCCTCGCTCCACAAGCGGTGATAGGAGGAGAAAGGGTCGAGTCACAGTTCTAATAGTGACAGGAAGGCAGGGCAGTACAGAGCTCAAGAGGGTGGATTTCTACAGTCAGCGGGGAAGGGGGTGTTGGCGTAGCCGCCAGGCAGGGCTTCACGGTTGCCATAGTGCCGCGGCGGAAGCGCCTGGCGCTTGGCAGCTTGTAGCCTTCCCGGGGGTGAAGGGTGGAGGGGCTCTCCAGGCTGCTCCCCCTGAGAGGCGGCGGTCTCCACCAGCACCCAGCGGCCTGCCACCGCCCAAGAGCAGCTGCTCTACTACCATCTCCAACCCTTTTCCTTCCAGGGCACGGGGCCAGGGATGAGGCACTGGTTCGACTTTAGAGCCAAAGTTGAAAATAATCATTCTCGAGTGGCTTATACTCGCTTAACCAACCATCCAATCCACTCAGAACATGTTTTCACAGAAGAAAATAAAACTCCCACCGTCGCACCAAAATAGTCCCAACAGGGAAATGTTCCAGTGGTTACAATGCACACAGTCCTTCCCCACAACTCAGGTCAGATATCAGAGAAAATGCAACTCCACGTGGAAGATGTTTGAAGTTAATATAAAAATATAACAAGTTATTTAGAAACCAGATTGTTGGTTTAGGGTATCAAGGTACTAGCGTGTAGGTCTTTTCCTACCACCCTATTTCTTAAGGGTATTCTTAGTAAGAGTTAGTCTAGGAAAATGTATTTTTGTGTGTGTGTCAGCTCTTTTGGAAAGCTGCTATACACTGTGCTACAGTCGCCAAGATTTTTAATATGAAGATATGAAATGATCAGCGAATGTAACAATCTAATGATTCAGCAAATATTGTGCTGCAAGACCAGAGCAGCAATAATTAAATCTTTAGAGTACTGGTGGCAGTTTTTCGATTCCAAGTCTTTCCCCCCACACACCCAGTCCAAAAACACACTAATTCACACTTATTCACAAAAACACATCGGAAGATTCCTCAGAATTCCATATAAGTATTTTTTATACTCAAAATTTTGGGCAAAACTACCATACGGTAGCACTTACCATATTTGAAGCAGAACTGCTGAAAACACACAGAATTTCCAATAATATAAGGACCTGTTTAATCCTTCCAAAGAAATAAGCATTCCTGTGGATGCTTGTTGCTAAGAGCAACATGCTTAAGTACCATCTAAAGACATGAAGAAAGGCAGGAAAACTACTACATCTATAACCTATTGTTTCTTTTGTCATTATCAGTCTTCTTGACTCCATGTGTCTATAGGGGTGGAAGGTGAGGTTCCCTTTTTTAACACGTGTGAAAGGACCTCTACCTTATTTCCACAGAGCCTATGAGAATTTATGTAAAACACACACACACAAACACACACACACACGGAAAATAGAAGATGCTGGTGTTACAGAAGATTCAGGTTATCATCCTTTGCTTTAAATTGTACTGAATAACTTAATGCATCCACTTTTATTTCAAAGACATACACTCAGAATTATATGGTTTGCGGCACTCTTTGGTCTAAATCCACTCAAACTGACAAAAGAGGTGGCTACAGTGGAAGCATTTACCCTGTTGGATTTATCCTCTCTTGCCCCTACCTACTTTAGGGAACTTCATCTGACTAGTTCAGCTCCTTACTAAAACTCCACTGGCCATGGAGAACAGCTGAACCTTCCTACACTTAATTTCCTCCTAGTGAACCTGACTAGGGTTTGCACTGGAGTCCCATGTTGAGATTTTCCTTCAAGCTCCAAAGAAACCTTGATTCTTAGGAAAGCAATAAATTCTCCTAAAATTTAACTATCTTGGGTCTTTTATAATGCCAGAGTGAAATAAAACTGCAGACTTAGATCCTTATACACAATTATCTTACCCCCTCTGCTCCCAGTTACTACCATACATCATCTATTAGTCCAGGACTCAGAAAAGCTGTGAACGGACTCATCAAGTTAAAAAACAAACAAAAAGCTGTCTTATGGCTATTTCACTCCAACTGAACAGAGTTCTTCCCTTAAGTAAAACCTTAAATTTTACAATCCTTTTTAAAGCTTTGCAACCCAATAAGGACACCAAAAGCTGAGAAAGCTTTAGAGTAATAGAAAAGGCTCTCTGACAAAAGAAATCAAATGGGCTCGCGCCTTTCTCTTGCACGTGAGGACTTGGACTGAGCGGAAGTGGACAGACGCAACTCGTCAGAGTTACCAGATACTAATTCATCAGCTCTGTAAGCTAAGAAGCTTGCAGTTCTGGTGCTCGCTTTTGCTCTGACCTCGCAGCCAGAAAGGCTCCGGGAGACAGGCAGACTCGGAGGCTGGCGGAGCCCCTAGCGTCATCACCATCTCTGTGGCTTGCTACTGTGGAGAGGTAAATGCAAGGACCACTACCATACATTGACATTCCCTTCACCTTCCCGCAGCTAAAAATAAAGATATAAGAAAATAAATGAAAGTACGAGGGTTCCTTAAAACCGGGATGCATCAGAGCAGGGAGCAGGTTGGAAAGCGCTGAGCCCACCGCCAGCCTGAGCGAGCCCGCCTGTTTACATCCGGCTGCCTCAGAGCCGGATGCCAGGCTATGGGGATGGGAAATCTTACCAAATCTTAATACATGTGTGGTTCCTTGAGAATATCCAATCCACAGTAAACAGAGCAGGAGTTTAATGGAGCGCCTGAAGACTAGATTACTTAAAATCGGGGAAATAATCTTCATGGTGTTTCTGTGCCTACACGCGCGGCACCCACTTCCCCGATCTAGCGTTAGGCTCCCGGTTCGGGCTGGAATGAGGATGCGTCGAGTGGTAGCCGCAGACACGATCACGGCATGGTCACAGAAAGAGGAAGGAGTCTCCGCTTCCCAAACCCATTAGCAATCGCTGCATGTTCTTCACTCACTGCGCCAAGGAGCAACCTTCCACTGCAAGGGATGGTGGGACATCCATGTTAGTCGGGGAGCATCCGGCAGAAATCCAGCACGCACACCCACAATGTCCGGCCGCGAGAGCCTAAGGATGCAAAAGAAGAGCAAATCAATAGGAAATCCAGCCTTGGACCTGGACGAGATGTTGATAGCTAGACAGTTCCAGCACAAAAGCCTCTTTGCTCGCAAAGGTTTTGCCAGGCCCTATTCTACTGCACTGCTGCACAGCTTCTGACGTGAAGCCAAGATTAAGTGAGAAAAATTGAGATCGCTGCTCGCCTGTTAAGGCTCCCTGCCAGTGAGCTTCCCAATATCTATTATGCAACCGATCTGATAGCCCGCCTTGAGTTACAAGAAAGAAGTCGGGATTTATTTACGTGATGAAAATTGCTTTGATTTTTCAGTTAAGACTCTGCTAAGAGAGTGAGTGGTGTGTGCAAGCAGACTTCTTACAATCAACTGATGAATTTTAATAAATGACTAGCTAAGTCAAAGTCACTTTGCCTAGGAATTGTAAAAGAAAGAAAAAGCTCTAAGACAGAGGAATTTATTGTAAATCTAACTTGTGGACAGGTTGAAAGAGAGTCTTGCTTGTACTTTTTAAAATTTTGACTAGGAATGAATATAGAGTGGAATGCAATTGGAGAAGTAAATGTAGTTTTTAAAAACTTGATGAAGCATTTCTTGATTACTATCCAGAGTAAAGAGAAATTTCTTCAAGTGAACTTTTAGGGGAGAAATATTAACTTAAAATGATAAAATTATATTTCCCCACTCATTTTAGCTCATATAAACTAATTGTTATATATATAAAAGACAATAATGTTTTAACTGGGGAAGCAAACTTCAAAGGAATTTTATGCTCAAATTTCTTCCTATCTTGGTTTTTAGATGTTTTTTTTCTTTTAAGGATGGAATATGGGATCATAGCTTGATCAACATTGAGTGTCAGAGCTTTGTCTCAAAAGATCTTACCATTTGCTAGTTTTATGTTGAGAATACTTAAGAGTGTCCTCTCTGGGCTTTCATAAGTAGCGATTTAGGGGAAATGGTTCATTTTTATCACTGAAATGAGCAATATATAAGTAGTGTATTGAAAATTCCCAATACTAGTATTTTATAAATAAATACTAACATATAGCATGTAAGTAAAACTAACATGTATAGCAACAAATACATCCCTGTTAACATTTTTAACTTATTGAGCAGCACAAAAGGCTAACTATTGAACTTCTACTTTACAATTTAACTCTTTCTTAACCAAATAATAGGGCATAGGTTAAACCTTATGAAAACTTATGATTGTATTTTATTTGAAGATTATCTAATTTTAAAATACTGACATGAGTGCTATTTAAGTCCTGTTATGTTTCTTCCAAATAGCATGAAAATACGATGTATTCATTTTATTATAGTAATTTTTCAATCTGTATTTTCTTAAGACATTATAAAATGCTGATTTGAAAAGAAATCTACATTTTGAAAAGGCATTTAGTGGCATTGATTTTTTTAAGATGGAGACATAGCTGCAATGTCAAAAATAAGTATCATGAATGGCTAGTTCTGCAGTCTAGCAGGCAATTCAATCAAATAAGTCGACTATTTGAGCCCTTTAAAAGGAACACCTAGTGTTAAAAACAAGGGTATCTAGCGACTCCTTCAGTCCATGTTTAAAATATCTCTTGTAAAACGTACAGCCCTACATGTTCTGTCTTGTATTTGTTGCCTCATTTTATTACATTCTGTTTGTTCGTTTTCTTTTTGATTTTAGCAGAGATAATAAGGACTGCTAGGATAAAATAAATATTCTTAGTTTTTCCATCCCCCAATGCAATTACATCTATTACCTGAAAATAGCACATTCTTTTATGGCTAAACAAAAGATGGCAATTTTTGCAGTGTAGTTGGCATTTAGTGGCACCTGAGAAAACAAAGTTCACTGTAACTCCTTGTTCATGTATTCTGTTAACAAATTGGTATTCGTCCTAACAGTTGTAATATATCTTCTTAAAACTTGTATTCCAAACTATGTAGTTTGTGTGGGGTTATTTGTTGAATGTCTAGTTGAAAAGTGAAAGATCAAATTTCCAGATTCATGAAGTTCATAAAGAATAAACAGTTAAAAAAATCTAGTAGAATTTTTTCTTACTACTAATTGGTCCCCAAAGAACCAGTTTTGCACATCTGCTAAATTAGGTTCATTTACATCTATCAAGGAAGTTGAAAAGCTTAATGCAACAGACAGCAACTCCACCTGTCCAACTGAACTTCTGCAAGACTGGAAAACGACCTTTCTTCAGGACCGTGGACAGCGCTACAGGCATGGATTTATTCTGGAGTTGTCATTAAAGTAGTACAATGAATGGGTAATATGCCATTTGAAGTGACAACGTGCATATTTCTATTACACAGAGTCAAGTAATTTGAATTATTGCAGAGTACGTTGCCAAGAGGACAATTTTTTCAACTGTTTTGTGTGTATTTTTCAGTGTGACTAACTGGATTGCTTAACATAACCAGGATGTGCTGTTATCCCTTTCCAGGACACACTACTACAAAAGCCACTTACATTCACTGTGCAATCCCTCCTGAGCACTAAACTATTTTTTTCTTCATATAAAAAAATTGCCTGGAAGACTACAAAGAATTCAGGATACTGAAACATGCTGTCAGTATTCAGTGGCTGAAGACATTTCTAAAATGTATGATTAGTTTTCACTCTCAATTCTCCACCTCCAGATTCCCATCTGTTATGAGGATATTCAGATTAATTCACATTCTTTCTCATTAAACTTCACTCACTCCCCAGAACAAGAACAACAAAACTCACAAAATTTATTTCCCCAATACAAGAAAATGATTTGGTGGTGTAAAAAATGCTATATTATGTGGAAATTATGAAGTTATCACAAGTTTCTTCCTAATAAGGATACTATCATAGTTTTGAGGTTATGAAGAATTTATAGCCACTATACAGTATTCAACTAACCTGATTTAACTCTTTTTTTGAACTATGTCACTTCTGTAATTTGCTCCTTTTGTAAGGAAAAAGAAAAAAAACTGCAATTGGGAGTCATGTTATCATTTATATTTAGTAATAGGTGACATTTAGTTGCCTTATTGTTATTTTAACTACATGGCAACCTTTATTTCTAGAAGCCAAAGCTTCGTAGGTTCCAAGGTCAAAGCAGAGATGAAAAACTGCAAACGCACAGATAATATGCACACACAGAGAAGGGATAAGTCTAAAAGTTAAGCCTTGAAAAATATACCACAAAAGGTTAACATGAAGAAATATCAAGCCCATGATAAAAGAAGAAAATACATATCATGTTCTTGCAAAGCTTGTTACAACAACAACAACAACAACGACCCACTAGCTTCATAGTTCACTATATTTTTGTTGTTGTTGTTTTCGCTGATACTAATGACCTCTTATTCTTGGGCACTATTACTTCAGAAGCAATTTTAGTTTCCTATTCTCCTGGTGAAAATGAATCTTATTCTAGTTAGCTGCCACCTGCTGGGGCATGAACAAATGTGTAATAATCCTTATAGCACAACATTTAAAAAGACCATGCCATACCTTGGTTGGAAATATATATCCCAGAGTAACCTGAATTTCAGAGGTGTTTCCAAGGTTCTTCCATGCCATATCTACTTTTAAATTATTTTTTTCACTTGGATCTCTTACTAAGGATTCCAACTGACTTGTTACTAAAGTCATGCTGTTATGTGACATTTGAGTGACCTCATCTTGTAGTAACACCTAACATTCTTTCATGCAAGTGGCATGCTGTATTGCAGCTTAGCTAAAATAAACAGCCTGCTCACCCATGGCATTAAAGAGGCCAGAGAATAAAGTCAAAGCTGAGATCAGTCGAAATCACACTGTTGCATACTTGTAAGTCACTCTTCCTAACTATGAATGCTATGCTAGCCCTTGTGACTCTGAATATATTATCAGCTCTTCTGTTAACGTTCTACTGCATTGATGATTAATGACATTTAGAATTTTAATTAATTTTAGATACTTAAAATAAATGTGTCTTAATTAAGATATTAAAGTGGAATAGATTTATGTATCCTGGAACCTTTTTTAAAAAATCAGCTTTGCAATCTTCAGTGGGTTTAAATAACAGAAACAAACAGGTTATGACTTGTAGACATCACTCATTTCTCTATCACCTTCCTTCTGTGCTTTTTTGTTTGTTTAGCACATAAGTTACTAAGGCCACTGGCAGGAAGTTGATAAGCTGCCTTGGTTGTTCCAGAAATATATTCTACAAAAAGTTACAAACTAATGAACTAAGACAAGTGGAGATCAAAATATGAGTGCCTATTTTCTAGCGATTAAACTACAAAGATTCAAATGAATCAATCATCTGTTGTGAAATGGAAATAATCATTAATACATAAGGAAATTTCTGATGAGAAAGAGGGTATGAAGATGAAGAAATGATAAAAGATAATCGGTGCATTATGGAAAAGATGTAGTCAGTTAGATACATATTCTTTATTCCCTAAATCGGAAATTATTATCTAAGAAGCCTCAGAACAGTCCTGTTGTTTGGTTTACACACACACACAGAAATGCACACAGAGATACACACACACACACTCACACGCACGCACACCTATCTCCTCAAAGGTAAAATATTAGGAAATGCGGTTCTTTAAAAAAGTTCTTGACGTTGATGATCCACCCCAGTGACACTACCCACTCCTTACCCTAGTGGGACGCCCTCGTAGTTTTTTTGTTTTTTGTTTTTTGTCCCCCCCCCCCCCAGAAGCTCTTAATACTGGCGTCAGTTAAAATAATGTCTGTACTTCCTCAGCTCAGAACTAAGGAGCAGGGTTAATGGAAGGATACATGGACGGAAGGAGAGACGGAGAGTCGTCAGACCTGCAGGCGAATACACAGCTTCATGCCATCTGTCTCACTCTCTTCGCCTCGCGTGAGTCCCGGTAGCTGAGGCCACTTCCTGACACATCAACTTATTAAATTATTTTAGGTGAAGAATATGAGCGCCTGCAGCCAAAAGAGCCACTTGCATCCTTGACAGGAATTGGCTGAGGCGAGTGGAACGAAGCCGCTCATAGCGAATAGGTCCAGCAGGTGCCTCCAGAGCGCCGGACTCCGTCGCGCTGCCGTTTGCCTTCTTCCATCTCTTCAGGAGGAAAATGCTCTTCGCCCACCCACTGTCCCTCCCGTCCTCAAGGGAAAAAAACACCTCGGGAAGGAGCCCCAAGCAGAGCCCACCACCAGGGAATCCTTACCTTGAGCAAGGGTGAGGTGGGCGGGGAGGGAGGTGGGGTGGTCCTCCGGGAGGAGCTGCCGGAGGAGGTCGGGCGGGAAGTCCCCAGCTCCTAGACCTAGCAACGCAGCCGCCGGCGCCGAGCGCGAGTGACGGCGGTGGTGAAGACGGTGACCGTGGAGCCGCTATAGCAGCGGCAGAGACAGACACGCCTCCTGGCGGGGGTTCCTCGCCTCTTGCTTTAAAGGCGCCGCGCTCCTTTCCCGTGACGGGTGCACGCTCCAGGGCCCCCCGGACCACTCGGGCGCCGCGCCGGCCCCCGTACTACAAGAACCAGAGTTACAGAATTCCGGACTCTGCTAGGTCGTTCTGAACCCCCGGCCAGGACTTCGCCCTCTCCCCGCCTCGTGGAATAAGGAGACTGGGACCGAAATGCTCGGTCGGATAGTAAGTAATGCAAAAAGCCTGAGGAATTTCTTGGCCCTGAGTGGCGAAAACACACATAAGGAGCCCTAGCACGTTTGGTTCTGGGTCGTGGCTTTTATACCTCTCCGAAACCATAGCAACGAAACTTCTCTGCCAGGGTATGGGGAGCAGCTGGTAGTCTCCAAAGTAGCCCTCTTACTTCAACCACTGCATTTCCCTTTGAGGTTTGTGGGGTAAATCTTGATCTGCGTTCTCTCCCAGTCCCACTCCTGGTGCACAAAACAAATACGCCCCTGTGTGCTTCTAGTGCTTGGATACACACCCGGAATCAAAATACCCGGCTCCTACCTGCTACTGAGAACAAATACCAAAAGGCGGGGGTGGGAGTGCTTTCCCAGTATCAGGAGGTTGTTGGGCCGCTCTGTAATGTCTGGCTCGTAAATGCCAGATGTTCTCTTGAGACATTCTAAGTCCCTGAACTCTCAACCCAAGCACATTGTGGGGGAGGGAACAAAGTTGGATTTGAGACCTTGTAGGCGCTCAGCCTGAGGTCACAGACTCAAAGGTAGGGGAAAGGAACCTGAGAAGCTGCCCGGATTTGGCAGCCGCATATCTGTGTTCTCCCATGAACATTTTTTAAAGACCAGAGATGGGAAGGGATGCCTGCATCCAAGTCTTCCCGCAGATCTGCTCGCAAAGAGGGACCCGCGGCGGTGAGCACACCAGCCGACCCCGCCTGCCGGCAACACACACACCCAGCTTCTCAGTGAAAGCGATTAGCTTCTGCAAATAATCCTGGATTTCTGCTCCTTTGGGTCAGAAAGTCAACATGTATTCAATACTGTTGCTATTTTATCCTCAGACCTACAATATTAACTAAAGCAGAGACTTAGCAGTTTCCCCCAGAGTAAATTGGAGAGCTGCAATTCGTAAGAAGGTCTAAGTGAGGCTGAGCAGGAACAGACCCAGCACGCTGGGCCCAAGAGATAATTTTCATACCGACTGTACAAGGAAGGAGCTAGGTGGGATTCCTAGGCTCTGTGGAGTCCCCAGAAGTCCTAATTCCCGGAGGCCCTCCATTCTCTAATTCGGAGAACCATGAAGTAGAGAGGCTTTGACTCTTGGGAGCAGTTTTCTTGACTGGAGATGTGCTTTTTCATTTTGCTACTGCCTTTTTATGATCAGCCCTCACTGAGTTAAGCTCTCACCCCACTTTGGTGTATGGGTTCCACCCTTCACACCCTGGGGATAGCGTCTGAAAGCCTATCTCAGAAACACACAGAAGTTCAGTCCTACCAAAACTACCAGTCTCTAACCGGGCTCTGTACACCACCCTCACATGCCTCCTGCGCCTGCTGGGGTGGGGAAACTCAGGGCTTGAGTTAAGGAGAGATGAGTTAGTAGCAATGGAGTCCAGTTAGTCATTTGAAGATCCCGGGGGTGGCTGGGAGGCTCCCGTAATTAAGTCAACAGCAGCCTTGTTGTATGGAGTAAATAAATAGTCAATGAGTCCATTGTGTATCCTGGAGCGGGCAGCACAGACGCGTGACCGCCTCCAGGCGCCTGGGCTCCAGCTGCTGTGACCTGCAGCCTAATGGACCCTCGAATCAGCTCGAGTTTGGGCCAGGCTGGTGAAAATTGCCCCATTCAGTCCCATTCCCTCACTGGAGTAATGAAGACAACTTGTCTACTAGCCAAAGACACTCTCCTTGTCATTGAAACAACCCCCAGGCCCTTCAGGGAGGGAGGAGCAAAACACCTGACATAGTAGTGGAAATCCCTGATGAAGGTATCCAGCTGTTTTGTGGTGATTCTGATAGTGTAAAACAAGAAATGTGTGTAATTTTAAGTGCTTAGCATAGGGTCTGGCATACAGTAGATGTTGAATGAAAGAATGGTGGAATTACTGGCTTCAGCCATCCACCTTCTGCACTGTTGTGCCCAGGCCCACCTTGGATACACTGTTTTATTCAGGGAGGGAGAGGCTTAGGGAACAACTTCCTTTTTGTGCTGCTAGTGATTGATCTTAGACTCTAGTTATGGATTTCTTTTCCAAACAAACAGAATACACAAAAACCATACAACAGGCTTAATTAAGCAAGGGCCAAAGGAACAAGGGAAGAGTGGAACATCAAAATTATGCATATTGTGACAGATTCAGTTCCTCAAATAGCAAAATATTATCTAGATTCTAATAGAAAAAAGTGTTTGACTATATCCATTTAACTCTTCAAAAATTTTCCAGTGCTATAAAGATATCTTTTTCATAATTTATTCCAGAATTTGTTAATTGAAGGAAATATAACCCAAGTCCCTTCTGAGGCAGCCCTGGAAAAGTTTCCTCTCTATTCTCAGTCATCCTAAAATAATCTATATTTGAGAAAGTTGGTAGTTCTCAGCTAGTCCTACAGAAATTGCCTCCCGGTCTTCCTTTTCTTACTTCTCAAAGTCCTCTTGGAACATTATCAGCTCTGGGATCTTGATTCCTGACCCCAATAGGGACATATCTGAACTCTGAAGCTCACTGCTGGAGTTTATTTGTTTGGCCTGGTTTGTTTGAATTGAATTGAAGGGTGTTATTTTGGATCACCTCCTTCCATGACTTCATTTTACAGGTGATAAAAACCAAAATGAGAAAAAAGGAGTGACTTTTTTTTTTTCCCCCTCAGAATGTGCTGAACTAAGACTGCCTTGTAGCTGCATTAGGGTGTCTTCTGTCATTCCCTTGTAAAATTTAAACTCATCTGAAGTTGGAAACTTCAAGGACACTTCAGTTTCTCAGACCTTTCATCTGGGGAAAAATGTACATGTGTGCACATGACCTTGAAATTTTGCCTACAATAAATAATAGAAGATGCACAGATCTTCTGAAGCCTATAGGCTGCTGAGGACCCCTTCAAACCCAGACTAAAAACCATTGATCTAGTCCAACAATACCATTTATTGATGAGAAAATGTAGACCTAAAAAGAGTTAGAGTCAAAGAATGGCTCAAGCACTGCAGATCAGATGTCGTGATTACCACCTGTTTCCATTCCTTCAGATCTTTTAAAAAGTAATTAGACATGAATTACACTGATGTGTTAATAACACATAAGGGCCTACTGGGGATTTACTCTCAGATTAATTAATATCTGTTTCTGAAGGACGGCTTCTGTTATTCATTTCTGAAGTCTCCTGGCATATTTATTGAGTAATGCTATCTGTCCTATACTGTTCCAGGGTAGTAGGATGGCAGTGAACAAATTAAAACCCTTGCCCTTATTGAGCTTTCGGTTGAGTGGCAGAAAGACTATAAATAAATACCCAAGTAAACATATAAGATGTGAGATAGCAGGGAGTATTATGGAGAAAAATAAAGCAGAGTAGCCATAATAGGACATAAGAGGGAAGCTGATCACGGGAAAGGTGCTATTTTGCTGCCAGTGGTCAGGAAAGGTCTCCCTGATTAGTTGACATTTGAAGGAAATAAAGGAAAAGAACATGTGTGTATCTGGAGAAAGAAGTTTCCAGGTAGAAAAAATTGAGTTTGAAACAAGTATAAAACCTCTGAAGAAGAACAAAGAGGTCAATTCCCAGAGATGACAGTGCAAACTAGTAGAAAATCCAGTCAGAGAGGAACAGAAAGTCATGCCCTGAAGAGTTTTGGATTTTCTCTGAAGGCAACACAGAAGCCATGAAGGGATCATGAGGAGAGGAGAGGTACAGTCTGACACAGGTAAATAGGCACTCCAGCTATTCTATTAAGATGGACCAGGCTTAACAAAGGTTAGGGTCAAATCAAGGCCACCAGCTGAGAGGCTCCTGAAATAATCTAGACAAGGACAGACTGTAGAGGGTAGTGGCATGGAAATGATGAAAAGTGGTCAGATTCTAGATATATTTTTAAGTAAAACTGCATAATTTGCTGATGAATCAGAAGAAGAAAGAGTCCAAACTTTTTATTCTGACTAAGGAATCTAGTTATTTTTTGAGGTAAGAATGATTACAGAAGAGGTTTGGAAGATATCAGATGAATAATGAGTGAAGATTTGGAAATATTAAGAATATTAAGTTCGTGACATACATTGGACATCTAGGTAAAAATTCTGAACAGATAGTTGTATACCATAAGCCAGGGGTTCAGAGAAGAGTTATTCATTTGCCATTCATCAGCTCATAGAGATATGAGGCAAATGAGATAATCACAGAGACTACGTACATGGGATACTGAAAAGTTCTTAAGACTGAGCACTGAAATATTCCAAAGTGTATGCATTGAAGATATGAGAAGAAAATAACAAAGGAGATAAAGAAGTAGCAGCCACTGAGATAGAGGAACAACCAAGAGTTTCTCAGAAGCCAAGAAGACAAATGACTAATTGTTCAGCTGAGCTGAATGCTGCTGATAGTCAGCACCACAAACTGGCCATTTGATATAGTGACACAGAAAGGTTACCCTGCAACAGGAGAAGCATCAGTCAACCCAAGTAAGAAGAGGAGAGGCAGAGGACACAGCACAAATGTCAATTGGTTTCTAAGTGTGGTACTGAGAGTCTACTTTTCTTACTTGAACTCCAGAACTTTGCCCCATATTCACCTTCCATACCACTTTTCAGCCCCCAGGATTTACTCCCATACAGACACTGCTTTGCTTGGTTCCCCCCAATGGTTTTAGTACTGAACTTCTTAGGAAGGGAAGGGATAAGAAAGGAGAAATAGGAACAGGAAGAGAATATGAGATCTTCTTGTTCTTCTTTGTTTTCCTCATAAAATAAGAGTTAAAACAAGTCAAGAATCTTGAGAGAGGCAAAGTTCTTAGATGTTTAAGGAAAATAGAGAAAGTGTGACATTTTTATATCACACTAAGTGCATGGAAGTGTGAAAGGATAACGAAATGTAGTTAGATTCATCACCAACACTTAGGGCCACTCTACAGTTTTATGAATTGTAAATCTTTGCATATTCAAATGACTCCCACTCACCCTTCCTTCAGTGTAAATTTTAGGCTCTTCAGATTTTAATCATTTACACTGTCTTCCTTCATCCATCCTATGCTGCCCTTATCTGCACCAATTCATAAACCTTCAAATTCTATTTCACCTGGTAGCTAATCAATTTTTTTTAGCAATTATTTACTAAATTACCATGTTGGGAAATGAAGACAAGACAATGAAGAAAAAAAATGTAGGCAGTACACCTTGTAAAATATTTCTAAAAACACATGATAACTTTTGGAAGTCAGATTTTGATATTCCTGCCTCTGCTTTTGTAGAAAGCACTGAAAGAAAAGCAGGAGTGTATCAGCAGATAATGCAGAGGTGGCACCATCAGAGGTGTGTTGTATTTGAAAATATTTTGTGCTGGACTCCCTATTCTACCAACATAGAAGAAGAGAAGCAATGAAGATCATTAGGAGTGTGAACAAGTGGAAAGAGAATTGCATTCTGGGTAGAGGAGGAAAGCATACAGGGCAGAAGTACACATTTCCTCAAAGCACAGAGTGTACTTTGCCAGATCCCAAAGAAAATGCCAAATGCATATCAAGAGCATTCTTCACTCATTTTTGCTCTGCACTCTTTTTTAATGCAAAGACTCAAGGAGAAGAAGGGAGCTATGATTTATCTAAAATCTACTCTATTTTAGGCATATTTTGCATAAAATATAGCATTTGATTATCTAAACAGGTCTATCAACTGCAAAATTATCATCTTAAAGACAAGCAAAGTTTGTAAACTATTGCAGAATACTGAATCAGATTTTACATGTTTTATTTGCATATGTTTAAGGTATGTGACATATTTTGATGTACATAAAATATATAATTAATATAGTCAAGTTAATAAACATATCCATCTCCTTACCTTTTTTTTTTCTGTAATGTGAACACTTAAGATCTACTTTCTTAGCAAAGCCTGATTGTATGAGTTCACCAATAAAGAAGTTGTTTCAGTACAGAATTAAGACTGTTCCCTTTATGGACCATGCCTGGAGAGGTCAAGTTTTCTTTCTGTGGAACTGACCACAGTGTAAATATATATTCCTCCTCTGATTTAATGAAGTAATTCTAATTAGAAAAGTTTTCAACTCTCTTTTTGCAGGTTAGCTCAGCTTTAAGGACTGATATGCATTAAGGATATGAACACTCTGCTGATATTTCATACTCCCTTCTACAGAAGAATCATAAGGATACTGACTAAGAGTTGCCATGGCCTGGTGTGGATGTGCACTGTTGGATAGCACACAACAGAGGTAATAGAATTCAGTTACGGTTTTTAATTCTGTAAATTAATGGATGAGGCAATAAGTTTAAAATGAAAGGGAAATAAACAGAGAGGAGGCTAGAATAAAAATGTAGACCCATATTCTGCATGATAATGGAAAGTATGAGAATCAGAAAATAAACTTTTATTTTGCAATCTGTTGTCCCAACAAACTTTTAATAGATAACTGTCTCAATCTGCTCGCAGATCAGAATCCCTTTGTAAACACATGTTAAATTTGAGTACAAAGAGATGGACAGTAGCAATGCATCACTTAACTGCATCAATATTTTATGTAGTTGATCATGTAGAAATCAAAAGCAGATTTAGCCTTTTCTGTGGACTGTAGGGACTAAGGGTTTGTTGACCACATTTCCACTTCATAAACAGAGCCATCCAACCAAAACTTGTTTACAAACTGAAAATGTGGTTAAACACATTGTCCTTGATGCTCTTCTAGGCTGACAAATTGACAGCTTTAGAGTTATTTCTACAAAATTAAATACATTTAAATTAGGAAAATAGAAAGAAGAATTTGTGATATGGAAACAAATAATATTTGATAAATAGAAATCATTGGGGTGGATAAATCAGAAAATATATGCTAAATGGCTATATTATGTTTTAATATTTACTCACCTAAGACAAGATATAAGGTTCATATTTGTATGTACTTCACTTTATTTTAAAATAAACAACCACACAAAAAAAGGAATTTCCCAAGGTCCAACTATCAGAAGCCAGAATTATAAAATTGGTCTCAACTATAAAGGGATAGAATCCATTATTTATAAGTCATTTTTGCTTATTTCTCATTCTATATAGCAATCCCGAAAGAATGCCAAGAGACATGATGAGGATAATTCCTCCTTTTATGAATTAGGAGAAAAAAGTTCAGATCAATTTTATGATATAGCAAAAGCAACACTGGACTAAGAGTTTTTGCTAACTAAACCTCTGTTTAAAAATGAAGTCTTTGCTACTTTTCACACTTGTAAAATATGAAGCAGGAATTTATTTTGATCACTACAGGTCCTAGCAATTAAAAAAACAAAAAAATGATGGTTGTAGTATCAAACTACAACCACTGCAGGAATGAAGAAAAGACTCTGGACACTGGACTTCAACTACTGTCTTGATGAAGCATCCCACATCAAGAGCTAAGCTACAAATGACATATAGTTTTTTTGCTTTGATACTTCATCTAAAGTCGTTGGAAATATTTAAACCTTAAAATATAACTTAAAAATAAGTCTTTCTGACAAAAAACAATACTTTTTGTGTACCTAGGAAAAACTACTACAAATACTAATTCTTTAATTTTATGTCTAAAGTTAACATATATGGGAAGCAGTAGCACAATACTTTTTATAAATGTGACAGTGATTGAATACAGTCATCCACTTGCTCTTTGAACCCTAGCAGCTGAAAATTTCTGGAAAAAATTGGACAATTGGGCCTAGATGGGTTGAATAGTGTCTCCCCCAAATTTATGTCTACTTGACACATGTGGAATATGGATGATAACTTATTTGGAAAGTGAATCTTTGACGATGGAATCAAAGTGAGAAGTTATGTGAGTCAACTTTTCACTACAGTTACAAAATGCCTGACATAGACAACTTTTAAAGGTAAGATTTGTTTCCCTCCTTTTAAAGCTCAGTTTCAGAGGTTTTAGTCCATGTTTTTTGCCTAAGGCAAGGCAGAACATCATGGTAGAAGGGTATGGTAGAGAAAACCTGCTGAATTCATGACAGCCAGAAGAAAGAGAGAAAGAGGAAATGGGTAAGGACAAGAAACACCCTTCCAGGGTACGCTCCCAGTTACCTACTTCCTCCAAACAGGCCCCACCTCCATCAAATGAATTAATCTTTCCGATGATGTTAGAGACCTCATGATCCAATCATTTCCTAAAAGCCTCACCTTTGAACACTGCTGCATTGGGAACTATGCCTTCAACACACGAGTCTTTGGAAGATACTTCATGCCCAAACCACAACAGATGGGGTCATTCTGGATTGAGTCCTAAACCCCGTATCACTTGTGACTTTATAATAGGAGGAAAATTTAGACACAGTCACACACAGAGGGAAGACAACCATGGGAAGGTGGAGGGAGAGATAGGATCAATGCATTTGTAAACCAAATAACATCAAAGATTATCAGAAACCACCAGAAGCTAGGGAAAGATATGGGACAGTTTCTCTAATAAAGCTCCCATAAGGAGCTTTGATATTTGACCTCTGGCTTCCAGAACATGGGAGAATAAATATCTTTGAAGCTGCTCACATGGTGATATTTTGCTGCAGCTGCCCAAGAAAACTAATACGAGGACCCTGACCAAAATCAACATAAATAACTATACATTGCAATTAAACCCTCAACACTGTCCTGCAAGTTTGCTCTCTCTCTCTTAAGAAACAACTATTTCACATCTCTTTTCTTCTCCTTCAAATTCTCATTTCAGTTTATAATGTGCTTCATTTCTACTTGAGATAAAAGAATCAGATAGGAATTATTTACTCTATCAACAAGTTCTTTGCACTGTTGTCACCTGTTTTCATATCATGACACATACTTGATCCTCCAAAAGATAGCACGATCCAACTTTCTCTTTTAAAATGCATCCAATTACTTGTGTCTTGGATTCTGAACTCTTTTACATCTTCATTTAGCTCATTTCTTCAAGAAAGAAAAAGGAAATAATTTTCCATTCTGTGTCTTCTCCCAGCTACAGCCCCATTTCTTTGCTAATCTTAATAGCAAAAGGTTTTTTAGTCATCTAATCTTGTTTCTATTTTGTACCTCACCTTCTTGAAAAAAATGTAACTTGGACATTCAGCCCTTTACTTCACTGAAACTGTTCTTGCCCAGGAAACCTGCCTCCTTCATATTGCCCAGTCCTATGTTCCTGTTGCTTTCCTCATCGTCTAGACTTCTCTCCATGTTTGTCCTACAGGCCTTGGTCCAAGCCACCACCATCTATCTCCTATGCTACTCTGCCATAACATTAAGTTGTATCTTCACTTCTTCTCTTGCCCCTTTGATCCATTCTCCATCTTTTAAAAAATGATCTTAACATCAGTACCTCCCCCTTCTTAAAACCTTCTGGGATTCCATTTGATGAATTTTTGTAATACTCAACTCCTTCCCATGATTCTGCAAAGTCTACTCATTCTGTTTTTTCTTTTTCTTTTCTTTTTCTTTTTCTTTTTTTTTTAAGGGGGATATTAGGGACACTTAACCACTGAGCCACATCCCCACCCTTTTTATTTTTTATTCTGAGACAGGTTCTTGCTAAGTTGTTTAGGGCCTCACTAAGTTGCTGAGGCTGACTTTGAACTTGCAGTCCTTTTATCAACCTCACAAGCTGCTGGGATTATAGGCCTGCACTAGCATGGCCACACCTGGCACCTACTCATCTTTCCAACTTCTTTCACTTCCAAGTTCACCCTCTCTCACGGTAGTCCATGTATACCGGCTTTTATCCCTTTCCCCTGAACACTCTGACCTTCTAGGCTGGTATCCTTTATACTCATTTGTTCCTCTGTCATATTTCCTTTTCCCTCCGCCTGGAGTTTTCTTGCCCTAGGTTTTCATGTAGTTGAGTTGTTTTCATCTCGTAGGTCTCAGTTCAGTTATTGCCTTCTCCAGGATGGCTTCCCTAGTCATCCAACCCCATCTCTAACACTCCATCATGTTACTCTGTTTCTTATTCTTCTTGGCACTTGGCACTCTCTGTTCTACTGGAATATAGCCCTCTTCTTAAGGGGCCATAATTTCATTATTCATCCCTCTATCCCCACAGCCTGTCACAGAACAGGTAGACAACAAAGTCAACATGAAGACTTATTATCCCTTAAGTGTTAAGCAAAATGTAACCAATTTAATAGCAAAATTATAATTTATAACATGTAAAATACCACATTGTTATGTTTAGCATATATTTTTGTGTCATTTATAATTTGTATCTAAGTATAATAAAATTATTTTTCAACCTATAAACTTCAAATCTCTTTTGTCATATTTTATTTCAAAAATACAATTTCATAATTAGATAAAAGGAAAAGAGTGATCACTGCTGATGACCAATTTTTGAAAACAAGCTTCTGTTTTACTGGATTTTAGACTTCAATTACAGAAGATAACCATTCTGTTTGTGCTCAGAAGGGTCAGGACATTTAGTGTATATACCAGTAGTTCATTGACCCTTTAACTGGCACTAAAGCAAAATGATTGAGACATCACTTATATGTCAATTAATTCTCTTTTTTCCTCAAGTTTACTCATTTGTAACTGTTTAAGTCTGGCAGGTGATCCATATTCAACTTGTCCTGTAAAATCTGATAGAAGGGGAAAACAGATAACTCATTATTATTTTTTTTTTTTTTTTCTGGATCTTTTTACCCCTCTGAGGATGGGAAAAAGAATAGATTTTTATTGAATCAAGTTACATAAAGATACTTTCTGAAGTACTTTGCACATTTTATCTTACTCAACCCTTCTGCAATAATCCTTCAAAAAAGATATAAAGACTGCCTCAGAGGGGTCTTCAGATCTCAGTCTGCTTCGTCATTTTAGAGCCTAGCTCTGCTTACTTCCAAAGTTCATGTTTTCCACTCTGCTTTCCAGGATTGACTCTGATAACAAAGGAAAACTATTTTAAAAATTAAATCTAAGTTAGATAGGAGGAACTCCTATGACTGAGCATATATTTTGATAATATTCTTGGCTTCATAGAAATACCTCAAGGAATCTTCAAAATAGTGTTCCCTTATTTTCTATAAATGTGGTTTTATTCCAAAAGAACTGCAAAATAGAAAGTAAACTAATTTTCAGGGCTTTATCTCAGTATATTGCTGAAATGTCATGTATACATGTCAGTTTTCTTATACTCTTTCAGACAAACAACAAAAACCAGTTGCTGATTTTTTTTCCTGGTTAAAATACTTTTTAAACAGGAAAGAATTCCAACTTCCAACTCCATGTGAACTCTTCAGGTTCAAAACTGATTTTAACTTTGACAGTTTCTATTGCCTGCAATATAAAGGTAAGCAAAATATAAGATTAGACCCTCAAGTTTGGGGCAGGAATATGTAATTGATAGAATCAAAAAGATGCCTGTTCCAGCTCCCCTCTGCAAAACTAAGACTACCAACCTCAGGTAAAGTTATTTTTGAAGACTGTATAATATTGAGTAAAAAATTACAACTCTGATGAAAGACTTCTTGAATATAATATAATACAATATATCTTGCATGCTCCCTAATGCAGAATTGGAGCACATGATTTGAATATAGAACAAAATAGTTTTAAATTTATTTAAAAGATCATGCTCAGAGAAGAATGCATAACATTTCCAATAAAAATTAAGAATATTTAATACTATGGGTGCTCTTACAAATGTATAATTATTTCTGTATCTGTTCCTTAACCTCCTCTATTTCCTTTAACAGTACACAGACATACAGAGATTTTTCTTTTTGTCATAGAAAGTACTATAATCTAAAGCTGCCCATTGAGTGTTTCTGAGCCATAGCCAAGAGCTATTTCAAAATGAGGACAGATTTCTTTTCTCCCTGGGGACAGACAGCATGATGCTTCTTCAACTCTACATTGTAAGCCCTTTCTCTCTCAAATCTTGTCCAATAACAGAAATAAAGAAAAAATAAAAAGAGAGACTTCTATTAAAACGCTGGCAGCAATCAAGGTGGGATTAAGTCCATTTTTTATTAATTTTATGTTAAATCAAATCATCTATAGTTTTGTAACACTGAATTTAGCCATTCACTTAAAGAGGAACAGAAGAGATTTCAACCACTCTATCAGAATGGAAACAACTACCAAATTGTGCTCAGAGATAGGTCAACAACAGGTCATTGTGAATAGAGTTGAGCATAATTATGGCATATATTCATAATTCCTGGCACAGTCTCCATTTTCATCAAAGAGTATTCACAGACAGTACTATAGAACCAAAGGTTACAACTATCTCATCTTCCTGACCCAGCATTGTGTTTTGTCAAACCTGGTTTCCCCTTCCATTTTATTTGTGTTTTCCATAGTAAAACAAAAAGAATATTTGTTATTGTTGCAGAGTTTTCCAAGTACAGAGCCTTTTTCATATTCTCATGGAGCTGGAACAACTTACAGATGAATTCTCACAACATCCCTTCAGACTGCCCACGTGGATTCAAATTCAACATGCAATTATGTCATTCATATTAGTAGAAAGAAACCAAGAAAGGTTAATGTTCCAATCCTTTTAACAGAGTTTTTTCTGCCTCCTACCATTTTATTTCTCTATGAGAAAAAATATTCAGTTATAGATGATGACAAAAGAGCTGAGCCAAATAAGTCTGGATCATATTAGAGGATATTGAGTCAAACGTTGGCTGTCAGATTCTCTCTAACTTGCTAAAGTTTGAGCACCCATGAAGCTAGTAACATTCTTTTTCCACCAATTGGATTTTCTACCTATTTAACCTCCAGATTAGAAAGGTATAAGAAGGAGCAGAAGAGAGACCACTACATTTTGGGTGTGAATCTTTTGCTTTACAAAGAGCAACGGTGTTAATTGAAAAGATTCAGATATCCCTGACACCAATCTCGTTTTGAAAAGAAAATAAACAAACACTTATTTTAATATTTTACCTTAACTTAGTGTTTTTGTGGGTTAGTTTGGAGGCATGTGTGTGATTTTTTAAAATAGTTTTTTTTTTAAAGAATTCTCTTGTCAGGACTAAGATTCTAGTTTGTTCTTTGAAACAGGCAGCTAGGAGAAAATGCATGAAAATATCTGTAGCACTACTGCTTTTCTCTGCCTGTTACCTGCTACACTAACTCCATAAGGAGAGGACATTATGCACAGGAGGGTGAAGCATGTGTGCGGGTTGAGCAAAGTCTAGGGCTTACAAAAAAGACAGTTGCCAATGAGATACAAAGCTATGCAGAATAAAGGAACATGGACCTTAGAGGAATCTAAAAAGTCAGACGGAAACTAGGTTTAAGAAGCTGAGGATCAAGACCTCAGCAGTACAGATGGAGACTTAGTCACCTAAAGAGTGAGCCCTTAGAGCCAAATCTAGGCACCAGGACACTTGAGGTCAAGGTCGAAATCCAGACAATTAAAGAATAAACTACATTCAGTACAAAGAAGAAATGAGCTATCAAGCCATGAAAAGACTTGGAAGAGCCTTAAACTATATAATTAAGAGAAAAAAAAAGTCTGAAAGTTCAACTAACTATATGACATTCTGGAAAATTCAAAACAATGTAGATAGTGAAAACATTAGTGTTGCCAGAAATTAGGAATGAGGGAAGAATGAATAGATAGAGCAAATAATTCTTGGGGTAGCAAAATCATTCCATATGATACTATAATGGTGAATACTTGTTATCATACATTTGTTGAAATTCAGAGTGTATTCCACCAAGAGGGAACTCTAATGTAAACTACAGATCTTAGGTGATAATGATGTTTCAGTGTGGGTTCATTATAATAAACACACCATTCCTAGGTGAGGTGTTAAAAGTGGCAGTTTGATTGATGGAAGTGGTGTGAGGGAATACATGAGGACTTTCCATGTTCTCAATTTTTCTGTGAACCTAGATCTTCCCTAAAAATTAAAGTTTGTTTTTTTTTCTTTAATATGATACCATCAAGGTCAGAGAATAACCAGTAACAAAACAACTTCATCACTGACCCAGAATATCAAGCAAAATGATTCCAATATTGTCCTGAGCTGAAGGTTCACTTTTGGAATAAAGAAGCAATACTGAACCTATAACAGGGTGATACTGTGAACTGCATTGCATCTTACTCCCAGATTCATATGTTTAAGCCCTAACTCCCAAAGTAATGGTATTAGGAAATGTAGACTTTGGGAAAAAATTAGGTTTAGGTAGGGTCATGAGGTGTGCCCACATCATGGGATTAGTGCCATTATAAAAGGATACATCATAGAGAATACTTGCTTTTTCTATACCAGATGAAGACACCTTCAAGAGTGTAGTTGTCTGTAAGCCAAGAAGAGAAACCGCACAAGGATCCAACCATGCTTATATCCTGATCGCA
The DNA here is from genome assembly GCF_902686455.1 of Sciurus vulgaris. Classification (NCBI taxonomy): domain Eukaryota; kingdom Metazoa; phylum Chordata; class Mammalia; order Rodentia; family Sciuridae; genus Sciurus; species Sciurus vulgaris. Next base: position 62,965,815 of record NC_136467.1, read on the forward strand.
ATGTTCCAGTCCCCAGAACTGAGGAATGTATTTTGTTTAAGCCACTCCATCTATGATATTTTGTTATGTCAGCATGAGCAGATAGACAGGTGATATCTGCCAGGCTCCACTTCTGAACCAAAGAACCTAAATGTAATACAAAATTTGGATGTGATAGATATTGACTGTGCTATTCAAATCCTTGCAAACTTCCAGTCCTTTATTTCTTTGCTCTCAGACAGATACATTTAAATCTTTCACTATGTGCAGGAGAAATTGCTGAAGGCAAGAAAAATATTTTAAATACCTACAATCCAATTTGCTTTGCGAATGAGAACTATGTTCCTCTGGATGAATACCTACTCTTTAGTATAGAAAATGTGAAAATCTTTAAGAATAAAAATCTACGTCTCATACAACTAGAGAAATGAAAAGATGTACTCCATTTGTGTACAATGAATCAAAATGCATTCTGCTGTAATGTATAACTAAATAGAACAAACAATAAAAAAATGTAACTAAGGTGGTTAATACACCCACAAGTCCCCAGGCCCTTCTGTGTTAGGTGAAAATGCGAAGAAAAATAGAGAAAATATGGATAAATATAATGTTTTTTGCTGTTGTTGTTTTAAAACCCTGTCATTAAAATCACTTTGGAGAGGAGTTGCTCTCTGGATTTCTACTCTTAGATTTGCTGAATAATTCCATATTCATCAATCTCGACTTATTCTGAATCATTTTCACAATAGCTGAGTAATGGTCCTGGAATTTTGTTTTTGTTCTGTTCTTCCCTGAAAGGACAATGATTAGAAATGAGTGAGATGCCTCTGGTAATGGCACATTGAAAGGTTTTGTGAAGGACTGTGACAAAATCTTCCCATCTTTCCTGATTCTGTGGTCAGGGACTTTGGAAGTGGATGTGACGTGAAGGTCCTGGCTCTGAGAAGCAATCCATATGTGCAAAAGGAGGCAATTACTACCTGTGCTTTTGCTAGTCTCAGGAAGAAAGAAAAACTGAAAATTCTTTTTTGACAAGATGCCTAAGATGACAATGACAATAATAGGTACTAAAAATGAACTCAACTTCAATTAAAGAAGAATCAACATTTTCACAGGTATTAAAAGAAGGAAATCTAAGGAACTCAAGTAGGAATGGAACAGTGGAAGGAGAAAGATTCAGGATCAAAGGCAGAAGTTAGAAATCATATCAACCCCTCAGAAGCCTGTTGTTGAATATGACATCACTGATGTGAACTGTGGGGTTAGGCTGTCACATCTCCCAGTCCTGCATCTGTTCCTGCTGTGTTCAGAGTACTCTGCTCTCCCAAGAGAGTCTCTTTTAGAGGCAACTATTTCTTTCCAGTACTAGAATTTGGAAAAACAACTTCTTGTACTAGCAACATGTATTGAGAGCCTAGTAAGTGCTAGACACATTCTCTCATTTAATAGTTAGAGCCAAGTTCATAAGTGTCCTTTCTCTTCATTTTCTATATGACACAGAGATTCAGAAATGGTAACTAACTTCCCTATGGTTGCAAAACCAGCAAAGATGAGAGACAGAATCTTGATTCATGATTCTAGAATTCTAGCCTGCATAGCCAGAATTTATGTGGTTATGAAAATTTGTCACTAATAAGAAATTGGATACATTGTTTTATGTCAAAATGTGCATGCATGGCTAGTTTATATGACACAAAACCAAGTTTTTAGAATTTTAAGACACAGAACTTCAAAGAAATTTCTAGGTGTATTAGGCCACTGTGGAATGTGCCCCAGGTCCTTCTTCAGTTTTATTTTCCTCTATTATTAAATGTTGTTGGGTTGAAAAGTGAAATGTTTTTTCCTTGCGATCTCTTTTGGCATAGCCAGAATTAGTTTTTATGAATGAAATTTCTGAGGTAAAATGAAAGCATGCCAAATAAAATTACAAAAGCTTAGACATAGAAAAAGAAAATCCAGTACTGCAATTCATTAAAATAACTACAACACTTTCTTTATTCCTTTCAACCATAACTACTACCCCCATTACTATTGTAAGATGAGCTTACTTTTCATTTTATGGGAGACTAAGAAGCTCCTGAGAATCCAAATAGCCTCAATGTCTGCTGCTATCATCCAAGCAGAATTCCCAATTCATGACTCTCCCAACCAGGCTGTGGCTATCAGAACCTGCTAAGAACATTTTATCCAAGGTAGGAAAGTTTGATCATCACACCTGTGAAACCCTAAGGTTTTACACTAAGTTTTGGATAATTCAAAGCTAGGTGGAAGCCTATTATGTGCAGAAGATGCAGAGTTTTTAAAATGGAGACAGGATCTTGGAACACATGTCACTAGAGACAGTCTCCTTTTATTTCTTTTCCACTTGTATTCACCATGTTCCCATCAAAATGTCCAATTACTGAAACAGATCCTAGAGCAATTTACAGGAAATGGTGAATGAACAGTGAGCCTGAATTTCCTTCTCAAACATTAAAACTTATTGATTCAAATGACTCTCCCTTGGGTGCAATGAGTAGGGGAGCTCCCAGTGTATGCAGGCTGCTCTGCCACCTTACCCACCATGGAGCTGGCAGCACAGTTCATGGAATCACATGGCCTAATGCTGTCTACCTGCTGTCTTTTTACCATTGAGCACAGCTTCATTCCCTACTGAAACAGTAAAAGCAGTCTTTCAGTGGCAAAGAATATATTTTAAAACCTATAGTAGAAAGTTTCCAAATATAGAGGTTTCTTATCCTTCTTTTCCTTATCTTTGTTTTGCAGCAAATTTCATAATAAAAAACTCAAAAGACATAGCTCTTCATTGTCTTCATCCCTTTCCAAATGAATTTATGAATCTTCTGGTCTGCATTTCCATCAGAAAATTACCATATTTGAAAACCTACAAGATATGACCTAAATTCATCCCAGTCTGCCTCTAATCACAAAAGCATAATACTCTTTCATTTTTTAGCAGAATATAACTTTGGTGTAGAAGTTCTTTATTTTGATACAAATCTCATTCAGTAAGAAAACATGAATAGTCAATATTTCCTCATGTATCACACTGTTCATCTACAATAACCAATTTATTCAAAGAGATTTATTACCTTACCACAAGCCACTGCTTAGCACTGACAAAGCTGATAAGAAATTCACTATGTTTATGAAACCACAACCCTTTAGGTAGGTATAAAGAAGGCATATATGAGGATATGCAATCGAGGATGCTCTTACATAACTGCAGATGGAATCAGGGTGGTGAAAACTGGCATAGCAACCTTTAGGGACCAAATGCTAGCAAACATGTTTGGGGTTCCCCTGGGCTCCTGTTTAGGAGCATTTCTCTTAAGCAGAAACTGTATGTAAGAAACTGCTAACTCTTTCATATCTTTGACAAGTGTCAGTGTTAAGTTTCCATTAAATGCAAATTAGATCTTTTATAAAATCATGTTTAAAGTTAATATCACAGTACATCAATTAGTTCTGTATTCTTTTAAGAGTTCTGAATAATTGTATTCATTTGGAAGCTACATTCTGATATGCACAAAACAGAAACCTCAAGTTCAGAGGTTTACAACACAAGTCAAATTCCATTCCCCAAATGTAAATAAAGCCATCCCACCATTTGCTTACTTCCTTGATTCCTTTTTCCTCAGAATTCTGGTCCTTGAAATAAAAACTAACTGATTTATTCTGCAGTATTCTGTAGTTCCTATACATTCGAAATGAGGAATTTTGAACAAAGAGGAATTGTAGATCCTTTCAACTGTATGTTCAAAGTTTGAAAATTTTAATCATAGTAATGTAATCTTGTAAATGCATTTTATATGTTTCAATTACTCAAAGAACATATATTATTTTAATCCTTTCCGCCACTGTGCAAGGTGTGTAGAATAGGTATTCTCACAAAGTGGGGACCGTTGGGGGGGTACCTAAAGCTCTGAGAATCTAAATGACTTTTTCATAGACAAATATCTTACGAGTTGAAAATGCAGTATCAAACTTGGTTATTCAGAATCCACAAAAAAACCCTGTTCTTTTGGTCAATAAATTCTTTTGAAGATATCTTACTTAGTTCTCTGCTTTATAAAATAAAAGCTTCTCAAAACACTTTAAAATATTCTTGATGAATCTAAAAAGATTACTTGAATAAATGACAAAATGAACTATGCAGTAACATATTACCGTTTTCTGTACTTCGGAGTATGAAATACTGCTTTCCCCAAAAGTGTGTGGTTCCAGAATGCTCTTACATTCTAATTGGTGAACTTTATTCTTAAATTGACACTAGGAATCCCTGGAGGGTAACTGAGCCACGTGGCAGCTAACATGTCCCCATTCTCTGTGTCCTCAGAATGCTAGGAAAAGCTTCTCTCTCGCCCACCACTCTTGGTAGACACTCTGCCACGGTGCAGGTGCCAGCACATTCTTGCAACACCATTTTGTAATTCGCAAAGGTATTCAAACAGCATCTTTTCCTGCCATTCCTATTTTACCCTGCCTCAATCATCTTTAATCCTGCTAAGATTTCGATTATCACATTAACATCCAATAATAGTGTTCTTTTGTCCAGTGTGATGAAGTAAATAATTATATTTTCATGACCTTTTGATTTTTGTGTCTGTGGTTCTTTTCAGCAATTTTCACTGTTGACACTTTAAAGATATGTATGTTTTTTTACTTATTTTGAGATTTAAATCTGTGGTTGATCAAAACTGTGATTACAAATAAACAGGGGAAGCAGCCCAGCCCCCTCTGGCGGGAAGCGCCTCTCTAGGCTAGCTTCCCGGGGCAGACCGCCCAGTGAGAGCCTCTCGATGCAGAGCCAGCCACAAGTCCCCAAGCCAGTGGAGATATTTGACAAGCAAGCGGCTTCTGGGACCAGGGCTGGGCAGCCAGAGACCTCTCCAGGCAGCATTGTCCCCCTCCAGCTGCAGGCTTTTTCCAAGCGGCGATCCAAGATGGCAGACTAGAGGGTGACTGCATCTCCAGTCGCCCCAGAACGCAGGATTCAAGAAGGGGAGGCATTGAGAGACTCGGACTAAGATAGAACCACGGGGTGAGTCTCCCCCACCCAGCGAAGCTCAGCTGGGTGGCAGGCCCGGATTTGAGTGGCTTAGTAGAGTGGGACAGGGCAGATAGCGTCTGCCCCAGGCAGCTCCGTGCAGTCTGGCGGGACAGATCCTCCAGGGACAGATCCTCCAGCCTCTCCCTCTCGGAACAGGCCCCCCAGTGAGAGCCCTTCTGCACAGAAGCAGCGCAGCCAGCTCCGGCCTGCCCCAGCCAGCTCCAGCCCGCCCCACTGCCAGCTACAGCCCACCCACAGGTTGCTTCAGTGACCAGCACAGGGTGCCAGGGACTTCCCCAAGCAGCCCAGACCCCCTCCAGCAGGAAGCGCCTCTCTAGGCTAGCTTCTCGGGGCAAATCACCCAGTGAGAGCCTGTCTACACAGAGCGAGCCACAAGTCCCCAAGCCAGCGGAGACCTCCAACCTACAACCAGCCTCTGGAACCAGGGCTGTGCAACCAGAGACCTCTCCAGGTCTCTCTCCCTGGAACCGGTAGCGGGCTAGGGGCAGCATTCTTCGGAAGCACTGCATTATCAAATTAATCCAAGACTTCTGGCTACTGAAGGCTGGTAGGTGATACACTGGAAATCTACAGCATCACTATAAGCCAATAGAGGAAATCTACAATATCACAGAGTCCCATTGACATCTGACCAATATGAGAAAACAAGGGAAGAAAATGTCTGAAACAAACCTAGATACTATATCAATAAAACCCAATGAAAGCACAGCAGAAGAAATGTCCGAAAGGGAGTTCAGAATGTACATAATTAAAACAATCAGGGAAGCAAACGAGGAGATGAAAGAACAAATGCAGGCATTAAATGAACACACTAATCAACAGTTAAAAGAGCAAATAACAGAAGCAAAAGAGCATTTCAATAAAGAGTTAGAGATACTGAAAAAAAACCAAATGGAAATCCTTGAAATGAAGGAAACAATAAACCAAGTTAAAAACGCCATAGAAAGCATAAACAATAGGATAGATCACCTGGAAGACAGACCTTCAGATATTGAAGACAAAATATTTAATCTTGAAAACAAGGTTGACCAAACAGAGAAGATGGTAAGAAATCATGAACAGAATCTACAAGAATTATGGGATATCATGAAGAGGCCAAATTTAAGAATAATTGGGATTGAGGAAGGCTTAGAGAAACAAACGAAAGGAATGAACAATCTATTCAATGAAATAATATCAGAAAATTTCCCAAATCTCAAGAATGAAATGGAAAACCAAGTACAAGAAGCTTATAGGACTCCAAATATGCAAAATTACAACAGACCTCCACCAAGGCACATTATTATGAAAATACCTAACATTCAAAATAAAGACAGAATTTTAAAGGCCACGAGAGAAAAGAATCAGATTACATTCAGGGGAAAACCAATAAGAATATCAGCAGATTTTTCAGTCCAGACCCTAAAAGCTAGAAGGGCCTGGAACAACATTTACCAAGCCCTGAAAGAAAATGGATGCCAACCAAGAATTTTATACCCAGCAAAACTTACTTTCAGATTTGACGATGAGATAAAATCCTTCCACGATAAAGAAAAGCTAAAGGAATTTACTAAAAGAAAGCCGGCATTACAGAACATTCTCAGCAAAATATTCCATGAGGAAGAGATGAAAAACAACGATGTAAATCAGCAACGGGAGGAACTAGCCTAAAGGAACAGCCACATAAAGGAGAAACCAAATCATGTCAAAAAACAAAAATGAGTCCAATGAATAGGAATACAAATCATATCACAATAATAACTGTGAATGTTAATGGCCTGAACTCATCAATCAAAAGACATAGACTGGCAGATTGGATTAAAAAGAAAAATCCAACAATATGCTGCATGCAAGAGACCCATCTCATAGAAAGAGATACCCATAGACTGAAGGTGAAAGGATGGGAAAAAAAATACCATGCACACGGACACAGCAAAAAAGCTGGAGTATCAAGCCTCATTTCAGATAATGTGGACTTTAAGCCAAAACTAGTCAGAAGGGATAAAGAAGGACATTACATACTGCTTAAGGGAAGCATAAATCAGCAAGACATAACAATCATAAATATCTCTGCCCCAAACATTGGCTCATCCATGTACGTCAAACAAATCCTTCTCAAATCCAGAAATCAAATAGACCACAACACAATAATACTAGGTGATTTTAACATACCTCTCTCACCGCTGGATAGATCGTCCAAACAAAAATTGAATAAAGAAACCATAGATCTCAATAACACAATCAACAATTTAGACTTAACCGACTTATATAGAATATACCATCCAACAAAGAACGAATACACTTTCTTCTCAGCAGCACATGAATCCTTCTCTAAAATAGACCATGTTTTATGCCACAAAGCTACTGTTAGCAAATACAAGAAGATAGAGATACTACCTTGTACTCTATCAGATCATAATGGACTGAAATTGGAAACAAATGACAGAATAAAAAACAGAAACTTCTCCAATACTTGGAGATTAAATAATACACTATTATATGATGAATGGATAACAGAAGACATCAGGAGGGAAATTAAAAAATTCTTAGAAGTAAATGAGAACAAAGACACATCATATCAAAATCTCTGGGACACTATGAAAGCAGTACTGAGAGGAAGATTTATTTCATGGGGCGCATTCAACAAAAGAAGTAGAAATCAACAAATAAACGACTTAACACTACAGCTCAAAGCCCTAGAAAAAGAAGAGCAGACCAACACCAAAAGTAGTAGAAGACAGGAAATAGTTAAAATCAGAGCTGAAATCAATGAAATTGAAACAGAAGAAACAATCGGAAAAATTAACAAAATAAATAGTTGGTTCTTTGAAAAAATAAACAAAATTGATAAACCCTTAGCCATGCTAACAAAGAGAAAAAGGGAGAAAACTCAAATCACTAAAATTCGGAATGAACAAGGAAATATCACAACAGACACGAGTGAAATACAAAACATAATTAGAAGCTATTTTGAAAATCTATACTCCAACAAAACAGAAAACCTCGAAGACATCAACAAGTTTCTAGAGACATATGAATTGCCTAAACTGAACGAGGAAGATATGCACAACTTAAATAAATCAATTTCAAGCAATGAAATAGAAGAGGTCATCAAAAGCCTACCAACAAAGAAAAGTCCGGGACCAGATGGGTTCTCAGCCGAATTCTACAAAACCTTTAAAGAAGAGCTCATTCCAATACTTCTCAAAGTATTCCATAAAATAGAAGAGGAGGGAACCCTCCCAAACTCATTCTATGAAGCCAATATCACCCTGATACCTAAACCAGACAGAGATACATCGAGGAAAGAAAATTTCAGACCAATATCCTTAATGAATATCGACGCAAAAATTCTCAACAAAATTTTAGCAAATCGCATACAAAAATATATTAAAAAGATAGTGCATCACGATCAAGTGGGTTTTATCCCAGGGATGCAAGGTTGGTTCAACATCTGGAAATCAATAAATGTCATTCACCATATCAACAGACTAAAAGTTAAGAATCACATGATTATTTCAATAGATGCAGAAAAAGCATTCGATAAAATACACCATCCCTTCATGCTCAAAACACTAGAAAAAATTGGGGTAGTGGGATCATTCCTTAACATTGTGAAGGCCATCTATGCTAAGCCCATGGCCAATATCATTCTAAATGGTGAAAAACTGAAAGCATTCCCCCTAAAAACTGGAACAAGGCAGGGATGCCCTCTTTCACCACTTCTATTCAACATTGTTCTTGAGACTCTAGCCAGAGCAATTAGACAAACCAAAGAAATTAAAGGGATACGCATTGGAAAAGAGGAACTCAAACTATCCCTTTTTGCTGAGGACATGATTATATATTTAGAGGAACCTGGAAATTCCACCAGAAAACTCTTAGAACTCATAAGTGAATTCAGTAAAGTAGCAGGTTACAAGATCAATGTTCATAAATCCAATGCATTTTTATACATAAGTGATGAATCTTCAGAAAGAGAAATTAGAAAAACTACCCCATTCACAATAGCATCAAAAAAAATAAAATACTTGGGAATCAATCTCACAAAAGGGGTGAAAGACCTCTACAATGAGAACTACAGAACACTAAAGAAAGAAATTAAAGAAAACCTTAGAAGATGGAAAGATCTCCCATGTTCATGGATAGGAAGAATTAATATTGTCAAAACGGCCATACTACCAAAAGTGCTATATAGATTCAATGCAATTCCAATTAAAATCCCAATGATGTACCTTACAGAAATAGAGCAAGCAATTATGAAATTCATCTGGAAGAATAAGAAACCCAGAATAGCTAAAGCAATCCTCAGTAGAAAGAGCGAAGCAGGTGGTATCGCAATACCAGATCTTCAACTCTATTACAAAGCAATAGTAACAAAAACGGCATGGTATTGGTACCAAAATAGACAGGTAGATCAATGGTACAGAATAGAGGACATGGACACAAACCCAAATAAATACAATTTTCTCATACTAGACAAAGGGGTTAAAAATATGCAATGGAGAAAAGATAGCCTCTTCAACAAATGGTGCTGGGAAAACTGGAAAACCATATGCAACAGAATGAAATTAAACCCTTATCTCTCACCCTGCACAAAACTCAACTCACAATGGATCAAGGAACTTGGAATCAGACCAGAGACCCTGCATCTTATAGAAGAAAAAGTAGGCCCAAACCTTCAACTTGTTGGCTTAGGAGCAGACTTCTTTAACAGGACTCCCATAGCACAAGAAATAAAAGCAAGAATCAACAACTGGGATAGATTCAAACTAAAAAGCTTTCTCTCAGCAAAGGAAACAATCAGTAATGTGAAGAGAGAGCCTACAGAGTGGGAGAAAATCTTTGCCAATCATACTTCAGATAGAGCACTAATTTCCAGAATCTATAAAGAACTCAAAAAACTCTACATCAAGAATACAAATAATCCAATCAACAAATGGGCTAAGGAAATGAACAGACACTTCACAGCAGATGATGTACAAGCAATCAACAAACATATGAAAAAATGTTCAACATCTCTAGTAATAAGAGAAATGCAAATCAAAACTACCCTAAGATTTCATCTTACCCCAATTAGAATGGCGATTATCAAGAACACAAGCAACAATAGGTTGGCGAGGATGTGGGGAAAAAGGTACACTTATACATTGCTGGTGGGGTTGCAAACTAGTGCAGCCACTCTGGAAAGCAGTATGGAGATTCCTCAGAAAGCTTGGAATGGAGCCACCATTTGACCCAGCTATCCCACTCCTTGGCCTATACCCAAAGGACTTAAAATCAGCATACTACAGAGATACAGCCACATCAATGTTCATAGCTGCTCAATTCACTATAGCCAGATTGTGGAACCAACCCAGATGCCCTTCAGTTGATGAATGGATAAAGAAACTGTGGCATATATATACAATGGAATATTACTCCGCCATGAGGAATGACAAAATTATGGCATTTGCAGGCAAATGGATGAAATTGGAGGGTATCATGCTAAGTGAGATAAGCCAATCTCAAAAAACTAAAGGACGAATGATCTCGCTGATAAGCGGATGAGGACATACGGGGGTGGGGGGTAGGAGGGGTTAGTGTTAGGGTTAGGGTTAGGTTTAGGGTTAGGGGTAAGGAAGGTGATAAGAATGAGGAAGAAAGGAATGTGTAGAGGGAAATGAGGGGTGGGAGGGGAGGGGGGAAGGGGAAAAATAACAAAATGAATCAAACAACATTGCCCTATGTAAATTTATGATTTTTAATTAAAATTAAAAATTAAAAAAAAAAACAAATAAACAGGGATGTTGCTGTTCTAAAAAGAAAAGAATTTTTTCTTAGTATATAAAATATTAATGTCATTGAACAGATAAAATGAAAGAAAATAATTCCATGTGATAAATAAAGTAACTTAAAGGACATTTTATTTATTTATTTATGATATTAATTATACAAATTTATGGGGTACCAAGTTATAATTTGATACATATAAATAGTAAGTAATGATCAATTCGGGATAATTAGCATACCCATCTCTTTAATTTTTTTTAGCTATGAAGGATATTTTGTACACCTTTGATTTTTTGACATGGAGAATAGGGAATGTCTGTAGAAGAATAATGGAATCATGGAATGTAGTGTAACATATAGCCTTACCGACCCTGAATTTCTCAACCTCTTTTTATGAATCTTTATATAAAATGATGATCACAGGCATGAACTACATCCCACAGTTATTCCTGACACACAAACTACAAATCTACTTTTTTCTCTCCCACTCGAAAATAGAATGTAGGAGTGAAAATGAGTGTGAACGACACAAGGCTAGTGATAACCACCCTAAAATAAAATGTCGATTCTTGGCAAATTTGACACTTTATTTACCATTAAAAACAAATTAGTAGCAAAATATATCATTAAAACTTTGATACAGCAAGATGTTAGAAATGAGAGTCCAAATCTTTTTGTAGCTGTAAAAAAGGTAGTAGAACTCACTTGAGGTGACACAGTAGGTAGTGATCATTGCAAGGTGGCACCCACATCTTTGAGTCTCTGATGTATGAGGTACATCATGCTGATTCTCAATTAAAATGAAAGGCCAAGGCTTATTAAAAAACTTAAAGGCAACACAATGATTTTCAAACTGCATTATATTATTCAATCAGAATATTACTTCTGTTAATAATATAGACCATAAAAACTTTTAAAAAGTCTTAATAGTGATAAATTAACAGCCAGTGAGAAATTATGGCATGCTAAAATTACCTAAAGGGGAAAATATTCCATAAAAGACTCTTGAAGAGCAATTAGTTAGCACATTTGCTATTACAAGATTCAATTTCTATGCCATATTAGCAGCAAAAAAATTTCTAGGTAATAGTATCATAATAATCAATAAATATGTACACATGATACAAGATAAAGTTTTGATACTGAACAGAACACTTTCCAAAAAGCTTATATCTATATGACCAAAGTAGTAGGTGAAAAAGTAAAGTTTTCATTAGATTATTTTGGTTAGTGGATTAATTTTTAACTAAATTGACTGGAAGCAGGTGCAGTTCTTGCCCATTAGGTGCTCGTAGTTTAGAGTAGACAGCAGCATTACTGGTGTTTATAGTTACCCACCAACTAAAGAAGGTACCTCAGTTACACAGCTAGAAAAGTTGGCATGAGTTTCATCACAAAACTATATAAGTTTAATCAAAGGAAAAAATATACAAAAATTCTACAGATCAGAGTATGTATTGTGATTTGATGGCGACAGTAGATTGTTTATCAGCATACTTATAATATCTTTAAATATATATGTGTGTGTTCAAAAACACATTTTATATTTCTGTTAAATATGTCTTGCTTCTTCTCACAGTTGATCCTTAACTCCATGAGCCTGACGGCAGAGAAAGTACTTGTCAGACTCTTGAAATATTCCACCTATTTCCACACATGGTTCACTTCTCTACAGTAATAAAATTAAATTTCACATATTCTTTGGGGGTTAAAAAGTTTCATCTTATTCTTTACTTGATCCTGAACCATCTCTTCTATGCTCCATCAATACCTAATACTCTCTCATGGATGGTGATGCAAAAGATACATATATATATCCATTTACATAGATATATTTTTAGAGAAACAGAATTATACTATATATATAAAATCTCTATATAAATTATTATATATATTGACCTATATATGTATCATGTTAGACCATATGTACATATAAAAAATTGGAACAAGATGTAGTTGAAATGACTCTGTCATCAAAGTAGTATTTATTACTGTCACCTCTGTACTCTTTTGACATATGTTACACAAATTCTGTAAACATCCCAGTCCCTCCTCTTTTATAGGGCAGCGAAACAGGAGGTCACTGGAAAATAAGCAGGGTAGATCAACAAAACCAGTAAATCATTAAGGAACTTATAGTTGCTCTTGAGCAAAGATTTGGGGGGAAAAAAACAAATAAACAAAATAAGCACACAGACACACAAAATTGAGGGGAATCACAAACTGTAATGGATGTTTGAATTGCAGCTTCATCTAAATTATTTGAATTATAAAGAACAAAACAATCTTTAGACATGAAAATTTTCTCCAAAAGAGAAAACCAAATTAAAAAAATAATTGAAGATGAATGGTTAAACAGCGTTTGTAAAACCTGGAAAACAGATTCATTTTTAGCAAGCATATTCCCTTAACAACATTAGGGAATTCAGAATGTGCTTATATAAATAGATTTAAATGTAAAGTGATTTCAAGTCTCAAATGTGCAGCTAAAATATTTAATGCTTCACAGACTATATATATATATACTTTGAACTTACAGCCATCAACAAGCAACAACAACCCATCTCTCTGGGAAGAAAAGAAAAGAAAGAAAAACATTTTGGCTGTTCAAACTCCCAAAGATATGACTCACATTAGGAAGCTCTAAGGCTAATTGAGGATGTTAAATAAGTGCTAAGAAAATGATCACTCTCAATTAAATCATTTTGTTCAAAGTTCAACAGAATAGATTTTATTCTTCAATTATTCACTCACCACTCTATTAATTTATATTAGAATTAAGAAAAGAAAAAAATTAAAACCCCAACAATATCTGCATAGGAGTATATGGGAAATTTAGTTAAATTTACAAAATATTGACCAAAATGGACTTGTTAGAAAATGAATGTCTCTATCCTAAACACTTTTGAATTCCAAATTCCAAATTTAATATGAAAAAACCATATACCAAAGAAATTTGAAAAAAAAAATGAGCTATTTTAAAATCTTAATTTTTTTTTAAGAATAAGCTTCTTAATGGAAGATTAAGGAGTTGTTTCCATTGTGGTGGTCAAAGACTGTCAATAATATCATTTGTTGGTTATCTGTTTCCAATTTTCTTTCCATTTTTTCTTTTTAAAAATTTTTATTTGTTCTACTTAGTTACACATGACACAATAGAATGCATTTATGCATCTTGATAAATCATACATAAATGGAGTATAATTTCTCATTTTTCTGATTGTACATGTTGTAGAATCACATCAGACATGCAGTCAAATATGTACATGAGGTAATAATGTCTGTTTCACTCTACTATCCTTCCTACCCCTATACCCCTTCCCTTCCCCTCACTCCCTTCTGCCTAAAGTACAGTGCAATCTTTTTTTGATGTATGTGAATTTTTATTGTTTGTTACAGCAAAATGCATTTTGATTCATTGTACACAAATGGGGTACAAATTTTCATTTCTCATGTTGTACAGAAAGTAGAGTCACACCATTCATGTAGTCATACATGTACATAGGGTAATGATGTTTGTCTCATTCCACCATCTTTCCTTCCCCCCACTTTTTCTCCTCCCCTCATTTCCCTCTATACAATCCAACATTCCTCCATTCTTCCCTTACTTCCTTACCCCACCAACCCCCGTTATATATCAGCATCCACTTATCAGAGAAAACATTCAGTCTTTGGTTTTTTGGGATTGACTTATTTCACTTAGTATGATATTGTCCAGCTCCATCAATTTACCTGCAAATGCCATACTTTTATTCTTCTTTATGGCTGAATAATATTCCATTGTGTATATATACCACAGTTTCTTTATCCATTCATCTATTGAATAGCATCTAGGTTGGTTCCACAATCTAGCTATTGTGAACTGAGTTGCTATAAACATTGATGTGGCTGCATTACTCTAGTATGCTGGTTTTAAGTCCTTTGGGTATAGGCCAAGGAGTGAGATAGCTGGGTCAAATGGTGGTTCCATTCCTAGTTTTCTGAGGAATCTTCATAGTGCTTTCCAGAGTGGTTGCACCAATTTGCAGTCACACCAGCAATATATAAGTTTACCTTTTTCCCCACATCCTTGTCAACACCTGTTGTTACTTGTATTCTTGATAATAGCCATTCTAATTGGGGTGAGATGAAATCTTAGGGTAGTTTTGATTTGCATTTCTCTATTTATTAGAGATGTTGAACCTTCTTTCATACATTTGTTGATTATTGTATATCTTCTGTGAAGTGTCTGCTGAGTTCCTTAGCCCCCCAAAATTTCGAGTATTTTTAAGGCATTTTGTAATTATTTTCAAATATAAACAATAAAACATATTTTATTGTATATAACTGTAAATATATGTTCATAGATTCTGCAGATTCTAATTTAATCATGAGATTAATTTGCTGTCTGTTATACTTAGGATCATAAATTTTTATTAATATATATTCTAAAATATTTTTAAAACATTTTAAACATTACTTGGCTCCAGGTTTATTAATGTATGTTTTTAATAGGAGATATTTCTATAAAACATGACAACTTAGTCCCTGCTCAATCATTTAAATCTAAAATTAATTTAGAATCTAGGAATCAGTCTTCTGTGGTTTTGTTTTCAAGATTGGGAACTCCAAGGGAGTATTTTTGCGTTGTGCTTACTATCTCACCTCCATCACTGAGAATAGTGCTGGGCACGTGATGGTTTCTGCAAGTCTTTGTTTAACTTTGAAAAAACACGTTACATTTCCAGTTTTCCTCCTGGAGAAAGTCTTTTGTCCTTCTCTCTCTTATAGAGCAACTCGTGCAGGAGGGAGGTTGTGCAATTTGACTTCTTCAGATGGTCCAGACTTGCCTTGGTCTTAATGTTTTCTCAAATAATTGCATGGTGTTATTTTCAGAAATGAGATTTTATTATATGATGCTGCTTTTAATCAAGTTCAATTGCAGAATCTTTCAGAATGTATTAAGTCAATTGGGTATATTTAAAAAAAATTTCTTTGCTAAGCTTCCTCCTCAAGGAAGTGAACTGGCTAAGTGCAAATGTTCCAATTTATGCAGTGTAACTAGGAGACTGATGTGAGCTGGAAACTTTAAAATGTTCTGAAGATTAGCATTTCAAAAAGACATATTACTAAATCCTTTTTTAAAAACTCCTCACACTCAATTTACTCAGAACATTTCTCAAATATTAGTGGGAATAAAACGTTTCAAAAGATAAAATAAAGAAAATCACAAAGATTAGAAAAAGTCACTTTTTTTTTAGCATGCCCATTGACAGAAGTTAATAAGTAAAACACTGGATGAAGTTCATTTCCCTCAAGGCAATATATTTCTGAACTCATAGAAGAGAGATCAGATTGCACATTTTGCTATTATCCAGAAATGATCCATCATTTTTTTTTTGTCTCACAGAAACTATGTTTAGAGATGCTGTATACAATCTTCAGCTTGACTTGTAGTCCTAAATCTATGTTAGATGAAACAGAAATCTAAAATATGTTTCAGGGGGATCTACATTTACAACTTCCCTTTAATCTTTTACTTCATTTAAAAAGTACATGTTCATGATAAAAAATGTAAACATTAGCAAAATGTATGGCTTAGAAATAGAAAATACTTGCAGTCCTCAAAGTGATGATTATCAGCAGGTAGTGAATATACTTTCTATTTTTCACTCTGTATATCCTGGTGTACATGTGTATATGCACATGAATATGTGTGCATGCATTTAAACAGACAGCTACATGGATATATTTTTACAGAAACAGAATTATTCCAATGATAGTGTGCCAATGTTTGCCTTTTTGATCTAATGAAATGTCTTGTAGGCCTTCTCATATTAGTCCAAATAGATAAATTTCATTTTGTAAAATAGCAGCACAATATTTTATGACTATATAATAAAACATTTATCAAATTCAGTTTGATAAGCATGTATGTTTTTGCTCTTTTCTCTTCTTCCAAGTGAATATCCCTGCACTAAGGGATACACACTTTGTGTGTTTCTGTAGGGTGAGTGTTCTAGAAATGGGATTTCTAGAGCAGAGAGTATGTATTTTAAAAATAATTTTCATGGCCAAATTTCTATGGAAAAAAGATTATACTCTTTTACCTTTTATCAACCTAAATGAATATATACTTTGTTACACCTTCACCAACAGTAAGTTTTAATGTTTTTAATACTTAAAATATTTTAATTTTAATTTTAATTATTGCTGAAGTTACTGGGTATAGTCTCTGTAGTTCATTTCTATATGAAATATTTTAAAACTGTTTGTATATTAGAAAGAGTCTTTGGCCTGTGTTATTGTTGCAAATATTCTTCCTAGGCCTGTTTGTTTTTGAGATTGGTTGTGATATTTCTATATTTTGCCACAGGGATGTTAATTTTGTGCCATATTTAGTAAGATTGTTCCAATGTATTAATCTATATAGCATAAATATACCCAAAGGTGAGAGAGAAACTGAAAAATATTTAATGTGATCCCAATTTGAGTTTACGTTTATATAGTAAAATGGGGGAGAAAGAGAGAGAGAGAGAGAAAAAGAAAAAATCTTATCTTTCTTTTTCAGAGAAAGGATAGGTAGATGACATTTAGGGATAGAGAGATAAGCTATAACTATACTAGTTTGTACAGACTGAATACTGGTCCTACACTTATGTTTTCTTTTATTTCTTTTAAGGCTTTAAATTTTGTACTTAATTCTTTGGTTCACAAGAAATTTCTTTAGTAAAATGACAGAGAAAAAATAAAATAAACCTTACCCTCATCATCCAAAAAGGCTAGACAATTATTCTATCATCTACAAAGTGTTCCATTTTACTCCAGTGATAGGAGATGCAACTTTTATTCTGGATGTGATGAAATGCAGACCATAGAAGGGAAAGTGTAGTAAAGTAACTGGAGTCCAGCGCCGGTGAGAGGACATGGCTAGTGTACAGCAACAGCGCCGAGCCAGTCTGACTGGAGAGGACAAACTAGAGCAGCGAGCCAGAGGGGACGCCATGGGCAAAGGAGTATGTGGCCCATGGGGCTGGAGGCGTGGGGGCAAGACAGGACACCCACACAGCGCAGGCCTTTCTGTCCACTCTGTAAGAAGTATTTTACTATTGGGTGGTTGTTTTTCTGTTGTTGTTATGGTTGTTAGTTTGTTTCTTGGTAGCTGGTGATGGATATAGATTTTTTAAATTCTTCTCAATTTTTCTCACTTTATATTTGTTTATTAAATTGTCTTACCTTTTAAGATCAATTTTAAAAATTTCTAATTGCAAAAACATTTATTTTTTTCTAGTATTTTCCCCAAATTCATAAATATGGAAAAGTACCAGGAAATCTTTTAATGTTTAAATTATGTATTTGTGCTCAATCCATAGACACTGCTTTTCTGCTTTTTCTTCTTATTATTTTGCTTCCTTTTCTTTATGAATTTTTTTAAATAAAAAGGTACCTATTTTTTTTCAATGTTGATTTTTTTCTTTCATGCAGTGCTAGGATTGAGCCCAGAACCTCGGACATGTAGGTAAACACTGTACCACTGAATTACACCCCCAAACCCTGAAGTTTATTTTTTTCATAAAACTGACTCTGAGTTATCTATGTTGCTGTCTTCCTTTCTCTAATTCATTATTTTATACTTCTATTTTAACAGTTATTTTCTCCTATAGTCTTAGGATTTATTTTTATTTTCCTAATTTCTTGATTTTAATAGTTAACTGATTTAGTTTTATTCTTTTATGTTTAATAAATTAAGTGTCTTACCATTTTCTTCTGTGTACATTCTTAGCTGTAGTCTATAGTTTTTGAGTTTTAAAAGGCAGTATATTTTCTTGAAATTCTATAATTTGTTTTGATCTCTTCATGACCTAAGGATTGTGTAAGAGTGGCTTATCCTTCCTTCCTTCCTTCCTTCCTTCCTTTCTTTCTTTCTATCTATTTTTTTAAATCTGATTTCAGATTTTTGCTTCATTTTTTTGGCTACAAGTTTTTGTTTTATTACATATTACCAAAAATATGGATTGTACTGTTTTTATTTATTAAAATATAGAGATTTATATTTGTGGTCAATTTGAGATTCTTTTAAAATTTTTAATAGGTTCATTTATACTTAAAGAGTAAACCTGAATTTAGCACATCCTATTTATTCCAAATATCTTCAATTTTTCTTGGAACTCATTAAAAAATAAAACCACACTCATTCACAGAATTAAACTAGAGTCACTACTTGGTATTAGTGCATCGATCCTATCATTGTAATCAATGCCATTCAACTAATACATCAGAGTCTCTTCAATCTATCGGTCTATATGTGGGATAATAAATGAGCAGTAACCCCTTGTCTTTCTCATGAGACATGATTTAATGCACAAGAGTTGTGGACTATTACAAACAAAAGACAGAAGGTCACATACAAACTCTGGGGAGAAAAACACAGCAGGAAAAAAAATATTTCTGAAAGGAAGATCAATGGAGGCAATAGAGAATCTTTGTCTTTCTCTAGCAGGGACTCCGATGCTTACTGCTTAAGATATCAGCCTACCATTGAGAACCAAAAAGGCAAAGATTGTCCTAATATATAAATCAGATCTCAATATAATATGATTTTTGTGCTATAGGTGTTATGATTTGTATCATAAACTCAAGTTAGGAAATACTTTGATAATGTCTTCCAATGCAGATATTCTGCCAAGACTTAAACTAAACTATTTCTCGGATGATAGCAGCACTTCTACCCTGCTTCAACCCACACAATTGAAAAAGATGTGTCTTAAGGGAGTTTGTATTCAAAATCTCTGAGACCATAGTAAAACTTACTGAGAAAAAGGCTGTCAGAAAGGGAAAATAAGGTTTTATAAAACAAAATGGGACATTTCTCTCATTATTAGAGCATGCCATGGAACTCCAGGGATTGTGGTGCTCAGGTGCAGAATAATGAACCTTGATTTGGCAATGGAAATTCCATGAAGGGTCCAATAATATGTTATGCTTCATTAATATAAGAATTTTTACATTTCTACTGTGATTTTCATCCTTCATTATCCCAAAATGCTTTCTTAACTGAAGCCATTATGAAGAAAATCTCACCATCACCTTGGGAAAAGTTTCTAGTGATGTATTTTTAAATAAAAATATCAAAAACAATTTTGTTTAAGGAAGGGAGAATGAAAGCACCCATAAGGAAACAGAAATATCTAAAGTTAGAAAATCTTAGCACCAACACAATTTCAGTTTAGATTTATACAAAGTCATTTATTTGCCCTGAGATTAAGGGCAAGGGGTCTGGGCTGAGGTTCATCGGTGGATTTGGACATCCACTTTTATGGCTGGTAGAATCCTTGATTGACAACCTCTAGAAAACCAGATATAAAACTGCTTCATGACACTTCATATAATCTCTGCATAACTCTTCAGTTTGTCTTATTCCCCTTACTCTGAGAAGTATGATTCTAATTCTCACCAGTTCTCTTTCTGTTACTGAAGTTTGCTGTGACACTTGTAATGAAAGGAATGTGGAGAGAGGTCAGGGTACTCATCATTGTCTTTTCTCTTTCCCTGGGCATGATAGTAAATGGAAGATCTCCCTCTCATTGCCAAAACACAGATTCCATGAACTGATGATGGTGTACCCTCTTCTAGTTCCAAATAGCCAGAGTCAGCGAGTCACACCGCAGTGATGATTTGCGGTTTCACTGAAGACTACTACATGGGCTATATTTCCTCTGCTAGGATTGAAGAAGCAGGCTCATCCATAACAAATTGTCAGGGGAGTTGCTAATCAAAGGCTACAGGAGAAAATGGTCAGATGGAACAGGCCATGCCTCTGTCTCTGCCCCGTCAGTATAACTGTAGGCTTCTTTTCTGGAGGAAGATAACATATATAATGTGTTTTAAACAAAGGAATTGTAAGTTTTTATTTATTAAAAAAACTGAAGATGAAACTTTCTCTCTGGATGCCTTGTACCACCACACACCTCTATTTCTTCCAGTCACTGAGTGAGTTCTGTCTAACATGTGGACTCTAGTAAAGACAATGTGTGAACCCTAACACAAACTTCCTTAGAACTTAAGAAGATTTCCTGCATTGATTCTTTTACATTTTTTAACATTTTTTTCAGTAGTACATGAGCATCATGTGCTTGGGCAATTCAAGCTTGTGACTTAGGGTAGGATACCTAATTGCTTTTTGCCTGCACGCCCTCACCTGCAAAATAGGTACAATAATCAAACTCACTTCATAGTTTTAAGTAGGAACTGCTTAGTATAGTGCCTCACTCATGGAAAGTATTTTTTAAAAACATCTATTATTGTTAATGATCAGAATATATAAGGTATAATAAAAGAAAAATTTCAGAGCATAAAGCAATAAACTATAAGACAAAAATCAAACATAATTATTTTACAAATTTATATATTTAAAAGCAAGAAGGTTTGAATTTTTCATAGCTTCTCTTAACATTATAATGGGGTCATTACTTCCTGTTATTAATATTTTTAACAATGGTTACAGTGGTTTATTATAGTCTTTCATATGAAGGTACTTTTAATTTCCCTATTGTTTAAGAAACAGTTTTATTCTGATCTTTACTATTCAAAAGAAATTTAAGATAAATATACTTGCATGCAAATATTGGACTAAATAATTGATTTTTATTTCTGCAGAATACATCCTATAAATTATCCTTAGGGCTCTCTACATGTAGCTCCCAATTGCATTCCCGAAAGTTTATCCTAATTTGTTCTTCTACTGGTGGAGTTTGAAAGTCCTGGTCAAACCACATCTAATTTGGCATTGAATATTGCTTTTAAAGAACCTTGACTAGGGGGTTTTCAAGATGGCAGCCTAGAGGGTGGCTGCATTTCATGTTGCTCCAGGACTCAGGATTCAAAAGAGGAGATATTGAGAGACTTGGGACCAACTCAAAGCAGCCGGGTGAGTCTCTCCCGTTGGGGAGGCATCCCGGATGGGGTGGTAGTCCCGGAACGCAGGGAACTTTGTGAAGTAGAGCTGCCCGGTGAGACACCCTTCCGCCCGCTGGAGCAGTGAACTCGGACAACTGGGAGCTTCGTAGAGGAGGTCGCTTAGCACAGCGCTGAGACTCGGAGCAACCACTGGGGCTCCGGGCGGCGGCCCAGAGGAGAGGCTGCGAGGAGAGCTGTGTGGACTCAGAGCGACCACCCCTGAACACCGGGGCCTGCTCGGAGGACGAGGAAGAGGAGCGCGGCGGGTCGCTTGGACTCAGAGTGACTGCACCAGAGCTACAGGCGGTTGCCAGAGGAGGAGCTGCGTGGCAAGCTGTTTGGACTCAGAGAGACTGCTTCTGAACACCGGGGGGGCTTCTCGGAGGAGGAGGAGGAGCGCGGCGGGTCGCTTGGACTCTCAGTGACTGCATCAGAGCTCCAGGCGGCTGCTCAGAGGAGGAGGCGAGTGGTGAGTTGTTTGGACTCAAAATGACCACTCCTGAATACCGGGGGGCTGCCCGGAGGAGGAGCGTGCTGGGTCGCTTGGTCTCGGAGTGACCGCACCAGAGCTCCAGGCGGCTGCCTGGAGGAGGCGTGCAGCAGGTGGCTTGGACTCAGAGCGACCACTCCTGAACACCCAGGGGGCTACCCGGAGGAGGAGGAGGAACGGGGCGGGTCACTTGGACTTGGAGTGACTGCCCAGGGCTACGGGCAGTTGGCAGGAGGAGGAGGCACACAGTGAGTTGACTGGACTCCTAGCAACCGCACCGGAACACCAGGCAGCGGTCTGGATGAAGAGGCGTGGGGCTGGTCGCTGGGACTTGGAGCAATTGTACGGGGCTCCAGGTGGCTGCTCAGAGGAGGGGCCGCATAGCCAGGCGATTAGCTGCAGAGCAGGGTCCCAGGACCTAGGAGGCTTCTTGGTGGAAGAGTTGCGCAGAGACATGCTTAGGGGCAGAGCAAAGGTTCCAGGACTGCAGGCAGATTCTCTGAGGAGAGGCAGCCTAAGGAGACTCGACTCGTCTGCGAAGATTGAGGCTCCAAGGCCCAGTAGGTAGGTCCAGGCCCCTGGGAATGTTGCAGAGGAAGGCAGCCCAGCCCAGGCAGTAGTTGTAGATTGAGGGGAACCTCTAGGAGGGGAACTGACCAGCGAAACCTCCCCACTGGGTGAGTCTTCCCTGCCGGGTGAGGTTTTCCCACAAGGACGGAAAAACCAGAGACACAGGACTTGCCTCAGTCTGCAGCCTAGTTACCCTTTGGATGACCATTGGTCAACAAGTGGAGGCACCTCTGCCCACTAGCAGGGAATATACCCCACCTGAAGGCCACCACCCTAGAGAGGCAGCTTCCTTGTGGAGCACCGCACTATCAACTTCCTCCGAGACTTCAGCCTACTGAAGGCTAAGAGGGGATATACTAGAAATCTTCAGGGACATTATAAGTCAATAGAGGAAATCTGCAATATTTCAGCAGTCCACTGATACCTGAACAATATGAGAAAACAGGGAAGAAAATGCCCCAAACAAATCTAGATGTTACATCAATAAAACCCAATGACAGCATGGCAGAAGAAATGACAGAAAAGGAGTTCAGAATGTACATAATTAAAATGATCAGGGAAGCAAATGATTAGATGAAAGAGCAAATGCAGACACTGAATGATGAGATGAAAGAGCAAATGCAGGCATTGAATGATCACACCAATCGACAGTTAAAAGAGCAAATACAGGAAGCAAAAGATCATTTCAATAAAGAGTTAGAGATATTGAAAAAAACAAACAAACAGAAATCCTTGAAATGAAGGAAACAATAAACCAAATTAAGAATTCCATTGAAAGCATATCCAATAGGATAGAACACCTGGAAGACAGAACCTCAGACATTGAAGAAAAAATATTTAACCTTGAAAACAAAGTTGAACAAACAGAGAAGATGGTAAGAAATCATGAACAGAATCTCCAAGAACTATGGGATATCATGAAAAGGACAAATGTAAGAATTATTGGGATTGAGGAAGGCTTAGAGAAACAAACCAAAGGAATGAACAATCTATTCAATGAAATAATATCAGAAAATTTCCCAAATCTGAAGAATGAAATGGAAAATCAAGTTCAAGAGGATTATAGGTCTCCAAATACACAAAATTACAACAGACCCACACCAAGGCATATTATAATGAAAATACCTAACATACAAAATAAAGACAGAATTTTAAAGGCTGTGAGAGAAAAGAACCAAATTACATTCAGGGAGAAACCAATATTGATATCAGCAGATTTTTAATCCAGACCCTAAAAACTAGAAAGACCTGGAACAACATTTTTCAAGTCCTGAGAGAAAATGGATGCTAACCAAGAATCTTTTACCCAGCAAAACTTACCTTCAAATTGGTCGATGAAATAAAATCCTTCCATGATAAACAACAGCTAAAAGAATTTACAAAAAGAAAGCCAGCATTACAGAACATTCTCAGCAAAATATTCCATGAGGAAGAGATGAAAAACAAAGAAGCAATTCAGCAAAGGGAAGAATTATCCTAAAGGAATTGTCAAATAAAGGAGGAACCAAGTCGTGTCAAAAAAATAAATAAATAAAATTTAAAAAATGAACCAAATGACTGGGAATACAAATCATATCTCAATAATAACCCTGAATGTTAATGGCCTGAATTCATCAATCAGAAGACACAGACTGGCAAATTGGATTAAAAAGAAAGATCCAACAATATGTTGCCTGCAAGAGACTCACCTCATAGAAAAAGATACCCATAGACTAAAGGTGAAAGAATGGGGAAAAACATACCATGTACATGGACTCAGCAAAAAAGCTGGAGTATCCATCCTCATTTCAGATAATATGGACTTCAAGCCAAAGTTAGTCAGAAGGGATAAAGAAGGACATTTCATACTGTTTAAGGGAAGCATAAATCAGCAAGACATAACAATCATAAACATCTATGCCCCAAACAGTGGCTCATCCATGTATATCAAACAAATCCTTCTCAATTTCAGAAACCAAATAGACCATAACACAATAATACTAGGTGATATTAACATGCCTCTCTCACCACTGGACAGATCTTGCAAACGAAAATTGAACAAAGAAACCATAGATCTCAATAACACAATCAATAATTTAGACTTAACGGACATTTATAGAATATACCATCCAACCAACAGCGAATACACTTTCTTCTCAGCAGCACATGGATCCTTCTCTAAAATAGACCATATATTATGCCACAAAGCTAATGTTAGCAAATACAAGAAGATAGAGATACTACCTTGTATTCTCTCAGCTCATAATGGATTGAAGTTAGAAATAAATTACAGAGTAAAAAACAGAAACTACTCCAACACCTGGAGATTAAACAATATGCTATTATATGATGAATGGATAACAGAAGATATTAGGAAGGAAATTTAAAAATACTTAGAGGTAAATGAGAACCAAGAAACATCATATCAAAATCTCTGGGACACTATGAAAGCAGTACTTAGAGGAAAATTTATTTCATGGAGCACATTTACTAAAAGAAGTAAAACTCAAGAAATAAAAGACCTAACACTACAGCTCAAAGCCCTAGAAAAAGAACAGACCAGCACCAAAAGAGTAGAAGACAGGAAATAGTTAAACTCAGAGCTGAAATCAATGAAATTGAAACAAAAGAAACAATACAAAAAAATCGAGAAAATAAATAGTTGGTTCTTCAAAAAAATGAACAAAATTGATAAACCTTTAGCCACACTAACAAAGAGAAGACAAGAGAAAACCCAAATCACTAAAATTCGGAATGAACAAGGAAATATCACAACAGACAAAATTGAAGTACAAAACATAATTAGAAGCTATTTTGAAAATCCATATTCCAACAAAATAGAAAATTTTGAAGACATCAACAGGTTTCTAGGGACATATAAATTGCCTAAACTGAACTAGGAGGACATACACAATTTAAATAGACCAATTTCAAGTAATGAAATAGAAGAGGTCATCAAAAGCCTATCAACAAAGAAAAGTCCAGGACCAGATGGGTTCTCAGCCGAGTTCTACAAAACTTTTAAAGAAGAGCTCATTCTCAACAGAATTTTAGCAAATCTCATACAAAAACATATTAAAAAGATAGTGCACCATGATCAAGTGGGTTTTATCCCAGGGATGCAAGGTTGGTTCAACATCAGGAAATCAATAAATGTAATTCACCATATCAATAGACTTAAAGTCAAGAATCACATGATTATTTCCATAGAGGCAGAAAAAGCATTCGTTAAAATACAGCATCCCTTCATGCTCAAAACACTAGAAAAAATAGGGATAGTGGGAACATTCCTTAACTTTGTAAAGACCATCTATGCTAAGCCCATGGCTAATATTCTAAATGGTGAAAAACTGAAAGCATTCCCCCTAAAAACTGGAACAAGGCAGGGATGCCCTCTTTCACCACTTCTATTGAATATCGTCCTGGAAACTCTAGCCAGAGCAATTAGACAAACCAAAGAAATTAAAGGGATACGAATAGGAAAAGAAGAACTCAAACTATCCCTATTTGCTGATGATATGATTATATACTTAGAGGAACCAGGAAATTCCACCAGAAAACGTTTAGAACTCATAAGTGAATTCAGTAAAGTAGCAGGATATAAGATCAATACACATAAATCTAATGCATTTTTATACATAAGTGATGAATCTTTGGAAAGAATAATTAGGAAAACTACCCCATTCACAATAGCCGCGAAAAAAAATAAAATACTTGGGAGTGAAAGACCTCTACAATGAGAACTACAGAACACTAAAGAAAGAAATTAAAGAAAACCTTAGAAGATGGAAAGATCTCCCATGTTCTTGGTAGGAAGAATTAAAATTGTCAAAATGGCCATACTACCTAAAGTGCAATACAGATTCAATGCAATTCCAATTAAAATCCCAATGATGTACCTTACAGAAATAGAGCAAGCAATTATGAAATTCATCTGGAAGAATAAGAAACCAAGAATAGCTAAAGCAATCCTTAGCAGAAAGAGTGAAACAGGGGGTATTGCAATACCAGATCTTCAACTCTTCTACAAAGCAATAGTAACAAAAACAGCATGGTATTGGTACCAAAATAGAAAGGTAGATCAATGGTACGGAGTAGAGGACACGGACACAAACCCAAATGAATACAATTTTCTCATACTAGACAAAGGTGCCAAAAATATGCAATGGAGAAAAGATAGCCTCTTCAACAAATGGTGCTGGGAGAATTGGAAATCCATATGCAACAGAATGAAACTAAACCCATATCTCTCACCATGCCCGAAACTCAACTCACAATGGATTAAGGACCTTGGAATCAGACCAGAGACCCTGCAGATTATAGAAGAAAAAGTAGGTCCAAATCTTCAACATGTTGGCTTAGGACCAGACTTCCTTAACAGGACTCCCATAGCACAAGAAATAAAAGCTAGAATCAACCACTGGGATAGATTCAAACTAGAAAGCTTTCTCTCAGCAAAGGAAACTATCAGCAATGCGAAGAAAGAGCCTACAGAGTGGGAGAAAATCTTTGCCAATCATACCTCAGATAGAGCACTAATCTCCAGAATCTATAAAGAACTCAAAAAACTACACCAAGAATGCAAATAATCCAATCAACAAATGGGCTAAGGAAATGAACAGACACTTCACAGAAGAAGATCTACAAGCAATCAACAAACATATGGAAAAATGTTCAACATCTCTAGTAATAAGAGAAATGCAAATCAAAGCCACCCTAAAATTCCATCTCACCCCAATTAGAATGGCGATTATCAAGAACACAAGCAACAATAGGTGTTGGCGAGGATGTGGGGAGAAAGGTACACTCATACATTGCTGGTGGGGCTGCAAATTAGTGTAGCTACTCTGGAAAGCAGTGTGGAGATTTCTTAGAAAACTTGGAATGGAACCACCATTTGACCCAGCTATCCCACTCCTTGGCCTATACCCAAAGGACTTAAAATCAGCATACTACAGAAATACAGCCACATCAATGTTCATAGCTGCTCAATTCACAATAGCCAGACTGTGGAACCAACCTGGATGTCCTTAATTTGATAAATGGATAAAGAAACTGGTATATATTATCAATGGAATATTACTCCGCCATAAGGAATGACAAAATTATGGCATTTGCAGGCAAATGGATGAAATTGGAGAATATCATGCTAAGTGAGATAAGCCAATCTCAAAAAACCAAAGGACGAATGATCTCGCTAATAAGTGGATGATGACACATAATGGGGGGTGGGAGGTGTTACTGTTAGGGTTAGAGTTAGGGTTAGGGAGGGGGGCAAGGATGGAGGAAGGAAGGACTGAATAGAGGGAAAAGAGGGGTGGGAGGGGTGGGAGGGGTGGGGGGAAGGGAAAAAATAACAGCATGTATCAAACAACATTACCCTATGTAAATTTATGATTACATAAATGGTATGCCTTTACGCCATGTACAAACAGAGAAACAACATGTATCACATTTGTTTACAATAAAAAAAAAGTTAAATATAAGAGTTCATGTTTAAGACACACAAATGACCTTTGTCTATGGCCATTCTCTCACTTTAGCTGTGTCTCTCTTCTTGCTATAACATAGATCCCTGACAATAAAAGAATTCCACAATAAAAAAAAAAGAACCTTGACTTGTATGGTAGATAAAACCGTATGTAATTAATGTTCTCATTTGAATATTGGGCTTACAGTAAGTCATGTTTTTTTTCGCATGGTTAATTTTTTTTTTT
Organism: Sciurus vulgaris; assembly: GCF_902686455.1. NCBI lineage: Eukaryota > Metazoa > Chordata > Mammalia > Rodentia > Sciuridae > Sciurus > Sciurus vulgaris. Next base: position 62,994,310 of record NC_136467.1, read on the forward strand.
AAATTTAAAAATAAAAATAATTTTTATATGTCTTCTTTAGATTATTTATGCATGTCTTTTGACCATCTTTTTTATTATAGCACTGTGTTTTATTCTGTTATTACATAACCCTTTGTCATATTTTGGCCTTTTTTTCCTCATGATTACTATTCATCCTTCATTATTGGTTTCCGGTGATATTTTACTCATCAGCAAGAAGTTATTGAGCACCAATTATGTTCTAGTCACTGCTCCAGGGTCTCAGGAAATAAGGTGAGTTTCTCTGCACAGAAAATAAGAGAAATCCTTCATGTCATAGAACTTACAGTCTCGTCAGGGAGATTGATACCAAATGAGAAAAAAAGCAAGTAAATAATGTAATAAATAATATAATAAAATTGATATGGTATTGATCATTTTTCACTTGCTAGAATACCATAATATATTTGCTATTTACTGCTTACAAAGTTTGGACAGTGTTTCTTAGATCTCAAAAGGTAGAGGGCATTTTCTTGATGGGTTACAGAGCAATGAATGCCTCTTTTCTCCAGAAAGTGAGTTCTCAACTTTAGTTGCACATTGGAAGCACCAGCCTTTCACATATCCAGTGCTACCCAAGGAGTGGTCTTGGGTAGGGGCTGGGCACAGGTTCTTTCTCTAAAGCTTTCCAGGTGATTTTAATGTGCATCCAGTGTTGAGAATGAAATCACATTCCTGTTCTCTCAGCTTGGATACAGAGACTAAGATCTGATTTTTATGTTAACACCAGAGAACTAGTGAGATCACCTTGGGTTGGTGAAGAAAGCACAAAGCTCTCCTCATTCCTCAGTACACTCTGGAGGTCTGTAAAATCAGATCCCAAGTAACTCACTGTCAGTTAAAGAGAAGGGCTTCAGGACTATGGCTATACACAACTGAAGATAAAACTCAGAGAGACACAATAGGCAATGTTGAAGGAAAGCTGAAAGGAAATGGAAGGTATACACCAAGAAAGGACAGCACTGCCTTGAGAACTTGAGAATTATAATTCTTAGTAATTTAAAGGCATGACATTTTATATCCTGTTGTGGGTAAATATCCCATAAGAGTACATCATAGTTATACCCAGAATTTTCTGTTAAGCTAACACATGAATGCAAACTCAAAAAAATAGTAGAAAATGAAATTGAAGTACTATATCATTATAAATTGGAACCAAGTCAATAATATTACTACTTTTTACTTTCTATCCTCAAAAATTCATAATTTCAGGGGAGAAGTAGTTTGAAAGTACTTGGTTTTATTAATGGTCAGACTATACCTAAAGGCAAACTTGGCTTATAGTTCTCTAAAGCTGAATTCAGCAATGGAGGAAGAAAATCAAGTATCGATAAAGAATTTTTAATGCATTATTACCCCTGCCCATCAGGAATATGGTTCAGAATTTGATAATTCACAAGTTAACTCCCTGTGAACATGAGGGAGGCGGGTAGGTGGACCTAAGAAAGAAGGTGTGAAGATATGAAGCAATTGCTCCCTATCGCATTACTACTGATTATGAACAGTGAAGTGGTGTAGAGTGTATTTTATACTTCTCAACTTCTGTAGTATATAAGTGAATCACAAGGCCTAGTAAATTCAAGAAATAAAGAAAATATCATGCAATGCTGGATGTATTTGTTAATATCATCATCTGATATTTATTGACTCAGATAACTATGGTTGCATGAGACATGGACTCTACAGTTTGAATACCATGTTCCTGAAGTCAGTCACCAATGCCATCTGAAGAAACCTCTTCCCCAAATCCTTGTGTGTCTATTTGCCTTTTGCAAATAAGACAGGACAAGATGAAAATGTTGGATGCATTAGTTAAAATACTTCCCATTTTCTGGAAGGGAAGTCAATTGTGGGTTGCTTTTAATTTTAGAAACAACTCCAAGAATAAAATGGTAATCCTTCTCTGACTTCTATTATGTTCTTGAAAAACCCTGCTGTGAGAAAATTCACTCCTTAGGAATTTAAGATTATGTGGAAATGGGTTTAAGGAGTTGATAATTGAGGACCTGTGAAAGCCCTATATTTTTTACATGAAGCAAAACAGAGAAAATATAGATATTAAATAGAATATCAAGGACACAGTGGAAATTTTAAATTAATAATTACTAATACTATGCAGTCAATTTCCATTTTTCTCATCCTTCCTTTTGGGAGCTGCTTTAGGATCATCTGTCCTCGTTGTTTTAATGAGAGTTTTATTAATTAACTTTGTCTTATTGCAACTTGTAAGCATACTCAAGTAAATTCTGGTCCCTTATAAAATAATCAATATATTTCTGTTCTTCTGAGCTAAATTGTTGAGTCCTGTTTCTAGGGAGCCAAGAAAACCAAAATAACATGTATATTTGATGTATGGAGAAGAAGGAAAATAAAGCAATGATAACAACAAAATGGTGGGGAACTTGTAAATTTTTCAGTGTATTACAGAGGAGTATTAGGGCTTAATTCCACCCACAAATGTTTCCCAAAACAGAGACAGTTTCTCAGGATTAGCTTTACTCATGGACCTACCAATGAAGTACAGATTAGAATACAACAAGATAGGCCTGATCAGTGAGAACTCTGACACTGCTGAACAGCTTCTAACAGGGAAGGCTTGGGGTTATCTGTATCATCTTTCCATGTCTCTCTTAAGGCAATAGCATGGAAACCCTCTGCCATGTGCTTTGCTGACAACTACTGTTTTATTGCTCCTTTTTCATGAAAACTGAAAGAGCTGTCTCTCTCTCAGGGTGAGGTATTACGGCTCCTACAAGATGATGAACTGGTCAGTCTGTTCTTATCCTACCTTGACTAAAAAATAAACAAAAATGAAGGGAAAAAAAGAAAACAAAATTTCACTTTGCCAGGATGATGACTTATCTTGCAGAGTATAATGTGCTGTGAATGATCTAACATATTTCTAAGGGTTATCAGATTTTCTCTGTTCACAACCTGGTTCACTCTATTGTGGTATTAGAGAAAAGTAAAGACAAACACCCCCCACTCTTGATATCTTCCATGTACTTCTCATGAGCTCCTTTTCTCTCCAAAGTATCATGCACTCTGCCACCTCAATTTTGTATCACAAAATTGTCTCAAATTCCCCATTTACTAAAACTGAAATTCTCCAGTTTTAAGAAGCACTTTTTGAACCAAATTTGCAAACAAAGTAAACTATGATGGGGACAGAACAAAATTAAGAGATTGCAAGTCAAAAATCTGTTATATTTTTGATTTAAAATATATTATTGCACATTAACAAGATGAAATGTACTTCTTCAGAATTTTATGCAAATGGAGACAATTTTCTTCCCCTACTTTAAGCAGACTTTATAATTATGCCTGTTCATAATTTTGTACTGTTATGTTTGGAAGAATGGGGATTTTATTTGATTTTTTAAAAAGTATTATTTTGTATAAAGTCCTATAGCCTGTATGTCAGAGACTTTCTCAGACATGATTTGGTAAATCAAAGCATATTAAATTTGTTATCTCCCTTGGGGCTGGATCTCATTTCTAACCTTAGGGAGAAATAGATATTTAGGATTCCCTAATGTGGTTCTTTCTGATCTGTGCTCCTGCACTAACCAGGGTGCCACAGTTATGTCCCTTCAAAGGCGAAATATGACCTCAAAGGACTCCAGTCCTGATTTGTGGCAGGAATTCTTTAACCCATAATATCCAAGCTGACTCTGTGTTAGAATTCCTACAGAAGTCAGGTGAAGCTCTGAATGATTGGTTGGAGGTTCCCAAAACCTTTATTTATTAAAGACTTACTGTGTTGCCTCAAATTTCTAGTAATTAAACTTCTACTGAGCTTCTATGGATGAGTCCCTACCTGCACCACCTCTCTTATCCCTAGACTTCCCAGAGGATGAATTTTCTTTCCCTGAACCAACTTATCAGACCTAGTTTTTCAGTATCTTTTTGCCACGTTTCTGAATGTTAGCCACCGTGCCTGTCTTTGTTTTAGCAACTATCCTGACTTGAATAGATACTATTCAATACAATTTTTCTTTCTTTCTCTATTTGCAGGGATATGTTCAGTTAACAGTTTGGAGCTTCATTGTTTTTCAAAGGCAAATATTTTAGTGAAATAATTTTGGTGTTCTTCCCTTTTAATAAAATAGGGCAGCATATACTTGGAATCCATAACCCACTTGCAATAATCTCAGAAGATGCTAAGCTTATAAAATCAGCATTACTGCTAGCCCTTTCAAAGTTTAAGGGCTAATATTAAGCTTGTTTCTATGTCTCCCTCTATATTTGTTTTTCATTTGTTTAAAGTGCTAATGACATTCATTGCTCTTCAGATTTATCAGATTAGCATCACTATAACAGTTTATGGTGTTATATTTTACAAGATTTACTTAATATAATTTTAATTATCACTGAAAAATGGCTTCTAGTCATAAAAAGTACTCTAAAAATTATGAGCAAAACCTACCCTAAATTAAGAGTCAGGGCTTGTGCACTTAATAATAATTTTATAAAATGAAAACATCACATGGTACAGTAACTCATCATTGAAATATTCATATTTTAAATAACAAAAATACATCTAGGAATATAGAACTGCCAACTAAAGCAAATTCTTTGTAATACTTTAATTTCTTTGTAGAAATTTACTGGCATGACAATTATAGGTTTTTAGCAATGCGTGTCATTTCAGGAAACAAGGTTTAGTTTGGAATCTCGGCATTCTGCTATCATATGTGGTTCTGGAATATTACAATGGGATGGGAAAACAGTGCAAGAGCCCATCAGATGCTAGGTACAATCAACCAAAGCTAGGTGCCTAGTTTTTAATCTCGACAAATAGGAAATCAAGAAAGCATTTAAAATGACTCTGAGGGAAAAAATATTGCCATTGATCTCTAAAAATTTTGTAGAATTTTGCAATTTAAAGAGGGGAGATTATGAACAAAAATATCAACTCTCTATTTCAATCAGAAATACTGCAAACATTTAGGATATTTATTATTTATGATAACTGTCTTCCTTACTGAACATGCTATAGGATCTCTACCTTTCTTATTTTGATTCTATTGCTTCCACTACCTCTTACTAGGATGTGTTCTATATTTTTCAATAACCGCTCTTACCCACCTCAAGATTTATTGGATCACATTTCTTTCAAGGCTTTGTTTAAGTCTGAGAGTTATAAGACAATCTAGTGCTATGTGTAGTTTCTACCTATGCTTAGATTAGTGATTGACATTGAAAGTTTGGACAACAATAACAAGAACTAAAAATCTTGGTAGCTTTGAACATGAGATCAAGGGTCCAAATGCAGATCTGAAATTTGGAGATGAGTTAATCAGGGGAAAAGACAGGCAGGACTAAAACATAATTAATCAAAAGTTCTAGACCTTATCTAAATTCATGGCATCCATTCAACCTGGGTGGTTGGCTAAAACAAAAAGGACAGACAAGTGGCTAGCATTCAAAAATGTGGCAGCAGATACTAGAAAACCAACTCAGAGAAGTTGGTTCAGGGATAGAAAATTCATGCTCTGTGAGGTCTAGGGATAAGAGAGTCAGTGCAGGTAGGGACTCATCCACAGAAGCTCAATAGAAGTTTAGTTACTGGGAATTTGAGACAAAAAGCAAATTTTTAAAAATTTATTTATTTTGATTCATTGTACACAAATGGGGTACAACTGTTATTTCTCATATTGTACATGAAGTAGAGTCATACCATTTGTGTAATCATACATTTACATGGGGTAATGAAAATCATCCTTCCTCCATTCTTGCCTCCCTTCAACCCCCCCATTATATATCATCATCCACTTACCAGAGAGACCATTCAGTCTTCAGGCTTATCTCACTTAGCAAGGTATTCTCCAACTCCATCCATTTACCTGGAAATGCCATAACTTTATTCTTCTTTATGGCTGAGTAATATTTCATTGTGTTCACAGGTTCTTTATCCATTCATCTATTGAAGGGCATTTAGGTTGGTTCCACAACTAGTTATTGTGAATTGAGCAGCTATGAACATTGATGTGGCTGCATCACCGTAGTGTGTTGATTTTAAGTGGGATAGCTGGGTCAAATGGTGGTTCCATTCCAAGTTTTCTAAGAAATCTCCACACTGCTTTCCAGAGTGGCTGCACCAATTTGCAACCTCACCAGCAGTGTATGAGTGTACCTTTTCCCCCACATCCTCACCAACATTTATTGTTACTTGTATTCTTGACAATAGCCATTCTAATTGGGGTGAGATGAAATCTTAGAGTAGTTTTGATTTGCATTTCTCTTATTACTAGAGATGTTGAACATTTTTCCATATATTTGTTGATTGCTTGTAGATCTTCTTCTGTGAAGTGTTTGTTCATTTCCTTAGCCCATTTGTTGACTGGGTTATTTGTATTCTCAGAGTAGAGTTTTTTGAGCTCTTTATAGATTCTGGAGATTAGTGCTCTATCTGAAGTGTGTGTGGCAAAGATTTTCTCCCATTCCGTAGGCTCTCTCTTCATATTGTTGATTGTTTCCTTTGCTGAGAAAAAAACTCCTTAGTTTGAATCTATCCCAATTATTGATTCTTGCTTTTATTTCTTGTGCTTTGGGAGTCTTGTTAAGGAGCTCTGATCCTAAGCTGACATGATGAAGATTTGGACCTACTTTTTCTTCTATTAGGTGCTGGGTCTCTGGTCTACTTCCAAGGTCCTTGATCCGTTTTGAGTTGAGTTTTGGGAAGGATGAGAGATAGGGGTTTAGTTTCATTTTGCTGCATATGGATTTCCAGTTTTCCTAGCACCATTTCTTGAAGAGGCTATCTTTTCTCCATTGTATGTTTTTGTCACCTTCGTCTAGTATGAGAAAACTGTATATATGTGGGTTTGTCTCTGTGTTCTCTATTCTGTACCACTGATATACCTGTCTATTTTGGTTCCAATACCATGCTGTTTTTGTTACTATTGCTCTGTACTATAGTTAAAGTTCTGGTATTGTGATGCCCCTGCTTTACTCTTTCTGCTAAGGATTGCTTTAGCTATTCTGGGTCTCTTACTCTTCCAAATGAACATTACGATTTCTTTCTATATTTCTATGAGGTAAGTCATTGGAATTTTAATTGGAATTGCATTGACTTTGTACAGCACTTGTGGTAGTACGGCCATTTTGACAATATTAATTCTTCCTATCCAAGAACATGGGAGATCTTTCCATTTTCTGAGGTTTTCTTCAATTTCTTTCTTTAGTGTTCTGTAATTTTCATTGTAGAGGCCTTTCACCTCTTTCGTTAGATTGATTCCCAAGTTAGGAACACTACCCCATTCACAATAGTCTCAAAAAAGCCAAATTGACTCTCATATTTACATAACAGTCATTCATATAATGGGTGGGGTGTTAAGACTAGTGAGTAGGCAAACACCCTATATACCAGATCAATCACAGCGTTTGGCAGCAATTGCCCTACACTGAGTCAAGAGCCTTGTTCCTAAACAGCACTGAAAATCTGACTGTCCCAGGACAAAATTATACAAAAATAAAAATTCCAACATAATTTCAGGAGATACTTGTTGCTTGCAAAATCCATCTGTTGGTCCCATAGTGATAGTGGTACATGGATGACTTTCACAAACAACTAGATCTCAAGATAGAAGACCACTGCCGTAGTTCTCTGTGGAGCTTCCCACCTGCCTCAGCTTCAACTTCTGTACTTCTATGGTCATTTTTATTTTCCTCACTTATTTGCTATTTAAAATATGCTCTCGAGGTATTGTTTTTAAAATGTGTTTAGTTTATGACCCTTGCTGAAACTGAAACTTCTTAAATCCCTTTTCTCTTTATTTCCAAGAGCTATTAACAAGGTTTGTAGAGGACTGTGAACTAATAAGACAGGATGTGGAGAGCTAGTAAAGACATTGATTTTGAAAAATAAAAATGTCCAATAATTTTGAGGAAAAGGTGTAAATTGACTTACCTTGAAAACTGGATATTGCTTCAGTAAATTTCCAAATATCAGATAAACAGCTTTTCAGATTAACCACATAAACTTTAAATATTGCCAATGGCAATATTTTGAGAGGAAGAAGGGGGAGAGAGAAAGAGAGAGAGAGAGAGAGAGAGAGAGAGAGAGAGAGAGAGAGGGAGGGAGAGAGAGAGAACATGAGCAGTTGATTAACTTAAAAATATTTAAATGAGTAGAATTTTTCAAAAATCATCTTTGAAATAGTTATAGAAAAAGTGATTAAATGCATTGAAAAGAGAAAATTTTAAGAGGCTTTAAAAGTGTATGATTAAAACCAAATGAATGGAAGGAAGAAAAAGGAAATGAGGCTCGAAATCAGGAAAGATTTTGGTGGCAGAGCTATTATCCTGAAGTACAGAGAAGCGGATAGAAAGATTAAAGATACTGTGAATAGATAAAACTTCTCATTGCCCCAGAGAACAGACTAGATTTCTGAGTTAATCTTTTCCCATATAACTAGAGAGATGCTTTGTAAACTAATTGGTAGTATTGTGGTGCTGAAAAGTCTTCTTTCATTTTGCTTATAAGAATGTTTATGCTTATGAAAGGATGGATGATTTTGTGTCTCAGGATTATATCGTCTTTCACTTTGTGCTGGTGAATGCTCATGAACACACACCCATTCAAAAAGTACACACACAAAGCAGGAAAAGGAGGGATCTGTGTCCCATTTAGCTTTGAGATTTGAACTCAGAGATACCTTGCTTCAACTTCTTGAGCACATTCATGACTTACTCATGAGACTTACTAACACAAAACAGAGTTCCATAGACAAATTGCCTTGTCAACTGGCCTGTACCCAGAGCTCTACACATCTCTACTTCTAGAGCAGCAGAGACATAGTGAATGTAAGTTACCTGCTCAACTGAAGTGTGAACATAGAGCAAAGAGGAGGAGAAGACACACCTCTAAAATGCACTATAGTGTTACATAGCAAGAACCTCTAGTCTGCAAGCAGTAATCAAGGTCTATCTTGGACTGAAAATTCATAGGCTGTTATGCTGAAAGAAACCATCGAGCTTTCCACAAATACCATAACTAGCAATTCATAGGTGGAGAAACGGAAGCAAATAACCGACGTAGTTATTTGCTTGGGGTCATATGCCTGGTTAGTAACAGCAGGTAGATAAATATTTCAGACTTTTTGAACAAAGATTTTGAGTGACACTCAGGGTCAGAGGCGGGTCAATGCCTTCCAAAGACTTTCAGTTAGAAAACAAAGGCAAGTTTTCATGCAGAAAGAACAGAAAAAGTATTCATTGCTAATTGATTTTCATTTATATAGGTATCTATTTGTTAGTAAAGACATCTTCAAAGAAGAGAGAAAGCATCACATAAACATACATAACTGAAAATACACTACCATTCACATACAAATTGTCACTTAGAACGAGTAGCCCTAACAATTAAATTCAGTAGTTTCACTCTCTTCAGAGGAAACCCCTGCAAATACATAAAAAGCCATTTGCCCCATTTTGTTCCATTACTCTCCTAAGCACACATGCATTCATTTCTTCACTTTCTCGTTCAAAAAATATTGTTTAATGTCTATTCTACTCTATATTATAGGAGTAAGTCCAGTAAAAAAATAGAACAGAAAAGTTCTATTGGCATTGCATATTAATTCTGGTGGATACAACAGAGTGGACAAAATATTGTGTGACTTTCATAAGGATGCATATTTATAGTTTAAAATTTCTTTGAAAAGAAATTCAACTAAATAGTTTTCCAGCCTTATCATTTTACACCTGACAAAATAATTGCTGGATATTAGAAGTATAATAAGGAATGAAATATTCAACATCCTTGTATTATAAACTCCTATTCAAAGAGCAAATCACAATATCTAAATATGTTACCTTTTTCTTTTCTCTCTTAGGAAGTTTCATTTATAGTTCTACAAATTCATCACTCTTGCCTTTCAATGTAGAATGCTAAATTATTCCAGGGAAAAAATTTTTAAATTCCATCCTTATCCAGGAACCAGTTAGTCCTAGCCAAGGTCAAGGTGTTCTCAGTTCCCTTCTCCCTTCTTTCCCTCCCTCCTGTTCTTCCTGCCAGCACTTCCCTGCAGAGGATATCCAGAGCTCTATAAAGGGAGCACTTGCTGGGATGGACAACAGAAGTCATTTTCCCCTCAGTCTCCTCCCTGGAGCCCAGCAGACATAAGGTGTATCAACTCTGTTTTCTGGAGCTAATCAATACAGATCCAAACCCTGGATGCAACTAAGGTTAGGTAAATATGAAAAGAAATGTGCAAATAAAATTCTTTAACCCCAAATGCTCCATTTATTTTAATTTTGATTTAAGTGCTCTAGTAGACAAAAGATTTAACATAGAAGAAACTAAAATAAAACCTTGTGATATAATCAGCAAATCATTTGTTTTTCATTTATTAGCTTTGCTCTTCTGTAATACAATTTACTAGCATTTTCTGTGTTTTTTAATTCTACTCTCCTAAGCTTGATTTCCTGAGGAATATTAATATTAAATCACCATGAAGTAGCATATTATTCATGGGAAATATAGTTGCCAACTAAACAGTGTATCCCAATTCATGTTAGATTTTTTTTTTAAATTCATGTTTTAATTTATTGCTCCTGAGAAATGCTTCTGTGCCTCTGAAACCCTAGGAAAGTGTAAGGGCCCATGCTTTTCTTAATCAACAAATATTTATGTGTAAATAGAATGCCTGTGGCCAAGAACTTGCATGTTAACTTGCATCCCGATGAAAATTTAAATAGCTGATTAAGCTCCTCAAACACAGGATTTATAATGGATGCCACTATCATTTTGCAAAGTAATTTAATGCATATTTAGAGCAATTATTATGTGCTCTCTTTTCATAAGGAGACCCAGCTGGGATTCTGCAAGTGCAAGAAAGAGAGCAACTGGTATATGGGCAGCAATTTGTTGAGATCTGTGTGAAGAAGTTCTTCTGAATCTCACTTACACTAGAGGTATGTACTTGCAGCTTTGGAAAACATTCATGATGTTGTCACTATACATTGTATGCATGTTGAGTAAAGTAGAAAAACACTTGTAATATTCAGCATAAAGTGTTGAAAAAAATTATTTCAGGTTTCTGATTAGATGAATAGATTTAAATGAGTAAACTAGTATGTTGTATCCCCTGTTAGACCATGGAGGATCAATAGAGCTAAAGACACAGGAAGCTAAGAGAGTTTCACCTTAAAATGAACACACACACACACACACACACACACACACACACACACACACACACATTTAGAAAAAATAAAGACTAACCAAAGTTAATCTTTTTTTTCTATATGAATAAACCATAAACACTTAAAGTCTATATTAAGTCAAACAAAAATTCTTCCAATTTCCAAAGATTTACTTTCTTCAGAAATTGTCCCTGGACTCTACTAAGATGAATATTAATTTTAAAGTAATGATTATTATTAACTCTGAATTCATGCTTTTCTGAACCAGAAGAATGTTATTTGGAGAGAGCCTATCATATTGATTTTGCAAAAGAACCATAGAAAACATGGTGCTTCACAGATAGGGAAAAGGAAGACAGTGATAAACCCAGGAAATGATGGAAAATTGATGTTCAAATGAGAATTTAAATGAACCTAGCCAATGTAGTCCCCTAATTTACTTCTAAGTTAAGTCTGTAGTATGCACCACTAGCATATTCTCATTTTATAGGCTTTTTATGAGGGGGAAAAAGAGCTTATTTAGTGCATCATATTTTTCATGCTTTCTCTCTGTTGCTTTTAATAAAAACGTTATCTTTCCAGTGCATTTTGGCATCATTTACTCACAGTACTCAACCTGTATGAGCAGGTCTGAAGCAGCCTTCTTCCTGTAAGCTCCTAAAATCTTATCAGTACAATTTCCCCTCGTAAGAAGTATAATAAATACCTTGGTCCACTGAACCCCATTTAAATTGACATGTTTAGACTATTAACTAAAAATATGTCAATTCTCGCCTTTCTGCAAATGAAATCCAAGATCAGCTATAGAAATTGAGGAAAACTGGTTTAGAAAATACTGTTTTTTAACAGATAATAAACGCGGGTGTTTTTCTGTAAAGGGAATGTAATAAAGGCTCCATATGCTCTCTTTAGCATTAGGGACAGTAACCATTCACCCACTCCTTGTTCTAATCTGGTACTTTCTGAAGGGAAGAACTGTTATTGTTTGGATGTGAGGTATACTGCAAAAGCTCACATGTGAGATATTGTAAGAAGGTTAAGAGAAGAAATGGTTGGGTTGAGAGTCTTAACCCAATCAGAGGATTAATCTCCTGATAGGGATTAACTGAGTTGTAACTGAATTGGTAGGGTGTGACTGGAGAAGGAGGGAATTGGAGATGTGACTTTGGGATACATTTTTGTATCTGGCAAGTGGAGACCTCTCTCTTTGCTTCCTGAGCATCATATGAGCTGCTTCCCTTTGCCACACTCTTCTGCCATGATGTTCAGCCTCACCTAGAGCCCTGAGGAATGGAACCGGTCTTCTATGGACTGAGACCTCTAAAACCGTGAGCCCCCAAATAAACTTTTCCTCCTCTAAAATTGTTCAGGTCAGGTCTTTGTAGTCACGGCAGTGAAAAAGTGGACTAAAACAGAACAACTGAAGAGAACAATTTTCCATTTTTTAAAATGGGAAAACAAACAAAAAAAGCACTGAGATGTTTTTAAAGGGGGTTTATGTGAGTGCTTCCACAGTAGTTAATGAGTTTCATTGTTTGGACTCCAGTGAATCCACTCTCTAACCTAGTTAAACCAGAAATTAAACAGGGCAGCCAAGAAGATACTAGTCCAGAACTCCATGTGTTGTGACTTCTAGCTAAATTCTCTGGCATACTCAAATTTCATTTAAATATAGAATCTGCAGTCTAACAACCACTTTTGGCTTTTTTCAGTTGTTTACTTGTTTTATGCATTTCAGCAAAAGCTGGAAGAAAAGCTTTCTTTCAATAGTCCTCAAAAGAAGCTTAGCTCTAATGAAAAGAAGTGGGGAGCTGTGGGGAACAAAGAGGAGGACAGTCTTAAATGCCTGTCCTCCAAGGGAAATCAGTAATTTGAGACAGAGTTTGGATAGTTTTGCTCAAAGTACATCAGCTTTAGAGATTTGTCCTCAATACCAAGAGAAGAAAAGCACTTGGATAAGAAACTGGTACAGTTTTCCCTCAACTCCCTGTGCACTGGGTTTTCACAGGATATTAGCACTTTTAAAGTGTGTCTAATATGAAAACTCAGATACATGCATAGTCAAAAGCCAAAATTAACATTAAATTATTGGGGAGTCAATGTTTGTGATATTGCATTACAAATTTCATTCCGCCTGCTGACTCCAACACACAATTTAACAACTATCTCCTAAACACTATTGTAAATTAGCCTTGGGCTATGAATATAGGGGATGCATGATAAAAATGTGACCTGTGAGATGATCACTACCTTAGAGAAATTTGCCTTTTCTTTGAGATGCCTACATCTAGAAATTTCCTACTGATTGCAGGAAGCCTTGTCCCTCATTCTGGGTGGTCAGGAAGTACAGCTTAGTCAAAGGAATTTTGTATGAAGAGTGCAATTCAGTGTCAGGCTAGATCATTTCAATCGACATTTCTAGTTTTGAATACATTTTAATAAAAAGGGCTTATTGTCATTGAGAAATAGAGTGGCAGATTATTCGAAGCTTTTTTGAGCTACAGTCAACCAGTGAGTTCTATAAAGGCTCCTAAATTGAGTGAGTTCTATAACTTACATCGTCTCTCTGCTGTTATTCCCAATTCTGTCTTTTCTTTTGTTTTCTGGCAAAAAAATTTTGGCTTTTACAGGGTGTACAATTAATAATTCTGCAGTTCTGCATAGACCCAAAGGAGGAATGTCATACTACACCTGAATATTCAAGTCTCAAGTTTCAGAGCAGCCTGAAACCTAATCAAGAGAACAGACAGACAAGCAAGGAGGATCAACAAACACTTAGGGATTAGAGGAATGCTAACATTACTAAGGGCATGGCTCAAGTGTTGCAAATAGGGAGAATCCACCAATAAATACTTGGCTGGTAGTAGGAAGATAGTATATTTACAAGTGCATCACAACATCAGGAGAAAGAGAAGAGTGATTACTAACATGAGCTTCTGGAAGTAAGACTTATTAGGGCTAAGCATTAATAACCTGTAGAGAAATAACCTAATTTGAGTTTCCACTTTCAGAACACATCTCTGACACCACCAGAGCCTGCTCATATTCTTTTGTAAGAGAACTGAGCAAGCTTTCTTGTCAGGTATGGCCAAAATCAAAGAGATTTTAAGCCTACACCCTTAAATGAATCCTTGATGAAGATCTACTTCTTCATGATGAAGATCTACATCCTCATGACACACTATTAAAGTATTTGGTATATTGTATGACAAATATAATACAAAAAATTTTAAATAGTCTCTTCTTATTACTGGGTAAACCTCTTCCTACAATATTGTCTATAAATATGTCTTACCATTTTTTAAAAATTTGACTTTATGATTCAGCTATTTGAACTTCTAGACTTGGGTCTAGTTCATTTCAACACGTAGTTTTATTTGCTGTCAGAGTTGAAAAACTGTTTCAAAAGCATACATACTTTCAAATAGAAGCGTATAACTAAGCTTCCTAAATCATAAAATCTATATTTCAATCCTGTCTAGCAATTACCCCAAATTTTTTTGTTGAAATTCACATAAATTTCTGTCTTCCCTGTTATTACATCACTTGTTCTTATTAAGACAAAAGTAAAAGTGATGGTTTTCAGATAATTTTAAACAAAGGGGTTCGGTTCAAAGTTTGCTGAAAACTTCATTTGGAAGAATTTTTAAATGTTTTCTATTAGTGCATTATAGTTATACCCAATAATAGGGTTCATTATGACATTATTATACATGCATGGAATATAACTTATTCCATTTCAGTCCCAGGCACTTCCTCTTTTCCTGCCCTCCTTCCTCCCCTTTGTCTTTCTCTACTAGTCTTTCTGCTGCCTATTTATGTATTTACTTACCTATTTATTTATTTAAATTGATGTTTTTTAGGTATACATTAAGGTGGAATTCACTGTAGTATATTCACATATGTATATAACATAATTTTGTCAATTTCATTTTGCATTACCTCCCTTTCCTTGTTTCTCCTACCTCTCTCTGAATCCTTACTTTAGTCCACTGATCTCCCCTCTTTTAATGGGATCTCACTCCCCTCTTTTTTCTCTTACTTTCCTGTAGTTTCCACATATGAGAGAAAACATTTGATCCTTGACTTTCTGAGTTTGATTTATTTCACTTAATATTATGTTTTCCACTTCTATCCATTCACCAACAAGTGCCATAATTCCTTTCTTCCTTATAACTGCATAAAACTGCATTGTATGTGTAAGCCATGTATTTTTTAATCTATTCATCTGTGAATGGGCAACTGGGCTAATTCTATAATTTGACTATTGTGATTTGCACTGCTATAAACATTGATGTGCCTGTATCACTATAGTATGCTGATGTTAGTTCTTTGGATAAACACTAAGGAATGGAATAACTGAACTGTATGGTGGTTTCATTCCTAGTCTTTTTAAGAAATCTGGAATACTACTTTCCAGAATGGATGTATTAATTTGCAGTCCCATCAACAATGCATGACTACATTTTTCACCACATCTTCACCAGCATTATTATTTGTATTTTTGATGATTGCCATTTTTTACTGGAGTGAGATGAAATCTCAATGTAGTTTTGATTTGCATTTCTTTGATTGCCAGGAATATTGAACTTCTTTTTATATATTAGTTGGTCAATTGTATTTCTTCTTTTGAGAAGTGTCTGTTTAGTTCTTTAGTTTAGTTCTTTTTCTCATTTATTGATTGAGTTAATTATGTTTTTGGTGTTATTTTAGTTTTTTATATATTTTGGATATTAATCTCTGGTCAGAGGAGTAGTTGATAAGATTTTTTTCCCATTCTGTAGCTCTCTCTATATGCTCTTAATCATTTCCCTTGCTGTGGAAAAGTTTTTTTGTTTTTTGTTTTTTTTCAATTTAATGCCATATGACTTATTGTTTCTCAGTTTTACTTCTCAAGCATCAGGGATCTTGTTAAGGAAGTTGGTGCCTGCGCCAATATGATGGAGTGTTGACCCTTTATTATCTTCTAGCAGTTGCCAAGTTTCTGGGCTAATTCTTAAGTCTTTGATCCACTTTTGATTTTTTTGTGTGGGGTGAAAGATAGGGATATAGTTTTATTCTTCTACATATGGATATCCAGTTTCCCCAGCACCATTTGTTAAAGAGGCTGTTTTTTCTCCAAAGTATGGTTTTGGCATCTTTGTCAAAGATCAATTGACTATAATTATGTGGCTTTGCCTCTGTGTCTTCTATTCTATTCCATTCGTCTTCATGTCTACTTTGTTGCCAGTCCTGATTTCAAATTATACTACAGAGCTGTGGTAACAAAAACAACATGGTACTGGCATAAAAATAGACTCATAGTCTAATGGAAGAGAACAAAAAACACAGAGACAAACCCATATATCTATAGTCATCTGACCTTGACAAAGGTTCTACAAATATACTTTGGAGAAAAGACAGTCTTTAAAACAAATCATTCTGGGAAATCTGGTAATCCATATGTAGAACAATGAAATTAGAACTTTATCTCTCATCCTGCTCAAACATCAACCCAAAATGGATCAAAGACCTAGGAACCAGAACAGAAACCATGCAAGTCTTAGAATAAAATGTAGTGTCAACACTCCAATATATAAGCACAGGCAATGACTTTCTCAATAGGACCCCTGAAGCTTGGGAAATAATGCCAAGAATGAATAAATGGAATGTCATCAAATTAAAAGGCTTCTGTACAGCAAAGGAAACAATTAGGAATGTGAAGAGAGAACCTACAGGGTGGGAGAAAAATCTTTGCAAGCTACATTTCTAACAGAGGATTAATATCTAAAATATATAAAGAACTCAAAAAGTCAACACCAAAAAACTCAAATAATCCAATTAATAAATGGGCAAATAAATTAAACAGACACTTCTCAAAATTAAGAGATAGCAATGGCTAACAAATATATGAAAAAATGTTCAACATTAGTTCTCACTCAAGTCCCACGTGGATGAGGGAGAGGGTTCCCATGGGAGGGATGGGCTGGCTGGGAAATAAAAACTCTGAAAATAGAACCACAAAATAGGCACAAAAGACCTGAAATATATTTTAAAGAGTGGGGGCAGTGACAGGTTAAATCAACCAGAGGGGTATAACTTCTAATAAGGATGGAGCCCAAGCTTGCTTTATTTATAGCAGTACAGATCAAAGGGGATTGGTAGGTATAATGTTTCAGTGTGGAAAGAGTCTGGTCTTGGTGCTTGCTTCTTCACACGAAAAAGGGCATGGGTGAGGTTAGCAGGTTGTTTGGCTCTTAGCAGGTCATTAGGTCACTCCCATCTCCAAGGCTGTGCTTGAATCTGAACAGTGAGCTAGGACAGGGTGCCACATGAAACAAGTGTTCTGAAACCAGTGGATTCCAACTGGGAGTTCCCAAAACCAGGCTTCCCTGCCTAATGGCTCCAACATCGCTCAGCTCACACACTGTTCATAGGTGGCTTCCCTCAATCATTAGCAATTATGGAAATGCAAATCAAAACTACACTAAGATTTCATCTCAGACCAGTCAGAATGGCAACCATCAAGAATACAAATAATAATGCTGGAGAGGATGTGGAGAAAAAGGAAAACTTTAACACTGTAGGTAGGATTATAAATGAAAACAACCAGTATGGAAATCAGCATGGAATTTCCTCAAAAGACTAGCATGCTACCAATATATGATATAGCTATGCCACTCCTGAGTATTTGTCCTAAAGAATTAAAGTCATCATCCCACAGTGATACATGTATGCCCATGTTTATAGCAATATAATTTATGGTAGTCAAATTATGGAATCAGCCTAGGTGTCCATCAGTGAATGAATGAATGGATGAAGTTTCATTTAGTCATACAGAAAAATGAAACGATGTCATTGGCAGAAAAATGTATGGAACTAGAGACCATTATGTTAAGTAAAATAAGTCAAACCCAGAAGATCATAGGAAATAGGTTTTCTCTCATATAAGGAACCTAGAGAGGGTAAAGGAAAGGAAAGGTGGGGTCAGATCTTATGGAAATCAAAAGGAGATCAGTAGAAGAAAGGAACCATGGTGAGGGAAGTAGGGAGGGAGTGGGGAAATAATGGGAAGTGATATTGGCCAAATTATATTGTTGTACTTTGTTCATGTACAAGTATGTAACAAGAAAGTCCAACATTATGTATAACTATAATGCATCAATAAAATATATGGAGACAAAAATATTTTTAAATATCAGGTATTTCATGCCTCTAGTGTAGCTCTTCTTACTCAGTATCATATTGGCTATTCTGGGTCACCATCTTTCCAAATGAATTTTGGAAATGTTTTTTTTTTTCTAGTTCTATGAAGAATTTCATTGGATTTTGATGGAGGTTGCATTGAATCTGTATATTACTTTTGGTAGTGTGGCCATTTGACAATATTTATTCTGTCTATCCAAGAAAATGGGAGTTTTTTGTTTGTTTTGTTTTTTATCTTCTATGATCTTCTTCAATTTCTTCCTTCAGTGTTCTATAGTTTTCATGGTAGAGGTCTTTCACAATTTTGATTAGATTTATTCTCAACTACTTTCTTTTAATTTTGTTATTGTTGTGATTGTTATTGTGAATTAGAGAGTTTTCCTGATTTCTTTCTCAGCAGATTCATTATTGGAGTATAGAAAACCTATTGATTTTTAAATGTTGATCTTGTATCCTGATACTTTGCTGAATTTGTTTATCAGCTTTAGAAGTCTTCCGGTGGAATTTTCTTTTTGTCTCTGTAAATATAGGAGCATTTTATCAGAACAGAGATAATTTAATTTCTTTTCCTATTTGTATCCCTTTAATTTTCTTCTCTTGCCTGATTGCTCTGGCTAGAGTTTTAAGGATTATGTTGAATAGGCATGGTGAGAATGGACATTCTTGTCTTATTTCCTGCTTTTAAATGCTTCCGGTTTTTCTCCATTCAGTGTGATGTTGGCTTTGCGTTTGTGATATATATCCCTTATAATGTTAGGGCAAATTCCTTCTATCCCTAGTTTCTCCAGTATTTTTAACATGAATGGGTGCTGGATTTTTTCATTGTTTTTCCCCCACATCTATTGAGATGATAATATGATTCTTGTCTTTAATTTTATTTATGTGGCAAATTACATTGATTGATCTGCTTATGTTGAACCAACTTTGTATTCCTGGGATGAAACCGACTTGATCATGGTATTCCATCTTCTTTCTGTGCTTTTGAATCTGGTTAGCCAATATTTTATTAAGAATTTTTTGTATTCATGTTCATCAGGGAATATTGGTCTATAGGTTCCTTTGTATGATGTTTTGGTATCAGGGTTATACTGGCTTCATAGTATGTATTTGGGAGGGTTCCCTCTCTTTCTATTTCATGGAATAATTTAAGGAAAATTGGCATTAGTTCTTCTTTAAAGATCTGGTAGAACTCAATGGAGAATCTATCTGGTCCTGGGTGTTTCTTTGTTGGAGGGATTTTACTCGCTTCTACAAAAATCATTGTTTGATATTGGTCTGTTTAGATTTTCTGTATCTTCTTGGTTTAATTTGGGTAGTTCTTATGATAAAAACTAAGACAAAAATATAGCAAACGAACCAAAATAGCAGGAAATAACCAACATCTAACTGTAATAACACTGAATATAAATGATTTCAATTCCCAAATTAAATGACATGGATTGGAAGAATGGATTAAAAAACAAGATCCATCTATATACTGTATGCAAGAGACCTAATAGGCAAAGACATGCAGAAAGTAAAAGGATGGAAAAAAATTCCATGCAAATGGAATTCAAAAGCAAACTGGAGCAGTTATTCTTATATCTGTCAAAGCAGATTTCAAGCAAAATTTAATCAGAAGAGAAAAAGAAGGTCACTACATTCTGGTAAAGGAGACAACCTAACAAATATATTAAATGATAATAACTTTTTGGGGGGGTATGCCAGGGATTAAACTCAGGGGCATTTGACCACTGGTCCACATCCCTATCCCTATTTTGTATTTTATTTAGAGACAGGGTCACACTGAGTTCCTTAGTGCCTCACTGTTGCTGAGGCTGGCTTTGAACTGGCAATCCTCCTGCCTCAGTCTCCTGAACTATTGGGATTACAGGTTCGCACCACCAAATGATAATTTTTATGTTCCAATTTCAGTGCACCTAATAATAAAAAAATACTTCTTGATATTAAATCCCAGATAGAGCCCAATACAATAATACTGCATGATTTCAACCCACCCCTTTCACCAATAAACAGGTAGGTCATCCAGACATAAAACCAGTAAAGGTATTTTCACCTTAAATAATCCTCTAAATACAATGGACCTAACAGACATCTCCAGAATATTTCATCCAGTACAAACCAAATTCACTTTTTGCTCCAAAACTCATGGGATCTTTTCCAAAATAGACCATATTTTAGGTCAAATTGTAAGTCTTAGCAAATTAAAAAAAAAAGTAATTTCATGCATCTTATCATATAATAATGGATTGAGATTAGAAATCAACAGCAAAAATATTATAGAAACTATGTAAGTATATGCAGAGTGAACAATACTTTTGTAACTGAAAATTAGATGATATAATTAATGAAAGAAGAATTCAAGAAATTCTTAGAAGCAAATGAGAACAGAAATACAACACAGCAAAATCTCTGGAACAGTATGAGGGAAATTCTAAGAGAAAAGTTTATAGCATTGAGTGCCTCCATTAAAAAACAAATAACAACAACACCCCCTCCCAAAAAAATCAAGAAAGA
This sequence comes from Sciurus vulgaris, assembly GCF_902686455.1. Classification (NCBI taxonomy): domain Eukaryota; kingdom Metazoa; phylum Chordata; class Mammalia; order Rodentia; family Sciuridae; genus Sciurus; species Sciurus vulgaris. The sequence goes on from NC_136467.1 coordinate 63,015,184, forward strand.
TCCTAAATAAATAATACAATGCTACATCTCATGACCCCAGAAAAGGAAGAACAAAATAATTCCAAAATCAGTTGTAGATAGGAAATATAAATTAAGATCAGAATCAAAAGTAATGAAATTGAGAAAAAAAGGGTACAAAGGGTCAATAACAGAGTTGGTTCTTTGAAATGATAAATAAGACTAATAACTCTTAGCCAATCTAACCAAAAGAAGGAGAGGAGAACCAAATCAACAAAATTAGAGATGGAAAAGGAAATTTCACCACAAACTTTTGAATTCCAGAGGATCATTAGAAACTATTTTGAAAATTTATACTCTAGTAAACTGGAAGATTTTTAAACACATGAGGATATTCAGTTTCCTACTTTTGTTGTTGTTGTTGATTTTTTAACTTTTTTTAAAAAATTTTTTACAGACTAAATTTTGATTCATTGTATAAAAATGGGGTCCATCATTTTGTTTCTAGGTTGTACACAGTGTAGATTCATACCATTTGTATTTTGTAAGTACATAGTTTTGTATATATAAGTTTTTATAAGTGACATTGTTTTCAACAATAAAATTATACAGGTATGGAAATTTTTCTAATATCCACTTTCGAAGTGCTCTTGGTGGAGTGAAATTTAAAACAAAATAGCATTTACTTTCTCACTTATTGTTTAAATGTTACCTTTTCCTTTGAGGGGGATATAGTTGGTCCTTCTCCCTAACATATTGCCAAAAGTCATTTCCCTCATAAAAGTATTTAGCAAATTTAAAATATTTATCATTTTGTAAAATAAGAATGTACACCTTTTAAATTTTCACAGATGTTTGAAATATTTTGCCACAAGATAAATGGCAAACCTCCATGTGGAACAGATTTCTGAAGCTACTGCATCATTTTCATAAAGCATTTGAAAATTAAAACATATTTATGTCTTGCTTTTATGAAAATAATTACTTCAATAGCAATAAGTTGCATGTAAATACATTTTGTCATGAGACACTGAAGCCAAAGCAGAACACTGTTAACACCTCCACCCTGAGAAACTCCCATTTGTCCTTCCTGATGCCTCCAAGGACCGGTATTACTCAGTGCCAGAGAGTATGGGAACCAGTGTTAGTCCTTATTGTTTAATAGGAAAGCTTAGCTTTCTATTTGAAAAACAATATAAAGAGAAGCTTTAATTATTTTTTCTTTGTTCTGACCAATGTTATTACACCCCAGGGACCATAGCCACTATAAGACCACCACAGAGTGTGTGGTAGCTTTCATCTGTGAAAAATAGCATGAGCAAAGTTACTACCAAAGAGTAAGGGAATATTTGGGATTTGAACTCAGGTGCTGTTAACATCTGGACCAACATATAACACAGTCTTTGTAGTAGAGTATAGAAATGACTGGTCTTCCCCACACACCAGGATGTGAGTTTCTGTGTCTCTGACGTAAGGGACAAAGACATTAGCAACTCACCTGTGAGAATCCAGAAATTAAAATGGAAAGAGTACAGCTCGCTTCTGCCCGTGAGTCACAGAAACCTTACCATTCACCTAAAGACCAAGGGGTGTTCCAAACTTTGACCAGAATATTACATTATTTTTTTTTCATGGGTAAAAGAACTAAAAGGGTAAGGAATGCAAGAAAAACTTGAATAATTTTCACTGATTACTCTCCCAATTTGATATAACAAAGGGCCAAACTTTCCCTATGGGCAACTTACCCCATTACCTCTCAGTAGTTAAGATAACTCATCCAGACTTTCTGAGCCTTTATCTCTTTCTGTGTAAAATAGACTGGAATACCTGCTCCCAGGGTTAAATGAATGTGTTTCACAAAGTGTAAAATCTTTAAATATGAGGATGGATTAGGCAGAAAGGAATGTTAAAGCACTCTTGCAGCCTCAGAACTACTTTCAGTTACAGAAACTGAACACACATACACACATCAGTGCTCATGGCTCACTGATGGGTTAAGGGAGGAAGAGAATACATTCAAACTGAGACAATTTCAAAGAAATTGGTTTTCAATTCACAGCTTGGGTGGATATAACTTCCACCCACAGCCAGCTGTGCACAGAGAAAACCTAGTCCCTGTATCGGGTGGCACCTGGTCTGCCTAGAAAGTTTGAGGAACAGTTCTATTTCTGGATATCTCGAAACTCCCCAAGCACTCCCCCACAACATACAATTTAATCAGCACTTTCTCTGGACTGCCTGCCTTCTCTTTATTTCCTACTATGTATTATAAAACCTTTATAGACTCAGAGAATTCTCATTAACACCCCTTTTTGTCTTCCTAAAAGAATTAACCAAAACATTATTCCCTTTCCTTAAGCTTGTGGAAATCCCATTCAGAAAAAAAAGAATGAAAAAAGAAAAGATCCTTGTCTGAAAATGCTGTTTTTTCTTTTCCTACAAACAGGACTTCACTCTTGTAGAATTTCTTATAAAAGAGTATTTCAATCTAGTACTGGGTGTAAATGATAAATGAAATGAACAGCATAATTCATAACAAGATATTTCATAGGTCTCTCACCTTTGCTAAAAGTCAGAGCTCTGTCATGCTTTCCTTTATAAAAAGCTCCCAAATAACCCATCTTATTATACGTCTGAAATGCTTATATATCTGAAAGTCATTTATTATGTAATAGATCTGAAAATAAACTTCAGATATAGTTATGAATCAATTTTCTTTCTTCTACAGCTACTACTCCATCCCCCCTTTTCTTAACCATCATACTTCTATAAGGAACAATCTTATCAGCAGCACCTTGTTGGGTGGTTTCCTCTCTGATCACTTGTCTGGAGTTTCTCCCTGTAAGATCATGGGCTGGAGACCTCATCCATCTAAAAGTCATGAAACGTTTGCCTTTAACATCTTGTCCTAGAAATCCACATTGACCTCAAATTTGATGTCTTCCTGCTCTCTGAGTGCCCCATGCAGTTTCATTTCTCTGTTCCCTTGGTCCAGAATATCCTACCTGAAGGATGAACAGGATTTTAATGAACCTGGCACAAATGGGAAGACTTCTGAAACTCTGAGAAGCCTTCCTGAATGCTCATGGGGATTCTTTCTCTCCTTCTTTAACCCCTTTCATACATACAGCTCAGTGCAATTTCCTTTTAGAGCATTTAGGTGATTGTATCCTGTTATTTATCTTTTGCATATTTAACAAAGGAGGTTTTAAACTCTTGAATCCTAATACTAGAAAATGCTCAATTTCCAAAGAAGGAATTAAAGAATAATGGGAAAACTTGTACTGATTTGATATCGGAGAGTAGAAAGGACGAATAACATTTTATAAAATACTAAAATAAAGAGAATATTATAACAAGCACTGATGTATCATGTAGAAATAATAAGTAAATAACAACTGTTAACATTTTAATTGCCATGTTTTTTTAACCAAAAGCATTTCTAGTACAGTTAAAGTTCTATTCACATTCAAACTACACTTGCATTTACTTGACTCACTGTATATAACCTCTCATGGATTTATCCTATAACTTAGCCACATGAGTTTATTGTAAATACTTTTAACATATTCAATAACCCATCAACAATGCTAGTATTATTTTGTGCATTTTAAAAATTTAAATAAGACTGGATGTGGTGGTATATGCCTATAATCCCAGCTACTTGGTAGGCTGAGACAGGTGGATCTCAAGTTCAAGGACAGCCTCACCAATTTAGTGAGGCCCAAAGCAACTTAGCAAGACCTGTCTCAAAACCAAAATAAAAAGGACTGGACATATATCTCAGTGGCAAAACACCCCTGGGTTCCATTCCCAGTACCAAAAATATTTTTCTAAAGTTTAAATAAATGATATCTTTACATAGCTTCCTTTTTGACTCAATATTATGTTTCTGAGACCTTTCCATATTGCTAAATATGAATCTAGTTTATCCATTTTAACTGCTATATATGTCACTTTATGAATATACTTTAATTTATTTCATAATTATCTCACTGATACACATTTAAATTTTCCTAGGTTTTTGCTATTGTGAACAGTACTGCAATGAATAACTTGTATCTGTCTCCTCTATACAATGCAAATATTTCTGTCAAGTATATTTCACTTTTAACTTCAATTGATACTTCCAACCTGATCCCTATTATGATTTGGATATTAGGTGTACTCCAAAAGTTCTATTATCAGTGCAAGAATATTCAGAGGTAAAATGATTGGATTGTGAGAATTGTAACCTAATCAAACTAATTCAAACTAGAATGGACTGAGTAGTAACTGTAGAGGAATGCATGGGTAGAGGAAGTGGGTCACTGGAAGGGTGCATCTTCTCTGAGGTCTCTTCATCCCTCCTTCTGTCTTTCTGCTTCCTGACCCCACCATGAACTGAGCAGCTTTCCTCCACTGTGCCCTTTCTCCATGATATACTGACTCACCTTGGCCCAAAGCAATGGAATCTATGAACTGAGACCTCTGAAATTGGGAGTCCCAAATGAACTTTCCCTCCCCTCAGTTATTCTTATCAAATATGATGGTTCATAGTGAAGCAAAAGCTGACTAAAACAATCCCAGAAATAGTGATTGAGGATAGAGACATTTTAATGAAATGTGAATGTAATTGATGAAACAAATATTTATTCCTATTATCACTGATGTTCAGAGCTAACAGGAAATTGAAAAATACACAAATTTTAGGAATTGTCAGTTCACTTAGTGCCTGTTAATAATCAAGGTCTAATTTGTAAAGTACAAATATTAGCCATTTCTGTGATCTATTCTAAAACATAAAGTTTACTACTCTAGCAGATATGAATCTTGATGAAAATCTCAAGTAAGCAAAAACTGAATGTTTCTTGGTTTTCTTTAAATTAAAATTTGACTAGTGCTACACACATGAACACATACACACAAAATCTTTCTCTTTTTCCCTTACCTTAAAAGGCCTTCTGCTCTCTTTGCTTCTATTCCAAAACACTGCAGAAAATATCTGTGATTTAGGAGGATAAGTTTTTGTCACATTTCTATGGGAGTCTATTAATTTGAATGTAAAGTTCAAGGTGTTTCAGGAACAACTACCACTTTTCATTGAATAACAAAAAAAAAAAGAAAGAAAGAAAGAAAAGAAAGAAAGGAAGGAAGGAAGGAAGGAAGGAAGGAAGGAAGGAAGGAAGGAAGGAAGGAAGGAAGGAAGGAAGAAAGAAAGAAAGAAAGAAAGAAAGAAAGAAAGAAAGAAAGAAAGAAAGAAAGAAAAGGTAATTAAGGGATACCAGTTAGCCAGAAGTGTTGGTTTAATTAGATGAAGTAATTATTTTCTGCAGGGCTTGGAAGAAACATGAATAACCACTTCTTAATCTACTGAACAGTTTGGGAGGGACAGATTTGGAATTACCAGTTCCCATTTCTTTCCAATCTTTCTCAAATATGTTGGGCACAAAGCGTTCAAGTACAGAGTGAGCACCAGTACTGGAAAGTTACCAGATAACAACCATTGGCAGTGCCCCATGGACTGCAAAGAAATAAAAATCATCAAGGGCTTGGAGGTTGCTCTAATTTTGTAAGAAACTATTCTCAGGTTACTAAACTGCTTAATGATTTAATTCTATTTTATTAATGTATAGTGGGAGAATTCCCAGAAAAATCAAAGGACACCAACTGGACAATTGGTTTCTCAGTCCAACTCACCTCCAGTCTTTCTTGTTTTCCTAGAGCCCTGTGTGAACACTGTGAGCAGACTTCCTGACCTGCTATTTGGTCCAGTGTGAACCTTGTCTTGCTTCTGGTGATTGCTCCACAATTTCTTAATTCCTCAGGTACTGTTTTTGCAGACATAGGAACTGAATTGTCTTTATACAAAGACAAAGATGAACAGTAATGGCCAAAACTTCTGGTGAACCCATTTGACTAAAAGTGAAAGTCTTTGTTCTACTCACAAAATAGGGTCTCTAGGTTAAAAGTAGTCATTGCTTACAAGGAAGTTGCATGTGTCAGACAATATCTTTGAAAAATCCCAAACACCAGAGCCAAATGACATATGGCATGTGGCAATGCTGAGTGGCAATAGCAGCTGACCATAGTTTCCCTGTTTTGTTACACAGTAAGCCTTTGTAACAACGATTTGGACACACTTTCCACTTTCTTTATTTACAGGCTATTCAAATACTCACCTTCAGAGGTTCAGCAAAATTTTGGATGGAATATATCCCTGTAGGAATTATGACCCAGTTTTCTTTTTAAGGAAGAACCTTGGGTGATATAAATACATGACATGAGGCATATCAATATCTAAATTGGTGAAAAAAATCTAGAGGAAAACCCCAAAGGGTGGTACCTAACTAAAGGAAGACTCAAGGATCTTATGCTGTCAGAATTCTCAGCATATAGTCTTTAATCAGTAGTGAAGAGTTGTTTACTCCAGAATTACTTTGACTAACTAGAATGAACTACCTAGATTGGAGCATGATAAGGGGACATCAAGCCTTTAAATACACTGAGAGATAAGAAAGGATTTGCACGTGAACACAGCTCCTAAACCTGTACAAAACTGTTTAAACTGAAGAAACTTCAAGGATGACCTGGAAACTTATGGGGGAAGAGAAGTTAGTATATCTAATTCTGTATGAGGAAAGAGTTTCACAAGAGGGAAAAGTTGGGGGGAATGAGTGAATAGCAAGTTCCAGATGAGGAAGAAACTGGAAGTTAAAAATAAACATCATTTCCAAATAATGTATGAGCAAAAACAAAGACTTTGTAGTTGAAATTAGAAAGTTCTTGGAAGACAATGATAATAGACTTATAACATAGCAAAACTAATGGTTGTTAGAGGGTTGCTTATAGCCTTAACTACTTAGAGAAAAAAATAGAATAAAAGTTGATGGGTTGTGACATACTGATGAAGTTAGAAAAATATCAATAGACTAAATTTAAAAAGTACAAGTAACAAAGTAAATATAATAGACACTAATAGTATAGAAAATAAAGATAAAATAGAATCATACAGTTCAAGACATGGCTCTTTAAAAAAATCTAAGAAAATTGACCAACATAAAACAAGATTAATCCAGAAAATTGGCAATAGTAAATGCCATAACTATAAAGCAGAAAATTTAAATATGATAAAAGTATGCTATTAATGACTTTGCCCCATAAATACTAAAATCAAAACAAAGTTTTATAACAAATAACTTACTAAACTGAATCAAAATGAACAAGAAAACACCAAGTGAAACTAATCATTACAAACATTAAATCAGTCATTTAAAATATGCCTATTTCAAATGATCAAGAATACAAATAATAAATGCTGGGGAGATTGTGGGAGAAAAGGGTCACTTGTACATTGTTGGTGGGACTCCAGACTAGTACAACCACTCTGGAAATCAATATGGAGATTCCTCAAAAATCTAGGGATGAAACCACCAAATGCCCCAGTTGTCCCACTCCTTGGTATTTTCCTCAAAGATCTAAAATTGGCATACTATAGCAATACAGCTACCTCAATGTTTATAGCAGGATAATTCACGGTAGCAAAAGTATGGAATTAACCCAAATGCCTGTTAATAAATAAATGGATTGAGAAATTGTGGTATACAAATACAATGGAGTTTTACTCAGTTATAAAAATGAATGAAATTATCACAATTGTTGGTAAATGCTGGAAATGGAGAATATCATGCTAAGTGACATAAACCAAATTCAGGAGCTCAAAGGTTGAATGTTTTCTCTCACATGCAGAAGTTAGAGTAAAATAAAGGAAAGAGGAAAGGATAGATAACAAAGATAAAGAGAAGATCAGTAATGCAGAAGAAGGAGATCAAGAGGCAGAGTGGAGGGATGGCAAAGGCGAGTCAATGCAGAATGAATTCTTAAAAAAGCATATGTGCATATGTAAATGTATGTCAAGGAATTTCACCTTTATGCATAGGTAAAAAGAACCAATCGAATATAAATTAATAGATAAACCAAAGGAAGTCTAGTAGAGTAGAAGAAGAAAAGTGGAAGAGGGAAGAAGGACGGGAGGGAAAAGTGGAAGATCGTGAACTGCAATTGAATTCCATGCACATATGAGTTTGTTGGGATTGACTGAACCACTATGTATAACTATAAAGATCTAATAAAAAGGAAAAATAAATAAAATCTGCCAATTTCAGCTCTGAGAGAAACAATATTTATCCTATCTACTGAGGCAATGAAAAAAAAAAAAAAAAACAGAATATACTGAACAATATCACTCAAGACATGGACGTAACCTCTATCATTGATCTGACTCACTGCTTAAAGGACATTTCCAGGTCACACTTTAAGGAAGGAGATCTCAATCACAGCAACCCAGAGGACTTCAAAGGGTCTCCCTTGAACACTTGCTTGTTAGCAAGTTATCCAAATAAAGCAGGGAGGGTGCTGCCTAAATACATTATAGAAAATAATGCTTCAGACCCATATAGAGTAGAAAATATTGGACTGTACTCAATTGCCACAGTAGAAAACCTTATGATACATGGGCTATCAGAGAACAAGGCAAGTTCTTGCCATTAAGCAGGATAAAATTCATCATAGACTAAATGTTGCTGCTCCTGTGTAAGGAATTACACAGGATTAAACTATTTCTGAGTAACTTGTCTGTTTCCTTGAACAAATATCAAAGTATGGCATAAAACAAAAATTCTTAGGCATGCAAAGAAGCAAGAAAATACAGCCACCAGTACTGAGAAGAAAAATTAAAACTAACAAATGATGGATTATAAAGCTAGTAGATAATGACAGTAACATTTACTATAAATGCATCACATATAATTAAGAAACTAGGGAAAATTCATGGGATATATAAAAAATTCAAATTCCTAGGTGTTTTAGTTAGTTATTTTGCTGCTGTGACTAAAAGATCTGACCAGGACAAATCTAGAGGAGGAAAGTTTTCTTTGGAGATTCACGATTTTAGTGGTCTTAGTCCATACAAGGCTTAGGGCTCGAAGTGAGGCAGAACATCATGAAGGAAGAGTGTGGCAGAGGGAAGCAGCTCACATCATGGTGATCAGGAAGCAGAGAGAGAGAGTCCACTTGCCAGATATAAAATATATACCCCAAAGTCACGAGCCAATTCCAGTCTGCTCCAGCCATACCCTATCACTTCAGTTACCACTCAGTTAATCCCTATCAGGGGATTAAATCACTGATTGGGTTAAGACTCTCACAACCCAATCATTTCTCCTCTGAACCAGGAAGCATTGTCTCACATGTGAGCTTTTGGGGGACACCTCATATTCAAATCATAACACTAGGGATAAATCCTACAATGTTCAGGATTTAAAATGCACTGGTCAGATTAAAAGCAGATTGTGTGTTATAAGAGAAAAGATTAATGAATCCAAATAAATACAATATAAACATAAAATATAAACATAAAACATAAAATGTTCAGAAAAAGGACCAAAACAATCAGAACATCCATGAACCATAGAACAACTTAAAGTAGTCAAATATACATGTAATTGGAATCTCCATAGGGACAAGACCTGTTAAGGTTTGGATATGAGGTATCCCCCCAAAAAGCTCAAGTAATAGACAATAAAGGAATGTTGAGAGGAGAGGTAATTAGATTAAGATAGCCATAACTAACCAGTGGGCTAATCCACTGGATGGATTAATAATCTGAATGGAATAGTGGGTGATAACCAAAGGCAGGTAGGGTGTGGCTGGAGGAAGTAGGTCACTGGGGTGTGCCCTTTGGTCTTATATCATGTCACCCTGGCTCCTTGACTTCCCTCTGGTTCCTGGCTCCCTAAAGCAGAGCAATTTTCTTCCACCACACCCTTCTGCCATAATGTTCTGCCTCACCATGAACCCAGAGAAATGGAGTCAGGTGAACATGGACTGAGACCTCTAAAATTATAAGCTCAAAATAAACTTGTCCTACTCTAATTTGTTCTTATCTGGTATTTTGGTGATAGCCATGAAAAGCTGAGTAATATAAGGCCAGAAAAATAATGGTATGAATAATAGTAGGAATTAAGAAATAATGAAAAGAATTTTTCCAAATTCCTCAGCAGTCTAATAAGCTTAATGAACCACAAGTATAAGAAACAGGAAAACTTTACATTCACTCACATTATAACCAATACCCTAAAATCAGTGATAAAGGAAAGGTCATAAAATCTGACAGGAAAGGTAGAAATTATGAAGAGAGAAACAAATATTAAGCTGCCAGGGGTTGGAGTTGAAGCTCAGTGGTAGAGCACTTACCTAGCATGTATGAGGCACTGGTTTTGATTCTAACCACCACATATGAATAAATAAATGAAAAGTAAAGGTCCATCAACAACTACAAAAAATTTTTAAAAAAGCAATGTCAGTAGATTTGTTACCAGAAACTGTGAACATTAGAATACAGTAGAAAAATATCTTTAAAGTAGCAAAAGGAAAAGAATCTGTCAATGTAGGATATTTTACCCATCAAAAATATCTTTTAATATATTTTTTCAGAAACAATATCTATAATAATTCATCAGGAGCAGACCTACAGTAAAAGATATATATTTTTTAAAATTGACCCAATGGAAAATGATAACAGAGTAAAACCTGGATTACCCCAAAGGAATAATGAATAAATGCTAACTACATGAGTTCCATAAATGCTAGCTACATGATTAAATGTAAATATTTTTCTCATTAATTATATTTATTCAAAAGATAATTGATTGTGCTGGTGATATAGATCCGTGGTAGAACACTTGCTTAGCATGTGTGAGGCCCTGAGCTCAAGTATCAGTACTGAAAAAAAAGATAATTTACTATTTAAGCAAAACTAAGTAGTGGGTTTTATAATACATAAATGCAAGTATATGTATAATATAGACAGCAATAGTGACAGTGTCAAGGAAAGGAGAAATGGACATATTGTGTTGTAAGGTTCATATGCTATGCTTGAGGTAGTGAAATACTATGTGCAGATATAGTCTTTCATGGGTCTCTTATGTTATCATTTTTCATCTGATCATTCCTTGGAGCTATGCCAAGGATGCAAAGTACCCCAAATACTTTTTCCTGCTTTTTTCCCCTCAGAATTGTATTTGTAGCAAGCAATATTGAAGGATGAGGTAAAGTCTTCCTCTGGCATAAATGACAGTCTTGCTTATTGCTTGCTATGAAAGAGTGGGTTCCCAAATTCAGTGTTCCTCATCTGTAACACAAACCACTGCCTGTGCATGCATTCATCTAATCCTCACATTGCCTTTATGATACTATGAAGGTAAAAGGAACCACACATGAAGATGCCCATGTTGCTTATTGTACCATTAGTAAAAAGTCCATTGCCTTTGACCTAGGGGTCTTACTCCTCCCTCAAGCATCTATGAACCTATGACAGGATAATTTATTTAGTTATTGACTTATGGGTAGGATAAAATGAAATTTAAGACCTGGCAAGAACACTTAGTATTGACTGGGAAAAGTTAAAAATGTATATGATAAACCTTTAAAGTATGCACTAAAATAAAATAAAACAAAGATTTATATTTAATAGACAAACAAAGAAAATAAAATGTGGTGTGTACCTGGCAGGAGGATTACAAATTTGAGGCCAGGCTGGACAACATACTAAGACACTGTCTCAGAAAAAACAAAATCTATAAGGTGGCAGAAAAAAAAGAATAGGGGAAACAAAGAAATTGTGAGGCAAACAGAGAATGATAGAAGATGACAAACTTAAACCTAACCATATTAATAATTTAAAAAAATGTAAACAATCTAACCAAACCAATTTAAAGTTGGAACTTCTCAAACTGGATAAAATTATAAGGCTCAGTCACATACTGTCTTCCAAGAAATAGGCTTTACCTAAAATGATGCAAATGAATTAACTAAAAGGATGGAGAAATATATGGCACATAAACATGGATCAAAAGTCATTTGGAATGGTTATATTAATATCAGACTAAGTAGAGTTCAAACCAAAGAATATTAACAAGGATAAAGTGTCATTTCATAATAATACCATTTAAATTTGTTATGGGGAAATTACAACCCTGTGTTTATAAACCTAATAACAGAGTTTTAACGTACTTGAAGCAAGAACCCACAGAAAAGCAAGAAGAAATAGAACAATGTGCCATTATATTTGTATATTTATAGTAATCCCCTCAATAATTACCTGAACATGCAGATGAAAATCAATAAGGATATAAAAATCTTGAAATGGCTATCAACCAACAGTATCTAACTGACATTTACAGAGCACTCCCCTCAACAATGGATTAAACGCCTTTTCAGAATATTTGCCAAGGTAGACTTTCTGGGCCACAAAGCAAGTTTCAGTAGATTTATTTATTTATTTTTATTTTATTGGTTCTTTTTATTTGTATACAAAACAGTAGAATCTATTTGGACATAATTAAACAAGCATGGAATACACTTTATTCTAATTCTAACTCCAGTATCTCTCCTTCTGCTTCTCTTTCACTCCCTGCTCCTTTCCCTCTATTTATCTTTCTGCCATTTACCCATAGTTATCTTTTAATTAATTTCTTGTGGACATACAAGTTAGTGAGAGTCATGTGATGTATTCAGATAGGGACACAGGAAAGTTATGTCAGATTCATTCCACTGTCTTTCCTATTCCTGTCCCCGCTTTCATTTCATTCCCTTTTGTTTAATCCACTGAACTTCTATCCCCTCTCCCCTTCTGTGGGTTAGCTTCTACATATCAGAGAAAACATTCGACCATGGCTTCTGGGAATTGTCTTATTTCCCGTAGCATGGTAGTCTCCAGATACATCCATTTACCAGCCAATGTCATAAAGTCATTCTTCTATATGACTGAGTAATACTGCTTTGTGTATATATACCATTTTTTTTTTGTCCATTCGTCTGTCCATGGGCACCTTCATGGGCTTCATGACTTAGCTATTGTGAATTGTGCAGTTATAAACATTGATGTAATATGCTGTAGTATGCTGATTTTAAATTCTCTAAAAATATACTGAGGAGTGGGATAACGTGGTCAAATAGTAGTTCTATTCAAAGTTTGTTTTTTTTTTTTAGGAATCTCCATTCTGCTTTCCAGAGTGGTTGCACCAATTTTCAGTCCCACCAGCAATGTATCCTTCTCCCCACATCCTTGCCAACATTTGTTGTCACTTATGTTCTTCTTTTTTTTAAATTCATTTTTATAGTAAACAAATGGGATACATCTTGTTTCTCTGTACATGAAGTAGAGGCATACCATTTGTGTAATCATACATTTACATAGGGTGATGATGTTTGATTCATTCTGTTATTTCCCCCCTACCCGTCCCACCCCTCTTATCCCACTATAGAGTCCCTCCTTCCTCCATTCTTGCCCCCCTTCCCACCCCTTATATGTGTCATTATCAGCTTATCAGTGAGATCATTCCTCCTTTGGTTTTTTTGAGATTGGCTTATTTCGTTAGCATGATATTCTCCAACTGCATCCATTTGCCTGCAAATGCCATAATTTTATTATTAGTTATGGCTGAGTAATATTCCATGGTGTGTGTATATATATATATATATATATACACCACATTTTCTTTATCCATTCATCAATTGAGGGGCATCTAGGTTGGTTTCACAATCTGGCTATTGTGAATTGAGCATCTATGAACATTGTGTCTGTATCTCTGTAGTATGCTGATTTTAAGAACTTTGGGTTTAGGCCAAGGAGTGGGATAGCTGGGTCAAATGGTGGTTCCATTCCAAGCTTTCTAAGGAATCTCCACACTGCTTTCCAGAGTGGCTGCACTAATTTGCAGCCCCACCAGCAATGTATGAGTAGATCTTTTACCTTACATCCTCTCCAACACTTGTTGTTGCTTGTATTCTTGATAATAGCCATTCCAATTGGGGTGAGATGGAATCTTAGGTTAGTTTTGATTTGCATTTCTCTTATTACTAAAGACGTTGAACATTTTTTCATATGTTTGTTGATTGCTTGTAGATCTGTGAAGTGTCTGTTCATATTCTTAGCCCATTTGTTGATTGAATTATTTGTATTCTTGGTGTAGAGTTTTTTGAGTTCTCTATATATTCCGGAAATTAGTGCTCTATCTGAAGTATGAGTGGCAAAGATTTTCTTCCACTCTGTAGGCTCTTTCTTCGCATTACTGATAGTTTCCTTTGCTGAGAGAAAGCTTTTTAGTTTGAATTTATCCCAGTGGTTGATTCTAGCTTTTATTTCTTGTGCTATGGGAGTCCTGTTAAGGAAGCCTGATCCTAAGCCAACAAGTTGAAGATTTGAAGCTACTTTTTCTTCTATAGATGCAGGATCTCTGGTCTGATTTCAAGGTCCTTGATCCATTTTGAGTTGATTTTTCTGCAGGGTGAGAGATAGGGGTTTAGTTTCATTCTGTTGCATATGGATTTCCAGTTTTCCCAGCAGCATTTGTTGAAGAGGCTATCTTTTCTCCATTGCATGTTTTTGGCACCTTTGTCTAGTATGAGAAAATTGTATTTATTTGGGATTGTGTCCATGTCCTCTATTCTGTACCATTGATCTACCTGTCAATTTTGGTGCCAATACCATGCCATTTTTGTTACTATTGCTTTGTAGTATAGTTGAAGTTCTGGTATTGCAATACCCCCTACTTCACTCTTCCTGCTAAGGATTGCTTTAGCTATTCTGGGTTTCTTATTCTTCCAGATGAATTTCATGATTGCTTGCTCTATTTCTGTAAGGTACGTCATTGGGATTTTAATTGGAATTGCATTGAATCTGTGTAGCACTTTTGGTAGTATGGCATTTGGACAATATTAATTCTTCCTACCAAGAACATGGGAGATCTTTCCATCTTCTAAGGTTTTCTTTAATTTCTTTAGTGTTCTGTATTTCTCATTGTAGAGGTCTTTCACGTCTTTTGTTAGATTGATTCCCAAGTATTTTATTTTTTTCGAAGCTATTATGAATGGGGTAGTTTTCCTAAATTCTCTTTCTGAAGATTCATCACTTATGTATAAAAATGCATTGGATTTTTGAGCATTAATCTTATATCCTGCTACTTTACTGAATTCACTTATGAGTTCTAAAAGTTTTCTGGTGGAATTTCCTGGTTCCTCTAAATATATAATCATGTCATCAGCAAATAGGGATAGTTTGAGTTCTTTTCCTATTTGTATCCATTTAACTTCCTTGGAATGTCTAATTGCTCTGGCTAGAGTTTCAAGGACAATGTTGATTAGAAGTGGTGAAAAGAGGGCATCCCTGCCTTGTTCCAGTTTTTCGGGGGAATGCTTTCAGTTTTTCACCATTTAGAATGATATTGGCCATGGGCTTAGGGTAGTTGGCCTTTACAATGTTAAAGAATGTTCCCACTATCCCTATTTTTTCCAGTGTTTTGAGCATGAAGGGATGTTGTACTTTATCAAATGCTTTTTCTGCATCTATCGAAATAATCATGTGATTCTTGACTTTAAGACTATTGATATGGTGAATGATTTATTGATTTCCGGATGTTGAGCCAACCTTGCATCCCTGGGATAAAACTCACTTGATCATGGTGCACTATCTTTTTTTTAATATATTTTTGTATGCAATTTGCAAAGATTTTGTTGAGAATTTTTGTATCAATATTCATTAAGGATATTGGTCTGAAATTATCTTTCTTCAATGTGTATCTGTCTGGTTTAGGTATCAGGGTGATATTGGCTTCATAGAATGAGTTTGGGAGGGTTCCCTCCTCTTCTATTTTATGGAATACTTTGAGAAGTATTGGAATGAGCTCTTCTTTAAAGGTTTTGTAGAACTCGGCTGAGAACACATTTGGTCACGGGCTTTTCTTTGTTGGTAGGCTTTTGATGACCTCTTCTATTTCATTACTTGAAATAGATCTATTTAAATTGTGTATGTCCTCCTCATTCAGTTTAGGTAATTCATATGTCTCTAGAAACCTGTTGGTGTCTTCAAGATTTTCTATTTTGTTGGAGTATAGATTTTCAAAATAGCTTCTAATTATGTTTTGTATTTCAATCATGTCTGTTGTGATATTTCCTTGTTCATTCTGAATTTTAGTAATTTGGGTTTTCTCTCTTGTTCTCTTTGTTAGTGTGGTTAGGAGTTCACCAATTTTGTTTATTTTTTCAAAGAACCAACTATTTGTTTTGTCAATTTTTTGTATTGTTTCTTTTGTTTCAATTTCATTGATTTTGGCTCTGATTTTAACTATTTCCTGTCTTCTACTACTTTTTGTGTTGCTCTGTTCTTCTTTTTCTAGGCCTTTGAGCCATAGTGTTCGGTCGTTTATTTGTTGATTTTTTCTTCTTTTATTGAATGTGCTCCATGAAATAAGTTTTCCTCTAAGAACTGCTTTCATAGTGTCCCAGAGATTTTGATATGTTGTTTCTTTGTTCTCATTTACCTCTAAGAATTTTTTAATTTCCTTCCTGATATCTTCTGTTATCCATTCATCATACAATAGCATATTATTTAGTCTCCAGGTGTTGGAGTATTTTTCTGTTTTTTACTCTGTAATTTATTTCTAGTTTCAATCCACTATGATCTGATAGAATACAAGGTATTATCTCTATCGTCTTATATTTGCTAACAGTAGCTTTGTGGCATAATATATGGTCTATTTTAGAGAAGGATCTATGTGCTGCTGAGAAGAAAGTGTATTCAGTCTTTGTTGGATGGTATATTTTATAAATGTTCAGTAAGTCTAAATTATTGATTGTGTTTTTGAGATCTATGGTTTCTTTGTTCAATTTTTGTTTGGAGGATCTGCCCAGTGGTGAGAGAGGTGTGTTAACATCACTTAGTGTTATTGTGTTGTGGTCTATTTGATTTCTGGCATTGAGAAGGATTTGTTTGACATATATGGATGAGCCACTGTTTGGGGCATAGATATTTATGATTGTTATGTCTTGCTGATTTATGCTTCCCTTAAGCAGTATGAAATGTCCTTCTTTATCCCTTCTAACTTTGACTTGAAGTCCACATAATCTGAAATGAGGATGGATACTCCAGCTTTTTTGTTGAGTCCATGTGCATCGTATGCTTTTCCCCATCCTTTCTCCTTTAGTCTGTGGGTATCTCTTTCTATGAGATGAGTCTCTTGCAGGCAGCAAATTGTTGGATCTTTCTTTTTAATCCAACCTGCCAGTCTATGTCTTTTGATTGATGAGTTCAGGCCATTAACATTCAGGGTTATTAATGAGATGTGATTTGTATTCCTGATCATTTGGTTCTTTTTTTTTTTTTTTTTGATACGACTTGATTTCTCCTTTATTTGGTTTTTCCTTTAGTGTAGTTCCTCCCTTTGCTGATTTACATCGTTGTTTTTCATCTCTTTCTCATGGGATATTTTGCTGAGAATGTTCTGTAATGCCAGATTTCTTTTTGTAAATTCTTTTAGCTTTTGTTTATCATGAAAGGATTTTCTTTCATCGTCAAATCTGAAGGTAAATTTTGCTGGGTATAAGATTCTTGGTTGGCATCCATTTTCTTTCAGGGCTTGAAAAATGCTTTTCCAGGCCCTTCTAGCTTTTAGAGTCTGGACTGAAAACATCTGCTGATATTCTTATTGGTTTACCCCTGAATGTAATTTGAGTTTTTTTCTCTCGCAGTCTTTACAATTCTGTCTTTATTTTGTATGTTTGGTATTTTCATTATAATGTTCATGGCTGTGGGTCTCTTGTAATTTTGTATATTTGGAATCCTATAAGCCTCTTATACTTGATTTTCCATATCATTCTTCAGATTTGGGAAATTTTCTGATATTATTTCATTGAATAGATTGTTCATTCCTTTGGTTTGTTTCTCTAAGCCTTCCTCAATCCCAATGATTCTTAAATTTGGCCTTTTCATGATATCCCATAGTTCTTGTAGATTCTGTTCATGATTTCTTACCATCTTCTCTGTTTGGTCAACTTTGTTTTCAAGATTAAATATTTTGTCTTCAATATCTGAGGTTCTGTCTTCCAGGTGTTCTATCCTATTGGTTATGCTTTCTATGGAGTTTTTAACTTGGTTTATTGTTTCCTTCATTTGAAGGATTTCTGTTTGCTATTTTTTCAGTATCTCTAACTCTTTATTGAAATGATCTTTTGCTTCCTGTATTTGCTCTTTTAACTGTCGATTGGTGCGATCATTCAATGCCTGCATTTGCCCTTTCATCTCATTCTTCAATGCCTGCATTTGCTCTTTCATCTCCTCGTTTGCTTCCCTGTTGGTTTTGATTATGTACACTCTGAACTCCCTTTCTGACATTTCTTTTGCCATGCTGTCATTGGATTTTATTGCTATACCATCTTGGTTTGTTTGGGACATTTTCTTCCCTTGTTTTCTCATATTGTTCAGGTATCTACCCCTCTAATAGTGAATCTCTGGGATATTGCAGATTTCCTCTATTGACTAATATTGTCTCTGTAGATTTTCAATAACTCACCTCTTTGTCTTCAGTAGCCTGAAGTCTTGGAGGAACTTGATAATGTGGTGCTCCACTAGGAAGCTGGCATTCTAGGAGTGGTGGCCTTCAGGTGGGGTATATTCCCTGGTGGCTCTGAGTTGGTCCTGAGTCTCTCAATACCTCCTCTTCTTGGCTCCTGGGTCTTGTCAAAGGTCCTCCAGCCTCCTGTATGTGTCTCAGGAAAGGAGTTGCCCTTCCAATGATGATGGCCACGCCCTCAGGAGTAATTCAAAATGCCTGCACCAGTCTATAAAGAAGCCTCTGGCTAACTCCGTGATGGTGACAAATCTTGGCCTGGTGTTTGGGCGGGTTGACTACCTGACGCCCAGCTCCTTAAGGCAGTTGGGTTGGGTGTTCGCTGCCTACCTTCAGGATGCAGGTGGCCTGACTCACCTGCCAGCTCGCTGTGCAACTGCAACCAACCAGTGATGGCATCAACCTAGGTTCAGGGGCCAGGCAGGGTCGCTCGGTTATGATGACTGTCCTTGGCCTGCTGGCTGGGTGGGATAGCTACCCGCCCCCTACCTCTGCGATGCAGGCGGCCTGGCTCATCACCAGCTGGCTCCATTACTGCAATCAACCAGTGATGGCACTGACCTAGGTTGTCACTTTTGTTCTTGATAATTGCCATTCTGACTGGAATGAGGTGAAATCTCAGTGTAGTTTTAATTTGCATTTGCCTAATTGCTGGAGATGTCGATCATTTTTCATGTATTTGTTGACTGTTCATAGTTCTTTTATTGAGAAGTGTATGTTTAGTTCCTTTGATCATTTATTGATTGGGTTATTTGGTTTGTTGGTGTTCCGTTTTTTGAGTTTTTTGTGTATCCTGGATATTAACACCCCGTCTGAGCAGCTGGAGGCAAAGATTTTCTCCCATTCTATGCTCTCTCTTCACACGCTTGTTTCCTTTGCTGTGATGAAGCTGTTTAGTTTAAAGCCATCACAATTAATGATTTTTTAATTTTACTTCTTGTACTTTAGGAGACTTCTTAAAGAAGCCAGTTCCTGAGCCAATAATGTTGGAGAGTTGGGTCTACATTTTTAAAACTTGAATGTATTTGGACATATTATACACATATGGAGTATAATTTCCCTTTCTGCTGGTTGTGCATGATGTGGAATTACATTGGTCGTGTATTCATATGTGCACATAGAAAAGTAATGTTTGATTCATTCTACTATCTTTCCTATTCCCATTCCCCCTCTCTTCCTTTCATTCCCTTTTGTCTAATCCAAAGTACTTCTATTCTTCCTTACTGTCTCCCTTATTTTGAGTTATTACAGAGAATATTCAGTGTTTGGTTTTTTGAGATTGACTTATTTCACTTAGCATGACAGTCATCAGTTCCATCCATTTACTGTCAAATGCCGTAATTTCATTTCTCTTTGTGGTTGAGTAGTATTCCATTGTGTATATATACCACATTTTCTTTATCCATTCATCTGTTGAAGGGCACCTAACCTGGTTCCATAGTTTAGCTATTGTGAATTGAGCTGCTATTGACATTGCTGATTGTCACTGTAGTATGCTGACTTTAAGTCCTTTGAGGATAAATGGAGGAGTGGGATACCTGGGTCAAATGGTGATTCCACTCCATGTTCTAGCAGGTACAAGGTTTCTGGTGTAATTCCTGGGTTTTCGATCCACTTTGAATTGAATTTGTGTAAGGTGAGAGGGGTTAAATTTCATCCTGCTCCATGTAGATTCCAGTTTTCCCTAGAACCATTTGTTGAAGAGGCTATCTTTTCTCCAGTGTATGTTTTTGACACCTTTGTCTACTATGAAATAACTGTATTTAAGTGGGTTTGTCTCTGTGTCTTCTATTCTGTTTCATACATACATATTCTGTTTCACTACTTCAGTGCTCATACTTGCTGCTTTGTTACTGTAGTTATATAGAATAATTTAAGGTCTGGTATTGTGTTGCCTCCTGATTTGTTTTTCCCCATAAGGATTGCTTTGACTCCTCTGGGCCTCTTAGTTTTCCAAATGGATTTCATAAGTCTTAGTAGATTTAAAAGGAGTCAAGTCTACAAAGTTGACTCTCAGATCACAATGGAATTTAATTAGAAATCAGTAATGGAAGGATATCTAGATAATCTTCAAATATTTAGAAATGAAATAATACATTTCTGAAAAACCCTTAGGTCAAAGAAGATATCAAGAGAGAAAGTAATATATTTGAACGGATTAAAAATGAAAAACAAAAGTTTGTAAGATGCAGCTGGAGCAGAATTTAGAGAAAAAAAAGGATCCCTAATACTGATTTTAATGTCCCCTTTAGAAATAAGGAAAAGAAGAGCAAATTTTGTGCAAAGAGAACTAAATAATAAAGATCAGAAAAGAAACGAATGAAATAGAAAACAGAATGACACCACAGAAAATCAGTGAAACCAAAATCGCTTTATGAAAAAAAATCAATAAAATCTATAGGCACTAGCCAGACCAATTGGAAATAAACAGAGAAAAGAAGTATCAGTGTCAGGAATGACAGAGGTCACATTACTATAGATTCAGCATATATTAAAAAGACACTAAGAGTATTATAAACAACATTATGCTTTTTATTTGATAACTTAAATGCAATGAACAGATTTATTTAAAAATACAACCTTAAAATGTTATTAGTCAATCACATAATACTTTATGACACTTTTTTGAGTCTTTAGCTCATTTAGTGTGTATTGTTTCTCATTTTATTATTAGGTGAAGGGCTTCTTTATATGGTCTGCACCAAAATTAGTAAAATCAGGAATGAAAGAAGAATGTAATTACTGATCTTAGAGAAACAATAATTATAAGGGAATACGACTGTATCTAAACATTTAAAAAATGTACATGAAATGGACAAATTCTTAGAAAGATACCAACTGCCAAAACTGACTCAAGAAGTAATAGAAAACCTGAGGAAAAACCTGTAACAAAAAATAAATAACTGGAGTTACAACCAAGATGACCTTATCATTCTCAGCTTCACTAGACTTCAGCCAGGGGCTTCTTCCTCACTGTAGGATCCTGACCTCGCTCTTAGAGATTTTACATGAGAAAAAGTTATAATTATAAATCTTTCTCTACTCCTTTGAAGGTGTAAATTTCAACCAAGGATTGTCATCCTCAAGGACCTGGGAACCATCTCTTTGAAATGCAATCATCCAGGAAGGTAGTCTCCCTGTCTTCCAGTCTGTAGGTCAGGGTCAGAGGAGGGCACCTTGCTGCAATTTGTAAGCCTACCCTGTCATAATTACAAGAGAAAGACAAGGGAAAGTTTCCTTTTAACTTGAATGAGGCAAACTAGCAAATAATGATAGACCATAATTCCTCCACCTTACCCCAGCTCTTGAAATTCCCTAGCCCTTCATCTTGGCAGAGGTGAGTATCCAGACAAGGGCTCGCTCTATCCCCTATAATTGACATTAGTATTGGAATCAAATCAACTTCAACTTCGTCATCTTGGCCAGCACAATATTTTTCTGTAGCGGTAATAATAATTAAAAATTGCCACAAAGAAATGGATAGGACCAGATGGCATTGCTGATGTTTAAATGAGAAGTAACACCATTCCTCCCAAAACCTCAATCAAAAAATAGAAGAGGGAACACATACTACCTTATTATATGAGAACAACATTACCCTGATTCCTAGGCCAGACAAAGACATCACAAAAAAGAACTACATAACAATATCGCTTATAAATATAGATGTAAAAATCCTCAACCACATGCTAGCAAATGAAGTTCAATAGCACACAATAAATAAAACCTTATCACTCTCAGTATATACATCTCTTTCTCACCATATATAAAAATTGTGTATATGTGTGTGTGTATATATATGAGTGTATTTATATAAATACATATATAAATATATAAATGTATATTTGTATATAAATATATATAAAAATGTATATTTATATACATATATATATATAAATTGTATTGTATCCTGTAGTAAATTCAAGGTCAGTTCAGCATATGAAAATCAGTTCACATAATACACCATGTTAATTTAATAAAGAGGCAAAATGAGATGATCATCTCAATATAGTCTGTAGTCTCAAAACAGTTGACAAAATGCAGCATCTTTTCATGATTATAAATATACACCAAAATAAGAATAAAAGGAAGCCTTCCCAAAATGATAAAGGGCATTTATGAAAAACATACAGATAACAATAATGAAGCACTAAAATCTTTACCCTCATATTAGAAACAATACAAGAATGCCCACTCTAATCATGACTAATTCAGAGCAATTAGAGAAAAAGTCATTCATATTGGGAAGAAATAAGTAAAATTATTTTTATTTGAATTTGATATAATATTATATATACAGAATCCTAAGCTAGTTAAGTTTTACAGAATACAAGATCAGCATACAATAGTCAATTTTATTTCTGTACCCTAGTAATGAACAACCTGAAAATGAAATTTAGAAAACAATTCCATTTCTAATAGCATCAAAAAAAAAAATATTTTGGAATAAATTTAGCTAAAGAAGTGCAAACCTTATACACTGCATACTCCAAAATATAATTAAAATGCATTTTATAAATCTAAATAAATGTATAACATTGTGTTCATGACTTGAAAAACTTAAGAATTAAGAATATTTCCCATAGATACGCACTGGCTATCACACCAAATTGGTCTACAGATTCAATCAGTCCTTATCAAAATTCCAAAAGCCTTTTTGTAGAAATAGACAAGCTTATCCTTAAAGTCATATAAAATGCAAGGGACCCTAAATAGCCAAAACAGTTTCAAAAAAAAGAGAGTTGGAGAGCTCACACTCTCCAATTTCAAACCAACTACAAAGCTAAAACAATCAAGTGACTGTGGTACTGGTACAAGGATAGACACATAAAATAAAGGAATAGTACTGAAATAAAGCTACAACATATGCTCAATTGATTTTGGACAAGGGGTTTACTGCCATTCGATAGAGAAAAAAGTCTTTTCAACAAATGATGCTGGGCTGAAGAGACATCCATATGCAAAATAATTAATGGGGTTTTCATGCCCTATGAAAATTAATTTAAAATAGATCAAAAACATAAATATAAGAGTCCAAAGTCTAAAACTACAAAACTCAGGTATATATCTGTAATCTTGGATTATCAACATTTCCTATCAAATCTTAATGCATCTATCAACATTTCCAGTCCTATCTTATTCAATATATCCTGACTTCAAAAATCATTCCTAACTATACCTATAGCTCTAGATCTATTTTAGAGACACAAACTAATTTCTAACATTATTCCTTAACCTCAGACACTATTGTGCCAGTTATCTTTAATTAGCGCCAATAATTTGATCTATTCCAAACACTGGTTTTCAACAAATTCTACTTGTGTCCTGCTTCATGAACTTGCAGCTCTTTGGTCCCCTCTGAAATATGCACCCTGGTCCCACTCCAATACACGTGCTCTTCTAGTTCTGGTTTATACTGAAACACATCTGACTACAGATATTTTTTCATTGCACAGACTATTCCAGGTTCAAATTAAGATGTATGTGTGGAATGTAATGAACCCAAAGGCATTCTTTGGGATTTTCAAACTATTGTAATTTAAGAGAAAATAAGCAACATCATCTTTTAGGTGACCAATCTGTAAGTTTTGTAAGTAGTAAAAATTTTATTAAATATTCCTAAAATTAAGAGTTAAAAAGTAGAGAGAAATTGAATGTTGGAATTTTTTGTATGAATTATTTTGGGGGAGGTCATTTATGTTGCTTTATTTCATTTTATTTTTAAATTTGTTCTATTAGCTATACATGACAGTAGAATGCATTTTTTTTTGATATTTTCAACAGTTTCTTTTTCTTTTTTTTTTATTGTAAACAAATGGGATACATGTTGTTTCTCTGTACATAGCGTAAAGGCATACCATTTGTGTAATCATAAATTTACATAGAGTAATGTTGTTTGATTCATTCTGTTATTTTTTCCCTTCCCCCCACCCCTCCCACCCTTCCTTACCCTCCATACAGTAGTTCCTTCCTCCATACTTGCCCCCCTCCCCAACCCTAACTCTAACCCTAACACTAACCCCTCCCTCCCCCCCACCATGTGTCATCCTCCACTTATTAGTGATATCATTCGTCCTTTCGCATTTTGAGATTGGCTTATCTCACTTAGCATGATATTCTCCAATTTCATCCATTTGCCTGCAAATGCCATAATTTTATCATTCTTTATGGCTGAGTAATATTCCATTGTATATATATACCACAGTTTCTTTATCCACTCATCAATTGAAGGGCATCTAGGTTGGTTCCACAGTCTGGCTATTGTGAATTGAGCAGCTATGAACATTGATGTGGCTGTATCTCTGTAGTATGCAGATTTTAAGTCCTTTGGGTATAGGCCAAGGAGTGGGATAGCTGGGTCAAATGGAGGGTCCATTCCAAGTTTTCTAAGGAATCTCCACACTGCTTTCCAGAGTGGCTGCACTAATTTGCAGCCACACCAGCAGTGTATGAGTGTACCTTTCTCCCCACATCCTCGCCAACACCTGTTGTTGCTCGTATTCTTGATAATCGCCGTTCTAATTGGGGTGAGATGGAATCTTAGGGTGGTTTTGATTTGCATTTCTCTTATTACTAGAGATGTTGAACATTTTTCCATATGTTTGTTGATTGCTTGTAGATCTTCTTCTGTGAAGTGTCTATTCATTTCATTAGCCCATTTGTCGACTGGATTATTTGAATTCTTGGAGTAGAGTTTTTTGAGTTCTTTATAGATTCTGGAGATTAGTGCTCTATCTGAAGTATGATTGGCAAAGATATTCTCCCACTCTGTAGGCTCTTTCTTCGCATTACTGATAGTTTCCTTTGCTGAGAGAAAGCTTTTTAGTTTGAATTTATCCCAGTGGTTGATTCTAGCTTTTATTTCTTGTGCTATGGGTGTCCTGTTAAGGAAGTCTGGTCCTAGACCAACAAGGTGAAGATTTGGACCTACTTTTTCTTCTATAATCTGCAGGGTCTCTGGTCTGATTCCGAGGTCCTTAATCCATTTTGAGTTTAGTTTCGTGCATGGTGAGAGATATGGGTTTAGTTTCATTCTGTTGCATATGGATTTCCAATTCTCCCAGCACCATTTGTTGAAGAGGCTATCTTTTCTCCATTGCATATTTTTGGCACCTTTGTCTAGTATGAGAAAATTGTATTTATTTGGGTTTGTGTCTGTGTCCTCTATTCTGTACCATTGATCTACCTTTCTATTTTGGTACCAATACCATGCCGTTTTGGTTACTATTGCTTTGTAGTAGAGTTGAAGTTCTGGTATTGCGATACCCCCTACTTCACTCTTCCTGCTAAGGATTGCTTTAGCTATTCTGGGTTTCTTATTCTTCCAGATGAATTTCATGATTGCTTGCTCTATTTCTGTAAGGTACGTCATTGGGATTTTAATTGGAATTGCATTGAATTTGTATAGCACTTTAGGTAGTATGGCCATTTTGACAATATTAATTCTTCCTATCCAAGAACATGGAAGATCTTTCCATCTTCTAAGGTGTTCTTTAATTTCTTTCTTTAGTGTTCTGTAGTTCTCATTGTAGAGGTCTTTCACCTCTTTTGCGAGATTGATTACCAAGTATTTTATTTTTTTCGAGGCTATTGTGAATGGGGTAGTTTTCCTAATTTCTCTTTCTGAAGATTCATCACTTATGTATAAAAATGCGTTCTATTTATGGGCATTGATCTTGTAACTTGCTACTTTACTGAAATCACTTATGAGTTCTAAGAGTTTTCTGGTGGAATTTCCAGGTTCCTCTAAATATATAATCATGTCATCAGCGAACAGGGATAGTTTGAGTTCCTCTTTTCCAATTCGTATCCCTTTAATTTCTTTGGTTTGTCTAATTGCTCTGGCCAGAGTCTCAAGAACGATGTTGAATAGAAGTGGTGAAAGAGGGCATCCCTGCCTTGTTCCAGTTTTTAGGGGGAATGCTTTCAGTTTTTCACCATTTAGAATGATATTAGCCATGGGCTTAGCATAAATGGCCTTTACAATGTTAAGGAATGTTCCCACTATCCCTATTTTTTCTAGAGTTTTGAGCATGAAGGGGTGCTGTATTTTATCAAATGCTTTTTCTGCATCTATTGAAATAATCATGTGATTCTTGACTTTAAGTCTATTAATATGGTGAATTACGTTTATTGATTTCCTGATGTTGAACCAACCTTGCATCCCTGGGATGAAACCCACTTGATCATGGTGCACTATCTTTTTAATATGTTTTTGTATGCGATTTGCTAAAATTTTGTTGAGAATTTTTCGTCGATGTTCATTAAGGATATTGGTCTGAAATTTTCTTTCCTTGATGAGTCTCTGTCTGGTTTAGGTATCAGTGTGATATTGGCTTCATAGAATGAGTTTGGGAGGGTTCCCTCCTCTTCTATTTTATGGAATACTTTGAGAAGTATTGGAATGAGCTCTTCTTTAAAGGTTTTGTAGAACTCGGCTGAGAACCCATCTGGTCCCGGACTTTTCTTTGTTGGTAGGCTTTTGATGACTTCTTCTATTTCAGTACTTGAAATTGGTCTATTTAAATTGTTTATGTCCTCCTCGTTCAGTTTAGGCAATTCATATGTCTCTAGAAACCTGTTGATGTCTTCGAAATTTTCTATTTTGTTGGAGTATAGATTTTCAAAATAGCTTCTAATTATGTTTTGTATTTCCATCCTGTCTGTAGTGATATTTCCTTGTTCATTCCGAAGTTTAGTGATTTGGGTTTTCTCTCGTCTTCTCTTTGTTAGTGTGGCTAAAGGTTTATCAATTTTGTTTATTTTTTCGAAGAACCAACTATTTATTTTGTCAATTTTTTGTATTGTTTCTTTTGTTTCAATTTCATTGATTTCAGCTCTGAGTTTAACTATTTCCTGTCTTCTACTACTTTTGGTGCTGTTCTGTTCTTTTTCTAGGGCTTTGAGCTGTAGTGTTAGGTTGTTTATTTGTTGAGTTTTACTTCTTTTATTAAATGCGCTCCATGAAATAAATTTCCCTCTAAGTACTGCTTTCATAGTGTCCCAGAGATTTTGATATGATGTTTCTTTGTTCTCATTTACCTCTAAGAATTTTTTAATTTCCTTCCTAATATCTTCTGTTATCCATTCATCATATAATAGCATATGGTTTAATCTCCAGATGTTGGAATAGTTCCTGTGTTTTACTCTTTCGTTTATTTCTAACTTCAATCCATTATGATCTGATAGAATACATGCTAGTGTCTCTATCTTCTTGTATTTGCTAACATTAGCTTTGTGGCATAATATATGGTCTATTTTAGAGAAGGATCCATGTGCTGCTGAGAAGAAAGTGTATTCACTCTTGGTTGGATGGTATATTCTATAAATGTCCGTTAAGTCTAAATTATTGATTGTGTTATTGAGATCTATGGTTTCTTTGTTCAATTTTTGTCTGGAAGATCTGTCCAGTGGTGAGAGAGGCGTATTAAAATCACCTAGTATTATTGTGTTATGGACTATTTGGTTTCTGAAATTGAGAAGGATTTGTTTGACATACATAGATGAGCCACTGTTTGGGGCATAGATGTTTATGATTGTTATATCTTGCTGATTTATGCTTCCCTTAAGCAGTATGAAATGACCTTCTTTATCCCTTCTGACTAACTTTGGCTTGAAGTTCACATTATCTGAAATGAGGATGGATACTCCAGCTTTTTTGCTGAGTCCATGTGCATGGTATGTTTTTCCCCATCCTTTCACCTTTAGTCTATGGGTATCTTTTTCTATGAGGTGAGTCTCTTGCAGGCAACATATTGTTGGATCTTTCTTTTTAATCCAGTCTGCCAGTCTATGTCTTTTGATTGATGAATTCAGGCCATTAACATTCAGGGTTATTATAGAGAAATGATTTGGTTTCCCGGTCATTTGGTTCATTTTTAAAATTTTGTTTATTTATTTGTTTGACACAACTTGTTTCCTCCTTTATTTGACAATTCCTTTAGGATAATTCCTCCCTTTGCTGATTTGCTTCTTTGTTTTTCATCTCTTCCTCATGGAATATTTTGTTGAGAATGTTCTGTAATGCTGGCTTTCTTTTTATAATTCTTTTAGCTTTTGTTTATCATGGAAGGATTTTATTTCATCGTCAAATTTGAAGATAAGTTTTGCTGGGTATAAGATTCTTGGTTGGCATCCATTTTCTTTCAGGGCTTGAAAAATGTTGTTCCAGGCCCTTCTAGCTTTTAGGGTCTGGATTGAAAAATGTGCTGATATCCTTATTGGTTTCCCCCTGAATGTAATTTGGTTCTTTTCTCTCACAGCCTTTAAAATTCTGTTTTATTTTGTATGTTAGGTATTTTCATTATAATGTGCCTTGGTGTGGGTCTGTTGTAATTTTGTGTATTTGGAGTCCTATAAGCCTCTTGAACTTGATTTTCCATTTCATTCTTCAGATTTGGGAAATTTTCTGATATTATTTCATTGAATAAATTGTTCATTCCTTTGGCTTGTTTCTCTAGGCCTTCCTCAATAATTCTTAAATTTGTCCTTTTCATGATATCCCATAGTTCTTGTAGATTCTGTTCATGATTTCTTACCATCTTCTCTGTTTGTTCAGCTTTGTTTTCAAGGTTAAATATTTTGTCTTCAGTGTCTGAGGTTCTGTCTTCCAGGTGTTCTATCCTATTGGATATGCTTTCTATGGAGTTCTTAATTTGGTTTATTGTTTCCTTCATGTCAAGGATTTCTGTTTGGTTTTTTTTCAATATCTCTAACTCTTTATTGAAATGATCTTTTGCTTCCTGTATTTGCTCTTTTAACTGTCGATTGGTGCGATCATTCAATGCTTGCATTTGCTCTTTCATCTCATCGTTTGCTTCTCTGATCATTTTAATTATGTACATTCTGAACTCCTTTTCTGTCATTTCTTCTGCCATGCTGTCATTGGGTTTTATTGATGTAACATCTAGATTTGTTTGCAGCATTTTCTTTCCTTGTTGTCTCATATTGTTCAGGTATCAGTGGACCGCTGAGATATTGCAGATTTCCTCTATTGACTTACAATGTCCCTGAAGATTTCTCTATATATCCCCCCTTAGCCTTCAGTAGGCTGAAGTCATGGAGGAAGTTGATAATGCGGTGCTCCACAAGGAAGCTGCCTCTCTAGGAGTGGTGGCCTTCAGGTGGGGTATAATCCCTGCTAGTGGGCAGAGGTGCCTCCACTTGTTAACCAATGGTCATCCAAAGGGGACCTAGGCTGCGGGCTGAGGCAAGGCCTGTTTGGGCCTGAGTCTCTGGTTTTACCGTCCTTGTGGGGAAACCTCACCCAGCAGGGAAGACTCACCCGGTGGGGAGGTCTCGCTGGTCAGTTCCCTCCTAGAGGTTCCCCTCAATTTACAGCTACCGCCTGGGCTGGGCTGCCTTCCTCTGCAAAGTTCCCAGGGGCCCTGCCCTACCTCCTGGGCCTGGGAGCCTCACCCTTCGCAGATGAATCTCTTTAGGCTGCTCCTCCTCAGAGAATCTGCCCACAGGCTTGGAACCTTCGCTCCGCCCTAAGCCTGTCTCTGTGCGGCTCTTCCACCAAGAAGCCTCCTAGATCCTGGGACCCTGCTCTGCACCTAATCGCCTGGCTGTGTGGCCCCTCCTCTGAGCAGCCACCTGTGGCCCCGAACAATCGCTCTGAGTCCCAGAGACCCGCCACAGGCCTCTTCCTCCAGACAGCCGCCCAGTATTCCGGTGCGGTCACTAGGAGTCCAAGAAACTCACTGCGTGCCTCCACCTCCACCAAACACCCGTAGCCCGGGGCAATCAATCACTCCGAGTCGAAGTGACCCTCCCCGTTCCTCCTCCTTCTCCAGATAACCCCCGGGGTGTTCAGGAGCGGTCGCTCTGAGTAGCTCTGAGTCCACATGACCCGCAGCACGGGTCCTCTGGGCAACCGCCCGGAGCTCTGGTGCGGCCACTCAAGACCAAGCGTCCCACCACGCTTCTCCTCCAGGCAGCCCCCCTGTGTTCAGGAGCTGTCACTTTAAGACCAAACAACTCACCACTCGCCTTCTCCTCTGAGCAGCCACCTGGAGCGCTAATGCAGTCACTGCGAGTCCAAAGGAGCCGCTGCGCTCCTCCTCCTCCTCCTCCTCCTCCTACTCCTCCTCTGGGCAGGCCCCGGGGTTCAGAAGTGGTCAGAGTCCAAACAGCTCGCCACGCAGCCCCTTCTCTGGCAACCGCCTGTAGCTCTGGTGTAGTCACCCAATCCAAGCGGCCGCGCTCCTCCTCCTCCTCCTTGTCCTCAGGGCAGGCCCCGGGGTTCAGAAGCGTCGTTCTGAGTCCAAACAGCTCGCCGCGCGGCTTCTCCTCTGGTAACCGCCTGTAGCTCTGGTGCAGTCACTCCGAATCCAAGTGGCCACGCTCCTCCTCCTCCTCCTCAGGGCAGGCCCCGGTGTCCTGAGTCCACACAGCTCTCCTCGCCACTCCTCCCCTGGGCAGCCCAGTAGAATGCATTTTGACACATTGTACACAAATGGAGCACAACTTCTTCCTCTTGCTGAATGTGGTATAGAGTCACACCATTAGTGTAATCATACTAATAACGTCTGTCTCATTCCACTGTCCTTCCAATCCCCACAACCCCTCCCCTCCTCACTGACATATAAAATCTTTTTAATGTAATCCATCATATTCCCTAAATTCAAATGTACAACTTCTTTTACCTTCACTGATTTCCAGGGAAGCTGGAATAAGTGGTACTGAATTTTTTTTTTTTATCGTAAACAAATGGGATACATGTTGTTTCTCTGTTTGTACATTGAGTAAAGGCATACCATTTGTGTAATCATAAATTTACATAGGGTAATATTGTTTGATTCATTCTGTTATTTTTTCCCTTCTCCCCCACCCCTCCTTGCCCTTTATACAATCCTTCCTTCCTCCATTCTTGCCACCCTCTCTAACCTGAACACTAAACCTAAAGCTAACCCCAACCCTAACACTAACCCCTCCCACCCCCCATTATGTGTCATCATCCGCTTATCAGCGAGATCATTCATCCTTTGGTTTTTTGAGATTGGCTTATCTCACTTAGCATGATATTCTCCAATTTCATCCATTTGCCTGCAAATGCCATCATTTTATCATTCTTCATGGCAGAGTAATATTCCATTGTATATATATGCCACAGTTTCTTTATCCATTCATCAACTGAAGGACATCTAGGTTGGTTTCACAATCTGGCTATTGTGAATTGAGCAGCAATGAACATTGATGTGGCTGTATCTCTGTAGTATGCTGATTTTAAGTCCTTTGGGTATAGGCCAAGGAGTGGGATAGCTGGGTCAAATGGTGATTCCATTCCAAGCTTTCTGAGGAATCTCCATACTGCTTTCCAGAGTGGCTGCACTCATTTGCAACCCCACCAGCAATGCATGAGTGTACCTTTTTCCTCACATCCTCACCAACACCTATTGCTGCTTGTATAATCGCCATTCTATTTGGGGTGAGATGGAATCTTAGGGTAGTTTTGATTTGCATTTCTCTTATTACTAGAGATGTTGAACATTTTTTCATATATCTGTTGATTGCTTGTACATCTTCTTCTGTGAAGTGTCTGTTCATTTCCTTAGCCCATTTGTTGATTGGGTTATTTGTATTCTTGGTGTAGAGTTTTTTGAGTTCTTTATATATTCTGGAAATTAGCGCTCTATCTGAAGTATGAGTGCAAAAGATTTTCTCCCACTCTGTAGGCTCTCTCTTCACATTACTGATAGTTTCCTTTGCTGAGAGAAAGCTTTTTAGTTTGAATCTATCCCAGTTGTTGATTCTTGCTTTTATTTCTTGTGCTATGGGAGTTCTGTTAAGGAAGTCTGATCCTAAGCCGACATGTTGAAGATTTGGACCTACTTTTTCTTCTATAAGATGCAGGGTCTCCGGTCTGATTCCGAGGTCCTTGATTCATTTTGAGTTGAGTTTTGTGTAGGATGAGAGATAGGGGTTTAATTTCATTCTGTTGCATATGGATTTCCAGTTTTCCTAGCACCATTTTTTGAAGAGGCTATCTTTTCTCCATTGCATATTTTTGGCCCCTTTGTCTAATATGAGAAAATTGTATTTATTTGGGTTTGTCTGGATATTTAGAAATACAAATGAATTGGCCATGGTGGCGCATGCCTGTAATCCCATCTGTTAGAAGGTTGAGGCAAGAGGATAGAAAGTTTGAGGTCAACCTCAGCAATTTAGTGATACCCTGTTTTAAAAATTAAAAGACTGGGGATGTGGCTAAGTGGTTAAGCACCCCTTTATTCAATGCTGGTACCAAAAATTTTAAAAAGAAAAAGAAAAATTAAAAAAAAACACAAATGAAGAGAAGAACTGGAATTTCCAGGGATAACTATGTATATTTAGAATACAAAAATTTATTACCCTAATCTGAGAGACCAGGAGGGAACCTATTTGTAGGTATTAGGTAGCAATTTAGAGATTCCCTCCTAGGCTGATGTGATCAAACAATTAGTTGAAATGATCTTTCCTTAAGAACAGTTCATTGATTAATTAGAACAAGGAAGACATAATCTCATCATTCTCTTAGTTGATTTTGTTTCTGGAAGCTATGATGAGATTTTAAGCTTGAAATTGGTTTGAAGTTATGTCACATGGGGAGATCATTGAGTGACTGGTGACTATATATGTCATTCTTTTTTTTTTTTTCCTTGATTTTCTTTTTTTCTGTATGTGTCATTCTTGATGAGAGCTATAACTATCAAGTGATGCCACACAGGAGTTGACACTCAAGAATATTCTCCGTGACAACTTGAGGTAATAGGACACAGATTCTTGTCCCCACTTTAGGATGAATGGCACCTATTGACACCCACAGATAAAATACAGGCCCTTCAAAAATGAATTCGAAGCAGTGTTCTCTGAGTACCTGCCTGCTGTTGGGGCATGACTATAAATTTCTACTCTGCTGTACCCTGCCTGAAGAAAAAAACTGTAAACCTTACTCTCTCCTAATCCAGGGGCACCCTTTTCTTTCTTGGGTCAAAAAGTGGCAGGAGCAGCAATAAGTTCTAATTTTATTTATAAGTCTGTATATTCTATGTAAGAATCTTCTCAGGTAAAGGAAAAATAGATCTTTAGTTTCATCTTTAGAAATAAGATCTTAGTCTTTGACAGCTAAAACACCTACACCCACTCTTTCATTTTTAACATGAAGAAAATTTTAGATTTAATTATTGGAAACTGACTTGCCAAGGTCACATACCACGTATAGTATAGAAACAAGAATTCTTATAAATTTGAATCTTATACTGTCATTAAAATTTTATGTCATAAGGTTATAAAATATGCAAAATGTTTTTAAATTAAATGAAGGAGGCAATGATTTAAAAAGCAGAATTTATATAAAATAAAACAAAAAAAGCCAAAATATAAGATGCCACAGAGGAATAGTATATTTTGTGCTAACGAATTAGAAAACTCGTTATTGTTAAGATGTCAGGTCTTCCCAACTTGATCTGTTATCCACATTAGAATCTAGTCAAATTTGTAGCAGGCTAGTTTGTGGAGATTGCTGACATTATTATATAGATTATATGGAAAGACAAAGAATTCAAAATAGTCGACACAATTTTGAAAGAAAGAGGAACAAAGAGGATTGACATTGACTTCAAAACTTATTAGAAGATCAACCTTTTAGTTTACACATAGAAGTCATAATATATGGTATTTTTGTTTCTCAGCTTGACTTATTTCACTTACTCTTATGTTCTCAATTCTATCCGTGTTGCCATAAATGACAGGGTTTTGTTTTTTATGTCTGAATAATATTTCATTCAGTCTATTTGCCAAATTTTCTACATAAATTCTTTTGTCAGTGAATACCTAGTTTCATCCCATGTCTTTGCCATTGGAATAATGCTTCAATAAACACAGGAGTGCCAAAATCTTTTCAGTATGCTGATTTCTTTTCCTTTGATATATATCCAGTATTGGAATTGATGGATCATATGGTGATTCTATTTCTAGTTTTTTGAGGAACCTCCGATTCTATTTTCCATAATAGATGTACTAATTTCTACCAACAGTGTATGAGAGTTCTCTTTTCTCTGTATTCTTGCCAGCATTTGTGAAATTTTGTGTTTTTGATAATAACCATTCTAACTGGGGTGATATGATATCCCATTGTGGTTTTGATTTGCATTGCCCTGATACTTAGTGATGCTGAACATTTTTCATACATTTATTGATCATTTGTATGTCCTCTTCAGAAAAACATTTATTCAGAACATTTGCCTATTTTTAGAAATACTCATTTTTGATGATTAAAGAAGAAATGAACAGGTGCATATTTAAAGAACAATGAGATAAACAAAAATTCATGGAATTAGAAATACAAAAATCAACAATTGGTAACATTATAGGTGACTTAATGAAAAAAAGAGGTAGAGACCTGGGTTCTGGGTTCAGCTCTGCATCTAGCCTAAACTGAAATCTAAACAAGTCAATTAATTTCACTGTCCCATGTGTGAGTTGATGAAAATTTTATAGGATATTTCAGATTTCAAACAAAAATAATAAGAGGAGAGAGCAAGAATCTGTGGGGATACTATTGCGTAGTTGGCTGAATGTTGATAACACATTTCAAAAAGTTAGAAGAAAGAGTTTTTAAATTTTTTTCATTATAATAAAATGATAGATATTTGAGGATATAAATAGGTTTAACCTGATTTAAGCATGATTATATGTATACATGCATCAAAATGTTACATGGTACCCCATTAATATATGAAAAATCTATATTTTTACATATCAGTTAAAATATATTTGAAAAAACTGAAGTAATGATATCAAACTGTTTGATATCATTACTTTGGACTTCAAAGCATCTCAGAACCCCAAGTGATGTCATAATTCTTGTTGGGCAGGAGAGCATTTTGAAAAGGCAATTACAGAAAATACAGAGAAAACTGGCTTATATGAAAACAGAAAGTTAATGTTTAAGACAAAGTTCTCCTGAGGGACTGAAATAATGCAAATGAATACAACCAACTAGACAATCACGAATATGATCTCTTTTGCTAAAATGGTATCTCTCTGAAGACTGAAGGACTTGGCTGATTATGGAAAATTGAGTTTAAATAGAAAGGGTCCCCAGTTTGTACCTCTACAGTGACATCTCATTCAATTGCACTTTTAATTTAACTGTTATTGAGATAGTTTTATGCTAGTAAGTTGACAATTTTGTGGGGGTAATAAAGGAAATTCATTTTGGTCATTAACTACTCCCTAAAGGTTTCTATTTGAATGTTCTATCTCACTGAAGCTGAAATGAAAGTTGTGTAAAAATTCCTCTAAGAGTAAATTGCAGAATCCTATTTTCCTCCTTTTCTGAGAAAATCTGCTTAAGGTAATGTTGGCAATGACAATAAAGTCATCCTTACCTAATTGTCATCATTATGAGCTTTAAATGAAAACATGAGTGATTAAGATTTCATACTTAAAGCTAGGTTGCATAAACTGTTACCTGAAAACCTGCTAACTACTCAGGGACTCCTCTCAGGCTGGACAGTGAATTTTCTGCCACCATCTTAGCATGAAAGAGTGACAAGTTCTTCACAGAATTCTTTATGCTAATGTAAAATGTGATTGAATAAGAATGGAAATAGTTTGCATGCTGAAAAGTTAAGAATATATGACTTTTTCATATAATTTGGAAGAGATTAGCAGAGTTAAAGAAAAGATTAAGAAAAAAGAAGGCTATATAAAAAGAACACAGGGAAATGGAATTGGTAAGACAGAAGCAATTATTTTATAGAATTTTAAAATTCTGATTTCTCTGATAGCCAAGATACAACTTTGATTTGTATTGAAAATATATTGACTAGATTCAGAGAGTTAATTGCATGGGAAAAATAATCTTACCATTACTCAATCTCATGAAAAACAGGATGTACAAATAAGTAACAAATAGCTTAATATTCATTACAAAATATTCCAGAACACCTAGATCAAGTCTATCAGGGGATAAAAAATTCAAAGTACCCTTAATTTGAATCTCAAGAGCTTTTATTACTTTTTTTTCTTGCAAAGCCAAGACAATGAAACCAAGAGACAAGTATCTGCTTCTACCCTCAGTGTTTCTAATCACCTCTCCTTCCAGCAGCTGCATAGGCAATCTCTTGTTCTTCACTTTGCAAGGCTTTTATATTAGAAATATACCCCTCTGCCCAGAAAAAGTTCATGTACTAAAAATGGGGCTTAAGAATTGTAGTGCAAAAGGAATAATCCTTATTTTTGTATATTGATTTTATATTTTTTATATTCCCACATAACAATATTAAATAACAATTTATACTTGTGAACATTTTAATGCTTGTTGAACTAGTAGCCCATTGGCTATCTCAGTTAATGAGAAAATATCAGCATCTGGATAGAAGCAATAGATAAATAATTTTAATGAACTCAAATTAAGGTCTGGAAAAGTCATATGATAAAATTTTTATGCTTCACTATTAGGAGATCATCCCAATTTTATTTCAAGCCTACTTATTCCTACTTTTGACATGAGTTTAAGAAAATGAAGGCGGGGGTTATCGCTCAGAGGTAGTGTTGTTTAGCAAGAATGAAGCCCAGAGTTCACTCCCCAACAGAAAGAGAAAGAGAGAATGATTAGGAAAACAGCTGAAGATGTATAGGAAAAAGGAACAATACACTACTATTGATGGATGCATTGAAAAGTAGTTGTCTGATGCAAAACTCCTCAACAGATTATTAGCCAACCAAATCCAACAGCATATTAAAAGGATTATTCTTCACGATCAAATAGAATTCTTCCCCAGTATGCACAGATGGTTCTATATATGTATATATATTATATCAACAGAATGAGGGTAAAAAACATACAGTCATCTTACTAGAAGCAGAAAAGATATTTGACAAGATTCAATATTTCTTCTTGATAAACATTCTAAGAAAATTAGGAAAAAAAGGGATATATCTCAACATGATGAAGGCCATATATAACAAGACAATAACTAACTACATACTGATTGGAGAAAAGTTGAAGACTTTATCTCTAAAGTATGGAACAAGACAAGGATACCCACTTTCACCACTTTTATTCAACATAGTCCTGGAAGAGTTAGCCAGAACAACAGGCAAGGGAAAGAAACACAGGGCATTCAAATTGGAAAAGAAAAAGTCTAATTGTTACTGTCTGAAGATGATATGACCTTGTATACTGAAAATTCAGCAGATAACACAAAAAAAAAAAAAAAAAAAAAAGAATATATTAGTTCAACAAAGTTCCAGAAAATCAGTAGCATTACTATATACCAGCAGTGAATTATCTGATGTAGAAATCAGGAAAGATTTCAACAGAATAGCTACAAAAAACTAAAATGCCTAAGAGGTATATGTGTAATAAAAATGATTAAACATTAATGAATGAAATTATAGAGAACACAAAAACATTGGAAAGAAATCCCATGTTCATAGATTGGAAGAATCAATATTCTTAAAATGTCCATAGCACCTAAAGCAATTACAGATTCAATGAAATGCCTACAAAAATATCAAGAACTTTCTTCACAGAATTAGAGAAAAACAGATAAAAATCTTGTATGAAACACATACACCCACCCACACCCACACACACGCATACACACAGAAGTACTGAGTAGCCACGGTCATCTTTAGCAAAAAGAAAAACAACAACAACAAAAAGAGCAGGAAACATTATACTCCCAAACTTCAAAATTTACTACAAAACAATAATAATTAAAATAGCATGGTATTTTAATTATAGACACACACAATAATAGAGCAAAACAGACTAGAAATAAACATGCATCTATAACCAACTGAGTTTTGGCAGAGGTGCTAAAAATATGCATTGGAGAAAGGACAGTTTTTTTAAATACATGATTCTGTGAAAATTGGTATCCACTTGCAGAAGACTGAAACTAGACCCCTGTGTTAGTCAGCTTTCATTGCTGGGACAAAATACCTGAGAAAAACAACTTATGAAGGAAAGATTTATTTTGGCTCTCAGTTTCATAGGTTTCAGTCTGTGGTCAACTGGCTGCCGTGTTTTGGATGGGAGGGAAAGCAGAATATCATGGCAGAAGCGTGTGACAGAAGAAGTTGCTAAGGTCATGGCAGTGGGGAAGCCAAGAGAGACAAATGGGAGAAAGAGGCCAGGCATAAGATATAACCTTCCAGGGCATACCCCCGGTGACCTACCTCTTCCAAGTAGGCCCCACCTCATATAGTCTCTACCATTTCCCAGTGATGTCATCAAATTATCGACCCATCAATGCATTAGTGCACTGATGAGGATCATGGGACCTCATAATGCAATCACTTCCCAAGAGCCCCACCTAAACACTGCTGCATTTGGGACCAAAACTTGAACACATGAGCCTTTGGGGGACAGTCCAGATCCAAACCATAATAGCTTCTATCTCCCATTAGTTAAAAATCAAATCAAACAAAGAAAAGTCCAGGACCAGATGGGTTCTCAGCCGAGTTCTACAAAATCTTTAAAGAAGAGCTCATTCCAATACTTCTCAAAGTATTCCATGAAATAGAAGAGGAGGGTACCCTCCCAAACTCATTCTATGAAACCAATATTACCCTGATACCCAAGCCAGACAGAGATAAATCGAGGAAAGAAAATTTCAGACCGATATCATTAATGAACGTTGACGCAAAAATTCTCAATAAAATTTTAGCAAATCGCATACAAAAATATATTAAAAAGATAGTGCACCACGATCAAGTGGGTTTTATCCCAGGGATGCAAGGTTGGTTCAACATCCGGAAATCAATAAATGTAATTCACCATATCAATAGACTTAAAGTCAAGAACCACATGATTATTTCAATAGATGCAGAAAAAGCATTTGATAAAATATAACACCCCTTCATGCTCAAAACACTAGAAAAAATAGGGATAGTGGGAACATTCCTTAACATTGTAAAGGCCATCTATGCTAAGCCCATGGCTAATATCATTCTAAACGGTGAAAAACTGAAAGCATTCCCCCTAAAAACTGGAACAAGACAGGGATGCCCTCTTTCACCACTCCTATTCAATATCGTTCTTGAAACTCTAGCCAGAGCAATTAGACAGACCAAGGAAATTAAGGGAATACGAATAGGAAAAGAAGAACTCAAACGATCCCTATTTGCGGATGATATGATTATATACTTAGAGGAACCAGGAAATTCCACCAGAAAACTCTTAGAACTCATAAGTGAATTCAGTAAAGTGGCAGGTTACAAGATCAATGCTCATAAATCCAACGCATTTTTATACATAAGTGAGGAATCCTCAGAAAGAGAAATTATGAAAACTACCCCATTCACCATAGCATCGAAAAAAATAAAATACTTGGGAATCAATCTCACAAAAGAGGTAAAAGACCTCTACAATGAGAACTACAAAACACTAAAGAAAGAAATCGAAGAAAACCTTAGAAGATGGAAAGATCTCCCATGTTCTTGGATAGGCCGAATTAATATTGTCAAAATGGCCATACTACCAAAAGTGCTATACAGATTCAATGCAATCCCAATTAAAATCCCAATGATGTACCTTACAGAAATAGAGCAAGCAATCATGAAATTCATCTGGAAGAATAAGAAACCCAGAATAGCTAAAGCAATCCTTCGCAGGAAAAATGAAGCAGGGGGTATCGCAATACCCGAACTTCAACTTTATTACAAAGCAATAGTAACAAAGACGGCATGGTACTGGTACCAAAATAGACAGGTAGATCAATGGTACAGAATAGAGGACACGGACACAAACCCAAATAAATACAGCTTTCTAATACTAGACAAAGGCGCCAAAAATATGCAATGGAGAAAAGATAGCCTCTTCAACAAATGGTGCTGGGAGAATTGGAAATCCATATGCAACAGAATGAAACTAAACCCATATCTCTCACCCTGCACAAAACTCAACTCAAAATGGATTAAGGACCTTGGAATCAGACCAGAGACTCTGCAGATTATAGAAGAAAAAGTAGGTCCCGATCTTCAACATGTCGGCCTAGGACCAGACTTCCTCAACAGGACTCCCATAGCACAAGAAATAAAAGCAAGAATCAATAACTGGGATAGATTCAAACTAAAAAGCTTTCTCTCAGCAAAGGAAACTATCAGTAATGTGAAGAAAGAGCCTACAGAGTGGGAGAATATCTTTGCCAATCATACTTCAGATAGAGCACTAATCTCCAGAATCTATAAAGAACTCAAAAAACTCTACACCAAGAATGCAAATAATCCAATCGACAAATGGGCTAAGGAAATGAACAGACACTTCACAGAAGAAGATGTACAAGCAATCAACAAACATATGAAAAAATGTTCAACATCTCTAGTAATAAGAGAAATGCAAATCAAAACCACCCTAAGATTCCATCTCACCCCAATTAGAATGGCGATTATCAAAAATACAAGCAACAGGAGTTGGCGAGGATGTGGGGAGAAAGGTACACTCATACATTGCTGGTGGGGCTGCAAATTAGTGCAGCCACTCTGGAAAGCAGTGTGGAGATTCCTTAGAAAACTTGGAATGGACCCTCCATTTGACCCAGCTATCCCACTCCTTGGCCTATACCCAAAGGATCTAAAATCAGCATACTACAGAGATACAGCCACATCAATGTTCATAGCTGCTCAATTCACAATAGCCAGATTATGGAACCAACCTAGATGCCCTTCAATTGACGAGTGGATAAAGAAACTGTGGTATATATACACAATGGAATATTACTCAGCCATAAAGAATGACAAAATTATGGCATTTGTAGGCAAATGGATGAAATTGGAGAATATCATGCTAAGTGAGATAAGCCAATCTCAAAAAGACAAGGGTCGAATGATATCGCTAATAAGTGGAGGATGACACATAATGGGGGGGAGGGAAGGGTTAGTGTTAGGGTTAGAGTTAGGGTTAGGGAGGGGGGCAAGTATGGAGGAAGAAAGTACTGTATAGAGGGTAAAGAGGGGTGGGAGGGGTGGGGGGAAGGGGAAAAAATAACAGAATGAATCAAACAACATTACTGTATGTGGATTTATGATTACACAAATGGTATGCCTTTGCGCCATGTACAAACAGAGAGGCAACATGTATCCCATTTGTTTACAATAAAATAAAAAAAAAATCAAATCAAAATGGATTAAAGACTTAAACATAAGGTCTGAAACTATGATACCTCTTAGAAGAAAACAAGGGAATGCTTCATGATATTGGTATGGGAAAGAAGACCTCAAAAGCAAGGAAATAAAAGGAAACACAGACAAATGACATTACATAAAAATAAAAGATTTCTGCAGCGCTAAAGAAACAATCTTCAGAATGAAGAAACAACCTACAGAATGGGAGGATGTTTGCAAACTATACATGTGACATAGGGTTAATACTCAGAATACAAAAGGAACTCCAAACACTCAATAGCAAAAAAACAAACCTAATTAAAACTGGACAATAGATCTAGACATTTATTTGGAGACATACAAATGGCCAACAGGTACATGAAAAAAATTTTTTAACATTACTACTCATCAGGGAAATGCAAATCACAACCCACAATGACATATCACCTTTTCCCAGTAAGAATGACAGTTATTAAAAAAAAAAAAAAAACCAAAAAACTAAAGATAATGAATACTGGTGAGAATGTGGCAAAACGGGTGCCCTTGAACACTATTGGTGGGAATACAAATTAATACTGCCATTATGGCAAAGAGGGTGATAGTTCTCAAAAATTTTAAAATATAAGTAATAAATCTAGCAGTCCCACTACCAGGTTTATAGTCAAAGGAACTGAAATCATCATGTCAAAGTGACATCTTCACTCCCATTTTCATTGCAGCATTATGTATAATAGTCAAAAAAACAGAAACAACTGGCATGTCCATCAACTGAAGAACAGATAAAGAAAATGTGTTATATATGTACAAAGGAACACAATGAAGCCATAAAGTAGAATGAACTCCTATAATTGGCGACAACACCATGGAACTAAAGATCATTAGTTTAAGTGAAATAAGCCAGACACAGAAAGACAACTACCACATTATCTTAATCATGTGGAATCTAAAAAACAAAACAAAAAAAACAACTGATCTGGTGGAAGTTTTGAGTAGAATGGGGGTTACAAGAGTTTGGGGACTGTAGAAGCCTAGTGGGTGGTAGGGAGCTATTAACCAAATCAGTGGGTACTAAGTTACAGTTAGTTAGGAATTTATAATGGTAACTACAAATCACAATAATGCATTGTACTGTCAGTGATTTGGGTAGTCAGTTTAGTTTCAAAAGTAATAATAACAAAATGCACAATTTCTGAAGTCTATACTTATGAGCAGGGCTGATGTCGTGAGTGTTTAATCTATGCAGCTGCACAAGAACCCTTGTGGTTTGGTTTAATGCTATTGTGCCACCATATTGAAATTTTTTAAAGTATTTCAACAAGAGGTTCTGCATTTTCAGTTTGTAATAGATCCATAAAATTGTCCAGTCATTTCTATCTGTGAGTATGCAGAGTTAAACTTACATGTACTATGTAGTGTTTTAAACAGTTTTTACCTCTCTGCCTGATTTGAAATTTACCTATTGTACATAATCAATAAATTGTAGAAATGTATTAAAATCTCACACCTAATAGAGAAAAATTTTCTGTTGTTTCACAATTTGATAATATTGTTATCAGATTATATTTTAGAACCCCAAAACTTCCAGGCAAAGTGAGTTAAAAGATCCTTGTAGAATTGTATATTTTAAAGCCAAGTAATAACTGAATCCCTGCAGACTAAACAATATCACTTAGCAGCCTGCACAACGTGAAAGACTAAAAGCTTTTAATTAGACTTTTACTCAATAGGGGAGGAAAAATAATTTAAAAGACGAGGGCTAACACTGAATTGTTAGTTTTAACTTTGAACACAATGAAGAAACAATTTGGCTAAATTAGTTTAGCTGTGTATTCATTAGCCTTTAATAGAAATGTGAATGCAAACTGACTCCAGGTTATTGTACTTGGAGCCAGCTTTTTAATTAGTGATTGGCAAAATGTTTATCTAGTTTGTTGTTGGAATGTTGAACCATTTACACAATAGGACTGTTGTAAACCTTTATGCAATCTTAATTGGATCTTTCAGGAGAACAAGATTTCATGTATATAAAATCACAAACTATAGTAATAAAGTTAGCTAATTTATATCAAACATGGTACTTAAAATAAGTGCTATGTGGCTCAATGAAGTGGAGAAATGGTTAATAGCTATTTAAAGTTAGTTAACTTGATGCTCAGTTGAACTTGGGCAAACCTTTGTTACCATTGACTTTGAAGGTGGACAGATCTGATTTTCAGGTGGTAGGTGGGTTACTAATCCTTTACACTTATTAGCCTCTCTGAGCAGAAGTGTCCTCACTTATATAACAGGCTTATAACAGGCTTTGAAGAATTAAAGGTAATATTGTATATGAAATTTCCTGTCACAGGCAATCAATATATGGGAGTTGTCACCATCATTATCTTCATCAGGTACTCTTTACTTTTTATATATTTGAGTTAAATATTTTTAAATAGATGAAACTAATCACATGCTATAAAATTCAAGATGACGCAAAAATCAAAATATATGAGAGGCAATACAGAGAAAAGCAGACCCTCCCCATTCATCATAAATAATGTGGAATATTATATGCATGGTTCAGTAGGTTATCACATCATAATTATGTTACATGGTTATGTAATAAAATAGCAATTTATCTTAGGGATATTGCTTATCAATACAAATGAAGCCTCCTTATCCCTTTTAATGGCTATGTAGATAACTATGATTAATATTAATGCATTATTGTTGAAAAATTAGGTTATTCCACCCTTTTGTAGTGTAAATATACTGAAGTAAATATCCTTTCACACAGACTATTTCGCACATATGTGAATATAGTCATTCATCATTCTCCAGTAGCTTTCTTTTACGGTAATTGGTTTGCTTTAGAATTTCTGTCTTTCTAAAGTCATTTTCAGCAATTTATACTTCTAAGTACTTACATTTCTATTCAAAATTCTAATCATATTTTCTTCTACTTATATGTTCATATGTAGTTTTTTATTTATTATATGGTCTTATAATTCCTTAATTTTCCCCAAATGCATTTTTGCTTCAATTTTCTAATTTATCAGTTAAATAAGTTAATATGCTTTTATTTTATTGTCCTCTTATAAATGTTAATGATATATAACATTTTTCCCAACAAGTTTGTATTTATTATTTATTTAGGGCACTTCTTTGCTTTCTAATTTTTTTGTGTGTGAATTTTTTGTGTGTGAATTCCTTTCT
The DNA here is from genome assembly GCF_902686455.1 of Sciurus vulgaris. NCBI lineage: Eukaryota > Metazoa > Chordata > Mammalia > Rodentia > Sciuridae > Sciurus > Sciurus vulgaris. Next base: position 63,059,883 of record NC_136467.1, read on the forward strand.
TCTGCTACCATTCAACTATTTTTTCTGATTTTCATCTATTGTTAAGTAAATGTAATTCCTCTGAGTATAATTTCAGCTCTATATAATTGATTCTGCTGGATAGTACTATAATTAATATTTTGTAAATATTCTGAAATTCTGATTGGCAGTTCATTCAATCATAAGAGTTTTTCAAACTTTTAATTTTAAGTTGAAAGATTTTTATTTTCTACTTTTATTTTCCTGTAACAGAGCATTTTTATTTCTATTTTATAAATTTTATTTTTCCTCATTATGTATTATCAGTACTTTTATAAAAGGTACATACTCTGTTTTCTTTCAGTAATTTTACATATAAATAAATATGTATTATATTCAAGTAAGTCTAGTTAATCTTCCTATACCTCTACTGTTTTTCATCCCATTAAATTTCTTATTTTCTGAAAGAAATAAGGTAGAATATCCTGCCACCAGTGCAATTCTGTATCATCTTGTATTTTGATCTCTGCTATTTGGTTCTTAGTTATTCATGAATGTTAAATGTTTATTGTGGGTTGTTATCAAAATTAATTTACCTTCCTTGTCTCATTTAGACTTTTTGTTACACTTTAACCCACATGAAGAAGGGTTCATGAGATTTGTTGGTTGATTGGTTAGTTTAAAATTGTCTGAAACACTTTAATGCTTGCTTTTATTTTTTTCAGTGCTGGGAATCAAAACCAGAGACTTTTTACTGCGAGGCAAACACCCTACCACTGAGCGGCAAACCCAGTCCTATACTTTTTTTTATTTTCAACTTAACTAAGTTTTTTTTGTTTTGTTTTGTTTTGTTTTGTTTTGTTTTTAGCAGTGCTCATGAGGGTCAGTGAAATTAAAAGAAAATAAGGGAAAAATATCAATAAAATGATGTATTTTCAGAAAAGCATAATAAAATTGATCAACTCTGAGACATACTGAGAGACACTGAGGGAGAGACAGGAAAAGACAGAAATAAACAGAAATACTGAAAATACTGAAAATAAAATTACTTATATTAGGTATGCTACAGGTCCTAGAGATATTAAATAATAATAGAATATTAGAACTACATTTCTTCCAATAAATTTGGTAACATAAAATAGGCAAACTATTTGAAAGACAAAAAAAATAACTGATTCAAGGAAAAATAGAAAATCTAAGTAGCATTATATCTATTGTTGGGGAGATTGAAAGGAAAGGGACCCAAGGAACCTGCTAAGGTAATGAAAATGTTCCATGTTTTAAGCATGATGATAGCTATATTTGTTAAAACTCATGAGACTTTATACTTTCAGCAGACTTTTTTCACAAAAAATATACCAAGAAACTGACTTATTTCAATTGAAAACTGACCCTTTATACTGGAGATGAAAAAGATTCTATATGTGAATGACAGACCCTCCATGGACACTTGGTTTGTAGTAGGAGATTTTACAGTGTAGATTGTAAGAGGAGACAGGTGGCTAGATTTGAGATTTGGATGTTTGAGTACAGAGTATTCATCTTATGAGGCTCATGACTTCCCTCACCCCAAAATTGTGAGGTTGGCATGAGATCAAGATTTGGGCAACATAAGACACAGGACCTTACTTTTGAGACATCTCTCTCAGGAACCACTATGTGATACCTGACTTCTGAATGAAGCTCTAGGAAGGAAACTCTGTTTTTGAATTTGTTGCAATTTAAAGGAAATCATTTACTTCTATGGGAAAATGGGTCTGTACATCATATTTTATCCTTTGTGAGTATGTGTGTATGTGTGTGTGCGTGTGTGTGTGTGTGTTTATGCTTTATTTCATCTCTTTATTATTTTCTCTTTTTAGTGTGTCACTTAATTTTATTTATATTTTATTAGCAAAGCCTATAGCTGGAAACACTGTTGAATGCAGTGTTTATGCTGATAACAGATGGTGCTGTGTCCAGATATGTAAGAAGATATTAAATTTGAGGGTTTTAAGTTTTCCCCATGATACATTATAATCCATTCAGTTGAATATAAAATGTTGGTTTTTCATCCTAAGTAGATCCTAAGATAAAATAAAGTTATTATCAGGTTTCTATTTCTACAAGAGAAAGCAGATGCTTGAACCTCTTTTCCTTATTCTCTTCAGCTCATTCCTTACATTTCCTCAGTAACTAAAGAGGGTGTATTATTACAAGTAAGATATCAGATATAGGCTCAAATCCTGATGCTTTCACTCACCCTTGTCCTTCAGTGACAACTCTCTGACTCTCAATTTTTTTTTTATATTGAAATGGGGAAAAGATTTAAAGTCGGGGGCTGGGGTTGTGGTTCAGTGGTAGAGTGCTTCCTGGCATGTGTGAGGCACTGGGTTTGATCCTTAGCACCACATAAAAATAAATAAATAAAATAGTGAGAGTAAAATAATGTTATTGTTCATGAGTGAGACAATTCATAGATGCTGGGGCGTATAAGTAAGGTTTCATGGAAAAAATGACATTTAAACTATCACTTGTAGGTTATCAAGAGAAAGAAGAATGCAGCATTTGAAGGAAGAACATAGGTAATAAATGACAGGGTATACTTTCCATTTATTTCAGTTTATATAAGGAGTGGGTAATTTTGACAACTCTGAGAAATACAATTACAAAGTTAGGCTGGGCTCAGATTACAGAGGGATTTTAATGCAGCAAGGTAGAATTTGGAATTTATATGATAACTAATGAGTAGAAATGAGTCTTGACTGAGAACAATTGATCAGAATTGATCTTTAAGAAGAGTGTTATAGTGATGATGGAAAGAACAACCGGAGCTAAACAAACCACTTACATAATTCAAGTGAGTGGTAATTAGGTAAATAGAATGCGACCTCCAATCTGAGAAAACCATCAGTGTAAGATTTGTTCTTATTTTATGTATCATCACAAAATAACATAAAGCACTGCTAACGAAGCTGACACAATCCAAATATGCCATTATTATAAGACATGCTAGTTTCAGAGATGTTAACATTTGAACAAATACACGTTAGAATTGATGAAATAAGGTAAAATTGCTTGAAATGCAAAGGGCAGAGGCAAAAAAGCTTTGACAGAGTTTCATAACTGAATTATTGATACAGTGGAGAAGGAAGGAATCACACATGGCGCTTTATTGCCACCAGTATTAAAAAAAAAAAGTGTGCGTATGTGGGGAGCCACGAAGAATGCCGTTGGAACTTCTGGATGTTGTCAAAGAGTTGGAAATAGCTGTTGAGAATGATATTAAAAATCACCTAGTTAGGGGGTAATCACTGAAGCCATGGAATATGTGAGCTCACTAAGTAACAGATGATATAGAAAGAAGAGAATAAGACCACAGACAGAACGCTACATTTTTGTAGGAGGAAAAAAGAACAAATAAACCAACAGAAATAAGTAGAGAGTAGAACACCAGTCATGCTAAGAGAAGAAACACAAGGTAGAGAAAAAACAAGTTTCCAGAAGAATGGATTGGCCATAAAATTCAATGATTATAGAAGGGTGAAGGAAGTCAACTACTAAATAAGAAGAAGAAAAACTGTTCAAGCCAAAATTAATTAAGATTTTTATGTGCTGAAAAATTCTAAAAAAAAAATGCCGAACAGATTTTATGTTCTTTTCTTTTTTGAGAAATTTCCAGCATTTAAGAGGGACACATTTTATTTTAAAAGCTAGTATATAGGTGTTTAGAATCTGCCCCAAATTTTTAAAAGCTAATGCATGCAATTTACTAGTAATCTTAACTGAATCTGAAGCATAGCTGTCATAATAACTTCTCTAGTTCCCAGTACTGCAGATGGTCATTAGAATTTTCAAAGAGAAAAAAATAAATGTAGCATCCCATATAAAAACAAAGAGAAAAACATTTCTCCAAATGAATAAATATTAATGTGAATTTTATTACAAGTTCTTTCTAACAGAACATAAGGATACCTGGTATATATTCTTCCAGAGCCATAAGTAATACCTGGTCACAGCTTTTCATAGAGAGCATATTCTTACTGAAAGGAAGTACCTCTTCTTGTGCCCAGCACCTCACTCATCCCAAAAGCAACCTACTTTTGTCACATGAAGCAAATATTAGAACTTTTGGGTCTCTGTGTTAGTGTGAACTTCTTTAATACCATGTCTACTTTTTTCCAGTTTCTATTATGCTTTTAGAAGATAACCTATCATGCAGATTCATCCATTGCTAGACATTATGGTTCCTGAGGAAACTGTAAACTCACATCTAAAATCACACCTAGGAAAAGAAAAGGAGGCTAAGAAGAAAAAAGTGACTTCATTCAAGTACCTCCATCTTGAACATTTTCTAACTGTCCAGGTCACAGTAAAACATCATTGGGAAGATCTTAATGCAGAAAATAGAGGCTCAAGAAGGAGGGACATAAACTAACATTTGTCACACATTCAACTCTGAGCCAAATACATCAGATGCCCTACATATATTATTTGATGTCATTCTAGAAACTACACCATGAGTTGTATACTATTAGTCCCATTTCATATGTTCTGGTAGTGAAGACCAAAAAGAGGTTATTTGTCCACAGTTATTTTGATAGAGATCAGGATTCAAATTCAGGTCTGTCTGACTCCAAAATTCATGACCTTTCCCTATGCAGGGTTACCTGCTTGAATTTTGTGTAGAATTGGTGGCAGGTTTATGGACTAATCATGTCCATAAATCATGTCCAGACAGAGGGCTGTCTCCTCTTTTTTGTCAAGGTCTTGTACAGGCATCACATTCCCACCATGTGGTTCTGTGTCTGTGCTCACCTGTCAGTCTTGGAAAAACAACAAAAGCAAGAAACCAAAAACAACTGTTGTGGGCCCCTAATCTGTAAAAATCTGTGAAGAGGTGTAACAATATCTACTTCCTATATACTGTTGTGAAAATTAGAGATCATTGATTTACTCAAAATTGTCTACTGAGTACATGCTGTATGCAAATCGCTCAGTTATGTAAATCACCAAGCACTGTACATGGCATATCCTGCTACTCTAAGGGCTTGTGCCTCATTTCAAGGGATCATAAGAGAACTGACAAGAAACCACTAAAGGGACCGCTCCTGCTTCTGAAGGATGTTCTTTCCATTTTGTTCTCTGGACTGTGTAGTAATCACTAAAGATCATCAGCAGATGCTTTGTCATGTAACTTTGCCACATAGCTGTGTACCTGGGTAACATTGCACTAATATACTGGGCCAGAATGGCACCCATATATTGACCTTTTTGTTGCTCATTTTTCATAGCAAGTAAGGACTATTATACAAAATTCTGCCAAATTCAAATTCTTATAAACCCAATTGCTTTAATCATAACTCAGATAAACATATTTGCATCTATCCTATGAAACTATACCCAACATCTGCTAGTCATAGATAAGACAAACTAAGGATGCAAAACCAAATTTTTTGTAAGAAATTAGTCATAAGGAAAATATGTACTTCAAAAAAACTGAATGATACTCCCCTGATCCTCACCCCACCAACTACACACAATCAAACACAAAATTTCTAATAGCAACCATAAACAAAAACTTTGCTTAAAAACAAAATAAAATAAATGGAAAAAAATTAGTACTGATTGTGGCATTTTATATGCAAAAATAACTAGCTTATTCACATGCTAACCATGGACATTCATAAGTAACAATAGCTTTATTTCTATAATTCTTTGTCAAAAGTTAATATATAACATGTTAGCATACAAAAAAGGGAATTTCCAGCAAGAAAAATCATGTGATGGAAGCACATTTAACCCATTAAAATAAAAATTAAAGGATTTCAGGGTATTATTTACATGTAAATAGAATAGTTAATAATATCTAGTTTATAGAAGCAGTAATTTGTATTCATTTACATAGTATCTCAGATCTCAGGTTGACCATTTAATAGTTGTGAACCTGGGCAAATTATTTGTCTTTTCTAGGACTCAGTGTTTTACCTGTAAACTAGAAGGAATAACATTTAAGATGATCCACATAAAAACATAAAATAGTTTTTGACCTATAAAGAGGGAAATTTAATGTGGTATAACCTAATAAATAACTCTTACATGTCTGCTGAGGGGATTATAGAAATAATCTGTGAAGAACACCTAGCACACCTGTCCTGGAATACAATCAAGACCACAACAATGTTCCCTCAATTTCCCCTCAATTCCTCATGGATGATGCTGACCTTGAGGTATAACCTATTCTCAACATTTTGTGTTAGTGAAGATAGCCACAAGATGGAAAACCAAATGCTACAAGTGATAATCAGGTACCATAACAGCTGATTTATAGGTATAAATCATTCCAGCGTACTAATTTTGCAGATAAGGAATCTAAATTTAGTCTTTATGAGAACCCCTTCACCATCCTAGTTTAGGATCATGGTCTATAAACCCGTAATTTTCCTTACAGTGCTAATCTATCTAGATGACACAGAATAGCTCTGAACCCAAAATTTAGGTGCCAAAACATCTAAGAGCCTTTTTTGTGGTTGTTTTGAAATTCAAAAGATAATTTAACATCAGTGGCAATTTAGAATGATATGAATGTACTAAACATTACATATTATCCATTTTATAAGGTTTAAGTTACTGAAAACACTTATTTAAATAGAGAATATATCCTTAAAATGGAGCTAAAACATCGAATTAGCCATATAGATCTTAATGCATTTTTTATGCCACCTACCCTAAATTTCTTTCCTTTATAACTACTATTTATACCTCTTTAAGGCTCCCAAGCCTTATTTATTCCATGAAAACGCTAACATATTAATACAATATTCATAAAATCTTTAAAAATCAGAGAACCCTTTATTTTAGGCATAGTGTTTGTTTTAGTGTATATATCCAAAACAAGAATATCCAAATAAGAATACCAGCGAAAGAAAACTACCAGCAAAATAAAAATACCAACAGCAGGATACAGCATAATGCAGTGACTACTTCTATTAAGATGTTCAGTCACTTGTTAGCTTAATTAAAACTCTATCTAGGCTTTAGTTCAGAAAAGTGTTGCCTTAAGTTTTACCTCAAGTTGATTCCAAATCAGTAGAAAGCAAATATATTAATATATGGTCTCTAATAATCGATGACCTTGGAAAGATCTGGTAGAAAGTCAAGAATATATTTTCTGGGTGTAAAATGTAAGCATATTTTACATAATACATAATACGTGTTTTATATGTTCATGCCTTATTATTAGTATTAATATATTACTTATGGAACTCAAATTGCAAAGCCATCTTTTTTTTTTATTGACTAATGTTGTACATTACCAAGCAAGGCAACAACTCAGAAATGTAAAAATACAAATGCTATCCATTTTCAATAAAGAGAAAATAATTGGCTAGGTTTTTATTTGCAGTAGTAGCATTGTTATCCATAGATCAGAAGAAAGGCAAAGTGGAAAAACTTCAAGAAGAAAAAAAAAAAAAGGAAAAAGACTCCCTCAGAGATGACTGAAGTTAACAAGGACACCAAAGAGTCAGAATCATAGCACCTTTCTATCATTTGTTCCCAACGTGTATTAAATGGTTATAATTTCTAGCTCTTGAGACCTAACCAATCCTGACAACCCTCATCTCCTGCATCAACTATGCTGTACTCACTCCCTAGCAGAGCAAGTTATGAGTTCATTTTATTCTGATCAAATTAACAAAAATAATACAAAAAGTTGCACTGTGAATTTTGCCTCTGATACCCAAGTCAACCAAATGTAAAAGTGGCATATGGCATAGAAGCAAGCTGCAGATGGCCCAACAACAGCCGTACACATCTGGCACATAGCTGTTTGATTTTGTATTTGCCAACTTGCCAGATGACTCTTTCTGGAGAGAAGCCCAATAAGAGAAATTCACTCAACTTCCTTCTTCCACAGACTCAATGTTTTAGCCACTTTTCTCACTCTCATCTCTACATCTCAAAACAATCACGAATTCTTAGCCCTTCTAAAAGCAAGGAAAAAAACTATTCTCATTCAGTGTGGTGATAAATAGGACCTAGGTTCTCTGATTTTATAACCTCTGTAACCAATTCAGAGCTTTATCTTTGGAAACTACTTAAATAGTCTATAAAAATGGAAGAACATTTGGCACAACGATTATGTAGTGGTATGAATAACTGATAAAAAATACAGTAATATCACTTTCCCTCCAAAAGCTTTGCAGTTAGATATTAGAATCAAGCTGTCAAGATATTTTAAATCTCACCCAATTTGACACCAGGAATTCATTTGGAATAGAATATAGAGAAATCACTCTTTTGTTACAAAAATTATTTTATGTAGTAGATAGATTCATATGTTCTAGGAAAACAGCATATACTCTCTTTAAATATGAATTATAAGCACAAGATGCCTGAGCTAGAAATAACCTAACTAATTGTTTGCTAATCTCCTACTATTATTGATTCTCCCCATTTTTCAGACACTGTTCTGATCTTTGTAGTTATGTGGCTTCTTTGGCTAATAATATTTGAGTGGACATGACATGTGCCACTTCCATGGGGAAGCTTTAAGAACCAGTGAGTGATTGCCCACATTTTCTTCCTGCTGATGAAATGCCTATGTAGATGGAACTACCATCTATCTAGGCATCTAAATTTAGTTCAGTGAGTAGAGTTTTGCTACCAACTCATTTTGCATATACAGACTGAATGAGAAACTTTTGTTAACTATGGAGATTTGGGAGTTTTTTACTACACTCATTGACCTATCCTCACGAGTTCAAAGTCAACTGTAAATTTGATTACTATATTCATCTTGACCTAAGAATAATGAAAAAAATTAGAATAAAAATATTTCTCAGGATAACAACCATACAGTGATATGACAGCATTTTATTGAGAAGTCTAGAAACTTGTTTTTGATCTAATTACACCCTTTTTTCTTGGTTGGACACAGAGAGAAATGAAATCAGAGAAGCCAGGAAAAAATGGAACCTTTATAGTACAACATTATAATCTAATATTGTATACCTTTCCATGCTATTGTAAGATCCGAAGCTTACACTGGGGACTCTAGGAACCAAATTTTCTCCAAGTCCCTAGCACAAAACAGTAAACATGAGAATTCCCAGGGATTTGGGGAAGGAAAAAATGTTTGGGAAATTATCAAGTTTTTTTCTTTTCATTTGAAAAATTCTAATCGTGATTTCTCTTGGGCCACTAAAACTTAAAGAGTGGACATACCATTATAGGTGACTGACTCTGAAACCTGACATGCTACAGGTTTCTTTGTGCTTATATATGCCTACCTGAATGCTTCTTCAGTGCCTCACATTCAACATGTCCAAACTGAAACAAATCTCTTTTCAAACCTTTTTTCTCCCATCACTCAAGTTTCTGAATGAAAGGGCTGTGATCCATTCTTGGTTTCTCCATATTTTGTACTCTGCCAGATCTTGTCAGTTCTCTGAGTTTGTCCTCTTCTTTCATCACCGTTTCTATGTTATGGTTTGGATGTGAGGTATCCCCCAAAAGCTCACATGTGAGACAATGCAAGAAGGTTCAGAAGAGAAATGATTGGGTTGTGAAAGTCTTAACCCAATCAGTGAATTAATCCCCTGATAGGGATTAACTGAGTTGTAACTAAAGTGGTAGGATGTGGCTGGGGGAGGTGGGAATTGGGGCATGGCTTTGGGTATATATTTGTATCTGGCCAGTGGACTCTTTCTCTGCTTGCTGATGATGTGAGTTTCTTCTCTCTGCCACACTCTTCCTCCATGATGTTCTGCCTCACCTCAAGCCCTAAGGAATGGAGCTGGCCTTCTATGGACTAAGACCTATAAAACTGTGAGCTCCCAAATAAATTTCCTCCTCTAAAATTGTGCTGGTCAGATCCTTTTAGTCACAGCAGTGAAAAAGCTGACTAAAACACTGTGGCTCTAGGTCAAGATATTATCATAGTTCCTAAGGTGATTGCTAAAGCCAGTTACGGTCTCCTTGCATTCGGACTTTCCTCTTTCCAGGCCACCCCTCTTGATTACCAGAGAGAACATCAAGCATGTCACTCCTCTGCTTACCTCTAACTTTTCCAGTTTTTAGTTTTTCCTCTTAGTGGCCATATATTTAATATTTGCTGCAAGTTTCCAGCAGCATTGTCTATGTATTGGTTTTCGTTCTTTTTTCCGGTATAAACATGCATCCTAATATTGTACTGATTTCTATTTTTGTCCCTTATAATAAGGGTTTTCAAACTGAGGGAGTAGGGGCAAAACTGGCTAAGTGTAGTCCACAAATGATTCTGGCATGCCTAACTAAGGTTGAGAATAATTAACTTAAATGTGATAACGTATAAATGCATTAATATTATTTTATTAGGTACGGGGATTGAGCCCTGGGGAGCTTAAACACTGAGCCTCATTCTCAGTCTTTTTTTTTTTTTTTCCTTTTCTGAGATAGGCTCTCGCAAAGTTGCTAAGGGCCTTGCTAAATTGCTGCCTCAGTCTCCTGAATTGCTGGGATGACAGGTATGTGCCACTGTTCTGGCTAAATGAATAATCTTTGCATAAAGGATGTTGCCTGATTTCAGTCTCTACTCCTCATCTGCCTCCCTCCTTTCCCTTTGCATACATACTTCAGCGACACACGTGGACACACACTCCCAACTTTAACCAACAACTTGCATTTACCCAAATATGCCATGACTTATCATATCTTCCTGGGTTTGCATATGCTTTTCTTCCCTTATATTTCTACTTGGTATCATCTTAGTTATCATTTAAAATCCAAATATTACCACTTTTATGAAGATTTCTACTTTTCTTTATTTTTCTGAATCCATAAAATTACATTATCCCGCCTTGTGTTTTTATCCTGGTTTTAATATGATTTATTGTTTTTTTTTTTTTTTTTTTTTTTTTTTTAAAGCACTCATTCTGCTTTATCTGCTTGACTAGTATATTTGTTTTCTGGGTTTGCCATAACAAAGTACTATATACTGGGTGACTTTAAAACATTTTTCTCCACCCTGTAGGTTAGAAGTTTGAGATTAAGATGTCAGCAGGGTTGGTTCATTCTGAATTCTCTTTCTTGGCTTATAGCCAAAATGACTTATTTTTGTGTCTTTAAATGGTCTTTTCTATGTAGGTATGTGTGTCCTAAGTTCCCTTCTTTAAGGACGTTGGTCATACTAGCATATAACTACTAGGTTAACATCATTAACTTAATTACCTCCTAAGACCCCATCTATAAATAAAATCACATTCTGAGGTACTGGGGGTTAAGGTTTAAACATGAATTTTGGACACAATTCAACATATAACAACTAGGTTACAAATACTTGGAGAGTCAAGACTATTTTAGTCACTTATGTATTTCCAGGTTCTAGCACAATATCTAATAAAGAATTTTAAAGAAAAATCTCAAATCATTTTCCTAGAAAAAATTGAACAGAGATGGAAGTTTAAGGTAGGTTCAAAATCATAGTGAGAACAGTTCTGAGAGAAAATATGTGAAGAACATCAGTGTATAGAATCTATTCAATGATCAAGGGCACCTGTTCAGTCATTGCATTGTACACATGAAGGATAATCATGATGGTAAAGGTGAAGATGTTATTGTCATTGGAGGCAGGAAGGGCTCAGCCACAAGTATTGGGAAACTAAGGTATATAATCAGAAAATGTAAATACTGATAGAAAAAAGAATGAGGAAAACATATTAACAGTAGACCTTAGGACCATTGTTGTTACTAGTTTTTCACATCAATTGGCTATTGCCACATATGTTGTGTATCAAATGACCCAAAATTCATTGGATTCAAACAGCAATGTTGGCATCTTTAGTTCATTTGGAAGTTTGTTTATCTACTCTGCTTAAAATTTTTGTTGTACTTAGGCTTATTTCCTCATTATGGGTTGGATTCCGTTATCTACCCAGGGAAAGTTCTTTTCAGTAGATTGCAAAAGGGCAAGCCCAACAGTTTAAGTCTACTTTAAACCTTGGTATCTGCTAACATCCCCTTGAACAAAACAAGTCATGTGATTGAGCACAAAGCCAAGGTGGGAATTCACTCTAGCTGTCATAGGAGGGACAGCAATGTCATAGGAGAAAATCCACGAATTCAGGAAGTGGTGAGCCATTGGAGCCAGTAATTCAATATACCATAGTGCTTTGAGATATTCATGGTAACTTTAAAGACAACAAAGAAGTTGATACTCAGTCACTACATAGATTGTTTTATATTTATCTAAATAATCCCTACCAAGACAAAACATAATTATTCAAATAATATACAAAGAGATTTATTTAGTTATCAATAAATATTTTATCCTAAGACAGAATTATACAATCTATCCTCAATTTCAGGTCCCTCCCAGAACAACACTGTATGCTTGGCTTAATTCTATTCCTATACAGATCCCAATGTAGACAACAGTCTGTGTTGAACATGCTACTCTATGCTTTCACAGCACTCAGAACTTTCCAGATCTTGAAAATTCCAGTTTATTTCACAGAAAAATCAGGTCTGTGGCTATATAATTAACTATTGGAACTTGAACATCTAACAGTATCTGGTGTATGGTACTCACAAGTAAATAGGTGTTAAGTGAGAGAATTGGTGTCCTTGGCTCAAGAACAAGCTTTTCATAGTTAATACCTAATACAGTAGGTTATTGAAAGTACTAAAATAATGAAGGTCATATTAAGACAATGCTACTTCAGTTTTAGTCTCCCCAAAAATGTCCTTAAGAGTTTATTTAGAGATAGTGCACCATTTGAGTTGCTTTTGAGTTGGTCAAGTGGCAATGCTAATTAGGTAGAATATAAATAATCCCAACTCCTTACCACATCCTTCAGATTTCATGATCTACTCCCCTGGCCTCACCAGTCCCTTCTTATTTCAGAAGCATCTGGATCAATATTGGCCCAGATACACCAGTATGAATTCTGACTCTCTGAAACTCAAATATATGAAATTCTTTCTTCTCTGACTTTATCACTATTATTTCCTTGAGTTGGAATGGTTTCTTAGAATATCTTCCCCAAATGACTGCATATTGTCATTTAGCTTTCTGCTCAAAGTCTACCTACTAAAAATGGCCTTCTCTGATTACATAATCCAACATCATTTCTCTACCCCAGTCACCCTTCTTCCCTTTGCTTTATTTTCCTTCACAGCATTTATAATTCTATCAAGTTATCTTATTTGTTGATAATAGTCTCTACTAGAATAGAAGCCTCTCCAGGGAAGAGACTCAACACACATCTACATATATCTGATGAATGACTATATTCATAAATGAACAAAAGAATCCAAACAGAACCAGCAGTGAGATTGGTGTTCAACTTGAGATTACCAACACCTTGTTATAGGATTGATCCCAAGTTTGGTGTGAGACTAATTAGAAAAATTAGGATTAGAATAATAATTGTTAATTATTATTAATGCTCTTATGTAGAACATCTGGATGAGCCAGGAATGGTATAACATACTTTACATGCATTAACTTATTTAATCTCCAAATATCCCTATAAGATGGGACACCATTTTTATCTCCATTGTACATATAAAGAAATGGATAGTCACAGTGTCTTAGCTAACTGTTGAAGGAATTTTGGTAAATTAAGGCCAGAAAAGTTTTATTTAAGTCATAAGCCCAGTGGCGTGCTGACTCACTGAACAATACAGCCCCTTTTATTCTTTTGCTCTTTTTTTTCACCATTTATGCCACTAAATTGAGTGCATAATTACCTCACAGTTTTTCTTTTTACTTGCTTTCATCCTTCATTTCTCCCTGGCCACAAAGGACTTGACATCTAAAATAAATCTTACTTCAGCTCTTCCTTTCCATCCTGGGTCATCATGACCTTGATGACCCATGAGGGTTCTACTGATAGCTCTTTATGGGTCCCTAAATTATAGAGATGTGTACCTTTTCTTTACTGCCTGTCGTTTTTGGGGACTTCTTGGTGATCATCATACTTTTCTTACTCTTCCTCATTTCCAGCTGTCTGTCACTGACTATTGCATTCCTGAGTCCCAAAGCACATTCTAACTAAATTTATAATTTTTAGTACATAATATTAGGTTATCTATACATAAACTGGAAATTCATATTTACTAGACAATGTGGATTTACTTTCTGGTTTGAGGATTTTAATATTCCTATCAGAATTAATCATCCAAAATGGTATTATGGCTTTCCTGATCCAATCTATTTTGCTTTCTCATATCTTTTTTATTAAGAGCATTTTAGATAGGAAGAAACATCTCCCAGGTAACTTCTAAGACTGTAATTTTTTTGTTTTGGTTTCTATACTTGGCAGACACACAGACATCCACATTCTTAAAGACTACACGAGGCAAGCATATTTGTGATTATTGATCTGGGCCCCAGTTTCTTCTTTTCAGTGTGTTCACAAAAACAGAATGATGAGCAAAGAAATGACAGCACATAAATTACCTAACCAGAAATAACAATTAGAGTGAACACCTGCAGTGGATAGAGCAGCATCAGAAAACTGAGGTGGGGGTTCTCAAAAATAGACCATATTCCTAGGAATTAGGAATCCTGGCATTGGGAGAAGGGACCACAGGATAGGATTTTGCTTTAAGATGTCACCTTCTAATGCAGAGTTCTTTAGAAGAATTTCCTAATATATGCTATAAATAAAAAATTATTATTTGCAATAAATAAAATTTATTTATTTATTTGCTACCATGGGATTGAAACCAGGGATGCTTAACCACATTACCAGCCCCCAACTTTTTAAAAAATTTTTGAAACAGGGTCTTACTAAGTTTCTGAGGCTGGCTTTGAACATACAATCCTCCTGCCTCAATCTCTTAAATTGCTGAGATTACAAGCATGCACCACTGTGACCAGCATAATAAATACAATTTATTATATGTAGTAAATAAAAAATTATTTTTCCTAGGCAATACCATTAAGATTCAGCTCAATATTTGTGGGCTTGTTTAGTCAATCATTCTGATAGAAATTCAAATAAATACTAGCCCCAGTTGGTGCATTTGTTCTCCTAAATCGCTACTCTAAATGTGGAACTGTCCACTTACTTTTGACATATTTTCATGTGCTTTCTTTCATTTGTATTCTCTCATGTGGCTAGTTAAATATAAAATGACATAAAAATCAAAATTAAGTAAATAATAATCATAAGAGAAAAACAAAAACATCTCACACTAATAGGGCTTTTAAAGTAGGGGATTTTGTGATAATTCAGACATGTATTTGAGAACATCTCTGGAGGAGTAAATATCTATGCTCTCATCAGATTTTAACTTAACAGGAAATGCCATATATGGCAAACCTATGACTAAAAAGGCCTAAGGTCACGACTCTGGAATTAATCCCACACTAAATCTATTCATCAAACTCCATGAACTTTAACTGAAGTTGGGAAAGACAATTTCAGAACCTAGCTGTGAGAAGATAATTTACGATAAAGTATGAAATAAAGGACTTTCTATACCTGAGCAACACAAAGAACTAAATTTTGTTGTACAAGAGTCAATTACTTTTGTACAACAGCAGGGTCAGCTTCTGCCCCCAATTACTCATGGGTGGAAACAGAACTAGTCGGAAGAAAATCAACAGAACCTGACAGATAGTAAAAGAAACCTGGAAGTAGACTGAACAAATAGTACTGTGTCTTTATCTTCTGTCCTGGGCCATAGGACAATAACAAATAACACTCTCATTCCATCTTCTGTCCTTACACCAGGAAAGCTTTGTATCCATGCGAAATCTAAAGTAAAATATTTTAAAATTCTGGTTCTGAACAATGCCTCAAGTTTGGTTCTTCTTATATCCAAGTGGGTACAGAATAGAGAGGAACAGAAGCATATGTAGACTATCTCACACATCTCTTTTCTCCTCTACCAATGAATACAGCAGGAGAGAATTTCTGTTGGAATACAGAAAAACTCTGGAATCAAGAAATTACATGCAGAGGCGAAAGATTTCACATACCCCAGAGTGGATAGAAACCTCTTTATGGGATTAACTTGAGATAACAGGCCTTAGTAGATAGGAATTTTCAGGAAAGTTCCTTAAATTACTGAGCAGTCTAAAAATTTTGCTCAGTGTATTAGAATACAAGTTCTGATGTGGTAACAGAAAACAAAATGTCTGTAACAAGGTAGTTTATTTCTCTTTCATGTGAAATATGGATAAGAAGTTCAGGACTGGTATGTTCCCAGTTAATAGGGGTTCCAGTTTCCATCAAGAGGGAACCCAGTTTTTCCTACTAGCTGTCCTCCTAATCTCCCCACATAGTTTATCTCTCATAATTAAAGACAGATATTCTAAGTCCTATAAATAGTCTTATATTCTAAAACAACAAGAAAGAAAGGAACAAAGGAACAGCATGCCCTTTCTTTTTGTGATCAGACATTGCATGCTTCACTTCTCTTCAGACTCTATTGAGCAAAACTCACAATACATGGACAGACCTAGGTGCAAAAAAAAAAAAAAAAAACTGGGACATGTAGAGCTGTGTTAGGTCTAGGGTCAGTACCTGATAAAAGGTTTTACTATAAACCACATACAGTAAACACTAATGAATAGAGATAGGCCAAGTGAAACTACTCTCTGGTTTCCTGATGGTCAATGGCCAGTTGTGTTTCTTTCTTTCTTTCTTTTTTTCTTTTCTTTTTTTTTTTTTTTTTTTTGGTACCAGGATTGAACCCAGGGATGCTCAACCACTAAGCCAGATCCTCAGCCTTTTTATTTTTTATTTTGAATCAGGGTCTCACAAAGTTACTTAGAGCTTCTCTAAGATGCTGAGGCTGGCTTTGTACTTTAGACCCTCTTGCCTCTGCCTCATGAGCTGCTGGGATTACAGGCATATGCCACCATACCTAACTATCCCCTCGTATTTCTTTTGCTCTCCCTCCTCATTACGTTCAGTTCATAACTCTATTTTATTCTTTCACAGCTTTGTTCAATCCTAATATTCCAGTGACAGATAGTAATATAAAATTTTACTTTCTTACATGAAAACAAATCTGATGTGTGTTTTAATGTACCTTAATTTCTGCTCAAGGATTATAAAAGTATCCTTATATGGATTGTGCTTTTATATATTGTCCCTCAAAAGTTTATATGTTGGAAACCCAATACTTAAATTCATATATTAAATAAATATATTAATTCATATATTTGGAGGTGGGACCTTTGAGGGGTAATTAGGACTGGATGAAGTCAGGAGAGTGGGATCCATGATGGCATTAGTAGCTTTATAAGAAGAGGAAGAAGGGATTCAACCTAGTGCATTTGCTTTGTCTTGCATGTGATGCCTCCATCTTGTTATCATGCAGCAAGAGGTCTTCACCAGATGCCAAGCAGATACTGAAACCCTTGCTTTTGAACTTCCCAGCCTCCAGAACTATGTACCAAATAAATTTCTATTTTTATAAAACACCTTTTTTTTTAATAAAATATCTGGTTTCAGGTATTTGATTATAGCAACAGAAAACTATGACAAGCTAAAATCCCAGTTAGGATCATACTTACCCCACCAGAAGATGTTTGAGGAATTTCTAATTTGCTTTCATGGTACAGAGAATTCTGATGACCTTGAATAAATAGATGAGACAATTAGCATTAAGGTTAGTGATAATAACTGGGGAGTTAAGTAAGCAAAAAGAACTTAAGACAGTCCTAGGGTAACAAACAAAATAGACAACCAAAATTCTGCAGAGCATATGGATAAAGAAAAAATACCTAATATTTCCTTTAAAAATAAGACACAATTTTAAAAATCAAATTAAAATGAAATGAAAATTAGCAGAGTTTTTTTTTTTTTTTTTTTTTTTTTTTTGTGTGTGTGTGTAGGGGGAGTTTGGAACAAAGAAGTGGCCATGCTAAGGCTAGTGGATATGGTTCAGTAGTCATATGAATACAGCTGGGCAGCTGAACTTGGACAGTAACATCCTCCTTGGTCTACACAAAGAAATTTTACATTGTACATTAAAAAAATGTACATTTAAAAAATATCTGGTAGTATGTGCAAGAACTTTAAGGTGTTTTGTGATTTGTTATATAATATTTTGTGAAATATTATATAACAAATGTTATATAACAAATGTTATTTAGGTCCTAGTTCCCTAATGTTTGAATCAGCTTTTTTACCACTGGGACAAAAAGACCCAAGAAGAACAATTTTTGAGGAGAAAAAGTTTGGGGCTCATGGTTTTAGAGGTCTTAGTCCATAGATGGCCAACTCCATTATTCTGTGCTGGAGTGAGGCAGAACATCAAAGCAGAAGGGTGTGACAGGAGGAAAGTAGCTCAGGACATGTCACCAAGAAGCAGAGAGAGTGTTCTGCTCATCAGGAACAAAATATATACCCCAGAGGCATACCCCCAATGATCTATCTCCTTTGACCCTACCTGCCTAAAGTTACCACCCAGTTAATCCATTCAAGTAAACTAATGCACCAATTAGTTAAGATTCTCATAACCTAAACTTATCATAACCTAAACACCTCTAAACTTTCTTGCATGTTTCACACAAGAGCTTTTGGGGAACCATTCACATCAAAACCGTAACACCTAGTGTAACTTTATTAACTCTCAATTTTTTCTTGACTTTGCAAATTCTGAGTTCAAAGCATCTCTAGAGATTGCTATACCTGAGGTGTGTGAAAGCTACCAGATTATTGTAGTCAAGTTTCTAGTGTCTGAAAATGGAAGAATCATTGTATAATTCTATTTTAAGATCAATATTTCAGGGTTGACATGTTATACATCACATTTTTATAAATTGTCTTAGTTATCTCAGTCTGTGATAACAAAAGACCATAGACTGCGTGGCTTAAACAATAGAATTTTGTTTGCTCACATTTTGGAGGCTGGAAGTCCAAGTTTATGGTAAAGCATGGTCAGATTATGGTGAAGACTATTACTAGTTTGCAGACAGCTATCTTCTTGCTGTGTCCTCATGTAGTAGAGAAAAATTTCTATGCTGTGTTCTATTAAAAAGAAGTTCCTACCCTTTTGGCCTCATATAAATCTAATGTTCCCAAAAGGTCCAATCTCAAAATACTATCACATTGGGTTTTAGGGGTTCACCATAGGAATTGGAGGGAGGGAAAGAGGGACAATTTAGTCTTTAGCATAAGGTTTCTAAATACTTGTAATATTACTATGTAGCTATAATAATATAAAATGCCAAATTCAGCACGACAAGATTTTAAGAAAATGCCCTGAGGTACAAGATTAAATCTTTAGGAAGTACAGCCCTGTTAGGTGAAGTAAATACAGGCTTTTTGAGCCAGAGACACGGCTTTGAAATCCCAGTTCCTGTACTTGCTATCTCTGTGTCAGGGAAACCCTAGACAGAGTAATACTAATTCTTTCCTAACAAAATTTCTGTTTGATTACAGAAATAATATACAAAACATCTAGCTCCATGGCTTGTAATTAGTAATTACTCATAAATATTAATTCTTCATTTTGCTTTGTATCAATTAGGAATGTTTTGAGTGCAAATAATAGTAGCTTTGTCACTAAACTCATATAATTATCTCTCAAAGTTAGTAAGTCTAAAAATATAAAGACCTAAGATTGGAACACTAGCTAAATAATGTCCAGAAGTACTTTTGATATTTCTTCTCACCCTAAGCATCATTTTATCAAACAAGAATATAATTGATTGCCCAAACAAAACATGTGCTTGTGGTACCAAAGTGGCATGATATGCATGTTTATCACCTCGTGGTCACCAGATGGCCAATGCAGGTCCCAGTATCATATCCACATTCCAAGCACAAAGAAAAAAGAAAGAAAAATTCTAGGATTGTTTGTTTATTTTGGGGGGAAAGCAAAAGTTTCAATAGTGTCCCATTTAATTTCCTCTTAATGCTTCATTGGTCAAAACTGGGTCAACATGTCACTCTACCTGGAAGGAAGGCTAGAAAACAGGGAATAAGGCTTTCCAACTTCTATACTGGGTGTGGCATAGAAGGAAGGGATTAGGAGTGGATAACAGTAGAATCCTGGGGTAGGCAGAATTCTAAGGCAGCTCCCAGTTTTATAAACAAACTATATAAATTACAACTATGAAGGGACTTTTGAAGATGTAACTAAAGACCCAAATCTTTTGACTTTAACATAGGGACAGTATCTTGCTCAGCCTAATATAATTATTGTAGACCTTTAATAACGGATCTAGATGTCATTGACAAATAAGCCAAGGAGAACTTAAAGTACCATTGCTTCCTTGAAGGGACCTCAGGAACTTCTGGGACCTCAAGCTTACATCATCAAGGAACTGAATTCTGACAAGAGTGAGCTTAGAAAAGACTCTCCTGAACCTTCAGTCTTCAGATAAGAACTCATTTTAGCTAATATTTTGAGACCTTGAACTGAAGACTCAGTTGTGTTATATTGAACGTCTCACCTATGAGCTAATAAATGGGTATTGTCCCAAAGCCACTAAGTATGTGGTAATTTGTTACACAGCATTAGAGATCTAATATACCATTAAAAACTGCATACCAAATATCCTTATTTTACTATTATAATGTTCTTATGATGTACCTGGAAGACATTATGCTAAGTAGAGGAGCCAGACACAGAAATAAAAATATTGCATCATCTCACTTATATTGACATTTAAAAAAAGAACTTGCATAGACAGAGATAGAGAATAAAATAGTGATGATCATGGCTGGGGAAGACAGGAGAGGGAAAATGGGAGAAAGTTAAGAGGATCCAAAATAGCAACTATAGAAGATGAACAGACCTAGAGATTTAATGTATTACATGAAGAAATAAGTTAATCAAAAGTATAGTTAATAAAATTGTGTTGTATATTTTAAATAAGTAGCTTATATCCGCTCTGTCACAAAAAAGTATGAGATAATAACTATGTTAATCTGCTCTGAATATGTAGTAACCATTTTACTATCTATAAGTACTGTGTATTATCATATTGAAAACCTCAAATATAAACAAAAATTGTTTTAAAGTTATCTTATGAAAACTTTAAAATTAATATTTACATGATTAAAGTAATTTAGGAAAATAGCATGTGGTAGGGAGGTGAGAAATACTTTGAAGGAAAAGAGATATTTTAAAGTTACCACAATGAAAAGAGTTTTGTAAAAGCAAGGGGAAATAGTGAGTTTTTTATTAGTTCTTTTTAGTTATACATAACATTAGGATTTATTTTGACATCATTATAAAATCACAAAATGTAATTTGCTCTTATTTGGTCCCCAGTACTTCCCCTTTCCCTCCTCTCCTCCCTCCCCCTGTTCCCTTCCCTCTATTCTGTGGATCTTTCTACTATTTACTTATAGTTTTTTAAAATTAGTGTCTTGAGTGTATACATAATAGTGAGATTCACTGTGGTATATTTGTATATGTACACAGAAAAGTTAAGTTATATTCATTGGCAGTAGTGACTTTTGACCAAAGTCTCTAGTCTAGAACAATTTGGGCCTTATACCCAAAGGTTACAGGAAGACTATTTACATTCAGCAAGTAAATCCAATATTTTCTAATAATAAGGAAGTTCTGAAATCCAATCCAAAGGATGCTAAGATTAATATTGTTTTATAAAGCAATGACACCATCATTTGTCCCAAGAGAAAAATTTACATAAAACTAAGATACAAACTTCACTACATTGAAACTTCAATGCAAAAGGCCTACTCCAGGCCTGCAGCTAAAGAGACACTTTTATGAAGCACATTTTCTTAGATTCTGAAAAAAAGAGCTTCTAGTAAGATATAATAACTGTCCAAAAGTCATCATCTTATAAATATTGATTTAATCTAAATGCATGCAACGTCACCTACCCAATATTACATTTATACAAATAAAAATAATCAGTGAAAATACACCTGAAAGCCGCAGAGATGAATTTATACTATCTATATCAATGTCAAATGAGCTGATCACTATGAGAAACTTTGACATTCAGAAATGGAGACTCAATTCTGTAGGAACAACAAAAATAATGCCAGTGTGATATCACTTTGATCAGGTAAGACCTTTCCAACACTTCTCCTAAACTGAAAAAAAAATAAATAAACCAATGTGCCCATGGTCTAAACCCTGGCATGCTGCAGATGATAGGATCATTTGTTAGTCTGATACTGGGATACTTTGAGGACAGTGGAAAGTCTAAATATCATCCAGCACATTAGAATTCTGGAAAAGTAAAAATCATTCTGTCACTTAGTGGAACTGAAAGCTAGAAAAATTAGACTTCCTCATGATTAATGTTACTACTGTCAGCTCCACTCTGTCACCTACTTCTATGGAAACTGGGTTTGCATCATGGGCAGGAAGAAGCAGTTAAAGCAAGCATCAAGGCAAAAACAGAACCAGCTTTTAAAGAAAGATTGCTTTAACTCCTCAAAGAACCTCCCCTTTCACATACATCATGTCTCTTTCTGTAGCTGGCTTAGATCAGTGAGTATAATTAGACTGAATCTCTGGTGGCAGGGCAGGTGGCAGCTGAATGGCTAGAAAATTACACACTTTGCTTCGACGCTGCCAGAAGTTCCCATTTTCCTGTTTCAGATTTTGTTCTTTGAAAAATAAAGTTTTTCCAAAGAACAAGTTAAGTAGAGCTACATTCAAAAGCTAAAAAAAAAAAACCCAGCTATTATTATGTGAAGGCCGTCTATAACTTCTGGGTCTTGTTGAATCTGGTAAGTAGGTTAATAAATCGTAAAAATAATACCAAACTTCATAAGGAAGGAAAGTAGTGATATAAATTATACATAAATTATTTCAAACTTCTACAAAAAAACCAAACATGCTTGATCCTTCCATAAACTGAAGTTAAGATCTTGATCCTTAATCCCTTATTTTCATCTTAGACTCTTAAAAATTAACTAAAATTATAATTCCTTTCCATAAAAATAATATATATGTAAATATTTATGATGAAGTACTAACACTTATAGAGTTCTAAAATATTGGTCTTAAATCTTTCTCAGGATTCTATTCATGATACATAAAGACATTTAAAATTTTCAAAAATATAAGATATAAAAATATGAAAGAACATTCCTTTCCTTCAAACAGTGCACACTCTAAACTGGTCAAAAAATTAGATGTGACAGTCCCTTTCTCAGAAGTAGTATTTGACGTTTGTAAAGGTGTGCTTCAGATAAATTAAGGAAGAGCTTCCTTTAAAGCAGGCTTTAAACTAAAAAGTGATTGATGATGACCCGTAAATTATACTAAAGAAAAGGAACAGTGAGAGAAGGGTTAGACAAAGCTTTAGTAGATTAAGCAAGAAAACAGGATGTTTATTTAGATGCAATCAAAGGAAAGGACAAAGGATATATAAAGATACATAGAAGAAATTGAAAGAGTGCTCTGAAACTGAGAAGGGAATCTGTTGCAAAGAGCAACAGATGGACATGTGAAAACTCCAAAGGGTGAAGATAATTTTCAAAGCAGTATCAAAAGCAAGCAAGCAAAGGAGTTAGAAGAGAAGAAATTAAGTTGACGGAAAAGAAAGTTCATTATTTGACCAAAGAAATTAAGAAATACAGAGCATGGAATGTTAAAAAATGACAAAACTGAAAAATAATAAAAATGAATGAGTTTCAAAAGCCTCTGTGATAGATTAGTAACAACTGTGATAACTTTCACAAACAAAATAATTACACTACTTGACTTAGAGATGCAAGACTGAGATCCAGACATGACTCTCAACTACATCTATATAATAGGACTCATCTAGAACATTTACCTTCATAAATATGACCTAATATACATGAGATATTAATTTTTAAGCTGTACTGGAGATTGAACTCAGGGCCTTGTGCATTCTAGGTAGTACTCTACCACTGAACTACATCCACAGCTCCACGAGATATCATTAAATATTTCAATTCATTCTCAAACAAGAATAATCACTCCACACAAAAGATGCACTATTCTTCTTGAATCCTTTAACTTCTCTGTTTAGTGTACAGGTTGTCTCTGATTGAAGTTAGATTCTGTCTCCAGTTTCTATCTCTCTCCAAAGTTCTATCCCTATATTTACATTTGCCTTCTTTCTTTTTTAAAAAGACTTTATGACGTTAGTGCATTATAATCATGTAATTCTGCTATTTGCTTTGCCATATTTGTACATGCTTATAACATAATTTGATCAGTTACATTCCCCAATACTTTTATCTTTCTGTTCCTCCTCCCTCCCCTGATATGCTTACTCCACTCTACTGATTTCTCTTCTATTATGATTATGAGTATTACATTTATTTTAATTAGTGCATTATATGTACAAGTGGAATCCATTATGGTGTATTCCTACATTGACATAGCATAATTTGGTAAATTTTATTTCCCAGTACTTCCCCATACCTTGACCTCCTCCCTCCTTCTTAATCCTCTACTCTATTGGTCTCCCTTCTATTTTCATGAGATCTCATTTAAAAAATTCTGTTCTCCCGCCCCTTCTTCCTCTAACTTCTACATACAAGAGAAAACATTGATTTTCTGAGCCTGGCTTTTTTCACTTAGCATGATGTTCTCCATTTCCATCTATTTACCAGCAAATGACATAATTTCACTCTTTATGACTGAGTAAAGCTGTATTGTGTATATGCACATTTCCTTTATCCATTCCTCTGCTGATGGGCAGCTAGGCTGGTTTCATAACATGACCATTGTGAATTGTGCTGCTATAAACATCAGTATGCAGTATCACTATAGTATACTAATTGTGGATAAATACCAAGTAGTGGACTTGCTGGGTCATATGGTGTTTCCATTCTTTGAATTTTGAGAAATCTCCCTACTGCTTTCCAAAGTGGTTGTACCAGTTTACAGTCCCACCAGCAATGTATGAGTGTACCTTTACCCAACATCCTTCCAGCAATTCCTGTTCTTTGTTTTCTTAATGACTACTATTCTAACTGGAGTGTAACAGAAACCCAGTGTAGTTTTGATTTGCATTTTCTTGATTGCTAAGGACTTTTTTTTTCCCCTGGGGTTGGGGATACCAGGAATTGAACTTGGGCACTTGACCACTGAGCCACATCCCCAGCCCTGTTTTGTATTTTATTTAGAGACAGTGTCTCACTGAGTTGCTTAGTGCCTGGATTTTGCTGAGGCTGGCTTTGAACTCCCTATCTACCTGCCTTAGCCTCAGGGATTACAGGTGCGCACCACAACACCCAGCTGATAAAGATTTTGAACTGTTTTTCACATATATTTAGGCCATTTGCATTTCCTTTTTTGAGAAATATCTGTTTAGATAATTTGTTCATTTATTGACTATATTATCTGTGTTTTCTGGTGTTAATTTTTTTGCATTCTTTGTATATTCTGGATATTAATCCCTTATCAGAAAATTATCCAGCAAAGATTTTCTCCCATTCTGTAGGCTGTCTCTTCATGCTCTTGTCTCCTTTGATGTTCAGAAGCTTTTTTAGTTTTATGCCATCCCACTTATTGATTCTTGATTTTAGTTCTCAAGATTCAGGAGTTTTATTAAGCAAGTTGGTGCCTGCACCGATGTTGGAATATTGACCCTATGTTTTCTTGTAGCAGTTGCACTGTTTTTGGTCTAATTCTTAGGACTTTGATCCCTTGGAATTGGTTTTTGTGCAGGAGGCAAGTTAGGAGTCTGGTTTCATTCTTCTACATATAGATACCCAGTTTTCCCAGCACCATTTGTTTAAAAGGCTCTCTATTCTCCAACAAATCTTTTTGGTGTCTCTATCAAGAATAAGACGACTGTATCTATGTGGATTTGCCTTCTAAGTGACATAATGCAGGTGTACTAGCTAACTTGTCCATGTGTCATGGATAACTTTCCACTGTGCCCACTTTATATGTGTCCTCTGTTTTATTAAGGGCATCTCTACTCACTAGTTTTCAAAGGTAGGCAATTTACAATTGTTCTCACTTTTTCTCCTTTTACATTATATTGTCTGGTCATCAAGTCTACAAATTTTTGCTATAAAAATGTATCTTGAATCTTGTGCCTTTTCTTACCACTGCTGTAACTTTGTTTAAACACTTAACACTTATTTTAATCCATTCAGTAACCTCATTACTGGTCTCTCAGGGTGACTCCTCCAAACTATTCTCTTTGATATTCTGATGTCTATTTCCAAAGCCAAAGATGTATGTATAAGAAGTCCTAGTAGTCCTTAGCTCAAAAGAACCTCATGGCTTCCATTTGCCTACAGAAGTCAAGATTCATAACCAAGATGAGGAAGACCCTTTAGAATCACCTATAACTGATCTTTCCAGTCTTAGCAACTCTCACTTCTTGCTCTGTATCCCACTTTCGATCAAACTTAACCTTCCCAAATACAATGAGCAGTGCAGTTATCCAATTTGACAAGAAAAATTATACCTACTCATTCTTCACAAGTCTCAAATATTTCTTAGGTGCTCTTGTTCTCTCTAGAAATAGTTATGAACTCCACCTGTCCATCTCTAACATATTCTTTTCTATTAAAACAACCTGTTTAAATAGCTTCCTAAATAAGAGAAACACAATATAGACACAGGCAAAGCCTTCCTGAATAGAACCCCAATGGCTCAAAAAATAAGAGAAAGAATGATAAATGGTATTACATCAAATTTAAATGCTTACACAGCAAAGGAAACAACATAGTGAAGAGACAATTGACAGAATGGGAAAAAATGTTTGCCAGCTACTCTTCTGATGGAGAATTGATATCCAAAATGTATAAATAAATCAAATAACTCAACATTTAAAAAGATCAAATAACCCAATCAATAAATTGGCAAATGAACTAAACAGTCATTTTCAAAATAAGTACAAATGGTCAACAACTATGTGAAAAAATATTCACCATCTTCAGCCACAAAATCAAAACTACACTGAGATTCCATCTCACTCCAGTTAAAATGGCAATCTCCAAGAATACAAATAATAAATGCTGGTGAGGATGCCAGGAATAAGGAACCTTTACACAATGCTGGTGGGAATGTTAATTAGAATAGCCATTATGGAAATCAGCATGGAAGATCCTCAAAAGTTGAAAATGGAACTACCATATGATCCAGCTGCTTTTCAGCATTTATTAAAAAGTATTAGAGATATATGCATACCCATGTTTATTGCAGCACATTTTGCAATAGCTAACGTTACAGGATCCACCTAGGTGTCCATCAACAGATGAGTGGCTAAAGAGACTGTGGTATGTATACATAAGGGATTTTTATTCATCCATATAAAAGAATGAAATTATGTAATTTGAAGGGAAGTGGATGGAATTGGAGACCATAATTCTGAGTGAAATAATCCAGACTTAGAAAGGGACACCATGAAAGTAGAATGATGACTTTTAGGATAAAGGGAGGGGGACATGAGAAGGAAGAAGAGGAAGCAGATACTGGGGAGTGAAATTGATCAAATCATGTTTTTATATATGTGTGAATTTACCACAGTGAAATATACCATTCTGTAAAATCAAGAAGCACTAATAAAAATATGAGAATAAATATCTATCTTTACTATGATACTTTGAGTGCCTTAAAATAATTATGATAACATGCTTCTCTCTTCTAGTGTACTGTCTGCTATCTTGTCTTTAAAATATATTTCACAATTTACTACAAATATTGTAACCTCTGACTTTTATTTTAACCTACAGTTTTTCTAATGTACATTGTCTGATTTCTCCAGTGTATGGGATGTTCAGCCAGAAAGAAAAGTTTACAGGGTGATAGGAAAGAATGTTTTGCTGGGTGCTTAGAAATATCTAGCAAAGGAATTGGAAACAAACATATTATTTTGCCATGAGATTTTCAGAGTTATATATTCAAATGTAATGCTCTGAATACAGCATGACATGCATTTAAATATATCAATCTACATGTAACCAAATGGATCATTCTCAAAGTTATAGAAGCATACGGGGGAAAATAAGGCCTGTTAGAATTTTCTTTTATTAATTAAACTGAGAAAACAAATGCAATAGATATAAATATATCCTTTGGCCATCAAGAATTTATCATAAACTAGTTAACATTATTGATATAACTAAGCAAAAACCATGTCATTCAAACATAAAACTATAAAAGAACAAAAAAGATGGTCACAGAGGAAAATATCCACACTGACAAAATAAACACTAAGTAGGAGAGGATATGTTTCCAGGCAGGCTTAGACATAGAGCTGATCTGCTGGAATATTATATTATAGAACCAGATTCAGTATGCTATCCAAGAAGGATGTTCTTACACATTGAATCCATTTAACTAATATCCCTTGTTCCAATTACATCAATCCCAAATACTTTGTCTAGGTAGACAGAAGGGCAGGGTGGGCCAACCGAAATATCTGGTCTTTCTAATAGTTACTGTTCATTTCAAATGAATAAACTGCACTCTTGTTTCATATATTGGTATTTTATGAAAACCATTTGCATGATTCACCATGCCTGCATTGTATCGTTTTAGAATACAGATGACATTGAGTTTCCAGCTTTACAAGGCTGAATGCCAGATTCATCAGTCATCTCTAAGACACACCCTTTATGATTGCGTGTTTTCCCCCAGCAAACCCCCCCCCCCAAAAAAAGGAAAATATTGAGTAATTTATACCTGTCACAAGAAAATAATATAGTATAAATTGATGGCAATTGAAATTCCTAAAAACACAAAACTTTGGACAGGAATAAAAGATCAATTTAAAATAAAGAATGAGAATAGGGTGGGGAAACATTATCTCGGAATCCTGAAGTGTTATTTCAAGGAGGAAAAAGAAACAAAGGCAATGAAGAACTGCAAAAGGATAAGTAATGAGATCATACACTTGGAATTGGTAATAAGGACACAATTTAATGGACCAGAAACTTGACTGCGGAGATCAAGGAGACTGCAAGAGAAAGAAGAGGCAATAAAATATGTCTTGTAACACACAAGGAAAGGTGACATCCTAAGATCTGTACCTAAATATAGGAGCAGGAGAACTTTCAAGTTTTACTCTCAGACCGGGCTGTGGGTTCTCAGAAACAACTATACACAGAAGATTTCAGGAAAGTAGTAGCTAAAAAAAAGTCAATGATGATCCATACCAACTACTTAAAATAAGAACCACAACAGTGCTACAATCCTTGCTTCCCATTACCAGCCCAAAAGGAAAAAGATCAAAGTTTAGGTGTTAACACAGAGGATGTTGCTTCTAATGTATATACTGAGCTTTCATCTAGGATCCTTTCTACAGCAAAATCAAGATGATCCTGCCTGGCTCTGTGCGCAAGTACTGATTTTGTCATTAATTTGTGGAGCTGAAGGGAGATGCTCAAGTCCAACTTCATCAAGTTAAGAAGTTTTTATTCTACCATAGTGCATATGGATTCCTCTTACATACAGGGTAATGTTCACTATTTTTTAAATAGAAGCTTGAAAAGTAAGAGGATCAGTAACACATACTTGGCAAAGATAATCTGAGCCACTGCTGTTTATCAGGATTTATCTAGCCTTTAGTACTTAGAACACTTTATATTATAATTTAAATATAGAACGGAGATAAGCTCAAACAGTTATTTGTTCTCTGAAGTGGTCTCCCAAAGCAAGTGGTTCAAGTGGAATAATTTAAAATTTCTAAAGTCAAAATGAATTTACTTGCAAGGCTATTGAAAAGGTAATCTTTGGTTGGCACAGGACCAAGCCAAAAACCAGGTCTTTTTCATCTTTTATTTCTGCATTGAGAGGAAAAATTCTAAGACCTTTCAACTCTTATGGGATTAGACAAACATGAACAGTAAGCTTTCTAGAAGTTGATGAAACCCCTCTTAAAGCAAAGCTCTATGTTCTAACACATTTTAGCAGCCAAATAAAGCTCAAGCTTTGCAGCAAATTACTTGATATTGAGTAGGATTTTATTTAGTTCTACAGAGAACTGGGGAGGTGAGAAAGGAAAGAAATGAAACATATAATAAGGATCAATTACATTTTGGATTCTTGCAAGTATTAATCAAACTTGCATATCTAATATTAAAATTCATGTAGGGAAAATTGGAAATAATATTTCAAAGCATTATTAATCTGTTTAACTATCTTTTCCTTAGGGTCATGAATCACATTTAGAATTTCTTGATTCCGTCCTACTAAAAAATTCACATGCATGGGCGTGCACACATACACATTCACACACTCACATACAGACACACATACACACCCAAATTGACCTTCCATTACCGCAAAGAATTTCACAAATCCTTTGAAACAAGAACCACAGTATTTATCCTGACTCCTGCCAGACTCCTTTCATGATAATTTCACTCTCTATTAACAATATATCAAACAAAACAGTTTTCATTCCTTTATTACCAAATTTAGTTATTTAATAGTGGTCCCAGGTACAAAATGGTATTTATTTTTCTTCTACAAGAAAAATCTCTACCTGCAATAATGCAAATATCTTAAAATATTTTTCATCTTTGAGTGTTATATTATAGAGATGTAACTTTGTGGTCTGTTTCACCCAATTGAGTTAATGGCAGCCCTTTAAAGGTTTACAAATGATAATAAAATTATGATTTTCCAGAGGTCCAATTTTGCTTAGGAATTTTGAAAATTTATCAAAAATGGTTTGGCGAAACTTGTGGTTTGCCAAAATGAGTGTAAAATTCTAGAATTTCAGAAAAATCTTTTTTACATTACAGCATTATAATTATAAATAGTGTTTGGGTTCATTTTGACAAAATCATTCATGCAAGGAATTTTATTTCAGTCTCCATATTTCCCCTCCTTTCCTTCCATCCTCCCTCCCCCATTCTCCCTCCTGTACTCTACCAAATTTACTTTCTTCTACCTATACAATAAAAGTGAAATTCCCTTTGGTAACTTTATATATGAATATAAATGAATATAAATCATTCTATTTGTCTTCTCCTTTCCCTTCCTTCCTCCCTCACTCTCATTCTCCTTCTACTTTATTCTTCTTCCCTATATCTTCATGATATCTGATACCCTTCCCAACCACCTTTTTTCCCTTATTTTGTCCCACTATGACAGAAAACATCCAACTGTTGATTTTCTGAATCTGGCTTATTTCACTTCGCATGATTTTCCCCCATTTCCATTAATCTACTGGCAAATGCCATTTCATTCTTACTTAAGGCTAAGTAAAACTTCATTGTGTCTATGTACCACCTTTTCTTAATCCATTCATCTGCCAACAGGCATCTGAGCTGATTCCAAAATTTAGCAACTGTGAATTGTGCTGCTGTAAACATTGGTATGCATGCATCACTATAGTATACTGATTTTAGCTCTTTGGGATAAATACCAAGCAGTGGGCTAGTTGGGTCATATGGTGGTTCCTAGTTTTCTGAGGAATCTCCACACTGCTCTCCAGAGTGGTTGTACTTTTCTGAAGTCCCACCAACAATGTAAAAGTGTGTCTTTCCCACGTCCTCAAGCACTTATTGTTATCCACGTTCATGACAATTGCCATTCTGACTGGAGTAAGATGAAATCTTTGTGTAGTTTTGATTTGTATTTCCCCAATTGCTAAAGATGTTGAACATTTTTTTCATACATTTTTTTCCATTTGTGTTTCTTCTTTTGAAAAGTTTCTGTTTAGTTCATTTGACCATTTATCGATTGGGCTAATTTTTTTTTGTTTGTTTGGCAATGATTTTTCTGAATTCTTTATATATCATGGATATTGATCCCCTGTCAGAGAAGTAGCTGGCAAAGATTTCCTTCCACTTCATAGTCTCTCTTCAGTTTAATTATTTCCTTTGCTGTGCAGAAGCTTTTAAATTTGATGGCATCCCACTTTCTGATTCTTGGTTTTATTTCTTGAGCTTTAGGGGTCTTGTTGAGGAAGTCAACAGTGCCTGCACCTATATGATGGGATATTGAACATGTGTTTTTCCTTTAGCGGTTGCAAGGCTTCTGGCCTAATTGCTGTCTTTGATGCATTTTGTTTTTTAATTGTTTGTTCTATTTAGTTATACATGACAGCAGAATGCATTTTGAGTCATTGTACACAAATGGAGTACAACTTTTCATTTTTCTGGTTCTACATGATGTAGAGTCACCCCATTAGTGTAATCGTTCATGAACATAGGGTAATGATGTTTGTCTTTTTCCACCATCTTTCCTCCCCCCTCCCTCTCCCCTCCCCACATTTCCCTCTACACAATCCAACATTCCTCCATTCTTTCCTTACCCCCTCCCTCCCACCTCCATTATGTATCAGCATCTACTTATCAGAGAAAACATTTGGCCTTTGGTTTTTTGTAATTGGCTTATTCTACTTAGCATGATACCCTCCAACACCATCCATTTACCTGAAAAGGCCATACTTTTATTCTCTTTTATGACTGAGTTATATTCCATTGTATATACATACCACAGTTTCTTTAGCCATTCATCTATTGAAGTGTATCTAGGTTGGTTCCACATTTTGATTTGACTTGTTGTGTAGGGTGAAAGATAGGGATTTAAATCCTTTCTTCATAGTATCAAACTAAAAATCTTCTTCACAGTAAAGAAACAGTCAAAAACAGAGAGCTTACATAATGGGAGAAGATCTTTGCCACCGGCACCTCAAATAGAACATTAATCTCCAGGACATATACATATATACATAACTCAAAAAACACCACCAAAACCAAGTGACCTAATCAATAAATGATCAAAGGAACTGAACAGACACTTCACAGAAGAAGAAATATGAATGGTCAACAAATATAAGAAAAAATGTCCAGCATCACTAGCAATTAGAGAAATGCAAATTAAAACTACACTAAGATTTCATTTCACTCCAGTTAGAATGGCTATTATCAAGAATAAAAGGAACAATAAATGTTATCGAAGATGTGAGGGAAAAAGGTTCACTCACTCATACGCTGCTGGTGGGGTTGCAAATTGGTGCAGCCACTCTGGAAATCAGTATGGAGATTCTTCAGAAAACTTGGAATGGAATCAACATTTGACCCACTCCTCAGCATATACCCAAAGAATTTAAAATTAGCATACTATCACGACGCAGCCACATCAATGTTCATAACAGCTCAGTTCACAATAGTTAAGCTGTGGAACCAACTTATGTGCCCTTCAACAGATAAATGGATAAAGAAAATGTGGTATATATACACAATGGTGTATTACTCAGCCATAAAGAAGAATGAAATTATGGTATTTGCCAGTAAATGGATGGAATTGGAGGCTATCATGCTAAGTGAAATAAGTCAAATTCCCCCAAAAACAAAAACAAAGGGCAAATGTTTTCTCTGATAAGCAAATGCTGACTTACAATAGGCAGGGGAAGGGAAAAGAGGAGGGGAGGTTCACTGGATTGGACAGGGGAATGGGGGGAAAGAGTGGGGGAACAGGAATGGGAAAGAGTAGAATGAATTGGACATAGCTTTCTTATGTTCATATATGAGTACATGACCTGTGTGACTCTACACCATGTACAACCTCAAGAATGGGAAGTTATACTCCATATATGTATGATATGTCAAAATACATTGTACTGTCATATATAACTAAAAAGAAAAAAAAATCCATTCTTCTACAAATGGATATCTAGTTTTGCAGCACCATTTATTAAAAAGTCTGCCTTTCCTTCAACATATATTTTTGGCATCTTCGTATCAAATGGCTATAAACATTTCAGTTTGTCTCCGTGTCTTCTATTCCATTGGTCTTCATAATTTGATGCCAATACCATGCTGTTTCTCCTACTACAACTCTGTTGTATAATTTGGTATTGGGTATTGTGATGTCTCCTGCATCACTTTTCTTGTTCAGAATTGCTTTGGCTATCATGGATCTTTTATTCTTCCAAATAACTTTGTAAAATTCTTAGGCAGTTTCTTATACAGTTCACTAAAATACACACCAGTAGTTGACGCCTCGATATTTATTCAAGAGAAACTACATTCACACAAAGACTCTTTAAAAAATGATCAAACGTTTTTATTTATAATAGTCAAAAGTAGAAAACAATCCAAATATTCATCAATAATGAAATGGATAAACTGAATATAGAATAGTTACTAAAAGGAACACTATTTGGCAATAAAAAGAAAAAACTCTTAAAACACATGAATCTTAAAAAGCACTAAGTTAAGTAAAGGAAGCCAGATACAAGGAGGCACACCACTTTATTTAGCTTCATAAAGAACAGAAAAATTAATTGGTAAAATCAGAACAATGGTTTTCTCTGAGGGTAAGTATTGGATGGAAAAAGGTTTAAGAGAACTTTCTGGAGTGTTGGAAATGTTTTAAATCTTGAGTAGTGTGTGGGGTAAATGCATACATACATTTTTGAAAAATTTTAAAAATTCATCAAACTATATTTGAGATCTGTACATTTCACTGTATATAAATTATATCTCAGATATAATTTTTAAAACTCTAAGGATAGACATTGAGTTTACCTCCTAAGAAACAGAAACAGAAAGAAAGATCAAATGTTCTAATGAAAATAAGGAGAAATCTGTAGATAGAGGGTAGGCAGGGACCTATCACAGGGACATTCTCCAGACAAATATAATCATAAAGTCATAGAATGTTCATGTGGAACTCTACTACAAACATCATCTATCTATTGTCTCTGTAAGACAGAGCATGTCCTAGTACAAGCCCTTCTGGCTCTTCATTATTCCCTGAGGTATCCACAGATTATTGCAATTTTTTTCCTCCATGAGATAACCTTTAAAAGAATGACAAATATCAACTAAGCCATCATGTCCTCCCCTTTTTAGTCTGTGTTCATTCAAGGTAAAGAGTTCCAGCTCCTTACTTCAATTCATCTATATCCAACAAGGATTTCGAGGTCTTCCTACTCACTGATCCTTCTCCTCTTAACATATCTCCATTTCTCATAGCTATGTGTAATGTTATTGTCTCACTAAGTTGCTGACAAAGCCCTTGCTGAATTGCTGAGGGCCTTGAACTTGTGATCCTCCTGCCTCAGCCTCCTGAGTCCCTAGGATTACTGGTGTGCACCATCACATCCTGCTCAATGGTTATGCTTTTATTAACTAATCTAACACTACATTGACAATTATGAAAGTTATGTCATAGTTCAAACTGAATTGCTACTAAAATGTCTGTAGTGGATCAAAACTAGAGAATGACTGTACAACAGTTGTATCCCATTTGTATACAATGAATCAAAATAAATAAATTTTTTAAAAATGAAAACATCCACATACATGTTTACAGCAGCTTCATTAATTATCACCAAAAGTTGAGCTATAGAAAACAAAGATGTTCTTTAATTATTGAAAGGGGAAACAAACTGTGGTGTATCCACACAATGAAATATTACACAACAATAAGAATAAATTAAATATTGAGGACTGAAGTGATATCGGGGAAGCTTAAATGCTAGCTGCTTGTTGCTCAGTGAAGAAATTCAGTCAAGTAAGGCTACGTAATGCATGACTACAGCTATCTGACATTTTGGAAAAGGCACAACTGTAGAGACAGTAAAATGATTAGTGGTTGCCAGTGACGGGATAGGGGAAAGAACAGGTGAAGCACAAGGAATTTTTATGGTGGTAAAACTGTTCTGTATGATGCTACAGTGGTGGGTACATTACAGTTTGTATTTATCAAAACCCATAGAACTATATGGCACAGAGTAAATCTTTACAAGATAAACTGTAGACTATGGACTTTTGCTGATATAGTGCATCGATATTGTGTCATTAATTTTAACAAATATATCACATTAATGCAAGATGTTAGTAGGGGAAACTCTGTGTGTGTGTGTGTGTGTGTGTGTGTGTGTGTGTGTGTGTGTAAGGAGAGCATATGGGAACTCTATACTAACTGCTTAATTTTTCTGTACACCTAAAACTTTTAAAAAAATAAAATTGATGAATTGTAAAGAAAAATAAACTATGGAATGAGTAAGCAGAAGAAACCTTAAGAATCACCTAATAAAACTATTTTTCCTCTATCTGAAGAAGTTGACTATGCAGATTGACCTATACAAAGCTTCCAGCAAGTTGATGAGAGAATCGGCTCAACATGTTTTTGATTTCCTGTACAAGAACACCTACTGTTGTCACACATATGTAGCCTTAGGTCTCTGCACTCCAAAAGGATCTCAGAAATATAAGATTTGAATTAAAACATAAACTGGAATTTTGCATTACACAATATTATCAGAAGTCAGCCAGTCAGAAGCCAAATGACAATAAGGTATCTGAGCTTCATGGTCAACATCACTGCATCATTGTAACAATGTGCTGGGACAGCTGCTTAGTTGCAGAGGCTGCAGAGTCATTAGAGCCAAAGTATTTTGTGTCAGGGCATGTGCTAATTATTTTGATCCATGAATCTATTAATTCTATAATTGCTTTAATAAATAGATACCATTTATAT
The DNA here is from genome assembly GCF_902686455.1 of Sciurus vulgaris. Lineage (NCBI taxonomy): Eukaryota > Metazoa > Chordata > Mammalia > Rodentia > Sciuridae > Sciurus > Sciurus vulgaris. Next base: position 63,096,159 of record NC_136467.1, read on the forward strand.
TTTTTAGTCAAATCAAAGAAAACTGAAGCTCAGAAACAATTAAGTAAATTTTTAAGATTACATAGTAGGTAGCAGAACCCAGACTTGGACCCTTCTGACCACATTTAATTAACTGAAAGGAATACAGCACAACTATATCTTAACCATAAACTAAATAGATCCTTGTGTTGTTGTTGGAGAAGCAATATTTTTCCACATGATGTTGGGACAGAAAAAATTCTAGATAATAGTAGTTTTTATTAGGATCCTTATTAATAAGAATTAAGTAGCTGCCTTTACAATCAGTATGTTTATCATTAATAATATGTATCCAAGATGGATACAAAGGTTGCAAATTTATAAGTTATAAACTGTCATGTATTGATTTTTTTCACATATACTATAAGGGCCCTTAAAGGTCAAGAGTTTAACACAGTACCTGTAACCTAAGAAGTACAAAATTAGTGTTGCATCATATGAAATATGTGGTAACCCATAGGTTACCACAACAATGAAATGTATCTGTTAAACATCAGAACTATTAAGTATTATATTGAGTTTGTTTTACATGAAACTATGGTTTGATAAAGTAGGTACATGCAAAGAATTGAATTTTATAAAAAATGAAGACACATGGAGAACAGGTAGCATAATTGTTGATTAAAATAATTAAGATCCAAAATATGTGAGATGGACAGAAAACACAAGAGGAAGACAGAAAAACAAATATCACAGTGAGCACTGAGTCAGTGCTTAGACATAAAGGCAGAGCAGGAAACTGATAAATAGTACTTGGATATGCAAAGAGGAGAAAATAGGGCTAATTATGTGGGTGAAATAAAATTACTGAAAGCAAAGAAAGTAGAATAAGTGTAGTGAAAAACATGGTGGAAAATAAATGGGAAAGAAATGAAAACTATAGAATAATTTTAAAGTTTAAACCTTGATGCTAGCAATCAATAAACGTATTTTTGAACAAGGTTCCAGTAGAGTGAAAGAGTTTGCCTGAGTGGGAAAGATGAACAGAGATGACTCAAAGAAAAGCCCTGCAGTGTGCGAGAAATCGTGACAGTATGACAAGACTAAGAAAACCCAGGTATCCTAGAATCTTATTGGTTGTCAAAACTCAGGTTGGTGTGAGTCCTAGTGGTAAAACAGGGCTAAGGAGAACTCAGGAGACTGCAGAAATGAGGGAGGCATCAGGTATGTGCAGGTGACACCCCCAGAAAGGGCTCAACCAAAGTCAGACAACACAACATTTCACACAAGCAGGGAAGCAAGGGTAAGAGTTAGCTAGTTCTTCCCCAGTATAAAACCTTGACCTAGATGAACCTAAATAAGGGTGTCCTTGAAATTAGAATTTGTCAATACAGAAAATTTTTGATAGGAGTGAAAATCATATCCAGACTGATATTTGATCAGATCTCCACTGGAAATGTGGGGGGGGAGGGAAAGTAATCTTAAAGAAGAGTCTTCCATTTCTTCAGCATCATAATTCTCATTTTATTGTGCCTTGCAAGTACCCAGACAGCAAGATCCTAGATCTTGGCAGTGTTGAAGGAGGGTTAATCTAGCTACGGTTTAGCAGAGTGACTCAGAGATGCAGTAAAACTCTAAGGTGATAGAGCTTGGGGTCAGAATAGTAAAACAGAAAATAATTTCAGTAGGTGATGAATAAACCGAACAAATTAACAAAGACTAGCACCTACCTAAGGTTAGGCAATGAAGACAAGGGATGACTCAAAGATTATCCTCTTGAGATAACCCTGTGAGAATATAAAAGTGGAATGCTTAGAAAAGGAGTTGGTTTAGTGAAAGCGGAGTTTTGTTTGGGACATGTCAATTTTGAGATGGTGGCAGAATACTAACAAGAAATACAGCATCACAGGTTTAAAGAGTGGTACTTGAGTTCAAGGTTGTAATCAAAGCTAATGATCTGGATCTATGAATAAGCTTATTGTGAAACCTTGAGGATACATAAAAGATAGGAAACAGAGGTTAATCGAAGGGTGTAGATTAGGTAGATATGTCCACAAAAGAAAGAATCAATTAGTAAGAATGCCAGATATCAATTAAACTTCTGACTAGTTCCCCATTCAACTTCTATGATATCCTTGAAAAAAAAAACAATTATATCTTATTCATCACCATATGTCAAGTACCTGGCCTAGGGTAGACATTGAACAAAGTGTATTTAACTTAAATAAACAGAAATCAAGGATTTAGTATCCTATTCCATCTCATAAAGCTCCTTTTCAGAACTGAGTCCTCTTACCACACAAAGCCCTCCTCTCTGACTCAACCTGCTACTGATTCCCAGTGCCTATACTTCACTGCAGCTAAGCATAACCATTTAAGTTCACACAAACATTTAATTTTGTCACAAAACTGCATGTCATCCCCATGCTATTTCTTGTAACATTAGTCCATTTTCCTGTCTCGCCATCCCCTTCGTCTAGATAATTCTTCATCAGTACCACCCCAAGTGTCAATTCCTTCAGGGAACCTGTGTAGCATCCATAGTGTGACTTAAAAATAGAATCTGGTAGACCTGACTCAAACATGCTTCTGAGAACGAATGTGCAGATCTCTTCACAACTCAAGTGTCAGTGACATTATGTTGATAACTCAAAACCATCCATGCTACTAGTAGCATTTATACCATGGGGATCTTCAACTACTACATATTTAGTTTCCCTCCACAGAATGAGTCATTGAGAATTTACCAGCACTTGCTGACTAAAAGTTCCTCCTGTACACCATAAACTCCCCGTGAATCATCTTATAAATATTATCCCACTGTCCTAAAATCATTGATTTACTTACTTCTTTCTCTTTCTAAATATTGGGTACCCTTAATTTCTATCACATACACTGAACAAATGTTTATAAAATAAATTAATGAGACTGCAATGATTACCTCTTAGTGGTCCTTTGAAATTCTCTTAACTCTTATTCAGTTAGCTACATCCTAACTCTGATTAAGCCTACTATTAAGTCTCAGAAATAAGATCTAGCTGTAAGAGTTAAAATTATGAGAACAAATGTTTAAAAAGGGAAAACAAAAACACGCACAAAAGAAATCCAAGGCATGAGCTTTGGAAGCATCCATATTAGGAGCATTGATTTGGCAGGAAAAGCAGAATTGAGGAGCAGGGAGCAGGGAACAAGAAAACCATAAAAAGCGTATTTTAAAACATCAGGGAGAACCAGGATGCTGTATCCTGGTGGAAGAGAAGAGAAAATATTTATAAAGATGAGGATAATAAACTATTAAATGGCACTAGTAGTAATCAATAACTCCTGGGAGAAATAATTGCCCAAGTATGAGCAGGGGCCTGCTGACATGCTGATATGAATACATATACAGGACATACACAAGTAGACATAGATACTGTGAATTATGTGATTGCAAACTGGCTTGGAGTCACCTACAGTGGGTTCCCTTATTTCATTACATAGAAATGAAAAGATTTACCATGATCATTTTCTTTCTTTTTTTTTTGTAATCCATTTTTTTATTAAAAATCATAAATTTACATAGGGCAATGTTGTTTGATTCATTCTGTTATTTTTCCCTGTCCCCACCCCTCCCACCCCTCTTTTCCCTCTATACAGTCCTTCCTTCCTCCATTCTTACCACCCTCCTTATCTATAACCCTAAACCTAACCCTAACCCTAACACTAACCCCTCCTACCCCCATTATATGTCCTCATCCGCTTATCAGCGAGATCATTTGTCCTTTAGTTTTTTGAGATTGGCTTATCTCACTTAGCATCATATCCTCCAATTTCATCCATTTGCCTGCAAATGCCATAATTTTATCATTCTTCATGGCTGAGTAATATTCCATTGTATATATATGCCACAGTTTCTTTATCCATTCATCAACTGAAGGGCATCTAGGTTGGTTCCACAATCTGGCTATGGTGAATTGAGCAGCTATGAACATTGATGTGGCTGTATCTCTGTAGTATGCTGATTTTAAGTCCTTTGGGTATAGGCCAAGGAGTAGGATAGCTGGGTCAAATGGTGGTTCCATTCCAAGCTTTCTGAGGAATCTCCATACTGCTTTCCAGAGTGGCTGCACTAATTTGCAACCCCACCAGCAATGTATGAGTGTACCTTTTTCCCCACATTCTCGCCAACACCTATTGTTGCTTGTGTTCTTGATAATCGCCATTCTAATTGGGGTGAGATGAAATCTTAGGGTAGTTTTGATTTGCATTTCTCTTATTACTAGAGATGTTGAACATTTTTTCATATATCTGTTGATTGCTTGTACATCTTCTGTGAAGTGTCTGTTCATTTCTTTAGCCCATTTGTTGATTGGATTATTTGTATTCTTGGTGTAGAGTTTTTTGAGTTCTTTATATATTCTGGAAATTAGCGCTCTATCTGAAGTATGAGTGGCAAAGATATTCTCCCACTCTGTAGGCTCTCTCTTCACATTACTGATAGTTTCCTTTGCTGAGAGAGAGCTTTTTAGTTTGAATCTATCCCAGTTGTTGATTCTTGCTTTTATTTCTTGTGCTATGGGAGTCCTGTTAAGGAAATCTGATCCTAGGCCAACAAGTTGAAGGTTTGGACCTACTTTTTCTTCTATAAGATGCAAGGTCTCTGGTCTGATTCCGAGGTCCTTGATCCATTTTGAGTTGTTTTGTGCAGGGTGAGAGATAGGGGTTTAATTTCATTCTGTTGCATGTGGTTTTCCAGTTTTCCCAGCACCATTTGTTGAAGAGGCTATCTTTTCTCCATTGCATATTTTTGGCCCCTTTGTCTAGTATGAGAAAATTGTATTTATTTGGGCTCCACAAACATTTTCTAAGTAGAGATTTTTTACTTTTAAATAAGTAATGCAAATATTTGTGGGAATGTAAAATAAGTGCAAACACACAAATACATATGCACATGGTACACATTTATTTAATCCAAAAAAAATTTTACCTGTTCATAATATTTCAGTGATAGGAGGAAATTTTACTTCGACATTTAAAAGCAATATTGTGAACTGTTAAAGTGATAAACAGATCATTTCATGAATCCTTTTAAATACATTTTAAAAAATATTTTAATTGTGGGAAATACATGTAACATAAATTTATCATCTTTATTTTTAAGCATATAGTTCACAAGAGTTAAATGTACTCACACTGTTGTACAACCAATCTCCCAAATGCTTATTGTCTTGCAAAACTGAAACTCTTTACCTATCAAACAAAAATTTCCCATTTCCCCAAGACCCTGACAGCTCCTAAGAGCTCCATTCTGCTATTTCAATGAGTTTGGCTACTACAAATAAATACTGTAAGTGGGATCATTCAGTTCTTGTCTTTTGGGGCCTGGCTTATTTTATTTAGTATAATGTTCTTAAGGTTCCTTCATAAATGTCAGAGTTCCCTTCCTTTAAAAGGGCTGAATAATAATCTATTACACATACTTTGTTTTCCCATTCACCCACTGATGGACACTTGGGTTGTTTCCACCTTTTGGCTATTGTGAAAAATACTGTTATGAATATGGATGTGCCCAAATGAAATTTAAAATTTTTTTCTAGTTATAAATGATAATTACATTGGAAGTTAACATAACTGGAAACCAATAAATCAAACATTATGCTTTTGGCAATAGACTAATAAAAGTTTCCATGTAAAGTAAAAACAGTCAATTTAACAGTCTTTACCAAGTTCAACATAAAATATCATGTACTTGCCAAATACATAATTGGAAGGAGTTTTCAGAAAATGAAAATAATATGCTTTAGTTTTACATATATTATATATGTAGTCTCTAAATTTTATAAAATTCGTTGAATTAAAAATTAAAAACAGTTGTAAAACCATTGCTTTAACACATTCACTGTAATACAAATAAAATTTTTTATTGATCATTATAATAAAACTCCTTCTAAATAGATGACCTGTATTAATTTTAAAAAATCTTCAAGTCCCTTTCATAGCCTATTTAGACAATAACAAAGACCTTTTAAAAATACTGTACACATTGAATAAGAAAAATGATTTAAACATATGGCTAGTTTTGCAGCTATAACTTCACAGATGGTTAATACTAAGTTTGAAAAGCTGAAATGGAATTTCTTAGCATCTTTATTTACCATGTGATCTTATTTACCTGCTCAAAGACTGCCCTATCTTTCCAAAATGTAAATTGCTTAAAGTATAGTGATAAGAGCCAAGATCATAGAAAATACTGTTAATTTTAAGTAAGTGGGAAAAAATCCTAACATTTTCCCACAAGAATAATAACACTGGTTTGCTCAAAAAGTCTTTAAATGTAAGTATAGTAATGCACCAATCTAATTACCTTGTTATAAGTTCTGTTAAATTGTATCTTGCACATGTAACTCTGATTCTAACTCAAGAGAACTTTGTAGTACCAGTATTCCATTTTCCAAGTCTGGAGATTTATGATACCATTATATGCCTCTAAGAGTATGAAATATCTGAGAAGAAAAATACCCTCCCCAAGTCAGGCTCATGTGTTTAATAGAAAATTAGACAACTGTATAGTAGTATGGCCAAATAAAACAAGCATTTTAAAATCTTAACTAACCTATAGACATTTTAATTTTTATGTAATCATAAGTGCTACTTTTTTCTTATTTATACATGGAACGTGCAAGAGTTGCACAAAAATTCATTGTATTTTTTTCATGGAAATGTCTAAAAGTTATAGAGAGAATAACTCACTGACAAAAAGTAGGAGAGAAAGTCAGTTTGGTAGAGGAGAAAATAATTAAACACATGTGATTTATTCCTATTATTGTGAACTCTGAAGTATTGCTCTTAGAGGAACTTCAAGGTTAGGTTCCTAGAAGTCCCTGGTGATAGAATTTTTATCAGCCAAAATACCAATTTACATTATGTAGGCTCCTTTGTCAGTACCCTTTTTAAACAAGTCATTCTTATCAGTTTTGAAGGCCTGTTCCACATAACCTTTTCATATGTAAGACTTAACAGATATTTTATTTTTCTTCAACATCCTGACATGTAGAACCTGCCTCACCTGAAAGTCTTACAACTTTCACACCATATGGCCTTTCATAAACGTGCAAGCCAGCTAGCAATAATTGAGAACAGTTTCACATTTTCCTGATGCTGGGTAATGTGACCATAACTTTCTTTGACTTTCAGTCTTGTAACAAGGCTATTTTACATTTAAAAAAACAGGAATACACAAATACAGTCATTTTTCATAACATCACCACATACCCTAGATGTTACTTTAGAACTTCATGAAGTAGCCTTATATACGGATCATATTTTTTTTCCTTATTCTGGACATGTAGTGTTATCAATTTATTAATGTTGAACTTCTGGCAAACAGCATAGCTCACCTGTATTTTTTCCTTCATGAGGCACAACCCAGCCTACTTGTACTTTGCAAGACTGGACAGCTCTTCAGTCATACCCTGGTGGGACAGCTGGGGGAGGCACATTTTTAAAAGTGAAATCACCAACAAAAAGTGAAAATATGTAAAAAACATCACATACAGAATAGATCTATAGACCTGGAAAAGAATAGATATGTATATTTTTTTTACAGTATCAGAACTGAAGCAAGAAGGTAGAGTGTCACTTTATTCAACCTCAGCTAAAATGTGTGAATTGGACAGGGGACTCAAATTTTGTGAAGCTTTGCACATGCCATAAGTGACTATAAAAACATTGGAGTACTAATTTGGGGAATTACAAATAACTCTGAGCAAGTAGGAGAATTCACAAACATTAAATCTGCAAATAATAAAGACAGTCTGAACCTCATAAAGAATTGCAATATATATTTTCCATGTGTCAGAATTAAGACTCTAAGACAAAGAGAAAAGAGACCACCTAGCATTTATTAAATACCCTATTTCATGTATTTCAATATTTCCATTTTATAGAGGAAGAAAATTGAGGCCAGGGAAGAGCATGCTAAAGATCATGATTCAAAGTGATGAAGCCATGGTTCACACCTGCAACCACACCTACGAGAAGTTTCTTTCCAAACAAGAGCTCAAGGCAGACATCAGTTTAAGGAGTAATGTTGTAAAGCAAATTAGCTTCTACTAGGGGAGTCTGTAGATGTATCTAGGATCCCAAGCATGCGTAGGGGAAATGGACTTCTCTGTTTTTTCCCACCCCCCATCCTATTCATCCTCTACTTTTATTTGCTCTGAGCTCCTCTATGGACAGAATTTTTAGGGCTCTCTTGCCCTCTGGTTTATAACTGGAGTTAGCCAATGGGAAGTACCAACTAGAGAGGAGAAGACAGGAAAGACCAAAGTAGTCCTGATAAGGAAACAGTAGCAGGTCTGCTAACATACATTTATGAATTAAAGAGATGGGCACAGGGGGAAAGTTCCTGTCAAAAAGCTATCACCATTTTTGATGTTTAATGGGGACAATGGTACTCACAACGTTGTTTTGAGAATTAAACGTAAGATGGACTAATAATCTGTCCAACCCTTATACAAATATATAGTAATTGTTTTGACTTAAAATCATAGCAAAAAAGTTAAAAATCTTTACAATAGGAAAAGTTAAATGGCTTATACAAGGTTATTAATAAATCATGTACTCATAAGTGAACTTCAATTTTCTGCTTTCTTTTCCCTATGCAACATTACTAGATTCTTATAAAAAATTATGAAGACATGAGTACTCTGAAAATTTTCAACTCCAGGGTCTATTGATCCCCAGGTCAAAGCCACTCTAGTTTAGCTCCAGGCTCCAGATTAAGTGTAAATCTGAAGAATGTGAGAACTGTGGCTATTAATTTCCCTGTCTATAGGAAAAGCTATTCTTATCCTTTTGTCTCCCCATGTAACTCTAAACCAGAAATTCAAAGAAAGAGCTTCAAAGATTCTAGAAGACTGATTTTAAAAACAGGTTTATTACAGTAAAATTGATATAAAATTAACTGTGCATATTTAAGTGTACAGTTTGATGGGTTTTAGACATATGCCTTAACCTATGAAATGATTGTCATGTTCAAGTAAGTTACTTCATTCCTTTTTTATAATTGTTCCTTCCAACCCTACACAATCTCTCTTCCCATTCCATTTTCATGTAACCACTGATTTGCTTTGGTCACTATAAATTAACTTGTATTTTCTAGAATTTTATATAAATGAAATCATCATGCATGATTTATTTGGTTGGACCATTTTTCATTCAGTACAGCATTTTGAGATTCATCCTTATATTTGTGCACTTTAATAGTTCATAATTTCATTTTTGAGTGTTATTCAGTTCTGTGGATATATAACCAGTGCCTATACATTGACTTATTGATAGACATTTTGGTTGTATCTAACTTGCTGCTACCCAAAACAAAGTTGCCGTGAATATTTCTGTACAAGTTTTGAATGAACAGTCTAAGGAAACAGATTTCCATAAATATTTTCACTTTTCTGAATGGTCATGGTTTTCTGAGCACAGTACTTAAAGAATGACTAAGCTGCAACCCTGAAGATAGAAACCTCCAGCGAGAGACAAAGGTGTTTCTCTCCCCAAGACCATCATTACTTCCATTTGAAAGGGTAATGGAGCTAGAGACTGACTGTACATCTTCTCCCTAGAGAGTATTTGCCTACATTCTGTAGAATCCAAATTTTTTTTCTCTCACTCCCTCCAAGTCAGGGTTATATTGGCCAGCTATTCTATATAAACTCTAAATTTTGGAGTTAATCTCCTAAGGTGCAAACAAACCCTTTTCCTTGCATAGGGACATTGTTTTGTGTTCTTGGACCTCTGGGCATGGAGAAATGACACTAAGATGATCTGTGAGTAGACAATTTATTCTCTCACCCAGTTACTTTATATTTCCTATCAGAATACATGAATAAATATAGATATAAAAACTTGTATACTCTTTTCCTTTCTTTTGAATAACTACCTAGAAGTGGAATAGTTAGATCATCTGGTAGGTACATGTTTAGGTTTTGAAAAACTGTCCAGCTGCTTTATAAAATAGTTGTAATGTAAATCATTTTACATTCTTACCAGAATTATGTGAGGGTATCCATTTCTTCATTTTTATCTCCGGCACCTTGTATTATCCATCTCTTTAGTTCTTCTAGTATGAGTATTGTATTATTCACTGTGGTTTTAATTTGCATTTCCCTGTTGACTCATGATATCAGGTGTTTATTTGCTGTATATAAATCTTTGGTGAGGCATCTGTTCACTTCTTTGAATCTGTTCCAAAAATTTTAATTGGATGTTTGTCACATTGAGTTAAAAGATGTCTGTATATACTTGTTGTACAGTATGTACAGAAAGGCCTTTATCAGATAGAACTTTCAACTATTTTTTCATAAAATAACTTATCATTTTATATTCATTTTTGCTCTACTGATTTTTATTAAGTCCAATTTGTTGACTTTTTTTTTACAATTTGTGATTTTTGTGTTCTGTTTTAAAAAATCTTGACAAAACTCATGTGAATGTGCACAATGAAAATTTTTCTATAGAAATAAAATGCCTAATGAAAAGAGTTGCAAAACTCAAGATCACTGTTTTCTCCCATATATATTTATAGAAGTTTGTAAATTTTTGATTCATTGTACAGATAGGGTACAACTTTCATTTCTCTGGTTGTACATGAAGTAGAGTCACACCATTTGTATAATCATACAAGTACATAGAGTAATGATGTTTATCTCATTCTATCATATTTTCTTCCTCCTGCCTCCTTCCCACCTCTCATTTCCCTCTATACAATCCATCTTTCATCCATTCTTCCCTTACCTCCTCCTAATCACCTTGTTATGTATCATCATCCACTTATCAGAGAAATCATTCCGGCCTTTGGTTATTTAGGACTGGCCTACTTAACTTAGCATATTCTCCAACTCCATCCATTTACCTGCAAATGCCATAATTTTATTTTTCTTTATGGTTGAATAATATTCCATTGTGTACATATACCAGAGTTTCTTTATCCATTCATCTATTGAAGGGTATCTAGATTGGTTCCACAATATAGCTATTGTGAAATGAACTGCTATAAACATTGATGTAGCTGAATTACTGTAGTATGCTGATTTTAAGTCCTTTGAGTATAGGCCAAGAAGTGGGATAACTGGGTCAAATGATTGTTCCATTCCAAGTTTTCTAAGGAATCTCCATACTGCTTTATAGAGTGACTACACCAATTTTCAGTCGCACCAGCAATGTATGAGTCTACCTTTTTCCCCACATCCTCTCCAACACCTATTGTTGCCTGTATTTTTGATAATCGCCATTCTAATTGGGGTGAGATAGAATCTTAGGGTAGTTTTGATTTGCATTTCTCTTATTATTAGAGATTTTGAACATTTTTTCATATATCTGTTGATTGCTTGTAGATCTTCTTCTGTGAAGTGTCTGCTCATTTCCTCAGCCCATTTGTTGACTGGGTTATTTGTATTCTTGGAGTAAAGTTTTTTGAGCTCTTTATGGATTCTGGAGATTAGTGCTCTATCTGAAGTATGTGTGGCAAAGATTTTTTCCCACTCTGTAGGCTCTCTCTTCACATTATTGATTGTTTCCTTTGCTGAGAAAAAGCTTCTTAGTTTGAATCTATCCCAATTATTGATTTTTGCTTTTATGTCTTGTGCTTTGGGAGTCATATTAAGGAAGTCTGGCTCTAAGCCAATGTGATGAAGATTTGGACCTACTTTTTCTTCTGTTAGGTGCAGGATCTTGGTCTAATTCTGAGGTCCTTGATCTATTTTGAGTTGATTTTTGTGCAGGGTGAGAGATAGTGGTTTAATTTCATTTTGCTGAAAATGGATTTCCAGTTTTCCCCAGCACACTTCTTGAAGAGGCTCTCTTTTCTCCATTGTGTGTTTTTGGCTTCTTTGCCTAAAATGAGATAACTGTATTTAGGTGGATTTATCTCTGTGTCCTCTATTCTGTACCATTGATCTACCTGTCTATTTTGGTGCCAATACCATGCTGTTTTTGTTACTATTGCTCTGTAGTGTAGTTAAAGGTCTGGTATTGTGATACCCTGCTTTACTCTTCCTGCTAAGGATTGCTTTAGCTATTCTGGGTTTCTTATTCTTCCAAATGAATTTTGTGATTGCTTTCTCTATTTCTATGAGATAAGTCATTGGGATTTTAGTTGGAATTGCATTGAATCTGTATAGCACTTTTGGTAGTATGGCCATTTTGACAATATTAATTCTGCCTATCCAAAAACATGGGAGATCTTTCAATCTTCTAAGGTTTCTATAATTTCTTTCTTTAGTGTTCTGTAGTTCTCACTGTAGAGGTCTTTCACCTATTTTGTTAGAGTGAGTCCCAAGTATTTTTTTTTTTTTTTGAGGCTATTGTGAATGGGGTAGTTTTCCTAATGTTTCTTGCAAGGGATTCATCACTTATCAATAAAAATGCACGAGATTTATAATTGTAGATTTTATATCCTGCTACTTTACTGAATTCATGTATGAGTTCTAGAAGTTTTCTGGTGGAATTTTTCTGCTCATCTAAACATAGAATCATGTCATTGGCAAATAAGGATAGTTTGAGTTCTTCTTTTCCTATTCATAGTCCTTTAATTTCTTTGGTCTGTCTAATTGCTCTGGTTACAGTTTCGAGGACAATGTTGAATAGAATGGTGAAAGAGGGCATTCCTGCCTTGTTCCAGTTTTTAGGGGGAATGCTTTCAACTTTTCTCCATTTAGAATGATGTTGGCCATGGGTTTAGCATAGATAGCATTTACAATGTTGAGGTATGTTCCTACTATTCCTATTTTTTCTATTGTTTTGAACATGAAGGGGTGCTGTATTTTATTTAATGATTTTTCTGCATCTATTGAAATAATCACGATTCATAACTTTAAGTATGTTGATGTGGTGAAAAGCATCTAATACTTCCCAGATGTTGAACCAACCTTGCATCCCTACTTGATCATGGTGCACTATCTTTTTAAAATGTTTTTGCATGTGATTTGCTAAAATTTTGTTAAGAATTTTTGCATCTATGTTCATTAGGGATATTGTTCTGAAGTTTTCTTTCCTCAATGTGTCTTTTTTCTGGTTTTGGTTTCAAGGTGCTATTAGCTTCATAGAATGCATTTGGAAAGTTTCCCTCCTTTTCTATTTCATGGAGTACTTTGAGGAGTATTGGAATGAGTTCTTCTTTGAAGGTCTTCTAGAACTGAGAATTCATCTTGTCCCAGACTTTTCTTTTTTGGTAGGCTTTTGATGACTTCTTCTATCTCATTGCTTGAAATTGATAATTTAAATTGTGCATGTCCTCCACATTCAGTTTGGGTGGATCATATGTCTCTAGAAACCTGTCAATGTCTTCAAGAATTTCTATTTTGTTGATGTATAGATTTTCAAAATATCTTATAATTATGTTTTGAATTTCAGTAGTGTCTGTCATGATATTTCCTTTTTCGTCACAAATTTTAGTAATTTGAGTTTTATCTCCTTCTATTAACTACTGTGGCTAACAGTTTATCAATTTTGTTTATTTTTCCAAAGAATCAACTCTGTGTTTTGTCAATTTTTTGAATTGTTTCTTGTGTTTCAATTTCATTGATTTCAGCTCTAATTTTACTTATTTCCTGTCTTTTACTACTTTTGGGATTGATCTGTTATTCTTTTTTTTAGGACTTTGAGGTATAATATTAGGTCATTTATTTGTTAACTTTTTCTTCTTTTATTGAATGCACTCCATGCAATGAATTTTCCTCTTAATACTGCTTTCATAGCAACCCAGAGATTTTCATATGTCATATCATTATTCTCATTTACCTCCAAGAATTTTTTTAATCTCCCCCCAATGTCTTCTGTTATCCATACATTATTCATTAGTGTATTATTTAGTTTCCAGTTGTGGAGCAGTTTCTGTTTTTTTTTTTATTTTATCATTGATTTCTAATTTCATTCCATTATGTTCTGATAGAATACAAGGTAGTATCTCTATTTTATTGTAGTTGCTAAGAGTAGCTTTGTGGCATAACATATGGTTTATTTTAGAGAAAAATTCATGTGCTGCTGAGAAGAAGGTGTACTTGCTCATTGATGGATGGAACATTCTATATATGTCTGTTAAGTCTAAATTATTGATTGTGTTATTGAGTTCTATGGTTTCTTGTTCAATTTTTGTTTGGAAGATCTGTCCAATGATGATAGAGGTGTGTTAAAGTCAACTAGAATTATTGTGTTGTGGTCTGTTTGGTTCCTGGAATTGAGAAGGATTTGTTTAAAGTGCATGGATGCCCCATTGTTTGGTGCATAAATATTTATGATTGTTATGTCTTGCTGATTTATGCTTCCCTTAAGCAGTACTAAATATACTTCTTTATCCCTTCTGAGTAACTTTGACTTGAAGTCTGTTTTATCTAATATGAGGATGGAAACCCCTGCTTTTTTACTGAGTCCATGTGCGTGGTATGTTTTTTTCCCATCCTTTCACCTTTATTCTGTGGGCATATATATTATGAGTTTCTTGAAGGCAGCATATTGTTGGGTCTTTCTTTTTAATCCAATCTGCCAGCCTATTTCTTTTGAATGATGAGTTTAGGCCATTTACATTCAGGGTTGCTACTGAGATATGACTTGTATTCCCAGTCATTTTGGCTTATTTTTGTTTTTTAACTTAACTTGGTTTCTCCTTAAATTGGCTATTACCTTTAGGGTAGTTCCTCCCTTTGCTACTTACATTGTTGTTTTTCATTTCTTCAATATGGAATATTTTGCTGAGAATGTTCTGTAGTGCCAGCTTTCTATTTGTAAATTCTTTTAGCTTTTGTTTATCATAGAAAGATTTTATTTCATCATCAAATCCGAAGGTAAGTTTTGCTGGGTATAGGATTCTTGGTTTGCATCCATTTTCTTTCAGAACTTGAAATATATTGTTTAGGCACTTCTAGCTTTTAGGGTCTGGACTGAGAAATCTGCTGATATCCATATTGTTTTCCCCCTATATATAAACTTATGCTTTTCTCTTGCAGTCTTTAAAATTTTATCTTTATTTTGTATGCTAGGTATTTTCATTATAATGTGCCTTGGTGTGAATCTGCTGTAATTTTGTACATTTGGTGTCCTGTAAATCTCTTGTATTTGGTTTTCCATTTCATTCTTTAGATTTTCAAAATTTTTGATATTAGTTTATTGAATAGATTATTCATTCCTTTGGTTTGTATCTCTGCACTTTCCTCATCACTCACAATAATTCTTAAATTTGGTCTTTTCATGATATCCCATAATTCTCAGAGGGTCTTTTCATGATTTCTTACTATCTTCTCTGTTTGGTCAACTTTCAAGATTAAATATTTTTTCTTTATTATCTGAGTTTCTGTGTCCTAAGTGATCTGACCTATCAATTATGGTTTCTATCAAGTTTTTAATTTGGTTTATTGTTTCCTTCATTTCAAGGATTTCTGTTTGTCTTTTTTTTAGAATCTCTCTTTATTGAAATGACCTTTTGCTTCCTGCATTTGCTCTTTTAACTGTCTATTCGTGCAATCATTCAATGCCTGTATTTGCTCTCTTATCTCATTGTTTGTTTCTCTGATTGTTATAATTATGTACATTCTGAACTCCTTTCAGACATTTCTTCTGCTGTGCTGTCATTGGATTGTATTGATATAGTATCTAGGTTTGTTTGAGACACTTTCTTACCTTGTTTTCTCATGTCGTTTGTGTACCTTCCCCTCTAGCAGTGTGAATACAAGGTATTATAGTTTCCCCCCTGTAGACTTATAGTGTCCCTGTAGGTTTCCAATACCTCACCTTGAAGTGAGAGATCAATCCTAGCAGCACACAATACAAACAATATGCATCCTTAACCCAAATAGTCCCTATTAGGATATTAACCATATTGTCTTAATAAACAGAGATTATGAGTTTGATTATTATCTACAGCACAACCAATAGGTTTGCAATAAGGACCATAATTTCTAATAGTGGACAAAGAGGATGGGGAGGGTATAGGATATAACATTAATGAGATAAGAAGGGAGTCTATAGAGGTATTATGTTGTAGAACTAGTGAAAGCAGAATTAAAAGTAATTGGTTGTTAGCATGAGAAAAGGGAGAGTCTCCAAGTAAACAGTTAGATAAGAAGAATATAGTGAAAAAAATTAATAAACAAAAAGAAAAGTAGGAATAATAGTAAGTGTAATAGGAATAATCATAATACCAGTGCTACTACTGAAAAAAAAAAACTACAGTAAAATTATACTGTACTGTTTAAACCTCCTAGTCTTCAGTAGCCTTATGCCTGAGAGGAACTTGATAATGCAGTGTCCCAAGAAGGGTGCTGCTCCACTAAGGATGGTGGCCTCCAAGTCAGGAATAATCCATGCTAATGGGAAGAAGAATCCCAAATGTTGATAGATAGTCCACCACAGTGTGAGTACAAGACCACATGATGGAATGGTTCTTGGCACTGGAGACAGCAGGTGCTGGACCAGGTCTTGAATGGGAGATGCATAGGGGTGCTGGGGCCCTTCTAGAAGTTTTAAAGACTTATATTTAGAATTTATATATAGATCCAAGATGGCAGACTAGAGGGTGACTGCATCTCCTGTCACTCCAGAACTCAGGATTCAAGAAGGGGAGGCAATGAGAGACTCAGACTAACATAAAGACGTGGGGTGAGTCTCTCCCACCAGGTGAAGCTCGGACCAGGAGACAGGTGTGCACAGGGGCAGCTTCTCAGAGCAGGGCAGGGCAGCTAGAATCTTCCCCAAGCAGCTCTGCTCCCTCTGGCAGCAGGCTCCTTCCACAGCCAACTTCTCGGAGCAGGCTGCCCAGTGAGAGACTTTCCACACAGAGCCAGCTCCAAGCCCCAGACCCAGCGCAGGCCCTGACCCGCAGGCAGCTTCTGGGACCAGGGCAGGACAGCTAGAGTCTTTCCCAAGAAGCCCTCCTCCCTCTGGAGGCAGGCTCTTTCCACAGCCAGCTTCTTGGAGCAGGCCACCCAGTGAGAGCATTTCCACAGAGCTAGCTCCAAGCCCCGAACCCAGCAGTGGGCCCCAGCCTGCAGGCGGCTTCTGGGACCATGGCAGGGCACCTAGAGGGTTCTCCAGCAGCCCTGCTCCCTCTGGTGGCAGGCTCCTTCCACATTTAGCTTCTTGGAGTAGGCCGCCCAGTGAGAGCCTTTCCGTACAGAGCCAGCCCCCAGCCTTGGAACCAGTAGCGGGCTGGGGCAGCTTTCTTCAGAAGCACTGCATTATCAAATTCCTCCAAGACTTCAGGCTACTGAAGGGTGGGAGGTGATATACTGGAAATTTACAGAGACACTTTAAGTCAAAGAGGAAATCTGCAATATCTCACAGTCCCACTGATATCTGACCAATATGAGAAAACAAGGGAAGAAAATGTCTGAAACAAACCTAGATACTAAATCAATAAAACCAAATGACAACACAGCAGAAGAAATGTCAGAAAGGGAGTTCAGAATGTACATAATTAAAACAATCAGGGAAGAAAATGAGGAGATGAAAGAGCAAACGCAGGCATTAAATGATCGCACCAATCAACAGTTAAAAGAACAAATACGGGAAGCAAGAGATCATTCAATAAAGAGTTTGAGATACTGAAACAAACAAACAAACAAACAAACAGAAATCCTTGAAATGAAGGAAACAAAAAATGATGTTAAAAACTCCATAGAAAGATAACCAATAGGATAGAAAATCTGGAAGACAGAACCTCAGACATTGAAGAAAAAATGTTTAATCTTGAAAACAAAGTTGAACAAACAGAGAAGATGGTAAGAAATCATGAACAGAATCTACAAGAATTATGGGATATCATGAAAAGGCCAAATTTAAGAATTATTGGGATTGAGGAAGGCTTAGAGAAACAAACCAAAGGAAGGAACAATCTATTCAATGAAATAATATCAGAAAATTTCCCAAATCTGAAGAATGAAATGGAAAACCAGATACAAGAGGCTTATAGGACTCCAAATATACAAAATTACAACAGACCCACACCAAGGCACATTATTATGAAAATACTTAACACACAAAATAAATACAGAATTTTAAAGGCTGCGAGAGAAAAGAATCAAATTACATTCAGGGATAAACCAATAGGAATATCAGCAGATTTTTCAATCCAGACCCTAAAAGCTAGAAGGGCCTGGAACAACATTTAACAAGCCCTAAAAGAAAACAGATGCCAACCAAAAATTTTATACCGAGCAAAACTTACTTTCAGATTTGACTAGATAAAATCCTTCCATGATAAACAACAGCTAAACGAATTTACAAAAAGAAAGCCGGCATTACAGAACATTCTCAGCAAAATATTCCCTGAGGAAGAGATGAAAAACAATGATGCAAATCAGCAACGGGAGGAACTAGCCTAAAGGAACAGCCAAATAAAGGAGAAACCAAATCAGGTCAAAAAAACAAAAATGAGCCAAATGACTGGGAATACAAATCATATCACAATAATAACCCTGAATGTTAATGGCCTGAACTCATCAATCAAAAAACATAGACTGGCAGATTGGATTAAAAAGAAAAATCCAACAATATTCTGCCTGCAAGAGACTCATCTCATAGAAAGAGACGACCATAGACTAAAGGTGAAAGGATGGGAAAAAACATACCATGCACATGGACACAGCAAAAAAGCTGGAGTATCCATCCTCATATCAGATAATGTGGACTTCAAGCCAAAACTAGTCAGAAGGGATAAAGAAGGACATTACATACTGCTTAAGGGAAGCATAAATCAGCAAGACATAACAATCATAAATATCTCTGCCCCAAACATTGGCTCATCCATGTACGTCAAACAAATCCTTCTCAATTCCAGAAATCAAATAGACCACAACAAAATAATACTAGGCGATTTTAACACACCTCTCTCACCACTGGATAGATCTTCCAAACAAAAATTGAATAAAGAAACCATAGATCTCAATAACACAATCAACATTTTGACTTAACAGACATATATAGAATATACCATCCAACAAAAAACAAATGCACTTTCTTCTCAGCACCACATGGATCCTTCTCTAAAATAGACCATATTTTATGCCACAAAGCTACTGTTAGCAAATACAAGAAGATAGAGGTACTACCTTTTATTCTATCAGACAATAATGGATTGAAATTAGAAATAAATGACAGGATAAAAAACAGAAACTTATGCAATACGTGGAGATTAAATAATATGCTATTATATGATGAATGGGTAACAAAAGACATCAAGAGGGAAATAAAAAAATTCTTAGAAGTAACGAAAACAAAGACACATCATATCAAAATCTCTGGGATTCTATGAAAGCAGTACTTAGAGGAAGATTTATTTCATGGGGCACATTCAAAAAAGAAGTAAAAATCAACAAATAAACGACTTAACACTATAGCTCAAAGCCCAAGAAAAAGAAGAGCAGACCAACATCAAAAGTAGTAGAAGACAGGAAATAGTTAAAATCAGAGCAGTGATCAACGAAATTGAAACAAAAGAAACAATCGGAAAATTTAACAATAAATAGTTTCTTCTTTGAAAAAATAAACAAAATTGATAAACCCTTAGGCACACTAACAAAGACAAAGAAGGAGAAAACTCAAATTACTAAAATTCGGAATGAACAAGGAAATATCACTACACACAGGAGTGAAATACAAAACATAATTAGAAGCTATTTTGAAAATCTATATTCCAACAACACAGAAAACCTCGAAGACATCAACAAGTTTCTAGAGACATATGAGTTACCTAAACTGAACCAGGAGGACATACACAACTTAAATAAATCAATTTCAAGCAATGAAATAGAAGAGGTCATCAAAAGCCTACCAACAAAGAAAAGTCCAGGACCAGATGGGTTCTCAGCTGAGTTCTACAAAACCTTTAAAGAAGAGCTCATTCCAATACTCCTCAAAGTATTCCATGAAATAGAAGAGGAGGGAACCCTCCCAAACTCATTCTATGAAGGCAATATCACAATGATACCTAAATCAGCCAGAGACACATAGAGGAAAGAAAATTTCAGACCAATATCCTTAATGAACATTGATGCAAAAATTCTCAACAAAATTTTAGCAAATTGCATACAAAAATATATTAAAAAGATAGTGCACCACGATCAAGTGGGTTTTGTCCCAGGGATGCAAGGTTGGTTCAACATCTGGAAATCAATAAATGTCAGACACCATATCAACAGACTTAAAGTTAAGAATCACATGATTAATTTGATAGATGCAAAAAAAGCATTTGATAAAATACAGCATCTCTTCATGCTCAAAACACTAGAAAAAATAGGGACAGTAGGAACATTCCTTAACAATGTAAAGGCCATCTACACTAAGCCCATGGCCAATATCATTCAAAATGGTGAAAAACTGAAAGCATTCCCCCTAAAAACTGGAATAAGGCATGGATGCCCTCTTTCACCACTTCTATTCAACATCGTCCTTGAAACTCTAACCAGAGCAATTAGACAAACCAAAGAAATTAAAGGGGTACGAATAGGAAAAGAAGTACTCAAACTATCCCTGTTTGCTGATGACATTATTATATATTTAGAGGAACCTGGGAATTACACCAGGAAATTTTTAGAACTCATAAGTGAATTCAGTAAAGTAGCAGGTTACAAGATCAATGCTCCTAAATCCAAAACATTTTTATACAAAAGTGATGAATCTTCAGAAAGAGAAGTTAGGAAAACTACCCCATTCGCTTTAGCTTCGAAAAAAAAAAAAATACTTGGGAATCAAGCTCACAAAAGAGGTGAAAGACCTCTACAATGAGAACTACAGAACACTAAAGAAAGAAATTAAAGAAACCTTAGAAGGTTGAAAGATCTCCCATGTACTTGGATAGGAAGAATTAATATTGTCAAAATGGCCATACTACCAAAAGTGCTATACAGATTCAATGCAATTCCAATTAAAATACCAATGATGAACCTTACAGAAATAGAGCAAGCAATTATGAAATTCATCTGGAAGAATAAGAAACCCAGAATAGGTAAAGCAATCCTCAGTAGAAAGATCGATGCAGGGGGTATCCCAATACCAGATCTTCAACTCTAATACAAAGCAATAGTAACAAAAATGGCATGGTATTGGCACCAAAATAGACAGGTAGATCAATGGTACAGAATAGAGGACATGGACACAAACCCAAATAAATACAGTTTTCTCATACTAGACAAAGGGGCCAAAAACATGCAATGGAGAAAAGATAGCCTCTTCAACAAATGGTGCTGGGAAAACTGGAAAACCACATGCAACAGAATGAAATTAAACCCCTATCTCTCACCCTGCACAAAACTGAACTCAAAATGGATCAAGGACCTCGGAATCAGACCGGAGACCCTGCATCTTATAGAAGAAAAAGTAGGTCCAAATCTTCAACATGTCAGCTTAGGATCGGACTTCCTCAACAGGACTCCCATAGCACAAGAAATAAAAGCAAGAATCAACAACTGGGATAGATTCAAACTGAAATGCTTTCTCTCAGCAAAGAAATCTATCAGTAATGTGAAGAGAGAGCCTACTGAGTGGGAGAAAATCTTTGCTACTCATACTACAGATAGGGTGCTTATTTCCAGAATACATAAAGAACTCAAAAAACTCTACACCAAGAATTCAAATAATCTAATCAACAAATGGGCTAAGGAAATGAACAGGCACTCCATAGAAGAAGATCTACAAGCAATCAACAGATATATGAAAAAATGTTCAACATCTCTAGTAGTAAGAGAAATGCAAATCAAAACTACCCTAAGATTCCATCTCACCCCAATTAGAATGGCTATTATCAAGAATACAAGCAACAATAGGTGTTGGCGAGGATGTGGGGAAAAAGGTACACTCATACATTGCTGGTGGAATTTCAAATTAGTGCAACCACTCTAGAAAGCAGTATGGAGATTCCTCAGAAAGCTTGGAATGGAACCACCATTTGACCCAGCTATCCTACTCCTTGGCCTATACCCAAAGGACTTAAAATCGCATACTACAGTAATTCAGCTACATCAATGTTTATAGCAGTTCATTTCACAATAGCTATATTGTGGAACCAACCTAGATGTCCTTCAATTGATGAATGGATAACGAAACTGTGGCATATATATACAATGGAATATTACTCAGCCGTAAAGAATGATAAAATTATGGCATTTGCAGGCAAATGGATGAAATTGGAGAATATCATGCTATGTGAGGTACGCCAATCTCAGAAAATCTAAGGTCGAATGATCTCACTGATAAGTGGATGATGACGTATAATGGGGGGTGGGAGGGGTTAGCGTTAGGGTTAGGGTTAGGTTTAGGGTTAGGGTTAGGGAGGGTGGCAAGAATGAAGGAAGGAAGGAATGTATGGAGGGAAAAGAGGGGTGGGTGGGGTGCGGGGGAAGGAGGAAAAAATGGCAGAATGAATCACACAACATTGCCCTTTGTAAATTTATGATTACACGAATGGTATGCCTTTACTCCATGTATAGAGAATCAAAATGTATCACATTTGTTTACAATAAAAAAAATAAAATTTATATATAGCCAATTTTGAATTGATTTTTACATGTTATAGGAGATATGAATCCAAGGTCTTTTTTAACTTTTTTGTGTACAGTTAGCCAATTATTCCAGCAGTATTTATTGAAAGGTTGTGCTCTCCCCGCTGTACCCTTGTTAGAAATACACTGTCCATACATATGTGAGGCTATTGCTCATTTCAGTCTTCTCTTCCATTATTCTAATTGTCTATCTACACTTCAGTGCCTCACAATCTTGACAACGGTAGCTTTAAATAAATAAATCTTGAATCAAGTAATATTAACTTTTTAGCTTTATTTTGCTTTATCCAATTTGTTTTGCTTCTCTCAAGTCATTTAAATTTCCAGATGAATTTTAGAATCAGCTTGTCTGTTAGAAAAAACAAACCAACAAACAACTGCTGAGATTTAATTGGGAATTCATTGAACCTTTATCAATGTGTAGAGAACTCATATCTTTACAATATTGAGTTTTCTGACCCATCATCACATTATATATATGCATTCATTTAGGTCTTTGATTTTTCTTGGTAGTGCAACATGGTTTTCAGTGTCTAGGTCAGCACAGCTTTAATTCAATTTATACTTATTTGTAGTTTGCTATTACATTGTTTTTCAATTTCAATTTTAATCAATCATTACTAATATATATAAATAAAATTGATGCTTGTGTATCAATTACTTATTCTGAAATCTTAGTAAACTCATTTACTTTTTTTGGTTATTTTATAGTAAATGTTAGTTAACTTCTTATAGATTCTATAGTTCACAGATGTCCTTTTCATTTTTCCCCCATTTTTTCCCCTCTGTGTCATTTTGAATAGTTTCTTTTGTGGAATATTTAAATTCATTCATCTCATGTTCCTCAATATCTAATCTGTATATTTTTATCTCAGCAAATTAATCACCTAAATTGTTTCATTTCATATATTATGGTTTTCCTCTCAAGAAGTTCAATTTGGGTCTTTTTAAATATCTCCCACATTTCTACTTAACAATTCAAGATAAGGGGTATAGTTCAATGTTCTTTTCTGTTAATTCTAGCATCTTTGAGTTTCTGTTGATTATTCTCCTTTGTATGGGTTGTATTTTCTAGCTTCATTTCATGCCTGGCAATACTTATTGGATGCTATACATTGTTAATTTTACATTGCTGGATACTGGATATTTTTGTATTTGTATAAGTATTCTTGAGCATTTTTTGAGGGATACAGTTAAGTTGGTTGGCAACAGTTTGATCATTTCAGGTCTTGCTTTTTAAATTTCTTCATGGAAGGGCAAGAGTAGTATAGTACTTAGTCTAATGCTAATTACTGAATCAAGGCTCTACCCACTAACTCTGTGATTTGTAAGGTTTTCTACCTTGTCTTCGAGGTCCGTTCTTAATCCTTTTGTGATTACTGGGTATTGTTCTCTGTAGCAATTTTGTGTGATTCTTTCCGTAGCTGTGGGCACTTTCCTCTATGTTTGTACTAATCAGCATTCTGCTGAAACCTTGAGGGGAAAAATCTGAAGATGTTCATACTGACTGTTTCTGGTACTCTGTGTTAGTCAACTTTCCATAACTATAACAAATACATCAGAGATAAGTAACTACAGATAAAAGGTTTATTTTGCCCCCTCAGTTTGGTGATTTCAACACATAATCTTTTGGCCCTGTTGCTATTAGGCCTGTGGTGAGGCAGCATATTATGGCATAGTAGATCAAAGCTGCTCACCTCAAAGCTAGAATGCAGAAGAGAACAAAGGAGAAACCTGGATCCCATGATTCCTTCAGGGCAAGGTTCCGATAACCTAAATTCTTCCCACTAGGCTTTGATTCTTAAAAATCCCACAACCTCTCAATAGTACAACTTGGGGATCAAGCTTTTAACACATGGACCATTGAGAGATATTTAAGATTCAAACCATACCATACTTTTTCCTACAAACTCAAATCTTCATGGTGACCCTCAATCAGAAATCTGCCACACTCTACTTTGTTCCCCTCTCCCTGATCCCAGCCTAGAAACTCTTTCCATAGCTTGGAAATATTATAGAACCCACCTTGTTTCTCATTTTTTGCAGGCTCATAATTGCCTGGTACCCATTGTTTCATATATTGGATCCAGTTCTTTATGCTTATTGCTTTTTATGTGAGGATAATTTGGTGCTTATCCCTTGTCACAAACCAGAAGTCCCCTTAGTTCTGATTTCTTCTGGAAAGGTTACATTATCAAGAGATTCTTCCTTATGATATTATGAGAATCATAAGCAGTTCTAGATATGCAAATTTATAGTTCCAGATTCAGAAAAAACAGATGTCAAATCCTTTCTTGACTGCTAAGTAAAGACCCCCAGTTTAGTCTATTTTAACTTGAGTGGCTAGGCAAAGGTCAGATACGCACTCTGAAACAGTTACTGGTGTTTGGAGGATACTATGTTCTGCCTGGGACAGCCTTCATCTCTCTCAACCCTAGAGCCAGAGTGTACTTCAACAGCATGACATGTAGACTGAGAGGAAGAAATGTTTCCCTGGACAATGAATGGTTAAATAAAGAAAGCCAAATCAAATTACATACAGTAAATGGCACCTAATATGGATTCATTGTGAGAATTTGAAAAGATAAACAAAGAAAACAATTTATTCAATTAAATTTGTGGGTATGTCTTTTTGTTGTTGTTCATTTGTGTTCTTTTGAACCATTTTAATAGTTATTGTTTCAAGACAATTCAATTTAACAAAATTAATTCTCTGATTACAACACTATAAATTCTTTCTGTTCAAGATTAGAAATGAAATATCCTTTTATTAATAAAATATTCCCAGCACAGAAAAATAAGCTGAAAATAAGAAACCTCTGCTTTATCTTTGTTCTGTGACAAATGCTTGCATTATTATATTTAACCAAGATGTTTGTTTTCAATTCCCTACAGAATTGAAAAGGATAGGATAAAAACTTTCATGGTTTATTTTGTACTAAAGATTAGGAATATGCAAATAAAGATCCATTATTACTAAGGACTTTGAAATTTTATCTTGTCCTAAATTAGTTTAAACAGTTACCAATTCCCTGTTGAATAATGGTTTTCACACTGCATCTTGTGAGTAAAGCAAATAAAGTGAAAGTGTACATTCCCCTTATTTATATTCCTAAGTTAAACTTGCGAATAGATAGACGTATTCTAGGAGAGACAGCAATAATATCATCAAAGGACATATTACTTATTTTTTCAAGGACCTTGTCCATATTTTCTAGAATTTTCTTAAAAGTAGGATCACCTTGGAATATAAGTGAAAAGCGTTCAAAATATCTTTCTTTTTTTTCTTTTTTCTACCATGAGTGACTAACAAGTAATCATGCAGCTTATATTAGAATCTTTCCTATCTTCCAACTCCAGCTGTTCAAAGTGGCATGAAATTCATTTTAAAACTTTCAGAACTAAGGGTTCTTTAAATCAAAATTTTGTGGCATAAATAAATTATATTTCAGAACAATGGAATGCCTGCCAGGAAGTGCTAGCTGGGGGTCATCCCGTTGGATGCATTTGATTTACACCTGGTTTACTTTTCCTTACAAGTCACCCCTAATTGCAAACAGGTATAATTATCTAAAGTTTGAATGACTTTTTTTGCATGCATCACTTTATTCACTTCATATATCCTTTAATTTTCCATTTGTCCTCATTGTTTTCCTGAAATGTTGGTTCTTTGAGGAAAATGATACAGCAGCTCATCAAGGTAAATTGAATAATCCCTTTCATCCTGAGAACTGCATCAATTCGGTCTATATGATTTTATTATTTATTTCTCATCTTGATTGGATAGTGTTAATTTTTCTCTACTTACATTTTCCACTACCTAAAAGTCTTTTCAACATTTTATAAGAGTTCTTAATTATACAACTCCCTCTGCCTAAATATACAAAAACAATGAGTCAGAATAACAGTAGGGGAAAATTAACAGTTTTAGTTTTTTGGTATCTCTTAGCTGGCTTCATAATATAATTTTTTTCAGGATTTATTTTTACAAAATTTCATTATTTACTTTATATCATCATAGTTTTAATTGAGCTGTAGTATCCAAAAACTAACATATAATCTCAAAAAGAGTATATTGACTGTGACACAAACTCATCACCTAACATGCTTTAAAATACAGGCCATTAAAATATTAACAGGTCATTATTCAATAAATGCACTTAAAATTAGACATCAGGTATTCAGAGTTATCATCAGAAATCCCAAACCTCCTTCAATAGGTAAAATCTTATATTTTGTTAAAAAATAGTTATCAATTTGATAAGGAATTCTATTTATAGTTCAAGTGAAAACACAGAGACCAGATTTACCTGCCACTTGAAAAACAAACAAACCCCAACAAAACAGATTCCAGGCAATAATACTTAAAACCTGATATGATACATTGCAATGTCTGAGAGAAAGGAAACAAACGAGGTGAGCGTAACTACAGCCCTAAACCACTGCTTTGAGAAAGTTTCTGGCCATGGCCAATGGAGGAGGAGAATATAGGCAGTTTTGGAAGAATTCACAATTGAAGACAGGGAGCTGAGGGTACATGGAGACCAAGGCAGCTGTAGTTCCTGGAAGAGTTACAAAGCAAAAGAATCCCAGAGTTCTGAAGAGGGTTCTCTTTATGTATTCAGCATACTACTAATCAGGAATCTACACACTAGGAATCTACCTGAATCTCTGAAAAGAATTATCTAAAATAATAAAGGGATGAACCTTATTGGAAATCCTTATAATTTACAAGTACTGAATAGACTTAACAGAAGAGTACTACCACATTAGTGCAAAATAAATCACTCTAAACTCAACAATTTTGAGTTGTATACCAAAATTAAAAGGTATAACAAGAAGTCAGTCTCTTTTTTCCATATTTTTATTGGTGCATGATAGATGTATACAATGGTCACTTTAGTTGTTAAATATTCACACATGCACATGATATGACAATAAAATTTAACCAATATCATTCCCCAGTATTTTCCCTTTCCTTCCTTCCATTCCTCCCTCCCCCGATTGCTTTCCTGGTCTACTGATCTCCCTTTGATTTTCATGAGAACACCCACCCCAAACTTTCTTTGCTTTTTTCCTCTTTAGCTTCCACATATAAAAGAAAACATGTTATTACCCTTAACCTTTTCAGTTTTCCATATTTTGTTTAACAAAATGTTATCAAGTTCCATGCATTTCCTTGCAAATGACATAATATAATTTTTACTTGAAGCTGAATGACACTCTATTGTGTATATATACTGCATTTTCTTTTTCCATTCTATTGATGGACACCTATTCTGGCTCCCTGTTTTGGCTATTGTGAACTGTGCTGTTATAAATATCGGTGTAACTTTAGGATAAATACTGAGGAGTGGTACAGCTGGGGCACATGGTGATTCCATTCCTAGTCTTTTGAGGAAACTCCATACTGATTTCCATAGTGGTTGTATTTATTTACAATTCCACCACTGATAAAAGTAATTCCTTTTTCTTCACATCCTCTCCAGCACTTATTGTTGTTTGTATTCTTGATTATTGGCATTCTGACTGAAGATGAACTCTCAGTGTAGTTTTGATTTGCATTTCCCTAATTGCTAATGATTTATGATAAGTTTTCATATATTTGTTGGTCACATGTATTTCTTCTATTTAGTTCATTTGCCCATTTATTAATTTCATTATCTGTTCTTTTGGTGTTAAGTGTTTCAAGTTCTTTATATAGTCTGAATATTAATCCTCTGTCAGAAAAATGAAGATTTTCTCCCATTCTGTAGGTTCTCTCTCCACATTCTTAATTGATTCCTTTGTTGGGAAGAAACTTTTTACTTTGATGTCATCTATTTATTAATTCTTGGCATCATTTCCTGAGTTTTATGAGTTCCACTGAGAAAGTTGTTGCCTGCGCCTGTATGTTGGAGTGTTGACCCTGCATTTTCATCTAAGAGTTGCACAATTTTTGATTTAATTTTTATATCATGATTCATTTTGAATTGACTTTTTGTGCAGGGTGAGAGATAAGGGTCTTGTCTCATTCTTCTACATATGCATAATTAGTTTTCCCAGCACCATTTGTTGAAAAGGCTGTTTCTTCAACAATATATTTTTTTGGCACCTTGTCAAGGATCAGATGACTGTATCTCAATGGGTTTGTCTCTGTGTCTTCTATTCTGTACTATTGGTCTGTGTGTCTCCTTTTTTTTAATCCCAGTACCATGCAGTTTTGTTACTATGACTCTGTAGTGCAATTTGAAATCAGGTACTGTGATGCTTTCAGCATAGCTCAAAAAAAATCAAACTGTTTCAAAAATGTAACGATATTCTTTTACATGCATGTATTTTGCCATATTCATACATGTAAATAACATAATTGGTCCACCTCATTCCCCAGTACCTCTCCTCCTTCCTCAATCCACTCACTGTAATCTAATGGTCTCCCTTCTACTATTATTTTAATAGTGCATCATAATTATATATATAACTTAACTCACTCTTGAACAAAGCCCAAAAACTGTTATAGTAGTACAAATATATCCACCATTAAGTAAGGTAAAATGCCCAATGCATGGCATACAATCTTAAACTACAAGGCATGCAAAGAAACATGAAAATTATGAATATCATAAGAAAATAAATATATCAAAACCAACCCTGAATTTACATAGATATTAAAGCTAAAATACGACAAATTTGATAGTTATTAAAACTACTTCACATGAACAAGATGTTATGAAGTGAGTGTTTTAAACAGAGATATGTAAGGTACAAAAACACTAATCAAACCCTACAGATAAAAACTACAATATATGAGATGGAAAAGGTACCAGATGAGATCAATAGCAGATTCAACTTTACAATTTTTTTCTTTTCAGTTTGAAGAAATAAAATATAAACTATATGAAATGAAAAAGACAAAAAGAGACTCAGAAATAGATGAAGAAAAAATTAATGACCTGAGCTACAATTTTACATCACTTAATAGGTGTGTTATTGGAATGTCTAAAGATGAAGAGAGAGGAGAAAGGACAAAAATTACTTGAAAAATATTGGCTGAAAATTTCCAAGCTTGACGAAACCCACACATCAAAAATCTCAACCAAATTCAATAATATAAGACATAAAGAAAACTACAGCAAGTCACATCAAACTGCTCTTAAAAGTGATAGGAAAATCTTTAAAACAGTCAGGGGAAAAAATACATGATATGTGCAGGAAAAAAAAGATATAAATAACAGCATATTTCTCTTCAAAAATAACACAAGCCAGAAGACAGTAGAGTGGTATGATAAAAGGAAAACATCAATAACAACAAAGAAAAATAACTATCAGGCAAGAATACCATACCAATCAACAACACCTTCCAAAACAAAAAGCAAAATAACTTATAATACAATTATAACAAATAATAGTGTATAGTTTATATTGTGTACAAACAAAAGGTATGATCTAAAGTAGCATAGAATTTAAAAAAGTATAAATCACATATGAAAAGTTATTCCATTAAAATTGTGTAATATCATGTAAAGGTACACTATGATAAATAACATCATATTCTTTAAAAAATTGCAACTACTAATGCAATGAAGAAGATAAAACTGAAACAAGAATAAATACTAAGTTAACCAAATGTAAATCATCTTCCATCAAGGAAAAGCCCAGAACCTGATGACTTCCTTGTTGAATTCTACTGAACACTAAAAGAACAAATATTGATACTTTTCATCATCCACTTATCAGGGAAAACATTTGGCCTATGGCTCTTTGGGATTGGCTTATTTCACTTAGCATGATATTCTCCAATTCCATCCATTTATCTGCAAATACCATAATATTATTCTTCTTTATGACTGAATAATATTTCATTGTGTATATATACCACAGTTTCTTTATCCATTCATCTGTTAAAGGGAATCTAAGTTGGTTTCACAATCAAGGTATAGTGAATTGAGCTGCCATAAACATTGATGTGACTGTGTTACTGTAGTAGGCTGATTTTAAGTCCTTTGGGGATAAACTGAGGAGTGGGAAAACTGGGTCAAAAGTTGGTACATTCCAAGTTTTCTGAGGATTCTCCATACTGCTTTCCAAAGTGGCTGCACCATAATGGGGGTGGGGGGGGGGTGAGAGAAAAATAGAGGAACTTTAGATTACATAGAGGGAAATGAGAGGAGGGGTATTAAAGATGGTGGAATGAAACAGACATCATTACCCTATGTACATGTATGATTACATGAATGGTATGAATCTACATGGTGCACAACCATAGAAAAAAAAAGATGTACCCCATTTGTGTACAATGAATCAAAATGCAGTCTGTAAAAATAAAAAAAAATAAGTAAATAAATAAATTTAAAAAATACTTTTCAAACTCTTCCCTCACAAAACTGAGAAAATGGAATTTTTCAAAACTCACATTATGAGGACAGCATAACCTGATATAGAAGCCAGACAAGAAAAGTAAATTTTAGGACAATATCCTATAACCAAAATACTAACAAAACAAATGTTCCAGCACATTAAAAGTGAATACTATGAGCAAGTGAGATTCATCCCAGGACTCCAGTATGAATGGTTCAACATACACAAATCTATAAATGTGACATAACATGTTAATAAAATGAATGACAAAAATGATATCATCATCAGTCTTTCAACATAAAAGGCTTTTGGTAAAACTCAATGTTCTTTCATGATAAAACTGCACAACAAATTAAACATAGAAGGAATGTACCTGAGGACAATGGAAGCCAAATGTGGCAAATTCCCAGTTAACATCAAACTCAATGGTGAAAATAAATTTAAAGTTTTTTCTCTAAGAGCAGGAAAAAGGCAAGGACGACCACACTCCCACCATTTCTGTTCAAAATAATACTAGAAATCCTATCATATCAAACAAACAACAAAAGAAATGAAAAGCACTAGGTACATGATAAATGCACACAATTATATTTTTTCAGATAAAAAGGAAAATAAATGGGTGAATGAATAAATAATGGAAAAGAAAGAAAAAAGATGCACAAGGCTAACAGTAACCATCAAAAAGCTGGAACGGTTGTATTAGCATTGAAGAGTCCAAGATGGGGGACTAGAGGGTGACTGCGTCTCCTGTCGCTCCAGAACTCAGGATTCAAGAAGGGGAGGTATTGAGAGACTCGGACAAACTCAGAGACAGCTGGGTGAGTCGCTACCACTAGTGAAGCTCGGCCCGGGCAGCAGGCTGGGACGGTGGGCAGCTTCTCCAAGCAGGACAGGGTGGTGAGAGGCTTTCCCCAGCAGCCCAGCTCCATCCGGCGGCAGGCCCGCTCCACAGCCAGCTTCTCGGAGCAGACCCAACCAGTGAGAGGCTTTCCGTGTACAACCAGCCCCAAGCTGCCGGCCTTGGTCTGGTTCACAGGCAGCTTCTTGGACCAGGGCAGGAGGACCAGAGGTTATCCCGAGCAGCACGGCTCCATCCTGCAGCAGGCCTGCTCCACAACCAGCTTCTCAGAGCAGACCCGCCCAATGAGAGGCTTTCTGCACACACCCAGTCCCCAGTGGCGGCCCAGGTCAGGTCTGAAGGCAGGTTCTCGGACCAGGGAAGGGGGGCCTGAGGCTTTGCCAGGAAGCCGGGCTACATCCAATGGCAGGCCCAGTCCACCACAGGCTTCTTGGAGTAGGCCTGCCTAGTGAGAGGCTTTCTGAGCACACCCATCCCCCAATCCCACATCCAGCAGCGGGCCAGGGGTAGCTTTCTTCTGAAGCACTGCATTATCAAGTTCCTCCAAGACTTCAGGCTACTAAAGCTGAGAAGGTGATATGCTGGAAATCTACAGGGACACTATAAGCCAATAAAGGAAATCTGCAATATCTCAGAGACCCACTGATATCTGACCAATATGAGAAAACAATAGAAGAAAATGTACCAAACAAACCTAGAGATACTATATCAATAAAACCAATGACAATATGGCAGAAGAAATGTCAGAAAGGGAGATCAGAATGTACATAAATAAAACAATCAGAGAACCAAAAGAGGAGATTAAAGATCAAATGCAGGCATTAAATGATCTCACAAATCAACAGTTAAAAGAGCAAATACGGGAAGCAAGAGATCATTTCAATAAAGAGTTAGAGATACTGAAAAACAAACAAACAGAAATCCTTGAAATGAAGGAAACAATAAACCAAATTAAAAACTCCACAGAAAGCATAACCAATAGGATAGAACACCTGGAAGACAGAACCTCAGACATTGAAGACAAAATGTTTAATCTAGAAAACACAGTTGACCAAACAGAGAAGATGGTAAGAAACCATGAACACAATCTACAGGAATTATGGAATATCATGAAAAAGGCCAATTTGAGAATTACTGGGATAGAGGAATGGACAGAGAAACAAACCAAAGGAATGAACAATCTATTCAATGAAATAGTATCAGAAAATTTCCCAAATCTGAAGAATGAAATGGAAAATCAAGTACAAGAAGCTTATAAAAAACCAAATACACAAAATTAAAACAGACCCACACCAAAGCACATTATTATGAAAATACGTAATATACAAAATAAAGACAGAATTTTAAAGGCTGCGAGAGAAAAAAATCAAATTACATTCAGAGGGAAACCAATAAGAATATCAGCAGATTTTTCAATCCAGACCCTAAAAGCTAGAAGGGCCTGGAACAACATTTAACAAGCCCTGAAAGAAAATGGATGCCAACCAAGAATCTTATACCCAGCAAAACTTACCTTCAGATTTGATGATGAAATAAAATCCTTCCATGATAAACTAAAACTAAAAAAATTTACAAAAAGAAAGCTGGCATTACAGAGCATTCTCAGCAAAATATTCCATGAGGAAGAGAGGAAAAACAATGATGCAAATCAGCAAAGGGAGGAACTAGCCTAAAGGAATAGCCAAATAAAGGAGAAACCAAATCTTGTCAAAAAACAAAAATGAGTCAAATGACTGGAAATACAAATCATATCTCAATAATAACCCTGAATGTTAATGGCCTGAACTCATCAATCAAAAGACATAGACTGGCAGATTGGATTAAAAAGAAAATTCTAACAATATTCTGCCTGCAAGAGACTCATCTCATAGAAAGAGATAACCACAGACTAAAGGTGAAAGGATGGGAAAAAACATACCATGCACATGACACAGCAAAAAAACTGGAGTATCCATCCTCATTTCAGATTATGTGAACATCAAGCCAAACTTAGTTAGAAGGGATAAAGAAGGACATTTCTTACTGCTTAAGGAAAGCATAAATCAGCAAGACATAACAATCATAAATATCTATGCCCCGAACTTGGCTGATCCATGTATGTCAAACAAATCCTTCTCAATTCCAGAAATCAAATAGACCACAACAAAATAATACTAGGCAATTTTAACACATCTCTCTCACCACTGGATAGATCTTCCAAACAAAAATGAATAAAGAAACCATAGATCTCAATAACACAATCAATAATTTAGACTTAATGGACATATATAGAATATACCATCCAATGAAGAGCGAATATACCTTCTTCTCAGCAGCACATGGACCTGCTCTAAAATAGACCATATTTTATGCCATAAAGCTACTGTTAGCAAATACAAGAAGACAGAGATAATACCTTTTATTCTATCAGATCATAATGGACTGAAATTAGAAATAAATGACAGAATAAAAAACACAAACTACTCCAACACCTGGAGATTAAATAATTTGCTATTATATGATGAATGGATAACAAAAGACATCAAGAGGGAAATAAAAAAAATTCTTAGAAGTAAATGAGAACAAAGAAACATCATATCAAAATCTCTGGGACACTATGAAAGCAGTACTTTTAGGGAAATTTATTTCATGGAGTGCATTTAATAAGAGAAGTAAAACTCAACAAATAAACTACCTAACACTACAGCTCAAAGCCCTAGAAAAAGAAGAGCAGACCAACATCAAAAGTAGTAGAAGAGAGGAAATAGTTAAAATCAGAGCTGAAATCAATGAAATTTAAACAAAGGAAACAATAGAAAAAATTAAGAAAATAAATAGTTGGTTCTTTGAAAAAATAAAATTGATAAACCCTTAGCCACACTAACAAACAGAAGAAGAGAGAAAACTCAAATTACTAAAATTTGGAATGAACAAGGATATATCATGACAGACATGAGTGAAATACAAAACATAATTAGAAGCTATTTTGAAAATCTATACTCCAACAAATCAGAAAATCTCAAAGGCATCAACAGGTTTCTAGAGACATATGAATTACCTAAACTGAATGAGGAGGACATACACAACTTAAATAGATCAATTTCAAGCAATGAAATAGAAGAGGTCATCAAAAGCCTACCAACAAAGAAAAGTCCAGGACCAGAGAGGTTCTCAGCCAAGTTCTACAATACCTTTAAAGAAGAGCTCATTCCAATACTCCTCAAAGTATTCCATCAAATGGAAGAGGAGGAAACCCTCCGAAACTCATTCTATGAAGCCAATATCACCCTGACAGCTAAACCAGACAGAGACACATCGAGGAAAGAAAATTTCAGACCAATATCCATAATGAACATTGATGCAAAAATTCTCAACAAAATTTTAGCAAAATGCATACAAAAATATATTAAAAAGATAGTGCTCCACGATCAAGTGGGTTTTATCCCAGGGATGCAAAGTTGGTTGAACATCTGGCAATCAATAAATGTCATTTACCATATCAACAGACTTAAAGTTAAGAATCACATGATTATTTCAGTAGATGCAGAGAAAGCATTTGATAAAATACAGCATCTCTTCATGCTCAAAACACTAGGAAAAATAGTGATAGTGGGAACATTCCTTAACATTGTAAAGGCCATCTACGCTAAGCCCATGGCCAATATCATTCTAAATGGTGAAAAACTGAAAGCATTCCCCCTAAAAACTGAAGCAAGGCAGGGATGCCCTCTTTCACCACTTCTAATCAACATCGTCCTTGAAACTCTAACCAGAGCAATTAGACAGACCAAAGAAATTAAAGGGATACGAATAGGAAAAGAAGAACTCAAACGATCCCTATTTGCTGATGACATGATTATATGTTTAGAGGAACAGGGAAATTACACCAGAAACTTTTAGAACTCATAAGTGAATTCAGTAAAGTAGCAGGATATAAGATTAATGCTCATAAATCCAATGCATTTTTATACATAAGTGATGAATTTTCAGAAAGAGAAGTTAGGAAAACTACCCCATTCACAATAGCCTTGAAAAAAAATAAAATACTTGGGAATCAATCTAACAAAAGAGGTGAACGACCTCTACGATGAGAACTACAGAACACTAAAGAAAGAAATTAAAGAAATCTTAGAAGATGGGAAGATCTCCCATGTTCTTGGATAGGCAGAATTAATATTGTTAAAATGGCCATACTACCAAAAGTTCTATACAGATTCAATGCAATTCCAATTAAAATCCAAATGATGTACCTTACAAAAATAGAGCAAGCAATTATGAAATTCATCTGGAAGAATAAGAAACCCAGAATAGGTAAAGCAATCCTTAGCAAGAAGAATGAAGTAGGGGGTATCGGAATACCAGAACTTCAACTATACTACAAAGCAATAGTAACAAAAACGCCATGGTATTTGTTAGATCAGTGGTACAGAATAGAGGACATGGACACAAACCCAAATAAATACAATTTTCTCATACTAGACACATGTGCCAAAAACATGCAATGGAGAAAAGATAGCCTCTTCAACAAATGGTGCTGGGAAAACTGGAAATCCATATGCAACAGAATGAAATTAAACCCCTATCTCTCACCCTGCACAAAAATCAACTCAAAATGGATCAAGGACCTCAGAATCAGACCAGAGACTGTTCCTCTTACAGAAGAAAAAGTAGGTCCAAATCTTCAACATGTCGTCTTAGGATCAGACTTCCCTAACAGGACTCCCATAGCACAAGAAATAAAAGCAAGAATCGACAACTGGGATAGATTCAAACTAAATAGCTTTCTCTCAGCAAAGGAAACTATCAGCAATGTGAAGAGTGAGCCTACTGAACAGGAGAAAATCTTTGCCACCCAAACTTCAGATAGAGCTCTAATCTCCAGAATCTAAAAAAACTCAAAAACCTCTACACCAAGAATACAAATAATCCAATCAACAAATGGGCTAAGGAAATGAACAGACACTTCACAGAAGATCTACAAGCAATCAACAGACATATGAAAAACTGTTCAACTTCTCTAGTAATAAAAGAAATGCAAATCAAAAGTACCCTAAGATTCCATCTCACCCCAATTAGAATGGCAATTATCAAGAACACAAGCAACAATAGGTGTTGGCAAGAATATGGGGAAAAGGTTTACTTATACATTGCTGGTGGGGTTACAAATTAGTGTAGCCAATCTGGATAGCATTGTGGAGATTCCTCAGAAAGCTTGGAATGGAACCACCATTTGACCCAGCTATCCCACTCCTTGGCTTATACTCAAAAGACTTGAAAGAAGAATACTACAAAGATGCAGTCACGTCAATGTTCATAGCTGCTCAATTCACAATAGCCAGATTGTGGAACCAACCTAGATGCCCTTCAATTGATAAATGGATAAAGAAACTGTGGTATATTTATACAATGGAATATTACTCAGCCATAGAGAATGATAAAATTATGGCATTTGCAGGCAAATGGATGAAATTGGAGAATATCATGCTAAGTGAGATAAGCCAATCTCAAAAAACCAAAGGACGAATGATCTCGCTGATACGTGGATGATGACACATAATGGGGGAGAGGGAGCAAGAATAGAGGAAAGAGGGACTGTATAGAGGGAAAAGAGGGTCGGGAGGGATGGGAGGGTTGGGAGGGTAGGGAAAATAAATAACAGAATGAATCAAACTACATTACCCAATGTAAATGTATGATTACACAAATGGTATGCCTTTACTCCATGTACAAACAGAGAATCAACATGTATCCCATTTGTTTACAATAAAAATAAATTAAAAATACATTGAACCATTTATGCTAAGCCCATGGCTAATATCATTCTAAATGGTGAAAAACTGAAAACATTCCCCCTAAAAACTGGAACAAGGCAGGGATGCCCTCTTTCACCACTTCTATTCAACATCGTTCTTGAGACTCTGGCCAGAGCAATTAGACAAACCAAAGAGATTAAAGGGATACGAATTGGGAAAGAAGAACTCAAACTATCCCTGTTCGCTGATGACATGATTATATATTTAGAGGAACCTGGAAATTCCACCAGAAAACTCTTAGAACTCATAAGTGAATTCAGTAAAGTAGCAGGTTACAAGATCAATGCCCATAAATCCAACGCATTTTTATACATAAGTGATGAATCTTCAGAAAGAGAAATTAGGAAAACTACCCCATTCACTATAGCCTCGAAAAAAATAAAATACTTGGGAATCAATCTCACAAAAGAGGTGAAAGACCTCTACAATGAGAACTATACAACACTAAAGAAAGAAATTAAAGAACACCTTAGAAGATGGAAAGATCTTCCATGTTCTTGGATAGGAAGAATTAATATTGTCAAAATGGCCATACTACCTAAAGTGCTATACAAATTCAATGCAATTCCAATTAAAATCCCAATGATGTACCTTACAGAAATAGAGCAAGCAATTATGAAATTCATCTGGAAGAATAAGAAACCCAGAATAGCTAAAGCAATACTTAGCAGGAAGAGTGAAACAGGGGGTATTGCAATACCAGATCTTCAACTCTACTACAAAGCAATAGTAACAAAAATGGCATGGTATTGGTACCAAAATAGAAAGGTAGATCAATGGTATAGAATAGAGGACACGGACACAAACCCAAATAAATACAATTTTCTCATACTAGACAAAGGGGCCAAAAGTATGCAATGGAGAAAAGATAGCCTCTTCAACAAATGGTGCTGGGAGAATTGGAAATCCATATGCAACAGAATGAAACTAAACCCATATCTCTCACCATGCACGAAACTAAACTCAAAATGGATTAAGGACCTCGGAATCAGACCAGAGACCCTGCAGATTATAGAAGAAAAAGTAGGTCCAAATCTTCACCTTGTTGGTCTAGGATCAGACTTCCTTAACAGGACTCCCATAGCACAAGAAATAAAAGCTAGAATCAACCACTGGGATAGATTCAAACTAAAAAGCTTTCTCTCAGCAAAGGAAACTATCAGCAATGCGAAGAAAGAGCCTACAGAATGGGAGAATATCTTTGCCAATCATACTTCAGATAGAGCACTAATCTCCAGAATCTATAAAGAACTCAAAAAACTTTACTCCAAGAATTCAAATAATCCAGTCGACAAATGGGCTAAGGAAATGAATAGACACTTCACAGAAGAAGATCTACAAGCAATCAACAAACATATGGAAAAATGTTCAACATCTCTAGTAATAAGAGAAATGCAAATCAAAACCACCCTAAGATTCCATCTCACTCCAATTAGAATGGCGATTATCAAGAATACGAGCAACAACAGGTGTTGGCGAGGATGTGGGGAGAAAGGTACACTCATACATTGCTGGTGGGGCTGCAAATTAGTGCAGCCACTCTGGAAAGCAGTGTGGAGATTCCTTAGAAAACTTGGAATGGACCCGCCATTTGACCCAGCTATCCCACTCCTTGGCCTATACCCAAAGGACTTAAAATCAGCATACTACAGAGACACAGCCACATCAATGTTCATAGCTGCTCAATTCACAATAGCCAGACTGTGGAACCAGCCTAGATGCCCTTCAATTGATGAGTGGATAAAGAAACTGTGGTATATATATACAATGGAATATTACTCAGCCATAAAGAATGATAAAATTATGGCATTTGCAGGCAAATGGATGAAATTGGAGAATATCATGCTAAGTGAGATAAGCCAATCTCAAATCCAAAGGACGAATGATATTGCTAATAAGTGGAGGATGACACATAATGGGGGGGAGGGAAGGGTTAGTGTTAGGGTTAGAGTTAGGGTTAGGGAGGGGGGCAAGTATGGAGGAAGGAAGTACTGTATAGAGGGTAAAGAGGGGTGGGAGGGGTGGGGGGAAGGGAAAAAATAACAGAATGAATCAAACAACATTACTCTATGTAAATTTGTGATTACACAAATGGTATGCCTTTACACCATGTACAGAGAAACAACATGTATCCTATTTGTTTACAATAAAAAAAAAATACATTGAAGAGTCAATTTCAGAGCAAATAATCCGCAAAGGATAAATGACACTATTTCATAATTTTAATGGAGTTAATCTGTTAAGAGGAAATAACAATACTAAACAATTATTTGCCTAACAGCAGATATTAAAGTATAAAAATGATGGAAGTGTAAGAAGGAATTGACAGATTCATGATTATAGTTGGAGATTTCAATGCCACTCTCAATAACTGAAAGTAGAGAGACATAAGCATATGGAGGATATGGAAAATGCTACTAGCCAATGCCATTAGCTGATATTTATTAAGACCCCACCTGACAGCTAATTACAAGCAATTTCAAGTTCATACAAAATATTTAACAATGCAGACCATATTCTGGGTTGCCCCTCTCCCCGCCACCAAAAAATAACTCAGTAAACTTAAAAGTATTCAAGTTGTATGAAATACTTTCTCTTTGGAAATAAATTAGAAACCAACAAAAGATATTATCCTTAGAATATTCCCCCAATTTTTTGAAATAAAAAACACATCTAAATAAACTTATTGGTTGAGGAAAAATCAAAAGGGAAATTAAAAATATTTTGAAGTGAGAATAAAACAGAATATAAAATTTGGAGGATAAAACTAAATAGTAGTTGGTAGAAAATTTATAGCACTTGATTCATTAAGCTGTAGAGTTAATATTAGTGTACATTAGTGTATATTATTTTACCTCAATTAAAAAGTTTTTAAAAGTCATGTTTTGTGAGTCCACACCACTGTATACCACACTGGAGGAAAAACAATATGCCCTACTTTCCCTACAACTTCCAAATTCATTAAGCACCTCTCATCAATGGAAACTCGAACTAAATTCTAGAGAATTCAGTTCCCAGAATTCTGACCCCAGCAAAGAAGGGGACAGTATAAGAGGAAATAGGAAGAAAAATTGAATATCCTTCACAATGCTTTTGTGTTGCAGAGAGTTCACGAGAAGCAAAGAATAAAAAATGTTCTAGAATGTGGTGCTACAGATATTTTTTAATATTGAAGTATTTTTGAAATATCCTTAGCTCTTTCATTGACATTCAAGAGATAATGTTTATGTGTTTGTTTTAACTAGTATAGTAGTAATAAGGAAACAGTATAACACTTGGCTAGCTAGTTAATAGAATGTTAAAATTATAAGTCCCTATACAATTACATGATTAAAATTTAAATATTCTTAGATATGTGAGAACAATAATCTTAGACTGTGCTTTCACAGAATGAAACATGAGCTTTGATTCCCTCCCAAAATAATTTTTATTTAAATAGCAGAAGTCATAATAAAATAAAAATGATGCATTTCAATAACTTTCTTGCCATAATCCAATCCAAAATAAGAGATATATACCATGTTCATGCTTTTATTTTGCTTGTTTTATTTGCTTTGCACAAAAACAAAATCAAACAAAACAAAATCATGCCCTGTCTAGCAAACTTCAAGATTATCAATCTAGTTTTATGACTTTTTTTAATTAGCAAATTTTACTACAGAGAGAAATATTTTACATACTATAAAGTGCATTGGAATTAATGGTGTACTTTTCAGGGTTTTTTCCAAATTATGTGCTATACATTTCACAAACATATAGTTCAACATTCTGTCACACCATATTACGACCACAATACACATGCCATTACAGAGAGTCAAAGTGTTGTCAGTCAGGCTTACAAAGCACATTCCCTGAAA
Source organism: Sciurus vulgaris (assembly GCF_902686455.1). NCBI lineage: Eukaryota > Metazoa > Chordata > Mammalia > Rodentia > Sciuridae > Sciurus > Sciurus vulgaris. The sequence goes on from NC_136467.1 coordinate 63,137,491, forward strand.
AACACCTTTTTAAAGGTTTCTTGCCTACTTCATCAATTTTCTTACTATGTTCCGTCATGTATGCTCTCCCACCCTCCTGTTAGGCCCACACAATATCATGTGGCCAGAAAAGCCCAGCTACCTGTCTTCCATTTGGAAACCTTCAACTACAGTCTTCACTTGGTATAAATCTGACACATTCCCCATGAGAAGGAACGGGGGACGACCCACATAACAAGATGCGTTCCTTCACTCCACCTGTCATCCTGTCTTTTCCCACCTCCACTGAGTGTGGGCACCCTAGTTCACGTAGAAGTGCTGTCCTCACATATCCCGGGATGGTCCTGAAGAGAGAGAGGATGGGGGAAGGTCTCAGTATTCTCCCTGTCCCTGTCTTCCTCACAGCAAGTTTTATGATTTTAAGGTCACTGATCCTTTCCTTCTGATTTATGATACACCATGAGGCTGCAGGTGCTACCGAATAGGTGTCGCCTAATAACCATTCACAAGAATAAATGCTGTAGGGTAACTGGGGAGGGGGACACGGAAGAAAACTTGAAAACTGCATTTACCAACGTCAAGGGCTTCCCTTTTTCCATTCACTTTTAAAAAACATTATTAGCACTTTACTTCAAAGCTGTATTCATTTGACATTTTCCACACATTATTGAGAACTTTTGTCAGAGGTTGATGAGAAGATTTCAAATGTCTTCTAGAATTCAGCACTACAGCGCGGAGGCCCATCATATCTGTGACTTCTCTGTCCACATTTTTTTTTTTCATTCCTTGGACTTCCACATGCTATTTTGGCATTCTTTCCATTATTCTGTTTCTTTAGCTATTTCTGGGATCATTTCAAAAATGAATATTCTTCAATTCTTCCTATTCTTCATCACATTAATTTTGGACACAATTCCTCTAAATTATTTGACATGCTTTTCTCGAATATGTTTTAAGACATGTAAGTTGTACCTCTTTTCTCCCTATCTGAACAATGTTTTGTTGTTGTTGTTCTTTTAATTGCTTATGTTTTAATTTCTCACTTTTTGCCTAAAAGGAAAAAAACATTAAATAGGAAAGAAATTCAGGGTTAATCCTAGGGTATTAAATCTCCTGTTAACCTTGAGGCAAACCACTGTCCCTCTATGGGCCTCACTTGGTGGGATTGCTTCTAGTGCTACATATTTCTGCAATTCTAAGAACCAATAATTCCCTATCTATCTGTCCATCTATCTATCCATCTCTCTTTCTGTTGCCTTCAGTCTTTCTTAGACTAAAGTAGAATCACTTTTGACTCCTTGTTTCTAGGTCTAAATTCTTCAACATTATGTTACTTACTTTACTTACTTTTACTTTAACATGTACTTTATTTGTTAATTACTTCCTTCTTATTTTTGGTCTGAACTCTAGAGAAATCAGATTGGAACACTTGTAAATAGCCTGCCCCATCAGTTTCAAACCAGGCAACATTCCTTAAGCTACTCAGTTCATGAGCATGGGTGCAGGTACATGCATGTACATTTTGCTGGCTCTGGACTCATACCCTAGTTACACACTGTAGATGAGTCCCTTTTCTGTCTAAACTTAGATTTCTCACATGTGAAAAGAAGGTAATATTCCTACCTCAGAGCTCTGTTTTGATGATTACATTAGGAGAATTAATGCACATATTTCAATACAGTGCAGGCACAGAAAAAAATTCAATAACTCTTAAGCTTTTCTCCTTTTCTCATTATTAACATTATTCCATATGTAACCAAGCTCCTTGAAGCAACTCAGCTTCTTTGGCCCTACCCAAGGGGCACCATAACTGGGACCTGGTGGAAAGGTAGGGTCCCACAAATCCCTGGATCTATTTTTAATAACCCCTAGAGAAGTTCTTTATTTGAAGATTTTTCTGGCAATGATAAAGGGATTTGTTGGCAATGACTGAATCTACACTCTATAAATAAAACTATATAAAGTTTATTATACAGTGTGAATGTCAACTCCAGCTCACCTGTTCTTCAGTGAGGAACTGATATATCTCTAAGCCAGCACAATCAGGGGCACACCATTTGCTTTGGTCCTGAACAAAAACACTTCTAGATTCTGTCTCATGCAGATTTTTACTTCTTTGCCAAATATGACACTTTTGTCTCCTACCACCCAGTCAATGGACCTCCCTTCCTGCTTGCCCTCCTTCTCTGCCTTCCCTTTTGCAATGATGGAAGACACACCCTCACAATGCTCCGCAGATCCTCCTGCCACTGACTCACCTTCTCTGAGCTTTTGCTCTGCAGTCATCCCAGTCACTCCTTCTCCCTACCATGCCACTCAGCCTTTCATGGGCATGCTCTAGGGTCTAATCTCCTTAAAATACAACCTTCTCCTTCAATTCTAAATCCCCTGTATTTACTATTCCATCCCTAATCCTTTTCACAGTGAAACCTCTGAGGTATCTGCTCTCATGGGCTTTACTTCCTCACCTTCTATTCATTCTTCCATCAGCCCTGCTACCTTCTCTTTGAAACCCCTCTGCTATTTCTGGCAGTCAACAAATGGGTACCTTGCCAAATCCATGCTACTTCACTGGTCTTCTCTTCCTTGACCTCTCAGCAGAATTCACCAAGCATTCACTTTTAAAAGAAAAAAATTTAATTAATTTTTATGTGTTCTAATTTGTTGTATATGACAGTAGAATGCATTTATATATTTTGATAGATCAAACATAAATGGAGTATAATTTCTCATTTTTCTGATTATACATATTGTAAGATCACATTGGTCAGAAATGATAGTAGAGTGAAACAGACATTATTACCTCAAGCATTCATTTTTACTTGAAGTATTTTTCCCTTTATTTCCATGATATTTAACAATCCTGGTTTTCATTTTCTTTTATTCCTCATCTTCTTTGTTGGACTATTCTCTTTTCTGACTTCTTAATACTTTTCTTAGTCAGTTTGGGCTTCTACAGCAAAATATGATAAGCAGGGTGGCTTATATAGAAGAGAAATTTATTTCTCACAGTTTTGGAGGCTGGAAATCTGAGATCAGGGTGTCCACATGGACATGTTCTGGTGAGGGACTCTTCTGGGTTGCAGACTGCCAAGTTGCTGTTTCCTTACATGGCTGAAAGGGGGCAAGCGAACTCTGGGTACTACTCCTATTTATAAGAGCTCTACTCAAATGACCCAATTACTTCCCCATAGCCCTACCTTTCTATACCATCACTTTGAGAATTAGAATTTCAACATAGCATTTAGGAAGGACACATTCAGTTGATAACTATTAGAGAGCTTAGTAATTAAAGGTTTGCTTCTCATCTTTAAGTAATATCTCTGTGTGTAATACCTTCTAGATCCAAGGAAAGAACTGCTATTTTTTAATTGACTTCCAAAATCTTATATCTAGGACTATTCTTATATATACCACTTCAATTTGACATCTCTATCTGGGTTTCCAAAAGGCATTTCAGATTCAACATGGTATAAGCAAATCTTTTAGTGAAAACCCTTCTGCTCTCCTTCCAGTCTTCTCCATCTCATTGAATAGTATCATCATCTTTCTTGTAATATAGGCTAAACCATAGCTTCACCCTTGACTCCTCTCCTTCCTTCTCTGCCCCCAAAATTTAATCAAGGGTAAGCCGTATTTGTCATTTTTATCTATGAAATACATTTCAAAATATCCATTTTTTTCCTACTTCAAATGCTGGCATGTCCTTTTAAGTCATCATCATTTTTTTTTCATGGACAGAGAACCTGGACAGAAGGGAGATTAAATTATAATGCTTATATGTTTACATAGCAAGGAGTTCCCGGTCTTCAGCTCTAGCTTATGAAGATGGATTTTAATGGATAAGAGAAGCATAAAGTGTATTACATTTGCACCATTAAAAGATATACTGGAGTGGGGAAGAAATGGGATTATAACTATCAGGAGCATATAGCACAAAGAGAAATTATACTCCTTTTTTTTGAAAGTTTCTAAGGATTGACTAGGAGAAAATGGTAATGTGAAAAACATTAAAAATTAGAGATAATCCCATTACTTGAACATGTGTTAATCCAAAGTAACTCCAAAATGCATCATTTCTTTTTAGCTTGAATATATTAAATCTGCAAATTTTTAGAAGGATCAAAATCTTTGTGTTTTCAAGATGCTGTGGCAATAAGTGAGATTTAAAATACCCTTTGATAGAAAGTATCTTTTCATGTGTGAAGTCAGAACTTAAAATAAATCTCATTTATTCTTCTCATATCCTCTTCCTCTTGCATCCCCACATTCCCAACTCTTACAGATTCCAACAAACAATATTTTGAGGCATTACTTTGTAATCTCTTTATGACCTAAAGTAACACACAAGCACATAATTTTTTGTGTGTGGCATCAAGCAAATATCTCTTTCCCCTTATTATTCACCTTCCGTTTGTGTGATGGTCACCTCATTCGGTGAGTAGGGGCCTCTGACTTGTTTGTTTTGCTGAGATTCCATCTGCCCTGCAGCATTCCTGGCTCCCAGAACAGGGCAGATGATGCCATGCAGTGATGGAAAGAACGGCACCTCCTGGAATCCTCGCCTGGTGCGTAGGTGACAGAGCTTAACAGCTGACTCTCTCTCTCACGAACACTGACCACGAGAATTCCTGCTGGTGGTCTTCTCTAATGTTTCAAGAGGATTAAACTCTTCCTGGCATTTTCCCCCTTACCATCTTTCTTTTCCTAGCTTTTACAAACTAATAACTTTTTCTTTTCAGTCGTCTAGCTTCCAAAGAGGACTTAATATTTTTCTTTCAGCTCTTCCTTGAAGTACCTAACAACCCAAATAATAACGCTACCCTTTTCCATAGTGTGGGCTTTCTGTAATGTTGTTAGACACATTTTCGTTAGTTGACTCTCTCAGGTCTTCCTTTCAATCCCCCCTTTCCTAGTGTCATTCAGTCCAGTTACATTTCTCTCCTAAGTTTCCACTGCTGTTGTGGCTTCTATATTTTTACCACTGCTACTCTCACCCTATCTCTTAGTCACTTCTTTTCTGACCTTTGTTTTCTGATATTCTTTAGTCTTGGCTTATTCAGAAGAATCACAAAAATCATTGCAGAATTCCTGACCTCCCCCTAATGTATTCTCCAAGGTTGAATCCAATTTCTTTCACCCATTCTGAAGTTTACAGAAAATTCATTATTAACAAGGATTTTAATTATCTCTAACATGCCTCTCGTGTTCAATCCAACTGAGTTTCTCATCAGTGTTCCCTGGCTGAACAACTCTTCTGAGTCCCCTGTGCCAAACCTTCACTAGGATTCTTCCCTTGAAGGCATCACCAGCAGCCCTCACAGCCTCTTAGAGACTGTGTGGGCTCTTTTATTTTTTTTCTAAAATGAAGTGTTCTTTTATTGTACTTTAAAATTCATGAAAAAACAGATTAAACAATTGTTTATTGAAATCTTCTTAAAACCCTATATATTTTTTAATTTAATCTTTTTAAAAAAATATTTATTTTGATTCATTGTACACAAATGGGGTACAACTGTTGTTTCTCTGGTTGTACACGGAGTCACACGGTTTGTACAATCATACATGTACATAGGGTAATGATGTTTGTCTCATTCTGTTATTTTTCCTTCCCCCCACCCTCTTCCCACCCCTTTTTTTCTTCTATACAATCCATCCTTCCTCCATTCTTGTCTCCCTCCCATCCCCAGTTATGTATCATCATCCGCTTATCAGAGAGATCATTCGGTCCTTGGTTTTTTGGGATTGGCTTATATCACTTAGCATGATATTCTCCAACTCCATCCATTTACCTGTAAATGCCATAATTTTATTCTTCTTTATGGTCTTTCACACCTATTTGTAAGTTCCTCCTTGACCTAGTGCATAAAAACCAAAACACAGAAGCCAATGGGGTCAATTTGCTCTCCTCTTCCAACTTCTCTCATTTCTCATTTCCACACTAACTTAGCTTCTCAGTACAGTCCAGCTCTTTCAAACTTCATATTTGTAGGTGGCATTGACACTAACTATGGGCTTGGTCAGAGCTCAGGAACATCACTGAGAGGTCAATCCAGGTAAAACCCGAATGCCTAACTCCCACTGCAACCCCCTTGGAAGCCATCTCTCCTCCACAAGGGTCACAGCCTGAGCACACACTACCCTGTTTTGTCCCTTGACTCCTCCAACACCTGAACTACCTGAGTTCTTAGCCTTAGATTGAAGAATGGAAGAATTAAAAATTGTTTTAGGAGTTCTGGACCCTTTGCTCATGAAATCATCTCTACATTGAATCTGCTTCCCTTTTGTCACCCTTGGTTCTTTCTTTACTTCTCATTCCAGGGGTGTCATGCTGCCTCTCCTGGAAGACAAGCTTCCCACCCAGGTAACAAAAGACCCACAAACTAAATTTAGTAGGAACTCTATTCAAGCTATGTTGGTTCTAGCACATGTAATTATTCCTACCTGGAAATTACAGAGGTCTGCTATGATCCAGTTGGGCATGGCATCACAATCAAAGGGAAACAAACATAATGAAATACAAAGTACTTCATTATGCACTCATCTCTAAGAAATGAGTTCTTTTGGAATTTCTTAAGAAATCCCAAAATACAATGGAATATCTTTAAAATCCTTTTTAGCCATCACTACCACTCTTAATACTTTCCACACAGGCAGAGATCCTCACAAAATCTCAACTCATATGGTTCTTTTCTCTTTCCATACTGCCTTTTTCATGTCAATAAGTCTTTACTGCAAAAACTGGAGTCTACACACTGCTTTCCAATTGCCCTTCCTGCATATTCATTTTGTGACTTCATCCACACCATGAAGTCAAATTCTCCATTCTTGAAACATCCCACTTACAGAAGAAAAAGGTGTCACCTGCTTCTCTCCCAAAAATCAGTACATCAATTAAATCACAGAATGAAAGAAAGCCAATAAACTGACCCAACCATAGAGAGCAGAATCCTCTCTCCTTTGAAGAGCATGTCAGAATAAAAAACATGAATATGGCAAGTCTATACTATACTTCAGTTTTTAAATTTTCAAATTCGTATTACTTGATTATCTTCCTGTACAAAAAAAAAAATTACCTGGGATAGATGTTTTTACTGCCATAATGTGTTAATGTAACCTTTCTACATAAAGGTCTAGAGTAAATCAATATCAATATCAAGTCTAGTGAATACAGAACACTTCTGGAATATAGTAGCAAAAAAAGTACTGGCTTAAGAGAAACTGCAGGTCTGCACTATTACTGTCTCAGTGACATTTAACAAGTCACTTTCTTTGTTTGGGTTTCCAAGAAACATACCCTAATTCAAATATTTCACTACAATTAGTTGACTTGGAAGGTGAGTGCCAGTAGCTGAGTGGAAAAATGAAACAAAAAGTAAAAAAGTTAATAACAAATATATTATGATAAAAATTTCTCACTGTAGAAAACTAGAGCTTAATCCTGCTGGGAAACTCTGAGAAATAAAAGATATGCCTCCAAGTTATCTAACTCCAAATTAGGAAATTGAGATATTTAAGCAATATCTTCTATCACACATTGGTCACGAGCTTTTGCAGTGGGGGGGATTAATTCAAGCCTGCCATTAGAACATGCCCAGAAGGATCTGTTGATCAGAGTAAGCTTTTAGTCAAAGACTCACACACTGGAAGAAGCAAGAGGATGCAAAGAAATAGTAAAAACCAAGGCTGCCAGGTAGGGCCCTTTGAGGGTTTTGCTGCTTTATCCCCTTGCACAACTAGATTTCAAGCATACCCCAGGTCACTGCATTCTGTCACTAATTCACAATGTCTTTTATAAAATTACAACATGGGTTTTAGTGGAACAAACTTCAATCCCCATTGCTTCAGTTGTTCCTAAGACCATAACTGGCATATATTATCTCCTTCCATTGTCAGTCAGGTTAACTTATCATCAAAAGCTCCCTCAGCTAGTTTTCTGGGTTCTCTATGTGCTTACCTAGTAGGGTGACCCAGACTTTTCCTGAGGAGTCTTAACTCCTGGTTACCTGTACCCTGGTCAGTTATGGCATCTGCAGTGTACATTCACAGTTATCCCTAGGCACAGAAGCATTAAGGGGAACCTCACTAAATACCCTGAGTTCTACTTGTGCTGTTTCTTGCTCCTATTTGTAGCAGCAACCCTAGATCCTCTTGATAATCAGAATGAATTACCCTACCAATATGGTAACTTCTTTCCTTGTCTGTTTGCCTACTGTTATGAAAAGCATCAAACAGCTAAGTGGTAGACATTGCTAAGGTTTAGTGAAACACTTGCTGTATCATTTGGTAGAGGCCTTACTTCCTCTTCTTAGGGACTGCTATAGTTTGTGTCTAAAATGTCCCCCGAAAGGTGCATATGTTGAAGGCTTGATCCCCAGCTTGGCACTCTAAGAAGGTAGTGAAACCATTGAGAGATGGGTCCTAGTAGGAGACCAGATCCTTGAGGGCATACTTTGAAGGGAATTATAGGACCCCAGTCTCTTCTTTCTCTCTTTCACTTTTTGGCCATGAAGAAAGCAATTTCCTCTGCCATGCAAACCCAAAGCAACAGGGCCAGCTGATCATGGATTCTAGAACCTCTGCAACCAAGAATGAGACAAAATAAACTTTTCCTCTTTACATGCTGATTCTCACAGGTCTTTATTATAGTAATGGAACCTCAACTAACATAGGAACCAAGACCTCTAATCCAGCAAGGTTTAAATTTGTGGATATAGGAAACATGAATTCTCTAATTAGACTAATATCGAGGTAGGTCATCCCTGATCTACTTCCTTTCTACCTATCAGAAAACATAGCACCATATCATGTTAATGAATTTAATGTTGACAACACCTCTTGAATGCATAGAAACAACCCATTAGAGCTGCATCTCCCAATTGATTTCTTAGCTTTAAGAAAAAACACACACACAACAGGTCAGCAGCTTCTGGATGATACATGATGATAGCACTAACAGGTCCTAGGTCATGTGTCCACTGTGGGACTTCCATTCCTACAAGTGGCTCCCTTGGTCCCAGCAATATTGTATGGTATTCCGTTAGGAGAAATCAGGTACTTTATGGGATTTTAATTTTGACATTAGAAAGGTAAATGGTCACACATACTGGCAATTTGAAATCAAGCTAGCATGCGCAGAAATAACAAATACTTCATGTCATTAACAGTACCTGCTGTACTTTGTGAACTTCAGTTTTCCACATCTATAAATTGGAGCCAATAATAATGTATCTCAAAGAATTTGTATGGAGCTTGCTTTTATTTATTTTTTATTGTAAACAAATGGGATACGTTTTGATTCCCTGTACATGGAGTCAAGACATACCATTCGTGTAATCATAAATTTACACAGGGCAATGTTGTTTGATTCATTCTGCCATTTTTCCCCCTTACCCCCAACCCCCCACCCCTCTTTTTCCTTTACACATTCCGTCCTTCCTCCATTCTTGCCCCCCTCCCTAACCCTAACCCTAAACCTAACCCTAAACCTAACAGTAACCCCTCCCACCCCCAATTATATGTCATCATCCTCTTATCAGTGAGATCATTCGTCCTCTGGTTTTTTGAGATTGGCTTATCTCACATAGCATGATATTCTCCAATTTCATCCATTTGCCTGAAAATGCCATAATTTTATCATTCTTTATGGCCGAGTAATATTCCATTGTGTGTGTATATATATATATATGCCACAGTTTCTTTATCCATTCATCAATTGAGGGGCATCTAGGTTGGTTCCAATCTGGCCATGGTGAATTAAGCAGCAATGAACATTGATGTGGCTATATCTCTGTAGTATGCTGATTTTAAGTCCTTTGGGTTCAGGCCAAGGAGTGGGATAGCTGGGTCAATGGTGGTTCCATTCCAAGTTTTCTAAGGAATCTCCAGAATGCATTCCGGATTGGCTGCACTAATTTGCATCCCCACCAGCAATGTATGAGTGTACCTTTTTCCCCACATCCTCACCAACACCTACTGTTGCTTGTGTTCTTGATAATCGCCATTCTAATTGGGGTGAGATGGTATCTTAGGGTAGTTTTGATTTGCATTTCTCTTATTACTAGAGAGTTGAACATTTTTTCATCTATCTGTTGATTGCTTGTAGATCTTCTTCTGTGAAGTGCCTGTTCATTTCCTTAGCCTATTTGTTGACTGGAATATTTGTATTCTTGGTGTAGAGTTTTTTGAGTTCTTTATATATTCTGGAAATTAGTGCTCTATCTGAAGTATGAGTGGCAAAGATTTTCTCCCACTCTGTAGGCTCTCTCTTGACATTACTATAGTTACCTTTGCTGAGAGAAAGCTTTTCAGTTTGAATAATTCCAGTTGTTGATTCTTGCTTTTATTTCTTGTGCTATGGGAGTCCTGTTAAGGAGGTCTGATCCTAAGCCAACAAGGAGATTTGGAACTACTTTTTCTTCTATAAGATGCAAGGTCTCTGGTCTGATTCCAAGGTCCTTGATCCATTTTGAGTTCAGTTTGGGGCAGGGTGAGAGATAGGGGTTTAATTTCATTCTGTTGCATATGGATTTCCAGTTTTCCCAGCACCATTTGTTGAAGAGGCTATCTTATCTCCATTGCATATTTTTGGCCCCTTTGTCTAGTATGAGAAAATTGTATTTATTTGGGTTTATGTACATGTCCTCTATTCTGTACCATTGATCTACCTGTCTATTTTGGTACCAATACCATGCCATTTTTGTTACTATTGCTTTGTAGTATAGTTGAAGTTCTGGTATTGTGATACCCCTTGCTTCAATCTTTCTGCTGAGGATTCCTTTAGCTATTCTGGGTTTCTTATTCTTCCATATGAATTTCATAATTGCTTGCTCTATTTCTCTAAGGTACGTCATTGGGATTTTAATTGGAATTGCATTGAATCTGTATAGCACTTTTGGTAGTATGTCCATTTTGACAATATTAATTCTGCTATCCAAGAACATGGGAGATCTTTCCATCTTCTAAGGTTTTCTTTTTTTTTCTTTCTTAGTGTTCTGTAGTTCTCATTGTAGAGGTCTTTCACCTCTTTTGTTAGATAGATTCCCAAGTATTTTTTTTTTTTTGAGGCTATTGTGAATGGGGTAGTTTTCCTAACTTCTCTTTCTGAAGATTCATCACTTATGTATTGGATATATGAGCATTGATCTTGTAACCTGCTACTTTACTGAATTCACTTATGAGTAATAAAAGTTTCCTGGTGGAATTTCCAGGTTCCTTTAAATATATAATCATGTCATCAGCGAAAAGGGATAGTTTGAGTTCTTCTTTTCCAATTCGTATCCCTTTAATTTCTTTGTTTTGTCTAATTGCTCTGGCTAGAGTTTCAAGGATGATGTTTAATAGAAGTGGTGAAAGAGGGCATTCCTGCCTTGTTCCAGTTTTTAGGGGGAATGCTTTCAGTTTTTCACCATTTAGAAGGATGTTGGCCATGGGCTTAGCATAGATGGCCTTCACAATGTTAAGGAATGTTCCCACTACCCCAATTTTTTCTAGTGTTTTGAGCATGAAGGGGTACTGTATTTTATCGAATGCTTTTTCTGCATCTATGGAAATAATCATGTGATTCTTAACTTTAAGTCTGTTGATATGGTGAATGACATTTATTAATTTCCAGATGTTGAACCACCCTTGCATCCCTGGGATAAAACCCACTTGATCTTGGTGCACTATCTTTTTAATATATTTTTGTATGTGATTTGCTAAAATTTCGTTGAGTATTTTTGCATCAATGTTCATTCTGAAATTTTCTTTCCTAGATATGACTCTGGCTGGTTTAAGTATCAGGGTGATATTGGTTCCCTCCTCTTCTATTTCATGGAATACTTTGAGGAGTATTGGAATGAACTCTTCTTTAAAGGTTTTGTAGAACTCAGCTGAGAACCCATCTGGTCCTGGACTTTTCTTTGTTGGTAGGCTTTTGATGATCTCTTCTATTTCATTGCTTGAAATTGATTTATTTAAGTTGTGTATGTCATCCTCGTTCAGTAGGTAATTCATATGTCTCTAGAAACTTGTTGATGTCTTCGAGGTTTCCTGTTTTGTTGGAATATAGATTTTCAAAATAGCTTCTAATTATATTTTGTATTTCACTCATGTCTGTTGTGATATTTCCTTGTTCATTCCGAATTTTAGTAATTTGAGTTTTCTCCCTCTTTCTCTTTGTTAGTGTGGCTAAGGGTTTATCAATTTTGTTTATTTTTTTGAAGAACCAACTATTTATTTTTTTAATTTTTCTGATTGTTTCTTTTGTTTCAATTTCGTTGATTTCAGCTCTGATTTTAACTATTTCCTATCTTGTACTTCTTTTGGTGTTGGTCTGCTCTTCTTTTTCTAGGGCTTTCAGCTGTAGTGTTAGGTCGTTTATTTGTTGATTTTTACTTCTTTTTTTGAATGTGCCCCATGAAATAAATCTTCTTCTAAATACTGCTTTCATAGTGTCCACAAATTTTGACATGATGTGTCTTTGTTCTTGTTTACTTCTAAGAATTTTTTTATTTCCCTCCTGATGTCTTCTGTAATCCATTCATCATATAATAGCATATTATTTAATCTCCAGTATTGGAGAAGTTTCTGTTGTTTATTCTGTCATTTATTTCTAATTTCAATCCATTATGATCTGATAGAATACAAGGTTGTATCTCTATCTTCTTGTATTTGCTAACAGTAGCTTTGTGGCATACAACATGGTCTATTTCAGAGAAGGATCCATGTGCTGCTGAGAAGAGAGTGTATTCGTTTTTTGTTGGATGGTATATTCTATATATGTCTGTTAAGTCCAAATTTTTGATTGTGTTGTTGAGATCTATGGTTTCTTTATTCAATTTTTGTTTGGACGATCTATCCAGTGGTGAGAGAGGTTTGTTAAAATTGCCTAGTATTATTGTGTTGTGGTCTATTTGATTTCTGGAATTGAGAAGGATTTGTTTGACATACATGGATGAGCCAATGTTCGGGGCATGGATATTTATGACTATTATGTCTTGCTGATTTATGCTTCCCTTAAGCAGTATGAAATGTCCTTTTTATCCCTTCTGACTAGTTTTGGCTTGAAGTCCACATTATCTGATATGAGGATGGATACTCCAGCTTTTTTGTTGTGTCATGTGTATGGTATGTTTTTTCCCATCCTTTCACCTTTGGTCTCTGGGTATCTCTTTCTATGAGATGAGTCTCTTGCAGGCAGCATATTTTTGGATTTTTCTTTTTAATCCAATCTGCCAGTCTATGTCTTTTGATTGATGAGTTCAGGCCATTAACATTCCGGGTTATTATTGTGATATGATTTGTATTCCCAGTCATTTGACTCATTTTTTTTTAACTACACATTTTATTTTTTTGTGGTGCTGGGGATTAGAACTCAGGGCCTTGTACTTGCAAGGCAAGGACTCTACTGACTGAGCTATCTCCCCAGCCCTCATTTTTGTTTTTTGACATGATTTGGTTTCTCCTTTATTTGGCTATTCCTTTAGGCTAGTTCCTCTCGTTGTTGATTTGCATCATTGTTTTTCATCTCTTCCTCATGGAATATTTTGCTGAGAATGTTCTCTAATGCCAGCTTTCTTTTTGTAAATTCTTTTAGCTTTTGTTTATCATGGAAGGATTTTATTTAGTCATCAAATCTGAAAGTAAGTTTTGCTGGGTATAAGATTCTTGGTTGGCATCCATTTTCTTTCAGGGCTTGGTAAATGTTGTTCCAGGCCCTTCTAGCTTTTAGGGTCTGGATTGAAAAATCTGCTGATATTCTTATCGGTTTCCCCCTGAATGTAATTTGATTCTCTTCTCTCATGGTCTTTAAAATTCTGTCTTTTTTTGTATGTTAGGTATTTTCATAATAATGTGTCTTGGTTGGGTCTACTGTAATTTTGTATATTTGGAGTCCTATAAGCCTCTTGTATCGGTTTTCCATTTCATTCTTCAGATTTGGGAAATTTTCTGATATTATTTCATTGAATAGATTGTTCCTTCCTTTGGTTTGTTTCTCTAAGCCTTCCTCAATCCCAATAATTCTTAAATTTGGCCTTTTCACGATATCCTATAGTTCTTGTAGATTCTGTTCATGATTTCTTACCATCTTCTCTGTTTGGTCAACTTTGTTTTCAAGATTAAATATTTTTTCTTCAATGTCTGAGGTTCTGTCTTCCAGGTGTTCTATCCTATTGGTTATGCTTTCTATGGAGTTTTTAACTTGGTTTATTGTTTCCTTCATTTCAAGGATTTCTGTTTGTTTGTGTTTTTTCAGTATCTCTAACTCTTTATTGAAATGGTCTCTTGCTTCCCGTATTTGCTCTTTTAACTGTTGATTGTTGAGATCATTTAATGCCTGTATTTGCTCTTTCATCTCCTCCTTCAGTGCCTGCATTTGATCTTTCATCTCCTCATTTGCTTCCCTGATTGTTTTAATTATGTACATTCTAAACTCCCTTTCTGACATTTCTTCTGCTGTGCTGTCATTGGGTTTTATTGATATAGCATGTAGATTTGTTTGGGACATTTTCTTCCCTTGTTTTCTCATATTGGTCCGATATCAGTGGGACTTTGAGATATTGCAGATTTCCTCTTTGGCTTATAGTGTCCCTGTGGATTTCTAGCATATCACCTCCTAAGCTTCAGTAGCCTCAAGTCTTGGAGGAACTTGATAATGCAGTGCTTCCGAAGAAAGCTGCCCCTAGCACACTATTGGTTCCAGGGCTGGGGGCTGGCTCTGTGTAGAAAGGCTCTCCCTGTGCTGCCTAGTCCAAGAAGCTGGCTGTGGAAGGAGCCCACCGTGGGAGTGATCAGGGCTGCCTGGGGAAGTCTCTTGCTACCCTGCCCTGGTCCCAAATGCCACCCGCATGCCGGGCTCCGCCACTGGTTTTGGGGCCTAGAGCTGGCTCTGTGTGGAAAGGCTCTCACTGGGCGGACTGCTCCAAGAAGCTGGCTGTGAAAGAAGCCTGCCGCTGGAGGGTGCAGGGCTGTCCGTTGAAGTCTCTAGCTGCCCTGCCCTGATCCCAGAAGCTGTCCCTGTCCGGGGCCTGCCGCCTGGGCCGAGCTTCACCCAGTGGTAGAGACTCACCCCAGGGCTCTATGTTAGTCCGAGTCTCTCATTGCCTCCCCTTCTTGAATCCTGGGTTTTGGAGGGATGGGAGATGCAGTCACCCTCTAGTCCACCATCTTGGATCCTTTATCAGAGCTTGCTTTTAAAATAGTATAGAAATGTTAGTTGTAAATGTTTTGCTTTTACAGAAGCTACAAAATAATCTCTCTCTCCTCCAGGGAATGAGAACCTATTTTGAATTTTCATATATAAATCATTTCATATTTAGGTACTTTTGGTTAATATGTTGATATTTTGTCTTTAAATTCAAGATAAAATGTCAACCAACTAAAGAGGAAAGATAACTTATAAATGAAAAACAGAAAATTGGTCTGTTTAATATTTATCTAAAAAGATTATTACTATTAAACACATGCAAAATAACTAAGAATAATTACTTTCTAAATAAAATTTAACTAAATACTTGGGCAATTTATTGGGGAAGGGGAAGGTCAATTACTCGACTATGTCTGATTGACATTTTTATCTAATATATGAACCAAAATAATTCATTTGTTTTAGAAATATGATTATTGAATGATACCTTTGATTTCTGAGATTAAGAAAACCAGTCCATAGAGTGGATTTTAAAACACTATTTCAAAACTCGGAATTAAGTGTCATGTCTCAATGGTATTTTCTTCTTGTGAGGATCAGTTCAAATTATTTTTTATTCAGTAAATACCTGTTTTTGCCAAAATCTAGTTTTTGTTCAATCATATTAATTTTTGTAGATATTGTAGGGAGAAAATGCTGGCATAGCCTTGGGAACAAGAGGTCACATTCTGAAAGGCAAAACCAATCCAGTAGAAAGAAAGGTCTGCCAGGAACAAAGAAGGCACTTTGGGACTACAAAGAGGCAGAAAGGAAGTTCAATTGCACAGGGAGCATTTTCATATGAAGAACCCTTTTTATAAGAGAAAGAACAAATCAAACCTGGCTGGTCTAAATAGTAAGTTTCACACATGAAATAATCCTGGGGAGACAGTATGTGTTAATTGCTTTTGTCAGACTAGGTATCAATAATGTCTTTGAAAATATTATTATTTTCCAACAGAGAGAGTTTATATTTCCATAAATACTTGCTTTTCTTTTTCATTTGTTGTTATGGTTTATCAGAAATTCTTTAACTAAAATATATAGCTTTTATGATAAATGTTAATAGCAACCTTTAAGATGGCATTGTAAAATCTGTATGCACTTTCCTGAAGCTGCTCAGTTATTCACCCATAACTAAGAATTCTAGTATATTGGCTTTCCCAATGCCAGTAACATCAGAAGGGTGAGCATAAAATCTTAGCTGCATCTGAAAAGCCTAGTCTGAAATACTGCAAACCTCAAAGCAATAAGAAAAATAATGGGCAAAGTCACACTGGTAAAAAGATATGGTGAGATCCTTCATGTTCTTTACAGAGGGCAAAAGATGAAAAGGAAAAAGTCATTAGTGACCACAAATACCTGTCACAAGGACTAGGGCTTGACAAATAAGGACTTATGACTATATCAATATCCAAGATTAATGTTTTCTTTTGTTCACATGGAGAACCTTAGACATGATTAAAGGTCTGTTTCTCAAACAAATCCCCTCTTGTACTCTTCCCATAAACAAAAGAATGTTTTCTTTTTCATCAGAGATGCCTATACCATATTCTCATCCCCACTCCTAGGGAAAATTTGATATTATAAAGAAGACTGACTTTATCTCAATATATTCAACATATACACACAAACATATATATACATATGTGTATATATATATATACACACACACACACATCCATATATATATAGCTTATATGTACAATAAGTTTTTATTCTTAGTCTTGATTACACAAACACATCTCAAATGCAATATGTCTAAAATACAACTCTATTTCCCCATTATATTCTCATTCATTTCAATAAGTATAGCACCAGTCACTTGGTTCCTCAAGTTCAAAACCTCAGTGTTATCACTCCAACACTTATTTCTAAAACATAAATCAGGCTATGGCAACAACCTGCCTGAAAACCCTCCAATTGTTTGTCACTGAAGAGAGTCAAAATGCTAAGTTTCTTAATGGTCCTTCTCTGACCATTCAGTCTCATGTTTTGCCACAGATTCTCTGCTGTACTGGCCTTCTTCCAGCTTCTCACATACACCAAACTTTACCCACCACAAAAGTCTGAACATTCTGTACACTCATCCTGGAATGCTCTTCCACCTTACTTGAACTGGTCTCAGTATGGTCTTGCCAGCCTTCCAACCTCACTTATAACTTACGTCAGTCAGTCTCTCTCTTTCTCTCTCTCTCTCTCTCTCTCTCCCTCCCTCCCCACTGCATTTTTCTTTGTAGAATTTATTACAAATATATGATTTTTTTTCTCTCCATTGATTCATGCCTGTATCATCCACTAAGCAGTTTCCCACATGGGTTTCAGGAGACCAATGGGTTAAACAGTAAACATAAACCTGAAGATTCATTTTTGCAACTTTTATTTGTTTCTTTTTATTTCATCCTGTTTGTAATTTATTCTTAAATTAGTTTTAAATGTACTTCATATGTTAGTAAAATAGTACATGCATGTAATTTGTAAGTAAATATGCATATGTCGAAGGTACATTCTCAAATATTTTTGCTAATAGAGCTGAGTAATCAAAGAAGATTTTAAAACATGGCACTAGACCAAATACTCCACAGTAAAAGAAATGAGGTCTGTCTCTGCGCCCTTCACAGGGCCCTGCACATGACTGCTTCTCAATAAACACTTGTTTACTAGGTAAATGAATAATAAGCAAATCCAATTCACTGTATTTAATTAGTTGGAATTATATGTATGTTAGTGTAACTAAAGCTGTATTTGTAAAAATAAATTATTCTAGGTTTGCTTTAAGAGACAAAAATCAATTCATAAATAATGGCATCCATTTGCATATAAACAATGTTATAAAGTCTTCTAAAATTACGTTGTCTCTTCCACAAAGGTTAAACGCCCCCCCACTATCTTCTTTAAGCTATTCATCAATTCTGTTAGAACTTTCTTCAAGATAATGCAAGAGGAAATGTCAGCCTTGGCAAATGATCACAAATTCCAAATTAAGTAGAATCTGAATTAATAAGGTTTTATCTTATCTTCAAACCAACAAAAATCACTTATCATGTTCAAGGTCGCTACTTCCATTTTTAGTGGTAAATTTGACTTTTAAGTAACTGTTTTCAACAGTGATTCTTGAAGCTCTATGGTGCATTCACATCTTGGGAAAAATTAAAATAATTATCGTTAATAAAAATTCACATCTTTATAATAATTGGCAACATATTTTATAATTTTTCAAATTACATAGTTGCTTTGTTATTTCCTTTGCTATAGCTTCATAGACCTATTAAAACTATGAAATCTTTTTCCTGTTTTTAATGCAATTTTGTATATAGTAATGTTTTTTAAACCAATTTCAATTTTCTGCTCATTTCCTTTTTTTCCCCCTTTCTCTGTAAGCTGTTAGGAACACATATTCCTCCTGTGACCATCCTATTAGAACAAAGTGACAAGAAGTTTAGCAGGACCTCCGTCTCTCTTATCCCCCAGTTTTTCTGAATTAAAGCAGGAAGAACAAGTTGAGAAATGGAGTTCAGTGACAGATGCTAACCTTCATATATAATTACCAGTAAGATTTCTTCACACTTGTGTATTCATTCAATAATCAGTATTCAATAAAACCTTTTCTGAAGAGATATGCAAGTCTATCCTTACAAAATGTCCTAAGTGCTAAAAACCTAAACAACAGGTATTCCAGTAACATTCTAGCTTCATACTGGTGATTTAATAAAGACCACTAATCAAAATAGAGAATTAAAAAAAAATCCATTCTGGATTTATAAAATAGATGGGAATTAGCTCAGAACTTCCTGGTCAAAATTCAAACACTGCAGTGCTAATTCACTCTCAGTATTGTAACCATGTCAGGCCTTGCTTTTCCTACCAGTCTTCATCTCAGTATTCTTGAATCTTTCATGGTGCTTCTATATATGAAAGTTAAGAAGGTGGGGCATGGTGGTTAGAAGAATTCAGAACATAATTTTTTACTGCTTGTGTAAATAATAAAATGTCTACCACTATAAACATTTTTGGGACATTAAGATAAAACCAGGAAAAAAAAAAAAAGGTAGTCAAAAATGCTGACAATAACAATCACAAAATAGTTTTTTTTCACCAAACTAATGTATGTGTGGTTGTGTGAGACTAATATATATATTAAACATATATGGAATATAATCTCTCTCTCTCTCTCTATATATATGCATATCTCAAAGGTACATATATATGTCATATATATGTATATATATATGTATATATTAGCCAAATGCTGCAATCAGGCTAGTTCAAACTGAAATTACGATCTTTTCCTAAGCACAACAAGTTGTGATAGCCAACAATATCCAACACACTCCTAATGCACGCACATTCTAGGCCAAAATAGCATTTTCAATTTTGTGTACCAACTTATTTAACATCATAAGGAATAGTTTTTCTTCAGTTCCTGTTGATGAATATACTAATTATCTTTTTTTCTGAGCTTCCAGCACAATTATCAGTTTAAATCTAGAGAACAAATGAGAACACAGTTTAATTATTATCATTAGTTCAGAAAATGTTATGTATAGTAATTCACCAGGAGGGGAAGCTCAGAAGGAGGACATTCCACGTGGAATAGCAGGATTAAGTATGAGAGCCTTTTCTCTCTTCTTTCTGCTTTTGTTGCCTTTCTGTTTTTAATGGACCTTCTTTGTGTTACCATTATTATTATAGGGTTTGTTTACCTAGCACACAAGGAAGCAGAACATATCCTCATATGAAAATGCAGGGATAGCAATAAATTACTTATATATACTAACTGTCCCAAGATGAGGTTAGTGGGACATGTTTACATGCATTTTTATTATAATGATTATTTGTTGGTCAAATTAGAATGAGTGTAATGCTGTTTTCTCATCTTTCTAGATAGATTTTAATCGCTTCCAATTCACTTTTGTGACAACTTAATCATCATTTTTTTTGAAGTATCTACAATTGTCTGAATTTTAGAGTTTTAGGACTATTTTTTTCTTCCATCTAGTATTCTCTATTCTTATCATCTGTCTTTTTTTCTGCTTATTATCTTTTACTTATACTGTAGAAAATTAATCTTGTGTTGCATATTTAATCCTTTATTATATATTATATTCTGCATATCATTACAGATTTTTCATATTTAAGGACTAAAATCATTTCAGTTTTTGAATCCTGAATTTCAGTATTGTTAGATATTTCTACCTCTGTAAGATGAAATGGCCATTTATTTTATTTTAAAAAGTTGTTATTATTTTTTCTATTGAATAACTAACCATCTTCAAACTACTGAGTATACTGTTACTGTATTCAGAGTTCCTGAATTCACAGTAAAGATAAATAAATCAAGGCACACGAAGGAGATATTCAAATTTTGGCTTCAGACAACAGCAATAAGGCAAGTACCATAATAAAGCACATCACAAAATATTTTGGTTTCCAAGTATATGTAAATATCATTTTTACACTAAATTATAGTCTATTAAGAACACAGTAACATTGTGTCTAAAAGCAAATGTTTATAAACTTTAGAAGTACTTTAATCCTAAAAATGCTAGCAATCATATGAGTTTTCTGTAAGTTGAAATATTTTTTGTGTGGAGGGTCTTTTCTCAGTGATGATGGCTGCTAACTGATCAGGGCAGTGGTCATGGAAGGTTAGAGTGGTCATGGCAATTTATTCAGATTCCATATTTATATTGTCAGGTAAGACAACAATGAAGTTTGCAACACTAATTGACCCTTCTTGCTTCAATATGAAAATATATAATCTATGATATTGTTTGACCCACAGTGAATTTCTTTCAAAACTGGTATTGATCATCCCTAACTTTGCTGCTACTTTATCAATGAAGCTTATGTAATATTGTAAATTCTTTGTTGTCATTTTTGACTGTTTATGGTAACTTAGTAGATTACATACCAAGAAACCAATTCTTTGCTCACCCATTAGAAGTAACTTCTCATCCATTGAAGATTTATCATAAGATGGCAGCAATTCAGTCATGTCTTCAGATTCTACTTCTAAACATGCTTTTCAAATGTTTTTATTAGTGCATTATAATTATATCTAACATTGGGTTCATTTTGACACCATCATACATTCATGGAATAAAAATTTTTCTATTTCAGTTCCCACTACTTACGCTTTCTTCTCACCTCCTTTCCCCTCTATTTCTCTTCCTGTACTGTCTTCCTTCCATTTGTTTATTGCTTTTTAAAATTGGTGCTTTATAGATGTACACAAGGATGAAATTTACGTGATATATCCATGTGTGTACATAGCATAATGTGGTCATTTTTATTCCATATTTTCTCCCTTCTCCCATCCCTCTTTCCTTTTTCCTGAATCCTCTTCTTCTACTCTACTGATTTCCCTTCTAATCTCATGACATCCCCTGCCCTTTTAGTCCCTATTTTGCTCTAGCTTCCACGGGTGAGAAAACATTCGACTCTTGACTTTTTTTTTTTTTTTCTGTTTCCTTGCCCATTTTTTTTCTTTTTCTTTTTTTTTAAATTGTAAACAAATTGGATACATGTTGTTTCTCTGTTTGTACATGACGTAAAGGCATACCATCTGTGCAATCATAAATTTACATAGGGTAATGTTGTTTGATTCATTCTGTTATTTTTTCCCTTCCCCCCACCCCTCCCACCCCTCTTTTCCCTCTATACAGTCCTTCCTTCCTCCATTCTTGCCCCCCTCCCTAACCCTAACTCTAACCCTAACACTAACCCCTCCACCCCCCATTATGTGTCATCATCCATGTATCAGCGAGATCATTCGTCCCTTGGTTTTTTGAGATTGGCTTATCTCACTTAGCATGATATTCTCTAATTTCATCCATTTGCCTGCAAATGCCATAATTTTATCATTCTTTATAGCTGAGTAGCTGAGTAATATTCCACTGTGTGTGTGTATACACACACACACACACACATATATATACCACAGTTTCTTCATCCATTCATCAATTGAAGGACATCTAGATTGGTTCCACAATCTGACTATTGTGAATTGAGCAGCTATGAACATTGATGTGGCTGTATCCCTGTAGTATACTGATTTTAAGTCCTTTGGGTACAGGCCAAGGAGTGGGATAGCTGGGTCAATGGTGGTTCCATTCCAAGTTTTCTAAGGAATCTCCAGAATGCTTTCCGGATTGGCTGCACTAATTTGCATCCCCGCCAGCAATGTATGAGTGTACCTTTTTCCCACATCCTCTCCAACACCTATTGGTGCTTGTATTCTTGATAATCGCCATTCTAATTGGGGTGAGATGGAATCTTAGGGTAGTTTTGATTTGCATTTCTCTTATTACTAAAGATGTTGAACATTTTTTCATATGTTTGTTGATTGCTTGTAGATCTTCTTCTGTTAAGTGTCTGTTCATATCCTTAGCCCATTTGTTGATTGGTTTATTTGTTTCTTCGTGTAGAGTATTTTGAGTTCTTTATATATTCTGGAAATTAGTGCTCTATCTGAAGTATGAGTGAAAAGATATTTCCAACTCTGTAGGCTCTCTCTTCACATTACTGATAGTTCCTTTGCTGAGAGAAAGCTTTTTAGTTGTAATCTATCCCAGTTATTGATTCTTGCTTTTATTTCTTGTGCTATGGGAGTCCTGTTGAGGAAGTCTGATCCTAAGCCAACAACTTGAAGGTTTGGACCTCCATTTTCTTCTATAAGATGCAGGGTCTCTGGTTTGATTCTGAGGTCCTTGATCCATTGTGAGTTGATTTTTGTGCAAGGTGAGAGATAGGGGTTTAGTTTCATTCTATTGCATATAGATTTCCAGTTTTCCCAGCACCATTTGTTGAAGAGGCTATCTTTTATCCATTGCATATTTTTGGCCCCTTTGTCTAATATGAGAAAATTGTATTTATTTGGGTTTGTGCCCATGTCCTCTATTCTGTACCATTGATCTACCTGTCTATTTTGGTGCCAATACCATGCCATTTTTGTTACTATTGCTTGGTAGTACAGTTGAAGTTCTGGTATTGTGATATCCCGTTTCATTCTTCCTGCTAAGGATTGCTTTAGTTATTCAGGGTTTCTTATTCTTCCATATGAATTTCATGATTGCTTGCTCTATTTCTGTAAGGTACATCATTGGGATTTTAATTGGAATTGCATTGAATCTGTATAGCACTTTTGGTAGTATGGCCATTTTGACAATATTAATTCTGCCTATCCAAAAACATGGGAGACCTTTCCATATTCTAAGGTCTTCTTCAATTTCTTTCTTCAATGTTTTGAAGTTTTCATTGTAGAGATCTTTTACCTCTTTTGTGAGATTGATTCCCAAGTATTCAATTTTTATTTTGAGGCTATTGCGAATGGAGTCGTTTTCCTCATTTCCCTTTCAGATGTTCGTCACTTGCATATAAAAATGCTTTAGATTTATGCGTGTTGATTTTATAGCCTGCTATTTTGCTGAATTCATTGATGAGGTCTAAAGCATTTTTATACACAGGCTATACCACATTTTCTAAATTCACTCATCTGAATTGACTCCATAACTTAGCTATTGTGAATTGCACTGCTATCAATATTAAAGTGACTATGTCACTATAGTATTCTAATTTTGGTTCTTATGGATCAATAGGAAGGAGTAGGATAGTTGGGTCATATGTAGTTCTCTTTCTAGTCTTCTGAGGAATCTCCACACTGCTCTCCAAAGTGGTCATACTAATTTGCAGTCCCACCAATAATGCATGAGTGTACTTCCCCCATGTCCTTTCCAGAATTTATTATTATTATTATTCTTGAATGATTGCCATGCTGCTTAATGTAGTCACGTTTATCAGTTTGCTGAATCTTCTGAATAACTTGCTGAAGCTTCTATATTAGCATTTGCTGTTTCAACTTGCACTTTCATATTATGGAAGTGGCTTCTTTCTTTAATCCTCATAATTCAAACTCCGTTAGCTTCAAAAATTTGTTCCGAAGGTTCCTCATCTCATTTGGTCTTTGTAAATTTGAAGAATTGGGACCTTTCTCTGGATTAAGACTTAGCTTTCAGAAATATTGTGACTGATTTGTTCTTCATCCAGAAAACTAAATATCATATCAGCTATAAGGTTGTTTTACTTGCTTATTATTAGTCTGTTCACTGGAGTAACACTTTGAATTTCCTTCAATAAGTTCTTCTTTGCATTCACATCTTCTTTAACCCTTTGGTGCAAGAGACCTGGTTTTCTGCCTGTCTCGGATCTGACATTCCTCGCTAAGTTTAATCATTTCTAGTTTTTATTTAAAGTAACAGATGTGCAAATTTCCCTTCCAATTGAACAGTTAGGGGACACTGTAGGGTTATTTTTTTTCCTTAAAATTTGTTGTACAAGACAGTAGAATGCATTTACACATTTTGATATATCATTCATAAATGGAGTGTAATCTCTCACTTTTCTGATTGTACATATTGTAGGATCACATTGGTCACACAGCCATATATGTATGTGAGGTAATAATGTCTGTTTCACTCTACTATCCTTCCTACACCCATACCCCTTCCCCTCCCTTCACTCCCCTCTACCTAATATAAAGTAACTCTATTCTTCCCTAGCCACCCCCTTATTGTGAATTAGCATCCACATATCAGAGAAAACATTTAGCCTTTAGTTTTTTTGGGTTTGGCTTATTTTGCCTAAGCATGGTGTTCTCCAACTCCATCCATTTACCAGAAAATGCCATAATTTCATTCTTCTTGAAAGCTGAGTAATATTCCATCATATGCATATATACCACATTTTCTTTATCCATTCATCTGTCGAGGGCACCTATGTTGTTTCCATAGTTTAGCTGTTGTGAGTTGAACTGCTCTAAACCTTGATGTGGCTGTATTATGCTGATTTTAAGTCCTTCAGGTATAAACCAAAGAGTGGGATAGCTGGGTCAAATGGTGGTTTCATTCCAAGTTTTCTGAGGACTCTCCATACTGTTTTCCATAATGGTTGCATCATTTTGCATTCTTACCAGCAATATATGAGTGTACCTTTTCCCCACATCCTGGCCAACATTTATTTTTTGCTTGTATTCTTGATAATTGCCATTCTGACTGAAACTAGATGAAATCTTAGAGTAGTTTTGATATGCATTTCTCTAATTGCTAGAGATGTTAAACATTTTTTTTCATATATCTGTTGATTGATTTTATATCTTCTGTGAAGTGTCTGTTCAGTTCCTTAGCCCATTTATTGATTAGTTTTTTTTTTTTTCTGGTGTTAAGTTTTTTGAGCTCTTTATATATCCTAGACATTAATGCTTTATCTGAGATACGTGGTAAAGATTTTCTCCCAACCTGTAGGCTCTCTTCACATTATTGATTATTCCTTTTGCTGAGAAGTTTTTAGTTTGAATCCATCCCATTTATTGATTATTGGTTTAAGTCTGAAGTAAGTTCTAGTCCATTTCCAGAAAAAGAAACTTTTCCCCATCAGATGAGGAATGTACAGATGAGGAAATTCAAGTGAAGAAGAACAAATAGAATAGGAAAAATAGGAAAACTAGTATCTTCATTATCATGTATTATCAAACGTTCAGATAGATTAGTACAACTGAATCCATGCACTTTTTACTTCAAAATTTTAAAACATTTTTGTTATTAAAACTTTCAAATATATACAAAAATATTAGCACAGAAAATAAGATTGAAAAACAATACTAATTATCATTATGATAAATATTTTTCTTTATGTAACAAAGTGTTAAATATGTAACAAAGTAGAGGTTTCCACTGAAAAAATATTTATAATGAGAGAGAGAGAGACTTGAGAACACGACTAAATACTCTGAGCTGATTTGTCAGTTTTGACAATATGGGAAACCCTCAGTATTGTTATAGTAAATTTGTTATGGGGGATGGGGTTCTGAGTCAACACTCTAAGGCCCATAATAGGCAATTGTGGTGTCAAAAACTTTGCACTGAGAAAAACAAAATAAAGGACTTCCTTTTCTTACGTCCTGAGGAGCCACAGCACTGGGCAGGAACATGCAATGGCAGAGGGGACAGTGAACAGAGCAATAAGATAAGCCCTAACCTCGAGTTTCTGTATTGATGTAGTATTGTAAATGAACAAAACAAAATAATTTGCCTGCAAATGGAGCTTCATCTATGCAGAGAATTAATTATTGGAAAAATATCTTGCATTAGTGCAGAGTAGAATTAGCTTCTATTAAGTATTGCTAGGCCAATTGCTTAATGCCTCATGATTCATTTTTTACACCTCTCTGATACATAAATGTTGATTCCTGAAGGACATTTCTCCATAGATTATCTTGGAAAACAAAATGTAAATGCAATGAGCAGACCCTTACATATGGTCTGCAGTACATTTCACCAGGCTGCTCCCTGCAAATCCTTCAACATACACTTATACCATGTGTCAAAGTGCAAGTTAGTACAAATTTCAGGAAAAATGGAGCATTAAAATTTGGTCCACACAGGAAGCTCCCTGTCGTACTGATGTCATCCAGAAACAGTGGATCTAAAAGAAGATGGACATCTTTTTTTTTTTTTTTTTATTGGTTCCTTCTAGTTTTACATGACAGTAGAGTATACTTTGATATATTTATACAAGCTCGGAATATATCTTATTAAATTAGGATCCCATTCTTGTGGATGTACATGATGATGGGATTCACTGTGGTATGTTCATATATGTACATAGAAAAGTTATGCCAGGTTCTTTCCACTGTCTTTCCCATTCCTATCCCCCTTCCCTTTCCTTCATTCCCCTTTGATTAATCCTCCAAACACCTATTCTGCCCCTCCCTCACCCTTATTGTGGGTAAGCTTCCACATATCAGATAAAACATTCAGCCTTTGTGTTTTTGGGGGGATTGACTAATTTCAGTTAGCAGGATAGTCTCCATATCTATCCATTTGCCAGCAAATGCCATAATTTCATTTCCCTTTATGGCTGAGTAGTATTCCATTGTATATATATGTATGTATATGTGTGAATATATATATATTTATATATATATATTTATATATAGCGTTTTCTTTATCCACTCATCTGTTGAAGGGCACCTAAACGGTTCCATAGTTTAGCTATTGTGAATTGAGCTGGTATCAACATTGATGTGGCTGCATTACTGTAGTATACTGATTTTACTACACTGATCCTTTGTGTATATACCAAAGTGTGAGATAACTGAGTCAAATGGTGGTTCCATTTTTTGAGGACTCTACATACTGCTTTCCAGAATGGTTGCACCAATTTGCAGTCCCACCAGCAATGTATGAGTGTGCCTTTTTCCCCACATCCTCTCTAACACCTATTGTTGCTTGCATTCTTGATAATCACCATTCTAATTGGGGTGAGATGCAATCATAGGGTAGTTTTGATTTGCATTTCTCTTATTACTAAAGATGTTGAACATTTTTTCATATGTTTGTTGATTGCTTGTACATCTTCTTCTATGAAGTGTCTGTTCATATCCTTAGCCCATTTGTTGATTGGTTTATTTGTATTCTTCATGTAGAGTATTTTGAGTTCTTTATATATTCTAGAAATTAGTGCTCTATCTGAAGTATGAGTGGCAAAGATATTTCCAACTCTATAGGCTCTCTCTTCACATTGCTGATAGTTTCCTTTGCTGAGAGAAAGCTATTTAGTTTGAATCTATCCCAGTTATTGATTCTTGCTTTTATTTCTTGTGCTATGGGAGTCCTGTTAAGGAAGTCTGATCCTAAGCCAACAACTTGAAGATTTGGACCTACTTTTTCTTCTATAAGATGCAGGGTCTCCAGTCTGATTCCGAGGTCCTTGATCCATTGTGAGTTGATTTTTGTGCAAGGTGAGAGATAGGGGTTTAGTTTCATTCTATTGCATATAGATTTCCAGTTTTCCCAGCACCATTTGTTGAAGAGGCTATCTTTTCTCCATTGGGTGTTTTTGGCCCCTTTGTCTAATATGAGAAAATTGTATTTATTTGGGTTTGTGCCCATGTCCTCTATTCCGTACCATTGATCTGTCTGTCTATTTTGGTGCCAATGCCATCCCGTTTTTGTTACTATTGCTTTGTAGTATAGTTGAAGTTTTGGTATTATGATACCCCTTGTTTCATTCTTCCTGCTAAGGATTGCTTTAGTTATTCTGGGTTTCTTATTCTTCCATATGAATTTCATGATTGCTTGCTCTATTTCTGTAAGGTACATCATTGGGATTTTAATTAGAATTGCATTGAATCTGTATAGCACTTTTGGTAGTATGGCCATTTTGACAATATTAATTCTGCCTATCCAAGAACATGGGAGACCTTTCCATATTCTAAGGTCTTCCTCAATTTCTTTCTTCAATGTTTTGAAGTTTTCATTGTAGAGATCTTTTACCTCTTTTGTGAGATTGATTCCCAAGTATTTTTTTTTTTTGAGGCTATTGCAACTGGAGTTGTTTTCCTCATTTCCCTTTCAGCTGTTTCGTCACTTGCGTATAAAAATGCTTTAGATTTATGCGTGTTGATTTTATAGCCTGCTATTTTGCTGAATTCATTAATGAGGTCTAGAAGTTTTCTGGAGTTTTTTGGATCCTCTAAATATAGAATCATGTCATCAGCAAATAGTGACAGCTTATGTTCCTCTTTTCCTGTTTGTATCCCTTTAATTTCTTTAGTCTGTCTAATTGCTCTGCCTAGAGTTCCAAGGACAATGTTGAATAGAAGTGGTGAAAGAGGACATCCCTGTCTTGTTCCCGTTTTTAAACAGAATGATTTCAGTTTTTCTCCATTTAGAATGTTGTTGGCCATGGGCTTAGCATAAATAGACTTACATTGTTCAGGTATGTTCCTACTATCCCTATTTTTTCTAGTGTTTTGGGCATGAAGGGGTGTTGTGTTTTGTCAAACACTTTTTCTGCATCGATGGAAATAATCATATGATTCCTTTAGCCTATTGACATGATGGATGACGTGTATTGATTTACGGATTTTACACCATCCTTGCGTTCCAGGGATGAACCCCACTTGATCATGCATGATTTTCTTAATATGTTTTTGTAAACGGTTTTCCAATATTTTGTTAAGGATCTTTGCATCTATATTCATCAAGGATATTGGTCTAAAATTTTCTTTCCTTGATGTGTCTTTGCCTGGTTTTGGTATGAGGGTGATATTAGCTTCATAGAATGAGTTTGGTAGGGTACCCTCCTCTTCTATTTCCTGGAATACTTTGAGAAGTATTGGAATGAGCTCTTCTTCGAAGATCTTGTAGATCTCGGCTGAGAATCCGTTTGGTCCTGGGCTTTTCTTGGATGGTAGGTTTTTAATGGCTTCTTCAATTTCATTGCTTGATATTGTTCAGTTTAAATTGTGTATGTCCTCCTGGTTCAGTCTGGGAGGAGCATATGTCTCTAGAAATTTGTCAATGTCTTCGGTAGTTTCTATTTTGTTGGAATACAGATTTTCAAAGTAGCTTCTCATTATGTTATGTATCTCAGTGATGTCTGTCGTGATATTTCCTTTTTCATCATGAATTTTAGTAATTTGAGTTTTCTCTCTCCTTCTCTTTGTTAGTGTGGCTAAGGGTTTGTTAATTTTGTTTACTTTCTCAAAGAACCAACTTTTTGTTTTGTCAATTTTTTGAATTGTTTCTTTTGTTTCAATTTCATTGATTTCAGCTCTGATTTTAATTATTTCCTGTCTTCTACTACTTTTGCTGTTATTCTGTTCTTCTTTTTCTAGGGCTTTGAGCTGTAATGTTAGGTCATTTAGTTGTTGACTTTTCATTCTTTTCTGGAATGCTCTCCATACAATGAGTTTTCCTCTTAGTACCTCTTTCTTAGTGTCCCAGAGATTTTGATATGTTGTATCGTCGTTCTCAATGACCTCTAAGAATTTTTTTATCTTCTCCCTGATGTTTTCTGTTATCCATATTTCATTCAATAGCATATTATTTAGTCTCCAGGTGTTGGAGTAATTCCTGTTTTTTATTTTGTCATTGATTTCTATTCTCAGTCCATTATGATCTGATAGAACACAAGGCAGTATCTCTATTTTTTTGCATTTCCTAAGGGCTGCTTTGTGTCATAACATGTGGTCTATTTTCGAGAAGGTTCCATGTGCTGCTGAGAAGAAAGTGAATCCGCTCGTTGATGGATGGAATATTCTATATATGACTATGAAGTCTAGGTTATTGATTGTGTTATTGAGTTCTGTGGTTTCTTTGATTGGTTTTTGTTTGGAAGATCTATCTAGTGGTGAAAGTGGTGCATTAAAGTCACCCAGAATTATTGTGTTGTGGTCTATGTGATTCCTGAAATTGAGAAGGATTTGTTTGATGTACAGGGATGCACCATTGTTTGGGGCATAAATATTTACTATTGTTATGTCTTCCTGATTTATGGTTCCCTTAAGCAGTATGAAATGTCCTTCTTTATCCCTTCTGACTAACTTTGGCTTGAAGTCCACTTTATCTGATATAAGAATGGAAACCTCCGCTTTTTACTGAGTCCATGTGCGTGGTAGGTTTTTTCCCATCCTTTCACCTTTATTCTGTGGATGTTTTTTTCTATGAGATGAGTCTCTTGCAGGCAGCATATTGTTAGATCTTTCGATTTAATCCATTCTGCCAGTCTATGTCTGTTGATTGATGAGTTTAGGCCATTAATGTTCAGGGTTATTACTGAGATATGATTCGTATTTCCAGTCATTTGGCTTATTTTTGGTTTTTAATTTGGCTTTGAGTTTTTAATTTTTGGTTTTTAATTTGGTTTCTCCTTTGAGTGGTTTTTCTCTAAGGTAGTTCCTCCCTTTGCTGGCCTACATTGTTGTTTTTCATTTCCTCCTCGTGGAATATTTTGTTGAGAACATTCTCTAGTGCAGGCTTTCTATTTGTCAATTCTTTTAACTTTTGTTTATCAAGGAAGGATTTTATTTCATCTTCAAATCTGAAGGTTAGTTTTGCTGGGTATAGCCATGTTCTTTCAGAGCTTGAAATATATTGTTCCAGGCCCTTCTAGCTTTTAGAATCTGGGTTGAGAAGTCGGCTGCTATCTGTATTGGTCTCCCCCTATATGTAATCTGATGCTTTTATCTCGCAGCCCTCAAAATCCTATCTTTATTTTGAATGTGAGGCATTTTCATTATAATGTGCCTTGGTGTGGACCTGTTGTGATTTTGTGTATTTGGTGTTCTGTAAGCCTCTTGCATTTGATTTTCCATTTCATTCTTCAGGTTTGGGAAATTTTCTGATATTATTTCATTGAATAGGTTGTTCATTCCTTTGATTTGTATCTCTGTGCCTTCCTCAATCCCAATCATTCTTAAATTTGATCTTTTCATGATATCCCATAGTTCTTGGAGATTCTGTTCATGATTTCTTACATCTTCTCTGTTTGGTCAATTTTGTTATCAAGATTAAATATTTTGTCTTCATTGTCTGAGGTTCTGTCTTCAAAGTGGTCTAGTCTTTTGGTGATGCTTTCCATTGAGTTTTTTATTTGGTTTATTGTTTCCTTCATTTCAAAGATTTCCGTTTGGGTTTTTTTTTTTTTTTTTTTTTTAATCTCTATCTCTTTGTTGAAATGATCTTTTGCTTCCTGTACTTGCTCTTTCAGCTGATTGGTATTATCATTCATTGCCTGCATTTGCTCTCTTATCTCATCCCTTGCTTCATGAATCATCTTAATCATGTAGAATCTGAAGTTCTTTTCTGACATTTCTTCTAACATACTGTCATTGGATTTTATTAATATAGAATCTAGATTTGTTTGGATCATTTTCTTCCCTTGTTTTTTCATGTTGTTCATGTATCTTCCCCTCTACCAGTGCAGATCTGGGGTATTGCAGATTTCCCCCCATAGGCTTATAGTGACCCTATAGGTTTCCAAAACCCTTTCTTTAAGGAGAGATCAATATTAGCAGTGCCCAATTCAGACACTATGCAATCCTAGACCAAATAGCCCCTATGAGGACAATAACAAAATTGTCATAATAAACAGAATGAGTTCAAATATTATCTTCAGTAAAACAAACAGATTTTCAATAAGGTCTGCAGTTTCAAATGGAGGACAAAGAGGATGCAGAGGGATGTAGAATGTAGTTGTTAATGGGATAAGAAAAGAATATACAGAAGTTCTAGATAATAGAAAGGGTGAGTGTAATCAAAAGAAATTGGATGTTAGCTTCAAAAAAGGGAGAAAGAGACTCTGAGGGAACAGGTAAACAAAAGGAAAAGAGAGCAAGAAAAGTAAAGAAATAAAAAATTAAAATTTTTCAATAAGGAGAAAAAAAATCTACGGTATAACAGTCATATAGTAATTAAACCTCCCAGTCTTTAGCAGCCTGATGCATGAGAGGTACCTGACAATGAGCTTCAAGCCTCCAGCAGGCATCTCAGGATGGGATTTGTCCCACCTAAAGATCAGAGCTCCAGCTTCCAGGATTATCCAAGATGGCTGCTCTGGCTTGGAAATGTGTTGGCTAATGGAGAGCTGCAGCTCATGGTGTGGACGTGGTCAGCTGGTGGTCCTGGAGGTGGGTGCGGTTGGTCAGGCAGGGGTCCTGGAGGTCGGGGGTGTTTGGTGTGCTTGTGGGATCCTGGAGGCCGGGTGCAATCAGTTGTTCTAGGGTCCCGGTAATAGGGCACAGTCAGTTGGTCTGGGGGTCCTAGCAGCAGGCAGCAGTCAGTCGATGTGAGGGCCCCAGAGGCAGGGAGTGATCGGTGGGGCTGAAGGATCCTGGAGACGGGGCTCAGTCAGTCCGGCCAGGGGTCCTACGGGTCCTGGCTGTTGTTTCAAAATGGCGGCAGCCATGTGTAATCAGACCTGCAAATACTGTCACAGTGAACTTCAAGGTCACAGCAGACAGCTGGTGCTCCACTGGCAGTCGGCGATCAGGTTGCTGACTGTTGTTGGACGATCAGGAGGTGAACCTCGTGTGTTGGGTGATGGATAGGTGAAAGGCAGGTGATGGACAGTTGAGAGGCAGGCAAATGCGGATGATAGGCACCTGACAGTGAGCAATCTGCACTCAAAAAAGGCATCGATATGCTGGCAGACTGCAGGTGATCACAGCAGACAAATGGGATAAATAGCAGGAGATCGATAAGCAGCAAAAACTGCCTCACCAAGAAACAGATATCCTCTGCTTGAAACTGGAGCGACAAGGAACGCAGTCTCCCTCTAGTCCACCATCTTGGATCTCTCAGTGAAGTTTTAATTGGCATTTCTCTAATTGCTAGAGATTTTGAACATTTTTAAAATATATTTGTTAGCCATTCATCTTTCTTCTTTTGAGAAGTGCCTTTTCAGTTCCTTTTCCCATTTATTAAATGCATTACTTTTTTCTTGGCTTTAAACTTTTTGAGTTCTTTGTATATCCTTGAAACTAATGTCCTATCTGAGGTGTAGGTGGCAAAGATTTTCTCCCATTCTTTGGGCTCTCTCTTCATGTTTTTGATTCTTTGTTGTGAAGAAGTTTTTAATTCAATGCCATCTCATTTATTGATTCTTTACTTCTTTGCAGTAGGAGTCTTGTTAAGGAATCAGTCCCTAACCTGACATGATGTAGAGTTGGGCCTACATTTTCTTCTAGTAGGTGCAGGGTTTCTTGTCTAATACCTACATCTTTTATCCACTTTGAGTTGAGTTTTGTGCAGGGGGAGCAATGGGGGTTAAATTCCATTCTACTACATGTGGATTTCCATTTTTCCCAGCACCATTTGTTGAAGAGACTGTCTTTTCTCCAATGTATGTTTTTGGCATCACTGTCCAGTATGAGATAACTGTATTTATGTAGGTTTGTCTCTGTGCCTTCTTTTCTATTTCATTGGTCTTTATGACTGTTTTGGTGCCAATACAATGCTATTTTTGTTACTGTAGCTCTGTAATATAATTTAAGGTCAAGTATTGTGATGTCTGCTGCTTTTCTTTTCTTGCTAAGGATAGCTTTGTCTATTCTGGGCTGAAGAGAATATTTTTAAAGTTAATCTTAAGTCTTCTCCAATAAGATTTTGATAGGTATTGAGCATCAGTAATGTATTAGTCAGGGTTCTCTAGAGGAACAGAATCAATAGAAAGTATGATATAAAAAGGGGACTTACTAGATTGGCTTACAGGACCAGAAGCTGGATAGTCCTCAGTGACCATCTGCAGGTGGAGAGCTGAAAGAACCAGTAGATGCACAGTCCAAGAGGCTGAAGTCTCAGAACAGGAAGGATCAATTGTGCTACCCTAGTCTGACTGAGGGCTTTTGGAAACTCCTTGGAGAATCACTGGCAGGGTCCGCTTTGGAAGAATGAAGAGGTGAGAGTCTGATATCCTCAGGTGATCACAGCAGCAATCAAAAACCTGTTCAAGAAGAATGGAACTTGCATCTGCTGCTGCTTCCTTGTTCTTCCAACTTTTATTTCATCCAAGCCACCATCCTATTGGATGGTGCTGCCCACTCTTAGGGAGGTACTCCACTTCAGTTCATTTTCCCAATTCCAATCATTCCTAGACACACCCTCATTGACACACTCAGAAGCCTCTTAATTATCAGCATCTCTTGATCCAGTCAAATTGACCATTCAAATTAGCCATTACAAGGAAGTTAGTGCAGTAGTGCCTGAATACGCCACAAGTGTAAGAATATTAAAGAATTGAGTCGAACACTGAAACTCCTTGTAACAAAACTTGTTCTAAATCCACCACATTGCTCTGAAGTAAGCAGGACAAGTAATTTTAAACAATTTATATGAAATACCTTAGTCATTTTATGGATTCATACTCTTTATATCTATCTTGGCTATTCATTTGATAATTAAATACCTATTTAGTGATACAGTTAATTGTGATCTTGCTAGAACGTTAGCTCTTAAGACAAGAATCATTCTCTTTTACCCATCACAGTACTGAAACATCATAGGCATTTACAACCTACTACTGCCACCAGCACCGTGATTCTGACATGGAATATTAACCTCTAAAATCAGGCTTGTAATATCTTAGGCAAACAGGAGGTACATATTTTAGACATCTTGTCCAGTAAATTAATAATCTAAAAATTAAGGAACTAAAAGAATGTCAGTTTTATTAATAAATACAATAAATCTTGGGAATTCCCATAATTAGATTCTACCTGTTGAGTTGTACATGTAAGCAAACATTAACTTCCAATGTTCAGAGGCATTTTTGATAATGTTAAGGTCTGAAAGTTTATCCCTGTTGCTCCCTTTAGTTTAAAGCTTTAATTGTATTCTATTGGGATTCTGCAAAATTGAAGATGGTTATCTTTGGAATACATCTCCCAGATGGTAATTTCCCAGAGGTATTGTACTTATGAAACCAATGGATGTCTAAATGATGGAAATGCAGGCGGGTGTGGTGTTTGATTCCAAGAAGGTAGTCTCTCATTTGATGCACTCTGCCTACTGGTAGATGCAAGGGTTCAAAAAAGAAGAGGAAGAAATACATAGGCTCCCTTCATTCCTTTTTAGTCCTTGTTTTCTTCATATGTGGTGTTTTACTAGCACATAGAACACCTTGTTACATATGTTGTGCTAGAAAACACTTGGGTCTCACTGTGTGTGTATTTCTTATTTTAAGTGAATCAGCACATATTCACTGAATTATTTAATAAGCTATCCAAAAGCAGCTTTCCCTAAATAAAATAGCAAAAAATAATATTCTTTGAGATTATAGCATTTCCCATTCATGAATTACAAAGAATCTAGAAAAAGTTATGGTAAAACTGTAATGAAGTTTACATTGGGAGTACTGACCCTGAAAACTTTCTTATTCATGTTTTTATTTTTGTTCTAGCAGAACATGTATAAATAAATAACCTTATTAATATAGCAGTATTGCATGCATTTGAATAGAAGGCTTATATTTTACTAGTATCACTTTAAATGATTTCCATAGTATAGCTAAATATTGTAAGCTAAATACTTAACTAGTTTAAAAATATATACTTGATCTTAGTATTAGTAAAAATTTCTGTAACTATGGTTGAATTTAACAAATTTTGCCTTTAAACCCAGATATCAGACTATACTCAGCTAATGTTTAATTGCCTCTACTTCAATAATCAAAACAAAATGTTAATTTTTCTGAAAACTAGATAAACTGAAATTCATTATGCAATGATTGTTTATACATTTTTTTTCTTAGGGAAATGAAAAAGCATTAGAGTTCTAGGTTTAATAAAACAGAGATATAAAAATAAGAGTAGAGAAAAAAATCCAAAGCAAAGAGTAAAATACCAAGTATTGAAAATAAACATAGCACAGAAAGAATCATCAATGTCAATGATGGTGCTTTTAAAAATCAAATGAGCCAGATGCAATGGTACACACCTGTAAGCCAAGTGACTCAGAAAGCTTAGGCAGGGGATAAAAAAAATAAAATAAAATAAAATAAAATAAAATAAAACAGAGACAGGGTGGCACATATGTATAATACAATTTAAAGAGTAAGTTTTAAGATTATGACAGTGGTACTTTTCTCTGGTAGCAGACATGGAGCACATGTGGTTTCCCCTGAAAGCCAAACACACACACTCCTGGTATCGTTCTTATTTTGGAATTACTTGCAAATTGGAACAAGTTTTAAATCAGAAAACAACATGAACATAATGATGACCCAAATGACTAGTGTGTATTGTGCAAGAAAAAAGCTTACTTTGGAACATGTAACATTTCAGGACTCCAGGGCCACATATGCCTTGACAATGTCAGTTACCCTCTTTTAACCCAGTTCTACTGAAAAACTGCTGGTGTCTTCTCATCTTATCAGAATTAAGCATCACATTTATCCTCCAGCCCTGTCCTCATTGAGTGTCACTGGAGTCAGTTGTCCTCCTTCTGTCAGTTACTTGCTTCTCATTGCTCACTAAAATAACCAGACTCAGAAAATACCTCTATTTCCTCTAACCCCACCCATCTGAGGAGGAAATTTCTTAGGAAAGTACCAGGGGGTA
Organism: Sciurus vulgaris; assembly: GCF_902686455.1. Classification (NCBI taxonomy): domain Eukaryota; kingdom Metazoa; phylum Chordata; class Mammalia; order Rodentia; family Sciuridae; genus Sciurus; species Sciurus vulgaris. The sequence goes on from NC_136467.1 coordinate 63,174,540, forward strand.
CTTTTACAATTTTCTGTAATTTATGAATGGTGGCCTAGTTAAAAAAAAAAAAAGAAAGAAAGAAACTTTAATTATTGTTACACAGACACCCACTGAAACACATCCTAATATCCCAGACACAATAGAAACTTAGTTGAATCAGTAAACAAATGGATGATAAAATCAATTGCACTTATACTCAATAAACTGTAGGCCTGAATTATACTCAATGATATATATGATGGTAAAAGTTCATTTACATATTCCACAAATATTCCATGATTTTGAAATTACTGTTCTAATTTTAATAATAACAATAATAATCTATGAAATATTATAGACTGAAATTTAAGTATATATTTTACTAAAGTTATAAGTAGCCAATGTATAGGGGGGTGTCTTTTCAATGAAAACTATTTTGATTCAGAAGATTACAGATTCAAGAACACTTTCTTTGGTCAATGATAACTGAGCTAACATGACCTAAATTAGGTCTTAGCACAGATCATATTGACAAAAATAAGTCATTAAGCTGTTTCAAGTTCTGACTTCTTTTAATTTTTCTAGATAATTATAAGAATATAACACAAAACTCAAAGAAACACTTTTTATACTCTCATGCAGACATGACATTTCAACCTTCATAGTTCATAATTTCCACAAAAGCCAAATGGCTATTACCAGACCTCAAGAGCTGTCATAGGTTATAAAGCAATTAAGACCTTTTTGAGAGTTCATAATGATTATTTTTTCTTAAAATACTATGGCAAGCAACAAATGACATTCAGCTGCATTTAAGTCATTTTAATGGTTTGATTGGATCACATTTATCATCTGAACAAAAAACTCAGAGGGCACATTTTTCATAATCTCTGTACAAATTATTGCTGCACATGCATTACTTAATGAACTGTTTCCAATTTCTAGGTACAAGGGCACAAAGGTATCTTGAAACTTTACCTTTACTTTATTACCTTATATTGGTGCATTAATATCAGACTGAATCTTCAGTATATTCTGGATGCTCTTTCTGTTGCCATAGGGGCTTCATGCCTATGTATTTTTATGCATGAGAAGACACAGATATGACCAGAAGAAAGCATTTTGGAAAGCAATCCATAATCATAGTTAAGCCTTTTAAATGATGTGGAAGACAAGAGTGATGAGCAAATCTGTGTACTGGCTGGAATGACAGGTGCAGATAAAGTCAAGTTCTGGTTATCAAGAAAGGACAGGATGAAGTTCAATGCTTAAGAGAAGTGAATGGAAATGTGCTGCCTGAAGGCTCCAAAGCAAATGCTGAGGTCTGGTTGACAGCTTCCATTTCCACTTATTGCTTGTAAAGATTGATGACAAGCGGTAGATGAAGGAAAGTCAGCCCTGATCTTACATATACATAGCATAGTTCAGCAGTTTCCTTGGGAATATTAAAGTTATTGTTTTTACATCTCAAAGCTGGATATAGTTCCAAAGAGTAATCAAGAATCTAGCCAAAACTGTGTTAACCCACAAAAATTGAAAGCATGAAATAATGAAAGCTAAAAATGTATTTAAGAGAAGCCTGAAATTTAAACTAGTCTTTCATAATATTCAGTATATAATTGAGCTTATGTATGTTGCCATAGTTCATTTGTACTGCTATAACAAATTATGTTAAACTGGTAATTTATATTAGAAAAGAAATTTATTTCTCACAGTTCTGGAGGCACTGGCCAATTGCATGACTGGTGAGGGCTGCTCTCTGCTTCCAAGATGGTGCCTTGTTGTTGGAAGGGATGAACACTGTGTCCTCACACAGTGGAAGATACACATGGTGAAGAGAGCATCACCTTCAATATCAAACCATGATATAAGTGTGCTAATTCCTGGAGCCCTGGTGACTTAATGAACTATCGAAGGTCATACCTCTTAATTCCATTCTATTGTGGGCTGGGTTTCAGCATGAATTGTAGGACACCATCACTTAATGCATAGCACATGCACTTAACTTCATGGGATGTGTAGTGATACTTATTTTTACTACACTGAGGTGACCACACTTTTTTCAGTTGCTATCCACCAGTAATTTTATCTGTTGAAATCATTCTTCTGCAGTAAAATAAACAGCCAGTAACCAACAAAAAACATTAAGCAGTTTCCTTCATTTCTAAAATTACATAAGTAAGACTGATTGATAGAAAATTGTGGCTTGATGTTTTGTATTCATCTCTTCCCTGGTGTGGCCTCTTTTTCTTCACTCGGTCATGGCAATTGTCATCATTATCATCATCATCCTCCTCTAAAATTATAGAATATAAATCATAGAAAGAAAAATAGAGACTATTTTGCCAGACTACTTAATGTTCAATAAATTTTGGCCCAAAGATACCAAATAATACAAAACAATCTTGCAAAGAAGTGAGAATTCAAACATCATCCCACATAGAATAATACTTTACTAGTAATGTAGTACTCTGAAATTTAAACTATTCAGCTTCCATTATACTGTATCTCAATGAATCTAAGACACTACCAATTATAAGACAAAAATTTATTTTGTATAATACTAATTTTTTAAAAAATCTTGATACTCAAATATATAATTAAATTATGGCATACCATCATTGTATGCTGCATCCTAATTTCAAAGATATTAAATATGAAAAACTTGAGAACTATGTTTTGTTGAAATATAATATTGTCATGATTTGGATATGAAGTGTCCCTTAAAAGTTCATATGTGAGACAATGCAAGAATGTTTAGAAGTGCACTATTAGACTAGAAGAGTCACAACCTTATCAGTGAATTAATAATTTGAATGTATTAATGGGTGGTAAATATAGGGAGGTATGGCCTAGCTGGAGGAAGTAAGGCACTTGGGATTATATTATGGCTTCTTGCACTCAAGTTCTCTCTCTGCTTCCTGGCTATCATAAACTGAGCAGATTTCCTCCTATCTGGCCTTCCCACCATTATGTTCTTTCCTACCTCAAGCCCAGAATTGTGTAATTGGCTGACCATGGACTGAAACTAAATCAACTTTTTCTCCTCTTAGTTGTTCTTGTCAGGTCTTTTAGTCACCAACCAAAAGCTGACTAATACAGAAATTGGCACTGGGAATGAGGCCTTCGCTGTGACTAACCTATGTGGTTTGCGAGCACGTGGAAATTTGGAACTGATTTGTGGGAGGAGTTTGGAAAGTCTACAGGTGCAGGCAGGAGAGGCCTTAGAATGTTATAAGCACAGTTTATTGGCTGATTCTGATGGAGCTCAGAAGACCAGAATGCCAATAGGTCTGTGTATAGTAAAGACTGAGCTCATGTGGTTTTTGGGGAGCAGGGGGACTCTATTAGTAATTGGGCTAGAGGCTGTTAGTATTACATCCTAGTAGAGAAGTTGTCTGCATTTTGCCCATGGCCTGAAACTTTCTGTGAGGCTGAAATTTCCTCTGGTGGAGGAAATTTCAAGGCAACACATATTGCGGTGGTGGCATGAACATTGCTAGTAGCGTTTAGCCAAGCTTACTATGATAATCAGGATCAGAGAGTACGGCATAAAGATATGAAAAACTTTTGTAATTTCACCAGAAAAATGCATGTAAACCTGGGCCCAAGGAAGGTGTAGACATGGGAGAGATTACAAACTTTGAAAGATAAGTATTTACTCAGACAAGATGGTTTGAGGGTATTTAAGAAATTGGCAAGACCACAACCATCACAGACTGAACAGTGTAAACAAAACTTCCTATGAGAAGCAGTTATATGGGCACTCTGCTTGCACAAGTGGGCACAGAAAGCTATCCCACAGAGCTTGGCTGCCCAGACAGTCAGAGGCTGCTACAGTCATAGTCCCAGGATGCCTGGTTACTGATCAAGATGGCAACAAACCAAGCGACACAAGCGATTTTCAGAGAACATCACAATGCCATGTGCCACAGCTGGCACCTGGATGTGGATGTGAAGCTATAGGACATGTTTGCCCCTTTTTTTTTTTTTTTTTTTTTTTTTTTTTTTTGCGGTGCTGGGGATTAGAACCCAGGGCCTTGTGCTTGCAAGGCAAGCACTCTACAACTGAGCTAGATCCCCAACCCATGTTTGCCCATTTAGATTTTAACCTTTCTTTAGTCCCATCCCTTCTTTCTATGCCCCTATTTATCTATTTCGGAAAGGAAGTGTCTACTCTGTGCCATTATATAGTAACAAATATGTATAAGTTGCTTTTGATCTTTACAGGGTAATCACAGTCAAAAGTTTGCCTTGAGTCTCAGATGAGACTTTGAACTTCGACTTTGCTGGAACTCGTGGAAATGGATGAGATTGATTTTGCATTGTGAGATGGGCATAAACTTTTGGAGGTGGGGGATAGGATATTTTGGTTTGGATACGAGTTGTCTACTGAAATTTCATGTGTGAGAGACAATGAAACATTTGAAGGTGAAATAATTAGATTATGAGAGTTGTAACCTAATCAGTGGGTTAATCCCTTTGACATAATCATAATTTGAATGGATTAATGGGTATTAACTGTAGACAGGTAGGATGGAGCTAGAGGAAGTCGGGCACTGGTGTTCTTTCCTTGGGAATCATATTATCCCTGGCTCCTTGCTCTCAAGTTCTTTCTTTTCTTCCTGGCTGTCATGAACTGAGTTATTCTCCTCTAACTTGCCTTTTTACCATGATGTTCTCCATCACCTTGGACCCAGAGTTAGGGAATTGGTCAACAATAGACTGAACCTCTGAAACTCTGAACCAAAGTAAACCTTTCCTTCTCTAAGTTGTTCTTGTCAGCTCTTTCAGTAACAGTGATGAAAAGGTAACTAATACAGGTATCACGCTACATAACAAGAAAAGGACTATGTCTTAATTCAACCAAATTTATAATTAGTTCATGATTATCTAATTCATAAATAACTTCAATTTTATAAGGAATTGTGATCCAGAAGAACAAGTGGCTTCCTAAATCACACAGATTCAAGAGTTTTTAAGACTTAAATGCAAATTTGTACCAGCCTTGATGACAGTTTACATAACTTCAACTCTTATTTCAAACAGTAGCTGATGATGTGACTGGATGTGAGTCACATAACCCTTTTACTGGATCCTCAGATTAAGAATAGAAGTATGCAATTAAGAAGACAAAGTGATGCTTTATAACACTTTCAGACATACTTGTCTTTAAATATTATGTATGTACATAACAGCATATTCTGTACACAATGTCATGTTTCTTACTAGTCACATGCAAGAGAAATGCAAACATTTATTGACATTTCTTAATCTTGTACAGAATTTGAGAAAAAAGTTATAAAGTAAAACTTCAAAGCATTTATGAAAGGTTTGATCCTCATTCATGTCTACTATAATCAATATTTATTCATTAATTTATTGCCTCCAGAAACAATTTGAAAGAACCTGATGTACAAATATATAAAATCATTAAAGTAAATTAGAAGAAAAAGAACTGAGAAATAAAGGGTTAAGATAATTATATCACAAAACCCAGACCAGGAAGAAATATAGAAACTGAAACAAAAATTTAATTCTGAACTCTGTCTCCAAATTAAAAAGAAAAATATGAAAATGATTTAAAGCACTTTTTAAGATTTGTCATAGGAAATATTCTTTTTTATTTTTTTTTATTTAGTTACACAAGACAGAAAAATGCATTTTGATTCATTGTATACAAATGGAGTGCAACTTTTCATTTCTCTGGTTGTACACAATGTAGAATCACACCATTCATGCAATCATACATGTATATAAGGTAATGATATTTGTCTCATTCCACTATCATTCCCACCACCTGCCTCCTCCCCTTCCCTCATTTCCCTCTGTTCCAAAGTTCCTCCATTCTTCCCTTACCACCCCCACCTGTTATGCATGAGCATTCACTTATCACAGAAAACATTTGGCTTTCAGTTTTTTGGGATTGGCTTATCTCACTTACCAATATTCTCCAACTCCATCCATTCACCTGCAAATGCCATAATTTTATTCTTCTTTAAGGCCAAGTAATATTCCATTATGTATATATACACCAGTTTCTTTATCCATTCATCTATTGAAGGGCATCTAGGTTGGTTCCACAACTAGCTATTGTGAATTGAGCTGCTATCAACATTGATATGGCTGTGTCACTGTAGTATGCTGATTTTAAATCCTTTGGTTATAGGCCAAGGAGTGGGATAGCTGGATCAAATGTTGGTTCTATTCCAAGTTTTTTAAGGAATCTCCATACTGCTTTCCAGAGTAGTTACACCAATTTGCAACCCACCAGCAACATATAAGTGTGCCTTTTAACCCGCATCCTCACCAACACCTATTATTGCTTGTATTCTTAATAATAGCCATTTTAACTGGTGTGAGATAAGATCTTAGGGTAGTTTTAATTTGCATTTCTCTAATTACTACAGATGTTGAACCTTCTTTCATATATTTGTTGATCATTGAATATCTTCTTCTGTGAAGTGTCTGCTCAGTTCCTCAGCCATTTATTGATTATTTTTATTCTTGGTGTTAAGTTTTTTGAGCTCTCTAAATCTTGGAGATTAGTACTCTATCTGAAGTGCCTTTGTTAAAGTCTTTTTTTTTTTTTTTCCATTCTGTAGGCTCTCTCTTCACATTATTGTTTACTTTACTGAGAAAAAAAACTTTTAATTTGAATCCATTCCATTTATTGATTCTTGATTTTATTTCTTGCACTTTAGGAATCTTGTTAAGGAAGTCTCATTCTAAGCTCACATGTTGAGGATTTGGGCCCACTTTTTCTTCTATTTGTTGCAAGATCTCTGGTCTAATTCCCAAGTCCTTGATCCATTTTGAGTTGAGTTTTGTGCAGGGTAAGAGATGTGGGTTTAATTTCATTTTGCTGAGTATGGATTTTCAGTTTTCCCAGCCCCATTTCTTGAAGAGGCTCTCTTTTCTCCATTGTATGTTTTTGTTCCCTTTGTGTAATATGAGGTAGCTATATTTATGTGGGTTTATCTCTGTGTCTTCTGTTCTCTTCTGTTCTACACCATTGGTCTAACTGTCTATTTTGGTGCCAATACCACGCTGTTGTTGTTAATATTGCTCTGTAGTATGGTTTAAGTTCTGGTACTGTGATGCCTCCTACTTCACTCTTCTTGCTAAGTATTGCTACGGCTATTCTGGGTCTCTTATTTTTCCAAATGATTTTCATGATTACTTTCTCTATTTCTGTGAGGAAAGACTTTGGGATTTTAATTGAAATTGCACTGAATCTGTATAATGCTTTGGTAGTATGGTCATTTTGACAATATTAATTCTGCCTATACAAGAAGGTGGGAGATTTTTCCGTCTTCTGAGATTGTCTTAAATTTCTTTCTTTAGTGTTCTATAGTTCTCTTTGTAGAGGTTTTTCATCTCTTTTGTTAGATTGAGTCCTGAGTATTTTATTTTTTGAGACCATTGTGAATGGTTTTCCTAATTTCTCTTTCAGAGGATTCATCACTTATGAATAGAAATGCATTAGATTTATGGGTGTTGATTTTATATCCTGCTACTTTTCTGAATTCATTTACTATTTCTAGACGTTTTCTAGTGAAATTTTTTGAAGAGTCTAAATATAGAATCATGTCATTAGCATATAGTGATAGTTTGAGTACTTATTTTGCTATCCATATCCCTTTTAGGGAATGCTTTCATTTTTTTCTCCATTTATAATTATTTTGGCCTTGGGCTTAGCATAGATAGCCTTTATAATGTTGAGGTATGTTTCTACTATCCCTATTTTTTCTAGTGTTTTGAACATGAAAGGGTGCTGTATTTTATCAAATGCTTTTTCTGCATCTATTAAAATGATCATATGATTCTTAATTTTAAGGCTGTTGATGTGTTTCAAATGTTAAAACAACCTTGCATCCCAGGGATGAACCACACATGATCATTATGCATTTTTAAATGTTTTTATGTGATTTGCCAGAATTTTGTTAAGAATTTTTGCATTTATGTCTTCAGGGATATTGGTCTGAAGTGTTCTTTCCTTGATGTATGTTTGTCTGGTTTTAGTCTCAGGGTGATACTAGCTTCATAGAATGAGTTTGGAATGAGTTTCATTCCATGAATGAGTTTCATGGAATACTTTGGGGAGTATTAGTATTAGTTCTTCTTTGAAGGTCTTGTAGAACTCGACTGAGAGTTCATCTGGTCCCCATCTTTTCTTGGTTGGAAGGATTTTGATGGCATCTTCTATTTCATTGCTTGAAATTGATCTGCTTAGATTTTGTATGTACTCCTGATTCAGTTTGGTTAGATCATATGTCTCCAGAAATTTGTTAATGCTTTCAGATATGCGGCATTGAGGGCTGGCTGTGCAGTGGTGTTGGACAGCCTGTTCAGAAATTCAGTGCTGTGGCGGGTCATGCTGTGGCAGGTGGTTGTCTCCAGGCCCTTTCCCATGTCCCATGTCCCAAGGTGCAGACTACCACAACGGGGGGATATGGAGGCTGCCAGGCATTGGTAGATGGGGAGGTCGTAGCACATCATTATCCACCCAGGCCTAGCAGGGAAATCTGTAGGGCAGGCACAGCAACTGGAAATATTCTTTAAGAAAGGAATTACAAAGGAATAAAATGATGCTTCTGGACAGAGTCTTGAGCCAAAGTCATAAAAAAATTCCTTACTTTTATTGCATCCATCCACTTTTTAAATATTTTATTAAAGTTTTGCCACAAATTTACATATGCAAATACACATAAAATGATGTATGCAATTTCAGGAATTCTTGAGTCTAGAATTAAGAATTCCTTCCTTACCCATAAATGTGTATAATTTTTGTGTTTTAATGTACCAATTAAAAATTAAATTTAATTTTTTAAAAAAGGAATTCCTGTCTTGATTTTTAATCTTTCTGCCTCTGCCTGCTTACAAGGCTTAGGCAATTTCTATCACCAAACAATGGAAGAAAATTTCCATTTTTCTTCTCCAGCAGTGATTCGTTTGGACTCTTGCTCTCAGGTACAACATATATGCTATACTCAGACTAAGATGTGCTTTTCAACTTTGCTGAAGGATGTGGTTCACCATCTTAGGGTAAATTCCTTAACCCTTCTCCTTCCCAACAGTTCTTTGTCCATCCTTCTCCATCTCATTGCTGAGAAGCTGAAGTTTTTAATTGATTTTACTTTTAGAACTTTTTTCTGTTTGGCTCTATTTAAATAAATCTTGATTGCTACTTGAAAAATTGCTTCATTTAAATTATAAAAGTAACACAACTTATCAAAAAATAGTCAACCAAGAAGTGTAGAAATTAGGAAATAATGTAGAAAACCTTCCCTGGTATCTTTCATCAATCCAAAAATTTAAGCATATTTCTTCTGAACTTTATTCATGTTGTAAACCAGCACATTTCTGTGCAGTCATTCACACAGATAAATATACAGTCTTGTGTCACCTGATGATTGGGCTACCACATGAGAAATGTATTGCTAAGTGATTTCCTCATTGTGCAAACATCACTGAGTGAACTTACACAAACCTAGATGGTACAGGTCCATCATTCCTTGTGACCTCTGGACAGAATCAAGAGACGCAATAAACTCAAGGTGCATGAGTCCCCTCCAGGCATAACACAGCATATGGTTTTACAGTCAATTTTGTTTTCTGCTCATACTATCTTGCTTCTGATAAATTATAGTGTGGGGGGGTTAATTTATATAGATGAGATAACTTTACATTAAATAATCCCACATATATTAATTTCATAGATTCATAAGATTTACCATGTAGATGATTTATGCATACAGATTAAAACACTAAGCTCTGGACACAATACCTTATCAGCATTTTATCAACCACATAAGAACTATCTGACTAGGAAGAATATTTACATAGCTACAAAATATTTACAGAGCTCCAACCTATTCACACTTTCACATCTGGAACTGACAATAGAGTTTATTGTATAGTATAAAACCCTGAGCTTTAAGCATGCATGACACTTGCCTATTGCTCTTCTGCAAGCTCTAAACCTTGCTCTGATGAGAGATCTTTAGACAGGATCCTCTCCACAGTGATAATCTAGATACTCACCAAGAGGAGAGAGACTCTACAGGGTGATTGACCTATCACAGACACCATGTAGAGGTTACTATTATGCATACAGGTATCCTACTTGGGTTCCTCTTTCAGGACAGAGGCACTCCACTGCCAGAAATGTTCACAAATAATCGTTCACAACTGAGTTCTGCTACAGGAACTGCCATCAGCCAAAGACTTGTTTCACCCAAGATTATGCCCTCCCCGGGGGCAACTTAAATACAAAATCTGTTCAGTGTCAAGGTTTACCTCCCAGTACCCTCGCCTCCAATTGGGTTACCTGTGAAAGTCCATCCCAGTCCCAGCGATCCCCATGGGGTCAATAAGCATTGCAACTGCAACCGCTCCCCCTACCCAATCTAACTGACCCCTCTCCCTCATGGGTGTTTTCCAAAAATTGTGTCCAATACATCACCTGCATGCAAATCCCTTCACCAGAGCCTGTTCCCCAGGAAAACTGACATAAGACAGGAACTCTGTGCTTTTGCCCACACTATCTCATAAACTGCTGGGGGTGGGAGGTAATTTATATAGATGAGAGAACTTTATATTGAATAATCTCTGTTGAATTAAATAATTCTAGATTAAGTAAAAGTATTTTGAAAAGACTATTTCAGTTAGTTTCTACATTTTCACATTAAATCCAATTAACATAATGCTTTTCTGTGGGCTTTAGGCCTCCAGTAGTTTTGTTACTGCCCTCAAACATTTTTTAAACCAATTGTTGAATATTATTCTAATATGGATATACTAAAATAAACTAAGTCACCATTCATTTAAGTATTTTTAGACCAACTTTTACATTATGGAAATAAACCGATGTCAAAAGGAACACAGACTGTGAAAAAAGGAGAATTAATAGTGACTTAGTTATAGATTTAGGAGAATGATGAAACCAACTAATGATATGTGAAAAAACAGGGAGAAGAACAATATTTGTAGAAAAATATCTAGAAAATACTACTAGAGGTCCTGAAAAGACTTCAAAATTCAACATGTTCCAAAGTCAAGTTAAATGCCTAGCACATGATAGGTCACCAATAGATAGTTATTAAATGGAATGAAGGAAAAAATAGGAAAGTCTCAATTATAAAGAAGGCAATTTTTAATTAGTCATCTGTGATCCAATTCCCTTCTTGTATTTATTGATTCTTGGAATTTCCTAGAGCTCACTTGGGAAAAACTATTCACAGCTTTGTTTTTCATTGTTGTGTCTCTACTAGTTTCACGTCAGTTCAAACCTATGGGTTTATATCATCTATGAGGTCCATATGTGAAAAGCATTGAGTCAAAAATGAATGTCATCTCTATTTCTTAATTGGAGTAGGGATTCAGAAAATAAGATTTTACAGATGCCATTAAAAGATAATATTTATTTTGTCTTTTCTATATATTTGGAAAAGGGTAGGGTAAATGCTGATCCTACTGCATATCTGTACATCACAATAATATTAAATAAAAGTAATGCTACCCGCTTTTCCCTTTTCAGTATCCTACACCACCAACAAATTCTCTGCACCAATTGCTTTCAGAAAAATAGATAATTAACTGAGAAATACAGAAAAAATTGCATATTTAAACCACTGCCTCATTTCCATATTTAAAAAAATAGAGCTCATGGAGCTCTTCTAAGTCCAAGCAGCTTGGAAGCATGTTAGAGCTTGAGGGCAGGCCTACAACCTGACCCAAGACATTGCATATGCTTGAACTGGATGTGAAATGCTCCTCAGCAGTACAAAGGCCCAAGACAGGCATCATTACCTATGTACATGTATGATTACATGAATGGTATGAATCTACATTGTGCACAACCATAGAAATGAAAAGATGTACCCCATTTGTGTACAATGAATCAAAATGCAGTCTGTAAAAATAAAAACAATAATAAATTAAAAATAAAAGGCCCAGCTACTCCTACTCACACAGAAATGTTAACTAACACTCAGTATAAACTGATTATCTTCCTTCCTCTCCTGAATTCAGGATTTCTAAATTTCGAGCTATGAGTAATGACAAAGGAATGAATGAAACCCCATGTTGTCCGAATCTAAACATGCCGTATTCAAAAGTACATTTGAAAAGGACACATAGGGACAAAGCAATTGGAATATCTTCTACTACAAACATTCTTTAAATTTTTTCAAGAACATGTTCCTTAAATAGAATTCTAGATGAAAATAAATCTTGAAAGTGTAGTCAGCCACTTGACCATGAAAACAAAGCTTTCAGACATTTTTAATAAAAATGCCATTTCAGTTAGGATTTGAACCTAATGCTTTTGAGATATAAGGTATTTAAAACTGCTTATAGTGTTATTTTTGTTTTAACAAGACTGGTTCCAACTATATAGCTTTTTTAAAAAGTCAGTCATACAGTAATGAAATTTTGGTACTTTCAGTTCTTTAAAATGACACCATTGCATCTACTTATGGATAAAAGTTAAATAAATTTTAAACACCTCTTTTTCAGCACTTACCTCTTCTAAATATAGTAAACTATCCAAGTAACTAATAATTACATAACTCTACTCTGTCTGATTTAATTAGTTCTTATTTTTCATATTAACAAAGTAAAACAGAATCACAGATAAACCAAAACAATATAAAGCCCTTACCACACACCACAAAACAAATTCCACAAAACTTTTTGCTAGAATCTAATTCTGCCCCCTAGTATCAGGAGGTAGACTATGAAATTGTGAAGAATGTGTTCTTGGACTCAGCTTCTTGGGATGATGGATTTCCATCCTCACTATGTGTGACCCTGTGACCTAGAGCAAGATTCCTAATCTACTTAAAACTTGCTTCCCTCATTCATGAAACTGAAGATACTGATAATACCTGCCCCTTACTGTGGCTGTGGAAGTTAAATTGCTTGATGCATGGGAAGCACTTTGAACAGCTTCTGGCACATAATAAATGTTTAATAAGTAGCAGCTAGTAGTAGACCACATAGCAGTATAACTAGAGTACTGGAAATCAATTTCAAACAAAATTATAAAATCACAAGGAGGAAGACTGAGTTCAGAGCCTTTAAGGAACAGTATCAGTCCATTTGAGAGAAAAATAACATCCTCATAATTTAACAGTTGAACTTTCTAGGAGTTCACAGATAAAAAAAAGTTACACTCATAATTGTGGGTGTTCTGAATATCACATTTCAGTGTCCACCATAAAGACTCAAAGCCCTGTTAGACACAGAGACATTCCAGTGAAATAAGAAATACATGAACATTCCTTGGAGAAATTTGTAATGGTAAATCAAGAATCAGCCTTAATGGAAACAGAATAAACAGAGAACAAGAAAGAACTCTTTTAAAAAAATCTGTTTACTTAAATTTTAAAAATTCAGTGGATGAAAAGCAAAGGGGAAAAATTGCTAAGATGTATGAAAATGGGTAAGAAATAAATAAAAATCGAAGAATGTCAGAATTTAACAGAAGCAATATCATTAAAGAATCTATTTCACCAAACAACTAAGAAACCTAGAAGCCTAAACACTAAAAATCAACCAAGGAAAAACTGACTATAACAACTTTTGGCCAGTTATTTTATCATGCCTCTGCTTAGAAGATGAATCCAAGGAGTACTAGCAAAAGAAATTGATGAGATGCTCCCTTCATCTTTCTAGCCTGACTTAAAGTGGAAGTAGGAAATATTAAATGATAATGAGAAGTTAAAAGATAATTTGAGGACTCTCATCAACATAAATATATAATGAGCTAGGAAACAAACCTATGCTGTCCCCATAGTAGCTGTTTCAAAGAACAGAACCTGAGGACTGAAGTGACAGCTTTCTTCATAATGAGGCTTTCTCAGGGAGAAAGGCTGCAGGGATTCCAGGTCAAGGCACTCGGCTGCCAAACAATGGCAGAGGCATCCACTGCAGATGACCTCCAAACACTGAAGCTCATGAGCAAAGGAATTTCAGATTAAATGACTTAGCACAGCTAATTGAAAGAGTAAGTATGAGTGGTATTAAAAAGATAGTATATTAAGCCTTGGTCCTTGATTCTTTTAAACATTATTCCTTCTATGTATACATATTTATCAGCTTCATGCAGCATAATGTTTCATAGTATTCATTCCATAGATAAATTTTTAAAAAAATTTTTTTACCTGTGTCTGCCCTTGGTATGTTTCCATCTTTCTACTTGTAAGCCCCAGTCTGCACTCCACAACAAATAGCTTTTTCCATCTTATATCAGTCCCTTCAATGTGGAGGCAAGCACTTGAAGATAATAATGATCCTTAAAAGGGAATACTTTGCAGGTACAATATGGTTTTAGGGTCAGCTCATGTGATGTGGAACTTAAAGAGACAATAGTTATTCTTCATTTCAGGTAAGGATTCTGAAGCCAGAAGGGATGAAAAGAGTTGCATAAGGTCACCTAATGCTATGATTTTCATGACTGTCCACCAAAGTGGTAGGACTCTGGTTTCATAGTCCCTATCTTTTGTTCTCTTCCCCTCTCTCCCTTTCTCCCTCTCTTCCTCCCTCTCCCTCTCCTTCTCTTTCTCATTTTCCCTCTCCCTCTCCCTCCCTCTTTGCTGGCTCTAAATGTAAGCACTTATTCTAACATGCACACCCATCCTGATTTGCCACCCTCAAGCAGGGGTCCAAATTCATCAAGAGACTTCTTGAACTTGAACCTCCAGAACCATAAGCCAAATGTCTATCTACTTGACTTCTAACCACCTCACACAGTTATATAGGATTATAAGTAATGAAAGGTTTTTAGAAGGTGTACAAACCCAATTTATGTTCTTCTCCAGATTTGCTGGACTCTTTCTTCTTTCCAGATCCTCTGCCATCTGCTCAAGGTAGAGAGCTTCAGCTCCTGACACCATAACCTAACCTCCAAGCCCTGTCATTTTCTCACTCTTACCCCAAAACAATGAACAGGCTATAGCTAGTCTTCTGTGTCCCCATCTTCAGTTCCCACAGACTACCAAATTAGAACCAAAACTCTTGGACTCCTCCAACCACTTTTGCACTCCTTTGAAGTGTCTTTTGTGAATCCAGAAATCTGACCCCTACTAGCACTAATATCCAATAACATAGAATGTTTGCTCCCTCAGCATGATACCCTTGCAATACCACTTCAGGCCTTAAGATTCATTTTTTTAAAAACATGAATTAAAAACTATGAAAGCATTGCTACAATTGTGATCAGGCAAAAGTGAAATGTCTGTTAAAAGCTCATCTAAAATATTAGCTTGGGGAAAACACATTTAAGAGTTGTAGCACTGTCTTCCAGGATGCAATATATAAAACAAACATATGATGTTGTCTTCCCAACAGCTGGAATGCATGCATCCTTTCCACCACTATTATGAGTGACCTGCTTGCAAAATCTGAGCAAACTAAAACTATAAGATCTGGAGGTAAGGAATCCTGAGCCCAGGAGTCGGGTAGTTACCACTTCTCAATTAAGATTTCCACGGAATTGGAGCCTGTGACAACCATCTGGCATTTGAACTCCTTTTGACAGTGAATAAGCAGGCATAAATAAAGAAATTATGGTATTTGGGTAGCTAAGTAAACCCTAATTACCGTAGCAAACTCAGTTTACAAAACACCAGGGCCAGGAGGAATATGGGGAATAAGGAATTCACTGTGGCTCTCTTACTACTTTCGTGTTCAATGAGAACTGTTGGTGGTCAAGCAGTAACCACATCCTAGTAAAGGTAATGCAATTAAGGATTTTGACCCCTTCTTGAGGGTTTTCAAAGTAAAATGGAAGACATAAAACAAACAAAATCCCCCAAAACAAAAAAACTTCAGAAAGATATTGAATATTAATTACAAGAGCAGGATTGGCAACAGTAAAGGGGACAGTGGTCTAATTTAGAGAGTGTTATTTTTCAGAGCTTGTAGATGGCCACCATCTTACAGGAGGATCTGTAATATTGGCTGGATTTATAGCTTCCCTCTTGAAGACAAAATGAAGGTACCTTACAAAAATAGAGGTCCTACATTAAAAAGTATCACAGGAGAGTGTAAGCAGCTCTGAATGGTGCAAGAGGAGGGCTGATTTCCACAGCCTGACTTGCTATCTGTTGCCTTTGGGGCTCTAAGAGCCTTGTAATTGCCCTACTTTCTAGCACTACCAGCGGTCTCTGACACTCCTAGGGTTAGGACTAGGCTATGTAAGTTTCTATTACACCCACTGAGGCAGGAACTGGGCAGCTCAGTCTCCAAGTAGCCCATAATTCTGGCTTCTCCCATTCCTCCATATTCTAGCGAAGTGCCAAGTCATCGGATGCAGGGTTGGGAGTCCCCAGGGGCTGTCTAATGGATAGGTTGACAAAATCCAAAATATAAGAGACCATGATGGGAGAAAGTGAACAAATCCTCCTTCCTCTGGTAGATTGTGCAGTGGTTCTGTACAATATATTTCATCTACAGGAACAAACAACTGGCTGTTTTTTCCTGACACCATGACAATATGGTAAGGATCACCTGATATTTGCTGATCCTCATCCTCCACCTCCCCTTCCTCTCCTCTCAGACACCTTCAAATTATACTTCCCAAAGTTGTGCTTCCAGCTGTGTTTTCTGGAGACCTAGTTAAGACTAAATATCTTGAGTCATTCCTTCAAGAGCAGTACTCCATAAATTGAGAACACATTCTATGTACTACTTTCTCTGAGTACCAAGTGAAAAAGCAGGACACTGCTCGAGTATTATATTTCAATAAGTAAATAGTCTCCATTTGTGCTTGAAATAAAATTAAAGTGTTTATGTTGCTCTTTGTCCTTTTATAATTTTCAGGTATGTGCTTCACTAAATTTTTTTTTCTCTGTTTACTTGAAAGTTTTTTTCCTTCTAGCTTTTTTAATTTACCAATCATCTTTTATAACCTTTAGCTGAAATATTTGCACACTTGAGAAAAGATTTGATGGTGCATTGTTATGATAAAATATATTTTTAAATGCTTCTCTCAATAAATCAAAGCTGCAAAAGGGGAGTACGCTATTCTTAAAATTACAGAGCATGCATACACATAAGAATAGAATGCATACTATTTTTCCAGTTCTGACTCTGTCTAAAACTAAGGCTAAAATATAAAAAGAAGTGATAACTTTGGAAATACAATTCCATCATCTCTAGATTCGTAAGTAGCATAAAGATCATGCCATCAGAAGAGGAAAATTAATCCATTAACAGAAAAAAACTGAAAGGATATCAGAATATAATTCCTAAAATATAAAAACATAGAAGATTTGTTTCAATAGGTTCTGTTGAAATTTTCAGATATATATGGTAGTGATATATATCTTTCAAATACAATGGTAGTGACATACAGGAAGCAATTTATATTTTCATGAATAGGATGGCCAAAGAATGCAGAAAAACTAACTATGTTCTAAAAGAGATGATTGTAGATATTCAGTCTGTACTTGAAGGCATGGCATTCAAGCAACGAGAGCTTGTTATAGATCATTACACCAACCAGAGTAAATGAAGAATCCACAATGTTGCAGATTCTCCAAAGAAGAAAAAAGATTAGGCTCCCCTGCTTTTTAAAATAAATTCTCAGTTGGGTTTTTAAAAGTTGTTTTCCCTAACATATATTAGAAAGCTAAAGGATGTTTTCATCAAGCAGATTCCAATACAATGAAAAGTGGAAACCTCCAATTCAGAGAGTATCAACTGAAATCTCAGCACAGAGGTAGGTGACGTCTTACCTGTAACAAATTACAGACCTAAGACCTAGTGAACAGGTGTCTTCAGCTTCAGGGAAGTAGTGGCACATCCATCTTGTTCTCCTCTGTGGAAAGATGGGTGGATTATGGAATGTGCACTCCTTTTCAGTTTTGACACAATGGCCTTTGAGAAAGTCACCAAATCCCCCCAAACATGAATTTCCTTTCTGTCAATTCAGCCTCCATTTATATGAGGCAGTCATAGTAAAACCTTCAAAACTCTCCTAAATGTCATCAGTTTCAGGAACCAGTGGCTGCTTCGCTTTAATCAAATAAAGTACATAAACTCAACATCTCTTTAGGAAATCAGTACCCCTAATATACATGTTCAGTGAATAGGTTTATAAAGTATTTAGAAAGTCACTTTTTTATTAAATGCATTCCTTACATTAAAATGTGTTTGGATGGATCAGAAGGAAAAAGTAACTTTGAAATCAGTGGTCTACTAGTTTCAGCAAAGAAAACAATTTTATTTTTAGGAGCTAATAATTAGGAGGGAAAGGGACAAAAAAAGAAAGGAACTGAGTAGGGTGGTTGCCTTGGCCAGAATAAAAATAGACATAGTCTGTGATAGAAGCTTGGAAACCTAACTGTTGCTGATTGGGAGTTTGGCATCACAGGGAGAAAGGAGAGAGAAGGAATCGCATATTTTCTATTTTTATCTGAAATAGGCGACACCAAGCAGTAGCCCTTCTAAAGAGTACTATAAGCCAGCCACCTTCCTAGACTCCAACTCCTGGAGAAAGGGTCTGTGTCTCCTTCATGTCTTTATCCTCAGCCCGTTGCGCAGTATGTGGCATACCGAAGGTGTGTGAGAGATGCTTACTAAAGGAATAAATGAGGTGCAGCTGTTTAGTAAGAAGGAAGCACAGTGAGTGTAATAGAAAACACAAGGAAGTTAGCACACGGAGAATGCTATTCTGTCAGTGATTGCCACATACAGAGCAGCAGGGAAACAGCAGAGCCGGTGAGAGCCCTTGTATTTTATCTACTGCCTCTACCATTGGAGTTTTATGAGATTACTAACAGAAGCCTTCTTGAACCAAGAAGTGAAAGGTTCTTTGTACTTTTTACATCTTAATCACTAAAATTCTTTCTTGAACGATTACATTATCTTCTGAAATAGTTCTATTACAGACTAGTCCACCCATGCCTTACCCATACTTCCCTATCCACTCCACTCCATACCTCACTACTATGTCTATTCCTCACTCTTTCCCCTTTCACTCTATGAGTAGCTCGGTTTGACCCTTATGTCAGAGACAGGTAAATACAGAATCACATTTGCTTTATTTACTTACACAACTCACAGATTCATTTATACCCATTTGATCATGGAATAGCTTGGGAATGTATTCCAGTCACATTTTATGTTTATAATTAAGAAAAATACTGCCCTGAATCTCAATCTATAGTAATAAATCTTCCTCATCTACTACAAATGTATTCAGTGCCTATTTGTTTGAGAAGTTTTATGTCCCCAAACACCAATTCAGAACAGAACACAGGGTAGGTCATTACTTAAAGCACAGCCACACTTTAAATTGAGTGGTGAAGTGACCTTGTGAGTCTCTAGGTGACATTCACATTAAGTTTATTGTTTAACACAACAGCATGGGATTTGCCTGGCTACTAGCAGGAAATAGCACTACTCACATAACTTCACACAACCCATGATGACCCCTTGAACCAAGTGTGCCTGTCCGAAGGAAGCACATTCGGAAGCACCCAGACCCAAGTCCTCTTATGCAGCTGACTCCTGAACTGGCAGATATCTGGATTCTAACTTAATCCTATCAGAGTTTTGACCCTGTCTACTCTCCTGTTTATGGATCCATCTCTCCATTTGGGGAAAACACTACTGTAAACAAAGCACTGTCTTTTCTCTCCACCACCAGACCATTGGACCTACGTACCCAGGAAACAGTTTCCCCTCTACTTTGCAGAAGGAATTCACACAATATTTTTGTCCAGAATTGACTACTCCATACAAATGATGCATTATTACATATGTTAATAGTTCTTGTGTAACTGCAGACTAGTTCATGTGTTAACTATGAGAACTTATCAACCAAATAGTTATTGGAGAGTCATCCTTTCAACTCTCAACTTAGCCAGTGTCATTAATAAAATATCATAACCACAAACACATACACACCCACCTGTGACCATGTCCCTTGCTGTTGTGAGAGAACTTGTAGACCCTGACCCAGGCAACAACCTCACAGCACAACGACTCTTGGCCAATTTCCACTCTCAGGCTTCATCTTCGTTGGAAGTTTCCTTTTGCTTCATCTTGACAAGCCCAATCTCATTGCCCTACTGACACTTAATTTATCCTCTCATGAATAGGCTACACCACCAAAACTAATTGCTAATGTTAGTTATTATGAAACAGGTCCCAGAGTACTTTATTCTAGTAATTGACAATTGCTTTTAATAATGAAATCTCAATTATTACCAATAAGTCCATCAGGCAGTATTCCAGGGCAGGAAAGAGATCTTTCCAGGCATCCACCAATCTTTTCTATATAATATGGCCTTACCACAGTCCTCAAATTGTAATTAATCTATATAACTAAACTCTAAGCCTCCTTGGCAAACAACAATTGAATGCCAGCATTACTGCCAGCATTTTATCTCCTATCCAGTTTGTTAACCATTTAAATGATTCAATAAAAGAGATATAACATTATCCCAGAATATATTTGATCAATTATATGGTGTTCTTTACACAACAATTTATTTTCTTGACCCCTTGGATCAATTATTTCATGAAACAAAGCCTGTGATTTAATTGGGCAAAATTTAGTATATTCCATTTATTTATGTGCCACTAAGTGATCAAATATGATATTAAACTAGATGGCTTCTTTTCAGATTTGACCTCTATAAGCCACAAGTCACAAAATCTCTCTCCAGATAAAAATAGTAAACCTTCTCCATTAGGGCAGAAAAAAGAAAAGAAAACTTGGTTGGTAAGAGTTACTTAAATAGCAAAACCTATGTTTAATCAGAGTATAAAACACCCCTGTCTCAAAAGCAATTATTATGAAAGTAATGGTGAATGAAATTGAGTTTAGAATTCAATCTTCAAATTGAAGTGCATTATCAATTTTAAATCTGATAAGAAGAGAAACAAAACTTGTTAGTATTCACACCAGCTCTGGTGTGATAATTCTATGCCTTTGTTTTTGCTCTTCCCTCTAACTGGAAGTTACCCCTCTCCTTGACATGTGGCAAAGATCTTTCAATCCCCCATTCAATTGCCACCACTTCAATTAAGTTTTTCCAAAACACTATGGGGCCCAAAACATGGAACAATAGGATATCATGTACTTCACGATGTGAATGTGACACAGCAGCAAATATCCACCTTCCCCAACACAGGATTAATGAGAAAAGAGTAGAACAGAACTTGCATTTAATTGAACTCCCTGATCTAACAAGCAATTTATAGGAGACATATAGAATAGATAAGTCAGTCAAGTTGCACACCAAAAAGCATAATCCACAAAGCCAGAATGTGGACCTTCTCCAGGATGAATTAGTGAAATTAAAAAAAGATTGGGGAAACAATTATAGAATAAAAGTTACTGAAGAGATAACAAGAGAATGTAATGAGTGAATCTTGTTTCATTCTGAATTCTAACAAAGCAACTCTTAAAAGATATTTTTGAGATAATTAGGCAAATTCAAATGTGGACTGGATATTAAATGACATTAAGGAATGATAGTTAATTATTTAGGTGGTACAATGTTATGTAAAAGACACTCTTTTCAGTTAGAGTTTCAAATTAAGTAAAATAACATGGATTTTCTTTAAAATACTTAAAAAATAAGGGATGATAGCTGAAATCAAATGAGCAAAAAAAAAATGGTAATTATTGAGTCTGCTGACAGGTACATGGTAGTCATTAAACAACATTCTTTACTTTTGTGTATCTTTGAAATTTTACATAATAAAAGTTTTAAAATGGTGAATGTGTTCCTGTAGAGAAAAAGTTGAAGGAATCTTGGTATACAACAATGAACAAGAGCCCCATGGGAGCTTATACACTCAAACAGGATAAGCGTTATTAAGCAAAAATTTTTTACAAATAATTAATAAATTACAATTTGTTAGTTCTGCTGGTGAAAATTTGGGTGTTTTGAGTGTGCAATCAGGAATAGAATAGGCTGCTTCCAGAGTCCCAGTATGCATCTCAGTACTAAACCCAAGCATCATACCAGCTCTCTTGAGTTAACCTGTTCTCACTAAGGCATTTAATTTACCATCTCCTTTGTCCCTGCACCCCTATATGACACAGTGGTCTACATAATACATATTATAATTCCTACGCATATTTGATTACATGTCTGCCCAACCCACATCCACCCCATTGTCCTCACCCAAGTTTATAAAGTCCATGATGATAGGGGGCTGATCTAATCCATCTCTCTCTTCCTGTACTTAATGTGGGTCCATGAAGATCTATCAAATCCCACCATTACAAAGTTCTTTCAACTTTTACATAATAGTTTTCAGAACCACTGTTAATCATTGCCCAGATATATTATTACAGCAAAGGTTTTTAAGTGGGAAAATGTTTTTGTTGTTACAAAAGAAATAGTCTTGTATAAAGGAACATGTGACCCAAAGCCCATTTTGGATGCACTCTTATTTTTATGTTAATTGTACAAATTTATGGGGTATTTTGACAACTGGGTACATGAATAGTGTGCAGTGATCAAATCGGGGCACTTAACATATTCATCTCCTTAAACATTTAGTATTTTTTTCATTTTTACTGAACACATATTACAGGAAAAATTTGAAAATAAAAGTTTGCTGCTGGGACTAGGGCTCAGGGGCAGAGTGTGGGCTTAGCTTGCACAAGTCCCTAGGTTCAAGTCCCAGCACTTCAAACAACAAATGTTTGCTGAGGGCTCAAACTTCTAGTAGGCCCTCCGTCTGACTCTACACTAAAGCCACAACATCAACACAAATGCTAGGACCCAGATGGACAAAAGGACTCTGTTCTGGCCCTCTTTCTGCTTTCAGTCCTGTTCACCTATGCTAGGGTGTGGGGTCCTTCTCTGTTTTATGGCAAATCTGTCATTGAATACAGAAGGACCTCAAGTCAAAGAAGAATAATGCCAGAATTCCGCCCAGAAAATATAGTATTATCTATCTCTAGTGTGCTTCGGAGCTTCTTCACCTTCCAGAACCTTTGCCTTACCTAGTATTATAAGCAAAAACTCCAGCCAGAGGGAGAGGATAGCATACTAAAGAAAGGTTGAACATCCCAGCAGTTCCTCAACACAGGACTTAGAAGTAGGAAGACGGCTTCTCAGTGAGGTGGGAACAGGGAGAACTCACTGCAACTTAGTTCTAAACTGTAACAAACAAATAAACAAAAAAATCTATAGAGTCACAGAAGTCAGAAACACAAACAGAAGAAATATTTCTTTGGAGAAGCGCAAGCCTGGCGCCGGTGGTTTAGCCAAGGGGAGGGGCAGTGCAGACAATCAGAGGAGGTGGGATAAGAAATTAAATAACAAATTAATAAGAAATGTAAAGAATAAATGAATTGACTTGGGGTAACCTGTGAATTAGAGAGAAGGAGGTTGAATTTAATAAATAGAGTCAGTAGGGGAAGTAAATTAAAAAATAACTCCCACAGGAGAGGAAGTGTTCTGGGCATGGAAAATAACTGCTGGGATCCTGGCAGTGTTCCCGATGGCCAGGGAAAGCACACACTCACTCTGCCAGAGAAGGTGTATAGAGAAGGTGGCCACCTGTTGTGATTACACTACTGGAGAAAACCATCTCCCACTACCTATTCACAACCAGGGAAAGTGCATGCTCCGGCAACACCACCACCCCACCAGCTGTCAAAGCCCCCCTCCTCAGTGTTCCCTCTGCCAGGAAACAGATCAGATCGGGAACCCCTGCAGCTAAACAAAAATTCCCACAGGGCTGCCTAAATCAGAGAGATGGAAATAGGCACAAAAATTTAGCCTGTACCATTCAGGCTCAGAATACCATGGGAAAAAAGTTTCCATTTTTGCTGGAAGTAAAGTAAACACACAGGAACATCTACATCCAGGGCAAATCCGGTATTTCATATTCATAATGATGAAGGTGAAATCTGTGGTTTTGTCCCTATACCATACAAGTGGATTTTACCAGAGACCCCAGAGTTCTAGACATCCTGCACTGACCAGAATCCCGGCTTCAATAGTGGTTGTAGAGCAATTCTCAAACACTCACCCAGAG
Organism: Sciurus vulgaris; assembly: GCF_902686455.1. Classification (NCBI taxonomy): domain Eukaryota; kingdom Metazoa; phylum Chordata; class Mammalia; order Rodentia; family Sciuridae; genus Sciurus; species Sciurus vulgaris. The sequence goes on from NC_136467.1 coordinate 63,198,528, forward strand.
TTCCAAAGTTCAATCTAGACTAAATCCTAGTTACTAGAACCTCCAATTTAGAACTGTGAAAAACTCCTATCATGGAAAAACACCATTTGTCAACATCCAAATTGTGCTACTCCACTCTGTATTGGTGAATAAGAATAGTCCATGGTCAGCAATCAGAAGTGGTAGGCCCCAATTGAGGTCTTGTTCAAATGCAGAAACCATGCCAGGAGGCTAACACTGTAGAAATATTAATGGCACCATCAAGGTCTATTTCAAATATAAAAGAACATGAGGCTCACCTGTAGGAACTCATTCAGTCAACTCCTTTGACAGGCAGGAAAATGGAAGGTGGAAGTGAATCCAGATTAAGAGTTACTGGAAGGTTTAAAATTCAGGCTAAAGGACACAAAAAGTACCCTTTTTAACATAGATTTTACTCTATGCTCTACCCAAACCATATAAGCCCCTAAGGTAGCACACCAAAATGGGCTATCTGGTCCCTCCCACAGGTGAAGTTCTCATCTCTTCTCATTCTCTATTTACTTTTCCCTTCTCCATTATTGTCCCAGGGATTTTATTCTTCAAATTTTCGAGACAAGAACCCAGAAGGAAATTGGTGATGTGGGGAATCCAGTCTCATCTCAAAACTCTGGTTTCACTGAGAATTGGAAGCTGAGATCTACTACAAGCTTTGATTCCCAGCCATAAAGGCTGGCAGCTAAGAAAGGAACAAAAAGGTGATGGGTCTAACAACACCCAGTCCTGGAACCATAGGTTACAAAGCCAAAACAAATACCAAAAATGGACATCCATCCCTGCCAACGGTTTTGACCACCTCAGTGGACATACGTCCTTTATTTCTCAGCAAGATTTTTCATTTTTTATTCTTTATTTTGCTTTCTTTCCTCTTTTTTCTTTTCTTCATACTAACATTTTAAGTTATTTTTAAAATTTAGCTATTTAAAATTTTTTTTCAAACATAATTTCATTATATTTTTACTTTTTTTACTATGTATGATTTATGTGGGTATGTGTAGGGGTGTATGTACCTATAGTGTGGATAGATGTGAAAAAATATATCATATCATATCAAAACTCATCAAAATCTCTGGGACACCAAGAAAGTGTTATAGAGCTGGTGCCTTGCAGGAAACAGAGGCAATGCTGAGACCATCTTCAAACCCTGGTTCTTGCAATCTAGTCAGAAATATTTCAGACATGTCACTCGGAGTAACAGGAATGAGTTTATTAAGTGATGGGAAAAGGGAAAGGGACACTCTCAAGGGAGTAGATTCACTCAGAGAAGAGAGGGAAAACATGCCCCTCCTGTACTCCAGTTTTAATGGGGATCCCAGAGAAGTTTCCAGAGAGTCCCACCAAGGTCCCCCTCTGAACTTTTGGCTGACAGCAAGATGACATCAGACTTTTACCACCTGCCATGACAACTCTAAGTCATATTGGCCCATGCTGACCAAATCTAATTGAATTCCTAACATACATTCTTACAGATTTGATGGTTAGGAGGATTTCCTTATCTTCCAGAGTTTCAGGATCTGGTCACAAAAGTTTTCCCCTTCAGGGTAACTTGGATTCCTCTTATTGACATTATTTTGGGCCTGCATTTCTCCTGCAGTGAATAGGTAGACCGAGGAATGTTCCCTTAGGTCAGGCAGGGTTGCAGGTAAATTGCTTCTTGGAAAGAAAGCATGTGGGGGTCAGCACAGTGGGCCCATTTTATAGAATTATTCTCTGAACCTCATGTTCCTACCATCCTTATCTGTCTGTCCCCTAACAAAAACAATACTAAGAGGAAAATTAATTGCATAAGTGCTCATATTTTAAAAAAATAGATCCCAAATAAATAAGCTTATGCTCTACCTCAAGGCCTGAGAAAAAGAGGAACTAACTAACCCCCAAATCATTAGAAGACATGAAATAATAAAAATTGAAGCCAAAATTAGTGAAATTGAAAATTAAAAAAATATATACAGGATCAATGAAAAAGAGAATTGGTTCCTTGAAAACATAAATAAGATTGATTAAAAACATAGCTACACTAAGCAAAAGAATGAGAAAACCAAATAAAAAATTAGACATGAAAAAGGAGATATCACCACAGACACTTCTGAAATTCAGAGGATCATTGGAAACTATTTTGAAAATGTTTACTCCAATAAACTGCAAAACCTAGAAGTCTTTAACAAATTTCTAGACATAGATGACCTGCTCAAATTGAACCAGGAGGATATAGAAAATCTAAACATACCAATATCAAGCAATGAAATTAAAATGGTAATTGAAAGCCTACCAAAAAAGAAAAATCCAGGACCAGATGCATTCTTAGCTGAATTCTACCAGACCTTTAAAGAAGACAAAACACCAGTCTTTCTCAAATTATTCCATGAAATTGAAAGGGAAAGAACACTCACAAATACATTGTATGAAGCCAGTATAACCCTGATACCAAAGTCAGACAACAACACATCTAGGAAGGAAAACTGCGCCAATATCCCTAATACAGCATAGATGTAAAATCCTTAATAAAATATTTTATTTTAAAATATTGTATTTTAAAACATATTAAGCCCTAGTGCAGTGGCACCTGCCTATAATCCCAGGTATTGGGAGGCAGAGGCATGAGTATTGTTGAGTTCAAAGCCAGCCTCAGCAACTTAGTGAAGCCCTAAGCAACTTGCGAAACCCTGTTTTAAAATAAAAAATAAAAAAAAAAAGATTGGGGATATGGATCAGTAGTTAAGTGCCCCTGATTTTAAAAAAAAAATCATATTAAGAAGATAATACACCATGACCAAGTGGACTTCATCCCAAAGATGCAAGGTGCGTTCAGCATACCCAAATCAATAAATGTAATTTGTCACATAAATAGAATTAAGAACAAAAAAAACACATAATAATCTTAATAGACACAGAAAAAAGACTTTGATAAAACACGGCAATTATTCATGTTAAAAATAGTAGAGAAAATTGGGATAGAAAGAACTCGGCTTTATAAAGGCTATATATGACAAACCTAAAGCCAACACTATACTGAATGGACAAAAACTTAAAGCTTTTTCTCTAAAATCAGGAACAAGACAAGAATGTCCACTCTCACCATTTTATTTAATATAGTTCTTGAAACCCCAGTTAGAGCAATAAGGCAAGAGAAGGAAATTAAAGAATGTGAATAGGAAAAGAAGTCAAACTATCACTATTTGCTAATGACATAATCCTATATCTAGAATACCGCCCCCCCCCCAAAATACACTAGAAGACTCCTAGAGCTAATAAATCAATTTAGAAAAAAAGCAGGATATAAGCGCAACACTCATAAATTGGTCGTTTTTCTATACTTCAATGGCAATTTAGCTGAGAAAGAAATCAGAAAAGTCATATCCTTAACAGTATTGTCAAAATAAAATAAAATAAAATACTTGGAGATGAATCTAAGTGAAAGATTTCTACAATGAAAACTATAGAACACTGAAGAAAGAAATTGAAGACCTCAGAAGTTGGAAAGATCTCCCATGTTCCTGGATAGGCAGAATTAATATTGTTAAAATGGTCTCACTACTAAAAGCAATATACAGATTCAATGCAATCTCCACCAAAATACCAATGACATTCTTCACAGACTAGAAAAAAATAGTCCTTAAATTCATTTGGAAGACTAAGAGAACCAGAATAGCCAATGCAATTCTGAACAAGAAAAGTGATACAGGAGGCATCACAATACCTGATCTCAAATTATACTACACAGCTGTAGTAACAAAACCAGCATGCTATTGGTGTCAAAATAGATGTGAAGACCAATGGAAAAGAAGAGAAGACACAAAGACAAATCCACACACTTACAGCCATCTGATACTTCACAAAGGAACCAAAAAACAATATGTTGGAGAAAAAATGACAAACGGTGCTAGGGATACGGGATATCTATTTGTACAAGAATGAAACTAGATTCCTATCATTGGCCCTGTACAAAAGTCAAATCAAAATGCATCAAAGACTTAGGAATTATATCAGAAACTTTGCTACTTCTAGAAGAAAACATAGTGTCAACATTCCATCATATAGATGCAGCACCAACTTCCTCAACAAGACCCCTAAAGCTCAAGAAATAAAACCAAGAATCAATAAGTGGGATGCCATCAAATTTAAAAGCTTCTGCCCAGCAAAGGAAATGATTAATTTTATATCCTGCTACTTTGCTGAATTCATTTATTAGTTCTAACAGTTTTCTAGTGGAGTTTTATGGATCCTCTAAATATAGAATCATGTCATCAGCAAATAGTGACAACTTGAGTTCTTCTTTTCCTATTCATATCCCTTTAATTTCTTTGGTCTGTCTAATTGCTCTGGCTAGTGTTTCGAGGACAATGTTGAATAGAAGTGGACTCCTGTCTTGTTCCAGTTTTTAGAGGGAATGCTTTCAGTTCTTCTCCGTTTAGAATGATGTTGGCCATGGGCTTAGCATAGATAGCCTTTACAATGTTTAGGTATGTTCCTACTATCCCTATTTTTTCTAGTGTTTTGAGCATGAAGGGGTGCTGTATTTTATTAAACACTTTCTCAGCATCTATTGAAATAATCATGATTGTACTCAGAAAACTTGGAATGGACCCACCTTTTGACCCAATTATCCCACTCCTCAGTTTATACCCTTAGGACTTAAAATTAGCATACTACAGTAATGTAGCCACATCAATGTTTATAGCAACTCAATTTACAATAGCTAAATTGTGGAATCAACCTAGGTGCCCCTCAACAGATGAATGGATAAAGAAACTGTGGTATATATACACAATGGAATATTATTCAGCCATAAAGAATAATAATATTGTTAAGTGGAGAATGATATATAATGAGGGTGGGGAATGAGAGAATAATGGGGGAACTTTAGAATACGTAGAAGGAAATGAGAGGGAGGGGGGTATGTAAAAGGGTGGAATGAGACAGACATCATTACCCTTTGTACATGTATGATTACACGAATGGTATGAACCTATATTGTGTACAAAATGCAATTTGTAAAAAATTAAAAACTAAGTAAAAATAATAATTAAAAAAACTGAAAAAAAGAAAAAAAAAAGAAGAAGAATATTATGTTATGGCACTTGCAGATAAATGGATGGAATTGGAGAATATCATGCTAAGAGAAATAAGCCAGTCCCTAAAAACCAAAGGCTGAATGTTTTCCCTGATAAGTGGATGATGACATATAATTGGGGTGGGGGGTGAGAGAAGAATGGAGGAACTTTAGATTACATAGAGGGAAATGAGAGGGAGGGGAAGTATGAAAGCTGGTGGAATGAGACAGACATCATTACCCTATGTACATGTATGATTACATGAATGGTATGAATCTGCATCATGCACAACTATAGAAATGAAAAGATGTACCCCATTTGTGTACAATGAATCAAAATCCACTCTGTAAAAATAAAAAAGAAAATTTTAAAAGAGGAAATAATTAAGAAAGGGAAGAGAGAACCTACAGAATGGGAGAAAATCTTTGCTAGTTATTCCTCTAACAGGGAATTAATATTCAGAATATATGAAGATTTTGAAAGTCAATGCCAAAAACAGAAATAATTCAATCAATAATTGGTCAAAAGAACTAAACAGAAACTTTTCAAAAGAAGAAAAACAAATAGCCAACAACTATATGAAAATGATCAACATCTCTATTAATCAGGGAAATGCAAATCAAAATTACACTAAGATTTCATCTCAGTCCTGTTAGAATGGCAATGATCAATAATACAAATAATAATAAATTCTGAAGAGAATGTGAGGGAAAAGAATTACATTGTTGATGGGACTGTAAATTAGTATACACACTCTGGAAAGTAGTGTGGAGATTCCTCACAAAAAACTAGGAATGGAACCACCAAATGACCTATCTCACTCCTCAGTATTTGTCCAAAAGAACTAAAATTGGCATACTATAGTAATAAAATCACCTAAATGGCATCACAGTTTACAATAGACAAATTGTGGAATTAACCCAGATAAATGGATAAATGGATCAAGAAAATACGGTATATGGATATATATACATACATACACACAGACACAATGGAACTTTACTCGGCCATAAACAAGAATGAAATAACAGCATTTCCAGTAACTAGATATAGATGGAAAAGGAGAAAATCGTTCAATGTGAAACAAGCCAGACTCAGAAGAGCAAGGGTCAAATGCGTATCTCATATGAGAAAGCTAAAACGAAATAAGGAGAGAAGCCAGTGGCAGAGAGGATGGGATATCATAAAGACATAGGGAAGAAGAGTAGAGTACAAGTAGGTGAATTTGAGGGAGGAAGGACGCGAAAGGGATAGGAAAGTGGGAATAATCCAACAGAATCATGTTATTTACAAATATAAATGTGCCAAAGGGACTATCTCCTTTGTGTATATGTAGGAAGCACCAATCAAAAATAATAAAGGAGTGAAAGGAAGAGCAGTAGAGGAGAGAGGGAAGTTGGAGGAGGAGGGGGAGAATGGTAGGGGGAATGGGGATCAAAATTAAGTTCCTTGTTCATATGATTATATCAAAAGGAACCCAAATATTAGAGATAGATATAATGCTCTAATAAAAAATAAAGATCCATCCAATGCTGGAAATGTGTCAAGTAGTAAAGATATTTTTAAATGTAATCTTTTTATACACCCTATATGTTGGTTATATGGACATAGGCTTTGGAGAGAATAAAAAAAAATGAAGAGTGAAAACCAAAAATTTTAGACCAAAAAGCTTTACTCTGCTTAATGGGAAAATATGTTCCAGTTCCCAGAAATGAACAAACAAAAACTTAGAACTGGATCTAGCAACAGGGTATATAAAGTAATTTAATTTGAAGTAAACTTAAAATTTGATCAAGTTTGCTGAAAAAGGGAGGCAATTTTATCTAGAAATGCTTCATTGTATTCAGGCTTGACCATTGGGCTAGAGAAATTGGGCTAGATACTGCTTTTGCACAGAGTACTCTTCCTACAAGCAATCCGAGATCAGGAAAAGGGCAAAGACATCTATGTTCTCACCACTTTTATTTAACATAGTACTGGAGTTTCTAGAAAGTCCAATTAGACAAGAAACAGAAAATGTGGTATCCAGATTGGAAAGGAATAACTCAAGCTGTCTTTATTTACATGTAACATGATAGCTATGAATAAAATTCTATAGCATCTACAATAAATATACTATAACTAAGAAGTGAGTTTAGCAATTTACAGGATACAATGTAGTACATATAAATATACTTGCAATGAAGTATAACAAATTGGAAGTTTTTAAAACACCATTCGACATTGCATCAGAAAAAAATGAAGTACTTAGGAAAAAATTAGACAAAAGGTATACAAGATCTACACATTGAAAACTATAAAGCACCACTAAAGAAATAAAGAAAACTTCCATAAACAAAAGTAGTGTCCATGAATCAGGACCCTCAAAATTGTTATGATGCCATTTCTCACAAACTGAACTTATATACCAAATATGATCCTATCAATATTCTGGTCAACATTTTTATAGAATTTGACATGCTGAGTCTAAAATTCATATAAAATCCAAAGGATGTAGAATAGAATAGCCAAAATAACTTTGAGAAAAGGAAAAGTTAGAAAATATTTATTACCACAGCTCCAGATTTAATATAAAAATACATTAATCTCAAGTGTAATATTGGCATAAAAAAAGGAGAAAAAGATAGATCAGACCAAATAAAGAGTCAAAAAGAGACTCACACATAAGAAGTCAGTTAATTTTAAACAAAAATGCAACCCATTCTGTTACCATTACCCTATGTAAATGTATGATTACACAAATGGTACGCCTCTACTTCATGTACACAGAAACAAGATGTATCCCATTTGTTTACAATAAAAATAAATTTTAAAAAAGTGCAACCCAATTCAGTGAATAAAAGGATAATCTTTCAACAAATGGTCTTGGAATTGTTGGATGTCCATATGCAAAATATGAATCTCCCATACTTTCCATCATAAATAGAAACTTACTTTGAATGCATCACAGGCCTAAATGCACAGTCTAAAATGGTAAAACCTTTACAAGAAAGCAAAGAAAAATGTTCATGGTGTTGATGTTAACACAGATTTCTTAGAAATACCAAAAATGTGATCTATAAAAACACAAATTGATAACTGGACTTCATGAAAATTAAGAATTTCTGTTCTTTGAAACCCTCTTTTAAGAGATGAAAGACAAGGCACAGACTAGGGGAAAATGTCTTAAAAGCCAACATCTGAAGAAGTGCTTATATCAGAATATGTCACGAAAACATATAAAACTAGTTAACAATAAAAAAGCAAAAAATAAATAAATAAATAGAATGTGTGACATATTTGAACAGACATTTGACCAAAGAAGATATGTGGATGACAAATAAACTGTCTGTATATTAAAAACTTATTAATATCATGAGAGAACTACAAATTAAAACCATAATAGAAAATCTCTATATACCCATAGAATGAGTTAAAAAAAAAAAAGTTTTAATTGATGATACATAAAGTCAGTGAATATCTGCTTGTGGGAATAGAACATTGTACAATCTATTTGAAAAAGTTTGACAAAATTCTTATCAATAATGTACCAACCATGTGACCTAGCCATTCTTAGGTATTTATCCAAAGGAACTAAAAACATAGGTCCTTGAAAATAATTGTACAATAATGTTCAGCTATGTGGTAAAAACTAAAACCTGGAAACCCAAATATCTACCAAAGATGAACATGTAAATTTTGGCATATCTACACAACGGAATACTAATAAGTAATAAAGGAAATAAATTACTTATATGTGCAATAATATGGATGAATCTTAAATATGCTAAGGGAAATAACATATAATAGTATATTGTGTGTAATTTCATTTATATAAATTTTAGGAAATGTAAACTAATGTATTATGACAAATACCAGATCAGTGGTTGCTTGGATGTAGAGCAAGGGAAAGGGAATGGAAAGAAGGCCCAGGAAAGTATAAGAGGGAAAAATTACAAGGGAGGAAATAAGGTAACTTTGGAGAATTAATGAAAGATAGGTTTAGTATTATGGATTGTGGTAATGGTTTCACAATCATATACATATCTCAAAATTTATCAAATTATACACATTAACTGTGTTATGTCAATTTTAAATGATTAGGTTGTTTTTTCTAAGGCTACATGAAACATTGTACTTAAAGATGAAAATTTACATGCATCTCCTTTAACCATCAAGGACAAAAACAATGCCTTAGGTACTGCTGATTCAACACTATTGGAAGTCTTAGATAACTCTATAAGGAATAAAAAGAAATAGAAGACACATGGTTTAAATGGAAAAGACAAAGTTTTTTTTTTTTCTCCATTTAGTTAAGAGAAATAAAACACAATAGAATAAGCAGAGAAGGAAGATGACAAAAAAAAAAAAAAAAAAAAAAGAAAGAAAGAAAGGAGAAAAATATAAAGGATGAGAGGAAGGAAGAAAGGGAAGAGAGAAAAGTATCCAGAACAATGTGGATGTTAATTCCCATACACAAAATACACAAATTTTCTATGAGAAACACTTAAAAATTCTGATAACATAGAAGATGTTGTAAATAAAAGCAGACTCTCTCTATGCTTTAGAAGGCACTTGTTAATAATATAAAAGTGTTAGATTTTCCATATTAATCTATATTTCCATTGCAATTCCAATCAAAATTCTAGTTGGATTTTATTTAATCAATAATTACTATAAATTTTTGTGGAAGAATAAACTTCAACAAACGGCCTTTTTCAAATTCCTGATGTCAGGAATTTGAAGATCTCAATGTGTCCCATTGTAGGAGAGAGGATAAATGAGAGGAAATGCTCACCAGGGAGTACTGTGTGGCCTTTTGAAACAAGGAATTTGATGTAAACATAACAATACCATGAATCTTAAAGTATATAGTGCTGGAAGGAAAAGTAAGAAACAATGATATCTATAATTTAAAGCACTATGAGACAATTCTTGCTTTGGTGCACATATACTGAACACATGCAAACAAGTGGTTACATTTAAGTAGAAAGAGAGGAAGTGGCAAGTAAGGGAGGAAGTGCTGAACAAATAATAGGAAGATTATTGTACAAACCAAACAATAATCTGTCAAGAATTGAATGTATGTTCAATTCAGCCCACTGCAACCGAGAGTCGACTAAACATAAATAAGCAATGAAGAAGGAAAAAGACCTTAATATTTGGAAGATTTTTTTTGATTGTCACAAATTTGGTGCCATAAAATTACATCTCGTTGGCTGAGGTGTAGCTCAGTGGTGTAGCTCACTTGCCTAGCATGTGTGAGGCCCTGGGTTCTCAGTATGGAAGAAATAAAAATTATATCTGCTTCTCTAAGGATAAAATAATTCTTCTTGAATCTATATTATATTAGTTTCCTACTGTTGCATGAGTTATGACAAACAGTGTCTTAAAACTGTACACATGTATTATATAACAATTTCTTTGGGTCAGGAGTTTTGGCAGAGCTCAGCTGATCCTCCGTTCAAGATCTTACAAGGCTATGATCTCAGTGTCAACCAGGTTGCATACTCATCTGGGGCTGAACTTGGAGAGAATTTACTTACAAACTCATTCTGGGTGACAGAATTCATCTCTTTGTGGTATTAAAACTAAGGTTTGTATTTTATTTTTGCTTCTAGGAAGTGAATCTAGGGCCTTACCCATGCTGCGCACATGCTCTACCACTGAGCTACATGCCCAGCCCTACTATTCTCTTGATGGCTTTCAGACAAAGCCCATACAGCACGCATACACACACACACACACACACACACACACACACACACACACACACACACACACACACAATATAATGCAGTCATGGGTGTAACAACACAACTCTTTTACATATATATTTATAAAAAGAAAAGCACAGGTCTCACACACATTCAAGGAAAGGCAAAAACATGGGGGCTACCGTGATGTATGTCTGCCACATGCATGAACAATATTTGCATCTTTATATTACCATAAATGCTGTTTATTAGCTCTTCAATTTTAAAATAAACCTACAAAGTATAGAGTTAATAAGTTGACATATAGTTGAAAACAGCAGCTGAGATGGAAAATGTTAAAAAATATATTTTAAAGTAGATAAACACCAATAGGGTATTATTTATGTCATGAAAGTTGCCAGTGGGAAAATTTAAAATAAGACATAACAACAGGAAGGAAGAGAATGATTCTTCATCCCTTAAGGACAGTTCCTGAAAGAAATGACAACCAGAAAAAATTCGCTTGCGTGGCACAGAGCACTGGTGAGAGCAGGAGAGAAAACAGTCTTAATTAAAAAAAAAAAAAAAAAAAAAAAAAAAAAAAAAAAAAAAACTCTTCTATTATAATTAATTTCTTTTACTAGGGCATTGTTTTCATATTACTTTTTAACCTTGAATTAGAAATATAACATTTCAGGAATTGATGATATTATTTACATCATCAAAGGTAAACATATGGTGGATACATAAATACAGACATCACCACTCACTTTTATATCCATGGAAACTAAGTCACAGAGAATTCTGTTGTATGCTCTGAATCACCTGGCTGAGTCTAGACAAATCCTTCAGTAGAATCTTGGCCTTTTGATTATAAAACCAGTCCCTATTTCTACATAATACATTCTTAAATATTTTTGATTGAAAGGCAGAAAACTGATTTGTGAGGTCCAGTTTGAGATCCGCCAACCATTTGTTTGAGGCAGGTCATTCATTGAATTTTACTTTCCTATTGTATAAATTCATGATCAGCTATAGTCTGTAATGTTCAACTTTTCTAAGTAGCAAAATTTATTTTTCAAATAAAATTCTGGAGTCTCATATTTAGCAAAAGCTCAAAATGAAAGGAAAAATATCATACCTTCATTTTTCTGGTTGAGGAGGGCGGGGTGGACACTTCTGGCTTTCCTCGGCCCTGAACACTCTGAGATGTGGAACTCTGGTCCATGTACATGCAAACTGTTATCTAGGTTCTGACTGAGGGGCTCTGGGATGACGTAAAATGTCTGCATTTCTAACAAACACCTAGAAGAGGCTCATGTTGCTGGTCTGCCCACTACCTTTTAATACGTCACTTGATGACCTCAATTTCTCTTCTAATGCTTGTGTGGAATTACATCTTCCTTCAGTAGTTAACCCTTTTTCTGTGCCTCATTGACAACAGAGACCAATCACTGTTGGTCCTGATTTACTAGTCGAGTTGCTGACATAATCAGCCCGAATCTGTTGAAGCACCAGTGTGCATTGATGAACACCGCCTCTGGGTATGATGAATGGACTCCAGTCTCAATTTTCCCACTTCATGGATGGGTGACTTTGGCAATTAACCTCATTAAGCACCAGATTCTCATCTGTAAAATGGGTATAAGAAAAGCAATCTTCTAGCTTGTTGTGAGGATGATAAGGGATATTATGCAGGTAGGCACTTAACAGTGATTTGAAGGCAATAAGCATCCAGTGAAAGTCAGCTAATAGAGGAGCATGGAGAGTATTTCAAGGATTTATTTATAAAATCTTAACTCTAATATAAGATTACCTCCGTATAGAGAATCCTAACCTATGGTTGGTAGACCCAAAGCAAAGTTATAATGTACAGATCCAGAGCACACAAAGGGCTAGGCAGCAGAAATAAACTGCATTATTTTCACCAGGGCCTCACTATTTATAGCCTATCAGGAAGACAGTGTCTTCATATCATTAGAGCCACCCAATGTATTGCAGAAAGAATTGTTTCCTCAAATGTGTCTTTGTAAGAACGGATTATAGATAAAATGCATAACAAAAGCAGATTCTTAAGTAAGTTATAACTAATTAAATTTTTCCTGAAACATTGATTGCATATTCTTAGATTTTCTGTCACTTTTTTCTGATAAAATGCATTATTATAAGAATATATATGTATATTTATATATATGTCTTACAATCATCCTCAAATACATTTTCTCCCTTACATCTAAAATTTCCCTCTGATTTAATCTTTCCTCATTTTATCATATATACATGACTAAAAATAATGTTTTCAAGATGCTACGCTATGTACAGAATTTTAGATGTGAACAGAGTTATTTACAAATATAATCAAGATTATCCTGATTCTTTACAATTTCCTTTTAAAGTGGCACTTCTTAGTGACACTGTGTCTAATTTATTGCATATATAGTACAGCCCAGGAAGTTAGTGACTTGTAGTTTAAGCATGACACTATATTTGGGGAGACTATCATGCAAAGTTTACCTATCACAAAGTATTTTCACATTAACCTGCACTAATCCTAGTGTTCCAGCCTCAGCCAAATGTACTTTCAAAAAGCTTAGCTGTGGAGAGTTAATTCAGAAAACAATCAAAAATGTATTGTTAGTAGAATGTTAAACAACAAACAAAAATCTAATGCTTCACTGAATAACTACTAAAGGCCACACATATGTTCAAACATAATGGTTAACTTATTAAAAGCATTATGTATAGCAGAAGAGCCAGAAGGAAGGTGCGAAAGGAATTTGCCGAGCCTCACTAGGTTGCCCAGTCAATACTTAAGAAGGAGTTCATTCTTATATTCCAATAAAATGTATTTGTTTTCTTCTCATGTTGCTCATATTTCTTTTTCATCAACTCCCAGATTAAAAGGCACAAGAATGATTTTTTTTCCCCTGATTTTAATTCTAATGAGTTTTTTCCCCCTAATTCTAACTCTAATGAGTTGTATGACCTTGGGCAAGACATTTAATTGCTCTCGACTTTGACTTATTCATTAAATAAAGGGATTGCCACAACAATTAATTCTTATCTATTTATATTAAAGATACAAGTTCATAAATTTTCCATATTTCTTTTGCACTTCTTGTTGTAACCTTACAATTCATAAGTCCACAATAACAATTGTAAATGAGTAAAGTAAATTGCATTAGAGAAGGAAGGATGCATGTGTATGGGAGGGACAGAGGGTTCACACTTGAGAGAATGCTTTCATGTTTAAAATACAGTGAATATCCCTCTTTCTAAAACAAACCTAATGTTTTGTTCGATTCGAGTTGTGTATTTACACTGCAGTCTCCTGAAGGAGAAAGAACACAGCCTCAGGATGAAGCCACACAGTGTGTGCTGTATTCTCACAGGCATTTAGGGTGTTATGAGGCATCATGCCCATTAGAATTGTTTCTTCCCTAAAGAATTACTCTTCCTTATCTTCGATGACATTTCTTCTTATTTATTTCCCAAAAGGCACAGAGTCTTATATGTGGTAGGCACTCAATAAATGCTTGTGAAACAAAACTTGAATGCTAGCCAAAGTGAAAACAGAGCAAAAGAGGCAGTTTCTCCTTCTGAAATTCTTCCTCTCGGTTCAGTCAGCTTCTGTCTCTTACACCATGTCCCAGTGTCCATCATATCAATGAAGTCTGCACTTTCTCTAGTTCTCATCCTGGAAACCTCCTGCAGCTCAGCCACCTGCTTCCTGATAGAGTTAACCGGCATGTACCTCCCACACCAGATGGCTCCCTTCTCCTGCCTTTGCTTGGCAAGAATTTACAAACATATTTCTGTGTGTCCAGTCTGGGACACATCCAAGGGTCGGGGCTGTGTGTGGGCATCAGAGGAGGCCCAACAGCATAGCTGAACTTGGGAGATCTGTGTTTCTACACCATTTTGCATTTTTTTTTCTTTCTGCATACAAGTACTTTGTTCTAGAAACTATTTCCTTCAAACTTATGAATTCCTAACAGATTTTCTGAGGTCCACACAACAAGGACATGTCAGAGAACTGAAAAGATTCCTTGGCTCTAGATTTCATACTTGACCTCACACATTTTTGCAACCTGATCATCAATCCCAGCTCAACTTTGATAATGAGATTAAGAGTGAAGCATTTCCTCAAGGCAGCTGTAATTACAGATTTGGTGGGGAGAGTATGTGGAGGAGGTGAGTGTACAAAATGTTTGGAAACCAAACTAGCAGTAAATTTGTGCAAGCTATGAAAGCAAGCATGACCACTCATATTTCAAAGATGCCTATCACCTCACTTCTTTTGATCTGAATTATTCAATAGTGAACACAGTTCTTTAAAATGACAATATAGACATTATACAGTTGGAATTGGAAGAGGTTTATTTCTTCTTGCTTCATCTGTTATGAAGGAAGGAATCAAATCTTACTTCTACCTTAAGTCTGCCAATCACATTCTACAAACTAATGCACAAAATTAAGACTCTAAGTGAAACACGGCACCCTCATAAAGATAGAATCAAGAATTTAATTCTGTTCCTCTTTGCTAGTTAACTTCCTTCACAGAAAAATCAGTAGTGTGTCTGGGCCAATTTGGTTCAGTTGATTGGATCCATGGTCTAAGAAAGAAAAAAGAAAAACAGCCCAGAAATAATGAATCTTCAGTGTATGTTCATAAACATGCCTTGCTGTTTATGCTTTTGTAGGGCCTAATCTAATACCTCAGAATAAACTGCTAATTTGTCCATGATCTTTGTGGAAGCCTTTTAGAGTCAACACTTACATTCTGACACCTTGCCTCCTCTATCCAGTCAAGTTCCTTTGGTTGTTTAGTTGGTTAGGTAGTTGGTTATACTAGAAGTCAAAAATTGATTTAGATGGTTTTGGGATGTTTCTTGATATTACCAGGGCCACTGCATATAAAGTCAGCAAATATGAATTTATTTACTTGCACATTTTCCAATGTCACAAAATTGCCCTCCTCCCACTTGGAGGAAGAAATGATAAAAATCAAGAAAGATGATGTCCTTGAATAATTTCCACTCTTACACACATTTTTCTCTCCTTGAAATAACAACCATGCAAAGCTTTAAGGTCAATAAGTTTCTCAGGCACCAGAAGAAGGAAACCTTGCACAGCCATCATTTCTTCAAACATTCTCTTAACTCAAGTCAGTCCTTCCATTGGGATGAAGGACCATGTGTCAGTCAGAGGGTTACACCAGCACACTCCTAGGGTGACTGACACTTGTAGCTTCATTGTCCCTCCCACCATTGCCGCAGTCTGTCCCCATCACTCCTCTCTTGAACCAGCCTAGCATATCACTCTTCCTGGGAGTCAAAAGTTCTGAAACTATAGACCAAACGCTGGAAAATATAGAAAATAATGAATATAAACATCACTTTTCAATCACTTTGCTTACTCTCAAAAGCACTGATACATTCAATTTCATTTTTTTCCCAAAGATACTTTCTCTGAATTTCTCTCAAGAAAATGGCTAAGAGAAGAAGTCAGGGAAGGGGTGAAGGGAAGAAAGAGAAAACAGAGACCAAGGTTGAAGGCTGGTTTCTGAGTAGGAAGAGTGTTGGTTGCATACAAAGTATGCTTTGTAAAGGATCCCCTTTCACCCAAATTTCCTTATTCCACCATCTTATCAAACATTTAAAGTGCCATAACCAGACTTACATAAGTAAATTTAGATACTCACTTTATTAAAATATAATTGCAAACCCATGGAACCTTAAATAAAAAATTTATGAAACTCATTCTTAAGAATAGATTTTTTAAAAAATTAGTTGTAGATGGACACAATGCATTTATCTAATTTGTTTATTTTTATGTGATACTGAGGATTGAACCCAGGGGCTCACACATGCTAGGTATCTACCACTGAGCCAAGACCCCAGCCCCCATAAGAATACATTTTGATAGAAGTAAAGAAGAAGAACTTAGGATGAAAAAACAAGAAAAACATACAGAAATATTATTACTCAACATGCTACAAATAAATTGTCACCATCTAACTCTGGGGTTAGCACTAAGTTTTTAGTTAACAAGAAACAGAATTATACATATTGTCATCCATTCTCATTATTTCCTTCTCTCACAGAGCAATTGTGAAATGGGCAGACTCTGGCATTGCTGTGCCTGCTTTGAATTCTAGCTCTAACATTTAAAATCTATGTAAATCTAGGTATATCATGTAGCACCTTCCAGTTTGAATTCCCTCCTCTGAAAAATGGGCATAATAACAATGTTCATGCATGTGAAGGTTAAAGACAGGCTGCACAAGTAAATGCTCAGTTCAGTGCCTGCCAAATAAAAAAGCTCCAAAAATTATTTCTCATTATTCTTATCAAATGGAATACCATAAAGAAATAGAGAAATTGTGTAAGTAAATTAGAAAATAAAAGGTTTTTTAAAAAAGTTGTTCTTTGACAATAATACCCACTATAACTAAGCTCTATGATAAGTTATGTTTTGCTAATCTAGACTAATAACCATTTATTGAATGACTACTAAATGTAAAACATTGTGCCATTTTCTACAGGCAATCATATTTAATCTAAGACAAACTACCCTGAAGACAAGCTCTTTCTAAGCAAGCAGATTACCATAATGTCTATTATTTATAAGCAAACAGATTACTATTATTAATACTGTAATTTAATTTCCAGGAACTTTCCTAAGGAAAAAAATCATACCTATACACAGAAATGTATGTACGATTTTTTTAGAGCAGCATTATCCATAGGTGTCAAAACCATGGGACTAAAATCTGATTCCTAACGTGATAGAATCACCCTTCTGATGAAATACCACTCAGGTATTTCATAAAGCATGACAGAGAAATATTTAAGGCTATTAAAATTATTTTTAAATAGAAGTTAAAAAAGCAATATACGAAGCATTACTTACAGTATTATTTCATTTGTATAAATAATCAAATGATACAAAGTACTGGCACAGAGCCTACACCAAAAGGTATTTGTTAAGCATATGTAACTCTGCAAATAAAGACAACAAGAATGCTCCATGTTGCCAGAGGTAAAGGGTCTGTGAGCATCTCTGACTTCTTTTATTTCTTTGAATTCCTAAATTTTATACCATGAACTGCTTTTATGATTCAAAAGAAAGAAAAAAGACATTGTGATCACCCCAATATATAAGCAATTCTAAGAAGCTCAACAGAAGGGAAAGCTTTTCTAGTAAACTCACCTACAAAACAGGTGAGTGAGGCTTTTAAAGTTGAGGTTGGAAGCAGAGCGTGGACAACCTAACTCCCTTCACAGGACAGAGGGGTGCTACAGCTGTTATTACATAGTCAGACATGTTCCAGGAAGTAGCTGTACAAGTTCCAATCCATCTGGACACTTACTGTTGTCAAAAAAAATCAATGCTAATTCAGTAGTTTAAAGCAAATAGACATTCTCCATCATGTTGTTCCATGCCTGTTGTGTGAGATCCCATATGACCAATTCCTTTCAGAGTTTGGTACCAGAGGGAGCTTTGTCTTCCCTGAAGAAGCAGCATAATAAGGCAGTGTAGCATGGCTGAGAGAGAGTGTGGGCTCTGAGTCAAAGTACCCAGGCTTATCCTAAGCATTCTCAGCTGCTTGTTACCTTGGTGATCTTTGTGATTTACCCTCTTTAGCCCAGGTGTCCTCATTTGGGAAATAAAAGTTATAGAAATAACTACTTTGTGGGCTTTAATGAGAACTAGATGAGATACAACATGTGTAATAGAAATTACTCATTAATATTAGCTATTTGTGTTATTGCTATAGGATAATGAGGCTTATATGACCCACAGTCTTTTCCTATTTGCATTGGCTTCCAGGGAGTCTTGAAAAAATGTAATCCTCAATTATACTAACTTATCCCTCATGAATAGAGTATTTGCTTACTTTGCTTTTACAAGATTGTACTGTTCTATTTCTGTTTAGACATTATAGTACATTTAACACTTATCACAAAGTGACTCAAATGATTTTCTGAAGGAGGTAACTCTTTTTAAAAATCTCTATTCCATTTCTTTTTCTAGCTACCACCCTATCTTGTCTCCTTCATACCTAAACTTCTTCTAAGTATTTTCTTTGCTCACCACTTACTTTCCTTTCTTCTCAACCCACATCCACCCACAGTTTGATTTTGCTCTGCTGTGGCCCAGTCATGCCAACTTAAGTGTTTCAGTAGGCATGATAGGCCTCAATGGAGCACTCTGAGATCACTAATGACATCCAAGTAATAACTAGATGGGATGGGTATTTTCAGTTCTCCTCTTAGATGACCACTCAGTACTTGACCACCAGCAGTACTTGTCATTCACCATGGATCACTCCTTCCTATTTTTATATTCTCTTTGCTTTGCTTCTAGGATGCCCTCCTCATTTAGTTATCCTTCAGAAGTCTGTGGTTCTTCCTTTTCTCTTTACAGACTCACTCTCCTCTTTCGGGTCATTAAATATTGATATCTTTGAGTCTTGGAATCAGTCCTTCTTCTCTTCCCACTCTCTGCATCATACACTTAAAGATCTGCTTGGCGGTTTTTATCTTTACCATGTTATCACCCACACAAAAATTCCCAAATGTCTCCAGTTCCAGACCTGTATATCCAGCTGCTTAACAGATTTTTCCATGTAGGTGTCTCAAAGGCAATTTAAGTTGTCTTCTCTCAAAAACCAAATGATAGTTTTCCCCTAGTTCTTTAAATGGTTTCATGAATCAACAGAAGTGCCAAGGAATTCCTCTTTCTTACTCCACATCTAGGCTACAATAAGGCTTGAATAATTTACTCCTCTTTCCTCCCCTGCAATGAACTTAGTAGTAGCAATTCTCACCTCATACCTAGATCTAAACCCCTTACTCTTAGACACAGGCTTAATGTGAACTACAAGACCTTGATTTCACACTGCCCTTCCTCATGTTTCCTTTGCCCCAACTTCACTGACCTCTTTCCACTTGCTTGGACTTAATGCCAGATCCTTTCCCACTTCAAGATTTTGAATATGCTGTTTTTTCTGGCTAGAACACAGTTGCACAGTTTTTATTCTCTGTTTTATTCTTACTCATACGATTTGATATCAAATGGTATTTCCTCAGGGAAATCTTGCCCATCTGCACCGGCCTGGGTCAGATCTTCAACTACATATTCTTGTAGTCAGTCCAAGCACACTCCCTTCGTAGCTCATTCTGTGTTTGCAATTATGTAAGCATGAGATAATCTTAAAAATGCCTTTGCTATGTACTGTAACTTCATCAAGACAAAGACCATTTCTATTTTGCTCACCAATATTATTTCAAAGGCTCATAGAGTACAGGGTATCTGGTACATACTGAGTGAATGAACAGCATGCTTCACTCATTCACTTATCTCTACTCCTACCACCTCTACTAAGTCAGACCTTTATTATCACATTTCTAGGATAACTGCAATAACCTTTTAACTGTAATCCCCCTCCAAGTCTGTTCTCCCTTCAACACACCTTACAGTTCACTGCCAGATTAATCTTTCAGACGCACAACTCTGATCATTTCATTCCCAGCTCAAGAACCTTGAGTGGTTTTCCACTGTGCACACAATAAAATCCATATTCCTCTTGGCCTTCAGCTGACCTCTCCAATCTTACTTTTCTATTAATCACAAAACTTGTGCTCTGGTCAAACTGCACTGTGTACAACACATGACACGTATTTTTTTTAATTTTTTATTTTTTGCCATAGCCTGGATTCTCTTCTCACAGTTTCCTCTACCAATAATATTTTAATTATAATGCCTCTACCATTTCCACTTATTCAAACCTGGCTGAGATCTAAGAAGTTCTCCTGGATTTTCCAACCACAAACCATGCCTCTTACTTCTGATTTCCCATCCTTTCTTTATTCTAAAGAAGACTGTCATTTTCTATCATTCATAAAGGTGTTTATTATGTGCATGCTCCACTAGCCTGCAAACTCTTTAGAGACAAGACTGGAACACCCAATCAATGCCTTATACATTGGAAGGGCTGCAAACAGATCCACTGAATTTTTTACTTATGTGAATTATTTTAGTAAGATGCCCCATGGATTATTTCATAATTAGACTTCAGGAAAATCTATCAACATCACCTCTCCTTTGAGGATAGAAGTTAGTTTTCATTGACCCAGTATGTAATTTTCTTTGTGCACTCACTTAAATTTTTCTAATCACTAAAGTGGCAAAAAATAATACAAGAGAAAATTATACTTTTAGCCATTTCCTTCTCTTTTGACGGTAACTTCAGGAAAAGTCTGCTGCCACAGATCCTTTTGACAGAATATAATTATAGTCTATGGTTTTTATCTGTTTCTTGTTAATTCCATTTGGGGGCTCATGCTGGCAATTGAAATTCTCAAGTTTTTCTTTTTGCCTGAGCTACTGCTTCCAGCTAGCTTGGACAGCTCATGCTGTGCAGCCAAGCCACCTCTCTCAATGGGCTGCTGCCTCCTCTTTTGAAGTAAGGAGGCACACCAGTGAGAGAAAGTGCCTTTCCTTGACAAATTTAAAGCATTTAAAGGCAGAAGGAGAGAAATATCCATCAGAATCACAATATGGACTGCTGTCACAATTTTATCCTTGAAATTTCAGAATCACATGAACTCTAGGAAAGTGAATTCAGATTAAGAGATCTCATAATTATGGCTCTAAATTTATTTTTTACCTTTAATGTAGTTACACAGATATATTATTAGATATGAGATAAAAGTCCAATTTAGATGTAATATTGAATTATGTATGAAGGATATTATTATATACTGTTTGAGAATATAGAATTCTCAGACAGAAAGTGATTTCTTTTCCACCTCTCAGGGACCAGGGCCTGGTGTAAAGATACCAGAGCAGAAGCCAAAAAAAACCTATGTTCTGATTTCACCTGCTACTTATAAATCCTGAGATCCTGAGAAAAATGTTCAAATGAGTTTCAAGTTTATTTTTTCTGGAAGTAAAAAGCAATAATATCCAATCTACCTATCTCTAGATATGCATGAGAATTAAATTAGAACAAATGAAATAATGTGCCTAAAACCTAAAAGCATGCTGTAAACTAAAAGCACATGATTTTAGTGTAATGTTTTCAAGTTGAGTTAATATATGACATGAAACTCAGATATTTTCAAAAATATTTACCAAAAGCCAAATTTTACCTTTCTACCTTATAAAAGAAAGTTCTTTTCTTTTTAAGCTTTGATCATCTAACTTTTTGTTTATTTAAATTTGTTCTTTTTATTTATACATGATAGTAGAGTATATTTTGACATATTTATACAAACATGGAGTACATCTTATTCTAATTAGGATCCCAGTCTTTTGGTTGTACATGATGTGGAGATTCACTGTGGTGTAATTCATATTTTTACATAGGAAAGTCATGTCTGATTCATTCAACTGTCTTTCCTATTCTTTCATAACATGAGTATAATTTCTCCTTCAACTTATTCATATTTTCTTAGGTGAGTATGGCCACTACTCACATGGGCTAATCCTTCACAGCTGAAGCAATTCTCCTTTCCTTGACACCTTTTCCACATTTCCAACATGTAATATACACTGCTGATCCTAGAGAAGTGTAAGCCAATGGATATTTGTGAGTTTAATGATAACATTACCCTACAGTTTCTCCTTCACACATCATCCCAACACCTACTTGCTTACCTTAGCATCATTCTTTCAACAGCAGTCGTCAAGCATCTTAAATTGGGAGAAGCATTGCATATTCACTACAGAGAATACAAAGTTGTGTTTGATTCTGTTCTAACTTTCCAGAAGTTTTCACATCTGGTAGAGAATATAGCACATTCAGGCAATACTGTCAGGGAATGGTTCAGTGTCAAAAAGAAACAGAAAATTTCTGTAATACTCTATATTAAGAAAGTAACTTGACTTCATACTGTTTCAGGATTCTGACTTGAAAGAGTATTTTCACTTCTCTCAGGAATGATCATGTACTGAAGTCTACAAAACCTAGACTATCAGTGTTTGTTCACTTTCTTCATATGCTTAACCAACATTTTTCCATTCCAAGATCTGTATCTAATCAACACCCACCAGCTTGTAAGTCTGATTCATGGCATGATGATGTTTAGGTATCACCAAAATGTTCAACATCACTAACTCTAAATGAAAGTATAATCTGATACAGTATTCTAAAATTTATTAGCATTTTTAAAGTCTTACTTTATTTGGAAGATGATTTAGAAAATTAAAACCCAAAGAATTTCAGAAAGTAGCCCAAGGTCCCACAATTAATTAGTGTCTAATGTGTTATTCCCTCTCCTCCCAAGCTAGTTTCTGTTTCAGCACATGTCAAAAGCAAAATTTTTTCAAGTAATATTACAAATGTTTTTAAGTTTTTATGGATAATTTCTTTTATGATTCAAATCTCTTTTCTCTCAGAAACTACACTGGACTGCATCTTTTCATAAATACTTTGTAGACTATTAGCTCATGGAAGTTAGTACTGTGAATTGTATCCCAGTGTCTAATGAAATGACTGGACATAAAAGGCATTTAGATGTTTTTAAATATTTCAAATAACAGTTACAAACAAATAGGTAAATGTCATTATTGTCAAATTATGCAAGACAGCTGAGAGAAACTATTCACTTTTTAATTAAATTTATTTGTACTTACAATGAACTTAACATATCAAGAAGATGATATTGAGGAAATAACAATGATACCACTATGCTCAACTTATTTTATTTTTGCATTTTTGGGATAGGACTCTTCTTTTGTCTGGATTCCACATAAACACTGATTTCACAGCAACTCATTATGATCATGCCTGTGTTGAACACTATGCTAATTAATAATAAATTCTAGAGATAAAATGTCCTAATATGATCTCTTTTAAAATACTTTTTCCTGAGTAAATAAGTTGGTTGATTTCAGAAGTTATCCATGTGAATAATTTAGAAGACTGTGAATTCAGGAAAAATAAGCATCATTTAATAAATTAAAAATTTTTCTCATTAGCATTTTTTTAATCAAGTTCAAGCCTTTCTTCATAATAGAATTTTAGGGTCTACTGTGTCAATAAAGGAGAAACAGAATTTTCTTCCTTCCTTGGTATTTTAATACTACATCAAATTTGTCATAATTATCCAGACATTTTATGTTTTCATCTTTAAATTACATATGACTATTACAAGCTTGAAAAATTAGCTTTCATTTAACTCCTAATGTTACCCTCAAAATCCATCATAATAGTTCTAAAGTAGTAATGAATTTTTTTTAGCAATATGCAATAATCACTTCATCTTTTCCCTGAAAAAAACTTCTTTGAAGTCAGTCAGAGAAATCAAATAGAATAAACAGAAGAGAAGTAAAGGCTAACTTTGAAAGTCTCTGCAAATAAACATAAAAACAAGATTATAACCAGGTGTGGTGGCAAACACTCATAGTCCCAGCATTCAGGGGGCTGAGCCCTGGAGCATCACTTGGACCCAGGAATTCAAGATTGGTCTAGGCGACATAGTGAGACCCAGTTTCAAAGAAAAAAAAAAATTGTTTTCAAAATTCTCTGTGAACATTCATACACAAAAATGATTTTTTAAAATAAGATTTGAGACCTAGAAGACCTGACTCTTCAACTTCATAGCCATGTCAATTTTAACACATGTATTGGTATATAATAATGTGGGTATGGATATTATTTATTACTATAATGAAAGAATATAATGTTCTGAATACTGATTAATTGTATATTCTAGAGCAATTGATCTCTTATTTGGACACTGAATTTCTCTGTAACCCTGTTAATTTCACATTTACCATAAAATTAAACCAACTAGTATTCTTGGTCATCAAAAATACTCATGTAGCTTTGGGATTTTGAATTGGTGAATATTCATGATGTGTGGAAAAGCATGATACACACTATGATCTCAATCACACAAAGTGGGATTATATATCTTCTTTATATGTTTTTTAGAATAAAATGGTCCTTATCATGTCATCCTTAATGATTTTATCCCAAGGAAATGGATGACATAGTCCTGGAGGGACGCACAACCTGGAGGGACACGTCCAACTAAGCTGCTTGTGACTGGATGACTTTGTTCTTTGCTTGTGTTTTTATTTTTCCTATAATGCACACATTAACATTTAAAAAATAAATGCTATTTTAAAAACAAAAACAAAAAAATTTAACCAACTAATATTTCTCATTCTGCATTTGCTGTTAATCATTGTACAATATGTTCCAATAATCTAAAGGCAGCACTATGTAGGGCTATATAGAACTTGCAAAAAAGAAACAGAAACAGAAAAATGGTGGAAATGAGGTAATCTGTAAACTGCCTAAATTACAAGTTTTGAAAAATGGTCAAGATCCTTATCCAAAAATTTTTATAGTTTTAAAAATGCATTTGATACAAAAATCATATGAAATTATTACTAAATATTATATGGTAGGCAGAGGATGTTCTCTTAAGGGTATAGCAAAAGTTCATGAATAGAAGAATAAGTGTTATTTGTGTTGGCGGGGATACTTAAAAAAGAAAACACACAGATACTTCCTAGTTAAGGCAAACATGTTAAGAACAAACCAGATTGCTCAGTTTTAATTTTTCAAGCATAATAAAAATGAACAGTGGGCACTTTCATTTTTCCTTTGGAGGATGGCACTGGTCAGAGGACTCCTATCAATCCTTATTTACTCAGGATTCTGCCATATCTTGTAGCATGAACTCTTTGATGCCACTGATTTCACAGCACCTTACTATGATCACATCATGAGTAATTGGCAAAATCTTGATTTATATGATATAAACTGAACAATGCTTATGGCACATCATAAAACATCTAGGACTATGTCATCCATCTCCGTGGGATAAAATCATTAAGGATGACATGATAAGGACCATTTTATTCTAAAAAACATACAAAGAAGATATATAATTTGACACCAATATTTGCATTAGTGAAAATATTCATGATTCATGTAATATTTACACACAAACTTTCTTTAAGGAAAGTGTTTTCATGATGTAATTGTTCTCAAAGCAGATCAAACACGTTTTATTAACAGAGGCTAAATAGCATTTAATAGCAAAGCTAGCACTGTATTCCAGGTTGACTATTTCTAATGCAGTATTCTATGCCACGGTTCATTTATTTCTTCTTCAGTTATCTGATGAATAACTACAAGTATGAAATACAGCACTTCATACTGTAAGGATAATGCGGACCTTGAAGTTTGAAGCTTCTAGTTTTGAAAATAAGGTCACCCGTTATTAAATGTATGACTGTAGGCAAGATCCATGGCCACTCTGAAATTTTCTTTCATTTACAGTGAGGATAATGCCAATCTCACTGGGTTGTTTTGAGGAATAAATTGGAGGTGCAAGTTGGTAAGATGTTTAATATATGTTGGATGTTCAGGAAATGTGAAAGGTGAAGAGAAGAAAAAGAGGATAAGGAGAAAGTAAGTGAAACAGTGAAGATATCATTATTTGATCCTCATTTCACCCCTCCACTTATAATCACTGTTATTTTAGTTACTTTCTTATCTCCCCAAATTCAAAATACAGGCACTAGAGAAGTCCAAGTTCAATATAGATGACATCAACAGATTACTGTCGATTGCAGGGGACTAGAGATTATATTTCTGTCCCAACTCTTTAATCTGTTCTTTGCATTGGGCTTCTTTATCTTGTTTATCACCCTCCTTCTCTCTGATACCAGCTCTTCCTTGGTTCCCATTATGTTCCTTGACCCTGAATTTGTTTTCCTCCATTCCTCTTTACCTTCCATGCTCTCTCTTCATTTTCCTGTCTTCTAGATGTAGTGTTTCCTCAAAGTTCTATCCTAGAAATTTATGTCTTCTTTCTTTCTATCCTCTTTCCCCATTATCTCATCTATTTTTGTAGCTTCCACAGTTGAAACCTGCTCACGTTACCCCAGTAGTTCCCTATGTCCCAAATATGCATTTTCACCTGTTTGACATCTCACCTGAAGTTCCCTTCATTGGTCCATGACTTCACAGGACAGCTCTCATTCTTACTTTACCCTGTGCTATGTCCTGGGAGGCTGACTTAAGTGGATGACATTAACAGTTCTCTTGCTCTTTTGGCTTTCAATTGTGGCTGGCCAATGGTGATTCCAAGCAAGAAGGTTCCCATGGATTACCTGTATCCCTCTACTAAAGATTTATGCTCTAGCTTTCCATCCTCCTCAGGGAGAGGGTCCATATGACATTATTCTTGAATCCATCATAACTCAAAGGGAAACTATCATATGGACCAGAGCCCCTTGATGTTCTGCAAATGAAGAAAGAGGTTGCCCTCAAATTTATTGCAGTAGGAACCCAATTAGGTGGCAATAATCTTGATTTCCAGATGCAATAGTACATCTACCAAAGGTAAAGTGATGGCATCTATATCATAAATATGAAGAGGATCTGGGAGAAGTGTCTGTAACAGCTTGTGCCAATGTTACCATTGAAAAACCTGCTGATGCCAATATCATAGTCATCAGAAATCATGGCCTGTGGGCTATGCTGAAGCTTGATGCTGCCACTGGAGCCATTCCTATTCCTGGTCATTTTACTCCTGGAATCATCACTACCCAGATCCGGGCAGCTTTCTGGAAGCTACATCCTCTAGAGATCATGATCCCAGGACTAATCACTAACCTGTCACAGAGGCTTCTTATGTCAACCTCCCTACCATTGCCCTGTGTACTAGATTCTCCTTTGTACTGTGAAGACATTGCCATCCTATGCAACAATGAGGGGGTTCACTCCATGGCTATGGTATGGTGGATTCTGGCCTAAGAAGTTTTGCACATATGTGGCACCATCTCCCATGAACACCCAGAGGAGGTCCTGCTCCATCTACACTTCTACAGAGATGCTGAATATATTGACAAAGAAGAGCAGGCCACTTTTGAAAACAACTGTAGCCAAAAGGGAATTCAGGGTGATTATTAATCCATCAAATGGAGTAATCTATTGATGACTTTACTGTCCTCACAATCAAATTACTTCGTCAGTTCCTGAGTTTTCTGGTACTCAGCCTAAGGTTTCAGATGGTCTTCGGGTGTTCAGGTACTCTTTGTACCTATTCAGCAGTTCACTTTTGAAGGCTAGAGGACCCAAGTGGTCACTGAAGACTGGTCTGTACTCCCACTACTCAGGCTATTTAATGGGTAGGAACAACCACTAAATAGTCTTAAGCTGTTCTTCTAAAGATATGTGTGAGCAAAATGGACATCACGGAGTCGCAATAACAAAAAACAGCCTGCTCCTGGCATAAAAACAGATATAGACATTACTCTATGTAAATTTATGCTTACACAAATGGTATGCCTTTACGCCATGTACAGAGAAACAACATGTATCCCATTTGTTTACAATAAAAAAAAAAAAAAAACAGATATAGAGGAAACATAAAAATCCAAAAAGCCATCCGATATTTGGAAAAGGTACCAAAAACATACTTTGGAGAAAAGACAGCCCCTTTAAAAAATGGTTCTGGGAAAATTTTATCCATATGTAGAAGACTGAAACTAAATCCATATCTCTTCACTCTTATAGTTTGGATCTAGTACATTCCCTAAAATCTCATATCTCTCTCTCTCTCTCTCTCTCTCTCTCTCTCTCTCTCTCTCTCTCTCTCTCTCTCGTTCCCCCTCCCTCTCTCTCTCCCACCCTCCCTCCCTCCCTTCTGATTCCTGGCTGCCAGGAGCTGAACAGCTGTCTTCTACCATGTCTTTCTACCTCACCAGAGCCATAGCAATGAAACTGGCTGACCGTGAACTGAAACCTCTGACACCATGAGCCAAAATAAATCTTTTCTCCTCTGTGTAGTTCTTGTCAGGTATTTTTCTCACAGCAATAAGAAGCTAACAGAGTCACCCTCTGCAAAAATCAACTCAAAATGGATCAAAGACCTAACTGTAAGACCTGAAAGTTTGAAACTGCTAGAAGAAAACAAAAGGGAAACACTTTAAGACATAGTCACATGCAATAACTCTCTGAATAGAACTCCAATAATTGAGGAACTGATAACAAGAATTGACCGAGGATTAACATCTAGAATATATAAATAACACAAGAAGCTTAACACCAAAGCAACAACAAAAACAACACCAAACCTACCCAATCAATAAATGTCCAAATGAACTGAACAGACTTCAAAAGAAGTATGAATGGTCAATAATTACATGAAAAAAATGTTCAACATTTTTAAGCATCAGAGTACAAACCCAAAGGAATTAAAGGTATCACACTGTATACCTGTGGTTATCATCACATGATTCACAATAACCAAGTTATGTAATCAGTCTCAGTGCTCATCCATAGATGAATGAATAAAGAACACATCACACACACACACACACACACACACACACACACACACACGGGAGTATTATTCAGTCATAAAGAGAAAGGAATCATGTGATGTGAAGGAAAATAGAACTGTAGATCATAATGGTAAGTGAAACAAGGCAAACACAGAGAGATAATTATTGCATGTTTTCCCTCATATGTAGAATATAGGAGGAACAAAGAAGGCATGAATGTCATAGGAGACAAACAGGGAAAAGGAAGGGAGTAGAGGAGAGGAAGAGAAGGGTAAGGGAGGGTAACAGGCGTGTTGATGTGACCAAAGAATATTATTTTCCTGTAAAACTATGCCACAAAGAAAACTATCATTCTATATAATTAAAATGAGGAAAAAGAAGAAGGAGAAGAAGAAGAAAAAAAGAAAAAGAAGGAGGAGGAAGAGCAGGAGGAGAAGGGGGAAGAATAATAATGAAAAGGAGAAAGGAAGGGGAAGGGGGATGAGATGATTTTGATCTATACAAATCTCTGCTGGATTCAAGTCATATTTCTGTCCCAAACCATTAAACATAGGCATGGTGATGGTCGCTGTTCTAACTAGTCCCAAAGAGCTGCGTTTTCTATTCCCTGTGGTTCTAACATCCTGTTTACACCTTTGAAAATAGTTCCTTCATTACTTTTCTCAATTACCATTGAGTATTCCATTTGCTTTTTGTCTGGGTTCTATGTGATGCTTCTTAAATCTTTACTCTCCAATTATACCCACTTCTTATTAATCCAGGCACTAGAGTACTGGAATAGTTTCAAGATTCACCCTCTCCCTTCTCATCTCTCTCTAGTTCAATTTCTGCCAGACCACATTCCCTGAACCATGGTACCAGACCTACTCTTCTTTCCTCTAACTCTTTCAATAGTTTCCCATTTTCAAGTAAACGTAATATTAAGGTCCTTCTGCACTAAAGCCATCATGTCTTTCTACCTTTATTTCCCACCACTTCCCCCAGTGCACTCTATGCTCCAATTGCATTCATCTACTCAATAATCCTCCAAAACATAGGTCACCTTCCAGTCATTGCTCTTTCCATGCACTGCTTCCTTTAGAACCTACACTCCAACCAATCAACATTCTCTCTCGCATCCCCCTTAAATGCCATGCTTTCCATGAATTTCAATTATATTAATTAGGTTCTAATTTTCAATTCTATATAAATTATTTATACTTTTCTCATTTTTCTTCTGTTGCCATTGTTTGTTGTCTAGACCCAGTTTTGAATTATAAGCTTTTTGAAAATAAGACCTGTATCTTGTCCCATTTTTAATTATATTCATCTTACACATAGTACTCATTAAATATATAATCGTCAGATGGAAAGTTAAATTCTTATAATCTTGTCACAAGTTATAAACATATTTCTAAGCCTTCATGCTTCTGGAAAAAGTGATAGAAAATATGACCCTACATATTACATAAATGTGTCCTCTGGTGTTTGTGATCCTGGATCTTGGTATAACATGTCTTTCTAGCAGTTGTATACACATATCATCCTTTATATCTGTATTTGTAATTTTGCATCTTTGAGTAGTCAAAGGAGGGAATTTCCTCATTTATTTTATAATTGTACATCCCATGCAGCAAAGAACCAAGTACATGTGGGACTTTGCTGTGTTGGTTTTGCTCCACATGTCATGTAGGACACTAAAGAAGGAGAGCTGTCACAAAGTCTAAACTAACGTCAGAAGTCCAAAGTGCCAACTGTAAAGACACAAGATGAAAAGGCAGGCTCTTCTGGCCTACTTGCTACTCTGTTTATAGTAGGTCATTACTGCTCAGAATCCAGGACAGAGCAAGAATAGAACTTTCAGCCTTAAAATAAAAAAGAAAAAAAAAGTTGTACACAGCTTAAATCTAGTGTAACTCTCATTTTCATGTTAGCCATGTTGCTCCAAGTCAGGTTTATAGTGACTCATTTGCTATAACAAAACAGAATATTAGAAGGTGATTAGAAGATAAAATAGTTTGCCTATTGGATTCACAAGTTCTTTCAATTATGCATTAAGTAATAATTTGAAGAGTGCCTATAATATGCTAGGTATGGAAAAGGAGCAAATGATTAAGAAATAAAGTAATAAAAATACTAAAGAAATACTTCAGAGAATTTATAGTCTAGTTCAGAAGTCATAAAAGATGAACCCTTCTTTAGGAAAAAAAAAATCTAGAAAGTCTATTTTCTACACTTTTATTCATCGTAATATTAGAAGTCCTAGTCAAAGCAATCAGGCAAGAGAAAGAAATAAGGGGCATCCATCAGGGAAAAAAGGGAGTCAAATTTTCACTGTTTTCAGATGACTTGATTTTATATATAGAAAACCCCAAGTTGGAGCACTTATACTATTAGAATAAATGATGTTAGCAAAATTGCAGGCTACCAAATCAACATACAAAAAAACAACATCAATGCTGTACACTAATATTGAATTATTTGAAATAGCAATCAAGAAAGCAATTCCATTTACAATAAATATAATATACCTAGGAATAAACTCAACCAAAAAAGTGAAAGATATCTACAATGAAAACTATAAAAAGGTAGACACCCTGTGTTGTTCAAAAATTGGAAAACACAACACCGTTAAATGTCCATACTATCTAAATGATAATGATATACAAATTCAATGCAATCCCTATCAAAACACTGATATGATTCACAGAATTTGAAAAAAAACAACCCTAAAATCTATATTGAACCACCAAAAAACACTGAATATTAAACCAATCTTTGCAAAAATAACAAAGCAGGAGGCATTACATCATCTGATTTTAAAAACACATTACAGAGTTGTGATAATCAAAACAACATGGAATTAGCATAAAAACAGGTATCTAGACCAATTAAACAGAACAGAGAATACAGAAGTAAAACAATGCTTCTATAGTCAACTGATATTATGGTTTAGATGTGGTGTCCCCAGAAGCTCACATGTGAGACAATGCAAGCTTTGGAGAAGAAATAATTGGGTTATAGCTTTAAACTAATCAGTGAATTAATCCCTGATGGGATTAACCGAGTGGTAACTGGAGGCAGTTGGGGTGTGGCTAGAGGAAGTGGTTCACTGGGGCTGTGGCTATGGGGTATATATTTTGTATCTGGGAGTGGAATCTCTTTCTCTCTCTCTACTTCCTGATCACCATGTGAGCTGCTTCCCTCTGCCATCTTCCACCATGATGTTCTGCCTCACTTTGAGCCTCAAGGAATGGAGCCTGCTGCCTATGGATTGAAACCTCTAAAACCTTAACACCTTAAATAAACTTTTCCTCCTTTTCAGTTGTTCTGGTTGGGTCCTTTAGTCACAACAGCAAGAAAGCTGACTGAAACAACTGGTTTTCAGCAAAGACACTAAGAACACACATTAGGAAAAGGACTATCTTTGCAATAAGTGGTACTGGGAAAATTAGGTATACACTCACAGAAGAATGAAATGAACCCTGTCTCTCACCAGTTACAAAAATCAACTCAAAATGGAGTACATACTTAAATGTAAGACTTGAAACTATGAAACTACTAGAAGAAAATAAAGTCTTCAGGACCTAGACAAGAATTTTTTTGGACAGAAACCCCATAGCAAGGAAACAAAAGCAAAAGTAGATAAATGGGATTATATTAAACTAAACAACTTCTACCAAGCCAAAGAAATAATTTAACTTATAAAAGAGAAAATCTACAGAAAGGGAGACTATATCTGCAATATACATTTGACAAGGGGTTGATATTCACAATACATAAGGAACTTCAAATCTCAATAGCAAAAGATAATAATACTAATACACAATTTTAAAATAGGCAATGGACCTAAATAGACATTTCTCAAAAGAAATACAAATAGCAAACAGGTATGTTGTGGTTTAGATATGAAGTGTCTTCCAAAAGTTCATGTACATAAATCAATGTAAGAACATTCAGATGTGAAGTGATTGGATTATGAGAGCCTAAACTAAATCAGTGCATTAATCCCCTGATAAGGATTGACCAGGTGACAGCTGTAGACAGGCAGGTGTGGCTGGTGGAGGTGGGTCATTGGGGACATGCCTTTGGGGATTATATTTTGTCTCTGGTAAGTAGCATTCTCTCTGCTTCCTTGTTACCATGTTCTGAGCTGCTTTCCTCCACCACACCCTTCAGTCTTTATGCTCTGCCTTACCTTGGGCCCAGTCTATGGACTGAGACTTCTGCAACTATAAGCCCCAAATAATTTCTCTTCCTCCAATTATTCTTGTCAGATATTTTGATCACAGTGACAAAAAAGCTGACAGAAATATGTATACGAAAAATGTTCAACATCATTAATCATCAGGGAAATGAAAATCAAAATCACAGTGAGGTATGATCTCATCTCACCAAGAATGGGTTTTATTACAAACAAAAAAGATGAAAAGTGCTGGTGAGTGTGTGGAGAAAAGGGAATGCTGACACACTGTCGGTAGGAAAGTAAGTTAGCATAGTCATTATGTAAAACATCATGTAGGTCCTCAAAAAATTGAACAGAACTACATACCATTCAGCAATCCCACTAGTGTGTATATAGCCAAAGGAAACAAAATCAATGTGTCAGTGACATCTTCAATTCCATATTTATTGTAGACTATTCACAATAGCCAAGAAATAGAAACAGCTGTAGTATCCATTTACTGAAAAATTGGTAGAGAAAATGTGGTACAAATACTCAATGAAATACTAGTCAACCATTAAAAAAAATGGAATCCTGTCATTTGTGAAAGCATGGATAGGAATGGAGATAATTTATGTTATGTGAAATGTCAGACACAAAAAGAAAGTGCCACATGATCTTACTCGTATGTGAAATCTAGAAATATTAATCTCATAGTTGATAATATAATGGTGGTTACCAGAGGCAGGGGAAAGTAGGAGCAGACATGGGAAAAGTTGATCAATGCTCAGTTAAAGAAGAAAGAAGTTCTGGTGTGCTAAAGAGCAGTAGGGTTGCTGTACATAGCAATATTGTACTCTCTATCTCACAAAACTAGAAGGAAGGATTTTGAATGTTTTTACCGTACATAAATGATAAACATTTGAGGAGATAGATATATTTAACCTTATTTAAACATTACAAAATGTATTCATGTATCAAAACAGCTCATGGTACCCATAAATATGTACAATTTTTATATTTTTATGTATCAGTTAAAAATAAACTTTAAATGTCTATGGAAGGCTAGGTTTAGATAATAAAAGAAGTGCATCAATTGGTGAAGTGTTCTGGGAGATTAGAAAAAGTCAATTTAAATTTTAAGAAAGAAGAAAGTCTAAAAAATGCTATTCCCTCATCTTTATTTTGCTATAATAACCTAAATATTAAAGTATATGCAAAATAAAACATTTGTAATATTACTTTTATAGTGGTTTCTTTCTTCTAAATAACTATATGCCTTTATTACTCAGACCCATTTCTGAACCTAACTTTTCGGTAATAAGAGCAAAACGAACGTGCCTGAAATTGCTTACCTGGTGATGGAATGGCTAGAACCAGGATTTGCTGTTACCCTGCCTTTCCCTACCCAAGCAATCTGAGCAGTTATACAGAATCCCACTGTATAAAATGTTAAGAGATATATAAAAAATATATCATTATATGAAATGAGAAAATGATGAATGAATGAATTCCTTGGCAGTTACAACCTTAATTGTTAGATGGGAAGTACTTTGCTTTTTTTATCATCCTGAAGCATCTCCATGGAACCACTGGGCTCCCAGGAACAATATTTGAAATCCTGTTCCATCACTAGTCCACTTGCCTCTTTGATTGATTCAGTAATATTCTGCTGAATGGCAGTGCTCTCTCTTCTTCATAACAATAGAAAGTCTTCATCAACACTTTCTTGGTGAAAAAAAAATCACTGTAGATGCTCTGGTAAGGATATCAACTGAAGAAATCCACAGTGAATTTGCACTAAGCCTCCGCAAATGGGGAGTCCAATGGTTCAGAGGATGTGAATTCAAGTAGCAGTAATTGTTTGATCTGGTCCTCAGCAAATATCCACAGTACATGGATTAGATGTCATAACAAAATTAGTTGCTTGGCTCTCATCCTCTAGGACACTAACAACCAATTTTGGTCTTTATATAAAACCTGATAATTTTCAAGTAGATCAGCTTTCCCTTACTTTTTCTGTTTTACACAGAAGCAATACAAAGCTTCCCTTTGCCAGGTGAACATCCTGAATGACTTAATTGAATATCAGGAGCAGTGACACCCCAGAGAGGGTTCTATTTCAGTTGAATGACCTTCAGTGACTTTCTGGCTGCCTAAGGGCCAGACCTCAAACAGCAAAAGATTCTGTTTGTGCCTAGCTTCTGAGAATAGCTTACATGAACCCTCAGTTTTGATCTAACCTAAAGAGTAATCATTCCTGTCTATGAAGTTACAAATGTCACCAAAAGCAGTTTAGTTTCACCTGCTGAGTTCAAAAAGTCTGAAAGAAAAAAAAAAAGGAATGATGTGCAGAGAGATAACTGCAACATACAAAATGAAAGAATTTTTAATACTTAATTACCTGAGTTAAAAATAAGTAGAGACACAATGACATTTCTAAATATTACATGGAAGGAGACTAAATAAAAAGAAAATAATGTCTACTTGATATAAGAATAAATACAGCAAAGGAAAATTAATCAGTGAAATAAAGTACATTGCCTGGAAATGTCAACCGAAGCAGAAGAGCAAAAGCTCGCTTGACATTTTATATCCAGCATGTGCGTTTTCCTAAATTCCTCTTCCTATGTGTTTTCATCAAACACTTGCAGAGAAGGACCAAGTCTACAACATGCTGTGAGAAAAAGAAAGAGAAAAGAATTAATGACCAGAAGCTAATAGTAAAAACTGCATGGAAGGATAAGGGGTTTGGACAAAGAAAATTATTTAAACAGAATATTCTTCTAAAGCTTGAATTCATTCTTTTTATCATTTTATTGGCATAAAGGAAAAGTTAAAAAATAAGCATTGGTACTGATCTTTCATTATATAGATCTGATCTAAGTCTATAATTGCCTAAAGAACAGCTTAATTCAAAATGAAATGAAAGTAGCAGTATAGTATCATTAGCAACAAAAATCAAAATGTCTTGTCTGTTAAGTAGATATGATCACACATTAAGTTAGAAGCTGTCTTCTAAACACTAAAGTCAGGATGGATGGAGGTCTGCTTCCAGTGTTTACTCTTAGTTTTACAGTAGTATGAGGCTATGCTTTAGAAATCATGTTAGCACGTTTTTCTAACCTTGGCTGAAGCCTCTTCCTCTGATTTCAGACATAACTTCACATGTGTGAATACAGGTGTTACAGATTGAATTTAATTGCTACAAAAACTCTTGTTAGATCCTAACCTCCTGTACCTTAGAATGTGTCTTTATTTGGAAATAGGGTTTTTGTAGATCTAATAATACAAGAATACTGTATATTATGTTAATACAATAATAATAATATAATAATAATACTGTATTGGCACAATAATATAATAATACTGGACTAAGATGTTTCCCCAGGACAATATGACAAGTGTCTTACAAAAAAGGGAATATTTGGACACAGACATGCATTCAGAGAAAACACCAGGTAAAGATGAGTTCAGTTGTTATAAGACTAGGGACTAGGAAAAATATTAGCTTCAGATTGAAAGTGGTCTGCCAATACATCAGTCTTGGATTTCTGGAGTACAGAACTGTGACACAATAAAGTTCATTATTTAAGCCACTCACTTTGTGGTCCTAGGAATACAATGGTATTGTAAATATTTGATTAGATTAATAAATTACTGGTTTATTTACTATTAGTCTCACTTCTATGGTAGGAAAGTCATTAGAACTGTTAGGTCCATTTAAGGATATTAGTCTCACTTTACATTGAAATCTATAAGTGGTGCTTGTTTTAGCAACATGTATAGAACAATTAGAACAATACAGAGAAGATTAGCATGGCTCTTGCACAAGGATAACATGCAAATTTGTGAACCAGTTCACATTTTTGGAAATACCAGGTGACCCAGCTATTCTACTCTTTGGTATTTGTCCAAAAGAATCAAGCATACTGTAGTAGCATATGCACACCTGTATCTATAACAGTGAAATTCACAGTAGCCAAGTTATGGAACCAGCCTTAGTGCCCTTCAACAGATAAGAAAATGTGGTATATACACAAAACAGAGTTTTATTCTGCCATAAAGAAGAATGGAATTGTGTCCTTTGCTGTAAAAAGATGGAACAGGACAACATCATGCTAAGTGAAATAAGCTAGACTCAGAAAGTCAAGGGTTGGATGTTGTCTCTCATATGAAAAGAGAGTGAGGAAAAATAGCAATTTAAGAAGAAAGGGATCTCATGAAAATAGAAGGAAGACCAATAGAGCAGAGGCAGGGGATCAAGAGGGAAGGAGAAGGAGAGGGCACGGAGAAGAACTGAGGAACAAAATCTACTACAGATTATGCTATGTCCACATAAAAATATACCACAATGAACACCATAAGTGTGTGTGCGTGTGTGTGTGTGTAATTATAATGCACTAATTAAAACAATAATAAAATAATAACAATAAAAGAGAGATCTGTAAAGTGGATCAAAGATATTGGGCAGGGAGGTGGCAAGGGAAAGAGAGGACACCGGACAATGAGATTGTGAGGTTAATCAAATTATGCACATGTATAGATATGACATAATGAATTCCACTACTATGTATAATTATAATGTTCCAATTACAAAAAAAAAGCCCTATAGGTGAAGAACAGCTTATGACCAAACCACTCAAGATCAAGTAAATTTTTGTTAGATTGGAATATTACTAGGAAATAGGTTTATACAACTCCTAAAATACCCTAAAATCAGAAAAAAAAATAAGCACCAAAGTTATTTTAACCCTTAACTACTAAAGAAATATATGCATTTTTCTTTTCCTAGAGAAAGATATACCATTGGATCACTGACTTTGCCAGCTGATGAATGAAAGTTCAAAAGGAAACCAGTTTCTACAGTGCCTTTCCAGATCCTTGAGTAAAAACTGTGATAAAAAGATTCTGCATATGAATCACTAAAGCTATGCATCATGAATAAAATAGCAGAAGCAAAACAAATGGACATACATTCTCAGAACGGCAGATGGTGAGCATACAGAATAAAGCATGTCCAGTTTTATGGTCAACTTGAAATTATAAACCTTGAGAACTATGTGGAACTATAATTATATTGTTGAAATACAATAGAATATAGCAGATAATATCCACTAAAAGAGATTTACTGAAAATCTATTACTTGCTTATATATTAACAACTCTTTAATAAATATTATTTCCTAAATATGAAATGTGCTGGCAACACAAATGGAAGTAAAACTCTCATGAATCATATGTATGAAATGTTTTGCCCTAAAATGATATTTGTAACATTAAGAAGATGAAAAGTAGGATAGGAGTGTATTTTATGGTAACAATTTTTGCTACTACTTGATTTTTTATTTTATTGATCCATTTTTAATCTACAGATTTTATAGATCATCTACTTATTTTTTTAGTTTTATTTACTAAAATACAATTCACATATGTAATACAATATGTACCAGTCTATGATCAGTTCTGATAAATGCATAGAATTTTGTAACCCTCATCAAAACAAACATGATAGATCCTCTCCCCATATAAACCCCCTGTTCATCTCCAAAATCTAATCCTCTCTCTACCTCCATGACTTAGCAATCACTGATCTGATTCTGCCTTATTCGAGAATGTCATGCAAATGAAATCATCCAATAAAAAGCCATTTCAAACTGGCTTCTGTCACTCAATATAATTAATGTTCTGGATCTATTCATATCATTGCATGTATCAGTAGTGCCGCTCATGGATGAA
Source organism: Sciurus vulgaris (assembly GCF_902686455.1). Classification (NCBI taxonomy): domain Eukaryota; kingdom Metazoa; phylum Chordata; class Mammalia; order Rodentia; family Sciuridae; genus Sciurus; species Sciurus vulgaris. The sequence continues at coordinate 63,237,481 of NC_136467.1, forward strand.
TCGTATTCCATTTTATGGATGCACAGCAACTTGTTCATCTATCCACCAGCTGAAAGGTATTTGGGTTGTTCCTGGTTTGGGAATAAATAAAACTGCTATAAACATTAGTGTACTTTTTTTTTCATTTCTCTCAAAAATATCTAACAATGGGAAGGCTGAACTTATGGTAAGCATAACCTCAACTTCATAAGAAATCACCTACTGTCTTCCACAGAGGTTACACACTTTTGAATTCCTTATCAGCAGTGCTCAGAGTTCCAGTGGCAGGGTGGGGGTAGCTCAGTGATACAATGTGCACATGTTTACTATGAGGGAGGCCCTGGATTCAACCCACATCATCAAAGAAAGAATAAAAATTGCTTCGCATCCTTGATAGAACTTACTACTGTCAGTTTTCATTTTGTATTTTAACTATTCTAGCAAGTGTGTACTGGTGAGATATTACAAATTTATTTTGCATTAATAACAAATGATATTTAGAATTATTGTATATGTTTATTTGCAATTCAGACCTCTTTTTCTGGTAAAGTGTATATTAAAATTTATTACTCATTTTTTTCAGGGTCACGAACAAAAGTTTATTTAGAGAAGCAGACACACAGGCGAGGGAGAAATGTGGGTCATCTCCAGAGGGAGAGACACTCTCTTTTATTCATTTTTCCGAGGTGCTGGGGATTCGAGCCCGAGCCTGTGCTCATGCAAGGCAAGTGCTCTGCAAGCTGAGCTGTTGTCCACTTCTTTTACTCATATTTAAAATGAATTTGTTCAATTTTGATTATTGTCTTTTGAGAATTATTTTTATATTCAAGATACTAGCCTTTTATAAGTTTTGCAATTTGAAAATATTTTTACTTTCTCTGTGGCTTATCTTTTTTTTATTGTAAACAAATGGGATACATGTTGTTTCTCTGTTTGTACATGGAGTAAAGGCATACCATTTGTGTAATCATAAATTTACATAGGGTAGTGTTGTTTGATTCATTGTTACTTTTTCCCTTCCCACCCCCCTTTTCCCTCTATACAGTCCGTCCTTCCTCCATTCTTGCCACCCTCATTAACCCTAACCCTAAACCTAATCCTAACCCTCACACTAACCCCCCACCCCCCATTATGTGTCATCATCCACTTATCAGCGAGATCATTCATCTTTTGGTTTTTTGAGATTAGCTTATCTCACTTAGCATGATAGTCTCCAATTTCATCCATTTGCCTGCTAATTCCATAATTTTATCATTCTTTATGGCTGAGTAATATTCCATTGTATATATATACCACAGTTTCTTTATCCATTCATCAATTGAAGGACATCTAGGTTGGTTCCACAATCTGGCTATTGTGAACTGAGCAGCTATGAACATTGATATGGCTGTATCTCTATAGTATGCTGATTTTAAGTCCATTGGGTATATGCCAAGGATTGGGATAGCTGGGTCAAATGGTGGTTCCATTCCAAGCTTTCTGAGGAATCTCCATGCTGCTTTCCAGAGTGGCTGCACTAATTTGCAACCCCACCAGCAATATATGAGTGTACCTTTTTCCCCACATCCTCTCCAACACCTATTGTTGCTTGTGTTCTTGATAATCGCCATTCTAATTGGGGTGAGATGGAATCTTGGGGTAGTTTTGATTTGCATTTCTCTTACTACTAGAGATGTTGAACACTTTTTCATATGTTTGTTGATTGCTTGTACATCTTCTTCTGTGAAGTGTCTGTTGATTTCCTTAGTCCATTTGTTGATTGGATTATTTGTATTCTTGGTGTAGAGTTTTTTGAGTTATTTATATATTCTTGAAATTAGTGATCTATCTGAAGTATGAGTGGCAAAGATTTTCTTCCTCTCTGTAGGCTCTCTACAGAGTGATAGAAACTGATAGTTTCCTTTGCTGAGAGAAAGCTTTTTAGTTTGAATCTATCCCAGTTGTTGATTCTTGCTTTTATTTCTTATGCTATGGGAGTCCTGTTAAGGAAGTCTGATCCTAAGCCAACAAGTTGAAGGTTTGGACCTACTTTTTCTTCTATATGATGCAGCGTCTCTGGTCTGATTCTGAGGTCCTTGATCCATTTTGAGTTGAGTTTTGTGCAGGGTGAGAGATAGGGGTTTAATTTCATTCTGTTACATATGGTTTTCCTGTTTTCCCAGCAGCATTTGTTGAAGAGGCTATCTTTTCTCCATTGCATATTTTTGGCCCCTTTGTCTAGTATGAGAAAATTGTATTTATTTGTGTTTGTGTCCATGTCCTCTCTTCTGTACCATTGATCTACCTGTCTATTTTGGTACCAATACCATGCCGTTTTTGTTACCATTGCTTTGTAGTACAGTTGAAGATCTGGTATTGCAATACCCCCTGCTTCCCTCTTTCTGCTAAGGACTGCTTTAGCTATTCTGGGATTCTTATTCTTCCAGATGAATTTCATAATTGCTTGCTCTTTCTGTAAGGCACATCATTGGGATTTTTATTGGAATTGCATTGAATCTGTATAGCACTTTTGGTAGTATGGCCATTTTGACAATATTAATTCTGCCTATCCAAGAACATGTGAGATCTTTCCATCTTCTAAGGTTTTCTTTAATTTCTTTCTTTAGTGTTCTGTAGTTCTCATTGTAGAGGTCTTTCACCTCTTTTGTATTTTATTTTATTTTTTTCAATGCTATTGTGAATGGGGTAGTTTTCCTAACTTCTCTTTCTGAAGATTCATCACTTATGTATAAAAATTCATTGGATTTATGAGCATTGATCTTGTAACCTGCTACTCTACTGAGTTCACTTATGAGTTATAAAGGTTTTCTGGTGGAATTTCTGGGTTCCTCTAAATATATAATCATGTCATCAGCAAACAGGGATAGTTGGAGTTCTTCTTTTCCAATTCGTATCCCTTTAATTTCTTTGGTCTGTCTAATTGCTCTGGCTAGAGTTTCAAGGACGATGTTGAATAGAAGTGGTGAAAGAGGGCATCCCTGCCGTGTTCCAGTGAAGACATCAGGAGGGAAATAAAAAAATTCTTAGAAGTAAACGAGAACAAAGACACATCATATCAGAATCTCTGGGACACTATGAAAGCAGTACTTAGAGGAAGATTTATCTCATGGGGTGCATTTAACAAAAGAAGTAAAAATCAACAAATAAACTACTTAACACTACAGCTCAAAGCCCTAGAAAAAGAAGAGCAGAACAACACCAAAAGTAGTAGAAGACAGGAAATAGTTAAAATCAGAGCTGAAATCAATGAAATTGAAACAGAAGAAACAATCAGAAAAATTAACAAAATAAATAGTTGGTTCTCTGAAAAAATAAACAAAATTAATAAATCCTTAGCCACACTAACAAAGAGAAAGAGAGAGAAAACTCAAATTACTAAAATTCAGAATGAACAAGGAAATACCATACACACACGAGTGAAATACAAAACATAATTAGAAGCTATTTTGAAAATCTATACTCCAACAAAATAGAAAATTTTGAAGACATCAACAGGTTTCTAGAGACATATGAATTGCCTAAACTGAACGAGGAGGACATACACAATTTAAATAGACCAATTTCAAGTACTGAAATAGAAGAAGTCATCAAAAGCCTACCAACAAAGAAAAGTCAGGGACCAGATGGGTTCTCAGCCGAGTTCTAAAAAACCTTTAAAGAAGAGCTCATTCCAATACTTCTCAAAATATTCCATAAAATAGAAGAGGAGGGAACCCTCCCAAACTCATTCTATGAAACCAATATCACACTGATACCTAAATCAGACAGAGACACATCGAGGAAAGAAAATTTCAGACCAATATCCTTATTGAACATCGACACAAAAATTCTCAGCAAAATATTATCAAAGTGTATACAAAAACATATTAAAAAGATAGTGCACCATGATCAAGTGGGTTTCATCCCAGGGATGCAAGGTTGGTTCAACATCCGGAAATCAATAAATGTAATTCACCATATCAATAGACTTAAAGTCAAGAATCACATGATTATTTCAATAGATGCAGAAAAAGCATTCGATAAAATACAGCATCCCTTCATGCTTAAAAGACTAGAAAAAATTGGGATAGTGGGAACATTCCTTAACATGGGCCATCTATGCTAAGCCCATGGCCAATATCATTCTAAATGTGAAGAACTGAAAGCATTCTCCCTAAAAACTGTGGCTTATCTTTTGATTGAAAGTTGACTGTGCCTAGAATGCAAATGAGAAAATCCTGGGGCGACCATTTGGGGAGCCCCAGAGCACCACCACCACCATCCAGGGTTTACCTCCTGAAATCCCAGTAGATCGTCACAGCAAAGAGCCAAGATAGAAACAGGTACTAGCTCAGGAGGGCTTTGTTGGACAGAGTAGCCTTTCATCTTTACATCTTCTAGATTTTCTTTTCCACTTCTCAAAATTAGGATTACACTCTTTACTTTTGAATTTATAGTTTTTTCTTATATTTCAATGTTCCAAATAATTGGAAAATTAACTATGTTAATTTGGTTGGCATCTATAAGCCAAACATCTATCACCAGTTTTGATTAAAATATTTATGGGATATAAAAAGAGAAATGGAAACATAAAGTACCCTATGCTTTCAAATTCAAAAAACCGCAAGACATTTTTAAAGGAATGTATTAAATGTAAAATCAAGAAAAAAAACAACCTCATAATAATGATGGTTTGCTAAACAGATGTTTGAATTCAATTGTTTGTCTCTGAAATGTTTTGTGTAGAGAAAAATTAGAATTCAAAGTAAATTAGTTAAGGCTAATATTAGATTGGGTAAATTCAAGAGCATATAAAACTATATAAATAACAAATGAAAAACTAAAAGGTAAAAGGCAATTTCACTGATAAAAAGCATCTTTCAATAATGTAGCATGAAAACATGGAAGGAACTATGGAAAAAAGAATAGTAGCACATGTTACAAAACTAATAAGGAAAACATATAAAAATGCACCTGGAGTAGCTTGATTGATGGAAGAAATGCCTACATGTTTTCAAATGGAAAAAAGAACCAGGCAGAAAATAACGTAAGTGCTTCCTTATTATAGAATTCATGAACAAGGTCAAGAAACACTACAAAGAAGAATGGATAGGACAAAACTGAGCAATGGAAACTGAAAGAAAATAAAGCATCCAGGTATGTCAAGCCCAGATTACAAATATGGAAATAAAACTAAAATTTTAAACAGAAAAAAATTGTAAAATATTTCAAAGATAAGAAATATACCCAAAATAAAAAAGTTAAATAACAATAAGTTTTTAATACTGAAGAAAAAAGAAATTCTAATCTTATGCCAAAAAGATAAAATAGAGGGGTTTGAAGACACTACTATCTTAATAAAGTACTAATTTAAGGGATGGGAGTATAGCTCAGTGGTAGAGTACCTGCCTAGCATGTGCAAGGGCCTGGATTTGATCCTCGGCACTGCGAAAAAAAAAAAATCCTAACTTGAAATGACATAGAAGATGAATTGACACACAATAAGTGACCACACATCTAGTTTACAACATGGTTGTTTAAATCAGTTGTGTCAATTTCTTTTATGGAAAATATCAAACAAAGACCATTGGTCTAAAGTTTAATTATTTCAAAAATGACTACAATTAATAAAAAAAGTAACATTTATTAAGTGCTTATCCTACACCGAAGCCATTGTTATTTAACCTTCATAGCAACACTTGAAGTCAATATCGTGGTTCATATTTTATGAATAAAGAAACCAAACTAAAGAAATTTGGGGAATCAACCCTTGGAACACCACTGAAAAAGCCAGGTAAAGGAATTCATATGCAGTTCTCCAAAGGCAAATTCCATGTTCTTTGCTTCCCTACTATCACTAAATCTATTGATGACCTAATAAAAAGCATCGAAGTGTAAATTCCAGGAATCTACAGAAGGAATAGGGGAATTTCATTATAAAGTTAATTCAACTTTGCAGAATGTTTGAAAGTTTTCAAAATGTCATGTTACAGTCTGGTGGTGAAGAAGATACCTGACTGTTTTTTTGTTTATTTTTTTTTTAAACCTATTTAGGAAAAAAATGCTAGACATTTTAAGTTTGAGGTTGTCACCTACTTTAAGTACCAAATGGCTTGAATTTCCTGTAGGGGAGAAACACACACACACACACAGAAACATTAGCATTTGTTTTGCTTAACCAGTTCTATAAACCTCATGTTGAAATAGATATAAAGAGGTATGTTGTGTAGATTGCAATTAGATCTTAAAACATTTAACGTGAACACAATATGGTGACTTCATCATCTTAACAGTTTTAGAAATCATACATACAATCATTATTCCCTGGAATAATGGGACAAGGAACAGATAATCCTTGGGATAGAAAACTAAAACAATAATAGCAGTTTTATACCTACACTGTGCTTACCCTGTCACAGGTACTGTTCCAAACATATTACAAATACAACTCATTTAATCTTCCCAACAATCCAATGATAAGGTATGATTATATTATATAATTTACACCTGCACACACAGAGGACATATCCTGAGCCATTGTATTGTACTGCCTTTCTGAGGTCCTTTGCTGTGTTGGGCATACATGGGACCCCTGGATGCCTGGGAAATGCAGAAAAGTTGAAAGTGATGGTCCTAAGGGTAAAGGAGTTGGAGAGAGGGGTCAGTAATGAGGGTGTATGAAAAATAAACAAAACCTTCATTACTTTGCTTAGATCATCACTAGTGCATTTTATATGATAGGAGAAGAAAAGAAAATCATACATACATGATGTTTTAGATAAGATCAGTAGTGGAAAATGGAACATAAAAAAGCTAAAAAGAAGAGGGGAAATTTCGGGGGAAAAAGAATGATTATTCATTGGATGAAATAAAAGTTGAACAAAAAAGGGAAGAAAAGAAAATAAATGGTGAGGAATTAATAAAAAATATTTTATAAAAGAAAGAAGAAATTTGTATCTCTGCCAGCTTGGCTACTATAATAAGCACCATAAACCAGGTAGCTTATAAGTAACAGAAATTCATTTCTCACAGTTCTAAAGGTTGGAAGATAGACTAGGGTACAACATGGTCAGGTCTTAAGGCTCCTCTTCTGGGTCACAGGCTGCAACGTGGTGGGAGAGGACTAGTGAGCTCTCAAGTTTCTTTTATATGGCACTAATTCCATTCAAGAAAACTCAACCCTCATGACCTAATCACCTGACAAAGGTCCCACCTCCTAATACCACAATACCACAAAGGAAGTTAGTATTTCAATATGTGAATTTGAAGGAAGCAGAAATGTTCAGTTCACAAGTATTTCTAAGTCAATAATAATGGCATTCAAAATAGAAAGGTACATGAAAACAGATATACCTAAAAGTTTTGCTTCAGAAAAAAATACCCAGAGTCTTTCTGAAGAAAATGCTAAAAAATTTAATTCTTAAGTTTTCAGGGCTGAGGTAGCCAAAAATCAAACTTATGGTTTAAGCAAGTAATTTGTTAAGTTATATTCACTGAATTTTGTAGCTCCACCAGTTCCTTTTATGTAAATGTTATAAACTGAGGAAGAAAGAGGCCCTATGTACTTGAATAGGTTTAAATCAAAGGATTCATGGAACACAAAGCATTCTGAATCCCATCCTCATCCTTATACCTCCTGAGCTTCTCTCATCATCTGACACATCTGTTACCTCTTTGTCTGGTGGGGTCCCTTCTTCATTGCTTATAGACATTCCCCAACCTAGGAAGTTATCTTACAAATGTAGGTCAGTGTTCAAAAACCATCCCTCTCAGATCCTCCTGCTTCAGTCCAGCCCGCCAGGAAGGTCAAATATATCATTGAATGATTCAGGGTTCTACCTTGAGCAGCTGCAAAGAGTTATAATTGTTTGCTCAGCTGATTATAAGAAACTTGGACACAGGGATAGATAACACTAAAGTGAAGTTGACATGCCAAAAAGTCCTTGTTAATCTCCATTAGGAAATACTGTTGGTCCTAGATTCAAAAATATATGTGGGATACAACACCTCTGACCATCTCCACTGTTAGTATCCTGGTCTGAGTTACCATCATCTCCTAATAGGATTACTGCACAACCTCCTGCTTGTTTTTTGAATTTCTATCCCTACTTCCTTAACCCCACCCTGACAGATTACTGCCAGTTTAGTAGCCAGATGGATTTTTAAAAACATTAGTCATGCACTGCCACTTTCTTCAAAACCTTGCAAAGCCTCTCAATTTCACACAGAGTAAAATACTTCATAATAACCCATAAAGCTCTGTACAGCTCCCAGTTGGCCTCTGACCTTTTCTCCTACCACTCAACTCATCAATTTATTCTTCACACTGGCCTCCCTGCTGGTACCTGAACTTGCCAAGCACATCAGAGCATTTGCACTTACTGCTCCTTCTGTCTGGAACTCTCTGCCTCTGGATTGTCAATGATTGGTTTCCTTGTCTCCTTTAAGCCTTTGCTTGTCTTCTTCATGAAGCCTACCCTGATCATCCAGTTTAATTCTACAACTTTCTTTCTTCTTCCCACCTGGCACCCTGGACCCCCCTTGCCTTTCTCTACTTTTTGTTTCTGTTGGACTCCAACTTATCATGTAATCATTTACTTAATATATTTACTGTCCATCATCTATCTTCTTGTGGTAGAATACAAACAAACCCCTAGGGATCTGGCCTCTTGTGCCAGCCCTGGGTCCACCTATTTTCCCTTAGTTTTCTTCTGAACCTCCCTTTGCTCATTCTGTGTCTAAGAGGCTCTGCTTCCTACAGATGCATTCTCAGGTCAGTCAAGAAGCTTCAAATGGGCTGGTTGGATAAGGATTATGTCTTTCAACTCTACTCTAAATTGGTCCTCCCAAATCCTCATGTTTCCAGAAAGATAGTCAATACAATCAGTCTAATAGGTAATCATTAATTGGAATGAAGGCTACAAAGAGTTAATGCCACTTTAATGTAGGTTGGACATAATCAGGTCATGTTTTGGTATAGAGGAAAAACATAGGTTTTGCTCAATTTGTGCTTAAATATTTGTTCTGTTTTATATGGGGCTTTCTCGAAATTCTAAATATAATATTATATTCATTTAAAAGAGCATATAATTCAAAATTATATTCACTTAAAAGAACATTATTATAGTAAGTTACTAAAGCTAATTTATCTTCTTTTGATTATTTTCCATAACTATTCCCTGATGCTTCCTTCTGTCTTTTATGTTTTTTGGAGTAGCTTTGCAGTGTTTCAGAAACAATCATGGTGAGCTAGCTGCATGCTAGTGTTCCAAAGTCTGTTTCCATATTTCTATCCGACAGTAGGCTATTTGTTCTTGGATATGTCCTGAGGCAATCTTGACACAGAAATGCAAAGTAATCACAGTTATCTGGAATCTTTGATTAAAATTTACAGTGATAGCCTTGGCAGCAGAAATAGTCTTATACACCAAGGTATCATAAGATTTGTTTTGGGACTGTGATTAGATAATGAAGCCATATAACCCTGCAAAAGTACCTTCGAATTTATTATAAGGGCTACCATTCATTCAGTCTACCCATTGCCTGGGCCATTTATTAACATTATGCCTTTGATTTATCACAACCTCTACTGGTACTGTATTCTTATCATTCCCATTTTACAGAGCAAAAACTGAAACTCAGACTGAGATATCTAACAGTGACAGAGATGGGATGTGCATACGTATCCTCTGATCACCAAATTTTTATTATTCCCATTAAATCTTCTAATGTTGGGTTTTATAAAGAATAGGATGGAAAGAAATGAGAAGGCAAAAATATCTAGAAATGTTTATGATTCCCAGGTAAAATAGCTTCATTTCAGAAGGGAATGAATGCATTCATTTTAGGGGGAGAGTGAAGTGTATTTCAGACCAGTGGGGTCCTGGTGGAGACTGGGTCAACAGAGAACAGGCAATGGTTCCTACTTATAAGTGGTGGTGGTTCCTACTTATAATATAATAATAATTTAATTATTTTTAAACTTGTAAGGAAGAACTAATTTGACAGATACTTAGATGAAGAATCTAGGAAGAATACACAGGGAAAATTTTCCTGACTATTATTAAGTAATAATAGGAGATAATACTTTTCAGTATTTAATATGTGCCTGTTGCTCAGAGAAGCACTTTCATACAATATACCTTGTGTCCTCCAAACTTATTTTCCACTATTTTAGCTGAGAAAATTGAGACTTAGATTTAAAATTTGCCCAAGATAGCAAGTGTCAAGAGTTGACAATTGAAACCCAAGTTTTTTTTTAACCAAAATTCACTATGAGCTCTCCCATCCCCATGTAATATTATCTCTTAAGAAAACAACTGTAATTATTCAAATAATCATAGCACAGAATATTTAAACAGTTACACTGGGAATCAGCTATGCAAAGTTGTGAAACACAGAACATTGATCTATTTGTTCTGAGATAGTAAAAAAATATATAGATCAACTTTTTAACATACCACTTTGGAGTGAGATCTTATGACCATACTAATATCCCCAATGTAACACACCTTTTGGTATGCACATCTTTGTGAATCTCCTCATATTAACTCACAGTATGGTGTATGCCTGGCTTTGACCAGTAGGACATGATCAAATATGATACAAGTAGAAACGGCATGTGCTAGTATACTGGAGCATGTTCTTTTGGAATCCTTCCACTACCATATAAGAAAACCAAGTTATCTTGCTGGAGAAACTATACCAAGGAAAACCAAGACCCTCTGAGCAACAGTTCCAGGTAACTCCCAGACACGTAAATGGTAATACTGTGCACCATCCAGCTCTTTCTGAACCACCGAAGACTGCAGACACAGGAGCGACTCCAGGAAAGAGCAACAGAAGAGCCAATAACTGAAAGAGCAAATCGAAGAATCATCAACTATAAATGGTTACTTGAATCCATTAGATTTTGGGGTAGCCTATTAATTAACAATAGAAAATTGATACACTGCTATTTTTTCTACATACATACAAGGACATGTGATGCATACACATACACACATAAAATTTTCTGTCAACCTATTTTCACATATTACTTCTGTTCTTGACACTGATAGAGAATGTCCAGGATGATTATTTCTCTATATTGTGTGAATCATTGATATTGATATTGCTGTCTTATTGTTTGCACTATTCTTGAGCTTACAGCTACTTCACCAAGAATTTAATGTACTCTGGCATAAAACTACCTGAAAGTTATGATGCAAACTAAAATACAAACTTTTACAGCTACTCCTCGACTTACGATGGGGTCATGTCCCATCCCCATCAAGTTGAAGATAGAATCAATTGGAAAGCAATTAATACATTAATACATTAGAAGCAGGACAAACAGATGAGTGCTTTGCAGGTATGATGTGAAAACACCAAACATGATAGCCAAAAAAAAAAAAAAACCCTTGGCAACACAGTATTTGTTGTCACCCCCGTGATGACTCATTGGGAACTGTGGTTGCTGCTGCAACCCAGCACCATGAAAGAGTCTTGCACTGTATATCACTAGCCTGGGGAAAGATCACAAATTCAAAATTCAAAGTATGAATTCTACTGAATGTGTATTGCTTTTGCACCAAGTTAAAATTGAAAAATCCTAAGTTGAATCACGTTACTCAGAGATGGTCTATATTTCACTTGACTTTATACATACAAGTATTTAGGCCCTATTTGCCTGTTTTAGTAGTTAAAAAATAAAAACTACAGCAAGGTAGGAAACACTTCACCAGTAAACTGAGTAATATTTTATAATTCAGGAACATTGACTTAAACTCAGCTTCATGGATAGATAGGAAATATGGTAATATGTTTATAGGAACCTCAGAAATGTTCCCCTCACCTGCATTACTCGTGGATGCTTGAAAGAGCAACAGATATTAAATATTTTGGCACAGTGCTTTATTCCCAGTGAAAATGCAAACTCTTGGGAAGGATAACTTGGCCTCATCATTTTTTAAGAACTCAATATACCATATATTTCCTTGAGTATGGGTTTCCCAGGAGATTAGGAAAAGTAGAGAAATCTGTGAACTTAAGGGGGCATAACTAAGAAGAAAAATGGTGGTGGGAGACACATTTAATCCATTTCATCCTTTTACTCAGGATCTGGGATGGAGTTGAGCTATGCTTTTGGAATCAGATACACTTTTAGGGAGGTAGGAAAGTACCAACGACATGATTTCCCAACTACAAACATAGCCATGTGGATGCTGTGAAATTTGGAAATTCTAACTCCCCTAATTTTTCATCTAACTGCAGTTTTTGCTTCTGTCCCTCTTAGAATCCTGTACAACAGAAAATGAAGAAACATATAGGCTCTTAGGAAGTACAAGAGAATGTTGGAAATATGTTAAAACCCTGCTACTCTGGACAAACTTCTCCTAGTCTATTTCTTCTGAAAAATGAGAATAATAAATCACTTTTATATGTTTGTTCTAAAACAAGGCTAAACAAATTCTGGCCTCTGGGCCAAATCAAGCCTACTCCCTGTTTTCATACACCCTATAAGCTATTTCAGTACAGCTTACAAAGTACAAAACATAGCCAGCAATGTGGCAATTTTTATTTTTGATACTTACTAAAAATTCAATAAAATAATTCATGCCAAAGTTTAATAATATTAAAAACATTACCAACAAATATTGCTTTTTATAAGCTCTTGAGAAAAAGAACTATGTTTTGGCTAGCTGCTATAAAGAAAAAAAAAATGGTGTTTAGTACTTAGAAGATACTCATGAAAAACTTTTATAAGAGTAAATCCATTTAAACATTTTTTTATCCATTACTAACAACTTAATTAGGATCTTATTTGCTTATGTACAGACAGCAAAATCCTAATAAATGCAGAGAATATTGGATAATTAGACTAATGTAGACAAGAAAACCAATTTGCAAGATGGAATTATTCAGACTGGCTGCCTTTACTACTCTAATTACATATAATAGCTCTGTTCCTGTCTGCTTTGACTTGTTTGTGTGGACTTGGTCTTAAATGACAAAGTGGAGTATTTGAGGCTAAAGAAAGCAGAAGAGGGGATATTTCAAAGAGAAACAGAGGAATCCTGGGAGCAGATGGGCAGATTAGAGAAAGAACAGCAGAGCTGTGGCAGTAGCTGCACCTGTCAAAATTTGGCTGGAAAGTATGTTCCCAGTTGATCTGATTTTAGAGTAACAGGATGGGCCCATGAAATACTGATCCTGACACTTTAAAATTGTGGATTTTACGGTTTGCTGCCGCTCCTGCTGAGCTGCCTGTTCCATTCAGCTATGCTGAATCCACATATCTGGAAATGGCATCTCTTGTCAGAGGAAAGTCTGCTTCCAAAAAAGGCCAGTTTAGCCCAAAGAAACCCAAGACTGGCAGTGAGCTCACAAGGTTTTATAAGGCTTGAAACATAATAAAGAGTGGAATGGAGCATTTCAGTGATCAGCGAAATTGAGAAGCTGTAAAAACGTATTACTTGTCTTTGAAGCTTGAACATAGTAAAATTTGGTTTCAGTGGATTCTATGGTGTCCATAGTGTTTGAATCTATTACAAAGACGAAGATCATAGCAATTGTGGCTCTCATCTTTGTGGAGTATTGAGATGCGGACTCTGAGAACACAAGAATGAGGGAAGGAGATTGCACTGGGCCTATGAGAGAAGCCCTAGGCCCCCTGCCTTCACTGCCACCCACCCTCCCTTACCACTCCCTCCTCAGCTATGACCCTCTTACTTAAACCACCTACTCACCCTCTGAAATGCTCGTACCAAGATTCCCCATTTGTAAAGCATAAATCAGCAAGACATAACAATCATAAACAGCTATGCCCCAAACAGTGGCTCATCCATGTACATCAAACAAATCCTTCTCAATTTCAGAAACCAAATAGACCATAACACAATAATACTAGGTGATTTTAACACACCTCTCTCACCACTGGACAGATCTTCCAAACAAAAATTGAACAAAGAAACCATAGATCTCAATAACACAATAATTTAGACTTAACGGACATTTATAGAGTATACCAACCAACCAAGAGCGAATATACTTTCTTCTCAGCAGCACATGGATCCTTCTCTAAAATAGACCATGTATTATGTCACAAAGCTAATGGTAGCAAACACAAGAATATAGAGACACTACCTTGTATTCTATCAGATCATAATGGATTGAAGTTAGAAATAAATGAAAGAGTAAAACACAGAAACAATTCCAACATCTGGAGATAAAACAATATGCTATTATATGACGAATGGATAACAGAAGATATTAGGAAGGAAATTAAAAAATTCTTAGAGGTAAATGAGAACAAAGAAACATCATATCAAAATCTCTGGGACACTATGAAAGCAGTACTTAGAGGGAAATTTATTTCATGGAGTGCATTTAATAAGAGAAGTAAAACTCAACAAATAAACGACCTAACACTACAGCTCAAAGAACTAGAAAAATAAGAACAGACCAGCACCAAAAGAGTAGAAGACAGGAAATAGTTAAACTCAGAGCTGAAATCAATGAAATTGAAACAAAAGAAACAATACAAAAATTGACAAAATAAATAGTTGGTGCTTCAAAAAAATAAACAAAATTGATAGACCTTTAGCCACACTAACAAAGAGAAGACGAGAGAAAACCCAAATCACTAAAATTCGAGTTGAACAAGGAGAAATCACAACAGACAGGATTGAAATACAAAACATAATTAGAAGCTATTTTGAAAATCTATACTCCAACAAAATAGAAAATTTTGAAGACATCAACAGGTTTCTAGAGACATATGAATTGCCTAAACTGAACGAGGAGGACATACACAATTTAAATAGACCAATTTCAAGTACTGAAATAGAAGAAGTCATCAAAAGCCTACCAACAAAGAAAAGTCAGGGACCAGACGGGTTCTCAGCCGAGTTCTAAAAAACCTTTAAAGAAGAGCTCATTCCAATGCTTCTCAAAGTATTCCATAAAATAGAAGAGGAGGGAGCCCTCCCAAACTCATTCTATGAAGCCAATATCACACTGATACCTAAATCAGACAGAGACACATCGAGGAAAGAAAATTTCAGACCAATATCCTTATTGAACATCAACACAAAAATTCTCAGCAAAATATTATCAAAGTGCATACAAAAACATATTAAAAAGATAGTGCACCATGATCAAGTGGGTTTCATCCCAGGGATGCAAGGTTGGTTCAACATCCGGAAATCAATAAATGTAATTCACCATATCAATAGACTTAAAGTCAAGAATCACATGATTATTTCAATAGATGCAGAAAAAGCATTCGATAAAATACAGCATCCCTTCATGCTCAAAACACTAGAAAAAATAGGGAGAGTGGGAACATTCCTTAACATTGTAAAGGCCATTTATGCTAAGCCCATGGCTAATATCATTCTAAATGGTGAAAAACTGAAAGCATTCCCCCTAAAAACTGGAACAAGGCAGGAATGCCTCTTTCACCACTTCTATTCAACATCGTTCTTGAGACTCTAGCCAGAGCAATTAGACAAACCAAAGAAATTAAAGGGATACGAATAGGAAAAGAAGAACTCAAACTATTCCTGTTCGCTGATGACATGATTATATATTTAGAGGAACCTGGAAATTCCACCAGAAAACTCTTAGAACTCATAAGTGAATTCAGTAAAGTAGCAGGTTACAAGATCAATGCTCATAAATCCAATGCATTTTTATACATAAGTGATGAATCTTCAGAAAGAGAAATTAGGAAAACTACCCCATTCACAATAGCCTTGAAAAAAATAAAATACTTGGGAATCAATCTCACAAAAGAGGTGAAAGACCTCTACAATGAGAACTACAGAACACTAAAGAAAGAAATTAAAGAACACCTTAGAAGATGGAAAGATCTCCCATGTTCTTGGAGAGGAAGAATTAATATTGTCAAAATGGCCATACTACCTAAAGTGCTTTACAGATTCAATGCAATTCCAATTAAAATCCCAATGACGTACCTTACAGAAATAGAGCAAGCAATTATGAAATTCATCTGGAAGAATAAGAAACCCAGAATAGCTAAAGCAATCCTTAGCAGGAAGAGTGAAACAGGGGGTATTGCAACACCATATCTTCAACTCTACTCCAAAGCAATAGTAACAAAAACAGCATGGTATTGGTACCAAAACAGAAAGGTAGATCAATGGTACAGAATAGAGGACATGGACACAAACCCAAATAAATACAATTTTCTCATACTAGACAAAGGGGCCAAAAATATGCAATGGAGAAAAGATAGCCACTTCAACAAATGGTGCTGGGAGAATTAGAAATCCATATGCAACAGAATGAAACTAAACCCATATCTCTCACCATGCAGGAAACTAAACTCAAAATGGATTAAGGACCTCGGAATCAGACCAGAGACCCTGCAGATTATAGAAGAAAAAGTAGGTCCAGATCTTCAACATGTTGGCTTAGGACCAGACTTCCTTAAGAGGACTCCCATAGCACAAGAAATAAAAGCAAGAATCAATAACCGGGATAGATTCAAACTAAAAAGCTTTCTCTCAGCAAAGGAAACTATCAGCAATGTGAAGAAAGAGCCTACAGAGTGGGAGAAAATCTTTGCCAATCATACTTCAGATAGAGCACTAATCTCCAGAATCTATAAAGAACTCAAAAAACTCTACACCAAGAATACAAATAATCCAATCGACAAATGGACTAAGGAAATGAATAGACACTTCACAGAAGAAGATCTACAAGCAATCAACAAACATATGGAAAAATATTCAACATCACTAGTAATAAGAGAAATGCAAATCAAAACCACCCTAAGATTCCATCTCACCCCAATTAGAATGGCGATTATCAAGAATAAAAGCAACAACAGGTGTTGGCGAGGATGTGGGGAGAAAGTTACACTCATACATTGCTGGTGGGGCTGCAAATTAGTGCAGCCACTCTGGAAAGCAGCATGGAGATTCCTTAGAAAACTTGGAATGGAACCACCATTTGACCCAGCTATCCTACTCCTTGGCCTATACCCAATGGACTTAAAATCAGCATACTACAGAGATACAGCCACATCAATGTTCATAGCTGCTCAATTCACAATAGCCAGACTGTGGAACCAACCTAGATGTCCTTCAATTGATGAATGGATAAAGAAACTGTGGTATATATATATAATGGAATATTACTCAGCCATAAAGAAAGATAAAATTATGGCATTTGCAGGTAAATGGATGAAATTGGAGATTATCATGCTTAGTGAGATAAGCCAATCTCAAAAAGCCAAAGGACGAATGATATCGCTAATAAGTGGATGATGACACATAATGGGGGGAGAGAAGGGTTAGTGTTATGGATAGAGTTAGGGTTAGGGAGGGGGGCAAAAATGGAGGAAGGAAGGACTGTATAGAGGGAAAAGAAGGGTGGGAGGGGTGGGGGGATGGGAAAAAATAACAATGACTCAAACAACATTACTCTATGTAAATTTATGATTACACAAATGGTATGCCTTTATGCCATGTACAAACAGAGAAACAACATGTATTCCATTTGTTTACAATTAAAAAAAAAAAGATTCCCCATTTGTTATTTTATTGCCAACTCACTCTCTAGCAATATGGAAAATACCCTGATTGAAACTCCTAAAAACAAAACAAAACAAAAAAAGGATCAAAATGAAATGTTGGATCAAATGTGTTTTAAAAACATTAAATTTATCTATGAGTTCACAAGAAAATAATATTGAGTGAATGCAAAAATCCCAAAAGACACAAGGGAAACATGAAAGTCAACTTCACCTTGTGAGGATTTTCCAAATGCTGATCCATTTTTACTTCTGTTTTTTTGTGGCTGTGAAATCTGGAGTAATAGATGGGGGTGGATTTTTCTAACTTATGGAATGTGAAAAGAAATTCCCCATAAAGTTGAACTACAAAGGACTGCAAACTCAGTGGAAAGGTGAGAGTGAGTTTGAAACACTTCTACCCACCCATCCATCCATCGAAAATGGACTGCAAAGAGAATTGCAGTGACTCTAGTGAATGAGGAATACTCTTGAGAATTTGTAATCATGATATAGTCCTCACATGGGCATTGTTTGAGTTTATATTACCCACTTTATCTGAAAATCTAGAGTTAAGAATTTTAAATGTTTCTAGGCTAGAAGTATAACTCAGTGATAAAGCACATGTTTGGCATGTATGAGGTCCTGAGTTCAATCCCCAGCATCAGAAAGAAGGAATGAAGGAAAAGAAGGGGAGAGAGAGAGAGGGAGAGGGAAGGAGGAAGGGAAGAGAAAGGGAGACAATAAGAAATGTATCTGGAATGGAATTAGAAGAAAATACAAATAGTCTCTGCATAAACTTACCTTTCTCCTTGGTCTCAAATTATTCCTTTAACTCCATGATTAAACTCAATCCTAGACAAATCACCACAAAAGTGACAGAAGAATAAAGAATATCTTAAAACATAAGGAAAAGATTTATCTCAGAAGAAACTACAACAGACTTTTCAGTAGCCCAATGCAAGCCATGCAAGAATATTTTCAATGCATTGAGAAAGAAAATTCATTAATTTAGAATTCTAGATCAAGTAAAAATATCCTTATAAGAAAAAGGTGAAACAAGATACTATTATACAATGAAAACTCAAGGTTTCACTCATGAACAGAACACCTCTAGAATGACTCTGAATGATACACATGAGGCAAAACAAAAGTGATCCTGGTAGAAAATGTGAGAAGGAGGAGGAAACAGAGACATTGGTAAGTGGCTAGAAAAATCCAAATATATATTAATCAGAATTAAATAATAATGGAATATTATGGAACTTTTAAAAGATGAAACTAAAATACTGACAATAATTTGTAAAGTTAGGAAAGAGTAATTAAACTTAAAGACTTTAAGGTCTATACATTGTTTTGAAGGAGAGTGAAAATAGTGATTAAATTTGGACATTGAAAATACACCTCCTGAATTTTTAGATAATCATTTAAATTCATAAAAGAATTACCTTTCAAACTGATAGAATAAAAAGTTTTTGAGAAATTTAATCCAAAGATGGGAAGAAAGGGATAAAAGCATAAAAGAATCAGAATAATCAAAAAGTACAAACTATAGAAATAAACCAAATGTCCATGATTACAATAAATGTAAACAGGATAAAAGTTCCACTTAAAAAACAAAGAGTACTTACAATTTCTTGCATATCTGCTATGGAATTTTTTTTACAACTACTGTTTACAAAAGGTCAATCTCACAAAAGAGGTGAAAGACCTCTACAATGAGAACTACAGAACACTAAAGAAAGAAATTAAAGAAAACCTTAGAAGATAGAAAGATCTCCCATGTTCTTGGATAGGCAGAATTAATATTGTCAAAATGGCCATACTACCAAAAGTGCTATACAGATTCAATGCAATTCCAATTAAAATCCCAATGATGTACCTTACAGAAATAGAGCAAGCAATTATGAAATTCATCTGAAAGAATGAGAAACCCAGAATGCCTAAAGCAATCCTTAGCAGGAAGAAACAGGGGGTATCGCAATACCAGATCTTCAACTCTACAATAAAGTAATAGTAACAAAAATGGCATGGCATTGGCACCAAAATAGACAGGTAGATCAATGGTACAGAATAGAGGACATGGACACAAACCCAAATAAATACAATTTTCTCATACTAGATAAAGGGGCCAAAAATATGCAATGGAGAAAAGATAGCCTCTTCAACAAATGGTGCTGGGAAAACTGGAAACCATATGCAACAGAATGAAATTAAACCCCTGTCTCTCACCCTGCACAAAAATCAACTCAAAATGGATCAAGGACCTCGGAATCAGACCAGAAACCCTTCATCTTATAGAAGAAATAGAAGGTACAAATCTTCAACATGTCGGCTTAGGATCAGACTTCCTTAAGAAGATTCCCATAGCACAAGAAATAAAAGCAAGAATCAATAACTGGGATAGATTCCAACTAAAAAGCTTTCTCTCAGCAAAGGAAACTATCAGCAATATGAAAAGAGAGCCTACAGCGTAGGAGAAAATCTTTGCCACTCATACTTCAGATAGAGCACTCATTTCCAGAATCTATAAAGAACTCAAAAAACGCTACACCAAGAATACAAATAATCCAATCAACAAATGGACTAAGGAAATCAACAGACACTTCACAGAAGAAGATGTACAAGCAATCAACAGATACATGAAAAAATGTTCAACATCTCTAGTAATAAGAGAAATGCAAATCAAAACTACCCTAAAATTCCATCTCACCCCAATTAGAATGGTGATTATCAAGAACACAAGCAACAATAGGTGTTGGTGAGGATGTGGGCAAAAGGTACACTCATATATTGCTGGTGCGGTTGCAAATTAGTGCAGGCCACTCTAGAAAGCAGTATGGAGATTCCTTAGAAAACTTGGAATGGAACCACCATTTGACCCAGCTATCCCACTCCTTGGCCTATACCCAAAGGACTTAAAATCAGCATACTACAGAGATATAGCCACATCAATGTTCATAGCTGCTCAGTTCACCATAGCCAGATTGTGGAACCAACCTAGATGTCCTTCAATTGATGAATGGATAAAGAAACTGTGGTATATATTATCAATGGAATATTACTCAGCCATAAAGAATGATAAAATTATGGCATTTGCAGGCAAATGGATGAAATTGGAAAATATCATGGTAAGTGAGATAAGCCAATCTCCAAAAACCAAAGGATGTATGATCTCACTGATAAGCAGATGATGACACATAATGGGGGGTGGGAGGGGTTAGTGTTAAGGTTAGGGTTAGGTTTAGGGTTAGGGTTAGGGAGGGTAGCAAGAGTGGAGGAAGGAAGGACTGTATAGAGGGAAAAGAGGGGTGGGAGGGGTTGGGGGAAGGGAAAAATAACAGAATGAATCAAACAACATTACCCTATGTAATATTATGATTACACAAATGGTATGCCTTTACTCCATATGCAAACAGAGAAACAACATGTATCCCATTTGTTTACAATAAAAAAAGAAAAACAAGCCACTAAATAACAACAAATATATATATATAATATAAAAACCCTAAATATTTACTCATATAATAGCCTATTTAAACATAAAAAAATTATCTAAAAAATTATCCTTCAAAGACATTAGCAAGTAATATCAGTAAAAAAGAGTAAAAACTTGACTGATACAGTTAATAAGCTTTGTATACATACACACATATAAATATCTAGATTCAGCAATTGCAAAATATAGGCAGCCCTTCTAAACTATTGATTTTGTATGCCTGAATTAAATCAACTACAGATTGAAAATATCTAGGAAGAAAGTGCCTGTGTACTTAATAGGTACAGACATTTTTCTTTGTCATTTCTCCCTAAACAATATAGTATAACAACTATTTAAAAGTGTTTACACTGTATTAGACATTACAAGTAATCTAGAGTTGATTTAAAGTATTTGGGAAAAATGGATAGATTACATACAAATAATGAACCATTTATGTAAAGGACATGAGAATATGTAGACTTTGGTCATGTACACAGGAGATCCTGACTCCAATCTCCAATGGATGCTAAGGGACAGACAACAGTACCCACTACTATCAATCTCACAGAACACATTACAAAATCCATCAAATATTCATAGAGCAAGACTCAATAAATTTCACAGGGCTCATGTAAAAACCATCATATTTTCTGATCCCAATAAATTTAGGAGAAATCAATAACAAAGCTATAACTACTAAAAATATCCATATTTGGAAATTAAGAAATGTCCTTCCACATACAGGGATAAAGAAAAATCTGGGAAAATGAGTAGTCTTTCAATCAGAAAACAGTGAAAATACTACAGGCTATATTGGATACAATATATCTGAAACATTATTTACAAAGTAAAATACTTCTGTTAGTAAAGAAGAAAGAATAAATGCCAATGGAGTAAGCTTGCAACTAGCTTCACCACTTATAATCTACATGACTACAAGAAAGTAACACTGTTTCTATGCCACATTTCTTCCTCTGTAGAACAGTAGGAATATGCCAATTGTTCAGAATACTAAAGAGCAAATGAGGGGATAGACATTTTGCATTTCCTCCCAATCTACTGGCCTGCCCTTTCCACTCTATTCTGTGTCTATGGAGGCATATGAACTGCATCTACCAGGTTTTATGCTGAATTACAATGGGTTTCAAGCAACAAACAGAAAATTCATTGATTAAAGGAGAAAAAATAAGTGTATTGATTCAGATGTTTCTTCTACTGCAGGCCACAATTTGGTAATATCTGCATTCCTAAGCATGCAAGTCCTCTTTGGTGGCCTTCCCTCACCAGTGTGGTCTGTACTTTAAGAAGTGGTAAGACCACTTTTTCTTTTCTTTTTTTTTATTTGAATCAGCAGATATCTTTAATTTTATAAAAGAAGATAGGAATATTTTTATTTATATTTTATTGTAAATAAATGGGGTACAACTTGTTTCTCTGTACATGAAGTAGAGGCATACCATTTGTGTAATCATACATTTACATAGGGTAATGGTGTTAGATTAATTCTGTTATTTTTTCATTCCCCCCACCCCTCCCACCTCTCTTTTCCCTCTATGCAGCACCCCCTTCCTCCATTCGTGCCTTCCTCCCACCACCCATTATGTGTCATCATCTGCTTATCAGCGACGTCATTTGTTCTTTGGTTTCTTGAGATTGGCTTATCTCACTTACCATGATATTCTCCAATTTCATCCATTTGCCTGCAAATGCCATAATTTTATTTTTTTATGACTGAGTAATAATACAATGTATATATATATATATATATATATATATATATATATATATATATATATCACAGTTTCTTTATCCATTCATCACTGAAGGGCATTTAAGTTGGTTCCACAATCTGGCTATTGTGAATTGAGCAGGTATGAACATTGATGTAGCTGCATCACTGTAGTATGCTTATTTTAAGTCCTTTCGGTAGTGAATACTGCGATAGCTGGGTCAAATGGTGGTTCCATTCCAAGTTTTCTAAGGAATCTCCATACTGCTTTCCAGAGTGGCCTCCACTAATTTGCAACCCCACCAGCAATGTATGAGTGTACCTTTTGCCCACATCCTCACCAATACCTATTGTTGCTTGTATTCTTGATAATTGCCATTCTATTGGGGTCAGATAGAATTTTAGGGTAGTTTTGATTTGCATTTCTCTTATTACTAGAGATGTTGAACATTTTTTCATATATCTGTTGATTGCTTGTACATCTTCTTCTGTGAAGTGTCTGTTCATTTCCTTAGCCCATTTGTTGATTGGATTATTTGTATTCTTGGTGTAGCGTTTTTTGAGTTCTTTATATATTCTAGAAATGAGTGCTCTATCTGAAGTATGAGTGGCAAAGATTTTCTCCCACTCTGTAGGCTCTCTCTTCACATTGCTGATAGTTTCCTTTGCTGAGAGAAAGCTTTTTAGTTGGAATCTATCCCAGTTACTGATTCTTGCTTTTATTTCTTGTGCTATGGGAGTCCTCTTAAGGAAGTCTGGTCCTAAGTCCAAGTCCTCTATTCTGTACCACTGATCTACCTGTCTATTTTGGTACCAATACCATTCCATTTTTGTTACTATTGCTTTGTAGTAGAGTTGAAGTTCTGGTATTGCAATACCCCCTGTTTCACTCTTCCTGCTAAGGATTGCTTTAGCTATTCTGGGTTTCTTATTCTTCCAGATGAATTTCATGATTCTTGTTCTATTTCTGTAAGGTACGTCATTAGGATTTTAATTGGAATTGCATTGAATCTGTATAGCACTTTTGGTAGTATGTCCATTTTGACAATATTCTGCCTGTCCAAGAACATGGGAGATCTTTCCATCTTCTAAGCTTTTCTTTAATTTCTTTCTTTAGTGTCCTGTAGTTCTCATTGTAGAGGTCTTTCACCTCTTTTGTGAGATTGATTCCCAAGTATTTTATTTTTTTCAAGGCTATTGTGAATGGGGTAGTTTTCCTAACTTCTCTTTCTGAAGATTCATCACTTTTGTATAAAAATGTTTTGGATTTATGAGCATTGATCTTGTAACCTGCTACTTTACTGAGTTCACTTATGTTTTCTAAAAGTTTTCTGGTGGAATTTCCTGGTTCTTCTATATATATATATATATAATTATGTCATCAGCAAATAGGGATAGTTTGAGTTCTTCATTTCCTATTCGTATCCCTTTAATTTCTTTGGTTTGTCTAACTGCTCTGGCTAGAGTTTCAAGGGCAATGTTGAATAGAAGTGGGCATTTCTGCCTTATTCTAGTTTTTAGTGGGGATGCTTTCAGTTTTTCACCATTTAGAATGATATTGGCCATGGGCTTAGCATAGATAACCTTTACAATGTTAAGGAATGTTCCCACTATCCTGATTTTTTCTAGTGTTTTGAGCATGAAGAGGTGCTGTATTTTATCGAATGCTTTTTCTACATCTATCTAAATAATCATGTGATTCTTAACTTTAAGTCTGTTGATATGGTGAATGACACTTATTGATTTCTGGATGTTGAACCAACCTTGCATCCCTGGAATAAAACCCACTTGATCGTGGTGCACTATCTTTTTAATATATTTTCATATGCAATTTGATAATATTTTGATGAGAATTTTTGTGTCGATATTCATTAAGGATATTGGTCTGAAGTTTTCTTTCCTAGATGTGTCTCTCTCTGGTTTAGGTATCAGGGTGATATTGGCTTCATAGAATGAGTTTGGGAGGGTTCCCTTCTCTTCTATTTCATGAAATACTTTGAGGAGTATGGAATGAGCTCTTCTTTAAAGGTTTTGTAGAACTCGTCTGAGAACCCATCTGGTCCTGGACTTTTTTTTTGTTGGTAGGCTTTTGATGACTTCTTCTATTTTGTTACTTGAAATAGATATATTTAAATTGTGTATGTCCTCCTGGTTCAGTTTAGGTAATTCATATGTCTCTAGAAACCTGTTGATGTCTTCAAGATTTTCTATTTCGTTCCAGTATAGGTTTTCAAAATAGCTTCTAATTACGTTTTGTATTTCATTCGTGTCTGTCATGATACTTACTTTTTCATTCCGGATTTTAGTAACTTGAGTTTTCTCTCGTCTTCTCTTTGTTAGTGTGGCTAAGGGTTTATCAATTTTGTTCATTTTTTCAGAGAACCAACTTTTTATTTTGTCAATTTTTTGATTGTTTCTTTTTTTTTGATTTTATTGATTTCAGGTCTGATTTTAACTATTTCCTGTCTTCTACTACTTTTTGCGTTGGTCTGCTCTTCTTTTTCTAGTGCTTTGAGCTGTAGTGTTAGCTGGTTTATTTGTTGATCGTTTCTTCTTTTATTGAATGCACTCCATTAAATAAAATTTCCTCTAAGTACTGCTTTCATAGTGTCCCAGAGATTTTGATATGATTTATCCTTGTTCTCATTTACCTCTAAGAATTTTTTTATTTCCCCTGATGTCTTCTGTTATCCATTCATCATTCAATAGTGTATTATTTAATCTCCAGGTATTGGAGTAGTTTCTGTTTTTTATTCTGTCATTTATTTCTAATTTTAATCCATTCTGATGTGATAGAATACAAGGTAGTATCTCTATCTTCTTGTATTTGCTAACAGTAGCTTTGTGGCATAAAATACGGTCTATTTTAGAGAAGGATCCATGTGCTGCTGAGAAGAAAGTGTATTTGCTCTTTGTTGAATAGTATATTCTATATAGGTCTGTTAAGTCTAAATTATTGATTGTGTTATTGAGATCTATGGTTTTTTTATTCAATTTTTGTTTGGAAGATCTGTCCAGTGATGAGAGAGGTGGGTTAAAGTCACCTAGTATTATTGTGTCTATTTTGTTATATTTTGTTATATAGTATATTTTGTTATATAGTATATTGTGGTCTATTTCGTTCCTGGAATTGAGAAGGATTTGTTTGATGCATATGGATCCACTGTTTGAGGCATAGATATTTATGATTGTTATGTCTTGCTGATTTATGCTTCCCTTAAGCAGTATGAAATGTCCTTCTTTATCCCTTCTGACTAACTTTGGCTTGAAGTCCACATTATCTGATGTGAGGATGGATTCTCTGGCTTTTTTGCTGAGTCCATGTGTATGGTATGATTTTTACCAACCTTTCACCTTTAGTCCGTGGGTATCTCTTTCTATGAGATGAAACTCTTGGAGGCAGAATATTGTTGGATCTTTCTTTTTAATCCAATCTGCCAGTCTATGTCTTTTGATTGATGAGTTCAGGCCATTAACATTCAGGTTATTATTGAGATATGATTTGTATTTCTAGTCATTTGGCTCATTTTTGTTTTTCGACATGACTTGGTTTCTCCTTTATTTGGCTATTCCTTTAGGCTAATTCCTCCCGTTGCTGATTTGCATCATTGTATTTCATCTCTTCCTCATGGAATATTTTGCTGAGAATGTTTTATAATGCCGACTTTCTTTTTGTATATTCTTTTAGCTTTTGTTTATCATGGAAGGATTTTATTTCGTCATGAAATCTGAAGGTAAGTTTTGCTGGGTATAAGATTCTTGGTTGGCATCCATTTTCTTTCAGAGCTTGAAAAAATGTTATTCTAGGCCCTTCTAACTTCTAGGGTCTGGGTTGAAAAATCTGCTGATATCCATATTGGTTTCCCCCTGAATGTAATTTAATTCTTTTCTCTCGCAGCCTTTAAAATTCTGTCTTTATTTTGTATGTTAGGTATTTTCATAATAATGTGCCTTGGTGTGGGTCTATTATAATTTTGTATATTTGGAGTCCTATAAGCCTCTTGTACTTGATTTTCCATTTCATTCTTCAGATCTGGGAAATTTTCTGATATTATTTCATTGAATAGATTGTTCATTCCTTTGGTTTGTTTCTCTAAGCCTTCCTCAATCCCAGTAATTCTTAAGTTTGGCCTGTTCATGATATCCCATAATTCTTGTAGATTCTGTTCATGATTTCTTACTATCTTCTCTCTTTGGTCAACTTTGTTTTCAAGATTAAATATTTTGTCTTCAATGTCTGAGGTTCTGTCTTCCAGGTGTTCTTATCCCATTGGTTAAGCTTTCTATGGAGTTTTTAACTGGGTTTATTGTTTCCTTCATTTCAAGGATATATGTTTCTTTTTTTGTTTTTTGTTTTTGTTTTTTCAGTATCTCTAACTCTTTATTGAAATGATCTTTTGCTTCCTGCATTTACTCTTTTAACTGTTGAGTGGTGCAATCATTCAAAGTCTGCATTTGCTCTTTCATCTCCTTGTTTGCTTCCCTGATTGTTTTAATTATGTACATTCTGAACTCCCTTTCTGACATTTTTCTGCCATGCTGTCATTGGATTTTATTGTTTTAGCATCTAGGTTTGTTTGGGACATTTTCTTCCCTTGTTTTCTCATATTGGTCAGGTATCTACCCCTCTAGTAGTGAAACTCTGAGATACTGCAGATTTCCTCTATTGACTTATAGTGTCCCTGTAGATTTCCAATAACTCATCTAGCCTTCAGTAGCCTGAAGTCTTGGAGGAAGTTGATAATGTAGTGCTCCACAAGGAAGCTGCCTCTCTAGGGGTGGTAGCCTTCAGGTGGAGTATATTCCCTGCTAGTGGGCAGAGGCACCTGCACTTGTTGACAGATGGTCAGCCAAAGGGGGACTAGACTGGGACTGGGGGTGGCTGGTCTGGGCCTGTGTCTCTGGTTCTACCACCCTGGTGGGAAAGCCTCATCTGGTGGGGAAGATTCACCCAGTTGGGAAGTCTCCTGGGCAGATCTCTTTCAATAAGTTCCCTGCAGTCCAGAACTACTGCCTGGCTGTGCAGCCCTCCTCTGCGATGTTCCCAGGGGTCCAGATCTACCACCTGGGCCAGGGAGCCTTGCCCTGCCCCAAAGTCACTCGCTGGGAGGCCCTCCTCTGAGAAGCTGTCTGCAGTCTGGTCCTGCCGCCTTGGCCTGGGACCCTCGCTCTGTACCAAAGCCTCTCGCTGAGCAGCCCTCCTCTACGATGCTCCCAGTTGTCCAGGTTCACCACTCTAGCAGGGGAGTCTCACTGGGCAACTCTACTCCACAAAGTTCCCTGCGTTCCAGGACTACTGCCCTGTCCAGGGAGTCTTGCCCAGTGGGAGAGACTCACCCAGCAGCTCTGAATTGGTCCCAAGTCTCTCAATACCTTGTCTTCTTGAATCCTGAGTGCTGGAGCGACAAGAAATGCAGTCACCCTCTAGTCCGCCATCTTGAAAACCCTAAGACTACATTTTCTTTATCCATTTATCTGTTGAAGATGCCTAGGTTGGTTCCATAGTTTATATTAACTCATGTAGATATATGACTGCACGACAGATGTGATCCTACAACATGTACAATCAGAAAAATGAGACATTATACACCATTTATGTATGATTTTATCAAAATGTATAAGTGCATTCTACTGTCATGTATAACAAATTAGAACAATTTTTTTAATTAAAAAAAAAAGAAGTGGTAAGACCTGTCACTGCTGGCCCTAGGGTGTATCCTATTGTTGGTTTTCTTTCATTTTAACTACATCAATGCTATAAAAATTTGTTTCAGTTACCCACATTGTGTTCATTTTATACCAGGACTCTGATTTGATACAGTGAGTTAATACACAATGCTTGGTACTGTATAAACAACATGTCACTATTCTTGTTCTTCTTGCTGTTATATTGTTGCTATTTCTAACACCTAAAATAATCATTACATAATTCATTACCCACTAATGAATTTTAAAAACCTACTTACAAAGTAAAAACAAAACAAAAAAAAAAGAAAAAAAAGGGAACATACTTAACATACTTAAGTGCAATAAAAAATTTTCAGTTGTTACCTTACTTGGCCTTCTTGGGGTTCAGTTCCCTATCATACTCTTATCTTGAAACATCTCTGTCCTTGACAATCTTCCTACTTTTATAGGCTCCTTTTCCTCTACTCATTGCTCATTTCCAAAATGTTGTCATTCCCAAGGTTCTACTCTCTCTGTTCTCTTCCCCATTTACTTTATATTTTCTCCATAGTTGATTTAATCACAGACTTGATGCTAACCGTTCTCAACTCTCTACTTCAACCTGGACCTCTCTCCTAAGTTCTAAACTCAGACATAGTTACTCATGAATAACCCACAATTTCCTCAATGTCAGTCTTTACAAAGAACTCCTAATATGTTTTCTCTGACAGTAATACTTTTCCTTGTCTTATGGTTAAATTTCAAAACTTTGGAACATGTGCCTTTTATCTTTGTATGTGACTTTTACAGAAAAAATTAAAGTATATACAAAACTAGATCACTTACCCTATTTTTCATCTCTTAGCTTCAAATATTATTAACTCATACTTTTTTGGGGGGAGGGGGTGCTAGGGATCAAACCCAGGGCCTTGTGCTTACAAGGCAAGCACTCTACCAACTGAGCTATCTCCCCAGCCCTAACTCATACTTTTTGAAACCTTAATCCACTTATTTCCTTTTTATATTATTCACATGATTTTGGCATCATACAATTTCTTTCATACTTTTCCTTCATTTTTTCTTTTGTTCTTTTTTTATTTATTTATTTTTTCAAGTACTAGGGATTAAACTCAGGAGTGCTTTACCTGTGTGTTATATCCTTACCCCTTTTCTAATTTGATTTTGAGAAAGATTTTTGTTGGCCTCTAACTTGGGATCCTCCTTCCTTAGCACCCCAAGTGGCTATGATTACTGCCATGTGCCAACACACCCAGTAATATCACATAATTTTATGTACAAAATATTAAAAAATGTATATCTAAATTATAAGATTTTCTTTACTCTTTCATTACTATTTTCACCTTTTAAAAATTATTTATAAATCATCAACAAGCAAGTAGTGCTTAAACATCCAACTGCCTCATAAATACCATTTACAATAAAAGATTTTTTATCTATTATTTATTTATGTGACCCAAGACCCAAATAAACACATTATGATTAACTGAGATAGCACATAAGTTTCCTATAATTTTAGATTGTTCTTTCATAACTTGTAATTTATTAATTGAAACAAATAAATGTCCTGTGGAGTTCTCTACATGCTAGGTGATTCTGATTACATCACTGTTGAATCATGTTGAACACTGTTGAACATGTTATTCTAGTTTTTTTTATTTGTTGTGTTTTCAACTTTTGTTGAAAAAGGAAAAAATCTCTCTTTTGACCCTTCAAGATGTGGTTTAGGTGTCCAGGAAAACTATCTGGGTCATCAGATTGGACAGCAGTCCTGTCTTTCTATTCTGACAGTCTCTTGAGTATGTAATAACAGATTCCTCATTAAATGGAAATTGATAACTGAATTTGCATATATAGATTTATTAAAATCAAGTTTGGGGGTGGTTGAATTTTGGTGCTGGGGATTGAATTTAGGGGTCATGCACATGCTCAGCAAGAACTCTACCATTGAGCCACACCCCCAGCCAAATTCATTTTTAAAATTTTGGCAAGACTAGTATATCATAAGTTGTGCTGTATTCTCATATTAAAAGATATATAATATTTGCTTGTCTTTCTCTTTTTAATGACAAAAGAAACGAAGGGAGGGAGGGGCATGTTGATCAAAGGGTACAAAGTTTTATCTAGACTGGAGGATTAAGTTTATTTGTCCTTGACTCAAAAAAATGACATATTAATGAACTGAATTGTTCTAAACGTATATATGAATCAAAACATCACACTGTACCCCTAAAGACACATAAGTATTATTTTTTGACTGGAAAAGAATTAATAAAAATTAAAACTAAAAATTTCTTACAGAAAGGGAGAGAGACATTTTAAAATGTTGGTGAAAGGGATGCATTTTACGCATCCCTTAGATTATTGATGCAGACTTCAGTCATACAATGACATAATGGAAGCAGAAAAGAGGAACAAATACAGGATTGCCTAGGTTTATTTTGCTTTCTAGAATTAGGCCATTTAACAAGCAAGTCTCAGCAACTTTCAGACTTGGATGGATTTAAGGCTTTAAATTCCCTCAGATGAGATAAGAATAGTACAGAAAATAATGCATCCAAGAGAAGTTGAGATATTAGGAATACACTAGAAACCGTACGGTGATTGAACTTGATAAAAAAAAAAAAGGAATGGTAGTGGGCAGAAATGTCAGAACTGCTTCAGTCAATGCCCTTCCCCTGTCCCCATTCTTCCAGGCTCCCTCTTTGATAACTATTTTCAATGTCAGTTTTAGAAAACAAAAACTACTCTTCAATTCCTTGCCTTATGCTCTGAAACATAAAAGGTATCTATACTAGTTCTGAAAATTGAACATAACCAAGAGTTACCAGTCATTTGTGCTTCTGCAGGTAAAAATGTAACTGAATTATGCCTGGGTAAAACATTCTATTGACAATGTGAATGAAAAATTGGTAAATAAAAGAAACAAAATATCCATCCCCAATTTATACAAAAAAAAATCATATTGAAAGGCACGTAATCATAACAATTCTCTGTTGAAAAAGGGAAAAAGCTCTTTGTTGACCCTTCAAGACTTGGCTTAGATGTCCAGGAAAACTGTCTAGGTCATCAGATGGACAGCAGTCCTGTCTTTCTACTCTGACAGCACGATGAGCCTGTAATAACAAATTCCTTATTATATGGAAATTTTTGACAACTGCATTTCATGAGTAGTTTCTTGAGGGCAGTAGTATTGTTTTTATCATTATAAACTTGCACTGTAGCATGTGCATGCATAAACACATAATCTATGGTCAGTAAATATTTTTTATTGGCATCAAGATGATCCCATATAAAATGATATGGTGACCCCCACATATACGCTCCCCTTAATTTAAATAACATCAAAATAGTACTTCAACCCAATAAGATGCAATATTTAATACATTGTTAGTATAAAGGAACAGACCAACAATGTTAACTAAACGACAAAATGTTCTTCAGGTGGACTTTACCCAGCTTAAAATAAAATTTCAAATGATGCCACTGATATGTAATGCAGATACTGCATGCCAGGTGCAGCACTTGAAATAGGAAAACAGCAAATACAATTGTTCAGATTCAATTTTGAATATAGATATCTCCTCTAAGTGCTGTGCTTTTTCTTACAGCCTTTCTTCCTTGGCAAGATTATCTCATCTCCTCAAAACATTTTCAAACATTTAATTTAATAATGTAATATGATGTAATGTAATGTCCTCAAACAATACAAGAGTGTATGAAAGACATCATAATACAATAAAGGGATTCCTGTAGCAACTTCAGACCAGATTTCCTAATAGCTGAACTACAGAACTATATATATAATATCTATTCTATACTTCTGTTTCTCAAATGTTATGAGAAAAAGGCTTATAACGCCTCAATTAAAATTCTCATTAGGAATATTTTTAGTGGACAAATTAATAATACTTTCTGCTAAGTGAAGTTTTTGGACCTTTTTTTAAAAAAAAATACAGAATAAGACAGCTTCATGGTAAGGGTATGGATTTTTCTTCAACTCCAAGAACTTAAGATTGTATGCATGTCAAAACAAATGCAGCAAATCACTCCCACAGTAAAGAACAAGTATCAGATATAGACTAGAGAAGAAGGACTAATGGCTTCTAGGTCAAGGGTGAAATATATTTGGGGAATAAAAGAAAACAAACACAACTACAGCTTAACATCAGTTTTCATCCCATCCTGCAGACACCTCTCAATGTATGGGAGTTCCATTATGTGTGAGGCCCACTATAACCAGTTTTTTTCTGTTTTTAGCATTTTAAGATGCTGTGCAGCATATAAGGTAGAAAATTCTCATTATCCTATGAGGAAAAGGGTGAAGTATGGTCTCTTCTGGCCTTTATTTCCTAGTAGTGATTTTAAGAGAAGACCCTAATATCACCACTCTACTGAGGTGGCCTAAGCAGCATCACTTCAAAGTTGAACCCCACTTCTGATATTATGAATGCCTAAACATCATGATAAAGAAACTCTATGTTTATTCCTAGAGATTTATTGTGAGACTGGGAAAAATCAAGAACTTTGTAATTTCTATGGATTTCTGACTGCTCAGACATTGTCCTAAGTAAGCATGGTATATAAAGAATTGGAAAAAACACAATAGCACATAGTAAGACAAAGTCTGGCTTTTCTCCATGGTCATTAAAGGAAGTGAGATGCAAGAAGATGAGATGGCAGCAAGAAATACAGAAAACAGACATTGAAGGCAAGGTAACAGCCCAATGTACCATTTTTTTTTCTCAGCCTCAGCTTTCTTAAATATACAAATGCAGTTAATGAACCCTACCATGGGGCTATGAAAAGACTAAATTGAATGAAGGATGCTAAATGAAATTTTGCACTGTACTTGGCACATAAGAAATAGTTGGAAGAGAAAAGTTATTATTATGCTCAGAATCAATAACTAGTGTGTACAGAGAGTATAAAATATTTAACATGTGTTTAATTCTTTCAAATGAGAATGTTTTCTTTAAAATATCATGCACAACCACAAGACTGGGATTCTAATTAGAATAAGATGTACTTCAAGTTTTTATAAATATGTCAAATTATACTCTGCCATGTATAATTAAAAAGACAAATAAAAAACATAAAAGTCTTGTACCTATTCTGTTGAGAGTTATTCCTAGATCCTAAAAAAAATTTTATTTTATAAATTTTAAGTTTGTTCAATACTTTATAATCCTCCTGAACAAAACAAAATCTTTAAAAATGTTTGAACTATCCTTTACATAGATTACCATCTCATTATTTCTACACAGTTTACTTTCTATGATCTTTGTGTACAAACCAAAATGAATTCTTTTGACTGTCAATATTTAATAAAATTACTGATGTTCTAATAGTATAAATAAATAAAACATGCACAGCTAAGAAAGTTCCTGATTGAATCTTCTACTTACTTTGTATATACTAATTCCATATTTTTTTTCTAATTTTTCCTGTAATTTGATCCTTTTTCAAAGAGGTTTTATCTGAGTTTGACTTTTCAGGCTCTTTATAT
This sequence comes from Sciurus vulgaris, assembly GCF_902686455.1. Taxonomy (NCBI): domain Eukaryota; kingdom Metazoa; phylum Chordata; class Mammalia; order Rodentia; family Sciuridae; genus Sciurus; species Sciurus vulgaris. The sequence goes on from NC_136467.1 coordinate 63,271,367, forward strand.
AACATATTTATATACTATAAAAATGAATTTTGGGTTGTTAATATGTTTTGAGAAGGAGGACCAAGGGATCTGGGGTAATGTGAATTTTTTTCTGGGAATAAAATTGATCAAATTATGTTTATGGGATTATATAAATGTCATGGATTTTGCAAGTGAATGGGACATAAATGATTTGTTGAATCAAGTATTACTATACAGATACTATATTGAGTGGTCCCTGTTAGGACAAGATTGATGGTAACTTTAAGTAGATTTTTTAAAAATTCTATTAGAGTTCCTTTATGCTTTATGCTGACAGTTGCCATTTCCATAACATTTAGCACTGTTAATTTTATTTTGGCTGTTTTTGCAATAATGCCATTTTATTCATTTTTATAGACTCAATTTGACTAGCCCAGTTTAACTATCCCTCTATCATATGATCATAAAGTCCCAGTATAATAAAAGTAAACATGCTAGATTAAAGATCTCATATGGTCTTTTGCATGTCCTCTGATCTCTATTTCTAAAGCTAGGGGGGTAAACACTATAATTACTACATGAATTAAAACTTTGCCACATCAGTTTTATGGTGGTACTAATAGGTTGGCAGAGTACATTTCAGAATATGGTGATACAAATGCTTAATCTCTGTGTAGAACAATAAAATTCAAAAACATAACATTCCTTTGGGGGGAGGAGTTACTTTTGAATGAGCTCAATAAAAAAATGCAAACCGATTACTCCAAGCGTGCTGAAAATTAGACATCGCCAGAAGGAATGTGTAAAAGGCTTTCTGATGGCTTGGATTAGAGACAACTATTCCCACAAAGCCTATCAGAAATAAATGAAATAAATGGAAGGAAGATGCAAACTCTGTCTTTGTTCCAATCACTGCAGAATGTCATATTGGAATTCTCAATGCAAAACCAAATGGCTGGCAAGATCATCTGTATGCAAATGGAGAGTAAGTGACCCCCCCCACTCTTCCCCAGCTCAGTAGCTATTTTGAGATAATTGAAGCTTATGCTATAGAAAAGTAATTTCTTTCATTATGTTGCTTTTTGAAGATACCTTAAAATTTTTATATGAATACTTTTTGCCTAAGATATTTTATTTTTTTCAGTTTAGAGCTTTACCACTTCTTCAACCATATAGCATCTGAAACTCTTTTCAACTTGGTGAAAGGCAAGGCTTCCTCTTTCTGAAAAATCTAAGGCAGTCAGAGGAAACCTCCGCCTGTCACTGACACTTTGCCACTTTGAATTGTGCACAAGTGACAGGAAGAAGCAACGACTGTTTGGAATGCACTCCAAGAGACATCTACCAGTGTGGAGGCTGCAGAGCCTAGAGGGGTGTCCTTACCAGCCTGCTCCTGCAGGATGACCTTCACTGAGGTTCTTGCTCCTGAACCTGCCTGCCTGCACTCCTGCCAGTTTACAGGGAGTCTCAGCTTCTCAGCAAACAAGGGAACTTCCTGATATACTGCCAGCAAATCTTTCTTTTGCTGAAATTAATGAGAGTCAGTGTCTGATATTTGTAACGAAGAACGCTGGCTGACATATGAAGGATTTCCTTATTGTGAATTGTCAGCCCTGCACCCCTGTGTTTTGTTTTATGTGTAAAAAATGAATACTTGATAGGAATATGCTCCCCCTCTCATATGTCTATTTGTATTGTGCAAACCTCAGGATTCTAAGCATTGGTCAGATAAAAATATTTTAGAGGTAAGTTAGGATCAACAGTTACTAAATATTTCTACAGAGGCGCTATTATATCATGTAACAAGACCAGCAAAAGATTTAGTGATCAAGAATTGATCACTAAAGCTAATAGAATGGACTTCCTTCTCTTTAAAACAAAAAATTTTCTTTTATAAAAAACAAACACTGAGAGAAAAATTTACAGATGTCCAACTCTGTATAAATATTCCTAAAACATAATTTAAAAATACAACTAGTAAAAGGTTTGGGGAGGCAACACACGAGATATTTAAGACCATAGATCTGGGTTCCAATTCAGATTCATCATTGACCGTCATGTGTTTTTAACCACTCTGTATCTCATCTTCCTCCTCTGTAGAATATGTATACTGATATCACTTGGATCACAGGCTAACGTGACAATGGATTGAGCATGGATATAAATCTGTGAGTACTGCACTAACACACAAGAGAAGGTTACACGTGACAGAGGCCCTCTGCTGGTTAAGCCCATTATACTGACACGTAGTGGGCATGCTCTCACAAACATGCACTCCAATATTCCTCCCAGTCCTTCCTAGATTCTCACACAGGGTTGTTGGGAAGGTTAACATAGCTCAAATTAGCATCCTCTCTCTTCTCAGCCCCTGAGGGATTCCACTAGTGAGCCCAGCCTTGCCCTATTCCCCGGCCCCCAGAAAACATCAGTGCTGTGTTTCTGGAAGTTGTTTTCTAGCCTGTCATGTTTAGTGAAAGAAAAACAAAAACAAAAATCCCTAACCTTTATTCTGAGGATAATAATAGCCAGTTTATTCTAGAATAAAAAAGACTTTATGATTTAGACAATGAATGCAGCAATTAGAGAAATACTGTTGAATCCTCCTCTATCCCTCAAGACTAGGTTGTCAAGTCCTTCCACTGCCCACTGACCACCTTCCTCACCTTAGACTAATTATTAACTGAAGAAAAACCACTCCAAAACTTCAAGCTACAGACAACAAGATGATGCCCATTGTTAAGAAATGATCTCAAATCTTCACCCCTGGGCAGCTGGTCCAGTCCATCATCCTCCCCTAACCCATTATTTGTGCTTCCTAACAAGTCACCCTGCTGTCCACTTGGGTCACCACCATTTTCTAGTAATGTCTAAGCAATTGGTTTAAAACAAATCAAATCGCCTTACCACTCCTCAAAAAAGTCACCTGCCTTTGCAACTTAGAATAAAATCTAAACCCGTAATATGTTACCCACAAAGTCCCCCATACTCTTCTTCAACCTCCACCTCTTTATCCTAACTTCAAACCCCTTTTCTCTTCCAATGTGTGCAGGCCTTTCCAGACTTTGATCCCTTCTGTGGACAAGCCAAGGACTTTCTGATGTTCGGCCTCTGTCAAGTTTCCCTCTGTGCAAATCCTCTTCTTTCATCAGATCATCTCATTCTTGTATCTGTCAGCCAGCTTCCCATTTAGATGTCTCCACCACCCAAATAATCTCCATCTTCTTATTCTGTGTTATTGTCTGCAGAAATAGTTTTCGAGAAAATCTTGCATATTTATTTCTGACTCTTACCTCCCCCAATGGTATTAAGCTCCATATAGGCAGGAAGCAATTCAGGTTTGTTTTCCAGTGTGTCCCCAGTACCTCAAGTGATGCTTGACACATGGTGGTTACCAGATAAATGGTTGTTACCTGACTGCCTGACTAAATGAATGAAGGATCATCTTTCAAAATGCCAAAAGGTAAAGGTTTCTACTAACCACCCCTCAATTCCTTTTCTGAAAGTTCTTCTCCTTTGCTGAATAGGAGACTGCCAGGAAGAAAGAAAAAATGACTCCACAGCCACCAACTCCTGTTCTGCTAGTAAAAGGGGCTTCAATGTTCACAGTCTCTGCCAGTTTCCCAAGTAACCACCTAGGCTCTCCTTTGTCAGCAGGTCTCTCTCATGCTCCCTGGGCTAAGAAACCACCATCCTGGTCTGTTCCCCTAGATCAGACCATAAAAGACAACCTCCTCTGGTAATCCCATACCTCTCTTAGGCCATAGATTCACTCACCACATATCAAGGTGATAGAGGCAACTAAGTGTAATTTCGCCTCAGGTTTCCCACTCCCCGTGACAGAGGGTGAGGAGGCAGCTCATTAACCAAGTGCGAATTTAAGTGTAAAATGCCATATTTTCACAGGAGGAAGTAGATGTGTTTTCTACAAAGAATTTTAGTCTGAGTTCTCTGAGTCTTTTAATTCCTAAATGCAGAAGAAAAAAAAGAAAGAAAGAAAAAGCTAAATAATCAGTTTCTTGGAATACGTACATAAGAAGCTCTGTTTAACCCTAAGCTATTTAACACCTCAGTGGTTTTATAAGCACCAGAGTCTCATTAAATCTTGTGTGTGTGTGTGTGTGTGAGTGTGTGTGTAAAGCAAAGGGTGGCCCAGGGCGATCACTGCCACACTGAACAATCACATTGAATAAACTGTAGGACTGAATTAGGAGGCAAGCAACAGTGACATCTAGTGTGGGTACAAAATGCCAATGTGTGTAACCTGCTCTTCCTAAAACAAAAAAAGGATATAACAGAAATATAGATGGAAAACTGGGACCAGAAAAGTAATGATGAAGGCAATTTTGAAGCCAGAGTGGAGGTATAATAGATGACTACTGTAAATGATTCTATTCAAATGCCTTTCCCTTGAAATGTTCCTAATTATACATGATCATGGACTTTATCACCCCACAAAGTCCCTGAACTGACCCAGTCTCCTATCTCTGCTCTCCACAGTTGTTCAAACCCTCCCACTGCGTTCCCTACAATTCCTCCAGAACAAGCAAACACTCCTTAACCTCTTCTTGGAAGGTTTGAAGGGAGTCTAGATACCACCTGCCCTAGAGCCCTCTTGAGGAAAAACTCTGGTTTCACCCTCCATTCCCACCTGCTGCTCCTTTAGGCAGGAGAACTGGTGGTTGCTATTCTTGCTCCACACCCAACTTTTCCTTCTTCTTAGAAAGACTCGTTTTCCTTTGATCTCCTGCTAACCAGTTATATCACTCTATCCCCATATTGGTTACAATCACCTGTCAAAGAGTTGCTCATTCAAAATTATTTGTTTGATGCTTTAACTCCTAGTTCACAATTTTCCTCAGAACATACTCTCGTTATCATTTTCAGTATCATCAACAGCCGCTTGATGGGCCACAGCTGCTCAATTCTTCAACCTCCTCATCGCCAGTGACTGCTATCCATCTCAGTCACCAACTCCCATTGCCCCACTTAATAAAAAGAAGCTGCAATACTCTGAAAACTCAGCCTCAATCCTCCTACTTCTCCAATTCAATCTCTGAAGTGCCCATGCCAGCCTATTCTTCAGCCACAATGCAAACTCACATTCTTTTTTTTTATTAAAAATCATAAATTTACATAGAGCAATGTTGTTTGATTCATTCTGTTATTTTTCCCTCTCCCCACCCCTCCCACCCCTCTTTTCCCTCTATACAGTCCTTCCTTCCTCCATTCTGACCACCCTCCTTATCCCTAACCCTAAACATAACCCTAAACCTAACACTAACCCCTCCTACCCCCCATTATATGTCCTCATCCGCTTATCAGCGAGATCATTCGTCCTTTAGTTTTTTGAGATCGGCTTATCTCACTTAGCATGATATCTTCCAATTTCATCCATTTGCCCCTCTTCGTGGCAGAGTAATATTCCATTGTATATATATGCCACAGTTTCTTTATCCATTCATCAACTGAAGGGCATCTAGGTTGGTTCCACAATCTGGCTATGGTGAATTGAGCAGCTATGAACATTGATGTGGCTGTATCTCTGTAGTATGCTGATTTTAAGTCCTTTGGGTATAGGCCAAGGAGTGGGATAGCTGGGTCAAATGGTGGTTCCATTCCAAGCTTTCTGAGGACTCTCCATACTGCTTTCCAGAGTGGCTGCACCAATTTGCAACTCCACCAGCAATGTATGAGTGTACCTTTTTCCCCACATCCTCGCCAACACCTATTGTGGCTTGTGTTCTTGATAATCGCCGTTCTAATTGGGGTGAGGTGGAATCTTAGGGTAGTTTTGATTTGCATTTCTCTTATTACTAGAGATGTTGAACATTTTTTCATATATCTGTTGATTGCTTGTACATCTTCTTCTGTGAAGTGTCTGTTCACAGACCCATTTGTTGATTGGGTTATTTGTATTCTTGGTGTAGAGTTTTTTGAGTTCTTTATATATTCTGGAAATGAGTGCTCTATCTGAAGTATGAGTGGCAAAGATATTCTCCCACTCTGTAGGCTCCCTCTTCACATTACTGATAGTTTCCTTTGCTGAGATAAAGCTTTTTAGTTTGAATCTATCCCAGTTGTTGATTCTTGCTTTTATTTCTTGTGCTATGGGAGTCCTGTTAAGGAAGTCTGATCCTAAACTGACAAGTTGAAGGTTTGGACCTACTTTTTCTTCTATAAGATGCAGGGTCTCTGGTCTGATTCTGAGGTTCTTGATCCATTTTGAGTTGAGTTTTGTGCAGGGTGAGAGATAGGGGTTTAATTTCATTCTGTTGCATGTGGTTTTCCAGTTTTCCCACCACCATTTGTTGAAGAGGCTATCTTTTCTCCATTGCATATTTTTGGCACCTTTGTCTAATATGAGAAAATTGTATTTATTTGGGTTTGTGTCCGTGTCCTCTATTCTGTACCATTGATCTACCTTTCTATTTTGGTACCAATACCATGGATATAGCTCAGGTGGTAGAGTGCTTACCTCACAAACTCACATTCTTTAACCCTTTTACTCAATTCACTTCTGTCAGCTCCCACCTGGACTCACTACCCTCTTTGTCCAGCCCATAAACTCAAGGCTCAGTATTCAATCCCTGCCCTAAAATTGCACCCAAGTCCCTCATTCCTTTCTCCCTCACCAATATCATGAATCAGATGGTGTATCCCTGCTATGCCTGAGCAGTTAGTTGAGTAATAGAAAAATTACTCAACTAACCTGACTGGTTTCACCTTAAATTCCTACCTATAAACCTCAAGCAAATGTTCTCTACTGATTGGCACTTTTGTGTTTCTCAAGTTGTATTACTTTCTAATTCGCCAAAAACAATTTTATACCTACTTCATCATCGCTCTATTATAAAGGTCTCCCCTCATTATTCTGAAAATAATAAAGTTGACAATCTGCTTTATATTCTCAGTTCCAAACTTACAAATCTACAAGTGTCTGCACCCATTTTCCCTTCTTCCCTCCTGTCAAAGTAATTCTTCTGCTGTTCACAGGTGCCATCCTTCATTCTCACCTTCTCAAGGACTTCACTATGTTGATCAATTCCTCTTCCTTTGGCATCAGCAATTTTCTCCTATCGCATCAATTCCACCTTTATTCAATCATGCTGCAGTATCATGGATCAAAAAACAAACAAACAAAAACCTCTCAACCCTAAAATTTTCTACTCGCTCCTTCACAGCCAAATCTCTCAAAAAAAGGCATTTACTGGTGCTGCCTCTACTTTCTCGCCTCCTTTTTCAGCTTACTTCAGCCTGGTTTCTGCCCCCAGTCCTCTGGTGAACACTTTACCCTTAAACTCTCAGAAGCTTTAAAAAGAGTTAACGACTCTCTTCCTCCACTGAGTGCAGGACTCGACGTGCTGAGTTTTCCTTCCTACTTCTCTACTGATTACTTGTCAGTCTCCTCTGCAGGCTCTTACTCTCCCGTAACAAACCTATAGATGTTGGTAATTCTTAGTACTCAGTCCTGGTTCAACTTTCTTTCTCTCCTTGTAGGATTGCAGGCACTCTGACTGAAAACTTTATTTATATGTTTATCTTCTAGAAATGTAAATTTCCAACACAAATCTTAACTTTGACCCCATACTTATATGTCCATATTCCTACTTAACAAATCTCATTGTATACTTCACATACATCTTGATTTGGTTAGTTTTCGCATCGCTAGGACCAAAATAATTGGAAAGAACAACTTACAAGAGGGATCGTTAACTTGTGGCTCATGATTTCTGAGGTCTCAGTCCATAGTTAGCCAACTCCGCTGCACTGGGCTCAAGGTGAAGCTACACATCACAGGGAAAGGAAAGCTGTTCAGCTCATGGTGGGGTCGGGAAGCAGAGAGGGACAGAGGGAAGGGACTGCAGGAAGAACAACCCTTCCAGTGTAGACCGCGTGACCCACCTTCTCCAGCCTTGCCCCACCTCTCTACAGTTACCACCCAGTCCATTCAAACTAGAATGGACTAATTAGGTACAACCTGTCATAATTCAATCATTTCACCTCTGAATATACCTGCATTAACAGTAGTTTTTGGCTGACACCTCAGATACAAACTATTACACATCCCAATATCATCATGTCCAAAGTTAAACATTTTTTGTTCCTTCTCCTTTGTTCTGCCCATCTCAAAACAAAGCACTCTGTGCAACTTGACTTTACTTCTTGATTCTTCCTTTCCCTCCCTCCCCACATCCTAGTATTCAGCATTCCTATATTTTTTACCCTTAGTATATATCTTGAATTAGAGTTTTTCCTCCATTTACTGCTATTATCTTTCACTAATTCTCTGCAACAGCTTCTGAAATCAGTAAAGATAGAGTAGGTAATGCTGAAATCTGAATCACTAAGAAAGGAGAACTAGAAATATTTGACATTTGCCCTTAAGGACAACAAAAGTCTGTTCCCATGAAAATCAAATGTTCCAGTCACCATTTTTCCCAGAGGTCTAATACTTTCCCACCTCCCTATCCATGGAGGCAGCACAATGTTCATCTGGCCATGATATCAAGCTCAAAGTCTAGGATCTCTTGATGTTATGTTATAGACTCTCACCCAAGTGTGGCCTTTTGGTCACTGAGCCAGCAAGGTATTTTGGGACCCAAGGATCACGTTATACCTCAACCATGTTTAATTCGGACTGGTTTCTTTCACATACAGCTCTCTCTCAAAAAATTCATTTCTCCTCTACTTAATTCCAATTAGTTATATGTGTCATTTACCACACCCACAACTCTTTCAAGATGCCTCTCTTCCTTTCTTCTTTTCCCTTTTCTCATCTCTTCCCTCTTCTCTGTCTCCTCTCAGACACACACAAGAAAATTTTAGCTCTATGAGATCAGCAACCATGACTTTATTTCTTTCTATTTTACTGCTGCATCTATAATACCAAGTTCAGTGCTGGGGGTGCAGCATGCTCAGTAAGCAGTTCTTAAATGAGTGAATAAATGAACCTTACCTGAGATTTCAATGATGATTCTGCTTTTAGTTTTACTTTCTGCTTCCTTTAACTATGCTATTTTTCTTTCTTTTCATCTTTTTCTTATAAAAAGAATATCAACTGCTAACCCAAGGTTAAGTGACTTCTAATCCTAGTTTTCCACTTCCTTCCCTATAAAATCTCACTTTCCTCACTAAGTACAGGTTGGCCCATGATAAGGTGTCCAGAATAATAACTATATTTTTTAGCTATTTTTATAAAACATTATTGGCCTTCTGTAATTCTAAAGCAATGGCTTTCAGTCTTGGCTGCACACTAGAATAAACTGGAGAGCTTTTTAAAACTGGTGCATTATAATTATACACAATAGTGGGATTCATTATGCTAACTTCATACAGGCATGTAACATAATTTGATCATTCTCATTCCCTGGTACCTTTCCCTTCTTTCCTCTCTTCTCTGATCTGCTTGCTCTATTCTACTGATCTCCCTTCTATTATTATTATTTTACTTAGTGTATTATAATAATTTATATACAAATAATTGTTTTCTTTCATATGTGGAAGCTAGCAAGATATGTGTGTGTGTGCATGTGTGTGTGTGTGTGTGTGTGTTGTGTATGTGTGTGTGTGAGAGATTCATTTTGGTATATTCATATGTGGACAGCATCATTTAGATTTCATTCCCCAATATTTCCCCATGCCCTCTTTTCCTCCTTCCCTGTCAATTCCCTTCCTCTACTCTGTCAGTCTCCTATTTTCATGTGATGCCTTTTTTATTCCTTCCTTTCTTTTTTCTTTCTCTTTAGCTTCCACATATGAGAGAAAACATTCAAAGCATGTCTTTCTGAATCTGGTTTATTTCACTTAGCATGATATTCTCCAATTTCATTCATTTACCAGTTAATGACATAATTTCATTCTTCTTCATGGTTAGTAAGACTCACTTGTGTATATATACCACATTTTCTGCCTGGGCTGGTTCCATAATTTGGCTCTTGTGAACTATACTGCTATAAGCATTGCTATGCATGTACCACTATAGTACACTGATTTTCATTCTTTTGTATAAATAGCAAGGAGTGGGATAGCTGGGTCATATGATGGTTCTATTCCCATTCTTTTGCGGAATCTCTGTACTGCTTTCCATAGTGGTTGTACTAATTTGCAGTCCCACCAACAATGTATAAGTGTACCTTTTTCCCCACATTCAAGCCAGACAGTTTTTGAATCTTCACATACTAATCACATACAGATTCTGGGAGTGGGACCCAGGCACATTATAGCACTCCTCTGGTGATCCCAGTGTACAGCCCAAGCTGAGAACCACTGTTCCAGACTAAGCTTTTTCTCCAATTCTTTCTTCCATGATTCTGAGTCCTAATACAGATTGCTCAACCTGTGGATCTACCATCATCCAAAGAGCAAATCAACAAGTATTGAATTCCCTAAGTACTCACATCTGTGACTAATTCTACTTCCTCCTCATTTGCTCTCCCCCTCCCAGCTGCATCTTCCTCTATTCATGGCACTAAATTCTTGGTTTTAACAATCACACTTTAAACTACTTTTCAGATTTGATCTTATGTTTCCTCTTCTTCCTCAATTCCAAAATTTTACTTAGGATCTCAACTAAATCTTCTATATTTTCTCATCCAGCACATGTGCTCATTCTCCCTTGCTTGCACTCATTCCTACACACCTGCCTTTACTTTTGTTTTAATTATAAAATGGGGTATATATAGACTTAGTAACTCAGCTTGTCTCCATTATGTACTCTGTCTTCCAATCTGTCCTAACTCTTGATTACTTGACTACAATTACTGAGAAGCACATCTTCCTGAATATAACATTACAAGAATATATTGTCGCTTATCATTTTCATATCTGAAAAAATTCTATAAAATATATATTGCCATTTCATATGCTTTAGGCCTAGTGATTAATAAATAGAGGGTATTTTAAAAGAAAAAAATGTATATTTTAAGACCCATGAAATTAAAACACATACGTATAAGCATAAAAATATGTCATATATATCTAAAATGAACAAATAAAAAAAGAAAATATATATAGTGAGGAATAGAAATAATACTGTGAAACTTCATAAACATTACTTTACATGTCAGTTGGTATTGATTACATGCCTATGAAATATCAAATTCTTTCAGGACCTGAAGCTAGGGTTAGAAGGTAACATCTTTGGTCTGGTGGAATTTAAACTTTCTGTTTAAATTCGATCATCCTATAAATGGAAGAGAGCAAGCCATTGGAAACCTGGTTGGAGAAATATGTTTCAGGCAAAGAGTACAGTTTGGGCAGGTCAGTTTCATGGAGTAGTTGAGTTCAATCCAGAACCAGTGGGAGGCAAGAGGCCTGCAGTAGAAATAATTATGATCAGATGGAGAACAGATATTCACTCATCTCTTCAACAAATGCTTACTGATTTACTGAGCTATCCTAGTCATGATGCGAAGCACTGGGATTAAGGAAATGAGGGACAAGTGCAGGAGATAAATCTATGAAAATAATGGTATTACAATTTGAGATACACACTGGACAGAAACATGACATTAAGGAAAGAATGTTTGAATGGGGCCTAAATTCACAGGGAACCAGGAGACAGAAATTAGAAAACTAAATATATAGAAGAACATTGCATTTATTAATTGATCAAAAAATATGGTGGGATGTTTTGAAAAGTAATAATTTTTTTCCCTGTCAGAAGGAAGCTGGTCACATCTGACAGAAATATTGAAAATTTCTTCACTAGGAGTGAAAAACAAAGCTTATAACATGTTTCCCCCATCAGAAATCCTAGAATTCAGGATGTAAAGTTAAAAGCATAATCAGGTAGCTAGACGAAGATATTTCATGCACATATATTACATCTATATGTAGAGAAGGACAGATTGGGCGAACTCTACACAAAATATGGACTTGGAAATTTTAAAAGGAGAATCACTATTAGTGAAATCAATGAAATCAAATGGGACAATTTCACTCCTGATGTTTTTCCAAATGCACTCTTTTAAAATAACTTGAAGTCTGTCAAGATGAGACTAGTGGCTGCCATATTAACACACACAAGCATTTGAACACTTTCAATCATTCTGTGTCAACCTGAATCACACAGCAACCCAGTTGGTTCCACAGACTCCTTTGTCTGAGTGCCTTTGTCATGTTATTATTCTAGTCATTTTTCTAAATGTCCTCTTCAGGCTATTTCCCATTGTACTTTTATTATTATATTCTGTTTTCCACATTTCTTAGACCTCCCAAAAGCTCTTCCTCATTTTAGAGATTGCATTTATAATAATGTCTTTAATTGTATCTTAAACTCCTTAATCTATTCTACATGGTATCCTGTTGGTTATGTGAGCAGAATGTGATAAAAAGGTACAAATTCCTGTAACATTCTATGAACATCAATGAAAAAGGGGTTAATGATTTTTCAGCTGCATTTCTTGCTGGTGAATGTGCCACAGATGAATATTTTCAAAATGAATATGAACGGTTTTAGATGAGTGCTCCTTAAATGTCACTGCGTATTAGTCATGCAAGGATCATTAAGGGGTATGAGAGGTATACTTGCACATTTCATCCAAGACATAGATCCTCGCTGAAGACTGTTACTGTCAGAGTTGCCAGGTTGGTCTCTGCTGGTAATGATTATTAATGTAGCTGAAGCATTAAATGGTTCATTTTTCTCCATTTTCCTCTATATACAACAATATTTCCAAAATATTCAGAAAAATATATTTTTCAACATAAGTCGTTGAGGGTGGCAAAGAATACAAAGTAAATAAAACTCTGCAAATTTCAAAATAAGTGCATTCAAGGGGAATTATCTTTTACTAAGATTTAACAATAAATTGGTACTCCTACTAATAAGCAGAAAATACATTTTGCTAATGAACCATTTTAGTTCTTTAGGGAAACATAAATCATTAAATATCTCTAATGTTTAAATGCCAGTAGATAACTGTAGCTTTCCCTCATTTCCAACACTTATGTCAGATAGCAATCACTAGTTTGAAAGTATGTAAGTGTAGTTAACCTTGAGATGATATCTACTGCCTCCCCGAATGTTTATATGACAAACAGGAGACACGTCACTGTCTCTTCTAAAAACACTGACTGGCCAGTCATGTAGAATTTGTCACAATATCTGATTGCTTGAAAGAGTCTTCAGAATGATCAACAAATACAGATTCTTTGAAATTTGCCTGATTGTCCCAGACAGCCCATCTGTGCTGTGGTACATTCTCACTGCAGGAAGAATGGGTAGGTGTGGACCAGTGGTCTGAGTAAAGACCTAGATGCTTTTCTACAAAATAATATCTTTTCTCAATACCAGGCCTCATATCTCCATTTCTTTTGACTCTGAGAAAATCATTTAACTTCAGTTTCTCCATCCATATAGTGAGCAGTAACAAATTCATGGGGATGATGAGACTGCTAAAGGCTTTTCATAAAGTCCTTTGAAGAAAGTAAATACAATTTGCTTGAAATTATAATACAGCAGTTTGAATTTAAAGATTTTTTTCTCCTGAGTAATTTCAGTTACTGAGTACTCTTTGTCAGTGTAGTAATTATTCTGTAACTAGGCAGAGCTAGCCAGCTAGGCAGAGCTAGCTACCGGCATCTTAACTTTGCACACACAAAAATATCAAGCTGTCTCTATAAAATAGTAAAGTATTTTAACTGATTGAAATATGAGTAAAGTAGCAAATAAAAGCAATCTTGGCCCTTGTTTTTAAACAATGAGTTCTTCAATTGAGTGTAAATCCCCATATGAGAAAAAGAATTAAAGGTGTCTATTGTTATTAATGTTATGTTTTCAGAATCCAGTTTGATATTGTAAGCTGTAATTAAATTTCTAAAAATTAAAATATCATAAACAAAACTTTCTTTTCTCTCTATAGAATAAAAATGATTCTCATTTCCTGACAAAAATATTTCTCTGAGAAAGATCTTTCCTGTCTACCTGACACTATTCATCATTCTCTTGTGTAAAATGAAGTGAACATTCTCCCAAGAAAACTCAAATGATTAAATAGATCAGTCCTACAGATCACAATCTCAATAAATGAGCACAAGGTAGAAGTAGCAGGGTGCAAGCATGTCATAAACATGCTCAGACCAAGTAGAAGTGGGAAAATATAAAAATCTCTACTACTGAAGACACGTTTACTAAATAATATGCTCCATGTCCCATTCGTATTATTTTAAGTCCTGTACCATGAATATAGTTGTAAATATCATTTTCTTATTAATTAGGACACTAAAGCCCAAGAAAATTAAATAAGAGGTTCAATAATCCTTAACAAATCAGTTATAGACTAATAATCTAAAAAACACACACACACACACATACACACACACACACACACACACACACACACACACACACACACAGAGGTTTGGAGCTAGCCCTGTGCTTGGTGTTGTGGGTATGCAAAGGATTGTAAGCATAGACTCCCAGAATCCATTGTCCCAGTCTATCCACTGTCCATAATCTTAGTACCAGCAGGATAAAGTTCAAATGTCCTACATCACTCATACAGCCCTTCAGGCATTGTGCAACTTGCTTCTCTGTAGATTCATTTCTTGCTGCTCCAACATGCATGCAGTTCCTACAAGTTCACATGAGTATATGTTCCTTGATGTGATACACACTCAAAAATATGGGCAACACTCAGCTTTCCTGTCTTCACCCTATCATTCTTCACTACTCAGAACTCTTTCATCCTTGCCTCAAAGGAGCCCTCATCCTGGAAGACGTCCCTAGCTCCACAAATCCCTGGTGTGCCCTCCTGTAGTCACTTATTCACTGCTGCCACAGCACTTTTCATAGTTAGCTTTTCTATTTCTGCAAACGATATGCAGCTCAGTAGCAAAGACCAGATATGCTTTATTCTTGTAGCCTTCAGGCCTACCACAGTGACTGAGGCAGAGTAAATGTTCAGAACTGGGCTTCAGTAGAGTTTATAAGCTGGATAAATAGCTAGGACATGCATATATGATGCAATTAGATGCAATGCAAGGTCATGTCAAACTGTGAAGTATGAAATTTGGTTCTGATTGACATGAGATGACTTTTTAGAAAAACATTTTAACTGAGCCCATGTGAGCAAAGAAATGGAGGTAGGTGCAGCACTGTGACAAGCAGAAAGTCAAAAGCAGGAGTTTAGGCCTAAAAAAAAGAGAAAATAAAACTGCAAGAAAGTGAAATAAAGAGATAAATCTGAGTGACGTAAGAATACAAGACCTAATGTCATTCACTGTAACTCTAAAGTTATCTTCTCTAGAAAGCAATTTTTTAGTACCAAAACCTTAAAATAAACATCCATGGCCACCAAATACCACATCCCTGACAATATGCCTTTCCAAAACGATTAATGCAACAATTCCACTTCTAGGAACTTTCCCAAAGAAATAACTAAGAATCTATAAAAATACAAATGTGTGAAGCTATTTATTAAGAGTCTTCTGAAAATTAGAACCCCCTGCAAAAGAAAAAGGGCTAATTAAGTACAGCTTCACATCGCCACACAGAATGAAATACCCAACTACCTAATTAATATCTGTTACTATTAGGAGATAAAAAACTACTAAAATAAAAATGCTAAAATGTTAGAGATATTGGAACATATTATAGGTTCATAAAAATAATTTATAGAGTGACATTTTATTTCAAAATATATTGACAGAAAAAAATCTGGAAATGTAAGGACTGACAGTGAAGGAGCTTCAGGGAAAATTTAGTTTTGCTTCTTTGCATTTTCTAAAATAATAATTCATATATTATAAGAGATATTTCAAAAATTCAGCCTAATGGACAGGAAAATTCCAACTGGGTTTAGAAAATGAAGGAGAAAGAATAAATTAGGATAGGAGGATTTCTTTGGAAAGAAAGACAGAGGTTTATTTTAAAATTGTGTCTTTCAGAATTGTTAGAATCCAAGGATATCCAATGTGAAAGGGTTTTGATAACTTCAAATCATAGTGACTATATTTCTTCTCAGAAAAGTTCATAGAGGCTATATCAAAAATGTTCCACAATACAATAAAGGTAGACTACAAAGGGTTAAGCAAAGTTAAGTGGATTCTCACTGCAGGACTTATCAGAGCCTTTCTGGTGCTGTTTTCATTGTGAATCTATAAGACAGGAATATAATATGCATTGTTCTCCAAACACATTTGATCCTTTCTCACAGAGTATCTGCAAGAACTCATATTTCATAGCACACACTTGGAAATATGTTGTATTAAAAACACAATGCAGTACTCATTTTGAAGTGATGGTAAGCATGCAAATATAGGACTGGTAAAATGAAAGTCATTATTACCTTCCCTCAGCTTTTCTCACTCAGCACTGTTGACATTTAAAGCCAGATAATTTTGTTGTTGTTGTTGTTATGGGGCATTTCCCAGTGCATTGTTGAATGTTTAGCAGCATCCTTGGCCAATAAGCACCAGATGCCTATAGAACTCACCCTCAATAATATCACAACCAAAAATGTCCACAGATGTTGCCAACAACTCCAGTACTGGTTTAAAAAAAGTACACACACACACACACACACACACATATAATTTGAGAATTGGAGGAATGGTAAACTTCAGCAATGGTCATAATTCCCAACTTCAGCTCTCCAGTCTTCTTTCATACAAACTGCCTTAACATCTTGAAAACGGTCTGTCTGCTCTAGCAAATGCAGAATGTCATCACATTACTTTCCTAAAACACTGTGTCAAAAAACCATCTGTTAAAATGCCACATGTCACACCAAACATCATTTTATCAATGCAACATTTTGATGAATGCTTAATTGAAAAAAAAGTTATGACTTTTAAAAACAAATTAAAATGCCCTCTTTTTAAATCTTAACTACAAAACTAGGTGTGTTAATTTAGGGAAATCATTTACTGGGGCCTTGACATACACACACACACACACACACACACACACACACACACACACGTACACATACACGTCAAGCCTCAGCCATTGACCAAGGTGATTTAGAATCCTTCTCAGTGTTAAAAAAAATAATAATAAATATCATGAAACCACAATTTTATTCACAATATAAAACATTTTATACATTACATTTATTTCCTGGGTCTTGTAATACTTCCAGTTGAAAAATGCTACATTCAGTCATTGAAACAAATTATATACAAAGGAAACCAGGAATTAAAACTTTATACTTTGGAATCTCAATGTACATCCAAGAAAGAAAGCTATGAGTTTGTGAAAAAAATACAATAAATACACAACTTAAAGGATAGGAAAGCATATATAACTTCAGATGCAAAGAATATTTTTCAGCTATAAGTAAATACTATACTAATATTAAAGTCAGAATTATTGATGAAAAGAACTATCGAGAAAAAAATTGTGTAAAAAAATTGAAAAAGTTGTCCACCAGATGCCAACCTCAGTTTTATGGCAGAATTCATTCTTCAAAATGACCATTCCAACACTACCTTCAGTTTCGCAATATAGGAAAAATCTTGAAAAGTTGATTTTTTTAAAAGCTATCATAATTATACTACTAAAACATGACTAATTTTTTCACAGGAAAAAGTTATTGAAATAGCAATCTCACTAACATAAATGCAAAAATCCTAAACAAAACATTTGGAAAGCACATCCTGTAGTGAATCAGAGGAAAGATCTGGCATGACTAACTGGGGTTCTATGCATCCATCTATTCATTCAACAATCGCTTGTTAAGCATCTACAATGTGAATCATAATTTTCAGTAGCTGGGATATATCAGCAAACAAAACAAGTATCTCTGCCTCTTGAAAATTATTCTATAGCAGGGGAATAAAACAATAAATAATCGGTGTCATAAATAAGTAAATGCAGTAAGTTAGAGAGACTGTCAAGTGCTATCAGACAAGATAAACTAGAATAAGATAAAGGACCAGGAATAATGAAACAGAGGGTGGGTAGCAATTTTAAATAAAGAGATCAGGAATAGACCTCCACTAATTTGCTGGCATTTGAATAAAACATGAAAAAGATGAGGGAGTTATCCTCATAAATACTTGGAGGTAAGTGGTCTAGGCAAAGGATACAGCCAGAACAAAGGCCCTCAGGCCAGATTATGTTTGGAAAGTTCAAAGAACAATGAAGTGGCCAGTAGAGGGAAGAACAAAGCATAGCAGGTAAGGAGAAGGACATAGGTAGAACTAATGGATCCAGATCCTCTAAGGCTACATAATAAAGGCTTTAGCTTTTATTCAGTAAAAGGGAAACACCTCAGGAAATTGATCAGAGCAAAAGCATATAGATCTATACGATAAATGCATAGATCAATCATATGATCTATATGGTAAACAAACTCCTTTGGCTGCTGTGTTGAGAATGGGTAGTTGGTTGTAGTGGGAAAGAATGAGCTGAGGGAAAATTGAGTATTACACATGGCAGGCAATAGACCAGGATGGTGCCTTTGATGGTGGTGAAAAGTGATTGGGAGTTTGGACACCTTCTGAAAGAAAAGCCCACAGGAAATGTCAATAATTTGGAAAGAGAGGAAGAAAGGATGACTCCATGGTTTTCCAACAATAGGAAGAAGGAAATTGCTATCACCTCTAAGTAGAAAGTCTACAAGTTAAAAAAATTTACAAGAGGAAGATCAAGAAACATGCTGAAAATGTTGTATTTAAATCAAATTTATGCTACTAAGAGAATTCATAAAATATCTGAACTGGAGATATAAATTATCAACACATATAATATTTCGATCAATAAGTCTAGATTTTAAGAAAAAAAAATAAAGTCTGAGTTTGGAGCACTAGAACAATAAGTCACTAGAGAGAAGAAACCAGCAAAAAACAGTCCCTGTCAAAGTTCCACTAATGTTTTTCACAGAAATGGAAAAAAGGTGCAAATTTTTTATGAAACCATAAAGACCCTAAAGAGCCAAAGAAATCTTGAGCAAAAAGAACAAAGATAGAGCATCATGAGACCTGACTTTAAAATAAACTAAAAAGCTACAATAATCAAAACAGCATGGTACTAACGTAAAAAAACAACATATAGACCATAGAACATAATAGACAGCCCAGAAGTAAATACATGTATTTAATGCTCAGTTGATTTTTTAAAAAGATGCCAAAAACAGTAAAAAAGAGCCTCTTCAATAAATGTCATTGGGAAAACTAGGTAGCTGTTGCCGCCTGCAGCAACAATCCTGCGGATATTTGTTACCGCCTGCAGCAACAATCGCGCAGGTATTTATCGGAGGTGGACTGGAAATAAACTACTTCTATTCCTGAGCTGCTTCCTTGCTTGCTTGCTTGCTTATTCTCTAGCTTATAGAGGAAGAGAGGCTTGCTTGATTTTAGAAGAAGAGAGGCTTTGAGAGGGAGTTTTAGAGAAAAACAGGCTTGCTACACTTATCAGAGATCTATTTCTTCTTAGAGTTCTGCTGCTTCTTCTTAGAGGTGCGTCCTGCATCCTGTACTGTGATCTTTGATCTGCGACCTAGAGGTGTGTTCTTAGTCCTCTGCTCTGTGATCTGCGATCTGCGATCTGCCATCTGCCTTCTGCCTTGTGCCTACTGCTTACTGCTTTCTGCCTTCTGCCTACTGCCTGCTTATATTCCCTCCAGGAGGAGGAGGGTAGGACCACGCCAGTTAAGTGAAGATCAGGCGAGGAGCCAGCTGCCCAATCACGGCAAAGGTCAAAAGGAGCAGGCAGGAGCAGGAGCACTCGGGAACACATGTGCATGCATTGTGTGCGTGGACTCACTTGAATACAGCCAATGATAAAGCACCTGAGTGTGTTTATGTTAACCGACTTCTTCACCGCTGATGTGATCAAAACAACTTCTGGCTGGCTGCCAGGTGCCATCTTGGCGTAGTCCACAGGGCATAGCCTCCAACAGGTAGCCACATGCAGAAGGATAAAATTAGACCCTTATCTCATACCATATTCAAAAACAACTCAAAATGGATTGAAAACAAGGACTGAAACTAGAAAACTACCAGAAAAAACACAGGAGGAAAGCTCTATGACATTGACCTGGGCAATGACTTTGTGAATATTACCCCCAAGTACAAGCAATAAAAACAAAAAGCAAACGGTATTGTACCACATTAAACAACTTCTACATAGCAAAGGACATACCCAACTGAGAGAAGAAGGCACACAAAGGGCCAAAAGACATATGAAAAATGCTGAACATTGCTAATCATCAGAGAAATGCAAATTAAAACCACAATCAGATATCACCTTACACTTGACAGAACGACTTTTATCAAAAAAGGCATAATATAATCAGTATTAGTCAAGATGTGAAGAAAAGGGAACATTCACACACTTGACAGGAACGTTAATTGGCATAGCCATTTTAAAAATTGGTATGGAGATTACTCAAAAAATCAAAAGCAGTACTAGCATTTGATCTAGCAATCCCACCACTGAGTACCAAATCAAATTAAATCAGTAGGTTGAAATCTGCACTTCCATGTTCATTGCAGCAATATTCCCACTAGCCAACATATGGATTTAACCTAAGTTCCATCAGCAGATGAATGAATGAAGAAAATGTGGTACACATGCACAGTAGAATACTATTTAACCTTTAAAAAAGAGGGAATTCTGTCACTTGGAACAACATGGATGAACCTGAAGAACATTATGTTAAGTGAAATAAACAAGGCACAGAAAGACAAATATACCATATAATCTTACTTATACGTGGAGTATAAAGTAAATGGAACTCAAAGACACAGAACATAAAATAGTGGTCCCTGGAGTCTTTAAGGCAAGGGTAACAAGAATTAAGGCGATGTTGGTCGAAAGATATATAATTTCAATTAAATAAGAAGAAAAAATTCAAGAACTCCCTTGTGAAAAGGTCTGGGGGGAAAACCAGCAAAGAAGACTGAGGAGGAGAGAGAGAAAAATAATACAGAAACTAAGCCAGGAAAGAATGATATTCTAGAAGCCAAGCCCAGTATCGTAAGGATGATTCAGTATAAGAAAAACCTATCAATACAGTCATGTTAGCATACTTATTTCAACACAATTAATAAAATAATAATAAGTCAAAGGGGCAAAATTTTATCAGCACATTAATAGCTTCCAGAATGCTAGTAAAAAAATTGAAGGGTATTTAAGAAGATATATGATCAATTAATAGCCAATGTTGCACTTGGTGAAACAATGGAGACATTCTCACGGAAGCCATGAATAAGAATACAATGCTTACCAGCATCAACATAACCTTCATTTTCCTACAAATTCTAGTGAATGAAATAGAACTGTCCCTCTAAAGGGAAAAATATGAAATCATGAGTTATATATGTATTAGAATTATAAAAGACCAATGTCATTATTTAAAAGTCATTATTGTCTATTTTCATATCTTCAAAAAAGTTAATGCCAAAATCTTTATAATTAATAAGAGAATTAAGTGAGGTGGCTGGTTAGTAAGTAAATACAAAATAATTCATTTGTTTACCATAGAAAATAAAAACTAGTCAAAAACATAAAGATCACATTTTCAATTAAAGCAGAAAGATAAAATATCTACAAGTTCAATTAATATGATAAAAATGTGGCAACTGAAAAGTATCAGTTACAAAGCAAGTAACCTTATCCAAAAAGAACATAAGACCTTTGTAGTACAAGATATTGGATGCAATTACCTGCATTACTCTTTCCCTCAATATCTTTATATGTCTCATAACTGAATCACCTACCTTTTCAGCTTCCCCTTAGGCTATAGGGACCAATTTTCCTTTTAGTCCGTGACATTTGGTGAAAGGATTGAATTTCAGGGAAAATCGGGTGGAGGGCTGAACTATAGTTCACTTTGCCTATGGATCATGATCATGCCTTATGATTGTATAATACTGTGCAATTGACAAAGCATCTTAAATCTCACATAAGCCACACATGAAGTTTCACAAATGTAGGGCAAGTGTTATTATCCCCACCACTGCACAAAAGAAAATCCATCTTTCCAGAGATTAAAATCATTCCCTGATGTCACGAAGCTAGTGAGGGGTAAGGTCCAAGGTTGGAACCAAAAGGAGACTCTTGCCCTATATCCCTGAATACCCCTGGACCAATCAGTTCACTTCCCTCAGGATTCAGTTTTCTCATCTCTACAATGCACAGTCACTAAAGTTACAGTCCTGGTTACAAATTCTTCCTTTTCCACAAATTTTTAAAAAGAAGAGGTTGAAAGTAAATTAGAAAATTCTGAATAGAGATTTATACCCTATGTTGATCAATAAACAAGTTTGGATTTTTTTAAGTACTGTGAGTACTTAAGTACTTTTAGACATTTTACCACATGCCAAACCTCAACTTCTGCTTGGTGTTCCTGTTCCACTGTGATTTGGTCTGATCCTTTTTATCTAATATTATTTCCCAACTTGCACCACCACCCAAAGAATTGGAGTTTGATTCCACAGTTGTGCATTTAGTTCACATTACTCCCTCACCTCTATTTCCATGATGCTCCACGTATTGTGATGCTCTGACTCCTTGAAGCCTCTGCTCACTTCCTGCTATCACCTCAAGCAAAACTGCTAACATGTCATCCATCAGTTGCTCTTCTAAAAGCTTCAACACAGAGAGAGAACTTATGGTCTTCTCCTGAAAGTCATGATATATCAATGATGTACTAGATAATTTTTATTTATGACCACAAAAATAAATTGTTCATGCTGTGTTCAGAGTAAAGAAATATCTAGCTCTTTTGTATTCAATACTATTATCACCAATTTTAAACTTGTGATAAAACAATCATTCAGAGTATTATAAACTATGCCTTAAAATTATTTATAGAAATTCTATTATTTTATATCGCCTCAGGAGAACACTTTGGCTTTCAATGAGAACTATTTCCTCATGCACAGTCCTTAAAGGAAAACTAACCAAGTCGATTAGACAAATTTCTCATGTATATACATAACTTTTAATATAAAACATCATTTTAGTATAAAATTATAATGTAAGTATAAGAAATATTAAGGCGTTCCAAAATTTATGCAGAAAACTTTAAAGTAGGGATTCTTAAGTTCTTTAATATTGCTATATTATGGCTAAGAAGTAAAATCCAAAATATTCTAATAGGTAAGGCATGAAATATACCTTACGGTTTTTGGCAAAAATTAACTTTATACTTTCCTTAGGCTCAAATCTGAGAAACTTACTAGGAAAAGGGAGAGTCAGTTGAATTTAATGAATACTTGTGTCTGAATAATTTTCTACTGACTGCTGTAATCATAGGCCCTTTTCTTTTTAATTTTTTAAGAAGTGAGAAGATGCCTAGGTTACATATGAAGCAAACCCAAAAGGCTGTGCATAAATGAAGATGGTCATTAATTGTCAAAATGATAAGCACAATTACTGTGATGTGTAATTGTTAAGGAAAAGAAAGACATATTTTTAAAAGTACTGGATTTTGCTTATTAGACCCAAGTTGTGCCCAGTAAAGTGGAGCATACCTGTAATCCCAGCAGTTCAGGAGGCTGAGGAAGGAGGATCTGGAGTTCAAAGCCAACCTCAGCAAAAGTGAGGTTCTAAGCAACTCAGTGAGACCCTGTCTCTACATAAAATACAAAATAGGGCTGAAGATGTGGCTCAGTTGGTCCAGTGCCCTTGAGTTCAATCCCTGGGATGGCCCCGCTACACACACAAAAAGGCCCAAGTTGTAGGACAGATCCCAACAATACAATAGCACTGTGACCTTGTCTATGAACTTTTTGAAAAATCATTTTTCACATCTGTAAAATGAATCCCAAAAGACAAGCAATCCTATGCCATAATAAGAAGAAACATGTATTATATACAGTAATGTATATAAAATGTGTACTAAAAAGAATTACATAATTTTTCCCAAAAACATTTCTTGTTTATCTGTGATTTTATAAATAACATTTGCCACAGAAAATAAAGCATACAAATTCTAATTTTAAAAAAGAAAACAAAAAATTAAAATCACTGATAATTCTACCATCTAGGAATAATCATTACTATTTCAGCATGTTATTTTCCAGCTTTTCTTATATATTTAAATATACACATTACACAAATATATTTTTAAATTTTGAGTTATGCTACACTTACTGCATTAGAAGTTGCATCTTTTCACGTAGCAAGAATACTATATGACTTGATCACTATTAGGTATTAATGACAATGAAATTAAACTGAAAAGGTTTTCCACAATAATGACCAGCATTTGGGAACTCAGGTAAATAAAAGAGTAAAGTTGTGTAACAGAGCTACTTGGCAGTGACACTCACTGTAGAAAGCCCTGACTACGTGGCACAAAGATGGGTTTCTTTTCTTTCATTGGGAAATAGCCCTAATCTCCTCTTTGTCTTTCACAGGTAAAGGCAATTTACACTTCAGACTTCATCTTGGAATCAGGTAAGGAAAGGAAACGTGTGGTGGACTCTGTGGTGTTCAACCTAGACCCCATCTTTAGATTGGAAGTACCCCTCATGGCCACTGGGGCTATCTACTACAGATGCTTCATAGATGTCCATAGATGCCTGGTCATTTACACATGTCCTTCACAAAGAACTATCTCACTCAGACGTGGCTCCTAGCTGATAACTGGCTAATGCAGGGACAAAACTTGGCCTCTTTATTCAACCGGAAAGAAATTCTGAAGGTCTTTTTTCACTTTCTTGGAGAGGTAGCTCCTGAGAGCTCTCTAACTAAACCATCTCTCTGCGAATTTCCTCAACTCTTCCACCTCAGAACCCATTTACAGGGAGCTCCAGACAAAGTTTCCTTCCGTAAAAAAAAAAAAAAAAAAAAAAAAGAATGAAATGGGAGAGGTAGAGAGAAGATGGCAGACTAGAGAAAGAAGAAAGCACAGCCCCTCTGTTCCTCTGCACCAGAATTAAAAAGCGGGAAGACTGATCCTCGGCAAGGTAGGTCACATAGGAACCTCACTGAAACTTGATACTGAACCGTACAACAAAAATTCATACAGCCACAGAAGGTTAGCAACTTGAACATAAGGAATACCTCAGAGACCTGCCACCTCTGGCCGCCAGCTGCGGCAGTCAGCAGAGGGGAGCGGGGAGTGCAGACTACAGAGACCAGAGGCAGGTGGATAAAGAAATTAGAAAGTCAAGAAAGATTGACTTGGGAAAGCCGCTGTGGTCTACAGAGGAAGGCCCGTTTGAAGGGACGCAGAGTTAATAGGGAAAGCGGCTCAGTGAAAGCAAATCCAAAGCAGTCTGGCGTGGGCGGTGGGGGGAGTCTTTTGTGGGGTGGGGAGTCCTCCAGGTGCAGAAAGCTCCTGGTGGTTACATGCTGGCAGGTGAGGAGAATGTTGCCCGGGCACTGAAAGCTGCCCTCGCACTACCTGTGCAGCTGCGAACAGATACAAGTGATTGGGGACCCAGCAGCCTATGAAAAAATTTCCAGAGGGTGCGGGAACCAGAGACAGAAACAAGCACAAAGAAAATCTGATCTGGACAATTCAGCCTCTGGCTCCCAAGAGAGGAAACTTCCATAATCGCTGGCACCACATAAGGGCTATAGCTGAGACGCTTATTTT
The DNA here is from genome assembly GCF_902686455.1 of Sciurus vulgaris. NCBI lineage: Eukaryota > Metazoa > Chordata > Mammalia > Rodentia > Sciuridae > Sciurus > Sciurus vulgaris. The sequence continues at coordinate 63,296,833 of NC_136467.1, forward strand.
GACTATGCAAGCACATCTGCACGTCCATAGCGTTGAAGGTGAAACCTGAGGAGGCTTAGTCCCCATGCCCTACAAGTGGATTTTTTTCTGAAAATCTCAGAAATCCAGAAGCCCAGCAGAGATCAACAACTCTACACCAATACGGGGAGTGGACCAAATCTCAAATAACTATCAAGAGAGCACCAAAACCCAAAACCCATGGATGTGTGAACCCCAACAACTGGAAACTCCTATCTAAAACTCTCAGTCACCCCCTCTTCAGGATTTCACAATTTGTCAGCACTCCCCAGTCCATTTGACCCACACTGGGAGATTGGTACTGAGAGCTAGCTGGCACCTAGCTGGCAGCTAGGTGAGGAACACGAAGGTGGTGGCCAAAAATACAGAGGAAAACAAATGTAAAGACTGAAAATCCATCCCAGACAACAGATTTGACCACCACAGCAGAAACAAGCCCTCTATTTTTCCTAATTTTTTTCTTTTGCTGTTTTTTTTTTTTTTTTTTTTTTTTGCGGGGGGGCTTTTTCCCATTTTTCTTTTTTCAATTTTCTTATTTCTTTTATTCTCCATAGCCCCACATTTTTACTATTTTTTTGAATTTTAACATTTCTTCAATTTTTCAAACATCATTTCATCATATTGTATTATTAGTCACTTTTTTCATTATGCATGATGTTTATGTGTGTATGTGAGTACGCATGTGTGGTTTTGTATATTTTTACTGTGCATACAGGTTTTAAAATACATAATATATACACACATATATTCTCATGACTTAAACATTAATAGCTCTATCCTGCATGTGTTCATTTTTTAGCCTAGATTAGACTTAGATGGGGTACAACTATATGAGGGTTTGAGTGGTTTGATCTTATATATGCTTATATTTGATCTTATATAAGTTCATTTCTAGGTTCTCCTATCTCCCCTTCTTTACTCTCTTCCCCCAGTAAAAACCAAAATGTCCTTCCCTCCTCCTCTATTTCTTTGTTTTCATTACTTTCAGTTAACTTTTTATTCCTTCTTTAGAGCTGATACCTGCTACCTACCTCCTGCCTCTCTGATCATTTTTTCAAACACTTCAAATTTTTTCTTTCCTTCTTACTATGTTTTTTCTTACGCAAGAAACTATAATGGCACTAAATAATAGCACTTATTTAGTTTATTTAATTCCTACCCCATTCAGTTTGTTGTGATTATTTCTAAGACAACATAGAAAACATCTACTGCCAAATGCCTGAACATGGTTTTTATTGTTGGTATTATTTCTAAATGCTAACCCCACCATTCCTATATAGGTGGCAATTAGCATTACAGATGTCATAGTAGATAACCAGATATTTATCTTAGGACTGTCAATATGTTGCTGATATTAGCAGCATTCCTGGCTCTCCCTCCCTCTAAGAGGACCTGGAAAAAGATTGGGACATTTCAAGATCACAGAGTAGAGATCCTCCTGCCAAGAAATAGTCAAATATCAACCAAGCAATAGTGAATCTCCCACACATATTCTAGCCCCACCTGAGCCTTAACATTATCCCAACTCAAAAATTTGAGAGGACAAAAACTATGAATCAATAACAAGGACTCAAGAGGGAACAATTAGAGAGGGACCTGACATCACACCACTTGACATCTACTTATACATCAAAAACAGGAAGACGTTCCAAGCAAACAAAATAATTGCACACAGAAGGACATACGTAAAAAAAGAGGGAGGGAATCCATCTCAATTAATGTGTAAATCCAAGATGTAGGGAACAGGCAAGCACATATGCCCCCCAAATTCATAGTCCCCCGACAAAGGATCCTAGTGATATGGAAGAGAATAATATCCCAGAAAAAAATTATACAAAAATTAATCATTAAAATGTTCAAGGAACAAAAGGAAGATTTAAGGAAGGACTTTAGAGAGCAAATACAGGAGATGAAAGACCACTTCAATAAAGAAATAGAAACATTTCAAAGAAACCAATAAGAACTCCTACAAAAGACACAATCAAATTTAAAATTCACTTAAAACCATCACTAACAGGTTAGATTGCATAGATAATAGAACTCCAGGCCTTGAAGGCAAAACTTCAACCCTTGAAGACAGGGTGTATGCACTTGAGTACACAGAGTGCATTAGAGGAGAAAACACAGAACATGATCAGAATGTACAAAAACTTTGGGACAGCTTCAAGAGAATAAACCTGAGAATTATTGGGATGGATAAGAACATTATGTTTTTGATAGTTTCAAAAAGCATTTTAGAGTGTTTTTATACTGCTAGCTGCTATAGATCAAAAAATAAAAAGGAAGGTTCATTTAATTTATAATATAACATATGTCATAATATGTAACATATGTGCTATTCCCTGGAACATCCCAATGGTATATATGATATTTTCCTATTCAGATAAATCAATTTTTCCATGAAAATACTAGGGAATTAAAAAGTTGCTAGGTATTAATTTCTCCTGAATTTTGCTTTAGTATTGCTTGCCTAATGTTTTATTTTATGAATATTTTAGTAATTAAATTATTACTAATTATTCATAATGAGAACATAAAAGTTAAAGATTCATTTACCACTATAAATTAATTATTCATAAGTAACATTTAATTTGAAGTTCTAAAATTAAATTACATATGGAAAAGATATATTCAATAATTAAAGGAACATTTAAAAAGTAATTGTATTACTCTAGTTTTCTGGAACATAATACTGACTCATTTCTATAAATTAAGATTTTTTCCTTTAACATGTTCTGCCATGTTCAACTTAAGACTGCCATCAACTAAACATGAGTAAAAACAAATAATTTTTCTCACAATACTGCATAATGATAAAGACATGGCAAACAAAGTATTGACCTTGGGAATAGTACAGGAGGATGAAAACACTGTGTAACTGTAGAACCTCTGCTTAGCTAGTGTTAACATAGTCCCATATACCTTACCCTGCCCACTGAACTTGAGGCTTTTGCTGTAAGTCTATCCCAAATGCTGTGGTTCATACGTTCAAATGCACAGTGATTCATGACAACTGAGGATCACTAACAAAATCTTATTCTATATTATTGGATGTGCAAAATACACTTTTTCTTTTGGACTTTGTTCCAAAATAGTTCCAATATTGTGTTGGGTAATTTAACACTAAGTCATTTGCATTTCAAATGTGCTAATAACATCAAGTGTGCCTTATCTACATCATAGAATCACTGAAGAGACATGTTACACATTCGTACTATTTCAAAACTCTTCTTTGATAGGTCAAATGCTACATGTCATGTGAATCTCCTCCATTTGCCTTCTAAAGTTTCTCTCCATCTGCTCTGCTCTGTGCCCAGGAGGCTGACTTGAAGTCTACATTCTGCTTGGGTTTGGCAATGAAAAATACCAGCAGCAGAGGAGGAATGGAAGGAAGGAGACATGTGGATTCATTCCCTTGGCCTCCTCTCCGCCACGCGCAGGATAGTGACAGCTAAATTCCTTGACCTTAATTTATAGGTTCTGACTAGTCCTGCTGTCCTTCAGTTGCCATTCTCTCTAATTTCTAGTAACCACTCCATCCCCTTCATTTCCTGCAGGACTTTAAGTGATATCAGTAACAAGGCAGAATACTACCTTTGTAAATGTTCTTTGTTTTCTTTCTTTCTTTCAAATTTAAGTTATCCCTTTATATGTTATTTCTGTTTTATGAAGGAGAAATGGTTCTTTTGAGGTGAAACCTTATTTCTCAAGCATAAAAGACTATGCATTCTATTTCCTTGCTACTTACCAAGCATCACAGTCCTCTAATACAAATGAGCATAGAAATGTGTATTTATTAGGAATCAGTCAATGGCTCTTGGTTTCAAACCTAAAACCTAACATAAGTAATTTCTATAAGTGATTGTTTTATGATTTCAATTACCTCAGTAATGTTGGAACAAAAAATAAATTATTTAGCCAAAAAAATTCATATCATCAATCAAATAGAAAAGAGCACATAATAATTTCAAAACTCAAAAACTGTTGAAATGTCTTGGATTACCTTTGGGAATAGTCAGTGAAATTAAATAAGGCAGCTGTATAGAAAAAAAAGGAATTACAATTTTTAATCAAATATAAGTCTAGTCTGCATACGTTTACTAATGGACAGAATTTAGTCATGTTTAATGTACAAATTAATTTTATGTGTATTTTTAAGATTTCTTAAGCTGGTGGATCTAATTAAAACACATTTTCCACCTCATGGATTTGTATGATTTTCTCAAATTTATATATGACCATCCTATAATATTCTAGTAATTACTATAGCTAAATTGGAAAGGAAAATAATACATAAGCAAGGCAAATAATGTTATTACACAGAAGATTCAACTAAACATTAAATTGTTTTTCCTATTTATTATTCTTACCAGCTAAGTTATAAAAACTCAATATTTGTACACCTTAAAAATAGAATATTTTTAAAAATTGAATCTAGCAGAAATTTACTTAACTTTTCATTATGTAAATCAAAGAAGCAGAGCACTCACAACTTTGACAAATGAAGATTAAGTACCCTATTTGTGTTGGTTAGTTCACTCTCTTTCACAAGTCACAGACCTGCAAGAAATGAGAGAGCCCATTCCAGTCTGAAAAACAAATCCTATAAAGCCAGAACAAGTTAATCTGCTTGACCTTGACCTTGTCTCACAAGGAAGGCAGCGGTAAAGGACTAGTCAGCGAATTCTCAGTGTTCAGAAAAGGTGTTACCCCAGATACTGAAGGAAATGACAGAGACATAACCCCCTGGGTGTAAGAAGGAAGTTCATGACCTGGCCTTTGTGTGGTCAGAAGTTATACTTTAGGGTAAAATACTCAAGCCACAATTAAAATATAAAACCCCTTAGGAGACATTTATTTTTTTCCACTTAGAACCTTGGAAAATACAACGTTCTAGTTTGTAGGATGTAATTAAGTTTTTAAAGAAACAAACATAACAATAAAGAAATCTTCAGCATGGTTAGCACTGTTCATTTTGGAGTTAAAGTGTTTTTGCTATAAATTGGAATCTGACTTATCATACAAAAAAAAATTCTTACACACAAAACTAGCAATGTTCTTAAAATTCTGTAATATAAATTTTAAAGGTAGAAAATTATAACAAATGCTGGTTTGTGAATATTAATGTATAGAAACATTTCAAGTATCCATTTATGAAGCCAGAATTGGGAACAGGTAGTTAGTGTAGAAATAGGGATCAGGTCAAATCGAGGAAATGGAGGCCATAAAGTCATCTGTCTCTGGAAGTTGGGAGACTGCCCCTGGAAGGATGGAATGTCAAGGATCTCAGGAGGCCATTGATTACCAAATTTACCTGCCTTTATCAGGACTGCAAGCATGGAGCTGCTAATTAATGCCCCCTGGGCCCTTATCTGCCTGAATCACCCTGGCCCTCCCCCTGCCCATGGTTTCTCACTTAATGCAAAACCAGGCCTAGTTATGTAGGCAGGAAGGAGAGATAAGGGGGGAGAGAACTGGAGAACAAAAGAGAATTTAACCTATAAAAGATGTAGGGTGCGCTCACTTCTTGGGACTTTAGAACATCAGCCATGGCCCCCTTCTCCCTGCCGGGAGAAGTCTGTATTATTAGCTTTAAATAAAACCTGCTTTAATATGCTTGCCTTGGCGTGCTTCTCTAGTGTTCAATCTTCAACATTAGAAGGAGCAGAACTCGTCACCGGTAAACGGCGGTATCAGATTTGGAGGTCCCACCGAGATTTACACCAAGGTAAGTAAGCTTCTTTCTCCATGCACCTCACATCTGTTTGAGGTGCATCTTTCTGTCTCTTTATTTTTGGAGGGCAAAATGGGCACCCCTCGGCTACTTAAATGCAGTTAGTGCAGCCACCATTTTTAAGACTCGGGTGAAAGGTTTCCCGGCCCAGGCACGTTTCCAATCACCTGCTCTGTAGGCATGTTGGACTGTGCTGAAGCCGTTTCCTACTTTTCTGTCCAGGCCTGGAGCGCAATTGCCGCGAGTACACAGTGTCCCTAGTCCTGATCTATCAGGATGCGTGGAGGTGGAGGAAGGGTTGGAACAACTGCGGGGTTCTCGGCCCGGGCTACTCTCGGGTGGACCCCAAAGGTTCCTTCTCCGGACTTCCCCTCCCGACAGCCCTGAGGGGTATCCAGAGTGATCGGTAGATGAGTGGCACTGAGGGAAAGCGCCAATTACCTTTGCCTCCGTATGGGCCACACAGTGCACAGCACTCCCGCACATCCACTCCCTCTGGATGCTCCCCTTCCCTTGCCGGTCAGACATTAGGAATTCAAGCTGTAGGATTCAGGCCTGGGATGATTAGTATGAAAATGCCCAGGTTCCTTTTGTTCACATAGTTAGCCTTAACTAGTCTAGACATCTAGTCTCCCCATTACTGTTCCTGTGCTTAAATGTGCTCACGGTGTTCTCTTTAAGCTGCAAGAGGGAGGCATTTAAAAACCCCTCCCATGAGACCCTCCAAGCAAAGGGCTTTATATGCCTAACAACCAATAGATGTCCCCTCACCCTCCGGAGATTCCTTTAGTCTACAGGGCAAAAAGATAGGCAAATGGCACACTTTTTACTTTTGTCATCGTTTTTCACAATTAGGAGTTTATAGTGGCAGGAGGAAAGCAGTAATGCCCTTAAGTCTGAATCCTCCCAGGGTCTTTGGCACAGGGCAAACTAGGACCCTAGCACTTTGCCGAAGAAGGCCAGAAATAACTTTGGCAAAGCCAAGTAGTGAGAGACGGGTTTTTCTGGACCGTAAGGAAGCTCAAAGTTAGGGAGACGTCCCTAATATTTCTAACTCAGAAGGGAGCTTCTCTCTCAACAGTATTGCCAGGTTCACCACTAGCCTGCATACTGCTAAATTGCAAATGATCAAGAAAAGTGCCTTTCATATGTTACCATGCTTGACATCAATAATTTCTACCATGAGAGGAGAAACCCTTGAGGAATCGCCCACTAAGGGAGGAAAATCGAGGGGACCCTCCCAACTTAAGACAGACAAAAATAAATTTAAGGAGGCTCTTGGAGGATCCTAATAAATATTGAGATGTTTCAAAACTTACACTAGGTATTTGACTTCACCTGGAAAATTATGCTATTAATCATCTAGAGAATGAAAGAATGAACATTTTTTTTAAGCTGTTTTAAAGAATGAACATTTTTTTAAGCTGTTTTATCTCAACTCCCTAAGGTCTCCCTCCCATTGTCTTAACTCCCTAAGGTCACCCTCCCAGTAATGGGAAAAAAGCCCCTAAAGCTGTTCCAAGAAATAGCCCCAAACAGAGAGTGAAAGAGTAAATTGAGCCAGATAACTAGATAGTGCTCAAACAGTAGGATTACCAGAAACTATTGACCAGAATCTACGCTCTGTTGTTAAACATTGTAAAACATGTTGTATGTTATCAGACAACTCAGACCCCCTTTGGAATTTCCTGGCAGCTTTGTTCCCAATTTTTTTTTTCTTATTTTTCCTTTTTTCTCCCTTTCATGTGCGACCCCTCCCCATGTGTGGTTTTCTGCCTTTATAAACTTGTAAGATTTTCTGCTAGGGACTCGACCCTTGGACTCCTGCATGAGTCACGAGTCGGGTCCCAGCGCACTGGAATAAACACCTTTTGCGGTTTGCATCAAGTGACGCCTCCTGTGGTTGGTTGGGGTTGCCGTCGATCCAAGGGATAGAATTGGGGTCTCCTTTTTGGAGGTCCTTCATTTGGGGGCTTGCCTGGGATGCCCCCCTCATCCGCGGAGTCGACCTTGGAGGTAAGAAGGGGTACCCCGAAGTTGTCTGTCTTTGTCTTGTGTTTTGTTAGTTGGTCTGGTTCTGCGAGCGCGCTTTCGGTTTCGGTGGCAGCCGTTGGGTGACTCGTGAGAGTGGCCGAACAGTGGCCGGTAGACGTGCCTAGGGGGCCACAGGTTGCAGCCCTGGGGGACACCCTAAGGGTGGAAGGAGAGCCAGGGACGCCTGGTCGTCTCCATCGGTAAGGGTGCTGATTGGGTTCAATTGGTGGATCAGAGATTGGCGCCCTTCTGGTTCTGGTTCTGTTGAATGTTTGTGGCGGACAAGGTGGAGTAGGTGGGTCCTCATGTCTGTAGCATTTTTGTTGTTGTTATTTTTGTTGTTTGTGTTTCTAACGACGGACGAACTGATGATGGGACAGACTGTGACAACCCCTCTTAGTCTGACATTAGACCATTGGGCTGAAGTTAAGGGAAGAGGTCGCGACCTATCAGTTGAGATCAAGAAAGGTCCATGGCGGACCTTCTGCTCCTCAGAATGGCCTGCTTTTAATGTAGGATGGCCAGCAGAAGGTACCTTTAATCTATCTGTCATTCTTGCTGTTAAAGAGATTGTTTTTCAGAAGGAACTTGGAGACCATCCAAATCAGCAGCCTTACATCGTGGTCTGGCAGGATCTGGTGCAAAATCCATCTCCCTGGATTCGACCTTGGGTGGCAAAACCCAAGCCCCGGCCAGCCGCACAGATCCTAGCTGCCCAATCTCCCAGTTCTGGGGAGAAATCCAGTCACTTAGAACCCCCCAAGAAGATTTATCCCAAAATCCAGGCTGACCACCTTCTCCTTGACTCACCTCCCCCATACCCTCCCGCCTCGGTCCCCGTAGGGGGTCAGGAAGAGCCAGAAGAACCGCCGGCCCCTGCAGTCACCCCTTCTGCTCCCCTTAACGAGTCTCTGCCGGGGCCCACTCAGGGTGCCACGGGACCTGCACAGGGTACCAGGAGCCACCGCGGAGTAACTCCCGACACCACCACCGTTGCCCTTCCCCTAAGGGCTTATGGGCCCCCGCCGGTGGCAACGGATGGTGGACCAGCTCCTCTTCAGCCCCTCCAGTATTGGCCTTTCTCCTCTGCAGACTTGTATAACTGGAAAACTAATCATCCTCCCTTTTCAGAGGACCCCCAGCGCTTAACCGGGCTGGTGGAGTCTTTAATGTTCTCTCATCAGCCCACATGGGATGATTGCCAGCAGCTACTGCAGACCCTTTTCACTACTGAGGAGAGGGAAAGGATTTTATTGGAGGCAAGGAAGAATGTACCAGGAGCAGATGGACGACCCACAAAGCTCCCCAACGTCATAGAGACTGCCTTCCCCCTCTCCAGGCCTGACTGGGATTTCAACACGGCAGAAGGTAGGGAGCAACTGACAGTCTATCGCCAGACTCTAGTGGCTGGCCTCCGTGGGGCAGCGAGACGCCCCACTAATTTGGCTAAGGTAAGAGAGGTTATCCAGGGGGCCACGGAACCCCCGTCAGTATTTCTCGAGCGCCTAATGGAAGCTTTCAGGCGCTACACCCCGTTTGACCCTACCTCTGAGGGGCAAAGGGCTTCCGTGGCCATGGCTTTTATAGAGCAGTCAGCAATAGATATTAAGAGAAAGTTGCAGAGAATAGAAGGGTTACAAGATTATACCTACAGGATTTAGTTAAGGAGGCAGAGAAAGTGTATCATAAGAGGGAAACTGAGGAAGAGAAGGAGCAAAGGAAGGAAAAGGAGAGAGAGGAAAGAGAAAACAAAAGGGATCGTAAGCAGGAGAAGAACCTAACACGGATTTTGGCCGCAGTAGTAGGTGAGAGAGGACAGGAACAAACACAAGGCAGGGCTAAAGAAGGGTCAGGCAACCTGGGCAACCGCACTCCATTAGACAAGGATCAGTGTGCCTACTGCAAGGAGAGAGGTCACTGGGCTAGAGAGTGTCCTAAGAAGAAGACCGGGCCCTCCAAGAAAGTATTAGCCCTAGAAGAAGAAAATTAGCGGGGACGGGGCTCGGAACCCCTCCTCGAGCCTAGGGTTACACTAGAGGTGGAAGGGAAGCCAGTTGAGTTCTTAGTGGTTACTGGGGCTCAACACTCGGTCCTGCTCGAACCGTCTGGGCCCATCTCCCACAAGAAATCGTGGGTGATGGGAGCTACAGGGCACCGGCAGTACTCATGGACTACCCGAAGAACAGTAGACTTAGGAATGGGACGGGTAACCCACTCATTTCTAGTCATCCCCGAGTGCCCTGCGCCTCTACTTGGGAGAGACCTCCTAACCAAAATGGGAGCTCAGATTACCTTCACCCCTGATGGCCCAGAAGTGACCCGAAGCAAGAGAATAACTACTGCCCTGACTATGCGCCTGGATGATGAACACAGACTTTTTGAGAGACAGGGAGCAAAAATATGTCACATAAATAACTGATTGAACAGGTATCCAGGGGCGTGGGCCGAAACGGCTAGAACAGGACTAGCAGCAGAAAGACCACCCATAGTCATAGAGCTTAAGGCCACATCTACTCCTGTGGCTGTACGTCAATACCCTATGACTAAAGAGGCCCGGGAAGGAATTAGGCCCCATATCCAGCGCCTCCTTCAGCAAGGTATCCTAGTGAAGTGTCAGTCACCATGGAACACTCCCTTGTTACCTGTTAAAAAGCCTGGCACAGGAGACTATCACCCGGTACAGGACTTAAGAGAAGTAAACAAGCGAGTACAGGACATCCACCCCACTGTACCTAACCCTTACAGCTTGCTGAGCTCTCTTCCCCCAGATCATATTTGGTACACTGTCTTGGACTTAAAGGACGCTTTCTTCTGCCTGTGACTACACCCTTCCAGCCAAAACATCTTCGCATTCCAGTGGAGGGACCCTGACTCTGGGACAACAGGACAATTGACTTGGACCCGACTACCCCAGGGGTTCAAGAATTCCCCGACCCTCTTCGATGAAGCTCTCCACCAAGATTTAGCCCACTTCTGTGCCAGCCATCCCCAGGTAACACTTCTGCAGTATGTAGATGACTTAATACTGGCCGGGGCAACAGAGGAGGAATGCCAATGGGGCACGGACTACTGCTAGAAGAACTTGCCCGCTTAGGATATTGGGCCTCCGCCAAGAAGGCCCAGATCTGCCAAAAGGAGGTAACGTACCTGGGGTACGCCCTCAAAGGGGGGCAGAGATGGCTGACAGAGGCCAGAAAACAAACTGTGACTCAGATACCTGTTCCTCGCTCACCCCGCCAGGTGCGAGAATTTTTAGGGACTGCGGGGTTTTGCCGCCTGTGGATCCCCGGGTTTGCTATCCTGGCAGCTCCCCTCTATCCTCTGACTAGAGAAGGTGCCTCATTTGAGTGGGGTAACGACCAGCAGCAGGCCTTTGATGACATCAAGAAGGCACTACTGTCTGCCCCAGCCCTGGCATTGCCAGACGTAGCAAAGCCCTTTGTCCTATTTGTGGATGAGAGGAAGGGGGTAGCCCGAGGGATGCTAACCCAGCCTCTAGGGCCATGGAAGAGGCCGGTAGCCTACCTCTCCAAGAAGCTAGACCCTGTTGCTAGTGGCTGCCCTGCCTGTCTGAGGTCCGTGGCAGCAGTGACAGTATTGGTGAAAGATGCTGACAAATTAACTATGGGACAAAAGCTAACGGTCATTGCCCCTCACTCCCTGGAGAGCATCATCAGACAGCCCCCTGACCGGTGGCTGTCCAATGCCCACATGACGCATTACCAGAGTCTCCTACTGAATGGAGACAGGATCCAGTTCGGGCCGCCTGCCATCCTCAACCCAGCTACCCTACTACCTGACACGTCCACCAGGAGAGTGTGCTGCATACCTGCCAAGAGATACTGGCAGAAGAAACAGGGACCCGAAGGGACCTTCAAGACCAGCCCTTACCAGACGCTCAGCTGACCTGGTTCACTGATGGAAGCAGCTACATAATAGAAGGTAAAAGGGTAGCCGGGGCGGCGGTAGTGGATGATGAACAAACTATCTGGGCAAGCAGCCTACCCGAGGGGACGTTGGCTCAGAAGGCCGAGTTACTAGCTCTGACTCAGGCTCTGCGGTTGGCAGAAGGGAGAAAAATTAGCATCTACACTGACAGCAGGTATGCCTTCGCTACTGCCCATGTCCATGGGGCCATCTACCGGCAGCGGGGGCTACTGACCTCAGCAGGAAAGGAAATCAAAAATAAAGAAGAAATTCTAAGCCTGTTAGAGGCCATTCACCTTCCTAAGAAAGTAGCGATTATTCACTGCCCCGGACACCAAAAAGTGGGGTCAAAAGTTGCCAGAGGGAACCAAAGGGCTGACAGGGAAGCCAAGCGGGAGGCTCAAGGAATTAATATCCTATCCTTGTCGGGGGAAAAACTGATGTCTCACCCTAAGGAGGTGGTATACCCCTCTATTAGGAACTTTGAATATTCAGAACTAGACCTTGAGGAAATGGACAGATTAGGATTTCGCCTAGAGACTCCAGAGGGGATCCGGGAAACTTCAAAAGGAAAAAGAATTCTCCCTGAAAAACAGGTGATCATATTTCTCAGACACCTTCACAAGTTAACTCATCTAGGCCCAAAACATTTAAAAACTCTTGTCCAGTCTTCACCGTATTACATCATGAAGCTCGGGAAGCTTGCAGATACAACTGTAAAAGAATGCAAGTCTTGCCAGATGGTAAATGCCCAGCCCAGCAAGCTACCTCACGGCAAACGGCTCTGAGGAGACCGTCCTGGGAGTTACTGGGAAGTGGACTTTACTGAGATAAAACCAGCCAGGTATGGATATAGATACTTATTAGCATTCATAGATACATTTTCAGGATGGGTTGAAGCCTTTCCTACCAAGAAGGAGACTGCTCAGGTGGTGGCCAAAACAATACTAGAAGACATCTTCCCGAGGTTCGGGGTGCCCAAGGTAATCGGGTCAGACAACGGCCCTGCGTTTGTTGCCCAGGTAAGTCAGGGACTGGCCAAAATCCTGGGGCTTAATTGGAAATTACATTGTGCTTATAGGCCCCAAAGCTCAGGGCAGGTAGAAAGAATGAATAGAACTTTAAAAGAGGTCATGACTAAATTATCCTTAGAGACTGGCATAACAGACTGGACAGTCCTCCTTCCATTTGCTTTGTTTTGGGTGCGCAATACTCCTGGCTCCCTCAAGCTAACTCCTTTTGAAATCCTTTATGGAACTCACCCCCCACTCATTACCATACAACACCTTCCTTCCCCAGAATCTTACCCCTCTCAATCTCTGTACACCAGATTAAAAGCCCTTGAGACTGTGCAGAGGGAGGTGTGGAATCGGTTGGCTGAGGCCTACAAGCCTGGAGACCTTCAGGTACCTCATCAGTTCCAGGTCGGAGACTCTGTACATCTGGCGTCACCGTGTGGCCAGTCTAGAACCAAGGTGGAAAGGACCACACATAGTGCTGCTTACTACTCCAACTGCAGTAAAGGTCGATGGCATCGCTGCCTGGATTCACGCTTCGCATGTCAAGCCTGCACCACCACCAGACCCAACGTGGAAAGTGGAAAAATTGGACAACCCCCTCAAGCTCCACATCCACCGTGTTCCTGCTCCTGTTGATGCACCTCCCGCCGATAAGTAGCCCCAACCCTCATGCCCCCCAACGACTAACATGGCAAGTCCTCTCCCAGACTGGAGATATAATATGGAGCACCACCAGGGAGAAACCCCTTTGGGCTTGGTGGCCGTCCCTAACCCCAGACACCTGCGCCTTAGTAGCTGGGTTAGATAATTGGGACATCCCTACCCTGACTTCTGAGGAGGCCCGTAGACATTGGCCAACATCACCCAGGCCTTTCGGGGGAGCAGAATACCGCCTAGTTGAAGGGTACGACCCAGGATGTAGCTACCCACGCTCCCGTGACAATCTAAAACAGACCCCTTTCTATGTCTGCCCCCGGGATGGGAGGTCACGGAATATGGCAAGGATGTGCGGAGGCATAGACCATTATTATTGTGCCGCATGGGGGTGTGAGACTACTGGCAACACTTATTGGCACCCCACCTCCTCCTGGGATTTAATAACCGTACAGCAAAATCTCACAGCAGCCAAATGTTACAACCAAGGGTGGTGTAACCCTCTGAACATCTCCTTCACGGAAAAAGGAAGGCTATCACGTGAATGGATAAAAGGGAGAACTTGGGGATTCCGTTTCTATATGTCAGGGAGGGACAATGGATTTACCTTCTCTATCAAGCTTAAGATTGAAACCCCAACTACCGTCCAGGTAGGACCCAACCTAGTATTATCTGAACAGCGGTCATCACCCGCCCATATCAGGCCGCCTGTTTTCCGAGCCCCAACAAATAAGCCAGTTACAACCCCCTTGGCCCCCAACCTAGCAAATACACCCAAGATACTGAACACAGGTCAGAGACTCCTTAATTTGATACAGGGAGCTTTCAGCGCCCTCAACGCTTCCAACCCTAATCTGACTGAGTCTTGCTGGCTATGTCTGGTGTCAAGTCCTCCGTATTATGAAGGCATCGCCTTCTTGGGGACCTTTAATAACACCACCTCCCATGACTCCTGTAGCTGGGGGTCAAACAGAAAGCTCACTCTTACAGACGTCTCTGGGCAAGGTACTTGCTTAGGTACAGTTCCTGCAAACCGTAGACATCTGTGCAACCGGACAATAGAAAGCCCTCAAACAACTACCAACTATTATCTGGTTCCCCCCGTAGGCGGATGGTGGGCCTGCAGTACAGGACTGACCCCATGTGTATCCTCATCAGTGTTCAACACCACCAAAGACTACTGTGTCCTCGTACAACTGGTACCTAGAGTTATCTACCATGAGACAGGCTCTTTTGAGGCTGAGTTCAACCTACAGCCCCGTAGACAGAAGAGGGAACCGGTCTCACTCACTTTAGCTGTCCTGCTGGGCCTAGGAGTAGCGGCTGGAGTAGGGACAGGGACCGCTGCACTTGTTCAGACTCCCCAGTACATTGAAGAATTACGGGCAGCTGTAGATGAGGATCTGAAGGCTATAGAGCAATCCATCACAAAACTAGAGGAGTCAGTGACCTCTCTATCCAAGGTGGTACTACAGAATAGACGAGGCTTAGATCTCCTATTCCTTAAGGATGGTGGATTATGTGCTTCACTAAAAGAAGAATGTTGTTTTTACATAGATCACTCTGGTGTAATAAAAGATTCCATGTCCAAACTTAGAGAAAGACTGGAAACAAGACGAGATCGAGAAGCACATCAAGGGTGGTTTGAAAGTTGGTACAACCGGTCCCCCTGGTTCACCACCCTCATGTCCACCCTGATGGGTCCCCTTGTTATACTGCTTTTACTCCTCACTTTTGGGCCTTGCATCCTAAATCGCCTAGTTACCTTCATCAGGGAAAGAGTAAGTGCTGTACAGGTAGTAATGCTCAGGCAACAATATCAGTCCCTCCACCAAGGAAATAATTTGGGAGAAGAGTATATAGAGACAGAAGTTCCATGATTAGAACTTTCCGAAAAGAAAATGGGGAAATGAAAGAATGAACATTTTTTTAAGCTGTTTTAAAGAATGAACATTTTTTTAAGCTGTTTTATCTCAACTCCCTAAGGTCTCCCTCCCATTGTCTTAACTCCCTAAGGTCACCCTCCCAGTTATCTTAACTCCCTAAGGTCACCCTCCCAGTAATGGGAAAAAAGCCCCTAAAGCTGTTCCAAGAAAGAACCCCAAACAGAGAGTAAAAGAGTAAATTGAGCCAGATAACTAGATAGTGCTCAAACAGTAGGATTACCAGAAACTATTGACCAGAATCTACGCCCTGTTGTTAAACATTGTAAAACATGTTGTATGTTATCAGACAACTCAGACCCCCTTTGGAATTTCCTGGCAGCTTTGTTCCCTCATTTTTTTCTTTTTTTTCCTTTTTTCTCCCTTTCATGTGCGACCCCTCCCAATGTGTGATGTGTGGTTTTCTGCCTTTATAAACTTGTAAGATTTTCTGCTAGGGACTCGACCCTTGGACTCCTGCGTGAGTCACGAGTCGGGTCCCAGCGCGCTGGAATAAACACCTCTTGCGGTTTGCATCAAGTGACGCCTCCTGTGGTTGATTGGGGTTGCCGTCGATCCAAAGGATAGAGTTGGGGTCTCCTTTTTGGAGGTCCTTCAAGAACAGGCAGTTCACAGAAACCATCCTAACTGGGATTCAAATAATGAGTAGGATGCCTAAAAAACTATTATGCAGCCTTCAGGAAAGTCCTGCTATTTTCATGGAGAGACTTAGGAAAGGAATAAGAAAACACACGACTCTGAATCCTGAATCCATAAAGGGCCACCTAGTTTTGAAGTATAAATTTATCATTTAGTCAGCCCCAAATACTTAGAGGAAATTACAAAATTGGCACGTGGCCCTGATCAATCCTCAGATGATCTTCTCCAGCTTGCATCTTCCATTTTTTTTTAATAGACATCAAAAAGAAAGAAAAGGGAACATATAGGCAAGGAAAAGGACTTATTAAAGATCATTCAAACTGATAGAAACTTTTAATGCCTTGCAATAGTCCATGCAATTTGCCCATTTTAGGAGTTAAAAAGCAAACTGCCTAGTTCAGAACTTTAGAATAACGAAGCAGTAATTTCCCCCACCCTGTAGTTCTTAATCCATACACTTTCATCTTGGATTCCAACTGCTGCTTGGTTTACTAAGTTAGATTTAAAAGATGATTTTTCCTGTCTGTGCTAGACTCTGAATGGCAATTTCTGTTTGCCTTTGAGGAACCAGATACTGTATCTCAACTAACCTAGACAGTGTTGCCTCAGGATTTAGATGGCCCTCACCTGTTCCAGACAAACCTTAGCTAAGAACTTAACAAAATTCAGAGATAAAACATCTGTAATTGTTCTCCAGTAAGTAAATGACATCCTTTATGTGCCTCCACCCAGGAGGAATATCAAAAGGCCATTTTAGAGCTCCTAAACTTCTTAGCTAATAGGAATTATAAGATCTCAAAGATAAAGCTTAATTATGTCATCAACAGGTTCAATACTACAGAAAATAGCCACTATAGGACAATATTCTGCCCCAGGAATATCAAGAAGGGGCCTTACTTCAAGCTCCTGTCCTCAGCTTACCTATGAAGCAAGATTTAACCTGTTAGTCACAAAGGGGAAAATAAATCCTGGATAAGCAGCCATAGGCAGCTCAATAACCAATGGCATATCTCAGTGAGGAACTTAGCAAAGTAGCTTCATTCTCAAAAGTAATGGAAAATAAGGTTTCAAAATTTTCTTTGACATCCAACCTGTCCTGATGAGATGGCTAAAATGCAAAGGCACAAGGTTTCTGTTAAAATCTGTTAGATCCTTCCAGATCTCAGTCAAGGCTTACATTAAAATGTAAATAAAAGAAGCCTAGGCGACCGGTCTCAAACCCAAGGGGAAAAAAAGGTAAAAAGAGCCTTATCTAAACTCCAGCAAAAGTAAATTTTATGGTACTTCACTAAAGTAATTAACGGCCGTATCATTTTTCCAGGACTCTTGTTTTTTTTAATTATATGTTTTTTTGAGCTCATGATTTTTTTGATAAGTTCTATTTTTGATTCAACTAGAGTTTTTGAACATCTGTTACATTGCAATGGAGATTCACCTGTAAAGTTATAAGGCCTTTGATTTTGTATTATTTGTATGTTGTGCCGTCTGATGTCATGTTTTGTCTGTATCAAAACTGAGTGCTCCTAAAATTAAAATTTAAAAAAAATGCATCCAGATACTCTCAATTCACGTGATTTAAAAAGGTTCAAATTGGGTAAAATAATAAAAGTAAAACGTCTTTGGTGAAAATAACTTGCAAGTCTCTAGATGGTCAAGCTAATAAAATATTGATGTTAATAAAATGTGTAATATCAACTGTTTCTAGGACTTCAACAGGAAAGAGACCGCAAATACTGTTCAGGACACTTGTCTGATATTTTGGTTTTTACAGAATAAGTGAATTAGAGTTAACATGTATGGGATTACTCAAATGTGTTTGTAGAGACATCGGATTAATTTAGAAAGTTAAAATGCTAATTGTTAAATAACATAGAGTACTATTAACTCCTTAAATTCCATGGGGTATCATACTTAAACATTATTGGTGTTTTCATAGGTTGGTAAATAAGAGGGTTTAAACTTGCTTTGTGTCATCACTAAACTAAAAACAAGGTTACTAAGAGTTATATCCTAACAAGTGCAATTCTGTATACAAAGGGTCCCAAAAGTTTCAACTGTGTTTCAATTAGAGTACTATAAACAACAAAATATTTAATCTTATTAAAATAAAGTAATTTATCTAAATTCAGAAATTTCATAAGAGTTGTTTCAGAATGTGAACAAAAAGGGGTCAACAAATAGGAAAGAGAAAAGATTCTGGGTATGGAAATATATTTAGTAAAAGGGAAAAGGAAATGTTTCTGGGTAAGAAAGTGCTTGTGTGATGAAATACATGAGGGTCTAAGTAAGTGCTAAGAAAGTCTGTGTGTAAGTAAAGGGCAAGTCTAAACAAGTTTGCGTGTAACTAAGTTGGTTGTATGTGTGTGAGACACCTAAAGCTATTTAAGGTTTTCCTAAGGTGAAATATTAATGTTCTGATATAAACCAAAGTTTAATCTATATGGTAAAATGAAAAGGATTTGAAACACTAATTTACTCTTAACTTTGTGTCTATTAAGTTTTATTCTTTAGAACAATTAGTCTTAAAAATTGGGGTGTATACAATTATGGTTAAACAACTGTTAGAGTATTGTACTATGTTACAGAGTCTACATTTTTCTTTAAAAACTAAATTTGGTAAGATAAAAGTGTCAAGGTAATTGTGAAATGATCACTAGTTGTATATTAAATGTGTTCATATTTTTCAGCTACACAAGTTTTTAAAGCAGGAAATTTATCAAGCTCTGCTAGTCTCCAGATTAAACTTGTCTGTAATGGTAATCTTAAACTTATAAAGAGTAAATTTTATTGGGGATTTATTTCTATCATTTAATGTTCTATTATAGGACCTGTTATCAATAGGGTATATGTAAAATTTGTTACTTTTTACACTGAGATAAAAAATTTCAAATATAAATGTATTTATAAATGTTAGAGCCTGACTTGTTTAAAGGTTAATATTGTGAAACATGAAAATATTTTGCCACTTTATCACACAAAAGGAAAGTTAAAAGCTCTCTCAGGCCTTCTTTAATTCATGTTTTAGATATAATGTTAAATTGTTTTAACTAGTGTTCATATAGACTCAGGAAACAATATATGTAAACTTCTTAAAATGACATTTAAGAAAGAAGCAAAGATCAACATCAGAATTAGAACATTTAAGATTTGTAAAGAGCCACACCTTACCTGAGATAGGGCTCTGCCTCCCACCTCACTGTGTGTAGAATAGATCCAAAATAAGCCAGACTTCAGCTTATTTAAAGTTATAGTCAAAAGATTGGTTCTTGTTGTAAAAGTAGTGTGATCTCAAATAGGGATATAATGTGGTTCTCAGTCAAAATTCAAGATAGCTATTATACAAACAAAATATATTTTTACTCTTGCTAATTTCATTTAGTAAAACTCTTACCTGTTAATGTTTTGCAGAAGTAGCTGCTTCAAGAACACACAACCTAGGTAACTTGTGATAATAAGCCATCACCTATAGAACAGATAGTGGTAACTTCCAGTAATAATGCAGACTCCAGTTAGATAAAAGGGTAAATAACTGTAAAGTTATAGACAATGAAGTTAAAGCCCAGTACTCTTACTTTATGACTGGTGAGACTGGCTTGCTGGATGATTAAGATCAAACTTAGAAATTGGAATTAAATACAGAGGTCAAGAAAAGTCCATATTTGGGTCTTGCCCTCAAGTCAGCCTGAACCCAGGGACTAAGAGAACTTCTCTAAGGAGCATTGCAACTCTGGGTCACATAACCTCCTGATCAAGGAGATTGTTGAGACTACAGGATGAAAAATCACCCAGTGCATCTACTGCAGAGGAGGGTCATGGAAAAAGGGGGACATCCCTTGATGCTTCCAAAGGAAGCCACCTCATCAGGAGACCCTGCCTAATCAAAGTCACTGGTGGAGCTAAGGAGCCGCTCTTAAGTTCTGTACGAGTGAGCCCTGTGGGAACTCAGCTGACTCTTTAACAAGACAGGAACCAGGTCAATTTGACCAGCTTGATCTTAGATACCCAGCAAAACAGTTAAAACCAAAATATAGCCATTCTTGGGCATTTAAAGGAAATAATAGTTAAATGTAACTTAAGATGTACACTTGTATTAGCCCACTGGAATAAAGACTGGAAGCTACAAATGAAAGAAAGATTCTTCAGCAAATGTGCCTGATAACTATCAAGAGAAACTGCCAGAGTCAGAAGTTTTTAGTCAGTTTAAGACCTTCCTAAGCTACACAGGCTGTCTTAATCTATGTTTGCTCGTATGATTATCTATCCCTAACTAACAGAAGTATAGAGATCTCTACTAAACAAAGGTTATACCAATAAAGGGATATTTTACAAAATCAGACGACATTAAGTAGCTTAACTATATTTTCTGGGGACATCAATGACATTGAGTTAAATGTTGTGTTTACATTCCTGATAACATTCCTGATAACCTGGACAATGTTAAAGTCCCCAAATAAAGGCCTTGTCCTCTCCAGCCTTTGTTAGGCCTAGTTATGGGAACAATTTCTCAGTTCTTCCACCTCCTGGTGAGAGATTGACTTCTGTCATTTTCATGATACTCAGTGGCATGTTTCAGATGCTGCAACATTTACTTTGTACTAATCTCATTTCAGTACTCATGTCTTTTTGTTCTATCATAGAAGCACCCACCCCCAGATGACTTTACAACCTGCTCTTCCCCAACCAGACTTCTTCCTTGGACCCCTCGATTGACCTGATTTTTAGAAAAGGAACTCCAAGCTGCTTGCCTCACGCCACCCACTTCCAGCTGAAGAAGCCAGAGCGGTCATCGACCTCCTTCCCCAGCAGCATGGAGTTCCTAAGATTAGAGGGGGGAATGAAGCCAGAATTGGGAACAGGTAGTTAGTGTAGAAATAGGGATCAGGTCAAATCGAGGAAATGGAGGCCATAAAGTCATCTGTCTCTGGAAGTTGGGAGACTGCCCCTGGAAGGATGGAATGTCAAGGATCTCAGGAGGCCATTGATTACCAAATTACCTGCCTTTATCAGGACTGCAAGCATGGAGCTGCTAATTAATGCCCCCTGGGCCCTTATCTGCCTGAATCACCCTGGCCCTCCCCCTGCCCATGGTTTCTCACTTAATGCAAAACCAGGCCTAGTTATGTAGGCAGGAAGGAGAGATAAGGGGGGAGAGAACTGGAGAACAAAAGAGAATTTAACCTATAAAAGATGTAGGGTGCACTCACTTCTTGAGACTTTAGAACATCCGCCATGGCCCCCTTCTCCCTGCCGGGAGAAGTCTGTATTATTAGCCTTAAATAAAACTTGCTTAATATGCTTGCTTTGGCGTGCTTCTCTAGTGTTCAATCTTCAACATTAGAAGGCGCAGAACTCGTCACTGGTAAACGGCGGTATCATTTGGAAAATAATTTATTCTGAGAAAAGATTTTTAAAAATTTTCTTAAAATGCATTGTTGTTCATTTTTCTTAACCTATGATGTGAAAGGCAAGGTTCTTGAATATTTTCCTCTTAGAATACCCTCCTTTTAGGAGAGTCACTAAAATTGTTATATGGTGACATATTTTTAAACAATATTCATTTTTATTAAATAGATTTTTTAATTTTAAGTTACAGAAAAACACAAAGAAAAAACTCATCTATAATAAACCAACCAAAGATAGTCACTGTTTACATTTTTATACTGATTATGCAATTTGATTCCTGTCTTATTTAACATTTCTTTGCAGTATTTTCCTGCAACTTAGATGTATCATAATTTTGCTGTTATAAATAATACCTTTAATGTGAATAGCTTTTTGATTAAATCTTTGTCTACATTTTGAAAATCTCCTTAGGACTTAGTTGTAATACTAAGAGAAGGAAAATCAACATTTATAGATATTTAATGCACATGGTAGTTGTGTTTTCAAAAGAAACGTTTCCTTCTGTTATATAAAAACAGTACTTGTTCTATGGTTTTAGATTTTGAAATTAATGGAAAAAGTGATAAAACATACTAAAAATACTAAACATCCCCCACAAGAACGAAGTTCATAGGGTAATTAAAAGTGATTAAAAAGCACTTTTATTTAAACAAATCTTTCTGAATTAAATTGGCTGGATTTGACAAAGAAAAATTGCAATAAACAAAGGTAAGCAATTTCCCAGCACCATTTGTTGAAGAGGCTATCTTTTCTCCATTGCATATTTTTGGCAGCTTTGTCTAGTATGAGAAAATTGTATTTATTTGGGTTTGTGTCCATGTCCTCTATTCTGTACCATTGATCTACCTGTCTATTTTGGTACCAGTACCATGCCATTTTTGTTACTATTGCTTTGTAGTAAAGTTGAAGATCTGGTATTGCGATACCCCCTGCTTCGCTCTTTCTGCTAAGGATTGCTTTAGCTATTCTGGGTTTCTTATTCTTCCAGATGAATTTCATGATTGCTTGCTCTATTTCTGTAAGGTATGTCATTGGGATTTTAATTGGAATTGCATTGAATCTGTGTAGCACTTTAGGTAGTATGGCCATTTTGACAATATTAATTCTGCCTATCCAAGAACGTGGGAGATCTTTCCATCTTCTAAGGTTTTCTTTAATTTCTTTCTTTAGTGTTCTGTAGTTCTCATTGTAGAGGTCTTTTACCTCTTTTGTTAGATTGATTCCCAAGTATTTTATTTTCTTCTAGGCTATTGTGAATGGGGTAGTTTTCCTAACTTCTCTGTTTGAAGATTCATCATTTATGTATAAAAGTGCATTGGATTTATGAGCATTGATCTTGTAACCTGCTACTTTACTGAATTCACTTATGAGTTCTAAAAGTTTCCTGGTGGAATTTCCGGGTTCCTCTAAATATATAATCATGTCATCAGCGAACAGGTATAGTTTGAGTTCTTCTTTTCCAATTCATATCCCATATGCAACAGAATGAAATTAAACCCCTATCTCTCACCCTGCACAAAAATCAACTCAAAATGAATCAAGGACCTCAGAATCAGATCGGAGACCCTCCATCTTATAGAAGAAAAAGTAGGTCCAAATCTTCAACATGTCAGCTTAGGATCAGACTTCCTTAACAGGACTCCCATAGCACAAGAAATAAAAGCAAGAATCAGTAACTGGGATATATTCAAACTAAAATGCTTTCTCTCAGCAAAGGAAACTATCAATAATGTGAAGAGAGAGCCTACAGAGTGGGAGAAAATCTTTGCCACTCATACTTCAGATAGAGCACTAATATCCCGAATCTATAAAGAACTCAAAAAACTCTACACCAAGAATATAAATAATCCAATCAACAAATGGGCTAAGGAAATGAACAGACACTTCACAGAAGATGTACAAGCAATCAACAGATATATGAAAAAATGTTCAACATCTCTAGTAATAAGAGAAATGCAAATCAAAACTACCCTAAGATTCCACCTCACCCCAATTAGAATGGTGATTATCAAGAATACAAGCAACAATAGGTGTTGGAGAGGATGTGGGGAAAAAGGTAACTCATACATTGCTGGTGGGGTTGCAAATTAGTGCAGCCACTCTGGAAAGCAGTGTGGAGATTCCTTAGAAAACTTGGAATGGAACCACCATTTGACCCAGCTATCCCACTCCTTGGCCTATACCCAAAGGACTTAAAATCAGCATACTACAGAGTTACAGCCACATCAATGTTCATAGCAGCTCAATTCATAATAGCCAGATTGTGGGACCAACCTAGATGTCCTTCAATTGATGAATGGATAAAGAAACTGCGGTATATATATACATATATATGTATATATATATATATATACAATGGAATATTACTCAGCCATAAAGAATGATAAAATTATGGCATTTGCAGGCAAATGGATGAAACTGGACAATATCATGGTAAGTGAGATAAGCCAATCTCAAAAAACCAAAGGATGAATGATCTCGCTGATAAGTGGATAATGACACATAATGTGGGGTGGGAGGGGTTAGCGTTAGGGTTAGGGTTAGGGTTAGGTTTAGGGAGGGTGGCAAGAATGGAGGAAGGAAGGACTGTATAGAGGGAAAAGAGGGGTGGGAGGGGTGGGGGGAAGGCAAAAAATAACAGAATGAATCAAACAACATTACCCTATGTAAATTTATGATTACACAAATGGTATGCCTTGACTCCACGTACAAACAGAAACAACATGTATCCCATTTGTTTATAATAAAAAAAAGAAAATAGGAAAAAAAAATAACAAAGGTAAGCAAGATTTTGTTAAAGACTAAAGCAAACTGGGTGAGAGATCAAATTTAGTTCTCCCAAAACAAAGCAGAAAAGGTTTCAGGCATTAAGTGTAGTGAAGAAGTACTGGAGGACATTAGGGGCAAAGCTGGTCAATGGACTAAACCATCTGATTGCTAAATTGGAAGTAGTTCCCTAACTTCCAACAGAGAATAGGAGTCAGGGACACTGTCTTTCTCTGGATGATTTCACTTCAAAGGGATAATTCCCAGACCTTTCAGAAATATAGCCCTGAGTTGTAAATAATTTACATTTCAAATTTTTTTAACTTCTGGCCTCTAAAGCAGGGATGGCCTGGAATCATAAGGAAATGACTGTAAAGCCAAATCCAGAAGAACATTAAGACATTTTGATTGCTCCTTATTACCAAATGAAGACATTGCCCACTGAACTGGATGGCTGGTTTTATGGATATACAAACCCAAAAAGAAATGATCTTAGATAATAAGTACAATTTCCTGTTAGCACTTCTTATGACCAAATAGTAAGAAAAGATTTTTTTTTTGTTATTGTTGTTGACTGAATCCTAAGCATGTGTGAAAGTACCCTGAGACCAAGCATTTTATTCATTTTCCCTAGTGATCTCACAAGTCTCAGAAATATGGAGGAAAATCCCTACAGTCGCCCCCCTCCACTGGCTTGCCATATAAGCAAGAAATTACCTTCAATGCCATAGTCTCCAAAGATTTGGATGTCTTTTGTTTCCCAGTTAGCCTGTACTTCCACCATCAAATAATTCAGTCCAGAATAACTAGTAGGAATTCAAAAGTGAACAAAAAAATAAAATAAAAGAAGACAAACCTCCTCTGTTCTACAAGGCAAATTTCCAATCAAATTTTCAATTATAAGGACCACAAGTTACTCCTGAATTTGATATTTCACCTGGCAAAATATGGAACAAAATGTCTCTTATCAACAGTGAATAACTAGCCATACTTAAGAGAATAGAACTGTATCACAGGCACATCATTTCTACTTAATGAAACACAAAATATGTGACATACATTAACGTTATAAGAGAAAAAGACAAATTCAAGTTTGACTTCTGAACCAGTATACATGATCCAGCTATACTACTCCTCTGTATTGATCCTGAAGAATTAAATTCATCATACCATAGTGATAGCTGCATGCCCATGTTTACAGCAGCACAATTCACAGTATCCAAGCTATGGGACTGGCCTAGATGTCCATCAATGCTTGAATTGATAAAGAAAATGTGGTATATATACATAATTGAGTTTTATTCAGTCATAAAGAAAAATGAAAATGGATGGAACTTGAGAACATCATACTAAGTTAAATAAGCCTGATTCAGGTCAGGAATCACTTGTTTTTTCTTATATGTGGAAGCCAGAGAAGAAAAAAGAAAAGAAAGATCCAGGTGAGCATTCTCTTGAAAATTGAAGGGACATCAGTAGATGTTTGAACGTTTTCACTGTGACCAGAAGACCTTACAACAACAACTTTAGAGGAGGAAAAATTTATTTGAGGTCTATGGTTTCAGAGGTCTCTGTCCATAGATGGCTGACTCCATTGCTCTAGGCTGGAGGGGAGGCAGAACATCATGGCAGAAAAGGGTGGTGAAGAAAAGCAACTGGGAGTATGGCACCAGCAAGCAGAGAGAGAGAGAGAGAGAGAGCTCTGCTCAGCAGGACAAAATATTAACTCCAAAGGCATGCCCCCAGAGATACATCTCCTCTACCTCCTCTAGCCACACTCCACCTGCATATAGTTACCACCAGGTTAATCTCTATCAGGAGATTAATACACTGATTAGGTTAAACCTTTCATAACCTAATCATTTCATCTCTAAACTTCTTTGCATTGTCTCACACATGACATTTTGGGGGACACCTAGTATCCAAACCAAAAGAGTAGAGTAGAGGAAAGGGACCAGGAGGATGGAGGAGGAGAGGGAAAGGGAAAATACTGGGGACTGATATTGTCCAAATTATATTGTTATATTTTGTGCATGTAAGAATGCCTAACAATAAATCTCACCATTATATGCAAATATAATGCACCAATTAAAAATATGGAAAAAATATACATATATCAATTATTGACTTAGGGGCCCATATTCTATAAGTAAAATTTATGTTTCCTTAAATGAACTGATTAGTAGCATATTCAAGAATAATCAAACTTTAATACTTCTTTAGCCTATAGAATTTTAAAATGTAAGTAAAACTTTTTGAATTTTTTTTGAAAATATTAGGAACTTTTTTTCACATATCTATTCCTATAATAAAAATTCTCTTAGAACATATTCATTGTAGTGGTTAATCTGAATTGTAAACTTGATTGGATTAGAAATACCTAAAATGAAGAGGCTTCTGGTGTGTCCATGATGGTCTTTCTAGAGACTATTGACATTTGGGACAGAAAACTGAGGGGGAGACCATCCTAAAAGTGAGAAGCACAGTCCAATATTTTGGGGGTCTGGGTGGAAGAAATGGTGAAAGAACGGAAGATAATACAGATGGAAGCACAGTTCTTCTTGAGCAGGTGCTTCTATTGCTGCTGTGATTGTCTGAGGGCATGGGACTCCTGCTCCTTCACTCTTGCAAAGCAAACTCTGATCAGTACCTCTCCAGCGAGCATCCAGACCTTTAGCCCCTGACTGGGGCTATGTCATTGGTCCTTCTTCTGAAGCTTCAGCTTCCTGGACTGAACAGATCCTGGTTCCTCCAGCTCTCCAGCCTGCAGATGGGCATATTTTATATACATGCCTGTAAAATTTATATATATATATATATATACACATACATACATATATATAAATATATATATGTATGTGTGTGTGTGTATATATATATGTGTGTGTGTGTGTGTGTGTGTGTGTGTGTGTATAGTTGCTTCTGTTCTTCTAGAGAACCCAAACTAAGACATCCATATCTGATCACATCACCAAACAATTCACTCTTTTCTCATCTTTGTGAATTTAGCACTATAGATTTTTTTATAGTTTTTTACAGAAATTTACCATTAATAGAGCAATAAGCACACAACAAGAACTGTGTAGTAAGATATAGTGTAGAGAGCCATGCATGACTGGTGTGAGAACCAGGTGGAGTTGAGCCATTAACCAGGAATGCACCAATAAAAAATATCTGGCCTCAGTAACTCACAGTCAGATATTGACTGAGATCACCTGAGTCAGCAGGTATCCTGTGTTAACTCACCACTCAGGTTCAAGTCAGGAAGATGGCAGTGACCCACTAGAGCCAAGTGGCCTACTTACCTCCACCCCCCATGTTGTTTTTCTCCAAGAAGCTCCTATTGGTCCCTTTTATCTCTACCACTATAAATTTAGCAAGTGCAGGCTCCTTCCTTTGTTAAAGCCAGACCCTTCCGGACAGCTCAATCAGTCATGCCCCTACTTCAAAAATATTCTTGACTTTTTGTCTTTATTTCTGATATATAAATTTCTTAGCTTTATTTTCACAGCCAGCCCATCCCTCAGACAGGAACCCCTTCCCTCACCCATGTGGGATGTGTGTGAGAATATAGATATCACGTTTCCATGTCTCTTTAATAGTTTCTGGTACTTTTTTCAAAGCTATTTTGATTCATTATTGCAACATAGGTACAGAGATATGTAACTTGCTCTTTTAAAAAATATATATTTTAATTAATTTCCTGTGGATGGTTACATTCACTATGGTATAATCATAAATGTACAAAGGAAACTTATATCAGATTTATTCTACTATCTTTCCTTTACCTATATCCCCTTTCTTCCCTTCATTCCTCTTTATCCATTCCATTGAACTTCTATTCTCTACCCCCACCCTTACTGTGGATTAGTTTCTACATATTAAACATTCAACTATTGGATTTGGGAAATTGGCTTATTTCACTTAGCATGATAGTCTCCAGATTCATCCATTTACCAGCAAAGGTCATAAAATTATTCTTCTTTATGACTGACTAGTACTCCATTGTGTATATATAACACATTTTCTTTAACCATTTATCTGTTGAAGGATATCTAGTTTGACTCCATAGCTTAACTATTGTGAATTAAACTGCTATAAACATTGATGTGACTGTGTCACAGTAGTATGCTGATTTTAAATCCTTTGGATATATACCAAAGAGTGGGATAGCTGAGTCAAATAGTGGTTCAATTCCTAGTTTTCTGAGGAATCTCCATACTACTTTCCAAAGTGGTTGCACCAATTTTCAGTCACACAAGCAATGTATGAGTGTACCTTTCCACCCATATCCTTAATAACATTTTTATTGTTCTTGTATTCTTTTTCAAAAAATATATTTTTAGTTGAAGATGGACACAATACCTTTATTTCTTTATTTAGTTTTTTTTATGTGGTGCTGGAGATGGAACCTCATGTGTGCTAGGTAAGTGCTCTACCACTGAGCCACAACCCCAGCCCTTGTTGTTTATATTCTTGATAATTCTGAGTGAAGTGAGATAAAATCTCAGTGTACTTTTAATTTGTATCTCTAATTGCTAGAAATGTTAAACATTTTTTTATAAATTTATTGATCATTTATATTTCTTCTTTTGAGAAGTATCTGTTTAGTTTCTTTGCCCTTTTATTGATCAGGTTACTTTGGGGTTTTGTTGCTGTTGTAGTTTTGGTGTTAAGCTTTTGGAGTTCTTCATATATCCTGGAGATATCTGAGGTGCAGGTGGTAAAGATTTTCTGCCATTCTGTAGGCCCTTTCTTCACACTCTGGATTATTTCCTTTCGTGTGAAGTCTTAATTTGATGCCATCCTGTTGGTTGATTTTTTAAAATTTCACTTCTTACACTTTAGAAGTCTTGTTGAGGAAGTCAGTTCCTGATTTGATATGTTGGAGTGTTGGGCCTACATTTCCTTCTAGCAGGTGCAGTGTTTCTGGTCTAATTCCTAGGTCTTTGATCTACTTTGAGTTAAGTTTTGTGCAGGGTGAGAAATAGGGGTTAAATTTCATTCTATTACATATGGATTTCTAGTTTTCCCAGCACCATTTGTTAAAGAGGCTATCTTCAAAGTATGTTTTCAGCACCTTTGTCAATATGAGATAACTGTATGTGGGGTTGTCTCCATGTCTTCTATTCCATTGGTTTTTATGCCTGTTTTGGTGCCAATACCAGGCTGTTTTGCTACTATAGCACTGCAGTATAATTTAAGGTCTGGTATTGTGATACCTACTGCTTTGTTTTTCTAACTAAATATTGTTTTAGTTATTCATCAACATACTCAGAACTATAACAAAATATTATGATTAGAGTCAACTGCAATAGACTGCATTAAATATGCATCAAATTATGTACATTGAATTTAATTTAGTATTAAGGGCATTAACCAATAATTATCTATTTTACTGTCCTTTTGATCTTCCTGTTGGCTTTATGGCAACTGTTCAGTCCATAATAGCTGCATTATTTGTGCTCACCCACTCTTTTATTTCCTCTCCCCCACCCCTGCTTTTTTTTCTTTCTTCTTTTTGCTTCAATTTCTTCATCTGTTTATTTGTTGTTTTGTATAGTTGTCTTGGACACCATCTCAATTTAGTTGTAGATTAAGGTAGAATATAAAGTGGAACTTTATTTTTTTTTGAAATTTTTCAAAATAATTTAAAAGGTAAGACTAGTTTCAGAGAACCTAATAAATTAGATGGTATAATATATACAAAAGTTTTATTTCTATTCTAAGAAACTTGCTTTTTACAAATAAGAATCAGCATTTGTTATCATTTTGATTGTTGTATCTTCTCCTTTATTCATATGAATATATGAACTGTTCCTGTGAGATCTTTTATCATTTAGGCTTGGCTTTAATCCTTATGAAATAAGGTGAATCAATATACAGAAGATTAGTGTCCGCGAGCCTGATTCCTATAAATAACCTATCTATTTGTCATTTTTATTTTTAACTGGAAGCACAAACATCTCTCACAGCTGGAATATGGCATCAAATAATATTTGCTGTCATAATATATTTATTCATTAGTTTAAACTTCTAGTGTTGAATGTAAGTTGAACAATTTTACACATATCAATTCCCCCTAATTGTGACAGGAAATCAAATAACATATGCTTTATTGCTATGGGACAATCCAATATAATTTTTTTGTCAACACATCCACTGCAAAGAATGAATTTTAGTTACAGTACTTACTCTGACTGCTTTTGTCTGTAATGAATCATTTCAAAAGTATCATGACATTTTGCTCTGTCAGATAATTAATCTGTACTTTTCCTAAATGTTCACTGCAATTCTATGAATCATTTCATGGTTAATAAAAAGATAGTGTATAACAAAAAAACTGGAATGTGTGAAGATATGCTATATGTACCTGTGCTTGTGAGACTTAAGGCAACTCATTCTTCCGGCTACATTCCGATGTACTGTTTGCATTAGGGGCTGCAGCTAGGGCTACAAAAGAAGAAAAAGCAGAAAACAATGTCTGTTTTTAAGAAGGCAACAGCCTAGTCAAGAATAATAGTGAATTTTTAAAACATGTAAAAAAAAATTGTGTAAGAATTATTTGCTGTGGAAGCCCACAGCAGAGAGTGACTAATTGGAAGATTTAAGAAATCACTGGACATAACCTGTGTGTCAGGTTCTACAGACTAAACAGGTTTCTCTTGATATCTAAGAAAGGAGACATTGCAGGTAGATGAAAGGCACTATGGACCTTCCAAAACCGTGGAATTTCCAGAAAAGAGGAATGTTACCTTGTACTAACAACAAATATCCCTCATAGAACTACACTCTTTTCAGTATGTAAATCAAATAATGGCATCAGGGCCCTCAAGTAATCCTGCATTATTTGGAATGGAGAAACTTTCTGAAGGAATTTATCTTCTGCCAGAAAACTGAATTTATTATTAAAGCCATTAAGGCAAGCGCTTAAGCAGAACAATTGCAAAGTGTGTATGTCAGTGATCTTTGAAAGATGCTAAAAGGCCTTTTTCTCTGGATTTAATAATCCAATTAAGGGATGCAGAGTTCGACTCTATAGGAGAAAAACTTTATTCTTTTTGTTCCACACGTTTTCTTTTGTCCCACACTGCTATTTTAAGACCATTTATGTTGAATGCAGTGTGGTCTTATTCTGTGTGGTTTAGCTTATCCAAAGAGTGAGATGAGGATGAAGGGGATTGTGGAAGAAAGGATGCTGTCTCCAATAATTTCATTAGCTGTGTCTTATTTGAGCTGGACTGTATGCTTTAGGAAAGATAAAGTGGCAACTGTTGCTGAGAGCAAGTTTTCAGTAATTTTTCATTATAAGTGTTCGATCAGGTTATCTTTACATCTTCTAAATGTCATCATATCCAATAATACCTCACCCATGGATTTCAGAAAAATTATATAATATGTTTGATATGTGAAGTTGTATATCATTTGTAAAATAAAGGATTAGGATATTTACCCAATATAGTATACTCATAAAATGCCTTTATTGTTCTTAAATGTGAACTATTTTTAAATTAAAATGTTCATAATAAATTTTTAACGATCAATTTTTACAATAGGTTCACAAATAGAATATGCCCAAATCTAATACATAATCTCTTCCAGGAACCTTTATGTGGGAAATGTTTATACATTAGGAATAGATGTAACCAGCACATGAAAGAGTATCTACTATAATACTATTTCACTGACTGAAATATGAAAAGCTACTCCCTACCCTTCCTGTGTGGATCAAACATGTCATACCAGCGTGTCCCTCATTCAGCCTCACTTGCCTTTCTCTCTGTTTCTATCTCTTGAACATATTGAATTAAATTTCTACCAAAGGACAGCTGTACTTGCTGTTTCCTATGTCTTGAATAAATAACCTCCCATCAAATTTCTCTCCTCTTTCTCTCTATTTCTTGGGCAACTCCTCTTAGAACCTGGGTGCCATAGGAAATAAAGTGCTCCAACCCAGAGCCTCAGCGAAGTTGTAGCCAACATCCAGACAAGCAAGCAAGGCTTCATGGATCTTGTCCCTGGCCTTTGAGCCAGTCTCAATAAAGCTCTCGCTATCAATCAACCTCTACCCCAATTTGGAGCAAAGTAAATGTTGTAATCATTTTAAGTCACTAAGTTTTGGTGCAGTTTGCTTTGCAGACATAGTAACGGGAACAGATTTTTGGCACACAAATTATACAGTGTGATTGCAGACATACACATACACAAAAACCACAAACACTGTCAAAATGAGTATTATTTTCTCCTATCAATATTCATTTACTCATATTTTCCCTTTCCGATGTTATTCGTTCTTTTCTGAAGCTTTGTGCTTCCATTTTTTTATCATTTCCAAGGCCTAAAAATTCCCCATAGTATTTCTTCAGTTTGGGTCTGCTAGTGACGT
The DNA here is from genome assembly GCF_902686455.1 of Sciurus vulgaris. NCBI lineage: Eukaryota > Metazoa > Chordata > Mammalia > Rodentia > Sciuridae > Sciurus > Sciurus vulgaris. The sequence goes on from NC_136467.1 coordinate 63,329,353, forward strand.
TTTTCACTTTTTGTTTAAAAGCATAAATTAATTTTTGCCTTAATTTTCATGGACATTTTTTACTAAGTGTAAAATTATGTATTGAAGGTTAATTTCTTTTGGTAATAAGAAGACACCATTTTATGACCCGTCTAATTGTTACTCGGTTGAAAATAACATACCTTATTCTCGTTTATGACACTGTCTCCTTGACTTTTTCAACAGCTTATTCATGACATACCTAAGTACGGTTTTCTTGTATTCATCTTGCTTGTGGTTGGTAGAAGCTGCCTCAGAGTGATTTAAAGTCTTTCTCAGCCATAATCTCTTCAAATATAATGTCCGCCACATCTTTTCTCTTTCCAGTCATTCTGGAACTCTAATCATTTATGTGTTGAATCTTTCCATCACGTCCCCATATGTCATGATATCTTTCCTCTCTTTTCTATTCTTTTACTTCTCTATGTTTCAGTCTGAATATTGTCTCTTGACCTATCTTCCAGTTTACCAATTGTCTCTCAACTTGTGATTAATCTGCTGATAAACCATTTATTTATTCTTAATTTTAGTTATTTTTCCAGTTCTAAAAGTTATGTGTATTCTTTTAGTATAATTTCCATTTCTTTATTAAAATTCTTAATTTTATGTTTAAATAGTAAGCATATTAACCAATTTAATTTCCAGGTTTGATAATTCTATACTTCTGACATTTGATTTTTTCTGTGAGTATGCTGTATTTGTCCATGGTTGGTTTTTTTTTTTTTTTTTTTTTTCTCTTGTTTTTCATTCAGTTCTGATCTTTTTCTATATCAGTTATTTTAATTGATTGCCAAATACTTGGAAAGTTCTAAATGATGTTCTTTTCCATCGGAGAGGATATACTACTGATATTGGCAGGCAAATAGGCTCAAGAGATCTCCATAATTTATTCAGATATTTAGCACATTCAAAACTAGACCACTATCATTTTAAGGGGTGGTTTGTTACTAGTAAATCCTCATTTACAGATGATTTATTTAGTGTCCCAACTAAAAATTTCAGGTTTTGATCAAGGTACCTCCTTCCTACAGAACACTGCAATCTATTTTTTGCCCCCCAGTATCCAGAGAGTCTACAATCTCTGCTTAGTATCACACTCTAAGACAGCATTTTAACTTGTTTCACAGCTACCACTTTTTATTCAACAAATGCCTCAAGGGGAAAACTGGTGCCAAATATTGGACTTATTTCTGAGTGTTTCTTTACGTATTTTTCTATCTTGATATCTCTCTAACATCAATTTGAAAAATTCATTCCAACTACAGTTGTTCCCAGTGGAAAAATTTGTTGAAAACAAACAAGTCTGCCATTACTGAAAATTGATTTCAGGGTGGCTTCTTCTTAAGTGTTAGATAACTGTAACATATTATTCCGTTTAGAGAGGTCTTATTTCACTATGGATAAGCCAACTCCTCCCACCCTCTCTGTCCTTTGCTCTTCTTCATACTTCCTTATTTCCCTTATATGTTTATTACAATTTGAAATTATTGTTACATCATTTGTGCATTCATTAATTATTTCTTTTAAAAATTCTGTTTCTCCAACCAAAATATAAGTTTCATGTAGGAAGGACATGACTCTCTTGATTATTACTACAACACAATGCCTGGCACTTGTGTAAAACATTCAATCAGTGTTATTTGAGTGACTGAATGAATGAATAAATTGATTGCCAATGAGCCAGGAGATTCAAGAGGCACTTTGCAGAAAAACACAAATAAATACAAAGCTAAAAAGAGCATAAGTATTATTAGTTGTAGTAAACATTTCATCCTGTGCTTTTATTACTAATGCAAAGAGCAAGAGTGTTTCTCCTACTGGGTTTAATAAAATTTGAGAAATCATATCTGGATTATGTGATTGTCAACCATGTCAATCATTTAAGAAGTATTTTCTGAGTGACTATTGTACTCTGTGCTAACAAGGTCCTTTCTTTGCAAATTGTAAGAAGCCATGGGAGCATTTGAAAATAAGCACCCCTTCATATTTTTTCTTTACTTAGATTAGTAAGTGTTATGGCTACAACTATTTGTCTCTTCAGTTTACTCTACAATTACTATTACTATAATTGCAAGTTAATTTTATCCTCCCAATATTTATTTTCTTTACTTTTTAATTTTAGAACTTTTAAAGTGACTTTGAGATAATATAATTATAGATTGTCCTTGACATATGTTTCAAATTAACATTAATGTTTTCTTTTAAAAATTGTGTTTCTCCAACTGGAATATAAGTTCTATGTAAGAAAGACATGACTTCCTCATTATTACTGCAACCCAATGTTTAACTCTATGTCTAAAATACTAAAAAAGTCGAATGGTACACAAACAGTACACGTTCAGTAGAAAATGTACTTTGAATTTTGAATTTTGATCTTTTCCTGGGCTAGCAACGTACAGTATGATACTCTCTCAAAGCTGGGCAATATCAGGAACCAGCAGCTCTCTATTATGTGATCATGAATGGAAGCAACTGATACTCTAGTGTACTGGGTATAACTCTAGAGTATCTAGGTATGACGTTGGGTAGATTAGGTTTAACTACATTTTTTACTGAAGAAATTTTCAGCTTACGATGGATTTATCAGGATGTAACCCTATCATAAGTTGAGGAGCATTTGTATTTTTCTTTATGTTCTTTCCATACATCTATTTTATTGTCAGAATTATTGTGTATGTATGTGTATGTATGCATGCATGTATATAAGGGATAAGGAGAGGGATAGAATCAAATGATGGTGGAGACTCTGAAATATATTATTAAGAAATTCATTTTTTAAAAGCTGGGTAGGTATTCGATCTGTCTGAATCTTGGAACCATGCTTAAGAAGACAAGGGCATTTTAATGGAAGTTTGTTTTCAACTTTCCTAATATTCAGGGGGAAATATGCCCTTCAGCTAATCTGAAACTTTATGTTTCTGTGTGAAAATCATGAAGAGTCAATTGTTTGAGGATGCATATAAGACTCACTTCAGGGTGGACTGTGACAACTGACTTTAAAGCTCTGTAGATTTGTGCCAGGTCAGTGTCTCAGTGAACCTCTTAACACCAAAGTGGTGGAGACTTAAGTAAAGACATAGGTACAATAACTCTTCTCAGATACTCTGCTCTAGACAGGTCTTCCAGAAGGGGAATGTTCTACTTACTTTTTCAGAAAAGTTAACTCTTTCCTATTGTATCTGAATGGGTAATGGAAAGGCAAGACGCTGGAACCAATCTAGTATTACTAAATATTATTGGAAGGCAGATGAGGGTGGTAAAAGACATAAAACATGTCATCTTCCCTTTATTCTCTTCTAATCAGAAATTTAGCCTTTAAACTATTAAAGACAAACTTTGAGCTGATGGTTGAACATAGGACAGAAATCAAGATTCTAGAATATAATTAATAAACAGGCACCTATGCCATGGTCTTGGTTTAATAGTACATATGTCTTGTGTGCTTAATAATGTGAATGCAGTGCCTTTGGATTTCAAGTTTCCTTCTCTCTACCAATCTTCCCACTTCCATGGCCTCCATTTTACACAAAATATAAGTTCCCAGCCTCCATGGACATTTTAGTTTGAATCTTCAATTTTATAATGTATATATTGAGGCTTTTAGAATAAAATAAATCATCTTGTTGATAAAATGTATCAGTTTGTAACTCATTCAAGGATATGCAGTAATGATCATCTTAACTTTTATTTCAAAATAAATATTTAATCCATTTTGTCACTTACATGTAAGAATTGCTGAAAACACACAATCTGTAATTAGAACTCTGGAGATACATTTCATATTATTCTATTGGATTGTCCAAGGCTCCCCAAATCATGAAGTTCTACATTATTATAATTTTCATTCTAATTTGTCTTTACAAAACTATTACTATCTGTAAAATAAGAATAATAAGTAGCCACAGTAGCCAACTAAGATACAGTATTTGTGCCCAGTAATCTGTGAGTTGACAGGGTCATTTCACTGCTTTGAACTGAGTTCAGTAGGAGGTTAACCAGGGGTCTGCTGGTAAGTTAAACAGGAAAATCCTGGTCTAAGGCCATCTTAGTTGGGACAACTGGTCTCTCCCACTGCAACAGACTGATTTGTGAATGCAGTCCCAAAAGAGAAAGCAGAAAAGCACAAGTCTTCTCAAGCTCTAGACTCAGAGATGATACAATCACAAATGAATTGACCAAATGAATCCCCAAGACCAGTTCAGATATAGGGGTTAAAGGATTGAACTCCACCCTTGATGAAAATAACACTGCAAAAGATACAGCTACAGGGAGGGGTAGAAAATTCAGGCTATTTTTACATCAATCCACCACAGTAGCATTTTTTAAATGTATCTCTGGATCCTTAGAAATAATTAATGTCTTCCATAAGTTTCTTAGGAAAGCTCTAATTTAATACCATAGAATTTTTATGTTGCCCTAGGGTCTAAAGATTCATGTTATAAGAATATGTTTAAACTTCTCATCACTTTAAATCTCACAAAATGTAAAGACTGAGAGGACAAAAAAAAAAAAAAATTTAGTGGCAGAACCAAAAATTCCTCAGCACCCACTTTGATCCTCCTCAGACTTTGTTGGTATCTTCCCCCCTTTTTCATTATTAAGGTTATGGTAAACATTTCATGAGACACACTTTTAGTAAGTATGATAATTCTGTCATCATACTACTCAATTACTAAAGCCAAAGTAATAACAAAGACTTATCCTAATCCTGAAGATTGTTATTTAATTTATAATTTTGAGGTAATTTGCCCTCCCCCACCCCAATTAACTAGATCCTAATGGGCTTCTTTTTCAGACAACGAAACATATAATTTTTGAACAAAGAATTTTTCTGTCCTGATTCTTGGAAGAGCTATATGTGCACTCAAAGCAAATCCATTATGCATTTAATACTCAAATTTCCAAACTATTAATGTTTGTATGAGAAAATACAAAAGAAATCAGATAGTAAAGTGCAGTTGCAACATATCTTAATAATGTAGTTTAACTTCTGTAACATGAGGGGATTTATTTCTTCAGCATCTATTGAGCATCACACAATTAGCTAAGCATGAAAGACACAAGACATAGTTCTTCCCTTGAGGCTATTTCAATAGGAAAAGAAACTAGCGTGTTTTCCCCTAGCTATAGCACAGTGGGAATCTTACAATGGAAACTGTCTCCCTGCCTCCTTTGATCAAATAGAAATGGTAATACATTTGTCAAGAAGAACTTAAGAAATGTTCACCAATACAATTATCCTCATAGACAATGGGTGGCTTTACTTGGGTAATTCAATTTTTCCTGGAGTCACTTATTCCTTGACTAACTTTTTAATAGACTTTGCTGCCAAGCTAGGCCATACGAATCCGTCTGAAGAGCTTGACTTTTAGGTTACTTTGGAAATATTTATTTAAAATAATCAGTTATTACTAACGTTTTGGAAAACAATGGCAGGCTTTTCATTATTTACTCCAGCCTCCAAAGGAGGGGTGAACAGGATCTACAGCAGACAACAAGTCCTTTGTGCTATGTCACTCCAGAGTTTTTACCGAGCCTGCCACAAAGTCCTCCATCTCAGTTTGACAAGGATATCATCATGGAGTAAGGGCACCTTCTATATGTGAGGGTGCTTTGCTTTTCAATCGCAATATTCTGTTCTTTAATTGTGATGTGTAACTCAAATTCTAACCACAATGTTATATCTACTGGCATTGTATTCATTCAGGATTTGGGTATGAAGATAAACTAATGAATATTCCCAGAATAAAGGAAAACCCAAAACACACACACACACACACACACACACACACACACACACACACACACACAATTTACTAGAGCATCAACCTTTTAATATAATTTCCATTGTCATCTTTCAAGTAGGTGATTTCTAAGCATTCAATCTCTCTGCCTGCCTCTCAAATTTTTATCCTTGAAGGCTCTAGTCTCAGTGTCATTTTCCTAAATTCACATGCAGGCAGAACTCCCTCCTGGGTTTCATACCCAGACGTCTTCCTATCTTCTAGGCCTCTCAGTTTAAGTTTTCCTTGTGCCCCCTCAAATTCTAACCCATATAAAAATTGAGCTTTCCACTTTTCCACTCCACCCTCATCTTTTCTTGTATTATCTCTAGTTTAACTGCTTCACTGCATTTCCAGTGAGTCAGGGAATGATTCCTAGTTTTGACAACACACCCAATACACTCAGTTCCATAACAATTATGCTTTATCTTCCATCTCCAGAGTTCTGACTGACTTCAAGTCCTTATTGCCTCCTATCAAGAACATAGTATTTCATCATGCAGATATTTCCTGCCTCCAATATGGAAATATCTAGGACAAAAATGCCAAAAAGACCCTTAAAAAGATATCAGACCAGTTGATTATATTCTGTAAAATCCTTCAAAGGTTTTTGAGTTCCCTTAGGACAAGGTCCAAATCCTTCATACCCATCATGCGTCCATACACACCATAAACCAGTCAAAACTATCTGGTTTCTTCCCAAATCTAAACTCAACTCCTATCAGGTCCACATCCTTCTTACGTTCAAACTGCACCCCAACATTGTAAGAATGTGCTGTGTTGCATCACATCTTTAAGACTTAGCAAATGATATTCTCACTTATTGCCTATAAAATTGACAAAAATGCAAATAAAAGATAAGGTGTAGAGAAATAGTTATTACTAACATTTTGGAAAACAGTTTGGTAGCATCCTAATTTTTATTTTATTGTCGAATACAAGATATTTTCATTTTAAGGAGAAAATTTTATTAAACCTGATATTCCTGTTTCTACTACTAATATCAAATATGAGAACAAGAATGAAAACAATAAAGTGAAGTTTATTTAAAATTTGCTGAGAAATAACATTGTTAAATAAGTGATATGCTAAGTACCCAGTGTCTTATAGCCTGAGAAATCAGAATTATAGATACTTTTACCACTGAATTTTTAAATATTTTTCTCAGTAGTTAGGAAACTTTTACTATCTCCTCCAAGAATCAGCAAATATAAGTGTATTAAAAGAAAACTAAAAGCTTGTAACACATATTAAAAAGAAATGACCCTAAAAAGCCAAGTTATTACCGGAAATGACCCCTAAGCAACCCTATTCCTCCTTGGGCCCTGATTACAGTTTCTTTATCTTTTATAAGAGACACATTGAAGGTCCATATGCTGTACTGAGTAAATTCAATATGGTATTCCTCACATTTGGTTGTGTGGAGGACTTGAGCCATTCTACAAAATGTAACAAACTCACTATGTTTGAGAGAAGGAGTATTGTTAGCATCTTAGTGAAGTTAGCAATTTCATAGGCAATTTGCTGCTAAGTTCATTCCAATGACTCAAATGGACAGTCTGGTCTGAGAAAGGGTGAATGATGGACAGATGAGGGACTCATGATCAGAGTATTCCAAGAGAGAGATGCTGAGGTATTTGCTGACCTTCTGGCTTGGCGTATTGAAATCCTTGAGTCATCAGCTAAATGGGGAGAGGAGGAGCTGTGCCTCTTTTTGAAACTGAACCCACATGACCTTAGTCATTACCAACCCCCATGGGGTGGCCTACTTACCAATACTTAAAGCATCTTCTTTCAGTGCAGGTTTTGGAAGTTGGACTAACATAAAACTATTTTAAGCAAGCTTTATGGGAAGTACACAATCCAGAATTTATACAGATCAAATAGAAATGAATTGCTCCCCTACAACTGGCATTGATTTTTATATACTTTCATGGTTTTCTTAAGCCTTTTCAAAAATATAAATAAACAATTCACTTCAGCTTATAGGCAAATACAATTTGACTGTGAAGTGTAGACATTGGAGGCAAACATTTGCTGATAAATAAATCATTTCTTTACTATTAGCCCATGACTTCAATACAGTTGAGAACTAGAAGTTAACAGCCTGGATGTCAGATGTAAGCAACAAATTACATAAACAAGAACCTACCTTCAAGTATGTCCACAGAGAAAACCATATGTCAATTGTATGGCAAATTATCAGCAATAGTTTTACAAGGTGAAATCAAAAGAGGGGAAAGAAACTTGTTTCTCCTCTCAGAGAAAAATACACCAGCATGTGTGGACAATTATCTAAAACAGGGTTAAAGTTCAAAATAAAAATCACTCAATGATTTTGAGGGAGACTAAAATCTATGTCCTTTATTTTTATCCTATTCCCTTTCTATTTGTTAGGATCAAAGAGTTGTTTCATTACTAAATTCAGGAGTCATGTTTCAATTTTTTGGAATGAAGAAATATGATGTTTTTAACTAGAGCTGGAAAAGACATTACCCAAAACAATCCTTCAGACAAGCCAGCATAATGCAGATGAAGCCCAACTCATTTAATTTGACTGCAGAATTTTTGTGGGATGGGCGGTTCATTTCTGAATTAAGGACTGTGACTTAATCTCATAAGGAAAATATATATCATTTAAGAATTATTCAAAGAAGAAAATACCTTGCAAACTAAACTAAAAATCTTTTCTCCTAGATATTATAAGTTTACTATTGTCAATACTTTTATAGATGTGGGACTCTTCCATTCCTCGGTGTGAAAGGTGGAATTCTAAAATGACTGGAAGATTCTTATTCCTTTCTGTAGATACTGTGCTCAATCTCTCCTCTTTGAGTATGGGAAGGAACCTAGGACTATGATAGGATATCACTCCTGTAATTCAGTTATGTTATATAGAAAAGGTGAAAGGATTCTGCAAATGCAATTAAGTTCCTAATAGTTTAACATTAAGTTAATTTAAAGGGAAATATTCAAAGTGGACCTGATCTATTCAGGTAAGCCCTTTACAAAGAAGAGGGTGGAGAGATTAAAAGTAGGAAAAGTCACAAAGATTTGAAGCAAAAATACGCTCCAGTTGACCCAGAAGAAAATAAGATGTTGTGCATGTTGCAACATGTTCCATCTGCATTTGGAGAGGGGACACCCCGTAGGGGTCAAGGGCCTCAGTCTTAAACTTTGAGTAACTGAATTCTACCAAAAACCTGAATGACCTTGGAAGAAAATTCCAAGTCTCAGATAAAATTACAGCCCCAACTGACATTTTGATTTCAACCTTCCTAACCTACAGAAACTGGGAAACAATAATTTACACTGTTTTAAGCTGCTTACACTTGTGGAAATAAACTACACTGCAATGAGTATTATATATCCAGTAAAATTGTTGGTCAAGTTTAATAGTATATCCTTTAGTAGAAAGGGAACTAAAGGTCAACATTTATTCAATTGGTTATGTACATACTTTCCTGATTTTAGAAATTAATGTGTCCTTTTTTTTTTCTTTACTACCTGCTTGATAGGTAATTTATCAAAGAGTTGTATAGACCTTTAATGAACTGATCTCATAATGCATTAATTTCCTTAGACATCCTTTCATGTTTACCCATGTGGTTGGAACCAATAGGGATAGAGAGCAATATTAAGGCACAAAAAGGCCCGTTTTGCTGCACAGAGGTTCATGATACCTCTGTCCAGCGATCAGGTCCCAAAATGGACTTGAGATTTACCTAAAAAATTTAATTCATTAGGATGTGACAATTGTCAAGAATCTGAACATTGGATGTGAGAGCATTCCAGGTAGTCAATTCTGAATATGGGAGGAGGGTTATAAATTCACATAATTATGAATCAGGAGTTAGAAGACTCAGGAGCAAATTCTATCATTGATAGTAATTTGTTGTGTCATCTCAAGTAAGACCTGAATCTCCACACATAATTTGTAAAATTATTTGAATTATTAGAGAACACTTTCCAATGTATCTAGTACTACAAATGTTCTAAGATTACATTTGTATAGATATTCACATTTATATATTTATAGCTGTATGCATCACTTAAAGTAGGGCTATTCTTATCACTTTGGTCTATTCACTGGAAATGTCCTTTCTCTTTTGTTTATTGTAAATGAAGTGTAGCAACAATGAAAATATCAGACACTTCAGCATCTACCTAGCTAATATGCAAGGTTATATAAGAAAAAAAAGAAAAAAAATGAGATCCTAAAAAGGAAAGGGCCAAAGGGGAGAGGAAGAGCAGAGGAATAGGAATGAAAAGAACATAAGTTTTAGAGATGGGACCTAATAATGTGAAGGGCAAATCCTATCAGCTTCCCCTAACTCATCTCATTTTAGAAAAGGAATTCCAATGATGAAATTGCTCAAGATGCCACATAGAGAGACTTTTATGCAAATCCCCACAAGCCAAGAAAACTATGAACAGGTTTCAGGCTACCTACAATTTTAACTCAGAATGTCCCTAGAAACAATTACAGGATAGCTATACATAGGGTCATAAAGGTATCTCATATTTCATCTATAAAATTCTAACCATATTAAAGAACATTTGTCCCTGAGAGGTACCCTGACACAATATCACTAAGATCCTAGAAAGCAGAGTCAATATTAAATAATTTTCTGACACTGCACTATCTGGGACACTGATCCTTAAAATATCTCTTGTTAAAAGATTTTTCAAAATCATACTGAGGACAGAATGATCCAATAGGAGATCAGTAAACATCACTCAGAAAGGGACAGTTTAACTATCCCTTTTAAACATTGGTGAGTACATCTTTAAAGATCCATAAAACAAATTTTCAGACTGACCATTTATACTCAGAGGGCACAAATAGTCATTTAATGATATCTAAGTCCTATGGTCCACTGGATCTCAAGGTATGTGAACCAAAAGCAAAGTACCTGGTACTCTTCACAGGCATCACTTTCAAATGATCCAGTAACTAAAAGGGAAACAAATGTATTTATTTTATTAGCAAATGGTTCAATACAAAGTCAATAATGGAAGCCATTATTCATATGATCTACACCTGTAGGGTTCTTGTTGTGATAAAAAATAAGGCAAATGGGGGAGTCTAAGGAGCAGATACTAACAATATTATGAAAGACTAAAACAAAAATTGTAAACCTTGTAGTGCCAATCAAAACCAAAATTCAATAGAGGGAAAGCCGTTATTTCCCTGAGATTTTAACCTAGCTCTCCATATCAGATAAAAGTAAGTGCTATATTGAGAAAGTCTTTTATGGGAGAGAGTGCTAAATCTCCAATTACATCTCAGGGAAAAAAAAACTCAATAGTTACTCATCACAGAAAATGACACATATTTTGAGATCAAGAGTCACCCACTTGCCTGGTGCATAGAGTAAAAGAAAGATTAAAAATATCTATCCTGTGCTCTGCAGTAATATAAGTTTGATTTAAAAGATGATATAGAAGATTAATACAGAGCATGCTCACAGTTAAAATTAATGGCCTTCAGAGTTCTTTTCTGACTCATGGGTGTCCATAAAATTCCTTTTGATGTCTCATGATGCATTTTGGAGTCACAAGGTAAAAAAAAGATATAAAATAATTTTGCAAGTCATTCTTTATTTTGCACAGTAAAAATCATATGTACATGTATTTGTATATGTGTGTATATTTATGCACGTATATAGTTTTCTAAAAAATACTTATTATTCATGCCCCTCCCTTTAATCCTTATAAATAAAATTTTAAATATAAAGATTTGAAAGAAAAGCACCAAAATTGAAGGATGGGTATGTGTATGTATACAAAAACATATTTTTTCTAGTTGAGAAACTTTGTCCAAACAATAACTTATGCAGCAAATCACAATTTGTCAGGTGTGGCACTGGGCATCTTCAAGTTATTAGTCTTGGTTCAATGCTTGAGCCTTAGTAACGAAGGCGTTATATTCCTTTGCACATTCCAAAGCAATTTCATAAACTTAAAATGCCAATAGTTTCCCATAAATGTTGCTTTAATTATTTTAAATCACTTAATAATTATTCCAGGAAAAACATGACTGAACTGCATTATGCCCAAATCCATTTGATGGAAAACAACAGTATGGCATAGACCTGGGTGATTTTTTTTCTTTATTTTTATTTTTAAACCAAGTTATTTGTCATGTTTTAATTATTATTATATTTCAACAACCATCTTCAGGCAAGCATAGAAAAAGATTCTACTGATTTAAACTATGCTGACTAATATGGAAGATTGGTAGACTAGGGAGAAATACAAAAATCTAGTTTTGTGGGCCAAAAATCTCCAACTTGAATAATATCTATCAGTTTGGGAAAAATCACAAAAGTTTATTTTGCATTCAAATCAGTTACCACTTCATTGTTAGACTATATATTGTTTTCTTTAGGAATATCATTTTCACAAGTGAAAATAATAAGAATATGATCTATGCAAATAAGAAGAAAAGTCTAAAGTAATGATCTTCTGGAGGCTTTTCTCATAAAAGCATCAGAACTTCTGAATAAGAGAATATATATTCACACTCAAAACAATCAAGTTGTTTTGTTGGTTTGTATTTCATTGTTTATGAAGCATTTTTCTTGCTGGGTTTATAGTGACAGTGGATGAAATGTATTTGGATATCTATGTTATGCCTCAGGATCTTATCTTTGTGATCTTCATAACCAGTCATATTCACAGATACTGGCCATAGTACTTCAGTTTGTAGTGTTTAGGAGACCAAAGAACCGTCACCACCCTCAGACCAAGTTCACCTGCCAAGGTACACTAGGTAAATAAAATAAAATTCCTGTTTGGTAGCTATAAAACAAATAAATAATGTTGTCAAAAAAGAAAAATCTTTCACCTTTGCTATATATACATGAAATTTTTCATAATAGAAAGTTGGGGGGAAACAATGGTCAAAATGATCATATTCATTTGGTTCAACCTAATAGTATTCTCTAATTCTACATTTTAAATGTCTGCAAATAGATTCTGAAAACTTCTGTGCCTTAACTCACAAGATCTAGTGACTTCTACTACCTATCAATGTCTCAGATACTAGACTGGGCATGACAGATATGTGGCATGCCTACTGCCACACACAACCTGTGCAAAACACAGCTATGAAGTTGAATGGATACAGCCTCCTTGTTTCCAGAAAACATCCCTTTAATTGACTTCCTGTATTTTCCAAAGTAGCCCATCAAACATTCCCCGTGTCATGCTGCATGTAGTCATTCACATAGAGGTCTTCCAGGATCTTGTCCACAGCCAGTGTTGCAACTTCAGCCCCTCCCCTTCTTTCCACAGTCATCTAAGTGTTTCATCTGCCTGCTTCTCAGCATTTATTTCCTCCATCTCACCCCCCTCATACTTGAGGTCCCTTCTGCATCATCCTGGAGGATATTTCCAGTTGAGGCTTTCCTTTTGATAATTCCATCTAAATTCTACACTAGTGAAAAGATCCTCTCAGGTAACTCTGTTTATCCTGAAGGCTATATGTTGTATTTCAACCAATGATACAACCTGTGTTGAGTGGTTGTAGCCCATAGTCCCACAACAGCTACATACAGTACAAAAAGGTGCCACAGGGAAAATGAAAAAACTGACTACTGGTTAAACATTCAGTCAACATTTATTGAGTTCCTAATATGAACCGAGAGTCTACCATGTTGGCCAGTTTTAAAAAGTAGTTAAGTTAGTTTCTCCTCAAAAACTAATGACTAAAACTTCCCAATGAATTCCGAAAAAAAAGTGGGGGTTAAGTTAGAGTTTCAGTTTATTACTTTTGTTTCTATTTTTATTTTATCCAAGTTCTACATTCACATAGTTATAAAGTCTAATGGTATTATGGACCTTCTAACAAAAATTAGCAATATTGCAGCCCCACACAATACCCACTTAAAATTTCCAACAAAAGAAGAAACTTCTTTCAACCCATTCATTGAATGACTTCATGAATTCAGCTCACTATTTTGTAGTTTAAGAACATTTTGTTTATTTTAGTAAACAAATACTTTCATGATGCTTATTATGTACCACATTTCAACTGCAACACAATATTAACCTCTGAGCCCTCCTAATAACACAAGGCAGCAATGCCTCTTTTCTAGATAGGACACTGAGGCAGAAAAAGATCAAGTAACTTGCCCAAGGTTACAATGCCAAAGAGTCTAACCCAAGAAAGTCTGGTTCAAACTTTTACTTGCAGTCACAGCTATATACATATCTCTAAGAAATAGTCTTGGGCACCTATTTATTAATTTTTCCACTTTTGTTTGTGCTATTGATTTTCATTGATGAAAAATATATATAATTTGGCTATCTTACACCATACAGAACAAAAATACACATACACCTTTTGCCCCAACATATTTTCCCCAGTATGATCTTTTCTTAAATCTTTATTCAGTTTGTATTTTTTAACAGCTAATTATGTACATGTACATGGTTACCTTTTCATTCTCATATAGATTTTTGTTTTTAAGATTTTATTTCCAAGAAAATTCTAAACCTTGGATACCGCACCTTGTGATATTTGAGTTGTTTGTTAGTCATCTAAAGTTGCTTAAACTCTGTGATTGTAATAGGTTTAGATCAGTCATTTCTCAACCTAAACAGTTTTTTAAAAAATTACTTACTATACAAAAAGAGGCTGACTTTCAGGATCCCAATTGCCCAATTATACTGGTAAAGAATATAGATTTAAATGAAAGACTATACAAATTGCCTTATTTATATGCATATCTCCTACTTTTTATGAGAAGATATTTTATTGCTAAACTTAATGAAACTGAAATCATGCACATTTCTCTGACTAAAGCTGATCAGACACCTAGAAAACTCCAGAATTTCCACAATTCTCCTCTGAAGAATGTTTCTACTTCCACCCCCAACTCCACATAGAGTAGCTCTGAATGCTTGGAAAGAACAATTGAAGAATGCTTACCTATTTTTATGTTTTGTTTTTTAACTTTTACAAAAAAAAAAAAAAGTAAAGTGAAAATTATTTTGTAGCTATTATCAAGCGTTGGAAATCATAAACACAAAGCAGGAATTATAACAGAAAAGTCTTGTATTGAAATTCAAAATTTGTGGATAAGAATATATGACATTAACACATAAGAATATATGACAAAATTAGAGGCATATTAAGTTGCACTGTTTATGATATTACTGAAAGATTTTTAAAATGCATTGCATTTACAATTTTAATGTATACAGTAACTTGAATGAGGTTAACTTATTTTGACAAATAAGCTTTGTAATGCAAATAGACAATTGTGAGCAAAAATCCCTTAAAAATTTCTAAAGAAAATATTTTTCACAAATAAAGTTTCCCTTAGTTATTTTTAAAATGTATATTTTAATCTTGCAAAATTAATTGTCATCTTGTCTGCTTTCTCATAAACAAATCCTGAATCAGTAAAGTCTATATCCATTATAATAAATCAAAGTAACTGTATGGTTCTAAAATAACATATTTTAACAAATTCACATGGCCATTCTTCAGTATTTTCCTTTCTCAAAATCACTTTTCATTCTTCAACTTGAAAATCAAAATGTAGTGAAACATTAAATATGTATTAGTAAGAAATATTTAAAATCATAAAAAATGTTTAGCTTCAAAGTTTTCAAAATTATAAATCTCAATATTTTATTTGTAGCTAATTTCTTCTAGACCTCATTATGGTGAATACCTCACCTACCGTGGAAAAGTAAAGAATTTAATCTTGTATTCAAAACCCAATCTTCCTGTGCTGCAAACTGTGAAAATCTTAACATTTTCCTCCAGTATCAGCTCAACACAGTAAAAGAAAATAAACCATGTAGCATCATTCATTCTGTCAAGAAGAAATCAATCAAGTCATCCTAAACTAGAAAGACTCAGCAAGAGGACATTAGTAATGAATCAGGCCCAAGAACCTAAAATGAAGATTATAAAAACTGTATACACAGAAATTAGCAAGAAGACAGAGGAGGAAGAAAAATAAGGGGAGTGCGACACATTTCTGAAAATCCATCTGTATAAGTATTTGCATCCTTTGTACAGACTTGAATTTCAACAAGACAGAGTACAAAGGGCAAATTTAACAAATGTTTTAAAAAAGAAAAATCAGAATAATTGACTCAATAAATTTTCAGCTATTAAACAATTTTAAAATAAGCAAAATGTTCTTAAATTGTAAAATAATTACTAAGATTTATGAAAAAGGTTGCATCTTATTGTTGGAAATTTAAGTGGATAATATGTGGGATTGCAATATTGTTAATTTTTGTTAGCTCATAATACCATTAGACTTTGTAACTTTGTTCCTCAGAAGTTCCTGTTTCTCCATGACTATCTAATGCCAAACTCAAAAATTACATATATTAGTAGGTTTTGTAGGCTTTACCACAAGACAAAGATCTATGCCAGTCATGTACCTAATCTAACAGGAGCAGGTAGATATGGTTTGTATGTGAGGTGTTTTTCGAAAGCTCATGTATGAGACACTGCAAGAAAGTTTAGAGGAGAAATGGTTGGATTATGAGAGCCTTAATTCAATCAGTGAATTGATCCCCTGATGGGTTTAACTGAGTGGTAACTGAAGGAGGTTAGGATGTGGCTGAGGAGATAGGCCTGGGGGCATGGCTCTGGAGTATGTATGCGGAATCTCTCTATGAAGACTGACAGATTTGACTCCATGGAAAACTTATCAGCCAGGCTATATGGGCAATGACTAAACAGACTCCATTTTGCTCTGAAAATCCTTGTTACTTAGGAAGTGCTTCTCTCGTGGGAATGCCTCACCTCTGTACCCGTCAACAGTTAACTTGCATGACTTGTTTGGCAATACAAAAGGACGAAATGACAATTCTTGTATAATGAAAAGTCGTTCTTTTTTTGTTTCCTATTTTCCTAAGCACTGTACCATGTCAACAGTGATGTCAACAGCGATTGTCTAGATGTTAGTAACCATTCTTTAATTTGTACCTAAGTAAGGTCATTTTGACCCACTTCCCCTCTGCTAATGATTTCAGATCTCCTGATGTTAATTTGTAATTTTGAATCATAGCAACAGACACTTAGGGTTGATGTACCGACTTATGGCATAAAAAACCCTGCAACCCTATGGTCGGGGCTGTTCTCCCAATAGCCATTTTTGGGGCATTGTGTGAGACAGTCAGCCAGTGGCTAAGAAAGACTCACAAATTTGAATTTCTCAGTGGTGAACTGTCTGTTCTTCAGTTGTGCCCCATAACATCTCTCTGCTGCTTAATCATCACATGAGCTTCTTCCTTTCACCAAATTCTTCTGCCATGGTGTTCCGCCTCACCTGGAGCCCCAGGGAATAGAGCCAGCTATTTATGCTGAGAGCTCTAAAACAGTGAGCCTCCCAAATAAACCTTTCCTTCTCTACAATTGTTCTCGTCAGGTCTTTTAGTTACAACAGCAAAAAGCTGATTAAAACACAATTAATATATCTTTTGAGGCTGGTACACTTGATGAAGATCAAGTGAGTTCAAATCCAGCAGCTCAGTAACAGCTACAAGAATTGTGGTCATCTTATTAACCCAGTCCAACCCACTGCCAGGTTCAGTTGTTTGTAGACCTGGAATCTGCAACATACCCTTAAAGTGAGGTTGCTTTTCCAAACTTACCTGCCTGCCAGAGGGTGGATTCTACTAATATCCCCATATTGTAGAATTCCAGGCCACAGCACATCTGAGGCCTAAACACAAAGACCAGCAATAATAGATAAATGAGTGACAACTCTAATAATTTGACTAATTACTCTATAGACTCATATTTTAACAAAGAAGAGAAAAAAAGAAAAAGAATGGTGTGAAACTTACAAATAACTCATTGACGATGTAAATGGGAAAGAATAGAAAACATGAGTGAGATTTTCACTCTGCCCGTAATGAATAAGAGTCCAGGCTCATCCTTCTGCAGTAAATGACCTAGAAAACAAAACACTTGTATCAGTTCTTACTAGGCATCAGATGGTAGGCAATGCAGGCCATGATAAATCCACTTGAGATACAAAACTACCAATAACTTAAAATTGATTTATAGAGAAAATATATAATGCACAAACTAGAGAATCTATTTTAATATCAAGTCTAACTGAATTAAGAAACAGTTACTACTAGGATAAAGAGGGACGTTAATAATGGTAAAGAGATCAATTCAATAATAATATGACAAGCTTAGATGTTTGTGAACTTAATAACAGACCTTTATACGTGGAGCAAAAACTATCTGAACTGAAGAAAAAAAATTCACAATTATAGTTATAGATCACAATACTTTGTTAATTGTTCCAAATAGAAAGTTAGTAAGGATGAAGAAGTCAGGAAAAATAATATGAACCATCTTGCCCTAAATGGTATTTGTACAAATTTCCACTAAAAACAAAACAAGCAAAAGTCACATTGTTTTTAAATGCCATAAAACATTCACAAAGATGGGATGTATACTGGGACACAAAACAAATTTCACTGACTTAAAAGAATTTAAGTCATGTCGAATATGTTCTCTGACCACAGCTGAACTGAATTTGAAGAATTAAAAACCTATAATGAATTTTATGCTTAATAATGAGAAAATGTGCTGGGCGTGGTGGCACACACCTGTAATCCCTGTGACTTGAAAGACTGAGGCAGGAAGATAGCAAGTTCAAAGCCAGACTCAGCAACTTAGTGAGGCCCTAAGCAACTTACCAAGACCCTGTCTCAAAAAATAAAAAAGGTCTGGGAATGTGCTTCATTTATTGAGCACCTCTCAATTCAATCCCTGCTATAATACTACTACTACAAATAATAATAAACATATGAATACTTCCCCTAAATCAGAAACAAGGTAAGGATGTCCACTCACCATTTTATTCAAAATTAATCTCATGGTCCTCACTATGAAATAAGGCAAGAAATCAATACCTATTGTAACCAAAGAAGTAAAACTATTATTTCCAGGTGATAAGCTAATATATACAGAAAACCCTAAGAAATTTACGAAATATTATTACACCTAATAAGTAAATTTAGCAAGCCACATGATATAAAGTCAGTATGCAAAAATAAATTGTTTTGCTATATACTCACACTGAAAAAACTAAAAAGTTCTAGTATTTATTACTTTAAATAATAAAATCATTATGGAAAATTTAATAAAATATAATAAAGATCTATATGCTAAAAACTTTATTAATGAAAGAAATTAAAGAAGACAAATTAGTAGAAATATACCTTATTCATTGAAAGGAAGATTTATTATTAAGATATCAATTTTCTCTAAATTGAACTTTGGTTCATTTCAATCACAGACAAAATCCTAGGTGGATTTTTTAAATAGAAATCAAGAAGCTAATTCTAAAATGAATATAGATACGTGAAATTAGAAACAAATAAAAAGACAAAGTTCAAAGATTTAAATAATCAAGTCAGTGAAGAATTGATGTAAGGGTAGACCTATAGATCAATAAAAAATAGTAACCAGAAAAAAAATGTGTATATAGTCACTTTATTCATCAATGTATGTCAAGTTGTGTCTTGGGGAAAGAGTAGTCTTTCAAAATTGGGCCTGGGATTCTGTCTATCATATTTAAAAGAGAAAAATGAATATTTACTCTTATCATACATCATATAAAAAATCTACCTCAAAATGGTTCAGAGATATAAATATAAAAGTAAAATTATATATTCTAGAAGAGAACTCAAATAAAAATTCCTACAATCTCGAGTAGCCAACAATTTCTGAGATAGCCACAATAATCATGAGTCATAAAGAGAAAAAAATGGGAAATTGGACATCAAAATGTAAGACTTCTGCTGTTGGAAAGACACCACTAATCAAATGAAGTCCAGTCAATGATTGTAAGAAAATATAATTATAATACATTTAACTGTCAATAAACTTGTATCCCAATTGTTCTAAAATCTAATATGGCTCAATAATAAAAAGATAATCAACTTTTTAAATGAACAAAATATTTCAATAGAAACTTCACCAAAGAAGATATGTGAATGTTTAATAAGTACCCAAAAAGTTTGTCATTGTATTAGCCATTAGGGAAATGAAAGTTGGAAACAACACAATTACCGTTACACATTAATTAGAAAACATCAAGTTCAAGGAGGTTTTAGAGCAACTGGAACACTCATACCTTGATGATAAGAACCACTCATTCTCCTAAAGTGATATGTACAGCTACCATATGACCTAGTAATACTACTTGGAGAAATAAAACATACTTAAATACTTATTCAAGAATGTTCAGATATTTATTAAAAATAGACAAAATCTAGAAAATTCAAATCCCTATCAACAAGCAAATGGATAAATTATGATCTATCTGAATAATGAACTCCTGCTTAATGATAAAATAAAACAAATTACTGATAACATGCAGAAAGTATGGAGGATCTCAAATACATGCCAAGTTAAAAAAAGTTTTCAAACCAAAACAAGTTCAAAAAAGTTTATACTAAATAATCTGACTCATGAACTCTCTAAAAGCCGAGGACTACAGTGACAGAATGCATGTCACTGTTTATCTTGATCTGGTAATAGAAGATTGACTTGAATGTCTAGGGATGATGGAAATGCTCTGTATGTATCTGTTGATTACAAAGGGGTAAAAAAAATTTCAAAGACCATTAAACTAAATGCTAATGGGTACATTTATTATGTACAAAATATACTCCAATAATACTGACAATATAAATAATTAAAATAAGAAAATATAAATAATAAAAATTCTAAAAATGAAAGGTTCTTTTATATAAATATCAGAGAAAATAAATTCAAGATTAGAGGCATGAATAGAGTTAAATTGGAATCAAAGTAATAAGTGGTTCAATTCACCACTAAAATGTAGCAACTTTATATTTCACTTAATTAAAATTACAATGCCTACAAATTATACAAAATAAAATTGACAGAACTATAAGATTATATGAACAATCCATACTCATTATAGATTTTTCACCTTCTACTTGAGAAAAGACAAAAATATCTATAACAATATAGATTTCACCAATGTGACTAACAATGTCATGAATATATACAGAACAGTTTAAACAATTTACACAAAATGTTCTTTTCAAATACATAGGAAACATTTACAAAAATTGAACATATTCAAAGCATATATAGATATGCAGGCTACAATTATCACTGAAAATAAATGGTGAATCCAGCAATGTATAAAAAGAATAATACCTCACCACTGAGTAGGACTTAACATTCAAAACTCAATCAGTGTAATTCATCAGATTTCCAGAAAAATAAAAACTATTGAATTTTCTTAATTGATATAGAAAAATGATTAACAAAATTTAACATAAATTCATAACACTAACAAACTAGTGTTAGAAGGAAATCTTCTCACCTTGATAAAAAGCATCTGCAAAAACATTATAGCCAACAATCTCACTTAAAGGTAAAACACTGAACATTTTTACCCTCAGTTTAGAAACAAGTATTGGAATGATTTTTTGAGAAAGAAAAGATGGGAAATTACCCCCAAGTTCTTGCCTCTATTGGAATGTCTTTATTTTGCTCTTATACTTCACTGTTTGGTTTGTTGAATCATATTTCAATAACTTTAGGAGAATATTCTCCATATATCAACTTATAGAACCCTCCTCTCCTTTCAGTATCCCATCGTTAAGCCTTTTCTTGTTTTTTTCATTCAGGAAAGTTGTCTTTATCCACTGGTTCTGCTACTACTGTCCTCTTAATTATTTGATATCCAACATTTTCTGTGTCATGTGAAAGTTGCTTTTGCAATTTCTTCTTCTCCCTGGTCAATTAAATGCTCCTAAAAGAGAGATGCTTTGTCTTTACTCTCTTTTCCTCACAGCACCCACCTAGCACTATTGGGTAAAGTTCATGATTAGTTAAAATTTCTTAAACAGAATAGAAATCTGCTACTGAATATTAGTGAACATTTCACCTTACCTTAATCTAAAAGCACTGAACCTTATTAATTTCATTCATTTACAGTACATCTTGTCATTTACTGCACCTCTACTGACATAGTTGTTAAAATTCAAATGAGGCACTAATTAACTGTCACTCAATTCCTTTTTACAAGCATCTGGTGTTTTGGTGTAGTCATATAAGCAAAGAACCATAGCAGTTAAGTAAGTAGAATGAAACACTTTCTCCAAAGAGTAATATAATTAACAGTATCTCTTCTAACTGAAATTCAAAAAACTTTTAGTTTTACTACTAAGGGAAATTACTAAACTGATGCTTCACATCACTGAGCAATATCAGATATCAAAAAAGAATTACAAAAGTGCAGGAACAGGTAATATATTTTTTCCATTCATCTCATGGAGAGTAAGGTAGAGAGTTTTGAGTTTATCAGAAATGGAACTCAAAAGTGATTTAAAAATTATATCATTTATTTATAATGAACTTCAACTAAAAATGCAGTGCTTGTCCTAAACACATTTCCAAATATGCTTTTTGAATCACTATTCTGAGGCATGGAATTTTTAGAAAAATATCAAAACATGCAAAAGAAGATCAAAGTCTTCCACCAATAACATGACCTTTTCCAAGTTGGTTATATTCACGATCATTTTCAGCAAAGATTCATTTTTTTTATATTTGGCATTGAAATTTTAAAATAATTATGTACTCCATATAGTTAGCATTGTACACTGCACATACGCTTTTGACAAGATTAGAGTATAATTGCTTTGTTAATAAGTACCAGCGTTTTCTTGGAAAAAGGAAAAATGAAAAAACATCTAGTGCTTGGCACAGTTCATGGCACAAGGTAATCACCCAATAAATATTTGATGACAGAAGGAAGGAGAGGGAGGGAAGAAAGAGAAGGAACAAGTGAATCACTATCTTTCCAGTTCTGGTCAAAATAGATGCCTCACCATTATAGTTGTAAATAAAGATGAGTCGTTAAAAATGAAAGCAACTATTTAGAATGAAGGCAGATTCTTCACAGAGGCATAAATGAATTACTGCAATTGTATTTCAGATTCCTCTAAATGATTTCTTTCTAATCTCAAACAAACCTCCATGGGTTTAATTAAGATTGTCTTTTTCCCATTTTTTAAAACTTCCTTCTTTAATCAGAGTAATATCCTTGGTGTTCCTTTTAGGTAGATCTACAACAGCAATTTTTTGAAGTCACATCCTACCTGTCACTACAGCAAAGAATTGATGGTGTTTGTAGGGAGGACTTCATCTCTTAACAACAACAACAAAATTATTTGATTTGATTAAAATTACAAAATTCTGCTCTGCTCAACCATATTACCTCAAGCCTTCAAGGCAAACAAGAATAATTTGACATGAAAATTGGACTATAGGTAAAGGGTTTAGAGAAAGATGAGCACCTTTAGTCTAAGGAATCAGGAAGTTGGTGCCTCTTCAACAGAAGGGTGTGGTCCTGTCAGGAATGTTTATCTCCTCAGTCTAACTCCTGCAACTCTGAGACTGTAAGTTCACTTAGCTGCTGTCTGACCTAAATGCAGTTTCCCAAACAGAGATCTTTACAGGAAAGTCAATGCACAGAATGGCTTAAATTATATCAGCAGCAATCTTACCTCATTGTAAAGGACTGCTTTTACTTTTTCATTTATCATATTCTTGTGAGCTTGGAGTCTGAAAGTTTTGCACTGGTACTAGTAACTTGAATGACCTGGCCATTCAAATTTCAGAATTGCAGAAAGGAAAGGACACCTGAAGCACAGGGAAGTAACAGCCACTTTCTTGGTCATCAACCCATTTTTCCTTTAATACAGTCCCATGATTTTGTCTTGTGCTAAGAGGAAGTATGACTTCAAGGTCAGCAAGGATGACAAAATCACTAATAAAAGCATTTTTAGAAATTCCCCTACATTCCTCAAGGTCTTGTATTTGAATGATAAGAATTTCCATGAGTGAGAAAAAAGACAACCTCAAAAATATTAAATGCAAACCAAGTTTCTGGGATGGCCAGAAGCATGATCTAAAATCAACAGCCCTTTGAAATTCTTCATTTGTAACTAAGTAAAAACTATGAGGTAGCAACTCTTGCTACTTCCCTCACTTAACTACAAAACTTACAAAATTTTGCATGCACCAAGTTATATACTGCTTTTATTTATAGTAGTAAAATACTGGAAATGATAGTAGTTGCCTATAAATAAAGAATTGACTGAATAAACAATGGTACCTTCTTAAATGAAGTACTATTATGCAACCATAAATAGGAGGAATATCTTAATGTTTTCAAATGAAGAAATATTCAAGATATATTATTAAGTTGGAAATGCAATTTAGAGAATGATATGTACTGCTATTTTGTGTAAGGAAGGTAGGAAATTCAAATAGACATACATTTGCAAAAAGAAAATAGTGGAAAGATAAACAGAAAACTATTAAAATGGTAACTTATAGGGGAAAAAAGACACAATTAAGACTTCCTTCAATATGCCCTGTTATATAGTTTAACTTTGAAATTGTGAAAATGACTTACATATTCAAAAATATTAATTAAATAAAAAGGAAAAATAGTCCATGAAATTTTAAAATAAATGTCAACAAACAAAAACTTCTTTCAAGTTGATGGCATACCACAGGAATAGAAATTTCTATAAAATGTTTTAGAAGGCAGTGTTTTTGCTGTATGCTCTTAGTAGAGCACATACGAAAGATTTTTTTATATCTTTCTGTTTGCCTTAAATGTTTCGTAACACAATTTTTTAAAAAAAACACTTGTTAAAATTATGTTTGTGTCATATTTGGGGGCAAAATTATCATCTTTTCTAAAAGAAGAAATAAATTCAATTGTGTAAATCAGAAAATAAACTAATTTTGCTCAAAAGCAGATTTTAATGAGAAACCTGCTATTGTTGATCATTATATGACATCTTTTTAAAAGAAGCTTTTTTCTAATGAAGGGTATTCCAGATACCTCATGAATTTTTAAGACAGATAAATACAGGTGAGTATCTGCAGCTTTGTTAGATTTATGCTTCCTCTGGAAAGAACCTGCCATCCAAAAGTACTACTTTTGAATTCTATTATGTTTACAAAAACAAAACAAAATAACATATCTAGGAGTCAATTACAATGCAAAAGGAAAAAAATAACTTTAAGATCAGTTTCTGGAGCATTCAATAATAAATAATAAATAGTTTCTGGAGCATTCAATTTTAACTGTCAAAATGAATCTCTTACTAACCAGGTCTTTACAAAAGAAATATTGGATAGGATTCCTACAAGTTTAGCTGAGAATAAAACAAGCTTGCAGCTGAGCTTTGGCTGGAAACTTTCAAAATGATTTCTATTTTTCAGGGCAAAAAGAGAAAGATTACTTTCAGACACACACACACACACAACGTATAGTATATTAACCAAGAAGTTATTTGAAACCTACCCTAACAATCAACTGAACGTTACAATTTCATAATTATTTTATCTCAAATGAAAAGAATGGGGTATAAGCCAGACTGCCACACCAAGGAAGAAGTACTCAATATGACCCAGAGAGAGGTTGTCTAAATAAGTCAGGGCACATCCTACCAGAATGCAGAAAGCAAAATCACAGCAGAAAGAAGACAAACTTGTCAGGAAAGACAAAAACTTGCACAGAATCTAAGACACAATGACAACATGTGACAATGACCTGACTGGCTGAGAGAATCTAGAAAACCAAGCCAAGGAAGTCAGGGTTGACTTTCGTTATTAAGAAGCTGGCTCTCAGTGAGGGCAGATATCATTTACAGTACACATGGGCATGTAAGTCAAGGGAACAATCATGAGCTTTCTCTCTCAAATTCCTGTTTATTCTTTCAGTTATTACTCAAATACATTGCATAAAAAGAAATAAAATGATTGCAGAAGGACAGGTATGCAATGTGAAGCTAGTTTGGCTGTCTTTACTTTTCAGAGCCTGGCAGCACCACCAGTTCTAATCTGTCATATTATCCTAGCCCTAGGAAGAAGGCAGCCCAGCATTTCAGAGGGAGCAGAAATCAATCCAGTTGTACAAGTGAGTCTCACTTTTTTAAAAATTTTTTGCTCTATTTAGCTATACATGACAGCAGAATGCATTTTGATTTATTATACATAAATGGAGTACAACTCTTCATTTCTCTGGCTGTACACCATGTAGAGTCACACCATTTGCGTAATTGAACATGTACATAGGGTAATGATGTCTGTCATTTCATCATCTTTCCTACCCCTGCCCCCTCACCTCCCTTCATTTCCCTCTACACAATCCAAAATTCCTCCATTCTTCCCTTATCCCCCCACCCCCATTATGAATCAGTATCCACTTATCAGAGACAACATTTGACCTTTGGTTTTTGGGGATTGGCTTATGTCACTTTGCATGATATTCTCCAACTCGATCCATTTACCTGCAAATATCATAATTTTATTCTTCTTTATGACTGACTAATATTCCATTGTGTATATATACCACAATTTCTTTATCCATTCATCTGTTGAAAGGCATCTAAGTTGGTTCCACAATCTAGCTATTGTGAATTGAGCTGCTCTAAACATTGATGTGGCCAAGATACTATAGTATGCTGATTTTAAGTCCTCTGGGTATAGACCGAGGAGTGGGATTGCTGAGTCAAATGGTGATTCTGTTCCAAGTTTTCTGAGGAATCTCCGTACTGCTTTCCAGAGTGGTTGCAATAATTTTCAATTCCACCAGCAATGTATGAGTGTGCCTTTTCCCCCACATCCTCACCAACACTATTATTGCATATATTCTTGATAATAATCATTCTAATTGGAGTGAGAGGAAATGACTTTTATGAATCAGAAGGTATATTCCCATAATAGAAAGAGGAAGAGAAGCAGGTATGTGTGAAGCTGAAGTATATCATCTGTCTCATTCAGAGGGAAAATAAATGCCAGATGTCAGTGAGAATCCTGTGAAATGGTAGCATGCGTTGAATTCTGTACGTATTTTTCAATAAGCAAATAGCATATGCCATTGAAAAAAGTGTGTCTTTCATCATCTAGCAACCAGACTGGGTTAGCTCACATGGTGGTGAGTCAGGACACCAAAAGCACAAGTAGAAACATTCAAGATCCCTTGAGGCTGATTTTTGAAACTAACATAATTTCACCACATTATCTGTTCAAATCAAGGCACAAGATGTGCCAAGTTTAAAGAGGTGAGGGAGTGGACTCTACATGTTGGTGTAAGCAGCAGCAAAGTCACACTGCAAAAGGCATAGATTTAGGAAAGATAATGTTTCTGGTCATTTTTATAACCCATCAACCACACATCAAAATACCAATTATTGCTGAAAGTGCTAGTATCCATAGTGAACACTATCTTCTTGCTTATATTGAAAACTTCCAGTGAAAGGGATGGAGATACAGCTCAACGGGACAACATGTGATTAGCATGTCCAATGCCCTGGGTCCAATCCTCACCCAAATACACACACACACACACACACACACACACACACACACACACACACAGAATCAGATATGGAGTGTTAGGATAAACTCAGGATGATGGTGATGGTGAACTGCAGTAAGAAAGAAAAAAATGGGTCAAGTATCAGAAATCCATTGAATTTCTTTTCCCTTCTATAGTAATACATAAATTTGTAGTACTTTATGAGATCTTGGAATGATCACTAGGGAAAATATGTTGTTCAAAAGTCCATATTCTAGAGGACTAAATGTGTGTTTTATTAATGTGGGATAGGAGTAGTTTTTCTATAGTGTAGACAAATTTCTCAGACTTGAATGGTATAAAATACACTGGAATGCAGTACTAATACTTGGTGATATAAAGGTACATGGTTCCTGGAACACATCTTGTGTAAGATGGTAGAAGACTTGATTGAGCACTGAATAAGTTATAGGTCATCTAGAATAACTTGAACTAGATTAATGGACAAAAGAAAATATTGCCTTAAAGGTCTATAATCAGAAAGTCAAGGGACAACTAAATGAAAATTAACATTTCCAAAAAAGATCTCAATGGTACATAAATGAAATATCATCTCCTCTTTTAAAAACTCATGGCTTGCTTGGTGAAGTGACTTGGAGGAGTTCTCTACACCACTCATGGTGGAACCTGCCACACAGCACATGGTCCTCCCTTCCCACCTCTAGAGGTCGAATCAGTCACTGGTGCTGGTCTGAGGAAGCCATTTTGTTTTAAAACTGCAAGGCGTCAAAGTTAGAAACACATTTAGAAACAGAACAAATTTAAATCAAATGCCTGAATTTAAAAAGCAAACTAATTCTATCTTTGCTGAAAGAGCTAGAAATCAATTGCAAATCAATCACCATACTAGGCAGTCTCAAAAATGGGTCAAGTAATGACTTATTTCATAGCAAACTAACTATATAAATATACACTCATATAGATAATAGAAATTCATGACAATTGTTACCCAGAGTGTTGGGTCTGTTAATCAGACCTTTCCTCAGATAAAGTGTACAACAGGATGAGAAGAAGAAGCAGTTCGATCCCACTCTTCTGCTGATTTACTGCCACTCACAAGACCAACAGAACATCCTACCGAAGGCATCAGTATTAATAATTCTGTAGTTGTTCTCAACATAACTCATGAACTTCCCAAATGTTAATAGCATATACTAGTCCAGAATGGCAAAAAGAAGTTGGAGTAAGGATTTAAATGCTTATTAGGAAAGACATAGATACAGAATACATACGAATTACAAATCAAGAAGAACAAATTTGTAGAACTTGTTTGTTTCTACATTTCAATTCTAAACCACATATAGAATTAATGTGTTTAAACACTATTCTCATACTTTCAGATGCTACTTATATGAATTGGTCTAAGGATTTCTACAATACTGAGGAAATTCTTTGACAGTTTTCATTAAACAGTTTTTTTTTTTTTCTGAACAAGGGAAAGTTGGTCACTCTTATTGCTCAGATTACAAAAAAAGAAAGAAAAGCAAAAGGCTTGTGAATTTAGTATTTATTTGTGTCTGATCAACAGAAGGAAAGTAAGAAATCACATGGGTTATTTTTCTAGAAAATGAAATAGTTTACTCCTATCTCTATTTGTATTCTTAATAAATTTCCTTTTAGTAATAGTTGATAAGAGGCTTTAAGTGGGGAAGGGAAGAATAGAAATTTAGTAGATTAGACAAAGTGAAATGAAGAGAGTGGGAATAGAAATAGGAAAGATAGTGGAATGAATCTGACTTAATTTTCCCATGTACACATATGAATACACTGCAGTGAATCTCACCTTCATGCACATCTACAAGACTAAGGTCCTAATCAGAATAAGAGATATTCCATTCTTGTATATTTATATCAAAATGGATTCTGCTGTCATATATAACTAAAAAGAACCAATAAAATAAAAAGAAAGAAAGATATTTTAAAAAGAGGTTTTCAGAACAATTTTAACCTGAATTCCTTAGAAAAAAAGACTAGGTAAGAAAATTCAACACTGCCCACTCCCTCTCTAGTCTGCTGAGAGTTTACAGTGCTCCAAAATTAATTCTAAATATGAAAATCGATTCTCTTCCAAAGTGGCTTTAGAAAGCCGTGAGTCAGGGAGGTAGGCGGGGAATAAAACCTAGATTGGTAGGTAACTCACTTAATCTGTCTCTAAACTTTAGTTTCCACATCTATAAGATAAAAAATAATATTACCTTTCTCATAAGGGTTTCTGGAAGGACTGAATATGATATATGTTTTAAAAACCTGGACAAATAGTAGTCAATTTGTCTGGAATAAAAGTGGAAATAAGAGCAGTTTTTAACAAGAATGCACACAATGATTTTTGCTTTAGTCTTTGATTTAGTCTTTAGATTTTGATTTAGTCTTTGCTGACTAGTTGGCCAAAGAAATACATATCCAACCTCCATGTCCTCACTTTGTCTTGTTTTGCTCGGCTCCCATTGCCTCAGCAGAAGCTAATGGGCAAGGTCGATGCATATTAGGCCACCCTCATGGGGAGAAGAGCAGGGTAGAGAAAAGCTTGAATTTGGGATGCAAATGGGATAGTAAATTGCATTGTTCACTATTTCTTAAACATGAAGAACGTGGTATTTAAGCCATGACACACTGACACAACTCTGTGTTTTCTCTCCCATTGACTACACTCTCACACCACAACTCTTATCATATCATCCTCTCCCAAACTACCATAAGAAAGTATCCTGGAAGTTCTCTCTCAACCCATTCCAGCTCCAGCCTTTCCCTCTTCTCCCTATTATACCTAATAACAGCCCAGATGGGATCTGGCAATGGCAGAAATCTTAGAAGTGATAGGTAGAGAAAAAAACAAGCACCAAGGTCAATAGTCTCTATCCTTGTAATAATGTGGAGAAAAGACTCATAAAATAATTGATATAATTTTTCCAAGGAAAATTGCAAAAGCCCTCTTTGTATTTTTTATTGATGCATTATAATTATACACAAGAGTAGGATTCATTGTGATTTATTTGCATATGCACATAACATAATTTGGCCAACTTCATCACCCATTATCTTCCTTTTCCTTCCCCTCTTCCTCCACCCCCACCCCCATCCTCTACTCTACTTACATCCCTTTTTTGCAAAAGCTTTCTAATAATGATTTTTTGGTTTTGTCCATTATATCTCCTTTCCATTTCTTCTACTATTGTTAGAATGATTCCTCTAACAATATATCTGATCCTACCATTCATTACAAAATATTTAAATATCTTTCTGCAAGTTAGATTGCAAAAAAATGACTATAATTCTCCACTTTTTCCAATACCCAGGTTCCTTTGCAATGTGATGTGCTTGTCCTCTTATGAAGAGGTAGAGTGTCAGTCCTCACTCTCAGGAACACAGCCTCCATCTGTGAACAAGCCTAATGTGACCTGATGGATGATAGAACGTACACCACCCAATAATCTTATCACTGAGCTAACAGCCAGTCAAGCAACAGACAGGTGAGCGGAGACACCCATCCACCCAACCACAGACAGAGCAAGTATAGCTCTGTATCAACAGAACCTCATCCAGGCTTGCATTACCAGCTAATTCACCCTCTGGCTTGTATTAATAAATAGTTGTCATTTTAGGTCACAGTGTTTTGTGATTGTTTGTTAATAATGTATAATTGTTACAGTTCTCATTGAAAACATTTAAAATCTGCATTTCTCAAATGTTAATGTCTCTTCATAAAGCCTAATTTAAATGTCCAGTCTTATACTCTGACATCTAAACCTGTCTATATTATAGTTGACCCTTAGAGTCTGAACAGTGTTTTGCACATAAGTATATACGTTTACATCTCTGTGCTTTGCATACTAGTTGGACATCAGAAAAGGAGATTTAAACTACATGTATCAAATACATACAATGTTCCAGGATTTTTACATATTTCTAATTATGCTTTCATAATATGTGCTATGGTTTGGATGTGGTTTGTCCCCCAAAAGTTTGTGTGTTGGAGGCTTAGTCCTTAGCATGGTGTTGTTAAGATATAGTGGAACCTTTAAGAGGTGAGGGTTAGTGCAAGGTAATAATATCATGGGGGGCGCTGCCCTTGGATCTCAATAGTGGGTTGTTATAAAAAGAGCAGACTGGCAGGGCGCAGTGGAGCACACCTGTAATCCCAGCTCCTTGGGAGGCTGAGACAGGAAGGAGCACAAGTTCAAGGTCAGCCTCAGGAATTTAGTGAGACCCTAAATATAACAAAAAGGGCTGGAGTTGTAACTCAGTTGTAAAGTACCCCTGGGTTCAATTCCCAACACAGAAAGAGAAAGAAAGAAAGAAAGAAAGAAAGAAAGAAAGAAAGAAAGGAAGGAAGGAAGGAAGGAAGGAAGGAAGGAAGGAAGGAAGGAAGGAAGGAAGGAAGGAAGGAAGGAAGGAAGGAAGGAAGGAAGGAAGGAAGGAAGGAGAAAGAAAGAAAAGAGAGAGAGAGAGAGAAAGAAAGGAAGGAACAAGAGAGGGAGGGAGGGAGGAAGGAAGGGAGGGGAAAGAAAGATAGATCATGAGAGCAAGACTGACCTCTCCTCACTCTGCCTTCCTATATCACCATGCAATCTCTCCTTCTCCTATGCATTTGCATCACCATTTTGTGATGTGGCCCGAAGGAACCTCATCAGAGCAGAGTAAAAGACAGCATCATGCTCTTGGACTTTTAAAACTACAAGCTAAATAAACGTCTCCTCTTGGGGCTGAGGTTGTAGCTCAATGGTAGAGTACATGCCTAGCATGTGTGAGGCACTGGGTTCAATTCTCAGCACCACATACAAATAAATAAAATAAAAGTCCATCAACGACTCAAAAAAATAATAATAATAAGCCTCTCTTCTTTATAAATTACCCAGACTCAAATATTTTGTTATATCTACAGGAAACAGACTGATACCCTTTAAAGTTGTAATTATCCCCACTTTATAGATTGGAACACTTTGGCACAAAATGTTTAAATTTTTCAAGGCCATATTACTAGCAATTGATATGTCTGCATTTTGAAAAAACCATAATCTGTATAATTTCAAAGTTCATGAGGTTCCTATTGCCCAGTTAGATCCCAGTTTGGTGGCCAAATGGGTAGTGAGCAGGGGTAGGATTCATTTCAGGATTAACTTGATAGTGCTTTCAAAAGCTAATTATTCTACTCATTGTTTGGACATATAAGAATTTATCAGGGATTGAATTAGGTTTCTCTTATATAACTCTGCCCCCTCTATACTTTCTTCTTTGAAAACTATCATATTTCCTTTATTTGTGCTATTTTTTCCACCTGTAAAATCTTTTCCTCACTTTAATATATCATACTCATTAAAGTTTCAGGTAAAATATAACCTTCTTGGTGAAGGTTAAATAAAATGAACACCCACTCCTCTGAGATTCTTTTGTCAATGGATTTTTCCTAGTATATTGTGTTTAGTTGTGTACCTTTCCCGTTTTGATCTTGTAAGCTAATTGAAGAAAAGGGCCATGTTTTATTCATTTGCATCCCTGCACATAGTACATACTCACTAAATATTTGTGGATTATATTGAATAGTTTTCCACATGCTTAACAAGATATGAGAAAATAGGTTTCTTTTTCAAAACTTAAGGTAATAAAGTTGGTTTGGGATAGGAAAGAGAGCAAAATTCTATTACCATTCCTAAGGGAAAAATGTGTTTCTGACTTATCTTATTAAGGAACTTACAACATAATTAATGTCAAGAATTAAAATATTAAGCCCCCTAGAGAAGGCAAATGATAACAGCAGTGTCTAGAATAATTGGGAAATACACTCATGAATCTACACAATAGATAAATAAAACTACTGGGGTACCCACCCTACTAAATGCAGTTATTAGTAAAGCAATTATTAGTCTTCTCCTGTCTGATAAAACATTGTATGTAAACTTTTATCTAGTTGTTATTTAGCTGACAAAGCCTTAATTACCACTGCAAATTTTAAGAGAAATGTCAAGGTATTGAAATAGTCTGGTCTAGCAGTATGAAAATTCTTTATTTGCTTGTGTCAACCAATTTTCGCAGATGGTGCCCTTTGCAGAGAATAAGAATGGCAATGGAAGGGCTGGAATTGTAGCTCAGTGGTAGAGTGCTTGCCTAGCACATGTGAGGTACTGGGTTCAATCCTCAGCACCATGTAAAAATAAATAAATAAAATAAAGGTATCGTGTCCATCTAAAACTAAAAACAAATTTTTAGAAAGAATGACAATGGAAAGAATATAGGTTTTAACTAAGTTTCTGAACTCTTTCCAAATATCCTCCTAAAATCAAATCCCACCTTCCAACTGGAAAGGCCTCTAATCATTACCCCCTTGAAAGTAGACTTTCTGAGGAATAGGAGCTTCCTAGAGATTGATCTGCATTTTGACATGGTGATAGATATTTCCAAGTTTAATGATGTCATTCATAATTTTTTATGATTGACATTTGTACCCCATTCATTTCAGTGACTATTACAATATTATGATCCATGGAAGTACAGTTGGGAATTACTTACTGTAAAGAGACATGAAGATTGTTGCCTATGTCTTCAGTGGATTTCATATAAATGTCTGTTGTTATGAATAATAAAATAGGCTTATTATATGACATGATTGATGACTACAGTGAGAATTATGATTTGGATCTGGAATGTTCCCCCCAAATCTTATGTGTTGAAGATTTGGTCCCCAATACAGCAATGTCCAGAAGTAGGGTTTTTGAGAGAATGATTGGGTTGTGAGGGCTCTGACTGCATCAGTGGATTACTAGTAGCTTTCCATTTGCTTAATAAGATGTGGAGAAAAATATTTCTTTTTCAAAATTTAAGCTAAGAAAGGTGGTTTGGGATAATGAAGAAAAGTTCTGTTGCTATTCCTAAGGGGAAAAAAAGTGTTCCAAATTTCTCTTCATGGATGGACTACTGAGAGGTGGTAGAAACTATGGGCAGGAGGGGCATAATTAGAGGAAGTAGGTCACTGGGGACTATATCCTGTCCCTGGCTCCTTCCCACCCCTGCCTCTCTCTTTCCTTGCTGCCAAAAGCTGAACTGCTTTCCTCCACTACACCCTACACCATAACGTTCTATGTCATGTTGGATCCAGGGCATTGAAGTCAATCAACCACGAACTGAGACCTCAGAAACCATGAACCAAAATAATTTTGTTTTCCTTAAAATGTTCTTATCAGGCATTTTGATCACAGTGATGAAAAGCTGACTAACATAATGAGGTATATTTAATTATTAATCTGATTTGGGCTACATGAAAAAATTATATGAGCATAAAGATCTATATAATATCACATAAACAAAGAAGGAAATTCTAAGACAAAGTGATTTAGGCAGTCACATCAATCACAAATCATGAGAAAATGATCAGTTGCTAATGAAAAATAGGCCTAAAAGTGGACATGATTCTTTAATTAGTGAGCCGTACCAGGATCAAGGCAATGAAGAGTTCAGGTCCTAACAAGCCTCTACCAGGTGCTAGATCAGACACTTATAAGCAAGGTGACTTCTGGCTGTCTGGGAACACAGTAGTCACAGTTCTGGTTCTCAATAACACTGGCTTATTATAAATGCCTAATCAGGAATTGCTACTCAAACTATGCAGACCTCCAAATTTTAACCTTCAACTAAGTCAATATGGGCATATGTAAGTATGGATTGATTCATTTTTAAAAAATATAAAATAATATCATCTTAAAAGTTAACTATTTTGTTAACACTAAAGTTAAATAATGAGAAAGCAGTTGAGGAAATATAGTGAAAAAGTTCTTCCTAAACCATATATTTTTATATGTCTCTGAAGAATAATGATGGCTTAAGGGGAAATTCTGAAAGATAATTGAAAACTTAGGATCAGTTCTACATGTTTTCTTGTATTTTCCTCCACTGAAGATTTTGGTTTGAGTTCTATTTCCTTTGCTACTTTCACCTGCCTGAAGTCATAATCTTCCAATTGTAACATAAAAAAGCCTTTTCCCTAACAACCAACTGTGATGCCTCAAACAGAGGACTACTCTTTGAGATTTGAAAAAGCAGCAGGAAATGACTGTCAAAAGTTTTTTTTTTTTTTTTTTTTAAATCCCAGCAAAGAACTAAACAGTCAAAATTCAGAGACTATAATACAGAAAGAGAAATGACCTTCCAGAGAATGTCTAATTTTTCCAAAGGGATTTTACAAGTTCTGTTAGGACACCTTCAAAAATACATTCAGTCAGTATTCATTTTGGAAATAGTGACAAACCTTTAGAATGCAGAGAATTTAGGGCTTGGGAATTGCTGAAAGTTCACAACTCTAAAAATAAAATCTTATTATTTCAACTAGAACTCTCATGGAAACCCCGATTTGTTAAATATGATTGAGTAAATAGTAAGTCAGAACATGAGACAGACTTGAAAGAAATAGACTACAAACAGTAGAAATAAGTTATCACTCTCTTTTAAGTTATTTGATGCCTCCATATATTAAAAGAAATTTTAACAATCATGAAATTGGCAGATTAGACAACAAAATGTTTGCCTGTAACAAAACATGAAATAATTTTGAAATTGAGGCATATTAAAATGATGCTTAGGGACGTGCCATACCCTGGCTGTGAGGCTGCAACCCCAGCTCTCAGGACCTGGCAAGCAGAGTGGAACGGTCCTGTCCAGGACGGCATGGCCTCAGCAGTTTCACCTGGGACCCAGACTTGTAAAGTGAAGAGGATGCCTGACCATAGTCTCCCTCAAGAGTGGAGGGCAATGGATTGGAAAAATCTGCCATGGGAGAGGGAGACCGGGAGAGGGAGACGGAGTATTCTTCATATAAAAAGGATTATAATAATCAGTTTGGGGAGTTGACACAGTAATTACACATGCAATTTTCAGCATTTTCATAATATATTTCACAGAATCCTGAATCTGACTTTTTCAATCCAAATGTGTTATGTTCTTGGGATTTGCTGAAAAAATATTTTCTTTTTGCCTTGAGGACTACATCTCTTGGAAATATTTTAAGAAAGTATACTAGAGTGGGGGAAATCTGTTTCCTTCTCATCTAGCTCTTCTAAAAAGGCTTGTAACTCTTTTAGATTGGATTTTGCCGAAAAAAGAGTCTGGGATGAGAACTTGTGTGCAGGGGAGTTTATTGCAGAGAGAAGCTGAGATGAAAAGGAAGACATGTTATTAAAATGTTGGGATTGTTGAAGTAACTGCTGTATTTACCTACAGGTTCCGTCCTACCATGATTTCTGTGGAACATTTGGAGATGTCCATTTAAGGAGACTTAGACTGGAACTTTTACCTACAGATTTTAGCCTCCACTGAGTTAATGTTTCCCAAGAGCAAGAACCTCCTACTTCCAACCTGTGATTGCATAGGGCCAAGGAGGCTTCCGCTGCAGTGGAGAAGATGCTAGGGTAGAAAGAGGATGAACACGTAATAAATCCTTGAGGTGGGCTGCCAGTATCAGGTGAGTCTGAGCTCAAACAGAGCTATCTGAAACAGTTAAGTATTAATATATCAACTTTCTATTGGTACATAATAAATGACCACAAATAGCGGTTTAAAAGAACATCGACTAAGCTCATAGTTTCTGAAGGTCAAAAGTCCAGATGTTACACAACTAGATTCTCTGCTCAGGTTCTCTTAGGACTGAATTTAAGGTGCTTAGGCAGGACTGTAGTTCCCACCTGGACTGAGTCCCTTCCAAGCTCATTGATTGTTAACAGAATTCATTTCCTTGTAGTTATAGGACTGAGGTTCCATTTTCCTGCTACATTTTATCTGGAAACCACTCTCCGTTCCTAGAGGCTGCTAGCCTTTCCTGCCACATCCCTCCACCCCAACCCCATGACTACGGGCAGTTCACAAGATGGATGTTCGCTTTATTCCAGGTCAGTAGGGCCAATCTCTCTGTCTCTCTTCTGCCAAAAATAGAGAAAGCTCTCTGCTTTTAAAGAGTTCATGTAATTAAGTAAGATACTATCCCAATGTTAAGGTCAACAGATGAGGACTTCAATCGCATCTGTAAAATCTCTTCTCAGCAGCACCTAGATTAGTGTTTGGTTGAATTACTGGAAAAAGGAGGGTGTACATCAGAGTCCACTAGCTTGAGAAACATCTTCAAATTCTGCCTACCCAAGACTGACCCAAAATTGTTTAAGAGCATATAAGATAAAACACCAAAAATATCTGCTACAGCAATTTTTCTTTCCTTTTTTCATTTTTCTTTCTCTCTTTTTTTTTTTCTTTTTTCTTTTTTTTTTTTTTTTTTTGGTACTGAAGAGTGAGTGAATCCCAGGGTGCTTAACCACTGAGTCACATCCCCAACCCATTTTTTTTTTTTTTTTGTATTTTATTTAGAGACAGGTCTTACTGAGTTACTTAGTGCCTCACTAAATTGCTAAGGCTGTCTTTGAACTCTCGATCCTCCTGCCTCAGCCTCCCAAGGTGCTGGGAGTACAGGCATGTGCCACCACTCTTGGTTACAGGATTTTTAAAAGTGAGTTCGATTTTTGCTTAACGGTTTTAGTAAGAGATAAGCTAAACTCTAGCAAGATGGGCCTGAATTAAGAAGTATTTCTTCAACTTGACTTATGGAATTAATCAATCATATTTTTTCTGGTACTCAAATATTAAGAACCAAATAGAATAGATCTCAACATCCATCATAATCTAGATTTTCAATTATTTTCAATGATATCTTCTACATAGGGCACTTAAATAAGTATGTCTATTAAATAAGGTCTATGCCATAAAACTGTCCTGAAGAACTGTGAAACTACTAAAAAAGGTATAGTGGGAGATTTTAAAAGATTTACTTCCCATTTACCCTGTATTGTGAACATTATTTGAATGAATTACAACAGACTCAATTAATTTTTTCATACATAATTGTTACATTTTATCTAGCCTATTAAATCTAACATTTAAATTAAAAACCCAGTTACCATAAATTAAATATCTGCCAATTTTATGGATATAAGCACATGCTAATCTTCATGCTAGAAGATGAGCCATGCTGATTGTGAAAAACTGGGCTATATTTAGAAGCACATTACTAGAGATGGGTATTTAAATTTTAGTTCTGCTAGATATTGAATGAAGTTGTTTTCCATTTCGTAAAAAGTATGTTCAACAGTTCTGCTAATTGTATCATTTAACTATGGTGAGCCTAAGTGATATTACCTATTTTTATGCAAACAATAGCAGTGTTGCATTTTTGGTTAGTGACACATGAAAGCAGACTCTGGTCTTTCTGAATACATTTCCAGCTCTATATGGTATCTCTGGTAATCTCTGCTGTAGCTTTCTGAGCAGTTTCCTAAGCTATTGGTGAGCAAAAAAAAAGCAAATGAAAATACAAACCACAGGGGGCGCCTCCCTTACTCTCTGTGCACCCTTATCATTTTTCTGCTCCCTGGCTTGAAAGAGGGAATATCAAACATCTGTGTGAGACTTACTATATGCAAAGTGCTATGCTGAGAACTTTATTTATATGCTGTACCCTCATTTAATCTTCATAAAAACTTTATGAAATAGGCATTAGCAATATTCTTATTTTTACAGATGAGGTGACAAAAGAGATTATGTGACTTGCATACAGCAAATAAAATCATATGGCTAGTAATAAGCTAATAAGAATTCAAACCAAGGCAGCCCAAATCCATGGCCAATGTTCTGAACCTTATGCTATACCATCATGAGAGTGGTGAATAGATCAATTTTCCAAAATTGCTACTCAAGGTCCAGAGAAATTAGTAGACTTTCCCTCAGGTCCTTAAAACCAAAATGACTGGAAGATACAGCTTCATAAAGTGCTATAAAATGCTGCACATGTATATGCCACCAAGTTCACTTTAATATGAAGTATGTGAAGATCCCAAGGCTTCTTTTCCTCTTATACAACATGACATTTATTAAGATAGCAATAGAGCTTTTATTATTAAATGTTGATTTCCCAAATGGGACAATGACTCTAGAATTATGTTCTACCTTAAAATTTAAAAATGTGACCATCAGAACAACTTTCTCAAGTTCAGAATTTATTTTCCATTCACTTTTTTTTAAATGTCTCTTTTGAAAAGAAAGGCAAAAATGATCTTGTATCCCGTATACCTAACAAGTGCTCTGTGATAATCTCATGGCAACACCTCTCAGACCTCTGGCTTCTATTCTACCAAACTCACTAGTCAGTTCTCATCATCCTCATTCAGGCAGGATTCGGGATGGATTTTAGGCCTAATCATTTACAGAGGCAAAATGATAGAAATGGCGACCTTGCACACTTACTATTATTTATCATAGAAACTATCCTCTTGAAGGTCAGTTCTTATTTAGAAGAAACATAGTGTTCTCAAGAACTAAAAGTCTACCAAATGATAATTCATAGTTCAAATAGCATGGCTTACATAGTCTAAAAGTAGAACACTAAGCAAATTCTTTTAATTTCCCATGTGGATTTTGTAGTAGGACAAAGCAGGCTAGATGAAACTAAGAACTGAACCCCTGAAATACATCATGGACAGATTTCTACATGCATTGTTACAAGTGTCCAGTTCACATCTTATAGAATATCATATAATATACAGAAACAAACAGTTGAGCTCATGAATCTCTTCTTCATTTTGAAGGGTCTTAGAATTCTGGGACTAGAAATTGTATTCCAGTAGATGGAGATGATCACCCATATTTCATCATGCCATTTAATTTGACTCCTGCTGAGTTCTCAGAACTGCTCTCCAAGTATAAAATCATTCCTTTCTTGTGCTATGAATAAATTTTATTTAACAGAAAAATTTAGGGGTTAGTGTTAATAAACAATGACAATGTAAGAATAAAACTACTAGGAAATTTTTTCAGTTTTCTGTGTAATATATTTAAATATTCAAAATAAGAATTACAAAAGCAATAAGAGTAATATATTATCTGTAAAGATAAAAAATTCAAGTTAAATAAGTGACCTGCACTATCAGAAAGCTCATTATGCGCATAATTTGTGTAAATCCCTGTTCAAGGCCGTACTAAAACGGAAAATAAGTATATCATTATGTCTTCAGGAGATTATACTCTACAGGTAAATCATTAACACCATAGTTCTGGGAGAGTTATATGTATAAATTTAAAGATCTCTTTTAAATGAAGCAAAAAAGTTATTTTGTTAAAATTTTACAGCATTTTTCTTTAGAATAGCAAATATTTCAAAATATAAGCTCCAAAATATTTTACTTGAGTGTTACAGTGAGATGACAAACATATATCAAATTTTAAAACACAGAACAATGCCTCATATGCCAAAACTTGTTGCATTTTGAGGAAAAGAAGAATTGTCTTTTGTATAAGATATTTGATGGATTATTTCCCCATTCAATTTAATATGTAGGCATTAGGTAGAATTCTGATAATTTTGTTATTTAATGTCATATTGATCTTTTTAAAATCATTTTCCTGAAGATAACCTTAATCATGAGAGAGTCATACTTCCTTTGGTTCAAGCTCCTTTACCGAAACCAAGGAAATTGCCCAGTAAACAAACTCAAGTCAGAATATAGCAAAAATATGAACATATGACTATATATGACTAAAAGAGTAAATGCAACAAACATGGTTTTCTCTAGGCAGAGAACCCAGGGAAATGGGTAGTGTAATATCTGTGACTTTAGCCTTAGGATGATAAGCCAATGTGCAAAACTTCTCTGATTAAATGAATGATCCAGGAGCCTAACCTCTTTTACATAAATAGAAATAATACAGGAACTCATTGGTTGCTGGTAAAATAAGTCAAATCAAACCATGATTATTAACATTTTACATTTTTGAAACAGTAAGCAAAATACTATATTATTTAATCATCATAAAAATCATAAAAATTAAATACCATTTCCCTATTTTTTCAACAAAGATATTGTGGTTCAGAGAAGCTGGATAACACTCAGAACATCAGAAATAAGTGAAAAATTGACAGATCTGGATTCAAATCTCAGCTCTCAAATAATATTGAGGAACCAACTATTGCGTTCATGAGTCTCTTCTTTTTACCTGGTCTTAAAATCATGGGAATTGAGATGAAATTCCACAGATGAAGATAATCATTTATTGTCCATCATGCCATTTAGTCAAGCTAAGATTTGAATCCAGATCTGTTGAATTTTTCACTTATACCAGGCTGCCAGCTATATTCTACAATTTTGACAATTCCCCAAGGAAAGGATTTTTATTGTTGTTTATTTTCTCATTGTCACTTACAATTCCTGAATTGGTTTGCTGGCAGTGCTATCACCAAGTATCAAACTGGGTGTGTTAGAACAACAGAAAATTATTTCTCTCCATTCTGGAGGGTGAAAGTCTGATATCAAGGTGTTCAGGGGATTGGTTCCTTCTGAGAATCATGAGGAAGAATCTGTTCCAGTGTCTCTCCTCACTTCTGGTGCTTTGCTAGCAATTTTGCCTTTTCTTGTCTTCTGCTGTGTCACCACATTCCTACGTGCATGTCTGTGTCCACATTTCTCCAGTGCTCTAGACCTGAGGTGAAACAGAACATCATGGCAGAAGAGTGTGGTGGAGGAAGGTGGCTCAGGCCTTAGCCAGCAGGAAGCAGAGAGAGAACTTAGCTCAACAAGGACAAAATACATACTTAAAAAGTACATCCCTAGGGACTCACCTCCTCCAGTCACACCCTACCTGCCTACAATTACCACCCAATTAATTCCTACAGGGGAATTAATGCACTGACTAGGTTAAGACTCTCATAACCTAATAATTTCACCTCTAAACTTTCTAGCATTCTCTCACACTTGAGCTTTTAGGGGACACCTCATATCTAAATCATAACGATAATGTACTAGGACTAAGATGGTTGCATCTGTGCTGAACATTTACAGGCTTATTTTCTCTTGTCATTACCCTAAATAATACAGAGTAACAACTATGTATATAGCATTTACATTGTATTAAATATTATAGCATCGAAATGATTTAAAGTGGTGGGCAGATGCACACAGATTACAAGCAAGTTCTACATTGTTTTACTTAAGGAACTTGAGCATCTGTGGATTTTGGTATCTGTGTGGGAGTTCTGAAAACTATCTCCCATGGATACCAAAAGATGACCATATGTGAATTTGAAGGGCACAAAATTCAATCTTATAACAGTCCCCCAAAGAGTATATAACGTATATATTTTTCACTTAGGCAGGTAGGGGGAGCCACCAACCTTCACTGATAGGATTTTCCCACAAAGTGGTTGGTGTGTTGATGTGGTCATTTTGCTGCTATGTGATCTGCTGACTTGGGCTGCTCATTACACTCTCATTGTCTCAGATTTGGAGCACTGTAAACTCTCAGCAGAATAGAGAGGGAGTGGAGTGGTCAGTGTTGAAAGTGATTAAGTCACATAGACTTTGCATCATTCATAGGATTAGTTCCCATTTTATGAAAGAGTCTTGAAGGAACCTGTTTACCCCTTCTGCCATGTGAGGATGCAGCAAAAAGGCACCATTTATGAGGAATGAACTTTTTCAGACACCGAATATACTTGATCTTGGACTTCCCAGCCTCCCAAATTGTAAGAAATAAATTTCTGTTGTTTATAATTACCCAATCTAGAGTATTTTGTTATAGGGACTGAATGGACTAAAACAGAGTTTGCCATTCAGGAAACCACCATCATCAACGACAACGAAGGGAATTCTATTTCTGTTTAAGTCGAAAGTACAAGTTGGTGGATTCTAAGATAGATTTGTAGACATGTCAATAAGACAGTGATTGCTAGACCTACATGTAGAGCCAGAAGAGCACTAATTACAGACAGATCAGATCTTGCTAGCTTTTTAG
This sequence comes from Sciurus vulgaris, assembly GCF_902686455.1. Lineage (NCBI taxonomy): Eukaryota > Metazoa > Chordata > Mammalia > Rodentia > Sciuridae > Sciurus > Sciurus vulgaris. Next base: position 63,372,395 of record NC_136467.1, read on the forward strand.
TACAGTATTTAGGCTCTCATAAAGTAGGGATAGGGATTGAATCATCAGAAGATGCTGGTTAGGAAAGGATATATGATCAGGAAGTCAGTTTTGGTGCCATAGTTCACCACACAATGAGAAAATTAATTGTTCCCAGTTATTTAGAAGTTTTGGTAAAAGCATAGTTTTTTTTTTTCTAATTAATAATGTTAGAAAAGAAAAGAGCCATGAAAATTATCACCTTCATTTTATAAGTAGGGAAAATGGCATGGTGGAAAAGGACTTGGTTGGGAGCCAGGTGTACCATGTGCTGGGTTCAGTTCCTTATAGTTTGAGCTAGGCACTTAGCTTCCCCTGGCTTCAATTTGCAATCTATATATTAAGGGAATGGGATGATATTTTATCTTCTCGCTCCAGGATTCTAACAGTTCTATATGCTTATTAAGTACTATTTTAAATTTTAAAATATAGATTGATAAAATAACTATGATTTCTCCATAAAGACTAAAAAAATTCATAGGATATCCTGAATTAATACCAATAGTCTAGTATTATACTCAGCAAAAATATAACAAAATGAGCCAGTTTAAATCAATATTAATGAATTATGGCAAAACTAAAATAATGAACTCTTTCTTAGAATCAGTTGTAATGGATTTTGTCTATATTGCTATCTTAAAGATCTATTATTGAGTATATATAAATCAGTTTTCCCCAGCACCTAGGTTATGACATGGACATGAGTTAGGCACATAGAAAAAGTGTACTTTTTCTATCCACCACATTACTACTTAGTGCACAAAGGAATTAGATTGTTAAATGATAATGATGATTTTAAAAAAAATAACTATGCAGCTTTCATAGTGACATTGCAGTAATATTACCAACAAATTAGATCTGTCCTTATTCACTGTAAACTTTAATAACTCTTTTCTCAGCATGAAATCTCTGCCCCTTCAGTCCTAAGTAAAATTGTTCCCAAAGTACCACCCCTAGTCCTACAACCTGTGCAAGCCCAAGTTGTTTCTTTGAATTAGTTCATGCCTCTTCTGCATTCTATAGGTGGAGTCTCTGTTTCATTCCTCAGCAAAATAAATGTAAAATTCAGGAGCTGCTTCTCACATTTTCATAAAAGCAACATCAAAGCATTAGCAAGAACATCTTACTGAAGACCAGAGATCATGGCGAGGACTCTCATAGCAATATAGTTTATAGACATTCCTTCCTGCCAAACACACTTCAACTGCTCTGTTCACTTAGACCTGTTCATATTCTGTGGGGTTGGGGTAGTATGGTGATTGGCAGCTCTTGAATATATCCTTATAGCTCACAATTCAGGTGGAGCAGAAGACACATAATTACTGTTATTGCCATTCTTCAGAAGCATGATGGATCCTTACTCAAAGTTTGGATCAGACGTCAAGACTTCTAACACCACACACACACACACACACGATATGAATAAAACTTACTACTTACATAATGGAATTTGCTGGGAAAAGCAAGACAGGCCTGTCTACTTGACTTGAGGCAACAAGAAAATGAGAATGGCTTGAGGCCATTGTGGTTCAGAGGTGGATTATGAGTGAGAGTTTCGGTACTTGGGGAAGAACTTCTGTGCCTTGAATCTTCCACAGCATCAAAGTAGAGAGCTCTGGCTTGTTAAAAATTCAGTTTTCCCAGAAGAAGAAGGGAGGAGAAAATGTTGAGGCTGACAAACCTAACAGTGCAACACTGAATAATGGAGTCTAGTTCTTCATTGCATTTCCTCAACTTGAGTCACATGTCCAACCCTGGAGTCACCACACATCCAGTTGAATACAACTATATGACAGATCTTGTGCTCATATGTTCACACTGTGGTATGGGACCAAGATGCTGAAATTGGCAGCCCCACCACCCATCAAATGTAATGGTGGTAAGAAAAGAATAGTTTCTTAAAGGAAAGGGGACATACTCATGGTAGAAGAAGTTGAGATGACCTACTGAGCAGGGGAAGAAAAAAAAACAAACAGAACATAATACCATATCCTAATAAAGAAACCATGGAGCCACCTGATAAGATTAAAAATAAGTTTCCACTTTTTATGTGTGATTAGTAACACAAGAAATCTGCAGATGTGCATATTACACAAAAGCACTTGACTTTGTATGTATCTATGTATCTATGTTTCACTAATTTTAAAAACTATGAATAAATAGAAGAAAGATTGAAAGAATTGAGGAAAGGAAATGGGGAGGGGATAGTGGACGGAAAAGGGAATACTGGGGACTGAATTGGAGCAAATCAAATTCTAGGCTCATATAATTATTAGAAAATGATTCTGTGTAACTATAAAGCACTACAATTTAGATTAAGAATGAACAAAGTAAGAATATGAACCTTTTCACTAGCTCTGGGAACTTAGGCAAAAGTAGAAAACGAAAAAGAAAGAAAAGAGAAAATTATGACTTGGACAGTGTATATCAAGTGCCAGTTACTGTACTGTTTCCTATACTATCCTCTTGAATCTCCCCAAAGAATCTTATGATTTTTTTATGCTGTTACAGTCTCCACATTATACATATGAAAACTTAAGACTGCAAAAGTTAAATAACTTTCCCAAATCCCACCTCTAGAAAGATGTGGGTCCTGAATTCAACTCAAATGCAAAGCCTGCATGATGAACGACTGCAACTTAACTTTTCTAAACCTCAATTCATTCCACTGTAAAATAAATATAATACCTACTTCATAAATTTGTTGTAAAGAGTAAATTATACAAAGAGCATCCCATATACAATCTAACATGTAGTCAATACTCAGTCACTAATAAATTTCTTCCATCTCCAAATCTATTTATAGATATATACATATATTTATATATATTTACATATTATAAAGATGAATTTTAAATTATAGGTTTGAAAAAATAAATATTTCATGATACAAATAACAATTGTGGTTGAGAAACACAGTATTTGTTAAGGAATAAACTGAACACATCTTGTTTCGATGTCAAATGATGAAGTGTTAAGAGCTCACCTTCAGGCCCAAACACTTTTTCAAAGTAAGATAATTATCTCTCTGAAAGGAATTTTCATGCTGTTAAGGTAATATAATTTTTATAATTCTAAAAAATGTTCAAAACAAAAATTATAAACAATAGCATTGTTACTGTTTCACATCAGCATGGTAGAACAGCATTTTACTAGAGAATTTTTAAAAAATCAAGTAAAGCCAAGGTTATCCTTAAAAATCTATCCAGACACCCACTGAGAATAACATTCAATTCATAATTTAATAAATCCAGCACAACCAGATTTTCCTCTAACTCTGGAAAATACCACTTCTTTTGATAGAGCACCTTGGAATATTGGACTTGTGTTTAAGAAAAATACATACATTTAAGCACTAAAATTATATTCAACACAGAAAAATACAACAGGAGAGGTATGAATAAATGAGGACCAGCAATGGCAAAAGTAGATTCCATGTGCCTAAGAATAAACATGAATGAAAAAAGATTATATTGGCATTTTAGAAAAAGTATTCTTCTTTCAATGTGGGAAACAATTGAGAGGAAAAAAACAGTAAGAAGACTACTTTAGAACTCCAAATTGAATATGATAGTAGTGCAAACTCAGGTGGTAAGCAGTGAGGTTGAGAGAAGGAGCTGACTCAAGTATTGTTAAGCAAATAGACTCAACAAAATTTGGCGTATGAGTAGAGGTAGAGGTTAAAGGAAAGAAAAAAGTCGAGGATAAAGATAGTATATTAAAATGACTTATGTATCATATCACCAACACAGAAATGCCACTTTAGATCACCTAGATAACCACCTTTCCATCAAAGCAGCAGAAGATGGGTGCCAGATCTTTCTTTTCATATAAACTTCCGCTAACTTAATGTTCCCCAATCCTATATTTTACCATCAGTTTTTCAAGTCACTATTCCAATTTGTGGCTATTCTTAGTTTTAATGTTTTTGTTTAAAAAATTGTAAATTATGACTGTGTTTGTGAAACATGATTACAGGTATGGATTATATAAAATGTTTAGTTCTTGGTTCTTTTTCTCTTTTTTTGTGGTGAGCTGAGTCCATCTGTCAGGTGGAAAACGAAATAGAATTTCCTTTGGTTTCAGAACAAGACAACACCTCTGAATGACAGGAAGATAAACCTTAGCTCTATCTTAGAAAAATCTTCCTAGTGTTTGTAGCTGTACAAAAATGAAATGGGATCATGAATACGCTATCTCTGATAGTGCTCAAGAGAATCAAAACATTATTAGAATAATTAGACCAGTTAATCTCTAAAACCTTTTCAATAATAATAATTCACAAAATTACATTAATATCAAAGTGTATACTATCATTAAGATGTGCAAAAAAAGAGAAAACAATTATTTACTATAATTGGATTTTATTTTGCTCTACAGCTAAAATTCCTGCTGAATGCAGTAGAGCACACAGCTTCTTTCACTTTAACAGAAATATCTTCTGTCTTTAACCCTGTAGAATTCTTACTCTTTCAAAAGGTTTCAGTCACCCTCACTTTCCCAAAGTGGTGCCTGGGAATATAATTGAGCATAATAATCCAGAGGGCAGCAGAGTTAGGAAGCTTTTCTCTGTGCTGACCTCCCATGTTGTGCTAAGATGTCCCCAATCCTGTATGGTACCACATCTCCACAATAGGTATCGACTGATACATGGGTGACCCGTTCTCTTTTGGGAGGGGAGCATTGCACTGAAGCCTGCAGTTGAAATTTGTGGTCCTATTCAAATTCTCCTTTGACTCTGCAATTTCTTTGTCTTGTCCCAGTCCTGTTCATGTCCTCCAGTTCTCTCAAAACTCCTTACCTACCCTGGAACATATGGAAATTCTGGATCCCTTCATGCCACATGTCAGCTGAGAGCAACCAAAAGAACAATCTTGGTCCAGCAAATGCTTCCTTCTACCAATGCTACTTACTGCTGCACTCTATGTCAAATGCTACATTGCATCACTCAGATGAGTTGTCTGAGAGACTTGTGATCTTCTTAGGAGACACATGAGAAAGTAAAGAATTAGTTTGAAAATATTTTGATTCACATAAAAATACCTTGTATTTATACCTTCCCCACTCCATTCCCAGGGTTTCTCTTACAAGGAAAAGGATGGCCAAAACTTTGCTTCTTGTTGCTTGTTATCTCTTTCTCCTTGACTAGTCATCAGTCATCCATTGTCATAATAATGCTGTGCAGCAAGTCAATCCAAAAGCTAAGAAACTTAAAAGAGCCATCATATTGTCTCACTTAAATGCCTACAGGCTGGGGTTTGGGTATCAGTGAACCTAGGAAGGTTTGGTCAGCTTATTGCAAGCTGAAAGTTGCATGCAAGTCCACTTGTGCTGCTTCCCATCCTCCAGTGAATACCCCAGGTCAGGTTCTTCTCATGGACATGGAAGAAGTGCAAGTCAAACCCAAATGCATGTTCAAATGTCAAGCTTCTGTTTTTGTCACATCTGTCTGCTTCTCATTGAACAAAGTACTTTCCACCTGCTATGAGACCAAATCAAGTCACATGACCAAATTCAACATGAATGAATCAGTGATGCATATTCCACCTGCAGAGATAAAGAAAGGACAGGTAAATGTATGTGAACAATAATCTAATAGAACATACTCCTCCTTACAGCACCAGAAAAGTTCTCTATTCCTTTATTTCTTCTGGTAAAAAGATACAGAAACAAAATAGTGACATTGACTTTACTGAAGGACTCTTTTGGGTTGCTGAGAAAAGAAACAACACTGGGTAATATTTCAAATACATTATCTCTAAAACAATTGCTAATTTCATTTAGTCCAAGCCTTTGATAAACCTTTTACTGATTCAAATCATTTGTCTTACCAAAACACAATGTAGTCATTTATTAATTCCTATTCTACAACTATGGACAATGACCAAATTCAGAAACTTGATCAAAGTTACCTAAATTAATGAAAGAAACAAAAATAAACCAAATTTTATGTGAGTCAAGAATTTGTAACCAGCAAGAATTCAAGTTTGATCATGAAAGCTAGTAAAATATTTTGTAATCTCTACAAATATAGCAGAAAAAGAATGGTAAGTGTGTTAGAATTTAATGACTAATTCTTAACATTTCCTATAGACTCATTGTTTCAGTGAGCATTCATCATTCTGTCTTAGTGGTCATTGGCATGCCACTAATTTGTTTTGCTTAGTGACCTTATGTTTTGCTCCAAAATTCTTGGTCTGTGATTCAGAAACTAGGACATTTCTTTATTTAGTACCCTCTTGTCTCTAGATATAAAGCATTGCAATCTGTCTTGGTAACTTTATATCTTAATTTGGGAAAATCAATAAGAGCAACAGGACCAGTAGTCCTATCAGGGACAGAGATCAGGAATGAAAATGTACTTGTGTGAAACAAATAACAAAAGGGCCACATAGACAAAAAAAAAAAAGACACCCACAAACCACAGAATACCAGAGGAAATCCTCATAGCCACCACCATAAGTTATTACTATCACAAGGAATAAAATCAGTAATGACAACAGCAATGATTCAAGTTAATTGAATTCTGAGTTCCCTTATTGTTATCTTCACACCCAAATTGGTGCTCAGTCCTCCTTTTCTCTGACTGAAATCATCTATACAAAACTTCCTATCTTCTCCTTACATGTCTTGCATATTACACAACAAATAAAGTCAAATTTCTCTTCCCATAAGCGGTTCATAAAATGGTTGAGCAGATCCTATGCCCTTTTCTCACTTTTTCAGTAAAACTGTTCTCATTTCAAAATGATCTTTCTCATGCTGTGAGTTAGGCATAGTTCTAGGTTTTGGAATACAAAGGTGAACAAGAAAAACAAATCATTGCTTTACAAGTTCAAAAAGAAATATAAACAACAATCAATAAATGAAAAATCATTTTATACATTTTCATTTTAAACAAATGAAAAATCATTTATTTTACATATAATAATTGCAATTAATTACATGATAATGGCTGAGAGTGAGGGTTGGCAACTTTGGGTGTAAGGAAAGATCTTTCGAAGAACATGTATTAGTCAGAATAGTCAATATTCAGCTGTGATAACAAATAACTCCAAAATCTCAGTAGTGCTCTCTGCTCCAGATCAGAATAACCCTCCAGGGTTATTTTGTAGACTGTCATTCAATGGCACAGGCTGGTAGTGGCTCTACCTGCCTGCAATTGCACCATCTGAAAGAGTCCACTTCCTTCCCTCTTGTGGCAGGGAAAGAAAGGTTGGAAAGGACATAGTTCAGGGTGTGTTACTGTCACCCTTCCTCACAGCCCATTGACCAGAAACAATCACGTAGCCCTGCCTAACTCCAAGTATTCAGGGGTTTTCTGTCATCAAGATATTTATCCTTTAAATTGGTACACAAGGATTATCTTAAACCTTGAATGGCCCTGTTCATCTCACTAATCTCTTACCCTCTCAAAGAAGAGTGAGGTGTGTTCATATCTCTACACTTTGCTTCTACTTTCTAAAAGCTCTTCCTGCTACCATTCACCTCCCTTGTTTTCTCTGATATAATTCCTACCTGTGTTTCATAACTTAAGATACTAGTTATCTCCTCTGGGGAATGTTGATTCTTCAAAGCTGGCTTAGTAACCTCTTCTAGGCTCCCAGAGTAGCCTACACTTACCTCTGTGCTCATTTCTCTTCCAGGTTCTCCACTAGATTGCACTCTTATTGAGAGAATAATTATATCTTCTTAATTAATGTACCCCACCACAGATTCTTAAAACAGAAGGGGCAGTTGTATATTTGTTCTAAGAAAAACCATTGAGAAAAAGATAAGCTTTGTGCTAGATTTATTAAGTGTAGTTTACTAAAAATGTGGCATCATCCACGAAAAATTGAAGAGAACCATGGAAAAAATAATTTGATGTACGAAAAAAGAGAACTGGAGTTTTTTGAGTGTCTATTGTATGGCAAGAACTGATGTAGAACTATTATGAATATTCAATTCAGGTTTGGACATAAACAAGATGCTACTGGAAAAATTTATTGAATATATTCAAAAGATAGTTTATATTGCAGTCCAGTTTTTAAGGATGAAGACACAGATATTTGAGAATCATCCACCCAATTGATCAATGGTGTGCTAATGTGGCACCCCACATCTCAAACTCTGCATGAAATACTTGATAGAAGTGCAGTGTACAGGCAAAGTTGAGTCAAGAACCCAGAGCAGGCAGGTAACCATAAAGGAAAAAATGCATCTGATATCCTGAAGCAAGATATCACTGATAATCCTAAAGAATATGTTCTATGGCAAACAAAAACTAATGGAAAAATAATTCTTTTACACTCTCTATTCGTGTTCAGCTTGATTCTGCGGTCCTGATTATGTACCACATCATTTTAACATCCCTCATGATTTCATGACACATTAAAGCTGCTTCCATTTCTGAAAAGTAACAGTCAAAAGAACTTTCTGATTAAGAAGAAAAGAAGGGGAAAGAAAGAAAGAAGTGGAAGGTAGGAGAGGAAAATTAGCTAAAATCTTCACAGGATAAATGTATTTCAAAGCAAGAGAAAAATAACCGAAGGACTAGAAAAAGAACAGTTATACAGATGTGAATTTTATCATGGTATTTTTCTAGTGATTAATTCCAAATTCATTAAAGAAAAGAGAGAGCCAGAGGGAGAGCAATAGAAGAGGAAAAATTCAATAGGAATAAATGTAAATTAGATATTATTTGTTTAATGATAATACAAACAATCTTTAGTTTACAATTAGCTAGTGGGAATTCTCTGAAAAGAAAATTGTTTTATTTGCCAGTTGAAATGCTGCTTCCATTTGATTTTACGTCTCTTGTCATTCTTTTTGATGTGAATACTAGTAAACTGTCAATAGAAATCCGGCAGTTGCAACATAGCTGCTGGGTAGGCCTGACTACAGAAATATGGGGCTGAAACAGGCAATTCAGTATAAAGTAATTCATGACAGCAGTCCCTGGAGATCAGTGTTCACAACCTTCCTGTTCATGCCATTTGTGGAGCTATACAGATTGTGGTAAACTGGAGGAAGAAAATATTTTTCTGTGTCAGCTGAACCCCAGTCCAGTAAATATAGCTGTAATGGAGCCTCTTTGATTTTCTTTTGCTCCACCAGAGTATGCAATATATTAACTCATACTGGAATTGTTTAATTTTTCCTAAACCCTAAAATCTCTCCAAGTTTCTATATCTAGAAAGTCCTTAAAGAAATTTTTCTGAAGTATATCTTCAGGACGAACTTTTTAAAATAGCAAATTCAAAAATAAGCAAGTTAAAACAGCTTTTTTAAATTATAAAATTCCTGAAATTTTTAAAATATGTTAATGCCCACTATAATTTTCCCAAACACAAATACACTATGAGATTTTTCTAAAAGCCATTTGACCTTAGAACCCTCTTTCCATGCAACACATTTTAGGAAGCATTGATCAAATTACTATAAAAGAAAAATTTAGGGGGATCTAACCTAGGCTAGGAAATAGCTAAATGCTTCTCTCTGAGAGCTTTTCTATATTTAAGCTAAGATAGGTAAGATGGGTGTGAGATGGTTAGATAAAGAGAGGCAATAGGATTATATCAGGTGGAGGAAACAGTAAGGCCATTGGGTCCAAGGCAGGAGAACAATTGATAACAATCTAGTAGATCCTAAGAGCAGGAAAGCAGTCCTCCTGGAGCATATTTTCTATTTGGACACAGATTCTAATCTCTATCCTTCTAATTCCAAACCATGAGAAATCTCATTTTCCAAACAATGATGAACTGGCTATTCAAGACTGATGTACTTACTAGAAATAACTGGAAAAGTGGGAATAAACACAAAATCATTGCTTTGAAGGTATTAGGGAGCTACCAAAGCAATGACCACCTAAAAATTATGACTTTAGAAAGAAAGAGTAAGCCCAGAGAGGTGAGGCAAATGTTGGGAGCCTCTTTTACTGTAGAAGCATTAGCCCGTTTGAAAGCCTCAGCAAAGAGGCTGAAAAACTTAGTAGAATTCTCAGCAACTTCACAGGATTGGAGCATGAAGCAAAAATTATATACAGAGCCTGTCCAAGTAAAAGGGGTACAGGTCAAAATACTGAAGGCTTCAGTTGGGAAAACCAAAGGACCAAAGGAAAACCTTCAGTTGGTAAAAATCAAAGTACACCCTCTGACTAAAGTGTGCTCTGACTAAAGGCTAAACACATCTTTAAATTGATTCAATCTCTGTTTAGATTAAAGTGGTCTACTCTACCCTAACTACCTACCAAAAAGCAAAAGTAAATTCTCTAGGATGAAGAGAATTATTATTTCAAGCCTAAAACCATAATTACAAATTGTAATTCAGAATGGAAGCTAGAAGAAAGCACCCAGACTGATGAAGAAAAGGGGAAAAGGATGGAAAATTCAACTACTGCTTAACAAACATTTGGGACTTCATAAAATTGTCTAACTTCCCTTGAAATCTGAACACGAGAGTAGTGGGGAATGCAACAAAGCACTCTTTCAAGATTTAAGGGCCAAAAATTCTCTAAAACTAATGAAAAATAGTAAACCACAGATATAAGATGCACTCTAATTCCCAAGCAGGATAAATAAAAAGAAAACCACCATAGACATACCATAGCAAAACAGAAAATAAGAGAAACAAGCAATGTTAAAAAGAAAAAAAAAAAATGGCAAGAGAGAACAGGAAGCATTACCTCCAAGGAATAAGCATCAGATTGAAAACTGATTAGAAATTTTTAAAGAAATCTTCAAATTGTTAAAAGGACTGCCAAAATAGAATTATATATCCAGCCAAAACTTTATTCAAAAAATGAAGGTAAAATTAAAACAGGTTCAAATAAATATCTGAGGAAGTTTTACTCTAGCAGACTTATACTAAAAAGATGCCAACTTGAGGGTTTCAGACAGAGGTATAATAATTATAGATGGAGGCTTGGAAATAATGAAAGGAATGTAGGCTAATTAAAAGGGTAAGTGTGATGTTCAGGATAATCAACTTTCATTGCTTTCTCTTCTTCTTGTAGAAAGCGAGAGTAGTTATTATCAGTGAAAAAGAAACAGAATACTTAGAGTGCCATTAACCAGCAGAAATTTAACACAAGTCACATACATGATTTAAATTTTTTTTTTTGTGGTCACACTAAAAAAAAATTAATAAAATTGATTTTAATAATCTATTTTATTCAACTCAATGTATCCAAAATAGTAAAACTTTAGCATGTACACAATTTAAAATAATTGTTGAGATTTTTACATTTTTCTTGCAGTCTTCAAACTACAATGTATATTTTCATTTTCAGCAATCTCATATAGACAAGTTTCAAGCACTATACAACCATATGTGGCAAGTGGCTTCCATATTGAACATTGCAAGCCTAAAGCAGAAGTCACAGATGATATGCCAGTTATATCTAGAATTCTCTAGGAAAGCCAGCACCTGGGGACCCTGAGCCTGTAAGAGGTTGCATCCCCTTCATCCAGGAATAGAAAGTCATTATTCTCTTGGGAAAGACACCATTAGAAGCTGAGTTTGGGTGCAGCCCCTTATGATCTACCAGCATTGTTTTGGGGCAAGCATTTGTATCACACCATAGAATGATATTGTTCAGATCTAAAACATTTAATTTATGTGTCTATCTTTTTTATGGCTCTATAAACTATAAAAGCCTATGCAAAGAAATATTATAAAATTAGGTGACTTGTTAGCATCTCCGTCCTGGAAAAGCACAGCTCCTCTTAGTCCCAAACCCTATGGGTCATGCAGCCTCAGAGGATATAGAGCTAGTGGAGGGTAACATTATCTGAGTGGAATAAAGCCCAGCCCTGATGTATATTACTATTTTCTATTTTCTGTTTTTCTATTATGTAAGTTTGCAATAGTCCATTATATATAAGCTATAACAGCTGACCCTGCTCAACTTTTTCTCAAACTTACACTGTTTTCCATTGAGGCTGTGAATTTATTTTTATCTGTCCTTCACAGGTCCAAAAATCATGTTATAAAAACTGGTGTCAGGACACCGCAGTAGGGACTTTCTTGCTTTTCTTGCAGAGCTATGCTCAATCATTCCCCTGAGAACTTGCTACAGAAAAAGTTGTGATTTTTGTCATTGAAAACTGGTGAAATTGGATCAAGGGCCATAAGTGTAGTTCTTGTTCAAGAGCAGGAAAGTGAAAGTCTTTTGTACAAAAGGCATTGAAAAAAAGTCAATTATATTTTACTGGGGGCTGGTGTTGTAGCTCAGTGGTAGAGTGCTTGCCTAGCATAAGTGAGGTACTGGGTTCAATCCTCAGCACCACATAAAAATTAATAAATATATAAATAAAATAAAAAATATAAATAAAATAAATATATTGTGTCCATCTACAACAAAAAAATTTTAATTTTACTGGATTAAAAAATTTAACCTGTTTTTATTAATGTTTATATTTGATATGAGTCTAGTACTCTAGTATTAGGAGAATAATGATATTCACATCCATACTTTCAATTAATTATGAGTATCAGTACCCTTTCCTTAGCTTAATAGCTACGTCTTTCTTAGGCCACTCAATACTATTTCTTTTTTAAGATTTAATTAAGATGTTTCTGTGGTGTTTTTTAAGCCCTCGATTAATGATCATTTATCACTAGATCATTCCTTCCATAAAAAATGCCGCAACTTGACTTTGACAAAGGAGCTATTAACTAATGAACACCCATGCCAAAAAGAAGTAGAAACTGAATAAAATACAAAATAAAATCATTTTGGAGGTACTGGAGAGCTTCAAATAAGACAGAGCTTGAGGAACCAAGAGCCCAAATGACAAATTTATTATCATGAGCTCGATATTTTGTGTGATATTTCTCTCTTTCAGACATTTATTTGCCAAATCTTTAGAACCTTGGGGCAAAGAACAAGAGGCTGGTCAGTAGAGAAAGCAGAAAAGAAGTGGATGAGTATAGTTTTTAGTGGTCTCAAGGCGCTGGGGAAATAAAACTTTGAGCTTAGGGTTGACAAGACAGTCAGGACTTTAGGGAGCAAGAATCTGAGGAGAACTTGCTTCACTGATTATTCCCTCAAGATATTTGCCAAATCTTAAGCTAGGCAATTTAAGAGACTAAAAAGCTAAAAAGAAATTCACTGAAGAGCACAGCAAGGCTTTCTGTAGGATGTGCTAAGAAGGGTAATGGACCACCTCAGGATTTATTTGGAGACCTCTGGAGGGCTATAATCTCAGAAGCCAATGCAAAGATCCTTAAAAGAATGTACAAACCTTAAGACACTTGTTCTCTGTTCAAACTAACATGATTTGATTCCATCCAGCTTTTTTCCAAAGGACAAGTTAAATCCTATAGAGGAAGGTATTATCACCCAGTCATCCACAGTTTTTCATATAGAAAATCTAGCATTCACCACCAAAAAGGAGACACAGAACAGTATGGGGATAAACAGAAATTACCCACAGGTGACTCTGGTTTTTGAATTACTAAAAATGGAATTTAAACCAGGCACAGTAGTGCATGGCTGTAGTACCAATTACTTGGGAGTCTGAGGCAGGGGGATTGTTTGAGCACACGAGTAGGAGGTCAGACTAGCAAAACCCCATTTTAAACACAGAAAAGAAAAACAGAGTTTAAAAACAGCTGATTAATATGCTCAAGAAGATCAAGCACAGAAGATAGTTTTATCAGAAAATAGGGGAGATTAAAAAAAAATAACTAGTAAGAGTAGGTGTGTGTTTAATTACATTAAATGTAAACAGAAAAAATAGTCAAATTAAAAATAAAATATCATTAGATTATTGAAAAAACACCCAAGTCTGGACTGCCTACAAAATGTTAACAGGCATTACAAGACAGGAAAATTATAGTCTTATCACTCATATAGATAGAAATATAAAAATCATTAACAAAATGTTAACAATTCTAATCCAAATTATATAAAAAGAAAAATAGATCATAAACAAATTGAGTTTATGCAAGGAATGAAAGTTTGATTTAGCATTGAAAAAAATCTATGTGATTCCCAACTTTTAAGGGAAAAGGGAAGATAGAATCAATAGATTTAATGATCCCCATAGATGTTAAAAAATCATTTGATGAAATTCAAAATTCATGCACAAGTTTTCAAAATGTTTGGTAATGTTCTAAAGTACTATTATCTGGGTATAGATTTCTAAAGAAACCTATAAAATCTCATGCTTTACAGTGAAATGTTTATAAATCATGAACACATTCTGGAAAGCCTTGTATGCTCAATAAGATAATAAAAAGGAATAAGAACTGTAAAGGGAGAAATAAAACTATATTTACTAATGGCATGATTACATATGCAGAAAATCCAAAATAGTTTAGAGAAAAAACATCAGAATTAGTCAATATATTAGACAGTTCAATATAAAATTCAATTAAAATTAATACTAGCAGTAAACAATCATAAAATAAAATCTTATAACATTTTTTACAAAAAACAATATCAAACATCAAAAACAACTTCAAGTCATAGGAAAAATCTAATAAAAGATTTAAATATGCATATACAGAAAAATTTCTGAGACTGAAATAAAACCTAAGTAAACAGAAAATCACAACCTGTTTGTATATTAGAAGACAATATTATAAATATGTTATTTCTTCACAAATGTTTTTAAAAATTCAAATACAATCCTACTCAAAATCCCTCTAGAATGCATGGGTGAGTGTGTGTGTGTATGTGTGTGTGTGTGTGTGTGTGTGTGTGTGTAAATTTAATATATAATTTGAAATGTATAGGGGAAGGGATGTAGTGCAGTGGTAAAACACTTGCATAGCATGTGCAAAGTCCCGAGTTCAATCCCCAGCATCATAAAAATAAATAAGGAACAAAATAAATGCAGTTATTTTTTTAAAAGATCAAAATTTGAGGAGTAACTCTTGCAGACAGACAGTGAGATATTGACCCAAGGATGGATAAATAGACCAATGAAATAGAATAGAGAATCCAGAAATAAGCAAACCTTATGTGGTCACCTGATTTACAACAAAGATCATTACAATACAGTGAGAAAAGAACAATTTTTGATAAATGATACTGAGGCCATGACATACCTACATAAGAAAAAAGGAAAAAAGAATTTTGACCACCAAAAAAATCACTTCCAGGTGCATTTTAAGTTTTAATGGAGAGAATAAAACTAAAAGATTCTAAAATGTGACATTGAAAAGTTTAATAAGATAGGCAAAAAAAAATTCAACAGTCTCTCAAAAGCACTCACCATGAAAAAAAAAAAAAACTGATCAGTTGAGCTACATTAAAATTAAGGACTTTCTTTTTCAAGACACCTTTATAAAGTGAAAAAAGTAAGCTATGAAAAGATAAAACAGCTCAACTCACATGTCTAATAAAGGACTTGTACCTAAAGTTCCTACAAATCTGATAGAATAAAAGACAATTTAGTTTTTTTAAATGAGTAAAAGACTACACTTTATAAAATATAACCTCAGATGGATAATCACACGAATATGTGCTGATAATAATTATTCCTCATGGAAATGTGAAGCAACACTACAATGAAATAACACAACAATGACTAAAATTAGAAGGGATAATACAAAGTGTTCATGAGAATGAACAACTCAAATTCCCATACACTGATCTGTGAGCTTAACTAGGCACAACCACTGCTTGGTAATATCTACTAAAACCAAATATAGGTATAATCTGTGATCAAACACTTCCACCTATATTTAAATACACAGTAAAAAGGCAAAAATATTTTTACTAAAAAAATTTTACAAGAATTTTATCAGGCATTTTGGGACATACCTATAACCCAAGCTACTCAGAAGATTGAGGCAGGAAGATTGCAAGTTTGAGGACAGCATGGGCAAACAATTAGCAATATACTTTTTCAAAATGAAAAATAAAAAGTCTAAGGATGTAACCCAGTAGTACAGTGCCCCTGAGTTCAATCCTTGGTAACACACATACCCAATTTCATTTTAGTACTATTTGTATTACCCCCCCCGAAAAAAAGGAAATGACACAAATGTCTTATAACAGTAGAATAAAGAGTATTATAAATAAAGAGTATTATAAATACTTCAAAGAGTATTTATAATAAGTAGTAAAAATAATTAAATACTATTGTATAAAACATTGATAATCTCAATGAACGTAAAAAGCAAACACAGTAAATACAGATTATATAACTTAATTCATTTTAAATTCAAAAACAGAGCTGGGAATTAGTTCAGTGGTAGCATGCTTGATGTCCTGAGTGTGATCCCCAGCACCACACACTAAATAAATAAATAGTTCAAAAACATATAGAATTAATTGTTGGCATAAAGTTGGAAGTGAATATTAGTTACTGGAAAGAGCATGAGGGAAGATTCTGGAATACTAGAAGTTATTCTATTTCTTGATCTGTATAGTGGTTACATTATATTATCTTGATCTGTATAGTGTTCATTAGTGAAAAATGTAACTGAGTTGTACACTTATAATTTGTGCACATTTCTTACGTATGCTGTATTTTAGCATAAAATTTATGCTCTAAAAATTCCATAGTACATCACATGACCAAACAATGATCATGTACTTGGTAGTCAGTTTGCAAAACTCATGGAAAGACACTGACTGGCAAACAATACTCTTAAACCAAAAGATTACATTACTTTCTGGTCTTCTCCTGATAGTACCTTCATTGCGGCTATGAAAGAAGATAAAGGGGTTATCTTTCAGGCTCTAAAATTTTTAATTACTTAATACCCGTTTCATGCATGCTAAAATCTGAAATTATTGAGGACTTACTGCTCCATCTGTATGAAAATCAAATAAAATTTAAATGAAAGTGTCCATAGCCATAATGACCACAATGATGGTCAAGTTGCAAATAGAAATTCCAACCTCAATAAGAATTAATTGTTTTGATTAAGATATCATTTTCTTACTGTCATTTGCAACAACATGGATGTTGTTTCATAGATGAAACTGAAGATTTTATGTTAAGTGAAATAAACCAGGCATAGAAACACAAGGATGGCATAATCTCATGTGTGGAATCTAAAAAAGTTGATCTCTTTGAAGTTGAGAATAGAATAGTGGTAACTAGAAGCAGAGGAGAGTAGGAGGTTAGGGAGAGATGGAGAGAGGTTGATCAGTGTGTACAAGTTACCGTTAGAAGCAAGAAGATCTGGTGTGCTTATTCACTGTAGGGTGATTATAGAACAATATTGTATTGCATATTTTAAAAATCTAGAAGAAAGAATTTTTTGCAGGGGTGGGTACCAGGGATTGAACTCAGGGGCACTCTGCCACTGAGCCACATACCCAGCCCTATTTTGTGTTTTATTTAGAGACAGGGTCTCACTGAGTTGCTTAGGGCCTCACTTTTGCTGAAGCTGGCCTTGAACTCGCCATCTCCTGCCTCAGCCTCTTGAGCCGCTGGGATTGCAGGTGTGCACCACAGCACCTGGCTAGAAGAAAGAATTTGGGAAGATTTTACTACAAAGAAATTATGTGTTTGAGGAGACAGATATGTTTGATATGTTTAACATGATTTAAACTTTATGCAATATACATGTATCCAAACATTTCATGCTAGCCTGCTAATGTGTAAAATTTTACATTTTATGTTCAAATTTTTTGAAATATATCCTTTTATTCTTCCTACCACATATTTTCGCCACTTGACTTTATATCATGAAGTAATTTTTAATACCTTTCCCCCTGTCCTATAACTATCTGAAGACAAAGAGTTTGTCTATTTTATTCATCACTACATGTTCAGCATCTAAAATGCTACATAAATAATTCTTAATAAATATTTACTGGATGAATGAATCAATGAATGAATGATTCTAGATAATTATAGTCATCAATGGTCACTGGTGCTTTTACTTGAATTTCGCAAACACCAAACCTAACAGTGAACCCTCAAGAATTTCACGTATTAAGCAACTTGCATGAAACAAGCAATAAGTAATCAAGAATTTTAAAGTTCTGAAAGACAATCCCTTAATACTGTGTCATAGCTACCATTAAGACACTATAGGGAAAAGACAAGAAGGCATTATAAAGTAATCTCCTGATTTGAGGGAGTTGCTTACAAACAGATGGTTTTCTACAAGCTAAAATTTCCTGAAAGGGGAGAAAAATTCTTCCTGCCATTCAAAGAAGAGGAATTAAAAAGGGATCAGTAGTCAGAGCATAGCATAAAGACTGGACCAATGATCAGAATCACATGACCATCTGCCAACTGGTAGACACCCCCGCCTAAACTGCAAAGGGAAACTGGAGTATTCCATGGTGGCTAACCTAAATAATAGCCTGCCCACCCACTTCGTGAAACAGGTGGCATAGCCTTCTCCTTCCAAGGCAGGTGGCCCCAGAGCATGTAACCATTGAGGCCAGATGAGCTCCAGAAAGGGAGGACTTTCCTAGAGAGCTCAGGGAAAGCATGACAGGAATGAGGATGAGCTTGTGAAAGTGACCCTGAAAGGTTATGGTTGCAGAGTGAAGGAACAGTATTGGTCAGAGATAAAAGGGGCAGCAAGTAATTTAAAGTAAAGAATAAAAGTGAAGCAGACTGGATGAAGGACCTCGGAATCAGACCAGAGACCCTGCAGATTATAGAAGAAAAAGTAGGTCCAGATCTTCAACATGTCGGCTTAGGACCAGACTTCCTCAACAGGACTCCCATAGCACAAGAAATAAAAGCAAGAATCAATAACTGGGATAGATTCAAACTAAAAAGCTTTCTCTCAGCAAAGGAAACTATCAGCAATGCGAAGAAAGAGCCTACAGAGTGGGAGAATATCTTTGCCAATCATACTTCAGATAGAGCACTAATCTCCAGAATCTATAAAGAACACAAAAAACTCTACTCCAAGAATTCAAATAATCCAGTCGACAAATGGGCTAAGGAAATGAATAGACACTTCACAGAAGAAGATCTACAAGCAATCAACAAACATATGGAAAAATGTTCAACATCTCTAGTAATAAGAGAAATGCAAATCAAAACCACCCTAAGATTCCATCTCACCCCAATTAGAATGGCGATTATCAAGAATACGAGCAACAACAGGTGTTGGCGAGGATGTGGGGAGAAAGGTACACTCATACATTGCTGGTGGGGCTGCAAATTAGTGCAGCCACTCTGGAAAGCAGTGTGGAGATTCCTTAGAAAACTTGGAATGGACCCTCCATTTGACCCAGCTATCCCACTCCTTGGCCTATACCCAATGGACTTAAAATCAGCATACTACAAAGATACAGCCACATCAATGTTCATAGCTGCTCAATTCACAATAGCCAGACTGTGGAACCAACCTAGATGCCCTTCAATTGATGAGTGGATAAAGAAACTGTGGTATATATATACAATGGAATATTACTCAGCCATAAAGAATGATAAAATTATGGCATTTGCAGGCAAAACGATGAAATTGGACAATATCATGCTAAGTGAGATAAGCCAATCTCAAAAAGCCAAAGGACGAATGATATCGCTAATAAGTGGATGATGACACATAATGGGGGGAGGGAAGGATTAGTGTTAGGGTTAGAATTAGGGTTAGGGAGGGGGGCAAGTATGGAGGAAGGAAGCACTGTATAGAGGGAAAAGAGGGGTGGGAGGGGTGGGGGAAGGGAAAAAATAACAGAATGAATCAAACAACATTTGATTCATTGTAAATTTATGAATTTATTCTATGTAAATTTATTTATTTATTCTATGTAAATTTATGATTACACAAATGGTATGCCTTTACGCCATGTACAAACAGAGAAACAACATGTATCCCATTTGTTTACAATAAAATAAAAAAAAAGATTAAAAAAAAAAAGTGAAGCAGAAAAAAGAAAGCTAACAATTGCAGGAGACAGGGAAAAGGAACACATGTCTATCTTTACCCAGGGAAGGAAACCCCAGTTACATTGCTGAACATCTAGTAAATAATGGGCCACTTCATATAAAAAGATGTGGGAAGAGGAAGAAGAAAGCCAGTAATGAAGTTGGCAGTACAAATGCTGAGGCACTGTCCTCCATCTAGGAGGCAAAGCTAAATATTTATTTTTTGCACATCATAATGTCATTGATTTTTTTCAATATAAAAGTTAACATTTTATTTCAAGAGCTTTCTCTGTCTAGTTGTAAGCTATATAAGCATTGAAAAAATGTTCTTTTTTAGCTTATATAATCACATTTTTTATTAGTTCCTTTCAGTTATACATAATATTAGGATTCATTCTGACATAATTATAAAAGCATGGAATATAATTTGCTGTAATTCAGTCCCCACTGCTTTCCCTTTCTCTCCTCTCTTCCCCCCCTCATTCCCTTCCCTCTACTCTACTAATCTTTCTACTGTTTATTTAGTTTTTTAAAATTAGTGTCTGTGGATATACACAAAGGTGAGATTAATTGTGTCATATTGATATATGTACATAGGAAAGTTAGGTCAAATTCATTCCACCATTCCTCCATTTAGCTGCTTAGTAAACTCAGCTTATATGTCATTTTTGAAGATAATTTTAAAGAAAATTAGTAAATCTCCCACAAAAATCTAAAAGATCATTCATTTGTATTTTCTAATTATCAAATTGTTTTAAATTACCAAATTCAGGTCTGGAACCCAGTAAGTCTGTGCCTGACAGAAGTATGTACCCTCCCTACCCATCAGAGAGGAAATGGGAGTGTTAATGGCAAACTCCTTAAATAATGGTGCTTTATAATCAAGATTATATTAGAATGGCATTCTTGTCACTATATAAGCAGAGTAAAAACATACTACATAAATTTTTTTGCATTCTCAGTTCTCAGAATTAGGTTTGGTCTTTCTTTATGGCTCAAACTAAATATTAAAACTTTCGGAGGGTCAATAGACACTGGTAAAAATTCAAAATTCAAATCCAATGTTAAAACCTAGCAGAATCTATTTTTTAATGTAGACTCACAGAAAACATACCCTAGGTAGGTTGTTAAAGTTCTAAACTGAAATAATTTTTTGCATATAAGTTAGAATATTAATGAAATGTCTTTACCGGGAGCAAAGGACAGGAAAGGATTAAACAAACTACTGTTGTGTGACTCCGACTTAAGGGACAATATCCATGATGAACCTATTATCTCATTTCCCAGGCAAGATATTTACTGAATCCACTTTTTAAACCACCTAAAATTGCAAAATGCAATTCATTCTTTAAATAATTGGAAATCAGTATTATGAATGGATTTTGATTGCTAGGAAAAAATGTTAGCTTTTTCTTATTAGCAAAGTACTGCTGAAAATGCAAAAGGAAGACAAATTAAAATATAGACTTGTTAATGGAACCTGGAAAAATAAACGAGGTTTTCTTAATTTCTTAGTGACTGTGGAGAGAGTGTTTATATCACAATTAAAAAGACAGCTCTGTCACAGCTCTGAAAAATAAGAAGGCATATAGAAATCAGTACTGAATTAGATCATGTTTTCCCCCAGCAACTTTCTAAAGAAGACTTTTTTTATTGTTTGAATAAGGACTTTGCAGGACTATCCCTGCAAAGTCTCATGATTCCCATGTAGCAATGTCCAGAGATGGGGTATTGGGAAGTGATTAGATTACACGGGCTCTGATCTCATCAATGGATTAATGATGGATTATTGGGAATTGAAGGACATTGTAGGAAGTAGGGCCTACTTGGCGGAGATAGGTCACTGAAGTTGTGCCTGGGAAGAGTATTCCTTTTCCTTTGCCCTTCTTCACACATGTCCCTACTTCCTGGCCACCACAAGACATATAACCTCCTCTGCCAAATGTTCCCACCACCATGATTTTCTACTTTTCTTCAGGCCCAAAGCAATATAGCATGCCAACTATAGGAACCAATACTATCTTTGACTTAGACAAGAGATGCCACGGTGTTGGCCCTGTACTTTAAGAACCAGCTTCTGGGGCATGCAAAAGGCATCTCCTTCCCAGTTTCATCCTGCCAAGAGTAGACTATGCTGCAGTTGTGTACCTTGTAGTATTGAGAGATGATCAAGAAGTGACTGATTGTAGGAAATATGGAAACTGATGGACTGATGGGCCAAACTAACCAAATCTGTGGGCATAAGTCCCTCACACAGCCAAAGATGGGAAGAGAAATAGGTAGGCTACCTTATTTGAGCACAGAACTGCATGAAGTCTAAGACTTCTAACTTCAAATATGGCCTTCCATGAAGGTCCTTTGTCAAAGAAATTGAATAAAACAGTTTATTCAACAGTCTTTTGACTTGATTTGTAATTTTAAATATTTAAGCATTTGGTATATGGGCCTCCATTTTTATTTTTCCCTTCACTCTGTGATCTTAGAGGCAGGCAAGAAAACTATGATCTTTCATATCCTGTGCCAGAAATAGAGATACAGGGTCATGAAGAAAGGTGATTTATTGGTGAAAATGTATGTAATTCACCATAAAAATAAATGAATAGGAGATTCCTTAATACATATTCTCTGCTTTTCTTTTAAGGTACCTTTTGTTATACTTAAGCCCATCTTTAGAATAGATCTAACAGGTGCCTGCTAGTCAATTTCCCTGTCAGTCCTTGTCTGTTCTAGGAAATATGAGCCCCACAATCCCAACTGAACAAGCAGGGGCTCTCCACTTGGTTTAGCTGACTGGATAAGATTTGATGTGTGATCAGAGCAAAACAAATTATAATTTTTCCCCAAAATCATTGTGGGCCCTTAAAGTGACAAAGGATATAATGCAGGATGGGATAGATATGATAGGCTCATGAGCAAATGGAGCTAAGTCTAACTACAGAAAGAGAATCATGAAGGAGACAAACACAAAGAGATGCTTAATAGAGAGGTTTTATAATCTACAAGACAGTGAGATAAAGAGATGCTTCATTTGTTTCTTCTTCTTTCCAGATTCTGCTTCCAGACTATGTTAGTCAGCTTTTCATCCTTGTAACCAAAACACCTGACAAGAACAACTAGAGGAGAAAAGACTTATTTTGGCTCATGGTTTCAGAGGATTCAGTCCCTGACCTTCTGGCCCCAAAGAAGATGGCAGAGAAAAGCTGCTTAGCTCATGGTAGCCAGGAAACAGAGGAGAGAGAGCTGGAGACAAGATAAATCTTTTCAGGGCATGCCCCTAGTGATCTACTTTTCTCCAACTAGATTCCACCTCCGCATAGTGCATTCATCTATCAGTGATGAAATTGGAACCTTCATGATCCAATCATTACTTAAAATCCACTGCTAAACCTTCCTGTATGGAGGACCATGCTTGCAAAACATGAGCTCCTAGGGAACATTCCAGATCTAAATCATAACATACAGATAGTGATTGACAGATGCATTTGTTACTTTAAATTATAAAAAAGATGTTCTTTTATACTTATAATAAGTTAGGCATTTAATTTATGCTGATTTAAGTGGGTTTTTAAAAACTGTCATCTTTCAACAAAGAATAGGTTTCCACCTCTAATTCCTTAATTCTAGGATGACATTTGCATACAACTCATATACAAAAATGAAGTCAAACCATACTTTTATACTCTTAAAGGATCTTATGATGCAGGCACTGTTACCACAATTTTAAAAATGAGAAAACTGAGGTACAGAGAAATTAAGTAACTCTCTCAGTGAATTCAACTCGTATTTAATATCATTCAGTAAGAATTCAAACACTGGGTGTGAAGCTCCAGGAACCACACTCTTAAAAAATTTTAATCAACAAATCAGTAATTTTTCTATAATTCTAAATAACTGTATTTTATAAAGGCTTATAATAACTCAATTTATTTAGAATTTATAGCAAACAGAGTAAACAAAATAATACAGACATTAAAAGGAACAAGAGAAGACCATAATTCTAAGACATTTGGAATTATGATTTTAATATGCAAATTTAAAGTCGTAAAACCTTTAACCTTCTTTATGGAATGCCTCATTGACCACCCTTTCTCAGAATAGTTAAGAAGAAGATTGATATTTAATAAAATCATTATGAAAATTAGGGGGATTTATTTTAATTTTCCAATGAATAAGCAAACATGAACTAGAGAGTAATAAGGCCAAATATTTATTAAGCACTCCAGAGCTAGAGCAACAGTTCTGCACAGCTGAGAATTGCATTGTAGTTTAAAATAATTTTGTACATAGACTTTATTCTTCTATAACTTACATTTACTCAAGACATAAGAGTTAAGATGGTTTATGGATTGAATTTGAATTTTTAACATATTCTCTTCATTAAAATCAATACATTCCAAGAAAAAATCAAATATAATCTCTTAAAAGGTTAATGACCAAGAACGTAACAAAAATAAGCAGTGCTATGTTTTGGATCATTAAGAATTAGGCAATAGCATCTACTGTTAATTCTGAATCTAACTCTGCAAGAAACTGGAAAAATAAAGGGTAAACCTCTCCTACAAAGACTGCAGAAACTGACTTGGAAGACAAAAGGGACCCACAAGTGCCACATGATGTAGGAGTATTTCTTATTACTTATTTATGCCCTCAACCCAGCTTTTTTAAAAAGTTCCTATTCAACATTAAATAACAGGATATAATCTAACTATATATCGTGTGGTATAAAAAAAATCTAACAAAGAGGAGAGAGAATAGGTATGCCACAATGAAGAAAGGTATCTCGTAGTAAGAAGATACAACTTTATCTTCACAAGATGAAAAGTTTTCAAAAGGCAAAAAGAAAGGGGTGGTCAATATTTAATTCTAGAGAAGCATCATAAACATAAGTTTGAAGATAGGTCGTATTATACTGTGATTTTTCTCCCAGTATCTATTCCTGTCACCAAATGGGTTAAAAGACAGCAGTTCCAGTTCTAGAAATGAGTCCTGAAATGATCCAGGCAATCCAAGTAATCCTATCTTTCCTTAGTCGTTGAACCAGATTATCCAAGTCAAAGCCAACCAGCTCATGGTATCCATTGATCTGAATGGTTAAAGGGAAGACATTTGATTTCCATGTAGAAAGGGATACTTTCTGTCACATTAGTATAAATGAAGCAGTAGGTAGCCCTTCTAGGAAGACGGCCTGTTTTAGTCAGCTGTCACTGTGACCAAAAGATCTAAAAGGAACAATTTAGTGGAGAGAAAGTTTATTTGGGGCTCATAGATACTAGCCATAAACCCCCTTTAGTCCATCAGAATTCCCTTGAATCACTTTCTTTTTCAACATAGTTGAAACATTTGAATGGCACAGCATAGAAAAAGTAAAAATAAAAGTAACTTCACATAATTCCTATTTCAAATAAGTATAATACAACTAACCCATACTCCTTTTAATTAGAGTCAGCTAAAATATTATCATTATAGCTAAGTTTCTTATTTTCTCCCTTGAAATCTAAACAGTTTTTTCATTACTTGAAGTCAGTAGTGTTTAAGTGAAATTCAGTTCACCCAACTCTCTTCTTTTTTCTTCTATCCTAGTTTCAATCTCTAAGTTGCATCATTTCACTTTCAGTCAGCACAATATATACATACACAAAATCAATACTCATTCTGATAGAGGACTAATTTTAACAAATTTGTCTCTAATGAACTATATCCCAAATGTTATCCTTATTTTAAATGTCCCATATTACTCAATCTTTAAAGTTTTTTTCATTTTGTTCTCAATATATCACTTCACTTTATCAAGTATACTTTGTTCATTCTTTTTGTTTTTCTATTTTTTACTTTAATCGGCATATTAATGGGATACAGCGTGCTATTTCAATGTTTATTCAATGTATAATGATCAGATCAAGGTAATTGGCGTATCCATCATCTCAAATATTTATCATTTCTTTGTGTTGGGAAAAGTCAAAATCCTTTTCATTAGCTATTTTGAAATATATACTGAATTTTTGTCAAACAAAGTTATCCTACTATGCTACAAAACATTGGAAATTATTCCTCCTGTCCAAATGCACCTCTGTACCCACTAACCCATCCTCCCTTTCTCTCTCTCCCTCTCTCCTTGCCCCTCTACTTCCCACTTCCTGTCCTTCCCAGGCTCTGGTAACCACTACTCTATCCTTTATTTCTACAAGATCAACTTTTTCTGTTTGCATATATAAATGAGACACTATTTTACTTTTCTTATAAGATGAGAAGGACAGTAATCCCTTAATATCCACATGTTAAGGTAGGCCTGGACAATCTAGTCCAGCAACTGTGGAAAACAAGCTTTGTTACCTGATTGTTGGACTTTTGCAGGACTCATTCCTAGAATTTTGACTATATCTCCTAATCCACATAGTGGCAGGAATGGATAATAGGAGAACAATCACAAGAATATTAGGTATTTTTCTTTCTGTGCATAACTTATTTTACTCAACACAACGTCCTCCAGACTCTTCAATGTAACTTCAAATTTCATTATATTTATGACTGAATAACATTCCATTGTATATAAATACCACATTTATTTTATCTACATATCCCTCAATGGACACCTAGGTTGATCCCATATCTTGGTTTTTGTGAAACAGTGCTGAAAAAAAAAAGGAAGTGCAGATATCCCTTTTACATGTTAATTTTATTTCATTTGGATAATATAGTGGAATTGCTGGAGCAAATGGCAGTTCTAGGTTTTGAGGAACATCCACAATGCTTTTTGTAATGACTATACTAATCTATATTCCCACCAATAGTGTAAGAGAGTTCTCCTTTCTCTGCATTCTTACTAACATTTTTTTGTCTTTTTGATAATAACCATCTTTACTGGGATGAGATGATATCTCATTGTGATTTTGATTTGCATTTTCCTAATGTTTGTGATGTTGAGCAATATGAATTAAAAAATTCAGCAATATGATCAGATAAATTTGCCTGTCACTTGTCTTCCCCACAAAAGGGGACCACTACAAAGAATAAACAAGTATTTTTCAATTAGAGTAACCGGAAATATTCTGAAAGTAGTAAGGACGCTTCTTAGTATCTTATGGATATCTGTGGAATTCAAAAACCCAGCATAACATTATAGGAAGAATAAAGCCTCTTGACTCTCCCACATTGTCTCCCCTTACTTCAATTGGCTTAAAGTCAAAATAGGTTTCCCATTACAGAGTAAAAGTAAACTGGAGACCCCCAGTTGTCCCTATTGATACTTCAGATGTCTATAGTCTGTATCTCAACAGAATTCCAAACCCCTCCCAGGCCTGAAACATAGTTTGGAGAGTTGTCTGGGGTTCATATAATTATACTATCCCAGAGAAAGTGCCTGGGACACAAACCCATGACCTAAACTTCTGTGGTTCAGTTCTGTCTTGAAATTGGACACACACCTAGAGTGGGACTGTAGCTACAACATTATCTCCATTTTTTATATAAGTTCTCATTCTACCATGCTTACCTGGGTGGCTGCATTACCATGATCCTGGCTGCTTAAGGTCTAGGCCCGGTAGAAAGGAGAATCCATGTGGTGCCAGGTTCCCTGAGGAAAAAGTAGACTTGCATAGAGAGGAATCAAATATCGAGTGCACAGCCCAACCCAAGTTGTGTATACTTGCACCTGACCCAATGGTCAGCAAGACCTTGGCCCCATATTCCTGGAGTTCCCATCATACAGTTTACCAGCCCACAGTGCCCATACTGCATTTCAAATTGCTAACATCATTCTCATTTTTCCTTATTTTTCAATTTAGACATTTTTGACATTGAATATACAGCAGCAATGGGTTTTCTTTTCACCTCAATCACTTTTTTTTAGTATTGGGGATTAAAACCAGAGGCACTCAACCACTGAGCTATATCCCCAGCCTTCCTTATTTTTTATTTTGAGACAAAGACAGAGTCTCACTAAGTTGCCAAGATTGGTCTCAAATTTGTGATCCTCCTGCCTCACTCCCCCATAGAGCTGGGATCAGGGGCATGTTTCCCCATGCTTGACTTACCTCAATTGCATCTTCAAAAAGTTTTAATATATGGAAATAACTCTTACCTACTACAAGTACTAATTAACCCTCAGAGACCAACAGTTCTTATTTATTAGACTTCCAAAACACACTTAGGTTTTGAACAAATATTAAGAGAGAAATGAAGAAAACCAATAAATATTTCTTTCAATCTCTATAAATAGTAGTTTTCCTAAATTTCCAAAGTAATTCCTTCCACAAAGTATGAAATTTAAAACTTCACAAGAAATACAAATCCTATTTTTTTCAAAAGGTATTTGTAGAGCTCTTGTTGAACTTCCCAAATTATCATTCATTGACTTGTGAATATAACAAAACCAAGTTACTTGGACTCACTGCACTAAGGAAGAATATTACCTTTACAAAAATTTTAGCAGGGTTTCAGGAGAAAGATGCCAACAGTGAAATATTTATAAGATGCCAACCCAAGTACTTTAATGTTGATCATTCAAGACAGGGAACTGTTTAGGAGTGGATAAATATATGATGGTTTATAATTGGGAGACACGGTAAACCAAGGGTCTTGAAGTGAGTCTTGAAAAATACACTTCTATGTCACAAGTGAACTGTTTTCCTAAGTGATCAGATTGTTTTGTTAAATAAATTGATGTATAAGGAATTCACAAAATAAACAATGAAGTTAAATATTCGTTTATAGTTTTATTGATTCCCAAGTTTATTTTATTTTTTTTTTACATTTTGTGAATGAGATAGTTTTCCTGTTTTCTTTCTCAGAAGAACCACTGTTGGAGTATAGAAAATTGATCTTGAATCCTCATACTTTGCTGAATTCAAGAGTCTTCTGGCAGAGATTTTGGGTCTTCTAGATATAGGATCATGTCATCAGCAAACAGATAATTTGACATCTTTTTTTCCTATCAGTATACATTTAATTTCCTTCTTTTGCTTGACTGCTCTAGCTAGAGTTTCAAGAAGTCTATTGAATAGAAGAGTTGAGAGTGGACATCCTTGTCTTGGTCCTGATTTTAGAGAAAATATTTTCATATTTTTCTCCATTCACTATGTTAGCTTTGTTTTTGTGATATATAACCTTTTTAAGATGGAGGTAAATTCCTTCTATTCTTAGTTACTTCAGCATTTTAGTATGAATGGGTGCTGGATTTTATCAAAGTTCTTTTCTGCATCTTTTTAGATGATCATGTGATTCTTACCATTAACTCTATTTCTGTGGTGAATTACATTTATTGATTTATGTATGTTAAATTGACCTTGCATCCCTGGGATGAAACCCACTTGATCATGGTATGTTATCGTCTTGATGTGTTTTTAATGTAATTTGCTAATTATTATTAAGGATTTTTACATCAATGTGCATCAGGGATATTGGTCTGTAGTTTTCTTTCCTTGATATGTTTATTTGGTTTGGGTATCCGGGTCATAATGTCTTCATAGAATGTATTTGGGAGAGTTTCTTTCTTTCAATTTCATGGAAAATTTGAGAAAGACTGGTGTTAGTTCTTCTTTAAATGTCTTATGGAACTCAGCTGAGAATCCATGTGGTCCTGTGATTTTCTTTGTTGGAGGACTTTTAATTGCTATTTCAATTTCATTACTACTATAGGTCTGTTCAGGGATTCTATGTATGCCTGGTTCAATTTGGGTTGGTCTTATGTGTCTAGAAATTCATCAGTGTCTTCTAGATTTTCCAGTTTATTGGAGTATGAATTTTTTTAAATAGTTTCTAATGTGCCTCCATTTTCCAGAAGTGCCTGTAGTGATACCTTCTTATTCATCTCTAATTTTCTCTATTTGGGTCTTCTATTTCTTTTGGTTGGTTTGGCTAAGGGTTGGTCAATCTTATTTATCTTTTCAAAGGCCCAACTATCTAATTCTACCTTTGGTCTCTGAATCATAGCATGTTAAGCTTTCCTCAAAGCTGGGTACAGTGGTGCACACCTGTAATCCCAGCAGCTGTGGGGGCTGAAAGTTCAAAGCCAGCCTCAACAACTTAGAGAGGACCTAAGCAACTCAGCAAGACCCTGTCTCTAAACAAAATATTTTAAAAATGGCTGGGGATGTGGCTCAGTGAGTAAGTGCCCCTGGGTTCAATTCCCGGTATGAAAAAAATTAAAATAAAATAGATTTCCCCACCATCCAAACCTGTAGTAATATGTGATTTTTTAAAAGAAGAAGAACTGAGGACAAAAGAAAAGCATTCAGTTTCCCATCAAATGGTTAAGATTTCATATCTTAATAGAAGCCTTTCTATCCTTCTTGAAGCAAGTTACTTTGTTATCTTTCTAAGAGAGTTAACTAAATGAAATCAAAATAAATCCTAAATGATATAAAAAATGACCTGACTGTCTTGAAACAGGGCCATTCTACTAAAATAGGAAGTTCCTGCTTAGTTTCTAATTAGTCAACAGTCCTTTTACTAGAAATTCAATACCCATAGCAGGCAGTTGCCCAAAAGTAGTTTCTTAGCCAAATATTCCCATATGATGCCAAATTTTATTTTATAATTTGGGCACTATTCAGAGATAGTTAGATGCTAGTTGGAGAATATATAGTAAAGATGCCATGAAATGAACAAAATTTTATATTTTACAGGGAATCCAAAGATTTGCCTATACAGCATCCTTATTTGTAAGGTCTGCAAACATGAGTCAGGTATTAAATACATTCCACAGTTTCCTTTTCTGAGTCTAACTCAGTGAAAGTTCAGGTATGTAGAGGTGCATGCCTAAAAGTAATAACTGGGTGTTACCAAAACCTCTCTTCCTAGGTATAATAGGATATTTTCATTTTGATTACCTGCCTGATGTGCTCTCATCAACCAAAAACAAACAAATAGTAATGAGCAAAATGGCTGGGGAAAATGTTTTTAAATGTTTTTTGTTGTTGTTGTTGTTTGTTTTTTGGGTTTTTTTTGCAAGGAGTTGGAAGTAAAAGGAGCTAGTTGACAGAGGAGAATGATTGCAAACCCAGCAGTCAGTTTGATTATATGTATTACCCTAATACAAATAATAAAACTACATCCAGATATTAAACTTGTATATAGGAATTAATAAGAATATAGAAAGCAATATTGATCATAGATACTTCATAAATAACATATTAAGAAATAAAAAGATTGTTTGTTAACAATTCAGAACTTTAACCAGAAAAGGGTAAATAAAAATTACTAGAAAAATAGAGAAAAAAAAAACACATTGGAGTAGGGCTTCAGCATATCAATTTTGAAGAAACACTATTATTATGGTTTAATGTGAGGTGTCCCCCAAAGCTTGTGTGTGAGACAATGCAAGAAGACCTAGAGGTGAAATGATTGGGTTATGAGAGCCTTAACACAGTCAGTGAATTAATCCCCTGATAGGGACTGAGCGGTAACCGTAGGGAGGTGGTTAGAAGAGATGCATCCCTGGAGGAGTGCCTTCAGGGTATATATTTTGTCCCTGAGGAGTGGAGCTTTCTCTCTATTTCCTGGTGCCATGTCCTGACCTGCTTTCCTCCACCATGACCTGCCTCACCTTGAGCCCCAAGGAACGAAGCTGCTGTCTATGGACTGAGACCTCTGAAACCATGAGCCCCTAAATAAGCTTTGCCTCCTATAATTGTTCTTGTCAGGTCTTTTTGTCACAGCAGTGACTGCAAACTGGTCAGTCCATAGCACTGAGTTAAATGCTAGGATGGAAAAATCTTAATTGTTAACACTTCACATTCATTAGGATATCTGTTATCAAAACTTATAAAATGATAAGTGTTGATGCAGATGCAGAGAAATGGAAACTTCATGAATTCCTGGTGAAAATGTAAAATAGTTCAGCCACTGTGAAAGATAGCTAAGCTATTACTCAAAAAGATGAATACGATTCAGCAATTTCACCACTAAGTAAATAGTCCAAAGAATTGAAAGCCGGGGCTCAAACAGATAGTTATACACCAATGTCCATAGCATCGTTTAAAAAAAAATAGTTGAAAGGTGGAAACAACTCAAGTATCCATCAACAAGTCAATGGATAAACAAAATGTGGTATGTCCATGTGATGGGATATTATTCAGTTGTAAAAAATAGCAAGATTTTTGATACATGGTATGTGTTAGTCAGATTTTCATCTCTGTAACCAAATACCTAACAAGAACAATTTAGAGGAGGAAAAAATCATCCTGGTTCATGGTTTCAGAAGTTTAGTCCATGGTGAGCTGACTCCATTGTTCTAGACCCAAGGTCAAGCAGCACCTCATGGTAGAAGGTGTGGTGGAGGAGCACTGGCCTCTTCATGGCAGCCAGGAAGCAGAGAGAAAAGGGGAAGGAGCAATAGGAAAGAGGAACCCTTCCAGGACAAATGCCCAGTGGCCCATCTCCTCTAGCCATACCCTGCATGCCTATGGTTACCACCCAGTTAGTCCATTCAAACTGGGATGGACTGATTAAGTTACAGCTCTTACAATCCAATACTTCACTTCTGAACATTCCTTACACAGGAGCTTTCAGGGACACCTCCTGTCCAAACCATAACATGCTATGACATGACTAAATCTTGAAAACATCATGCTAAGTTAGACACAAATGCATAATTACTCTTACAGAAGGTACCTAGAATAGAAAAATTCATCAAAACAGAAAGTAGAAGAGAGGTTCCCATGACTGAGGGGAGGGGAAAATGGTCAATGAGTAGTTTCTATTTTGGATGATGAAAAAAATTCTGCAAATAGTGGTCATGGTTATACAACGTTGTACATTATGTAATGTCACTATACACAAAAATAGTTAAAATAGAAAATTTTATATATAAAAATGTCACTGCATATTTCTCCCCCCACCCCAGACACACACACACACTTTTGATTCTAAACCATTCAAAAATTATAGATTTCTCCAGTGGCCTCCCTGCTATGAAAGTACCTACCAACTCTTCTCTCTTACTAATTGGAAAGTTGTGACAAGTGCAAAAGAATTTTCTCTGGCTAAATTTACTTCTAATTAAGGACTCATATTCTTAAGAGTGGTTTGTGATCTGCCATGGCATATGCTATCTATTATTTTCTAGTATTTTCTAGTTTCAGAAGTAAGAGTTAACCCATCAACAATTAACACCAAATTGGGATTTTATAGGGAGATTTATGATTAATCTTTTCAAGGCTTGGTCAGTTCTCGAACAGAAACTAGACAATTGTGGGGTCTTCTTTATTTGCATATTGAAAGGAAATTAGGATTAGGAAATATTGCAAGGATGAACAGAATTTATGAAGGAGGAAGTAAAATAAAATTTGATAGGAGGTAAGCCTGCTTGCTGAGAAATGGCATGCATTTTCAGTAAGAAACAAAGATTACACAGCAGGAAACAACATCAAGTTTAGGGAAGACCTAAAACAAAGTCAGTAGAAACTTACATGTATTTGGTTACTGCTGCTTAGACAGGATTATGGGTGTAGGGAGTACCTTAAATAAACAATTTGTCTGTGATGATAACTGTCATTTTGCATCTAAACACTAAGGGATTATCCAGAACATTCATCTGAAAATAGGTAAAAAGGTTTAAAGTTAGGAAGGCCCAAGTGTATGAAGCATTTGAAGAGGTAATTTTTTTAATATCATAAAATACCTGTCAATATTTACATTTCCAGGAAAATGTTTCAGCTACCAAGAGCTAAATAAGTCTTATGGAAATGGGATGATTTTTTTGTAAAAGGGAACCAATTTTTTGAAGGTTCTGGTGAAAAATAGCAAGTCTCTTATTGTCTCTTAGTAATCTGTCTAGGAAACTTTTGAGTGATTTTTGTAAAAAATTCACTACCTTTAGAATAAATTATGTCCCATATAATGTACCATGTTCTAACAAAGTTATAATTTTTGTTTGGAAGTGATATCACTTTTCAGAGCTAAAATGGTAAATGAAGAAGAATCTGTCTTCAAGCTCAACTCATCTGTGCAGTATAGCAAAAAGTCATTCATATGTTGGATAAGAAAAATTCACAATACTGGAGGTTCGGATTAAGTATTTATGAAAAATTAAGTAGACGTGTCTATAAATTTCTTAAGTATAAATGCCTTGGTAAATTGTTTCATTTCCTAGAGAAATAAAACAGGTATTGAATATTTTGTTCTAAGTAGAAACTAAAGAAAGCACATAAATTAATAATGATAGCATTAAGTTAAATATTATTAGGATTTGATACCCTAGGGAACCAGAGGATGACTCTTTAATTTGGGTTTAAAATCCTGAAAACTGTAAATCCTCACCAATTAGTTTTCCTGACTAGGAGAACTGGAGTGTTATGAGGTAACACAGTAAAGATACGACTAATATTCTTTGTGTGTTTGGGTTTCAACTTTTGACTTAAGAACATTCTTGGCTTCTGGCATGGGAAGATACTGTAAAAGCCTAGGATCATTGTAAACCTTGATGAGCTCATTACCAATAATTCTGCCATTATGAGCAGAATTTTTGTCCACAGAACCCTATGTGGTGATTGTTATTCTGGGTTTCATTTGGCTACAAAAGTACTGAAGAGTCAAAGTACAATCTAGCTAGACATCTGTGATGTGATTATTAATAAGGAAATTCTAAGCAATTAATAGGGAAACTCTGAAGAAAAAGGCTATTGGGAGAAATTTTGTCAATTTCACAGCTTTTCTGAATCTTGGTTTTCTGTACAATTCAGTTCTCTTAAATAACCCTTATGGTTATCCCTTCTTTTTTCATCCAAGTTTTGTACATAAGATTAATTTAAACATATGACACAATTGATATTGATCCAGAAGACTGAGTTTTATGTTCTAAGAACTATTCTAAATGCCTGTATAAATTTCTATCTTATCTAGACATATGAAAGTCTTTAAAAATGACTTTCATCTCATAGTTGTGATACAGAGTCTTAGTGCAGGAAGCCATCATGGCTTATATGAGAACCAAGCATAGTTGAGCCATTAACCAGGAGGATTTAGCCTCAGGAACTCACAGTTCCTAGGATTGTTTAAGAACACCTGAGTCATGTGGTTGTCCTGCATTGGCTCACCACTAAAGTTCAGATACAAGCACTGGATGTGGGAGTGGTCCAATAGAGCCAAATGGCTTGCTTACCTTCACCCTCTATTCTGTTTTTTGAAGAAGAAACTCCTATTTGTCCTTTTTGATATCTACCGCTATAAACAAAGCAAGTGAGGGCTCCTTTCTTTGTTAATGCCAGACCCTCTGGATAGTTCAATCAGTCACACCCCTGTTCTTAAGGTAATTCTCTTTTGTCATTATTTCTAATAAATAAATTTCATAACTTTTATTTCTCAGCCAGCCCATCCCTCCAACAGACATCCTTTCCCTCCCCAATGTGGGATGTGCAGTGAGATCTTAAGACTTAAAATTAACCACAGGGGTTTGCCTTTTTCTAAAGGAACTTAAATTTTTAAAGACTTTCCAGACTTCTAGACACCCAGAAGAAAAGAAAAAACACAATAGAAAGAGAAATAGGAACAGAGGGTTGTGGAGAAGCAAAAGATGAAAATTAATATGAAGGCAAAAATCATTGGGCTCAAATTGTGATTGAGAATATAAGAAAGATAATTTAAAATATTTTTACATTTCTTGTCTTCTCTAAGGAATTTTTAAGTAAGCAATTTTGAAGTTGAAATTTCATTTGAAAGCTTTTTCATAGCAATAAAACTCAATGTATATCATTAGATGTTTGTGATTTGCTGTTTTTCATTCTAAAGTGCTTCTTTTTTAATTTTTTAATTTCTTCTAATTAGTTATACATGAGAGTAGAATGTGTTCCGACATATTATACACATATGGAGTATTGGATTATAACTTCTCACTCTTCTAGTTGTACATGATGTAGAATAATAACATTGGTTATATAATCATGCATGCATATAGGATAGTAACGTCCAATTTATTTTACTGTCTTTCCTATTCCCATCCCCCCTTCCTTCCCTTCATTCTCCTTCATCTAATCCAAAGTACTTCTATTCTTCCCTAACTACCTCCCCTTATTGTGAATTAGCATATACATATCAGAGAAAACATTCAGTCTTTGGTTTTTTGGGATTGGTTTATTTCACTTAGCATGATATTCTCCACTTCTATCCATTTACCAGCAAATGCCATATTTCATTCTTCTTTATGGCTGAGTAATAGCCCATTGTGTATATATACCACAGTTTCTTTATCCATTCATCTGTTGAAGGGCACCTAGTTTGGTACCATAGTTTAGCTATTGTGAATTGAGCATCTGTAAACTTTGATGTGGCTGTGTCACTGTGGTATGCTAATTTTAAGTCCTTTGGGTATAAATCAAGGAGTGGGATAACTTGGTCAAATGGTGGTTCCATTCCAAGTGTTTTGAGGAATCACCATACTGCTTTCCAGAGTGATTTCACCAATTTGCACTCTCACTAGCAATGTAGGAGCGTCCCTTTTTTCCCACATTCTCTCCAACATTTATTGTTACTTGTATTCTTGATAATTGCCATTCTGACAGGAGGGAAATGAAATCTCAGTGTAGTTCTAATTTGCTTTCTCTATTTGCTAGAGATATGGAACAATTTTTATATATTTGTTGGCCAATCATATTTCTTCTTCTTTGAATTGCCTGTTCAGTTCCTTAGTCTATTTGTTGATTAGGTTATTTGTTTTTTGGGTGTTAAGTGTTTTAAGTTCTGTGTATATCCTGGAGATTATGCTCTATCTGATATACAGATTTTCTCTCATTCTATGGACTCTGTCTTCACATTCTTGTTTGTTTCCTTTGCTGTGAAGAAGCTTTTTAGTTTGAATCCTTCCCAGTTATTGATTTTGATTTTACTTTTTGCACTTGAGGAATAAGTCAGTTCTTATGCCATCATGATGTAGATGTGGGCCTACTTTTTCTTCTGTTAGGTGCAGGGTCTCTGTTCTAATGCCTAAGTCCTTGATCCTCTTTGAGTTGAGTTTTGTTCAGGGTGAGATAGGAATTTAATTTCATTTTGTTACATATGGATTTCTAGTTTTCTCAGCACATTTGTCGAAGAGACTATCTTTTCTCCAACGTATGTTTTCAGCACCTTTGTCTAGTATGAATAACTGTATTTATGTGGGTTTGTCTCTGTGTCTTCTATCTAAATTATTTTTTCAAATGAAAAATTTCATTCATATATAAATTCTTCAAAGTGACCACTATAATGTGAATTATTCTTAGTGAAATAATTTCATTTAGAAAGACAGTCACATAAGCTAAAGTGTAAGATATTTAAGGATGAGGGGAATATGAGAATGATGAGGCATTAACTTAATTTTAGAATGATATAAACCCACGAGAGTCTAGCACCAATCCATCAAAAGCATTATTGATGCACAGCATATCTTGTACTATAAAATATTTGACCTATACTCTGCTACATCACACAGCTTCTCCCTCAGAGTCAATCAACTACACAAACATAGAAAGCCATAAGGGAAGATAAAACCTCTGGATAAAAGACATCTTCCAGAATCAAGTTCTCATGTAAAAAAAAAAATCAGATATGACTCAGGAAAATTTCCATAAAAAATTATTGATAAGTAAACCAAGGCAAAATTTCTCCAAATGAAACTAGTCTAAGTGAATATTCTCTTCAGTTCTCAGGATTTGAGGCCAGTTTGAGAAACAGATTTATTTATTGGGGTTTATGCCCATTGATTTTCCTCTCACAGACTACATGCACACATACACATGCACAAACACACACACACACACACACACACACGCACAACAAAAATGAAGACAAGTAGCCAAGTTATTAGCAGTGAAGCAGATTTTCAATAAGGATAAATGCTTTCAAATCTGATCAGATAATAAAGGCATTCATAAAAATAATTTCATTTCCTGGAGGAGAAGATAAGCTTAGAATTTCAATCCACAAGAAAAAAATATATCAAGATCTCCTCCCCCACCATCACAAAGAGACCACCAAACAGAAGACTCAGCAAAAAGATCTCAATGGGGAGTTCTGTTTCTGAATCAAGCACCTTGACTTCAGCAATGAAACGGGGACTCAAATGAATCTCACTGGAACCTCTGGTTCTGCTCTATCCAATATGCCAGACCATATCCATATTGGATATTTAAATTTAAAGTTTGATTTGAATTAAATGAATTTAGTATTATTTCCCTAGTTACCCTAGCCATGTTTTACGTGTGCATGCAGCTAGTGACTAGTATATTGGATATTTCTATTATTGTGTAAAGCTTTCTTAGACATCACTGTTTCAGATTGTTGAACTCACCAATATTTCATCAAACAACTTAATAGTAAACTAAATTCATTTGAGCTCACTTTAATAAGGAGAACCTCTTGATAGAATCTTAGCAGTGTGTCAAAAAAGAGCAATCAAAAGTGAGTCTGGGACCCAGTGTCTAATGCAAGGTTTTTGAGTCAGGGAATTGGTTAGAAGTGGGCAAAGTTTATGATATAATGGTTCAAACTTAGTAGATACAGCAATGCGAGGCCTGATAAGTAAACTTTTACTTTTGAAGCCTGATAAGTAAACTTTTATTTAACAAGGAGACCTTTACCTGCATATAAGCAGACTATTGTCTTTGCCAACATTGATCAATAGAAATATGTTACAGTAAACACTGAAATCATTTTGTTTTTCACAAGGCAAAGTAAACTGGAGCAAGGTCAATTAAGTCATGTTCACAGAATTCTTACACTGTTTAAACACAAATTAGCACAGTTAATATTTTTAAAATAATATCAAAATAGGAACATTTTCTTTCTTTAAAACTAAATTAAAATGGCACTCAAAAATATTCACATTTTACTGTGTAAAATTTAATTTATAAAATAGTACCATGAAGCATGGAAAAATTGTAATAAGATCTGATATAATAATATTTAATGATATAAATCAGATAAATAAAATAATAATAAATATTTACACCTTTTGCTTGAGCAGACTATAGACTATAATTCTGGTGGTGGCAACTAAAAAAGAATCCATGCAAATAGAAATCATACATTTAAGAGAATTCCAATCACCTCAATCAACATTCTGTAATTTAGGCAAGCAAAATGAAGTCTTTTCTAACTAGCACTTCTTTAACAACATCACCGTAAGGTCCATCTCTAACTTTGAGTGCAATCAGCAAACCCAAGTCAGCTGGAAGAGAATTTTAAAATAGCTCTTATAAGATCAAATCTTCACAGACCAAAAAAATCCCCATAAGATATGGAGAAAATATTTTTAATAATGAAATGACACTTTTGAGAAGAGTCTCCATTTAAGACAGGTGCCGTGGCACACACCTGTGATTCCAGTGGTTTGGGAGGCTGAGGCAGGAGGATCACAAGTTCTAAGCCAGCCTCAGCAACATAGTGAGGCCCTAAGCAACTTAGTGAGATCCTCTCTCAAAATAAAAAAATAAAAAAGGGATGTGGCTCAATAGTCAATTGTCCCTAGGTTCAATCCTCGGAATTAGAGAAAGATAGAGAGACAGAGAGAGAAAAAGAGAATATTCTCCATTTAAAATAAATAATGAAAAGGAAAGGAATAAAGCAGAAGAGTGAGTAAGTCCATCTTACACCAAAAGAAATCTCTTAGAAGTATGTGAAAATACTCAACTGTTTTGAAGAATTTTTATCATTTTGTTTATTGACATATTTTGTAAGAATGAAGACTCAAAAAAGAAAAAAGAGAACATTTTAAGTGTGGCACATGGAAGATAAGATATGATGGAGTACTACTATACAAAATTGTGAAGACTGGAACAGAGAATAAGAGAAGTAATATCAGATTTTATATCTCATATTATCAATGGCTCTCCAGAGAAGACATAAGAGGAGATTTTATGGGAACTGGTTGACACAATTATAGAAGCTGAGAAGGCCCACTCTTACAAGGTAAAGACCCCAGGAAACCAATAGTGTATTCTTTCTGAGCCCAAAAACCTGAAAACTAGGACAGCCAATGTCCAAGGGCATCAAAGGGAGATCAATGCCTGAGCTAAAGAAGAGAAAAAAATTCATTCTTTCTCTTTCTTTTTGCCTTATCCAGGTACCTGGTAGATTGGATAGTCCACATGTATTAGTGAGGGAAGATCTTTACTCACCTTACAGATTCAACTTGTGATCTTCTCTTGAAACACTCTCACAGATACATCCAGAAATAATGTGTTTCCAGCTCTCTTGGCATCCCTTAGCCTAGTCAAGTTGACACATAAAATTAACTCTCACATGCTGTTAAAAAGAAATATTTTATTTTATAGTCATATGATGTTTTAGAGAGAAAAAAGGAGAGACTTCTAGTGACTGGGGGAAAAAAACTGTC
Source organism: Sciurus vulgaris (assembly GCF_902686455.1). Taxonomy (NCBI): domain Eukaryota; kingdom Metazoa; phylum Chordata; class Mammalia; order Rodentia; family Sciuridae; genus Sciurus; species Sciurus vulgaris. The sequence goes on from NC_136467.1 coordinate 63,412,511, forward strand.
CCAAGAAAAATGATGGGGAGGATTATTAAATGAAAATTAAAACCAGTTATAAATTTAAACTTTATTCTGATTGCATAGGAGGCAACCACATAGTCATACAAGGGTAGGGTTCTGGGAATCAATGTACACAGTCTAAAGTTTTAAATAAACATCCTAATTTGGCTTCTGTCAGGCCTTTTTTTGCAATAATGAGACCTAGATCAGTAGTTTTTAAATGGGTCTCAGTAATATCAGCAAGTAATCAGCAAGAGTGATCAGATTCAATTCTGAGGAAATATTAAATATTTGAATAGTAGGAATCCTATCAAATGAACAGAAGCAACACATTGAAATGACATTACAGAAAATCTTATTAAAACAAGTCATCAACTTAAGAAATGCACATAGAAAAAATTAACAATTAAGGAGAAAAAATTCATGAAGGAGATAACATTGTAAGAATTGAAGACAAAATTGAAGATATTACCTAGAAATGTGTTTTAAGGACCTGAAACCTGACAGGTCTTATGATGCCCCCAAGTAGAAATAAAAGAGCAGTCATATTGAGACACAATCAAAGTTACAAGTATCAAGGAAGAATTCTCCAAGCTTTCAAAAGCTTTTTCAAGGAAAAACAATAATTTAGACTAAGTCAAAATAAAGATATTGTTACATTTCTCCATAATAAAACCAAAGGCAAGCTTATAGTCTCAGAATTGTCAAACCAGCATTCTTAACCTGACCATGTTTGCAAATGTCATTATTTTGTGAATAGAGTCTTGTCATTTGCAGAAAAATGGATGGAACAGGAGATTGTAATGTTAAGTGAAATAAGCCAGACTCAGAGAAATATCACGTTTTCTATCATCTAGAATCATCTAGAATCTTCTAAAATCTTTAAAAAAATGACTTGAAAATAGAAGGGAGGCTATTAGAGAAGAGGAAGGGGATCATTGGGAAAGGGGAAAGAGAGGGAGAAGGGAGGAAATGGGGGTGAGAATAATCAAAGTATATTATATATATATATATATGTACAAAAATACCACAATGAAACTCATTATTCTGTATAATTAATATACACTAAGAAATGCATCATGCATTACATTTGTGCCTTTTCCAGTAGGAGTCCATAGCTTTCATTAGATGAAACTATACAACCATTATTTATCAAAATGCTCTTTCAGTCTCCCTCTCCCTCTTCTTCTCCCTCTGCCTATCCCTTCTTAATTTTTACTATTTGCAAAGACAGAAAATGCTAGTATAATAATAAGGCTCTTTAAAAGATAAGCTAAGAGAATAGAAAGAAAAGTCACCAATTGGGAAAATATTTGCAAAACACATATTTAATAAAGGACTTTGTTTAGAACATCTAAAGATCTCTCAAAACTCAAAAACAAAGAAAAGCAGTCCAATTTTTATGAGCAAAACATGTAAAACTATAAACAAAGAAATGCAGAATACAATTACAATAAAATACTTTCATTTATCAAACCAACAAATTACTTGCTCCACACTTTAAAGAAAATGTGAGGATAAGCACCCACACTTTTGTAGGAAAATACACTGAAAAAACTTTTCTGGAAGGAAATTTTGACACAATTCATTTTAGAGCCTTAAATATGTTAATAGTTTTTTACCTACTTGTTCCATTTTATGAACCTAAAATCAGGAAATAATTATACACATAGTTAAATATTTATGTCTGAAAATATTATTTAGATTCTTTATGATGGCAGAGGATGAAAATGAACTAACATAAGTGAAATAACAATGAAAGTATTGTATAAAACTGGTGCAGAGATTCAATAGACAGCATCCAAGAATATTGTCTAACATAAGAAAATACTTCTTTTAATTATATGCAAACATGAATTTACTTGCTTAAGCATAAAAATACAATCTAGCTCAACATAAGAAATCATCAGAACTGAAATAGGGAAAATATTACTTCTTATGATTTATAAAATATGGAGTTCTGGATAATATTTTTAGAATATGAATAGTCTTTCATCTTCTTTATATTTTATTGCAATGTTTTCTAAAACGAAGAGATTTTTTTTTAATAGAGTGACTCAATTTCCAAAATTTTATGTGAATATATTCTTAAGGTTGAGTTTGGGCATGAAGGGTAGGCAGGCAGCATAAACCAAAGATCTTCCCTTTTACATTGGAGAACAGATGAAAAACATGTATGATTAAGTAAGAGGTGAACTAATGGATTTATACAAGAAGTAAAATTAAAGATTGTTTTGTCCAACCCTCTCATCACATAGATGAAGCATCTGAACTTGTTTCTACTCTCATATCAAAAAAAAAAATCTATTAATTCCAACTACGTAATGTTTTCTATCCTCAAATTCAAAATACTAACCACTACTCAGAATTTTGTTGGAACTTGGGACACCCGGTAGCCTTTCCTCTTTGTTGTGGTAAAAAAACAGATATGGATGCAAAGAAAATCTGTAGAGTAACAACTCATGGTCACAAAAGTGGTCCAAAATTTTGTGGAATGACCTGTACAGGTTTTATTGCTAGAAACCATCTTCCTTCAAACTATTCCCCTAGATTATCTCCCCAGATATGCTCTCATGTTCTATCATCAGTTTCCTTTGTCCAGCGCTGCTGTCTTTGATGCTGATGCCCCTCTACGAATGTCTTAACCACTGACCATAACTGTCCTAACTTAGTGCACTACCAGCATCTGGCTTTGGAAGAACAAACCCTGCGGGTCATTGCCTTTTTATCACCAACACTAGACAAATACTTCTATTTAATTCCTCAGAGCATGCCATCAGCCTCATAGTTAAGTGGAAAGTCAACTTTGTTACAAATCTTTATTAAGGGATCAAGAATAACAAGAAACAGAAAAGAACATACAATAATCCTATAAAATCTATAAAATCATCATTTAAGCATATCATAGGAAAGTAGAGCCAATGAATTTTCACCACCACCCCTGAAACACACAGAAGCTGTTACCCACACTATTTTCCCTGCCGGAGCATATACTCTAAAAAACAAATAAGAAGCTATGCTCTTTCCAAATGTCTAGATTTTGTTTTCCTAGATGCACATTTCCTTCCCAAAAAGATTTTCTTACAATACATTTAGGCCTAAGATAAATGTGTTTTGTCCATCACCAAGTTTTGTCTCCTTGGTTCTCCTTGATATTTGCCCTTTTTAATTGTTAGAATATTTACATTTTCAACACTATAACATAGATATTGTATTGTAATTGTTTGTCTTATATTTGTTTCATTTATCTAAATTCTATCTCCATAGTTAGATGACTAGCATTTCAGAAACAAAAACCGTCCTCTTTTTAATTCCCTATAATACTTTGCAAAATACTTGACACAGAGTAGAGTTTTGAGACCCAAAGATTTGAGTGAATTTGACTCACAACATTAGGATAATTTGAGATTTGAGATGTGAAGGTAACGATCTTCTTCAAATGTTTATTCTCTTTCTTTGGTGATTTAATTCAAAAGCCTTAGCCCTAAACACAAGAGTGAACATAAATCATTGTAAGCACTATCAGAAAACAATAAGGAATGGAATTCAAGATTAGAGAGGAAATAACTATATTTATTAGTTATTTGAATTTTACAATTCAATGTTATTTTCTTTCTTTGTGTCACTTGCTTAAACTTTTAAAGACAAAAATAGTCTTTGAAAAATATATTCTATTTTAATATCAGTCCAGGAAAACACATGGAACAGTACTATTGTAAGCACATTGACCTGCTGACTAGGGACTATTTTAAAAAACAGCAGTCTAACATTCATTCACTGGAACAAGGACAAACAGAATAGAAAAACTGCTCACCTCTAGACTCGGGCAATTAGTTTTAAGTATGACTAGTTGAGTGCTGCTCTGAGAAATAAATGCACTGAATAATAACTATGAAAAAAGATAAATTGCAAAAGAAGCCAAGGTAAAAGTAAATATCCTAACAGAAGGTATTTGAAAATAAATCACCACTGCTATTACGAGAGGGTTCAAAATATAAAGACCTATTAAATTTTATTTTTTAACTTCCATAACTTTCCCCATGACAACAATCCAGGGCAATTCAGATGGAAAATTGAAATTAAGACACGTGGGTTGGACAGAAAGAGCAAATGTCCAAAGATTCCTAACCTAATTGAGCAAATGAATCTAGCATTTGCTTTTTAAAATGCAATAAGCCTTCTGTCATGATTAGGCAATGGAGTAATATGAGGATAACAAGTTGATTATTTTGTTTAAGGCTGTGGATATAGAACTAAACATGACAAATATTCTGATGATAATGTTTATCTTTCTTCAGAATGCCAGATATTCCTTTATAAAGTCCTTTTATTTTATTTTTATCCTAACAAATAGATGCACACAAAAAAATTCAAAAAGGATAGATGAGCTTTAAATGAAAAACAAGTTTTTCTTCCCTCCCACTCCCAATTTTAGCCTCCAAAGACATTTAATTACTATGATTTTTAGCTATAGTTCTTCCAGAGATTATCTTTATAATGGTAAACAAAATAAATATATCTTTACACCTCTATTTCTTTTGTCAGCTGTGCTTTTTAAAGGAGGGACTTTCATTTATTCCAACACCTCCCCTCTTCATTCACTCTTTATCATATTATGATTTTAGTTGGTTTAATTTGAAACATTAAGGGAACTACTTAAACATCTTTTCACTTAACTTTAAAGAGCTCTTCTTCTTATTGGAAATACCAAAGACTTAGTATTTCTGACCTCATTCTACCTTTCCCTTTTCCTTCCACCTCCCCACCTTGGTATAAAAATACCATTATTTTACCATTAAGTAAGTTTATAGAATTTACATTTTATTCTCTAACCATAAGTTATTTCATTCTTTGTCTATAGTTGATTCTGAATGGAACTAATAGAAAGTATTTACATGATTATTCATTACAGACTCATATGATTGAATTTAGAGAAAAATTAGCCTAATATATATATATAATTAAAATATTCCAAGAGTCTGGGTCAAATGAATTCACACTGTTTGCTTGACCACTTCTCAAATCCTTTAATTGAAAAGAAATAGTTGAAGAAATGAAATTAGATTTTCCAAAATTGAAAAGAAAGGTAAAATACTTCAGACTGAAAAGACCCATAAAATGACAAAAATGAGAAATAAGGAAAAACACATCTGAGACAAATTACAGTGTCATTTATAAATATCAAAAACAAAGAGAACTTTCTTATATTTAAAAGGAGAGAAAATAGGTTACATACAAAAGAACAAGAATTAGACTAATTTGAGATTTTTCAATAGCATTATTAGATACAAAAAGACAACAGAATGAAGTTTCCAAAATATTAAAGAATGGGAACTTAAAAATCTATATAGTTTGCTATATAGTTACTTAAAACATTAAGACATGATAAAATATTGTCAAATATATAACACCTCTGAAACTTGCTGCAGTAGAATTTCTCTTGAATTATCAATTTTTCTGACAGTGGTTGATACAACTCATTAGGTCCACAATAAAGGAAGAGTGTTAGGAAGGAAGAAGGGCCATGGGGAAGGAAGGAAGGAAGGAAGGAAGGAAGGAAGGAAGGAAGGAAGGAAGGAAGGAAGGAAGGAAGGGAGGGAGGGAGGGAGGGAGGGAGGGAGGGAGGGAGGAAGGAAGGAAGGAAGGAAGGGAGAGAGGGAGGGAGGGAGGGAGGAAGGAAAGAAGGAAGAGAATCTTAAATTAAGCACTGTAGTAGGTTTCACATGAAAACACAGAAACAGACATGATTTTTTATGTGGTTGACAGTATTTTCTACACTGAAAATACCTTTGGATACTTAAATAAGAGGAGAGACAAATTAAAAAGACATTGTGAGAGCTTAGGATATAGCTCAATGGGAGAGCACATGCTTAGCATGCACAGGGCCCTGGATTCAATCTCCAGCACCTGTGTGCGTAAAGTTCACTGTTGCATTTTTTTAAATATCTGATATTAATTTGGTCTTAAAAAAAAAAAAACTATACTACAACATGACTGACTCTTGAGGCATTATGTAAAGCAAAATAAACTAGTCACAAAAAGCAAATACTGCCATGATTCCAGTTATACTGAGGTATTCAAAGTAGTCATACTCTTAGAAAGTAGAATGGCACTTGTCAGGGGTTGAGTGGAGGAGGGAGGAGATGGGTTGTCATTGTTAAATAGGTAGGATTTCAGTTTTGCAAGATAAGAAATGTTCTAGGAGCCTGTTGCTCAAGTTGCACATAGTTAACAGTACTACACTGTACATTTAAAATGTTCAAAATGTTAAATTTATGTTTTGTTTTGTTTTTTGACATAATAAAACTGCCAAAACTAGAGCTTTTGCCTCAGCCATGAGCTAGCAACACAGAGTAGCTACCTCCAAAGTCCACCTTAAGAAACACACAGTAGCTGTTAGGCTTCTATAATACTTTCCTCCTATCTTCTGAATTCCTCTTTCCTTGGTATTCTGACTTTTATGGCCAGGGCCCAAACTAAGCTAATCAGATTTTCTTTTTCAGTGTTAAAGATTAAGTAGGCATCTCCCCAAATTCATATGTTGAAGCCCTAACTCCCAGTACTTCCGAACATGACTATATTTGGATATTGGGTCTTTTAGAGGTAATTTAAATAATGTATAATTGTTAGGTTGAACCCTAATCCAATACAGCTGACACCCCTATAAGAGGTGTGTGCAAACCAGGAGAGATGGTGCACGCCTATAATCCCAGCAGCTCAGGAGACTGAGGCAGGAGAATTATGAGCTCAAAGCCAGCCTCAGCAGCTTAGCAAGACCCACATATAAAAAAGAACTGGGGATGTGGCTCAGTGGTTAAGTACCACTGGGTCCAATGCCTGGTACAAAACAAATGTATGTGCATGCACATATGAATGATCATATGAGGACACAGAAGAATGACTACAAGCCAAGGAGAAAGGAGTAATATATCTGGAGAATACAAACTTGTCAGCACCTTGAGCTTGGAGTTTTAGTCTCTAGCACTTTGAGGAGAACAGGTGCCCATCCTATGGAATTTTCTTACTGCAGCCTTAAGGAACTAATATACTCTGAAATTTTATTTTGAACTCATTAAAAAAAAAAAACAGGTGGTTTATGCAGCAAAGGGTGGAGCAGTTTCACAAGAAGATAACATTTGAGTTTGAGGTGGGAGGACAAGGGATAGATAACCCAATTATGTACAATTTAATTTCAACAACCAGTCAATTCTATGAAGAAAACTAGATGAGGGTAAGGGACTATAGTGATGGAGGATGAAGACCTACTTTAGGGAAATTAAAGAAATAAGCATTGAAAATCTTGTTCGGTAAGTATTTTTCTACAGGCAAGGGGAAAAAATATTTTCTCCAATATCAGAAATAGTTCTATGTTCTTTCAAAAGCAACTGGTTTGTTTTCACTATGTTAAAGCCATAACATGTATAACTGTTTACATTATTCACATAACATTTGTGATTTATGCTTAGTAACCAGAGAGAAAAAACAGGTTGCTGACAACAGAAAGACAAGTGGACATACTGCTGATATCTTAACAGTAACATCAGAAGACAGAAAACAAGGAAAATATGTTCAAAGTCATAAGAGAAAAGATCTGTCAGCAGTAATCATATAATTGAAATCACATTTAAATTTAATGCACCTGGTCCTAATAGCAAGCATGTCCCTGTTATGAAGATGACTATATCAGGTTACTGATGATGAACATATGAAGTAGGATAATAACTAATAAAAATGACATTTTAATGCACCACTTACAAACACATGATCTCCAATCATCAATACATTCCTAAAAATAGACATTACCGTCTTTATTTTACAAAATGGAGCCAGTCTCAGAAAAGTGAACACTGCTCATTAAAAGCAGAGCTAGGACTCAAAGCCACTGTTGGGTTCAAAAATCCATATTCTATTTAATACACAAAGAATTCTCCCAATTCTTCATGCTTTAAATCTATGCTCATCAAGAAAACTTTGTGTTGTTATATTTATTCCTGCATAAATTTTCAAATATTTTTCTTCAGAGGATAAAATTGTGTAGTAATCTTTTGTCCATTCCTTGTGAGTGATATATCTGAAATATTAGGGAACTTATATCAATCTTACTCATACAAATATTTAGAAGATATGATAAAACTGTACTTATAGCCACAAAAGTACAAATCTTACAAAACCTACTATGTGTAATTATAAGTAAAGTACCACTTTAATACATAAAGTTCTGAACTAATATCATCAGAAGGACGTGAATACTCAGATTTTTCTTTAATACAAATGAAATTTTAATATTACTCTATCTTGATTTCTCACTTGATTTTCTTTATACCTCTTCCAACCACCACCCCCTCATTGCAAAATGATTGGTTGTGATTAAGTGTTTAACTCATGGAATATTCTGACCCACAAAGAAATCAAATTCATGTCCTTGGCCTCATTAGAACAGTTTCACTAATCATCATTATCCAAATTTATTTTTTTTAATTCCAATAGCAATTATTGTCTGTAGAATTCTCTTGGCAATTAATCAAGTACTGCTTTGTGACAAAGCAATTGTTCTCTTGAACTGTTATTTAACTATTTTGTTATTTACCTTCTGCTGCAAAAATCTTTCATATTGTTACAAAATTGTCTTCCCAAAGTACAGATACTGCAGTCATGTCTTTGAACTGCTCAAAACTATGAAAGGCATATTCTTATCACTCCCTCTGACTTCCCACCCCTTGCCTACACTGAGTTGGTTCATTTAGAGATCATCACACTGTTCCTCTGTATGCTCTCTCTTCCTCATGTGGATCCTGTGGTAGACACGGTAGAGGACACCAAAGATGTCCACATACCAATCCCCAGTCCTGTGTATGTTACCCTTCATGGCAAAAGGGACTTTGTTGATGTGATTAAGTATCTTCAGATGCAGAAATCATCCAGGATTATGTGGATGGTCCCACATAATGACAAGGAGAAAAGCAGGAAGCAGGTGAGTCAGTCAGACAGATGTGATGATAGAAGCATAGGACAGGGAGAGATTTGAAGATGTTATGCTGCTGGCATTAAAGATGAGAGAAGGAGCCACAAGTCAAAGAGTATGGGGAAGTCTTGGGAACCTGGAAAAGTCAGGAACAGATTCTTCCCTATGCCTCTACCACAAAGAACCAGCCTGACTTTTAACCAGAAAGGTCCTTTCCTCTTTATTTTTACTTTTTCGACTTCTAACACCACCAGAACTGTGAGATAATAAATTTGTATTGCTGTAAACTACTAAATGCATAGTAATTCTTTATAACAGCAATGGGAACCTAATACGAACCCATTTGTGAAAATAAGTCCTTTTTCCTAAACTTATAAGATGGATTCCCAAAAAGTCACTGAGGATTTGAAGGAGACTAAGCAGGCAATTTACATTTCAGAACAATGAACATCAGGGACATCTCTACTTTGGGGAAAAAAATATGCTTTTCCTGCCCCTCTCTGTGTTCTTCCCCCTTACCTGAAATTTTTACTTACATGTGATAAATAGAAGTTAGACTTTTGTTTGACTCTTAGTCATACTCTTAGGTTTTTTTCTTGTTTTCTCTTGTTTTTGGTGTTCAGGATTGAACCCAGGTTCTTGCACTTCCTAAGCAGAAACACTACCACTAAGCTGCATCTATACCCCCTCTATTAGATGATTTTATCAAAATATTCCTCAACAAAATAAAAAGAACTAACATTAATCAACTGTTAATATGATAGTTTTTAAAAGATTTTAAAGAGATAATAGTTTTTCTACTTCACTATAAAAAGTACATGATAACATATTTTATTATATATGTCACTTCTACCTATGCAGTTCTTTTTTCGTGGCAGATGATAAAGCATATTTCTATAAATTCACTTGATCAACAATATTATAATCTGATTTTAACGTGTAAATTATAGTCAAATATATGGCTGTATAACTTTTAAGCTCTTTCTGCTGAAAGTTCCTGGAATTGCTTTTTAATATCCTATCAGGAAGCGGTCAATGGATCTCAATTTGTAAAATACTACTTTTACTTTTTTCACTTTAAAGATGATGTTATATATAGAATTACAGGAAACTACACCAAATATTCTCTGTGATTTGTGGTATATACGTTCCAAATGCTTACCCGTAATTTTCTCTTGATTTCTCTTTGTTTTCTTCACCACTGAAAATGAACAGAGGTCTCTGAATTAGAATTATGACCATGGCCTAGGTTTTCAAAGAAACAAATATGCCAGAGACCAAGGGACTACATCATATTCTACCAACCAAGGTGTCTAAAAATACAGATAGCTAAAAAAGTCAGCCATAGAGTATGGCTATTATTAAATCAAGCTCTTATCCTTGTTTCCCAACTCCTTAGAAAGTTAGTAGCAAGATCACTGAATGTCATGAATATGAGACAGGTCTATGTTACTCATGATTTTTCTTGTCTTCTGTAATTTGGAGAAAACTAGATAATTAACTGACAGGAAGGAACTAAAAGTGTGATACTAACTGCCCCCTAATAGAATTTATTTCTTAAATAATCATGCTTCAGCCCAAGATACAGCAGTGACTGCACATTAGCCAATGTTGACATATTTTTATTGGTGCATCTGAATTATTCAGAATATGGGCTTCAATGTTGCATATTTGCACATATGTTAAAACAATTTGATCAATTTCTAATTCCCAATATCATCCCAAACCTCCCCTCCTCCTTCCTGTCATACCCTCCCTCTACCCTGTTTACTCTTCTACTTTCAAGGTGTCCCTTTTTTCCAGTATTTTTTACTTCTAGCTTCCATATGGAGGGAGGAAAATAATAATATTCTCTCTGATTCTGGCTCATTTCACTCCAAATTATGGTCTCCAGTTTCATAGATTTTTCTGCAAATGACATAAATTTGTTCAACTTTATGACTGAATAAAACACTATTTGTTATAGTTTAGATATTTGTTGTCCCCTTAAAGCTCATGTATGAGACAATACAAAGTATAGAGGTGAAATTATTGTGATATGAGACCCTAAACCCAAACAGTGAATTGATCCCCTGATAGAGATTTACTGAGTTATAACTGAAGGGTGTCCCTGGAGGAGGTGGGTCCCTTTGGACATGCTTTTAGGGTATATATTTTGGGGTATATATTTTGTGGAGAGATCTCTCTCTCTCTCTCTCTCTCTCTCTCTCTCTCTCTCTCTCTCTCTCTCTCTCTCTCTTCCCCTCCACCCCCACCCTCTCTCCTTCCTGGGTGCCATTTTGCCAGGTGTTTTCCTCTACCTACATTTCTACCATGATGGTCTGCCCCTCACCCAAGGAATGGAGCCAGTTGTCTAAGGACTGAGTCCTCTGAAACCATGAGTCCCAAAATAAACTTTTCTAAATTTATGTTCTTATTGAGTCTCTTGATGACAGCAACAAAAAAGTTCATTAAAACATCATTGTATATGCATACCACATTTTTTTTATCCATTCATCTGTTGATGGACAGATAGGCTGATCACATAACTTGGCTATTGTGAATTCTGTTGTAATAAACATGGGTATGCATATCTGTAAAGTATGCTGATTTTAATTCTTTGACAGATATCAAGGATTGGTCTAATAGGTTAATATGGGTAGCTCTAATTTTAGCTTTCTGAGGAAACTTCATACTTTCCTTCATAGTACTTTACATTCCCACCAGGAGTGTATAACCGTTCATTTTCCCCTGAATGTTCATGAGCATTTATTGCTATTTGTAATCTTGACAATTGTCATTCTAACTGGAGTGAGAAAGAATGAGATAGAATCTTAGTTTAGTTATGATTTGCAATTCCCAGATGGCTAAAGATGCTAAACATTTTTTCATATACTTATTGGCCATTCGTACTTTTATTTTGAGATGTATCTACTTAGTGCATTTGCCCCCTTGTTCACTGAACTATATGATTCATTCTTTTAATTGATTCTTCTGAGTTATACAAGAAAGTGGAATCCATTTTTGATAAAATCATAGAAGCATGTGATATATCTTATTCTAATTTGGACCCCATTCTTGTGGGTAGGTATGATAGTGAGATTCACTTAGATATTTTCTTATGTGTACATAGGAAAATTATGCTAGATTTATTCTACTCTTTTTTCCTATTACTTTTCTCCCTCCCTTCCTTTCATTCCTCTTTGTCCAATCTATTGAACTTTTCTTCTTACACTCCACCCCTTTAGTGTTTGTTAGCATCCACAAATCAGAGAGAACCCTGGGTGTTTGGTTTGTGGGGATTGGCTTATTTCACTTAGCATGATAGTCTCTGGACCCATATATTTACCAGCAAAAGTCATAAAGTTATTCTTCTTTATGGCTGAGTAATAGTCCATTGTGTGTATATATACCACATTTTCTTATCCATTCTTCTGTTGAAGGGCACATAGGTTGGTTCCATAGCTTAGCTATTATGAATTGAGTTGCTATAAACATTGATGTCACTGTACTATGCTGACTTCAGGACCTTTGGGTATAAACCAAGGAGTGGGATAACTGAGTCAAAAGGTGGTTCCATTCCAAGTTTTCTGAGGAATCTCCATACTGCTTTCCAGAGTGTTGCACCAATTTTCAGTCCCATCAACAATGTACGAATGTTCCCTTTTCCCCACATCCTCACAAACATTTGTCATTTCTTGTATTCTTGATAATTGCCCTTCTGATTGGAGTGAGATGGAATCTCAGTGTAGCTCTAATTTGCATTTCTCTAATTGCTAGACATGCTGGACATTTTTTCGTATATTTGTTGACTGGTCAGATTTCTTCTGTGAAGTGCCTGTTCAGTTCCTTTGCCCATTTATTCATTAGGTCATTTGGTTAAGTTTTTTTGAGTTCTCTGTATATCCTGGAGATTAGTGCTCTGAAATGCTCATGGCAAAGAGTTTCTCCCATTCTGTAGTCTCTCTCTTCATGTTATGCATTGTTTCCATTGCTGTGAAGAAGCTTTTTTGTTTGATGCCATCCCATTCATTGAGCCTTGATTTGACTTCTTGTGTTTTAGGAGGAAGTCAGTTCCTAGGTCGACATGGAGAAGATTTGGGCCTATTTTTTCTTTTATTAGGTGTAAGGTCTCTGTTCTAGTGCCTAAGTCTCTGATCCACTTTGAGTTGATTTTTGTGCAGAGTGAGAGATAGGGGTTAACCTTCATTCTGCTCTATATGAATTTGCAGTTTTCCCAATACCATTTGTTGAAGAGGCTCTCTTTTCTCCAATGTATGCTTATGGTGCCTTTGTCTCCTATGAGATATCTGTATTTGTGTCGGTTTGTCTCTGTGTCTTCTATTCTGTTCCATTGGTCTTCTTGTCTGGCCCAATACCATGGTGTTTTTGTTATTATAGCTCTGTAGAATAATTTAAGTTCTGGTATTGTGTTGCCTCCTGCAGCACTTTTCTTGCTAAAAATTGTTTTGACTATTTTGGGCTTCTTATTTTTCTAAGTGACTTTTATGACTGCCTTTTCTATTTCTATGAAGAATGTCATTGGAGTTTCAATGGGAATTGCATTAAATCTGTGTAGTGTTTTTGGTAGTATGGCCATTTTGACAATATTGATTCTGCTTATCCAAGAACATGGGAAGTCTTTTCATCTTCTAAGGTTTTCCTCAATTTCTTTCTTTAATGTTGTATAGTTTTCATCGTAGAGGTCTTTCAGTTCTTCTGTTAGACTTCCAAGCTGTGGGAATTTGAATTAATATTACCTCTACCTTTTTGCTTGTTTATCTATTTACCCACTCTTAATCATGCTTTAAATATTCTAGTCTTTAAATATCAAAAACAAAACTCTGTTCTGAAATGGGTATGCCAACAGCAATTACCAGTAAACAGTCTTTCCTGAGTGTAGAGTGTTCCCATTCAGTTAATATGAAATCAAAAGTAGAATGTGTGTGGCAGGGAGTAGAAAGATGGCTGAGTGGAGGTGAGTAGCAAATCTCAACTTCTCCAAAGTTTAGAATCAAAGCAGTGTGAAAATAGCTGATCAAAAAGGTGGGTGGTAAAAGGAATCTGCTGAGTCACAATATCGGGCAATCAAAAGTTTGGGGATATAGCTCTGTGTTTGAGTGCTTACCCAGCAAACATGAGCCCTGAGTTCAATCAGCAATACCATCAAAAATAAAATAAGAATAATGATGATGATGATGATAATTGACAGTCCTAAAGACTTAGAGCAACTTGGAAAATTTTTTTATTGGAATAGAAAATGGGAAAACATTTGTTAATCCTGAACTTGAAATGTACATGATTGGAGCAAGTGGTTATAAAGGAGAAAGAGAGGCAAGCAAAACTGAGAAACTTACTTGGGAAACAGTGGTAGAAGAGAAAGTCAGACAGACTTAAGATGAGGCAGTAGTTGCAAAGCCTCTTTGTGAGTGAGAATTGTCCAACTTCTCTCAATTTTCTGGTGGAAAATTGCAGTAAGCAGTCATTTTGTATAGAACATGACTAAGCCTCAGCTCTGGAAGGAATTAAAACCCTATAGCTTCATTCCACCTAGAAATGCCAGCATATACTGTCATAGGGAATGACTTTGAAATGGGCCACTTCATTAATCTGTGTAGCAGGATCACTGTGAGCTGAAGGCCAAGCTTCTCCCCCACCACACCTCTGACAACAGCGAGGTGGAACAGAACAGAGAACATGATATTGACAGGGAGTGCAGCATCTAGGGAGCAGTGAATGCTCCAGAAGAACTCTTTCACTGCATTTTCTGCAGCCACCAGCTGCAGATGTGCACACTGAGAGTATAGGCTGTAGAGTTTGCCTCAGCTATGGGACAACTCACACCTCTGTTGCTGGAGCTATGCCTTTGCTGCAGGCTGCCCTGTGACTCTTCTATCAGGTTTATCCATCTCTGCCAGAACCCACTGTAGCCTGTGTACCCCTAAATACATATGGGTAATCTCAGCTGTTTTGCTTGCTCTAGGTGCATGAAGTATTTCTACAGGTGTACACACAAGTATGCAGTACCAATCAGGGAGATTCCTGTTCACCAGGCCACCAAAAATCAAAGGCTATCTCATTTGGCCCTTTAGAGAACTCTAAAGAAACAATAAGAACATCCTAGTTTTGGACCTGAGGTGGTTGAAATGAGGTCTGTGAGGATAGATATATATCAAGACCAGAGTTCTCTAGAGTTTCTGAAGTAGAATATTGAACTAGACCGGGGGTGGGGGTGGGGGGAGAAAAACATACAGCTTTATACAGCAGAGAGAAAGCAAGTGTAGGGATTAGAATATGC
The DNA here is from genome assembly GCF_902686455.1 of Sciurus vulgaris. NCBI lineage: Eukaryota > Metazoa > Chordata > Mammalia > Rodentia > Sciuridae > Sciurus > Sciurus vulgaris. The sequence goes on from NC_136467.1 coordinate 63,427,744, forward strand.
AGGCTGTAATGAAGAATAAAATTTAGAAATAGAATGTACAAAGCTCTGAACAATATTAAAAGGGCCCTTCAGTTTTGAGGAAGGAGAAGAAATAGAGATTTCTTCTTTCTTCTATATTTTACTAAATAAGTATTCTTACTTAGTGAAGTAATAACAGAAAACTTCCTGAATCCTGTAAATGAGGAAGATATGAAGGTGCTGTATGCATGTAGAACCCCAAACAGACAGAATCAAAAAAGAACCACTCTATGCTGTATTGTAGTTAAAATGCCAAAAATTCATAATAAAGAAAGAATTTAAAAAGTTGCAAGAAAGAGGCATCAACTCATTTATAAAGTCAAACCAATTAGAAAAACAGCAGATTTCTTAGCAGAGACTATGAAAGCCAGGAGGGTGTAGAATGATGTATTTATAGCTCTTAAAGAAAATAACAACTGAACTAAATTACTATATCCAGCAAAGTTATCTTTCAGAATCAAAGAAAAAATAAAAATCTCCAAATTAAGAATAAACTAAAAGTTCCTATAGAAGACTTCTAAAACTGATAAATTCAGCAAAGTAGCAGAATACAAAATCAACATGCAAAAATCAATAGCTGTTCAATAAATCAAAATTGAAATAGTAGAAAGAGAAATAAGGGAGGCCGCTCGGCACAGCGCTGGGACTCGGAGCAGCCACTGAGGCTCCGGCGGCTGCCCGGGGGAGGAGTGGCGGGGAGAACTGTGTGGACTCAGGACTCAGGGCCTGCCCTGAGGAGGAGGAGAGGAGCGTGGCCACTTGGATTCGGAGAGACTGCACCAGAGCTGCAGGCGGTTGCCAGAGGAGAAGCCGCGCGGCGAGCTGTTTGGAATCAGAACGACGCTTCTGAAGCCCGGGGCCTGCCCTGAGGACGAGGAGGAAGAGGAGCGGCCGCTTGGATTCGGGTGACTACACGGGAACTACAGGCGGTTGCCAGAGAAGGGGCTGCGTGGCGAGCTGTTTGGACTCTGACCACTTCTGAACCCCGGGGCCTGCCCGGAGGAGTAGGAGAAGGAGGAGAAGGAGCGCGGCGGGTCCTTTGGACTCGCAGTGACTGCATTAGCGCTCCAGGCGGCTGCTCAGAGGAGAAGGCGAGTGGTGAGTTGTTTGGTCTTAAAGTGACAGCTCCTGAACACAGGGGGGCTGCCTGGAGGAGAAGCGTGGTGGGACGCTTGGTCTTGAGGGGCCACACCAGAGCTCCGGGCGGTGCCCAGAGGACCCGTGCAGCGGGTCACGTGGATTCAGAGCCACTCAGAGGGACTGCTCCTGAACACCCGGGGGGTTATCTGGAGAAGGAGGAGGAACGGGGAGGGTCACTTCGACTCGGAGTGATTGATTGCCCCGGGCTACGGGTGGTTGGTGGGAGGAGGAGGCACGAAGTGAGTTTCTTGGACTCCTAGTGACCGCACCGGAATACTGGGCGGCTGTCTGGAGGAAGAGGCCTGTGGCGGGTCTCTGGGACTCAGAGCGATTGTTCGGGGCCACAGGTGGCTGCTCAGAGGAGGGGCCACGCAGCCAGGCGATTAGGTGCAGAACAGGGTCGCAGGATCTAGGAGGCTTCTGGGTGGAAGAGCCGCACAGAGACAGGCTTAGGGCGGAGCGAAGGTTCCAGGCCTATGGGCAAATTCTCTGAGGAGGGGCAGCCTAAGGAGATTCATCTGCGAAGGGTGAGGCTCCCAGGCCCAGGAGGTAGGGCCGGGCCCCTGGAAACTTTGCAGAGGAAGGCAGCCCAGCCCAGGCAGTAGCTGTAAATTGAGGGGAACCTCTAGGAGGAAACTGACCAGCGAGACCTCCCCACTGGGTGAGTCTTCCCTGCCTGGTGAGGTTTCCCCACAAGGACGGTAAAACCAGAGACACAGGCCCAAACAGGCCTTGCCTCAGCCTACAGCCTAGGTCCCCTTTGGATGACCATTGGTCAACAAGTGGAGGCACCTCTGCCCACTAGCAGGGAATATACCCCACCTGAAGGCCACCACTCCTAGAGAGGCAGCTTCCTTGTGGAGCACCGCATTATCAACCTCCTCCAAGACTTCAGCCTACTGAAGGCTAAGAGGGGATATATATAGAAATCTTCAGGGTCATTGTAAATCAACAGAGGAAATCTGCAATATCTCAGCGGTCCACTGATATCTGAACAACATGAGAAAACAAGGAAAGAAAATGCTGCAAACAAATCTAGATGTTACATCAATAAAACCCAATGACAGCATGGCAGAAGAAATGACAGAAAAGGAGTTCAGAATGTACATAATTAAAATGATCAGAGAAGCAAACGAGGAGATGAAAGAGCAAATGCAAGCATTGAATGATGAGATGAAAGAGCAAATGCAAGCATTGATTGATCGCACCAATCGACAATTAAAAGAGCAAATACAGGAAGCAAAAGATCATTTCAATAAAGAGTTAGAGATATTGAAAAAAAACCAAACAGAAATCCTTGACATGAAGGAAACAATAAACCAAATTAAGAACTCCATAGAAAGCATATCCAATAGGATAGAACACCTGGAAGACAGAACCTCAGACATTGAAGACAAAATATTTAACCTTGAAAACAAAGCTGAACAAACAGAGAAGATGGTAAGAAATCATGAACAGAATCTACAAGAACTATGGGATATCATGAAAAGGCCAAATTTAAGAATTATTGGGATTGAGGAAGGCCTAGAGAAACAAGCCAAAGGAATGAACAACCTATTCAATGAAATAATATCAGAAAATTTCCCAAATCTGAAGAATGAAATGGAAAATCAAGTTCAAGAGGCTTACAGGACTCCAAATACACAAAATTACAACAGACCCACACCAAGGCACATTATAATGAAAATACCTAACATACAAAATAAAGACAGAATTTTAAAGGCTGTGAGAGAAAAGAACCAAATTACATTCAGGGGGAAACCAATACGCATATCAGCAGATTTTTCAATCCAGACCCTAAAAGCTAGAAGGTCCTGGAACAACATTTTTCAAGCCCTGAAAGAAAATGGATGCCAACCAAGAATCTTATACCCAGCAAAACTTACCTTCAAATTTGACGATGAAATAAAATCCTTCCATGATAAACAAAAGCTAAAAGAATTTACAAAAAGAAAGCCAGCGTTACAGAACATTCTCAACAAAATATTCCATGAGGAAGAGATGAAAAACAAAGAAGCAAATCAGCAAAGGGAGGAATTATCCTAAAGGAATTGTCAAATAAAGGAGGAAACAAGTTGTGTCAAACAAATAAATAAACAAAATTTTAAAAATGAACCAAATGACCGGGAAACCAAATCATTTCTCTATAATAACCCTGAATGTTAATGGCCTGAATTCATCAATCAAAAGACATAGACTGGCAGACTGGATTAAAAAGAAAGATCCAACAATATGTTGCCTGCAAGAGACTCACCTCATAGAAAAAGATACCCATAGATTAAAGGTGAAAGGATGGGGAAAAACATACCATGCACATGGACTCAGCAAAAAAGCTGGAGTATCCATCCTCATTTCCGATAATGTGGACTTCAAGCCAAAGTTAGTCAGAAGGGATAAAGAAGGTCATTTCATACTGCTTAAGGGAAGCATAAATCAGCAAGATATAACAATCATAAACATCTATGCCCCAAACAGTGGCTCATCTATGTATGTCAAACAAATCCTTCTCAATTTCAGAAACCAAATAGACCACAACACAATAATACTAGGTGATTTTAACACGCCGCTCTCACCACTGGACAGATCTTCCAGACAAAAATTGAGCAAAGAAACCATAGATCTCAACAACACAATCAATAATTTAGACTTAACGGACATTTATAGAATATTCCATCCAACCAAGAGTGAATACACTTTCTTCTCAGCAGCACATGGATCCTTCTCTAAAATAGACCATATATTATGCCACAAAGCTAATGTTAGCAAATACAAGAAGATAGAGACACTAGCATGTATTCTATCAGATCATAATGGATTGAAGTTAGAAATAAATGAAAGAGTAAAACACAGAAACTATTCCAACATCTGGAGATTAAACAATATGCTATTATATGATGAATGGATAACAGAAGATATTAGGAAGGAAATTAAAAAATTCTTAGAGGTAAATGAGAACAAAGAAACATCATATCAAAATCTCTGGGACACTATGAAAGCAGTACTTAGAGGGAAATTTATTTCATGGAGCGCATTTAATAAAAGAAGTAAAACTCAACAAATAAACAACCTAACACTACAGCTCAAAGCCTTAGAAAAAGAAGAACAGAACAGCACCAAAAGTAGTAGAAGACAGGAAATAGTTAAACTCAGAGCTGAAATCAATGAAATTGAAACAAAAGAAACAATACAAAAAATTGACAAAATAAATAGTTGGTTCTTCGAAAAAATAAACAAAATTGATAAACCTTTAGCCACACTAACAAAGAGAAGACGAGAGAAAACCCAAATCACTAAAATTCGGAATGAACAAGGAAATATCACAACAGACAGGATGGAAATACAAAACATAATTAGAAGCTATTTTGAAAATCTATACTCCAACAAAATAGAAAATTTCGAAGACATCAACAGGTTTCTAGAGACATATGAATTGCCTAAACTGAATGAGGAGGACATAAACAATTTAAATAGACCAATTTCAAGTACTGAAATAGAAGAAGTCATCAAAAGCCTACCAACAAAGAAAAGTCCGGGACCAGATGGGTTCTCAGCCGAGTTCTACAAAACCTTTAAGGAAGAGCTCATTCCAATACTTCTCAAAGTATTCCATAAAATAGAAGAGGAGGGAACCCTCCCAAACTCATTCTATGAAGCCAATATCACACTGATACCTAAACCAGACAGAGACTCATCAAGGAAAGAAAATTTCAGACCAATATCCTTAATGAACATCGATGCAAAAATTCTCAACAAAATTTTAGCAAATCGCATACAAAAACATATTAAAAAGATAGTGCACCATGATCAAGTGGGTTTCATCCCAGGGATGCAAGGTTGGTTCAACATCAGGAAATCAATAAACGTAATTCACCATATTAATAGACTTAAAGTCAAGAATCACATGATTATTTCAATAGATGCAGAAAAAGCATTTGATAAAATACAGCACCCCTTCATGCTCAAAACACTAGAAAAAATAGGGATAGTGGAAACATTCCTTAATATTGTAAAGGCCATTTATGCTAAGCCCATGGCTAATATCATTCTAAATGGTGAAAAACTGAAAGCATTCCCCCTAAAAACTGGAACAAGGCAGGGATGCCCTCTTTCACCACTTCTATTCAACATCGTTCTTGAGACTCTGGCCAGAGCAATTAGACAAACCAAAGAAATTAAAGGGATACGAATTGGAAAAGAAGAACTCAAACTATCCCTGTTCGCTGATGACATGATTATATATTTAGAGGAACCTGGAAATTCCACCAGAAAACTCTTAGAACTCATAAGTGATTTCAGTAAAGTAGCAGGTTACAAGATCAATGCCCATAAATCCAATGCATTTTTATACATAAGTGATGAATCTTCAGAAAGAGAAATTAGGAAAACTACCCCATTCACAATAGCCTCGAAAAAAATAAAATACTTGGGAATCAATCTCACAAAAGAGGTGAAAGACCTCTACAATGAGAACTATACAACACTAAAGAAAGAAATTAAAGAACACCTTAGAAGATGGAAAGATCTTCCATGTTCTTGGATAGGAAGAATTAATATTGTCAAAATGGCCATACTACCTAAAGTGCTATACAAATTCAATGCAATTCCAATTCAAATCCCAATGACGTACCTTACAGAAATAGAGCAGGCAATTATGAAATTCATCTGGAAGAATAAGAAACCCAGAATAGCTAAAGCAATCCTTAGCAGGAAGAGTGAAACAGGGGGTATTGCAATACCAGATCTTCAACTCTACTACAAAGCAATAGTAACAAAAACAGCATGGTATTGGTACCAATATAGAAAGGTAGATCAATGATACAGAATAGAGGACACGGACACAAACCCAAATAAATACAATTTTCTCATACTAGACAAAGGGGCCAAAAATATGCAATGGAGAAAAGATAGCCTCTTCAACAAATGGTGCTGGGAGAATTGGAAATCCATATGCAACAGAATGAAACTAAACCCATATCTCTCACCATACACGAAACTAAACTCAAAATGGATTAAGGACCTCGGAATCAGACCAGAGACCCTGCATCTTATAGAAGAAAAAGTAGGTCCAAATCTTCACCTTGTTGGTCTAGGACCAGACTTCCTTAACAGGACTCCCATAGCACAAGAAATAAAAGCTAGAATCAACCACTGGGATAGATTCAAACTAAAAGCTTTCTCTCAGCAAAGGAAACTATCAGCAATGCGAAGAAAGAGCCTACAGAGTGGGAGAATATCTTTGCCAATCATACTTCAGATAGAGCGCTAATCTCCAGAATCTATAAAGAACTCAAAAAACTCTACTCCAAGAATTCAAACAGTCCAGTCAACAAATGGGCTAAGGAAATGAATAGACACTTCACAGAAGAAGATCTACAAGCAATCAACAAACATATGGAAAAATGTTCAACATCTCTAGTAATAAGAGAAATGCAAATCAAAACCACCCTAAGATTCCATCTCACCCCAATTAGAATGGCGATTATCAAGAATACGAGCAACAACAGGTGTTGGCAAGGATGTGGGGAGAAAGGTACACTCATACACTGCTGGTGGGGCTGCAAATTAGTGCAGCCACTATGGAAAGCAGTGTGGAGATTCCTTAGAAAACTTGGAATGGAACCACCATTTGACCCAGCTATCCCACTCCTTGGCCTATACCCAAAGGACTTAAAATCTGCATACTACAGAAATACAGCCACATCAATGTTCATAGCTGCTCAATTCACAATAGCCAGACTGTGGAACCAACCTAGATGCCCTTCAATTGATGAGTGGATAAAGAAACTGTGGTATATATATACTATGGAATATTACTCAGCCATAAAGAATGATAAAATTATGACATTTGCAGGCAAATGGATGAAATTGGAGAATATCATGCTAAGTGAGATAAGCCAATCTCAAAAAGCCAAAGGACGAATGATATCGCTAATAAGTGGAGGTTGACACATAATGGGGGGGAGGGAAGGGTTAGAGTTAGGGTTAGGGAGGGGGGCAAGTATGGAGGAAGGAACTACTGTATAGAGGGTAAAGAGGGGTGGGAGGGGTGGGGGGAAGGGAAAAAATAACAGAATGAATCAAACAACATTGCTCTATGTAAATTTATGATTACACAAATGGTATGCCTTTACGCCATGTACAAACAGAGAAACAACATGTATCCCATTTGTTTACAATAAAAAAAAAAAAAAGAAAAAAAGAAAAAAAAATAAAATAAAAAAAAAATAAAAAACAAAAAAAAAAAAAAAGAAAGAGAAATAAGGAAAACCATTTAATTCAGAATTGGCTTAAATCAATAAAATCAACCCAGGTGGTGAAAGATATCTATAATTAAAACTGTAGAATACTAAAGAAAGAAATTGAAGAGATCACTATAAGATGGGAAGAATTTCCATGTTCTTGGATAGGCAGAATTAATATTGTCAAAATGGCTACATTACCAAAAGTTATCTATAGATTGAGTAAAATACTCATCAAAATAGTAATGACACTGCCACCCTGCCACCCCATCTCCAAACTTGCCTGTCTCCATCTTGGGACACCAGCCAGGGATTAGAAACCCAACATCGAGGTGTGTGCAGGTTTGCGCCATTGCTGCCATCTTAGGATGTTACCACCTCCATCTGGGGAAACCAACTAGGGCCTGGAAAACCATTATCAAGGTATCTGTGGGCTTGGTTACACCTGAGGTCTTCCTACTGGGTTTGCTAATAGCCACCATCTGGCTGTAGAGGTGGGAGAGAGCTGGGCTCTAACCAGCTCTGATGGATAGGGCTGGAAGTGGGTGTGAGGGCATTTTGCTCTTAGTTCACCCAACTGGCTGGTCCAGCACCCACTGAGTTCCCGGGGTGCACTTGGCATGGCACTAGCTGGGCTCGGCATCAGCCTGATCCCTGATTCCCTCCTGAGTTGGGCATCCACCAATACCCTGATTCTACCAGGTCCAGCACCCAGTAGAGCCCTCTGGCTCTCCAATCCCCAGTTTTTCATCCCCTCCTTAGCCACCAACATGGCCCAGCACTCAGAATTACATGGCTGACCCATAACTCCCAGCACCTTGTCCTGACCCACCTGATACAGAACAGCTCTCCGCAACAGGCGCAGAGTTCTTGGCACTAAGCCCTCAGGAGCTACTGGGAGAAAAGTGCCTGATGTCTTAATAAGAGCTATTTGGTTTAAGGTTGTATATTGGTTGCATTGGGTGCTGTTAATATTGATCCCCGCCTTAAAAGTGACATAATGGAAACCTTCAGGGTCATTATAAATCTAAAGGGTAGAAATTTTACTACCTCAGATTCACAATGCTAGATGGGAAGACACAAGAACAACATGATAAAACAAGGGGAAAAGTGCCCCAAACTAAGATGCTCTAATAATAGAATTCACTGACAACACAGTAGAAGAAATATCAGAAAAGGAGTTCAGAATGTACATATTAAACTGATTCATGACATAAAGAATAATGTAAGGAGTGAAATTAGAGATAAATTTCAGGAGGTGAAAGATCACTTCAATTAAGAGAGAAGATTAGGAAAAGAAATCAAGTAGAAATTCTTGAAATGAAGGAATCAATAAGCCAAATTAAAAATTGAATGGAAAGTATCACAACAGACTAGAACACTTGGATGACAGAACCTCAGGCAATGAAGATGAAATATATAATCCAGAAAATAAAGTTGACTACACAGAGAAGATGCTAAGAAACCATGAACAGAAATTCCAAGAATTATGGGATAACATGAAAAGACCAAATTTAAGATTTATTGAGATAGAGAAAGACACAGAGATACAAACCAAAGGAATGCACATAATCTTTTCAATGAAATAACATCAGAAAACTTCCCAAACCTGAAGAATGAAATGGAAAATCAGATACAAGAGACTTACGGGACCACAAATGTACAAAATTACAACAGAGCTATACCAAGTCACATTATAATGAAAATGCCTAGCGTACAGAATAAGGATAGAATTTTAAAGGCCACAAGAGTAAAGTATCAGATTATATATAGGGAGAAACAAATCTGGATCCCAGCTGATTTTCAGCCTAGATTCACACAGATAGAAGGACCTAGAACAACATATACAAAGCTCTGAAAGAAAATGGATGCCAACCAAGAATTTTATATCCAGAAAAATTAAGATTCAGATTTGAAGATGAAATAAAAACCTTCCACGATAAAAAAGTTAAAAGAATTCACAACTAGAAATACTGCACTACAGAACATTCTCAGAAAAATATACCATGAAGAGGAAATTTTTTAAAAAGCTGAAAACCCACAAAGGGAGAAACTATACTAAAGGAAAAGACAATCAATGGAGAAACTAAGTCAAACTACAAAGCAGAAATACACTAAAATGACTGGAATACAAATCATCTCAATAACAACGCTGAATGCTAATGGCCTAAATGCATCAATCAAAAGACATAGACTGGCAGATTGGATTTTTAAAAAAGACCCAACAATATGCTGTCTTCAAGAGACTCACTTCCTAGAAAAAGACATCCACAGATTGAAGGGGAAAAGAGGGGAAAACACATATCACTCTCCTGAATCACATAAACAAGCAGGAGTTTCTATCTTTATATCAGATAAAGTGGAATTCAAGCCAAAGTTAGTCAGAAGGGACAAAGAAAGACATTTCATAATAGTCATATATACATATGCCCCAATGGAGCATCTATGTATATCAAACAAACCCTTCTCAGTTTCAAGAATCAAATTGACTACAGCACAATAATACTGGGTGACTTTAACACACCTCTCTCACTACTGGATAGATATTCCAAACAAAAACTAAACAAAGAAACTATAGAACTCAACAATGCAACCAATAATTTGGACTTAACAGATATATATAGAATATTTCATTCATCAATGAGTGAATATACTTTTTCCTCAGCAGCACGTGGATCCTTCAATAAAATAGATTATATCTTACGCCACAAAGCAACTCTTAGCAAATTCAAAAGAATACAGATACTACCCTGCATTCTATCAGGCCTATGAAATCAGAACTCAAAGATAAAATAAAAAATAGAAGCTACTCCAACTGCTGGAGACTACACAATAATATGCTATTAAATGATGAATGGATAGCAAAAGGAATCAGGGATGAAATAAAAAAAATACAGGTAGATGAGAAAACTGATGCAACATTTCAAAATCTCTGAGACACTATGAAGGCAGAGCTAAGAGGAAAGTTCATTGCATTGAGCTCATTCATTAAAAGAATAGAAAGCCAACAAATAAATGATCAAACCAACACCCAAAGAAGTAGAACAGGAAATAATTAAAGTCAAAGTTGAAATCAATGAAACTGAAACAAAAGAAACAATTCAAAAAATTGATAAAACAAAAAGTTGACTCTTTGAAAAATAAATAAAATTGATAAATCCTTAGCTGTGCTAATGAGGAGAGAGAGAAAACTCAAATTACTAAAATTCACAATGAACAAGGAAATACCCCAACAGACACTACTGAAATACAGAAGATAATTAGAAACTATTTTGAAAATTTTTACTCCAAAAAAATAGAAAATCTCAAAGATATTGCCAAATTTCTAGAGACATATGACCTATGCTAACTGAATCAGGAGGATTTACACAATTTAAACAACTCAATTTCAAGCAATGACATAGAATACACCGTCAAAAGACTAGCAATTAAGAAAAACACAGGACCAGTCTTTTTCTCAGTCTAGTTCTATAATACCTTCAAAGAAGAACAGTCTGTAATAATAAAAAAAAAATAAGAACTAATATCAATACTCTTCAAAGTATTCCATGAAATAGAAAAGGAGGGAACTCTTCTAAACTCATTCTATGAAGCTACTATCACCCTGAGACCAAAACCAAAGACACATTAAGAAAAGAAAACTTCAGACCAATATAAATTCTCAATAAAATTCTGGCAATTCACATACAAAAACATATTTTTAGTGCACCAAAATCAAGTGGGGTTCATCCCAGGGATGCAAGGTTAGTTCAACATCTGAAAATCAATAGACTTAAAGACAAGAATCATATGATCATTTCAATAGATGCAGAAAAAGCATTTAACAAAATATTACAGCCCTTAATGTTCAAAACACTAGAAAAAATAGGAATAGTAGGAACACACCTCAACATTGTAAAAGGTATCTGTGCTAAGCCCAAAACAAACATAATTCTAAATGGAGAAAAATTGAAAGCATTTCCTCTAAACACTGGAAGAAGACAAGGATGCCCTCTATCATCACTTCTATTCAACATAGTCCTTGAAACTCTATCCAGAGCAATTAGATAGATGAAAGAAATTAAAGGGATACAAATACAAAAAGAAGAACTCAAACTATCACTATTTGATGACATGATTCTATACTATAGAGGACCCAGAATATTCCATTAGAAAACTTCTATAACTAGTAAATGAATTCAGCAAAGTAGCAGAAGATAAAATCAACACATAAATTAAATGTGTTCCTATACATCCGTGATGAAGCCACTGCAAGAGAAACTAGGAAGACTCTTTCATTCAAAATAGCTTTAAAATAAAATAAAATACTTGGGAATGGATCTGAAAAAAGAAGTGAAAGACCTCTACAATGAAAACTACACAACACTAAAGAAAGAAATTGAGGAAGACCTTAGAAGATGAAAAGACCTCCCATGTTCTTGGATAAGCAGAATCAATATTGTCAAAATGGCCATACTACCAAAAACACTACACAGATTTAATGCAATTCCCATTGAAACTCCAATGACATTCTTCATAGAAATAGAAAAGGCAGTCATAAAAGTCACTTAGAAAAATAAGAAGCCCAAAATAGTCAAAACAATCTTTAGCAAGAAAAGTGTTGCAGGAGGCATCACAATACCAGAACTTAAATTATTCTACAGAGCTATAATAACAAAAACACCATGGTATTGGGCCAGACAAGAAGACCAATGGAACAGAATAGCAGACACAGAGACAAACCGACACAAATACAGATATCTCATAGGAGACAAAGGCACCATAAGCATACATTGGAGAAAAGAGAGCCTCTTCAACAAATGGTATTGGGAAAACTGCAAATTCATATAGAGCAGAATGAAGGTTAACCCCTATCTCTCACTCTGCACAAAAATCAACTCAAAGTGGATCAGAGACTTAGGCACTAGAACAGAGACCTTACACCTAATAAAAGAAAAAATAGGCCCAAATCTTCTCCATGTCGACCTAGGAACTGACTTCCTCCTAAAACACAAGAAGTCAAATCAAGGCTCAATGAATGGGATGGCATCAAACAAAAAAGCTTCTTCACAGCAATGGAAACAATGCATAACATGAAGAGAGAGACTACAGAATGGGAGAAACTCTTTGCCATGAGCATTTCAGAGCACTAATCTCCAGGATATACAGAGAACTCAAAAAAACTTAACCAAATGACCTAATGAATAAATGGGCAAAGGAACTGAACAGGCACTTCACAGAAGAAATCTGACCAGTCAACAAATATACGAAAAAATGTCCAGCATGTCTAGCAATTAGAGAAATGCAAATTAGAGCTACACTGAGATTCCATCTCACTCCAATCAGAAGGGCAATTATCAAGAATACAAGAAATGACAAATGTTTGTGAGGATGTGGGGAAAAGGGAACATTCGTACATTGTTGATGGGACTGAAATTGGTGCAACACTCTGGAAAGCAGTATGGAGATTCCTCAGAAAACTTGGAATGGAACCACCTTTTGACTCAGTTATCCCACTCCTTGGTTTATACCCAAAGGTCCTGAAGTCAGCACAGTACAGTGACATAGGCACATCAATGTTTATAGCAACTCAATTCACAATAACGAAGCTGTGGAACCAACCTAGGTGCCCTTTAAAGGGGAGAGGGGAAGGAGATGAGGAGAGGGTGTTAAGCAAGTATGAAGTTACAGTTAGCTATCAAGTATGAGTCCTGATATACTGTTGCACAATAGAATGACTCAAGTTAACAATACTGTGTTTTATAGTTCTTTTTATGTTAGCAAACTCAAATTTGTAATATGTAAAACGTAAAAAAGATCATATTCCATAACCAAGTGGGATTTATCCAAGGAAAGCAAGATTGGTTTCAAATCTTCAAATCAGTTGACTTCATATATCATATTAATAGAATGAAAGTTAAAAACATATGGTCACCCCAATAAATGCAGAAACCTTGTGACAAAATCCTATGTTCATTCACAATAAAAATTCTCGGTAAACATGGAATAAAAAGAAATTCCTCATTCTGATAAAGAGCTTCTTCCAACAATTTAACCAAAGAATTGCAATAATTGTGTACTACACATTATACAACATTCTTTAGAAAAATTAAAGAAAATTTAAAATAAAGACATTCTATAATCTTGGACTAGAAGATTATTGCTAAAATGGCAATTTTCTTCTAATTAAACTACAGATTTAAAACAACTTATATCAAAATGTCGGCAGGCTTTTATGTGGAAATTAAGAGGTTTGCTCCTAAAATTGATATGCAGAGAATCTAGAATAGCCAAAATAACATTTTTAAAAAGGAAAGACAGAGTCAGAGGGTTTCTGATACCCACTTTCAAAGCATATTTTAAAGCTATCTTAATGGAGACAGAGTGGTCTTCATACTTGCATTAAGATACGTATATACACTAATGGAACAGAACAGAGTTCAGAAATAATTGCTTATGACATTTGACAAAGATAGTAAAACCAAAACAGAGTAAAAATGTAGTCTTTCCAACTAGAGATACTATTACAAATGGATTTCCACATTTTTAAAAATAAGCTTAGATAACCTCACCCACACTCACAAATTGGCTCAAAATAGATCGTGGACATAAATGTACAAACAAAGACTATAAAATATCCAGAACAAAACCTAGGGTAAACTTTTCATGTCCTTGACATAGGATGGTGTTCTTAGATATGAAAACAACAACATCTGCCATTAAAAAAAATCATAAATTGAACTTAATCAAATTTAGAATACTGTGTGCTTCAAAAGACAAATCACAAAGTAGGAAAAACATTTGCAATATCATATACATGAGGAAGCGTGTGTATCCAGAATACAAAAGCTTACAACTTATTTATAAGAAGCCAAGAAAAAAAATAAGACAATTGAAAAGAGATGGAAGACTCCTATACTCAACAACAACAAAACCAAATAACTTGATTAAAGTGTTCAAAGTAATTGATTAGACATTTCTTCAAAGAAGATACACAAATGGCTAATACAACATGAAAAGATATTCTTCCATAATTAATCATTAAGGAAACTGAAATTGAAACCACAATGGGATTCCACTGTATATCCACTAGAATTTCACTGGGGATATTGTGGTCTGACTGGAAGACACAGATATGTAAGTAGCTTCTGTTTGCTTTGTTACAATGAGCACCATGGGGATAGCAGACACACAAAGACCAAAGATGAAAAGATGTGGCAATACACATGCTGGGTGCCTCTCAGAAGGCTCTCCATGGTGTTTCCACTCCTGGCTTTAGGAAAAAGGTCCTGGTCCCTATCAATGTCCCCATCAAGAAGTTACCAAAAACAACCTCACCTCACCTCATCCTTTCTTTCATGTTCCCAGTTTCTTCAAAAATTATCTCTTAGGGGTCTACTTTATATCTCCTGATTGCTTTTCATTTCTCCATCCATATATCCATCCATTCATTTAATACTTTATTTAGTCATATAATCAATAAATACCAGTTGAGCATCTACCATGTCTTAGCATGGTTCTAGTCACTTGGAAATTGAAAGCAAAAAAAAAAAAAAAAAAAAAAAAAAGGTAAACATGAACTCCTAATGAAATATAAATGATGTAGATACTGGAAGGTTTGAAGTGCTGATCTTTGGGAAGAACAGCACATCACTTTTATTTGTATTTGCAACTATCTTTATGTATTTCCCATATTCTATGTTTTATATTTCAAAATAGCTCCAAGAAAGGACTCTGAATCTTTCAATGCAGAGTGATAAATGCTTGAGGTGATGGATTTACTACTTACCCTGGTTTGATTATTACGAATGTAGATATTTATCAAAATATTACATAATACCCCCAAAATAAAATTTTTAAAGAGTACTTTTGGCTTCATAGAATGAATTTGGAAGTATTCCCTCCTTTCAATTTTCTGTAAGAAATTGTGGAGAATTAGTGGTATTTCTTCCTTAAATGTTAGGTGGACTTCACCAGTGAGGCCACCTTGAACTGAAGTTTTCATTTTAGGAAGGTTAGTATCTACAAATTCTAGTTCTTCATAGATATAGGTCTATCCATTTTATCTATTTCTTCTTTAATGAACCTTGTACTTTATGTCTTTGAAAAATCTGTTCATTTAATCTGAGTCATTTAATTTATTGGCATAATGTTTATAATTGTTAAGTTAGGAACTGTCAGAGGTCAGATATCTTACTCTACTTGCAAGCTAACAAGTTGGCCTCTCACAGGTGATAAATACCTTGAAAGAAGAAACAAAGGGTAGGAGAAACCATTTACTGGAATAAAATAGTCAAAGCAACTTCTTAGCATTGATTACCTCAGTTCCAGTCTCTAAAAGGAAATATGAATGAAAGTCAGATATTACTTGTGCATGTAGCAGGGATATATCAAAGGAGAAGAATCTTAAAATTCTGATATTTGGAGTTCAAAGGGGGACTGTTGGTACATATGGACATTCTCCCTTCTGGGGAGTATGTCCATATACTCCTCAGAATGTGAGTATGAATGAGTATGTTTTATTCTGAAATGTAAACAGATCCTTTCCTGGAAAGGCAAAGAAAGATCTTTATTACCTTGCAGTATAAGTGAATGTCTCCATAGAGGACACATCTCTAAATTTCTCACTTCCAAGGCCATTGCTATTCTAACTTGCCCCCTTACTTTGAAAACCTAAACCATGCAGAAATGTGAAAATACTTATGGAAAATTGGTAATACCAGATAATCATATATCTTCTTATAAATACAATCTACTTGGGTGCTAAGGAAGAAGCTACTTCAAAATACACTGGCTGCTGAACCAAGAAGCAATGTCATGAGACCAGAATTATCTGAAGGATACTCAGGTCTCTTCTAATTTGATTAGAGGAGTCTGATTTAGAAATATAGGTTCAATCCTTATTGTAGTTCTACAAACCCTAAGACCTTGTCACCATCTTTATAGTCTGGAATGAGGTTCCACATCCAGCTTCCAGATAAAAGGAGAAAGAAAATGTGGGAAAGGCCTAGCCTCTCTCCTAAAGGACTATGACAGATCACCTCTAAGATGTTCCTCCACCAATGAATCTCATCTCTTATTATCCATACCCTTGAATTATCAATGCCCTCTCCTACATTGAAAGAAACAGACCTTTTTTAACCAAAATGACATTGGGAAAATGATATTTGCTATGGCTTAAATATGGTTTGTCCCCACCAAAACTCATGTGGAGGTTTAATTCTTTGGTGCAGCAAAGTTATGAGGTTCAACCTAATGGGAGATGTTTAGATCATGGGGCAAAACTACTCATGAATAGATGAATCCATTTCATAGGAGGAAGTGATAACTCACTCTTGGGAAACTGGATTAGCCACTGCAAGGGCTTACTATTATAGATTGTGTTGGCTTCTTCTGCTTTCTCTGGTTTTTTTTTTTCATGCTCTGTGACTTCTGTTGCATATGACCCCATTTGTTCTTCCATTTCCCATCAGATTCCTTCACCACAATCTGAATAGATGGCAGTACCATGCTTTGACTTCCAAAACTATGAGCCAAAGTAATTCTCTTCCCTTCTCAAATTACCCAGTCTCAGTCTGTTACAGCAACAGAAAGCAGACTAAGACAATGGCATATTATTTTTAAGACCCAATTACAAAAATATATTGCAGCTTCAGCCTTGCTCTCTTAGGTCACTTGCTATGATAAAAGCCAGCTGCCATATCATGACACTCAAGTATCCTTTTCAGGAGGTTTATGTGATGAAGATGTATTCTGCCAAAGATCATGTGAATAAGTTATCTTGGAAGTGGAATCTCCATCCCCAAACCTTCAGATGACTGAAACCCCACTGCCATCTTGTCTGCAACTTCATGAAAGACATTCATGTAGAATCACAGAGCAAAGCCAATCTTGAATTTGCAATCCCATAGAAACTTTGAGGTAGTGTGTTTATTTTTCTCTTACACTATAATTTCTTTCATAGCAAGAAATAACTAATATAATGGTGTTAATTATGTCCACTCATTTCATTGGTACTATTTCAGTCATTCAGATATTTTAGGTTTGTTTTGACCCACAGTTTTGGAATTTCCAGTTTGTGATCAATTAGTCCCATTATTTTAGGCCCATGGTAAGGCAAGACATTAAGGTAGGAGTGTGTAGCAGAACAGAATAGTATTTACCAGAGCCTCCCTTGAAAAGAAAAGGAAAAGGTTGGGATTCCACAATCCCCTTAAGGAACATGCCTTCAATGACATATCAAATTCTCAGTAAGACCCACCTCTCAAAAGTTCCATCACCTTCCAGTGGCACCACCCTGCGGACTATGTCCATAAAATAAGGGTTTGGGGGGACAGTCATTGTTTAAACAATAACTACATCTGTCCTACAAGATATCATATCTTATCAACACATTACACTGTGGAGTGAGTTGTTTACCCTTGTGATTGTGTGACTCACTGGGAGCTGTAGCTCATTGCCTCTGCCCACCATCAGGAGAGAGTATCATTTTGCATATGAACAGAATAAGAAAAGATCAAAATTCAAAATTTGCATTGTGATTTCTATTGAATGTATATGATTTTTACTCCATTATAAAGTCAAAAATCTTAGGTCATATTATTTTAAGTCAGGAAACCTCTGTACTGTTAAGTGATAAACATGAATTACAGAATATTCTGTATAAAATGAACTCATTTGTTTCAGTCAGCTTTTCTGCCACTGTGACAGGAACAATTAGAATAGGAAAAGTTTATTTTAGGGCTTACACTTTCAGAGTTCTCAGTTTATAGAAGGCCAACTCTTGCTCTGGGCCTGAGGTAAGGCAGAACATCATGGGGGAAGGATGTGGTAGAGGAAACTGATTCAGAACATGGCCACCAGGATGCAGAGAGAGAAAGATTTCTCCTCTCACCAAAGACAAAATATATACACCAAGGACATGCCCCAATAACCCACCTCCTGTAGCCACACTCTACCTGCCTATAATTACCACCCAGGTAATACCTATCAGGAGATTAACAAACTGATTAGGTTAAGGCTATCATAGCCCAATCATTTCACTCTGAACTTTCTTGCATTTTTTCTCACATGAGCTGTTGTAGGATACCTCATATCTAAACCAAAACACCATTTGTAAAATGAAACACATGAATACAAATAAATATATTTTCATGAAAAGTTTGGAAAAAATATACTTTAAGGTGTTAATAATAGTTGCCTCTGAGGAACTCGCTTTTTCTTTATACATTTAGTTATTGGTTGAATATTTTACTGTCTATTTTATACATACTGCATTATTTAAATTGTTAAATTGTTTACAATAAATGTCTTTTGCTTTTATAGGGATACGTAGTAATAAAAAGCAAGAAAGCAATAAAAAAGACATATTCTTTGGGGAAAAAAGGACTCTCCAAAAAGCTTCACAAATCTGTCTTTTTCTCCAAAGCATACTATTTCCTTTGCTCAGGCCTTTGTTCTTTATTACCCAAACTAGCATTCAGCATACTTTTCCTGTAAGGAACTATATCATAAATACATTGAACATGTATTTTGCAGCTACTCATTTCTGCTGTTATAGCTTAAAAGCAGCTAAATGATGCCTAAACTAATGAGTTGGCAATGTTCCAGTAAAATATTGTTTACTAAACAGGCCAGTTTTGGGGCCTTTGTTTGCTAACATTTCAGTTACACTACTAAAGCCCCCAAATTATCTCTCTGCCACCAAACCCTTTCCTCTCTCTCTCTCTCTCTGCCATCAGGGAGGCACATTGTGTTAAGCCTGTGCCTGGTGACCAGTGTTTTCAGACTGACTGAGAACAGGAGACATTTTGAATGTACCTACCAATGTAATTTTTTGCACACTATGATACTGCTTAAGTGTATAGGTCTGAAAAATTCTTAGATATCTGGTAACCTCAAGATTATTTTTTAAGACCCAGAATAACTTTTGTCACCCAGATAAAGCTGACTGCTTTTTCTTCATTACCTTAATTGATTCTACAGTCTTTGTACATATCTATTTTTTTTTATACTGGAAATTGAATCCAGGGATGGTTTATCACTGTGCTACATCCCCATCCCTTTTTATTTTTTGAGACAGGGCCTCACTAAGTTGCTTAAGGCCTTAATAATTTAGTGAGGCTAGCCTCAAACTTGAGATCCTCTTGCCTCAACTTCCCCAGTCTCTAGAATTTCAGTCATGCACCACCAAGCCCAGCTTTGTACCTATCTTGAGTAACACCTTGTGTTGTTATGATTTCTATGGGTATCTTCCAGTTAGACACACCATCCTGTGAGAGATAAGATCATACTTTTGAGTTCCTGGAACATAACACAAGACATATCAGAAAGTAGGTATTTAGAAACATTTGCTAAATAAATGAACAGAAATAGAGGTACCCATTTGGCCTCCCTGACTAGCAGACAAGGTGCAGAACATTGTTTCTCCCAGGAGTTCTCATTTTCCAGTCTCAATCGGAACAATCAACACCTGGCAACTTGAATCTTCCTTGCTTGCTTTCACATCTATGCCCACAACAAATAAGACCATACTGATAATATCAACTTTTTGAATTTCTTTTGTTATCTAATCCAAAACATTACTGTAAACATTTACAACTAACATTCAAGGGATGGTTCATCCATACCCTCCCGTCCTAATTTTAGGATTTTCCCCAACCCAAATTCACTAGATGGTGAGCAACTTGACTATGAGGAGTTCACTTTTGAGAGACTAAGAAATATTCAATCATAAATTAATGATTCCCTTGCGGGGGCGCCTAGCACATAAAACTCATGCCAGGGAAGTGTGCCTGGCGCATAAAGACCCATGCCAGAGGTTGGTAATCTTCCTCTGGAGGATGATAGCAAGGACTCGTCATAAGTTGGGTGCTGCCAAGGCCTTCCCTGGAAGACGATAGCAAGGACTCGTCGTAAGTTGAGTAAAGCTGGAGCCCCTTCCTCAGAGTGTTAATCTCTCTTCCTTTTTTGTTTTTCACCAGAACTCACAATATTACGCGGATTAATCATGTTTAATAAAGTTCTTCGGTTGAAGGATGATGGGAACACAAACAGTTCATATGAGTTAACTCAATTCCAGTAAAATAAAGTTCATTTGTTTACACAAAGCACTAATATTCCTATAGGGAATGGTGGACATTCTGAAGCAATATGTCTTGTGATGTTTTTGCTAACTTTTACAAAACTCCCAGACATCTAGTTGCATATAAGTGATTCTCTTAGCTTCAGTGATCAACATATTTATTACATCTGGTTTCTTCTGCAAAGTAATGAGCCTCCCACAGAAATACATTATATTTAGTTCAAAAGAAAAGTTTTAGTTTTTTTAGATGAAGATTTTTACTCTAAAGACAATAACTTGGTTCTTAATAGTATAATATGATTTAACATAGCATAGACATGTAATTATAGTCATGAAAAATTAATAACAAATTACTAGAAGTCATAATTAGTCTTAGCGGTAAGAGATCAAATAGAAGTTAAACTTCAAAGAAAAAAGTGGTATACATCAACTTGCTTTTGTAAGTTTCGAGTCAAGGATAGTTCATTGTGGGGAAATGTCAAATAAGATGAATGTGCCAGGTGGCGCTAATTGGCTAACTGTGCAGACCTAGCTTCTGTTATCTATTGATAAACTTCTAAGAACTTTCTTCTTCATATGAAGTCATAAATATTTTTAGTGAAAAGTGTAAGGGTATAAAAACTGTAAGAAGAATTCAATAAACTTGTCAGCAACCTAACACTGACCTGAGTCTGTGTGGTTGCTGTCCATCGCCGACGCTGCGCCGCCTAATCTTTTGGGGGCTTTTACATTTCAGGCCATCAAGGACCCCTGGACTCTGCTGCTTGGGCTGGTCCCCGGCATTCCCTAAGGCAAACCTGCAATATTACAATATGCCTCAGCTATGCCTGGGACTATTTCATGGTGTTTGTACATAGAAGGAGTCTTGCCTTATATAAAATAAACTATCAAAAAAAAAACACTTATAATGGACTCACTATATGTTAGATACCATCATTTATACTATATTATTTGATTCAATCCTCTTCAGCCCCTTAGAGGCTATTATCACTACTTGGTAAATGAAGAAACTGAGACACAGGGAGGTTAAGTATCTTGTTCAGTGTCATAGCAAACAAGAGGGTAGACCTAGGTCTCAAAATCAACCCTTTAGAGTTTAAATCTTGTGTTCTTTCCTCATACATGGCTAACCTTCTTCTTCCATTGATTCCTAATATTTGTAGAAATTCATTTGTATATCATTTATAATTAGTTATTGAACTATCCTATCCAGTCTTTGGAGTTATCAAAGAATAAGGTTGATATCCAAAATCATCATTAAAAGTAGTTTGAAAAATTTGTCTGTTGGACATTTTTTAAATATTTAGGATAATTAAAAGTTTACATACTACTATATGCAGGGTTTTATTTGTCTGTCTGTTTGATTGGTAGTAAGATGGACCAGACTGAAATGACCTATAACTAAAATACTGAATAAATACCCATCCATAGGCAAGGCAGGTAAATGGTCTGAAACCTGGGCAATCCAGTCATGGTCAGCAAAGATCAGTATCTATTTCAATGTCAGGAAAATTCAATAAGAAGTAAGATCTCCAGTGAACACACAAAACAAAATAACAAAAGAATCAGAGGTCTACTCATCATTCAGAAGATCCTCAAGCTGATAAGAGAAATCTACTCATAGAGGACTGAATGGTAAAAAAAGAAACAAGAAAGAAGCTTGGTTTCATAAGAACAAGCATACTCTGTCTTAGAAGAAAGGCAGAGATTCAGGCTCAGGGGAACCCGACAACATATCAGGGACAGGGAATGGGTGCAACATCAAAGTGATACTAATCAGCTTCACGACTCAGAGAACCTCTCATTCTCTTGTTAGGATGGTTAAAATGTTCTGAGAACAGGATATATAAAGAACTCAAAAAACTTAACACCAAGAAAAAAAAAAAGCAAAAACCCAATTAATAAATGGGCAAAGAAACTGAACAGACACTTCACAGAAGATATACGACCACTGAACAAATATATGAAAAAATGCTCGATATCTCTAGCAGTTAGAGAAATGAGAATCAAAACTACTTTAAGATTCTACCTCACTCCAGTCAGAATGGCAATTATCAAGAATATGGTAACAATAAATGTTGGCGAGGATGTGGGGAAAAAGTTACACTCCTACATTGCTTGTGGGACTGTAAATTAGTGCAACCACTCTGGAAAGCAGTATGAAAATTCCTCAGAAAACTTGGAATAGGAATACCATTTGACCCAGTTATCCTACTCCTCAATATATACCTGGAGGACTTAAAAATCAGCATACTACAGTGACATTGCCACATCATTGTTTATTGCAGATCATTTCACAATAGCTAATCTATCGAACCAGCCTAGGTGCCCTTCAACAGATGAATGGATAAAGAAAATGTGGTATATATGATGGAATGTTACTCAACCATAAAGAGAAATGAAATTATGGCATTTGACAGTAAATGAATGGAACTGGAGAATATCGTGCTAAATGAAATAAGCCAATTCCAAAAAACCAAAGGCCAAATATTGTCTCTTACATGCAGATGCTAACTCACAACAAGGGGAGGGATAGAGAAGAATAGAAGTATTTTGGATTAGACAAAGGGGAATGAAGGAAAGGGAGGGGAAATGGGAATAGGAAAGAAAGTAGAATGAATCAGAATTTACTTTCCTATGTTCATATATGAATATGTGACCAAGGTTATTCCACATCATGTACAACCAGAAGAACAGGAAGTTGGACTCCTTGTATGTATATAATGTGTCAAAATACATTCTACTGTCAAGGATAACTAAAAAGAACAAATAAAAAAATAAATAAAATTTTTAAAATGTTCTGAGAAGTCAAACAGTTCAAAATCTATAAATAAAGGATACCCCTCCAGCTGTGAAAAACAGGAAAAAGCAGCATAGATTACAGTACTCATCCACATGAATGTCTCTCTTCCAGCATGCCCGTTTTCTCACCCCTCTCCTGCCTGTCTCTCTTTTGTTATCATTGCTATTGTTTTTAACTGTTCAAAACTTTATGTAGTCAAAGTATACTTTGGGAGTATTTTTCTTAATTATGAAATAACGTTTGTTGTTCTTGTTCTGAATTTTTAAATAACTGAATATTTTATAATTCACTAGGTGAAGAATATAATATTCAATTTATCTTTTTCCTTTGATTTAATGATCTGCTGTAGAATTCCTAATCCTGCTTTAGTAACCAACTCTTTTGAATTACTGGGCTTAAAACTGAAATTAATCCGAACTGCACAGACAAAACTCATGTTTTTTAAAGTTCTCTCTGCATACTCCTAATTGTTAAAAAAATCATGAAATAGTTAATTATTGACATTTACTACATGATATATGATACTGATTAAATTGATATTTTAAAATGCTAAGAAGACAGGTAAACAAATTATTACTTTAAAAACAAATCTGAACCTATGACTACAATTAGGTAAAATTTTTGTAGTCATCTGTGCAAAAATGCCAGAGAATATGGAAAAACAAGAAGTATGGGTTCATAGGGAGACAGAAGGAAAGATAAATGGTGAATTACATTTTATTTTGAGTATTATAATATTCCTTGGGAAATTAATCATATTTCTTGAAAGGTATAGCGTACACATATTTTATATTTAACTTTTAATTTATTGATATGAGGACAGAAGCTCACAAAACATATACTTTATTTCACAGAGCCCTTACCCTAAAAATACTCAGCTGTTCAATTGTGGCACTGTTAAAATAAAGCATTTCAAAGAACATGGTATCTTTTGGAAAGAAATCTATAATTTAATGTCCCTTAAAAAAAAAAAAGAACAAAAACGTCCAAGCATGATGGACATGATAAAGGAAAACATCATTTAAAATAGACTAGGGTGAGTTCCAGGTTTACTATCCATGACCTCCTCATCACCCCTATTCCTCAACTCTTCCTTTCCCCATCCTCATGAAATAACTAAGAACCATTGTTACATTTGAGGTTTGAAATTAGTAACTACTTCTCAGTATTCCTGCAGTGAACACCAAAGCCTCATTTTTTTGTCCTTCCTCTTTTTTTCTGATAAGTCATTTTTGGTTTCTAATTTGAGTATACTTAAATCTTGAACAAAATTAAATTCTGATTGTGCATTCACTTACTTTATTCCTTAAAAGTGAATTCTCTTCCCTTGAGTTTTTAGTAGCAGCCTGATAAAGGCCTGCTTACATGTACAATTTATTAAATTAATACATAGTCAATAGAAACATTCAGATATGACTATTTTGCTATTCATATATATAATTTGTTTCCTTTGAGAAAACATTTATTCTTTCAACAAATAACTTTAATAAAATACAATAGCATAAGATTGACTACATGGATAGACTCTTTTCATTATAAGGAAATAAAAATGCTTATTAAAAATATAGACTTTTCCCATAAGAACATCAGTTCTTTGAGATGATGTAAATGCATTTTTATAATAGTATTAAAATTTGTAGTAGCTTAAACTAAAATAATATTTTGATATGAAAATTATTACTTTTTATTGTCTATAGCTTCAGATTCATTGCCATGATATTGCTTTAGCTGCTAGCTATGACCTAGATTTTCATTTATTTTTATGCTTTACTGTTTTTTTAATCTTATAGAAAACACTAAATTAAAAAAAATAATAGCACCCAAGATTTTTATGTCAATCATACTAGAAAGATTTTGAGTTTTAATGGATATAAATTTGGGGTAGTAACTCTAAAGCATGAATATGCTTGACATATTCAACAATAGCAAGAAGATAGGATGATTGGAGTAAAGTGAGGGAGGGAAAAGGTGAGTGTAGTAGGTAACAGAGATAACCAAGGGGCAAGGCAGGGTTGTAGAGAGAGGTCTTTGGATTTTATTATACATGTGATAGATGAGGGGTGAGCACAGAGTGACATGATCTTAATTAAATTATGTTTTCAAAGGCTTACTCTGACTGTTATGAGATAAGCAAGAGTGGAATCAGGGTAGTGACAATGGAAGCTTGAGGAAGGTTGTTTTGTGCTAAAAGGTAAGGCACGCTCAGATTCTTGTGTTATATCTATATAGCTGTACATAACTATATCTATATAGGTAACTATAGATATACCATTCACCCATTTTCACCTGTTGTTAATATTATATCCTATCTACTTTATAACTTATATCTCTCTCCCTGAATATATTCGTGTGCATATGTGGCTCTTTGCATTATTTGAAGGTAAGTTACATTTCAATACACATCATGAGCCTTTGTTTCTAAATTCTTCAATGCTTATTTCCATATTTCCTAAGAATAGGATCATCTCTTACTTGTCCATGGTACAATTAACAGTTTTATTAAATTTAATATTGATAATTTGTATACAATATTGAATATATATGTATATGTATACATATATATATTATATAAACACACATACATTTGGGGGGTGTACTGGGGAATGAACCCAGGGACACTCAACCACTACATCCCAATCCCTTTTTTTACATTTTATTTAGAGACAGGGTTTTATGCTTAGGGTCTCACTAAGTTGTTGGGGCTGGTTTTGAACTCTCAGTCCTCTTGCCTCAGCTTCCCAGGGTGTTGGGATTACAGGCGTGTACCACTGCACCAGGCTGATAATCATCTGCATTTTAGTCTTGTCAGTTAACCCAGTAAGGTTCTTTACATAATCCAGTCCATTTATTTGCTATGTTGCTTTAGACTCCTTTTATATAGAACATTTCAACGAACTTCTTTTGTTTTTCTTTTTGATATATTCTTAGAACCAGCTGATACAATCATACTCTTGTACAAATGGTTTTGATATGGGTTTTGAGGGAACTAAGAATGATGAAAACATTTTTGGCTTGAGAAGCTGAACTGAGAAATTTATTTATTTTGATTATTAATATAGTAAAGATGGGAAACAATTGTTAGGAATACATATCACTAAAGTAGTGAGTCTTTTTGCAAGAGAATTCTAGTGCCTACCAATCTCTGGTTCTCCTCTTCCTGAAAATACTGTGGGATTATATTTCCCCATGACCTTACTGCTCTTACTATGTGATCAGTTCTGAATCATGGATTGTGAACTTTAGTAATGCAGCTGCCCTGGAGAATGTTCCAGACCCACAGTTGACTTTGCACCAGCAAATAAACATTTCTTCTGTTAATTCACTGCAATTTGGGGGTTGATTGAAACCTAGCTTGCCCCAACTCATCATTAGATATTGAAGTAGAAGTAGTGAACATTTTGGATATAAGATCCCAGATTTGGGTCCAGGTCACAGCTGGGATGTTTGGGATATAAATAATATTTGGAGTCATGAGACCCTCCATGTAGCAAGTGTAGATGTAGGTAATTGATTGACAGGTGATGACAGATGGATAGATAAGATAAACCAGCCCTCAATCACATGCCATAGATGATTGATCCAGGAAAAGGTAACTGATGTAAGCTAGCCACTCAAGGTTTTCTGTCAGATTTTTAAAGCTAGCACCACGGATATGCAGTCAGTCTCTTTTAGGTGGTTGGAATCATAGGCTATTACTTACAAGGATCAAGAACTATTAGATATCATATTCCAAGCTATTTGGAGTGATTTGTTTAGGGAGTATCATCAGACAAGTGAGGGAAATAGAACAGGGCAAGAAAGTTAAGCATCATTCTGGTCCCACAGGGAACTCTAAAACATGACTTGCAGCACAGTGTGGGTCCTTCCTTGAGGTGTAGTAGCCGTATTTTGGTATATAAGTGACCACTGGTTGTCCTTGAGGTAGTGCATCTAGAGGTAACTTCCTACATGTGGCAACTCCACTTAAGTGGGATAATTCTTCACAGGAAGGAGCATCAAAAACTTTGTATCTGAGAATGGATATACATGCCCCAAAATATATTCTGAGCTGGACATCAACACATTCACTGCACTTCTATTACAGTTGTATATATTCATCTAATATCTAGGCATAAACTGAGAGAATTTGGCCAGTGCATAAGTAGATAAAAAGTCAGTGGTAAGCATTATACAATGTCTATTTGAAGATGAAAGTAAAAAAAAAAAAATTGATGAAGTGTTTATGAAGGAAATTTCAAGATAAAAGGGATTATATCAAATTGAATAAATAGTGGATCATGGGAAAACTACTACATAAAAAAAACTTGAAGGATATAACTCAGTGGAAGAGCACTTACCTAGCTTGCACCAAACTCTGGATTCAATTCCCAAGCACTACAAAAAAAATCCAAGTATTTTAATAGTTTTTAAGATTTAATATATACATGATAAAAGTAATTGATTGAAATGAATGAAAAATGTTTTATATTTACAGTTGTACAACCATCACCACAGTCTAATTTTAGAACATTTCCATCATTAAAATAAATCACATGCCCTGCTACTGCTATGTCCATCACCCCATCCCTAGTACTAGATAAGCATATTGTAGCATGTATCAATATTTCCTTTTTATTGCCTTTTGTTGGTGAATAACTTTTATTGTCATACTTGCCCATTTATCAGTTGATAAACATTTGAGTTGCTTCCATTTTTGGCTATTTTGAATAATGCTGTTATGAACATTCACATACAACTCTTTATGTGGACATGTTTTCATTTCTCTTGAATAGACACTTAAAAGTGGAATTACTGAATACTGTTGACTCTGTTTCTTTTCTTAAGGAATTGCCAAACTTTTTTTCCAAAGCAACTGCTTAATTTTATATTCTAACCAGCAGTGTATGAGGGTTCCAATTTCTCTAAATCTTCCCAAATTTATCATCTGACTGTTTAATTCTGTCCATTCTAGTGCACAAGAAATAGTATCTCATTGTTTATTTGATTTTCCTTTACCTGAGAGCTAGTGTTATGGTTTACATATGAGGTGTCCCACAGAAGCTCATGTATGAGACACTGCAAGAAAGTTTAGAGATGAAATAATTGAGTTATGAGAGTTATAACCTCATCAGTGCATTAATCTGCTGATAGGGATTAATTGAGTAGTAACTGTAGGCAGGCAGGGTGTGGCTAGAGGAGGTGAGTTATTGGGGACACAACTTTGGGGTTCCGGGATGCCCTGAAGCTGTGTCAACACTCACTTGTTAATATGGGAGATAGTCATTGCCCAGATTCTCAGCAAGCATTTCCTTCCTGTAGAGCACAGATAGCTCAGGGTAATTTTGTTCCGGGCCCCCATGATAGGGTCAGGGAGAGGGAGAAGAGAAAAAGGAAAACTTGTCCCTTTTAAAAATAAGCCTCAGAGCTATATTCAAAAGGGCAAGTGGACTACTGTTACGCTCTGGGGTTGACTGAAATTTTACTTAAATTTAATAAAGTGCAGTCACAACACATTGATAGATTTCCAAGTAGTCTAATAGCTTCAAGTTTCTTCTGATTCATTTTAAATCTTGCATCCAATATCTTCACTTAGATGTTGACATCCATCTCAGATTCTGAAACAGTCTTCACTAAAGAGTATTATGAGGAAACCTAAGTCAATTAGATTTAACTGGGCAAACTTTTTTTCATTGTACTCTAAGGTTGACACTGTGTAAGTCACTGATAAAAAGATAACCACAAAGATTAATAAACTATAGACTTTAGTCTTGAAGTGACTGTAGTCCAATGCCGTGTTCCCTTAAATATTAGCATGCATCAGAATTAACAGGCATGTTGTTAGAAATGTAGAACTTGGACCCAATTCCAGAGACTCTAATTCATTAGTACTTTCAGGTTCACCTAAAACAAAGGTCTCTTTTTGGAGACATTTATCTAGGGGCCAGCATGAAACTAGTATTTTAACATAACATCAAAGCAGTATTTGAGGAATTGTTAAAATCATAGACTTTATTTTTTTTTTATTAAAAACCATAAATGTACATAGGGCAATGTTGCTTGATTCATTCTGTTATTTTTTCCCTTCCCCCCACCCCTCCCACCCCTCTTTTCCCTTTATTCAGTCCTTCCTTCTTCCGTTCTTACCACCCTCCTTATCCCTAACCCTAACCCTAACGCTAACCCCTCCTACCCCCCATTATATGTCCTCATCCGCTTATCACCCTGGAAGATCTGTATCTGATCTAACACTAGTACTTACTATAATATAATATAAAGCTGCTCCCCCGCCATTTACGCTGCAGCCATTTCTTCACCTCCCAACTTACAACCTATCTTGTCAGTTTGTGAACATCCTAGCTAGCTATTGGCTCATCAGTCAGCCTGCAAGTATCCTTCTCAGTTATTGGTCCCTTGTTAGCCCATGAAATTCCACTACTTAAGAATAGCTCCCCCGCCACTTTCTCTCTCTCTCCTCCTCGCTTTCATGCTCTCTCCTCCTGGCTTTCACTCTCTCTTGCATGCGCTCTCCCTATCTCTCTCTCTCTCTCTCTCTCTCTCTCTCTCTCTCTCTCTCTCTCATTTTCTCTCTTACCCTGCAGGGAGACACTCTGCCTGTTTGCTTAATAAACTCTCTTATGTGAGTTCCCACATCTGGAGTGGTTTCTGGGTTCTTACATTGGTGCTGTGACTTGAATGGGCTCTTATACTGCCACTTAGGTGGGTGGAATCCTATCAATCACCCCAGACCCCCAGACACTGGTCTCACCTTCCATTCACCCAGACACTCTCCACATCCACCACCGGCCTTCAGATTGGTGAGTATTCCCCTAGGTCAGCTTAAACACTCCTCTGCTGACCTGAGATATGATCGTTGATGGTCCGGTACCCTGGAGGTAGTTGAAGAATGGGGGCTCCCCCACCCACAACTTTTTGCACTTACGTCTGGCCCCCTTAGTTGACCTTATCTGATGGTGAGGCCCTTCTCTTTATGGTGGAGATTCTTTCTCAGGGTTGAGGCTCCTCTTTGTGCTCACTCTTGCCCTCGAAATCCTGACATCAGGTCCTCAACTCTCTCGGCTTTTGCCTGGCACACACTGATGCTTGCGTCACGACCCCATCACTATGCTGCCTTCTCGTCTCCAGCTGACTAGTCTGTGACCTCAGGATGCCCTGGACACTGGCTCAGCTGTATCAGTCTCCACCATGGGATCTGGGTCCTTCATTCCAGCAGATTCACCCCTGGGGTGTCTACTAGATAATCTTAAACCCCTTTACCTGACCCCTGGCCTAGGTAATCAATCCAAAATGGTCACATAATGGCACACAGCTTCTGTGAGTGAGCAGACTGATGGGAAGGGAGTCCTTATCTTCAAGTTTTTTCTTTCTTGCACTTCTTTTGCTCTTTCTGCAAACTCGAACGCCTCCTTTTGACTTCTTCTCCCCCTCTTAATCCCTCCTTCTTCTCCAACTTCAACTCAGCTACCAAACAACCCCCATACCAACCCACTGTGGCAGAGGCCCCTCCAGCCACTGCTTTTACATCTCCTTTGCCCCATTCTGTTTCTGCTTCCGTTCTCCTGCCCAGCCCACCCAGTCCTCCTGCCACGATGTCCCACACACATATTCTAGCCCCCCATGGGAGGTGGCCAGTGTGGAGGAAGTAACCCTAACCAGCTCAACAGTCAGAGGTTTGTCACAGTAAGGAGTATGATATAGCAGCCCCATTCCTCAAAAGTATTGGGAGATAATGTTTCATAATTTTCTGCATCCAAACCTGACCTGATTCCCAATGAGGAAAAAAAGTTTAAAAGCCCTAGGCAATTCCCCTTGCCTAGGCTTGCTAAAGCCTACATTGGAATGTAGACTGCAGCTGGCCCAGCAAGGGCCCAACCTGAGATTGAAGGAAAAAAAGTGTCCATTTTAAATTCCACCTAGACTGCAACACAGAACACAGTATCTCTCCTTCTTACCCCTTCTCTCTGCCCTTCTCTTTCTCACTCTCTCATGCTATAATTAATGGCCGTTTTCATTTTTCTTCTAGGACTCTTGTTTTTCTTAAATGCTATATTTTTTGAGCTCACAATTTCAATCCTACATACCTAGGTTAATAATTTTTGATCAGTTCTTTTTATCCAACTCTAGAGTTATTTTTGAACATTTGTTACATTACAATGGAGATAAACATTACAAGGCCTTTGCTTTTGTGTTATGTGTTGTGTGTGTGCAACTAAATATAAGTGTGCATAAAATTAAAATTTAAAAAATGGATCCAAATACTTTTAATTCACATGATTTAAAAAGGTTCAATTTAAATTGGGTAAATTAATAAAAGTAAAATGTCTTTAAAGTTAACGCACAATTCTCTAGGTGGTCAAGCTAATAAAATGTTGATGTTTATAAAATGTCTAACATCAATTTTTTTCTAGGACTTTTCTTCAACAGGAAAGAAAGAGCAAATACTGTTAGTACACTTGTCTGATATCTTTTTTTTTTTTTTTTACAATAAGATGAGTGAATTAGACTTGACATATATGGGATCACTCATATTGTTTGTTAGAGACATCTGATTAATTTACAAAGTTAAAATGCTAATTATTAAATAACATCAAGTACTCTTAACTCCTAAAATTCTATGGAGTAACATACTTAAACATTATTGGTGTTTTCATAGGTTGGTAAATAAAAAAGGGTTTAGAATTGCTTTGTGTCATTACTAAAAACAAGGTTACTAAGAATTATGTCCTAACAGGTACAATTCTATATACAAAGGGTTCCAAAAGTTTCAACTGTGTTTCAATTAGAGTACTATAAATAACAAAACATTTAATCTTATTAAAAAGTAGTAATTTATCTAAATTCAGAAATTCCATAAGAGTTGTTTCAGAATGTGAACAGAAAAGGGGGTCAACAGATAGGAAAGGTTCTAGGTATGAAAATATATTTAAAGTTCTTGTGTGATGAAATATATGAGGGTCAAAGCAAGTGCTAAGAAAGTCTCTGTAAGTAAAGGGCAAATTTCACCAAGGTTGTGTGTAACTAAGTTGGTTACAAGTATGTGAGACAATCAGTTAAATCTATTTGAGGTTTTTCCTAAGGTCAAATACTAATGTACTGATATAAACCAAAGTTTAATCTAAAATGACAAGGATATCTTTAAAAAAAAACACTATTTACTCTTAATATTATGTCTGTTAAGTTCTATTCTTTAGAACAATTAGTCTTAAAAATTAGGGTTTATACAATTATGGTTAAGCAACAACTGTGAGAATATTGTACTACATTACAGAGTCTAAATTTTTCTTTAAAAACTAAATTTAGAATGGTCATTCTTTGTATATTAAATGTGTTCATATTTTCCAGGTATACAAGCCTTTAAAGTAGAAAGTGTATCAAGCTGTTATTCTCCAATTAAACTTGTCTGTAATGGTAATTTTAAACTTGTAAAGAGTAAATTTTATTTGGGATGTATTTCTATCATTTAATGTTCTATTACAGGACATGTTATAAATAAGGTATATGTAAAATTTGTTACTTTTTACACTGAGATAAAAAATTTAAATGTAAATGTATTTCTAAAAGTTAGTGAGAGCCTAATTTGTTTGAAGGTAAATATCATGAAACATGAAAGCATTTTGCCACTTTGCCACACAAAAGAAAAGTTAAAAGCTCTCTCAGCCTTTCTTTAATTCATGTTTTAGATATAATGTTAAATTGTGTTAACTAATGTTCATATAGACTCAGGAATCAATATATGTAAACTTCTTAAAATGACATTTAAGAAAAAAGCAAAGATTAATATCAGAATTAAGAGCCACAACTTACCTGAGATAAGGCTCTGCCTCCCCTCCCACCTTACTGCATGTTAGAGTGACTCCAAAATAAGCCAGACTCCAGCTTCTTTAAAGTTATATTCAAAAGATTGGTTCTTGTAAAACTACTGTGATTTCAAATGGGATAAATGTAGAGCTCAGCCAAAAATTCAAGAGAGCTATTATACAAGCTGAATATATTTTTACTCTAGCTAATTTCATTTTGTAAAACTGTTACCTGTTTTGCAGAGGTACTGCTTCAAGAACACAGAACCTAGGTAACTTGTGATAATAAGCCATCACCTACAGAACAGATAGTATATAATGGTAACTTCCAGTGCTAATACAGACTCCAGTTAAATAAAAGGGTAAATAACTGTAAAGCTATAGACATTGAAGTTAATGCCCAGTACTCTTACTTTATGACTGATAAGACTGGCTTACTGAATGGTTAAGATCAAACTTAGAGATTGAAATTAAATACAGAGGCCAAGAAAAGCCAGTATTTGGATCTTGCCCTCAGTGTCAGCTGGAACCCAGGGAACAAGAGGACTTCTCTAAGGAGCTTTGCAACTTAAGGAGGTTACACGACCTCCTGATCAGGGAGATTAATAAGACCACTAGAGGATAAAAAGTCAATCGGTGCACTTGCTGCAGAGGAGGGTCATTCAAAAAGTGAGACATCCCTGATGCTTCCAAGGGAAGCCACTTCACCAAGGAGACCCTACCTAGGGAATGGCACTAGGAGCTAAGAAGCTACTTTCAAATTCCCCATGAGTGACCCCTGTGAGAACTCAGCTGACTCTTTAATAAGACAGGAACAGGTCAATTTGACCAGCTTGATCTCAGACACCTAGCAAAACAGTTAAAACCAAAATATAGCCATTCTTGGGCATTCAAAAGAAACAATAGTTAAATGTAACTTAAAATATACACTTGTGTTAGCCCACTAGAATAAAGACTAGAAGCTACAAAAGAGAGATTCTTAGGCAAATGTGCCTGATAACTATCAAGAGAAACTGCCAGAGTCAGAAGTTTTTAGTCAGTTTAAGGCCTACAGACTTTCCTAAGCTACATAGGTAGGCTTAATCTATGTTTGCTAGTATGATTATCTA
This sequence comes from Sciurus vulgaris, assembly GCF_902686455.1. NCBI lineage: Eukaryota > Metazoa > Chordata > Mammalia > Rodentia > Sciuridae > Sciurus > Sciurus vulgaris. The sequence continues at coordinate 63,461,910 of NC_136467.1, forward strand.
GCCCTAAGTAACAGAAATATAGAGAGCTCTACTAAACACAGTTTATACCAATAAAAGGATATTTTACAAAAATCAGATGACATTAAGTAGCTTAACTATATATTCTGGGGACATCAATGACATAAGAGTTAAATGTTGTGTTTACATTCCTGATAACCTGGACAATGTTAAAGTTTCCAAATAAAGGCCTTGTCTTCTCCAGTCTTTGTTAGGCCTTGTTATGGGAACAATTTCTCAGTTTTTCCACCTCCTGGTGAGGGATTATTGACTTCTGTCATCTTCATGATATTCATTGACATGTTCCAGATTCTGCAACATTTATTTTGTATTAATCTCATTTCAGTATTCATGTCTTTTTTTCTTCTCTCATAGAAGCACCCACCCCCAGATGCCTTTACAACCTGCTCTTCCCCAGTCAACTTCTACCATGGACCCCTTGATTGACCAGATTTCTAAAAGGGAACTCCAAACTGCTTGCCCCATGCTGCCCCCTTCCAGCTAAAAGAAGCCAGAGAAGTCATCAACCCCTTTCCCTACAGCAATAAGGAGTTCCTAAAACTAGAGGGGGGAATGAAGCCAGGATTGGGACAGGCAGTCAGTGTAGAAATAGGGGATCAGCCAAATCAAGGAAATGAAGTCCATGAAGCCATCTGCCTCTGGAAGCCTGGAAGTTGGAGACTGCCCCTGGGAGAATGGAATATCAAGGATCTTCGGAGTCCATTGATTACCAAATTTCCTTGCCCTTATCAAGGACTACAAGCAAGGAGCTGCTAATTAATGCTCCCTGGGCCCTTGCCTGGCTGAATTATTTTGGCTCTCCCCCTGCCCCATCCGCTTCTTACTTTTTATATCTCATCTGCAAAACCAGGCCTAGTCATGTAGGCAGGAAGGAGAGATAAGTGGGGAGAGAACTGGAGAACAAAAGATCTTCTTATAAAAACAAAAATGGGGGAATATAATATAATATAAAGCTGCTCCCCCACCCTTTATGTTGCAGTCATTTTTCTGCCTCCCAACTTACAACCTAGCTTGTCAGTTTGTGAACATCCTAGCTAGCTATTGGTTCATCAGTCGGCCTGCAAGTATCCTTCTCAGTTATTGGTCCCTTATTTGCCCATGAAATTCCACTACTTAAGAATAGCTCCCCCACCATTTTCTCTCTCTCTCTCCTCCTGGCTTTCACTCTCTCTTGTGCATGCTGTCTCTCTCTCTCTCTCTTGTTCTCTCATTTTCTCTCTTACTCTGCAGGGAGGCACTCTGCCTGTTTGCTTAATAAACTCTCTTATGTGAGTGCCCATGTCCGGAGTGGTTACTGGGTTCTTACACTTACTATTAGTGTGACAATGAATATGTTATTTAATTTTTTGTCTATCCATCAACACATTGTGATATATAAAATAAATGAGTTAACAGGTTTAAAAGAATAAACTGCAGCTATTGTTTTATATATATATATATATATATATATATATATATTACCATTAAAAAAGAAATCTCCCTTCAATAAAAAAAATCTTAAGTATCAGTATAGGTAAACAGAAAAATGGGAAGATTTAGATACTATACGAAAGAAGAAATTTTTTTTTTTTGGTACTGGGGATCGAACTCAGGGCCTTGTGCTTGTGAGGCAAGCACCCTACCAGCTGAGCTATCTCCCCAGCCCCCGAAAGAAGAAATTTACAGAGATATCTGATAAGGAAGTTTTACTAGTCTAGTCTCTGTTGCCAATAACATAATACCACAGGTGGGTTATAAAGAGAAGAGGTTTGGCCAGGTACTGTGGCACATGCCTATAATCCCAGCAGTTCAGGAGACTGAGGCAGGAAGAGCAAGAATTCAACTCCAGTCTCAGCAAAAGCAAGGTGCTAAGCATCTCAGTGAGACCCTGTCTCTAATTAAAATGCAAAATAGGACTGGGGATGTGGCTTAGTGTTTGAGTGCCCCAGAGTTCAATTCCCAGTACCACCCTCACCCCCCAAAAAGAGGTTTATATTGGCTCATAGTTCTAGAGGTCTAAGATGGAAGGGCCATATGCGATGATGGCCTTCTTGCTGGCAGAGTCCCAAGATGGTATCAGACATTGCATGGCAATAGATAGGTAGATGTGTAGATGTGTGTGTGTCTTCTGGCATCTCTCCAAAACCACCAGAATTCAATCATAGAGGCTCTACCCTAATGATTTTATATAACCTTGATCACCTCCCAAAGGGCTTACCTCTAAATACCATAGCCAGATTAAGATTCCACTTTCTTAATGAAGCCAGAATTGAGGACAGGCAGTTAATGTAGAATAAGAAATCTGGTCAAACTGAGGAATGAAAATCATCTGGGTCTAGGAAGTTGGAGACCACCCTGGGAGATTGGAATGTCAGTGTCTCCAGTGCCCTTTGATCACCAGGGTTACTGCCTAACTGACCCTCCCTAAAAGCTACTGGCAAGGAATTGCTAATTAATGCCCTTACCCCTGCAATCTGCTTCTCACCTTTTTGCCCTGTCACTGGCATCTCCTGGGCCTAGTCACTTAGGCAGGAAGGAGAGAAATAAGGGGGGAGAGAACAGAAGAACAAAGAAGACCCTAATCTATAAAAGATGCAGGGCACACTCACTTCTTGGAATTCTAGAATATAAGTCATGGCCCCCTTTTCCCTCCTGGGAGAAGTCTGTACTACTATATTTAAATAAAATCTGCTTAAAATATGCTTGCTTTGGCATGTTCTCTGGCATTATACTTAAACATCTGAAAGAGCAGAACTTGTCACTGATAAACAGTGGTATCATTAATATCTGACATGGGATTAAATTTCAACATGAAACCTTTGGGGACACACTCAAAAACCATACAAAAACCATTGCAGAAACTTACATACATTTTGCTGTGTATGTGACATTGTTTCCTCAAGAAAACTTTGTAACATTTACATTAGTATGCTTTTGAAGTTGAACTTGATTTCCTAGGAAATGGTAGAAGTGTTCAGTCTGTTCTCCAAGTGGGCTGGGTACAGGAGACTCTTCAACTTAAAGGCTTCTGTCACCTTTTTTTTTTTCTTTTACTTGAGTAAAAGGTTAATAGAGGTCAATACATAATAAGCCCCCAGTAAATGGTAGACATTATTCTCATGATGCATGCACTCTAAGAGGCATGTAGTGGACTGAATGATGGCCTTCATGACCATATTCAAATCCCCAGACCTGTGAATATTTATTTAAATGGCAAAAGATGTATTTAAGGTAAGAATCCTGAGACAGGGAGTTTATCCGCAATTATCTAAATACAATCGTGAACTCTCCTATAAATATGAGTAAGAAAGTTTTTGAGACATAAGAGAAGGCAATGTGACCACAGAGCCAGAGATTGTAGTGACATGACCACCAAGAGGTAAAAGATGTACCCAAACCTCAATCCTTGTCCCTGATGCCAATTCATTAACGAGTACACGGGTTTGAGAAAAAGGTAAAAGAAGTTGTATTGCTTTTGCTAGCAAGGGAGAAGCACAGGGGACTTTGGTCCCAGCAGACTGTGATTCTGCCCATCTGTAGGAACAGGGAGATTTTAAAAGAACTCATCAAAGACTACCTTCCAGGTAGGCCCTGATGGGGGATCCCAGGGCGCCTTGATGCTGTGCTAACATTGACTTGTTAATTTGGAAGATGTTCACTTCCTAGATCCTCTGGCAGATATCTCCTTCCTGTGGAGCACAGATAACCCAAGGTAATCTTGTTCCCAGCCTCCATGTTAGGGAGGGGAGGGAGGGGGCAAGGGAGAAGAGGAAAAGAAAACATGTCCCCTTTAAAAATAAGCCTGAGAGCTGTATTAAAAGGTGAAGTGGACCACTATTACAAAGAGACAAGGCACACCGTCTCTGTTACAGACATTGGCAGAAGAATTGCTCTGCTGACACCTTGATTTCAGACTTCTGGCCTCCAGAACTGTGAGAGAATAAACTTCCATTGTTTTAAGTCACAGTTTATGGTTTGTTATAGTAGTCATAGGAAACAAATGAAAACACTAGCCCTGCTTGTGAATATGAGAATTGTTTTCTGAGCTGAAATAAACATAAGCGGGGTGGGGGGGGAGATCCCAGCCAGTTACTACTGTATGTAAAAGATGAATCAAAGTGTGGAATGCCATGATTTTTCCCCTAAGAACTCCATGATGTTAACAAAGTATAAACTGTGGTGAGGGAGAGAGGTAAGAAATTAAATCAGAGATGTACACAAGTTCAATTAGTTTTTGCTAAGGGGTCAAATTTTTTTGTATGCCTTTGATATCAGCATCACCTCAGAACATTTTAGAAATGCAGACCTGAGGGACACACTCCATTTTACTCCATTAGAATCTGCATTTTAACAATATTTCTGTATCATTTTATATACTCTAACATTTGATAAGTTTGTCCTAGGGAAAGGCCACTAACGATTCTTGGAAGATTCAAAGCAGAGAAGTAATCAGTTGGTATTTACAGTTTAGATTGATACGATTTAGATGTGAGGTATCCCCCAAAAGCTAATGTATAAGAAAATGCAAGAAAGTTTAGAGGTGAAATGATTGGGTTATGAGAGCTCTAACAGTGTATTAATCCCCTGATAGGGATTAACTGGGCAGTATTGTAGGTAGGTGGGGACTAGCTAAGCAGGTGGATCACTGGGGTTGTACTGTTGGGGTTTATATTTTGCCCCTGATGAGTGGAGTTCTTTCTGCTTCCTGATTGCCATGACCTGAGCTGCTTTCCTCCTCCACACCCTTGCACCAAGGCATTCTGCCTCACTCAGGTATAGAGCAATGGAGTTGGCCATCTGTGGACTGAGATTTCTGAAACCATGAATGTCAAAGAAAGTCTTCCTCTCTAAAATTTCTCTTGTCTTGTTCACAGTGATGAAAAGCTTATTAAAACACACATCAATCAACCTGGGGTAATATCCCAGTCAGAGACAAGTGACAGTAATAGTACCAGTGAGAGATTATGACATTTTGAACAAAGATACAGTAATATTGATAGGGGAAATGACACACACTAAATAAGTTCATGGAAACTGGTCTGATAGGTTCTAATGTTGCTCATGTCTTGGTTGCATGATGTGCCTACTTCTTTGGGCCTCTATTTTCAGTAGGATCTTAAAATGGAATTCTTCTGTCTTCATTTCTTTTATTTTTTTAAATTTTTTTTTTTTTTTACTTTTATAGACTGCATTTTGATTCACTGTACACAATCGAGGTACATCTTTTCATTTCTATGGTTGCACATGATGTAGATTCATACCATTCATGTAATCATCATGTACATAGGGTAATGATGTCTGTCTCATTTTGACATTTTTCATACCCCTCCTCTCATTTTCCTCTATGTAATCTAAAGTTCCTCTATTCTTCTCTCACCCTCAACCCCTTCCCCCCAATCAGGGATAGTAGGAACATACCTCAACATCGTAAAGGCTATCTATGCTAAACCCATGGCCAACATAATTCTAAACGGAGAAAAACTGAAAGCATTCCCTCTAAAAACTGGAACAAGACAGGAATGCCCTCTTTCACCACTTTTATTGAACATCATCCTTGAAACACTAGCCAGAGTACTTAGATAGACCAAAGAAATTAAAGGGATAGGAATAGGAAAAGAACTCAAGCTGTCTTAATTTCTATTGAGGCACTAATGGGTAACACAAAACTAAAGAACAAGATCCATTCTTTTCTTCCATATGCAGATTTACATAATAAATGGGTCTAAGAAATTTTGCATGATTATTTGAGCCTTCAACCAAATCAAGGATATAAAACGGTGGCAGAAAAGCTAAGAAGCTTCTTTGGAGAGCTGTGACTGTGACTGTGACTGTGTTGTGGGTACCCACTCCCTCTGGGCAGTAGGTGAAAATGAGTACCACTTTCTAACTTCAAATCAGGTCAAGGGTGCTGCAAGGGGACCATAGGAGATATTTGAAATATGTTTCATGCAGTTTGAAAATTTGAGGACTTAGTATTGCCCTGACATCAGGTAAAAAACTTAGTGAACTATATGCTGGTATTTGATTTCACCCCAGGAAATCTCAAGGCCAAGCTGATGATGAATTGCTTGGTGGTGGAGACAGGCAAAAACTGTCACTTTAGGCCTGGACTTTATTCTCAAACTTATCAGAACAAAGGTGTAAGCAGGCGAGAAGAGAGCTAGGATGTGTCATCCTGGGTTCTGTATTAGTCAAGGTTTTCCAGATCTCCAGAGAAAGACTTTTCAGTTATATAGAGATTCATAAGAGAGGATTTCTTACTGGAGTTGCCCCACATGGAGGCTAGAAGTCCCACAATACACCATCTGTAAACCAGAGAGCCAAGAAAACTGGTGGACCAAGAAAATTGGTCATGTAATTCAGTCTGGGTTCAGAGGTTTAAGGGCCAGGAAATTGAATAATGTAAGTCAGTCAAAATCTGAAATCTGGGGAGAAGTGGGAAGTAGGGGTAGGGCACTGGCATAAATCCTGCAGTCTGAAGGCCTAAGAACCAGGATCATCAATGTCCAATAGCAGGGTAACGTGAATGTCCCAGTTCAAAAAGAAAGCAAATCACTCTTCCTACACATTTTTATTCTATCCAAACTGTCAACAGACTAAATGTGCCCACCCACTTTGATGAGGACAGATCATCTTTACTCAGTTTATTAATTCAAATGCTAATCTCTTCTGGAAATCCCCTCACAGACAAATCCAGAAAAAATTTCTTCTTACCATCTGTGTGGGCACTCCTTAGCCATGTGAATGCAACACATAAAATTAAATTCCATGAGTTCTGTCCAATAAAACCATCTGAAGGAGTAAGTAGTTTCCTCAAAAAAGGTGCACAACAGCCTGGTCAGGGACTAAAGAAGGAAAGATGCATCACTCAGGAAATTGCAGGAGCTGGGTGGATCTTTTTGGGAAACTGCAAACAGTCCTCAAGAGAAAGAATCTGCATTAGTCATTTACCAGGATTAATTAAAGGCCTTCAGACCCAGAGAAGGAAATCACTGGGCTTTGTAACCAAGTAAGAAGCTGTCTCGTGACTCTTCTCAGTCCTCCACCTTCTAAGGATATGTGTGACGTTGGAAATGACAGACATAAGAGGATTGGAAGTTATTGTAATGTGAAGAAGGGGCACTCCACTTACTTCAGGCTTTCAGTCTCGGGCTTAAGGTGGTGGGGGAATGGAGAAGAAGTAATACTAAATCTAATTCTGAATTTTTATTATTACACAGTAGTGAACAGTCTTATTACAATAGTATTTGTGACCTAAAATAACTTTGAAATAGTATCTCACTTCCAAGTTAACAACAACAAAAAACCCATGGATCACAGCAGAGTTTTCATCCAGGAGGAGAAAATTTCCACCAATCAATCCCATCCACATCACCATCTCCACCAAATATAACTGAAAGGAACTGTGAGAGAAAAAAATTAAGGTTTAATTTTAGATATGTCAAAAGCTTTGCTTATTAAATATATAGATCTGAATTTTTAGTAAATGTTACTCTTTAAAATGATGCCCTTTGATCTTATAAGCCCTGCATAGCTGAGTTGATTCTGTTAGGTGAGAAGATAGCTAAACAGAAAAGGATAGAATCCTGGTATTGGTGTCAGTTGAGGGCAATTAGTAACCCTCATTCATACCTGAGGAAGACAATCTCAACCCACAAGCTTTCTATAGCTAGAATGTAGTTCTTTACTTCTATAGTCTCAAAGACCATAAGAAATGTTTTACTACTTTTGCTCTCATGAAAGGAAACACTATAATTAGTGCTTACACACATAATAAAAATTGTTGCCTTGTCTTGTTTTGCTTATATGTGTATATATAATTCCTTGCATGTCTTTGTGAAAGTTAGAAAGGAGAAATTCTCCCAAAAAGCACATGTCAGCTTTTATTTGTAAAGACTCCATACAGTGGTTGTTAAATATTACTAGGTCTGTTCAGAATTTGTAAATCTGAGACTTTATTTTTTAGCAAAGGACAATTTTTCTCCTTATTTGTTAATTGTTGCAAGATTTTGAATTTTAAAATGATATGTTGATGAAGTCAACATCACACTTAAGGATGAACTTTTTAAATGTTAAACCCGAACATATATTTTAAGTACTAATATAATAAAATTATCTATCCCTAATATTCTCTCTTTCTTCTGCATAAGAACAAAATAAATACTGAGTGACAGAGTTGTTACCAAACTGAGCCCCTTCCCTTGGTCTTAAAAATTCCTAGAGGAGGAAAACGTTTATAAAGAAAACAAGGTAATTCTTGATTAGTTTGTCCTGTTCCTTTCTTCTTTATGAAATTCCACTTCTGGCCAAAAGATGGGGCTCTTGTATCCAGCACAGAAACTGAAAGTGAAAGAAGAGAAGGTATTTTTTTTAAGGTACTGAGAAACTGTGTCTACCACAACTGGCAACCGTCTTTTGACAAGAAAGTTTCACTTTAGAGGATGGACCAAGTGGCCCTGAGACATTCTCTTCCAACTAGATGGCAAACCTCTCCAAGACTCAGTTTCCTTATCTGGAAATCTAGATAATAACTCCTAAGCTCTCATAGAGTACAGGAAGAAGTGCTTAACACAATGCCTGGCAAATAGCAGGTAGGTGTGTAAAGGGTTAGCTGTCATCTCTAAAAGCCAAAGCGAGCAGTGTTTGTGTTGTCTGCTACTTTGCTGACTCCATAGAGAGCAACTGAATGGATGAATGAACATTCAAATCAACCAACAGTGTGAGCTAAATATAGCTTTTAGTCTGAGCCACTTAAGTTTATGAGATCAGAATTCTATGCCTGACTTGAACCTTGCTCTTACTCAGCTGAGACTCATGACTCTGAAATAGCTGCCTGCATGACCTGTGATTTGATTAGCATCAGCTGCCCTGATCCTACTTGAGTTTCTAAGGTGGCACTTCAGTCTCCAGCCTGCTTCATCAAGTTAGGTTCCCTACTATCTCCACTTTTTCCTAACTATAGCAAAAAGCTGAAACTCATACCTAGATTGGAAGCACACTGAAACTATAAGTGAAAATTATTTTATTTAGGAACTTGACATCAATAATAAATAGCAACACCTTAATCTTTAATATCGTTGTTTTTGTTTTTGTTTTAAAATGAGATCTTGCTATGTTGCTCAGGCTGGTTTCTTAACTTCTGGAATCAAGTGATCCTTCTGGCCAGGATTGCCAGCACATGTCAGTACACCTAGTTATTTAGTCTTTATTTCTTTTGAGTTCAAATGTTGGTAATGGTATTAGTACCACAGTGGTGATTCCTCAACAGGTGTATGTAAAGAAAAGTTTCAATGTTTAGGCACAATTTTTGAGAAGTTCACTGTTACTTCTAGAGGTTTTAGAGAGTTTCACCCTTTCTAGGGAAGTTTTATACACTTGCCCAAACCCCAACACTCAAAGTCACTTAAATGTATGTTACTTGGTTTTCATTCACTGTCAGTTTTGGCATCAAGGTATACTGGGAAACTCTTAATTTTACTTTGTAACTATTTCATTTGAAACTGTTCCTTAAAAACAGATACTGCAATTCAGTAATCTTGATAGAATTCTTTTATATATATAAAAGCATTATATATATATAATTTAATATATATATAATTATATATAATATATTTATATATATAATTTAAAAGAATGTGAGTCATACTACTCAATCTTAATTCTCATATATGTTGAGATACTTCTGAATCATTCAGCATTTTTAAAAATACAAACTCATGAAATGAATCGATGAGAAAAATATTTTTGTAGAAATAATTTAATTACATAGGTTGGAACAAACAAATCTTCTGGATACAGAAGTGCAGATATAGAAAATGTATGGTAAAGAATTTGGGTTTGTCCTGGCCTTCACCCTCAACAATACATGACTCAGGGGCCTTGGGTCAAACTGGGTAATCTAACAACATGATGTAGAGTGAGGACTAGCCACACACATATAATCTTAGGGTAGGAGATGGCCAACCCCAAAGCCCAACAATGCAGGAGCTTTGGGTCACATGGTATCAGTGCTTCTGAAATTAATAAAAGTATGCAATTGATCAATCAGTCATGCCTTTGTAATGAATCCCTCCCCCAAATTTTGGACACCAAGTTCAGGTGAACTTTGCTGATTGGCAGTACTCTGCATATTGTCACATATGGATGTCAGATCAGTGATAAGTTAATTCCATGGCTAGAACACAACTGAAACTTCACATTTGCAACCCTCCTGGTATTTCTTTCTTTGGCAGAAATTATGTATGTAACTATTACCTTCACTAAACCTTCACTGTATGACAACTTTCAGTGAGTTTTGTGCTGCTGGCAAATTATCAATCCTGAAGCAGGTTGGAAACCCTCAAACTCACAGCTGGTGTCAGAAATGACGATGGGGACTCTGTTTCTAACTTTGTAATTGGCCCAAACTTCTCACAGGACATTTCCAGGTCTGTTTGAGTGAAAGACCTCAGCAAGTTGTCACTTTAAAAGTACATGGCTGTACTAATGAAGGTACAGAGTGGAAGTTGTGCTGACTTGGTTATCCTTAAGCTAAACCAACCAGTCGTTAAGATCAGAGACATTTCTAATGTGTATTACCATGTAATTAAAAGAAAAAAAACTTTCCTACAGTTTTACTTACTTTTTCCTTAACAAAAAACTTTTAAAAATGGGGGATGGGGATGGATTATATTTTTTTCAGTGTCAACTAATCTCACAATTTAAAGTCAGGATGGCAACAGGGAAAAAATGTTGAGTGGCATTCTGATTTCCTTTGTATGAAGTTCAAAATAAGGAAAACTGATTTATGTTTATGAAAATCAGAATACTGCCTACTATGGGGTGGCTGGAGTTGGGGTACGGATTTGGGCAAGGACAAGAAAGGGCCACAGGGAGTATGAAGGAGTGTTGGGAATGTTCTAATTCCTGATTTGGATAGTGGTTATATGAGGCAGTGTATAGCACTGTTCATTTATGATTTCAGCACTTTGGTGTATGTCAATTCTTAAAAAGCTACATCTCAGATTTTTGAAAATCAAGCCCATGACCACGTAATAAAGGAAACGCTGAGTGTAAAAGGAAATTATTTAACAAACACTCAGGGGATATTCTGTGTCAAGCATTCTAGTAGTATTGTGGATACAACATAAAGCAAAAAAAGAGAAAAGAAACCTGCTTATAGACTACATCAATTTAGCCATCTTTAGACATTAAATTACTTCTATTAACAACTTGGAATTTAAAATTAAACATGCCTTTATTATCTAGAATAAATTTTATAAATAAACTCATGATTTTACATATGAAATGTTTTATGAATGAATTCTCCCTATTCTTGTGGGCCCAATTGAACTTTTACTTTTTCTAAAAAGGCTTTTAATCTTCTGCAGCCTACAGTGGCCTATCTTTAATTTGGACTCCTTTGTATGAATAAAAAGTATCACATAACTCAATTGTTCTTTAATAGTCTTGTGAGTGTTAAATTTGTCTTCCACTTTCTGTAAGTTCCTCTAAGCTCCTTAAGAAAAGAGATCCTATATTTCTTTGAAATGTTTCATAATGTTTAGCAGTCTGTGGGTTATGTGATATATATTTAATTAGATGTGAGCAGTGTGAATGAAAACTTCACTTGACCATATTAAAAATGCTTAAGAATAGTTTAAACTTCAGGAAAAATTGGTCCTTAAAATAATTAATGTCCTGCATTTTATTTTGCCCTTTTCTATTAGTTCACTTTTCACATGCTTAAAAGAGATTAAAGTTATTCTTGGCATTCTTTTCTGTCCCCGAGTTCACTTCCCATAGAAATTGAAAAGTGGCTATCATTATCTGTTTGCTTTATGTATGTTTGCTTTAATTGAGAAGAAAAATTCTAAGTATCTCCAAGTATCTCTCCAAGTATCTCTAAAAATAATAAAGCCCCTGCTTTTTAATTGAGTACATCTATCCCTTGGTATCTGTGGAGGATTGGATCCAGAACTGATAAAAAAATGTAATAAAAACCGTGGATGCTCAATTCCCTTGTATAAATGGCACAGTATTTACATATAATCTATGTCCATCTTCCTGTATATTTTAAATCATTTCTAGGTCACTTATACCTAATACAATGTAAATATAATGTAAATTATTATTACACTGTATGTTTAGAGAATAATGACAATAATAACAATCTGTACATGTAAAAATACTTTTTTGAATATTTTGTTTTACTATTGATTGCATCTACAGATGTGGAACCCACAAATATAAAGGGCCAAGTGTACTTTATTAGCTGCCTACAGTAAAAACTATATTTCCCATTGTCCCTTAGCTAAGTGTGGACATGTGATTAAAGTCTAGTAAATAAAATGTGACCATGTTGATTTAAACATTATTCAGTGCCTCAGAAAGCTTGCAATGAGATAGGAAGTTCTGTTAAAAAATGTGGTGTGGAGTTCTCCAGTGCTGGGCCAGTGGGCCCCATGTAGATCTCAGCATGAGCCCACCATACACTGTGGCTCCCCATCTCCCAATACATTGGGATGCCCCTGCCACCATCTTGGATTATCCCCAATGCCACTGTCACCAACTTTATTTAGGGCAGCTTCCATTCTGCGACACCTGTCAGAGAAGCTAATAAGGTAACTACAGGTTAGCCACTGCTGCCACCACCAACTTGGAATGGCTGCTTACAGCAAGTCCCTGAAAGATCATCACCAAGGACCCTACAGGCTTGTTTGCATCTGAAGTATCCCTGCTAGGTGTACTAATGGTCACCATCTTGTTGCAGAGGGAGGAGAGAGCCTTGCAAGGGGTCAGTAGGTGGAAAAAGGATGTGAGGGCATCTTGATCCTGGCTAATCTAATCAGCCCAGCAACCACTGGGATCCCACAGACAACTTGGGAGCACTTGTTGGAACCCAATATCAGTCTGGTCCAGGACTTCACCCAGCTCCTGGTCCTGATGGTTGGGAAATCAATAGGGCCCTCCAGTGCCCCAATTCCCCATCTCCCAACCATCCCTTGGCCACCAACCAGGCCAGTGCCTGCTGCTACATGACTGGCACACAGCTTTCAAGGCCTGGTCCTGACTTGCCCAATACAGAACAGCTTTCCCAGGTAGGCCCACAGGTCACACAGCACTTAGCCCTCAGGACCACCAGGGAGACAGGTTCCTGCTTGGGAAGTCAAAAGGGCAGGTAGGAACAGGAGAGATACAATTTACAGACTAAATTATAGACCAGGAATTGTGCCATCCACAAGTGAGGGAAGGGGCTAAGACCAGCCTCCTCCGTCACACGAGTGGACCCCAAAGAGGAGTCCTGGGCACCAGAATTCCAGTGGGACTGGCAATTTCTATTCCCTGCCTCCAGGAGTCCCACCTCCAAGTCTAATCCTCCCACCTTAGTAACTGTCACCATTCTGAGGGTGGAGTTACCAGCAAACTCCAGACAACTCCAGCTATCAGATGAGAAGGGAAGTAGAGAAGATATTAATCTCCAACAGAAACAACTGTTCAATTTTCCTTCAAGACTATTTCTTTCTTTTCTCCATTTTTTTTTTTTTTTTCTGTTTTCTTATTTCCTTTCCTGCTCTCACATTCCCATCATCTTGGAAATCAAGCACCTTTCATGCATCAGGCTAATGAAGACTGGAAGGTTTGAACAGTATATTACACTTTTGTTGTAGATTCTCTTTTTTTATATTATTATCTTTTAATATTTTTTATTTTCATTTTATTTTTTTACTCACTCTATTTTTCTCTTATTTATCTGTTTCCTCAGAGTCTCTTGCTCTCTTTTCTCCTGCTAACAACCAATGTCTTTTGATTCCACATTCAGTCTTCCTATGATCTAGCACCTCTATATTCTCTCTTCTCACCTCATTAACATTATATCCTTCACTCCTCCCTCATCCTCTTTCTCCACCATTAGAAATTGTAGACCTTACTGCAAACCTACTGTTTATGCTGTAGATAATAATCAAACACATCATATATATTTATTACAAAAATACTGTTAACATCTTAATAGGGGCTATTTGGTTTAAGGCTGCATATTGGTTGCATTGGGGGCTGTTAATATTAATCTCCCCTTAAAGGTGAGGTATTGGAAACCAGCAGGGACACTATAAATCTGTGGGGTGGAATCTGTAATCCCTCAGATACCCACTGCTAGTGGGGAAGATACATGGGTAACATGAAGAAACAAGGAAAGAAAGTGCCCCAAAATACCAAATAAAATCCATTGACAGCATAGTAGAAGAAATGTCAGAAAAGGAATTCAGAGTGTGCATAATTAAAATGATCTGCGAAGTAAAGGATGATAAAAGAGAACTGTAAGATTGACTGCTGGCCCAAAGGAAACAGACCAAAAGCAGCTAAACAAAGCTTTATTGGGATCAGGTCTCGGGCAAGATTCACTGGTCCACCAAGGTAAAGGGCCAGGGAAGTTGCGCTGTAGCTTGGATGGGGAGGCATTTTCTTACTGTGGAGTAGAAGAAGTGTAACAGTAGGTGAAGTTTTCAAGGAGTTGTAAAAAAGGGGAACCCCCTCCAAAGGTAGGGAGGGGGCCCCATGAGGTGCTGAGGAAGAGTCAAGGGGGGCACTGATAGGTATGGCTGTTGGGGGGGTCCGATCCAAACCTGCACAGAGAAAGCAGTCTGTGATGTTGTTGATCTTGAACAAATTGAGAAGCTGAAGGCCTTGATGTATCAGGGTAAGCCATGAGAAGAGGTTAACACTGGGATGAGCAGCTGCATCGAGTTGGTGTTGGATCTTCTTTTCTTGCTCTTGGATGGTTATGTGAACCTGAGGAACCACGTGAGTATAGGCTCTCCAGATTCTAAGTGAAGCTATGGAACATTTGGCTCAGTACCATGAGTAGATTTTGTCATCAACCCCCAAGGCCCACATAGGGGCCCAGGGGTCTTTGATATTGATGGTTATAAATTGGCATTCACCATTTGGGCCAATGATTAAGTTTGCCTCACAGTGCCAATGAAGTGCTTTTTACTCTGGTTGTAGGGGCACCTGCCCATAGATGATGGGCTCTGTCATGCAGAATGCTTCGGTCTGGCCATAGAGAAAGCAAACTGTAGCAGGGAATTGAGAGGAGATATATATGGAGATTGAAGGTGATTTCCTGGTCACATCCTGTGTGGGAACAGATATTTTTCATTATGATCTGAGAGTGGGAGATTCCATCCTTCTGCCATGTCTCCTGGATGTAGAAACACCACCTGTAGGCTGGGATAGAGGCCTGAGAGAGATTAATGAGTATTATTCTCATTAGGAGTAATAGAGAATTGGTGAGAGATTTTGAATTTGGTGTGCCACAGCACAGTGGAGGCCCAGGACTGGGTATCTGGGATGGGTGCTTTTTTAAGGTGGGAGACATGGTACCAGGAAGAGTGGTCTATAAGTTTGGCCATGGTTGGGGTGGTAAGTATACTGTATGGGGTCAAGTCCAGCAAGGTTGCAGTGATTGAGGATGTAATTCCTGGAGCAAAACCATGTCACCTGGTTGCAAAGGAACGATGGTTGATTCTGTGGGTGGTTCAGCTGGAGATGAGGCTGTGGATGGTACAAGGAGATAGTGGTACGAGTGCCCCCTTAAGAGCTTGTACAAGGGTGTGAGATAGGGTAAGATGCCAAAGGGGGAGGGGTGCCTGGGAAGTTTTGGTTGATTAAGAAAGGGCGCCCATAGAGCAGCCCAAAAGGGCTAAGGCCTGAGGGAGCTCTAGGGGTTGCCTGACTGCTGGTAAGGGCCAATGGAAGGAGATTGGGCCTGGAGAGTTTGAGTTCAATGATAAGCTCAGTGAGATGATCCTTGAGGATACTGTTAGCCCTTTCGACCTTACCCAAGGATTGGGGTCAGTAGGGGATGTGGAGCCTCCAGGTGATGTTGAGGCCTTTGGAGACTAATTGAACAACCTGAAAGGTGAAGGCAGGACTGTTGTCTGACTGGATAGATGCAGGAAGTCCAAATTTGTGAATGATCGGCTCAGTGAGGATGGAGGCAATGGTGTCTGAAGTTTTCCTGGAGTTAGGGAAGGCTTCTATCCAGCTTGAAAAAGTATCAACCAAAATAAGTAAGTAACGGAACTTTTTGTGTCTAGGCATGTGGGTGAAGTCAATCTGCCAATCTTCGCCTGGCTTGTGACCTCTCATCTGGTGTGTTGGGAGTTTGGGTTTGATGCCCCATTGTGGGGATACTGTGGAGCATACAGGGCAAGTGCAGTGGATCTGCTGGAGAATGGTTCTCATTCCTGGAAGATAAAAGAGGGGTTGGAGAACTGCAGAAGAGGCAATCCAAGATGGCGAACTAGAGGGTGACTGCATCTCCAGTCGCTCCAGAACCCAGGATTCAAGAAGGGGAGGCATTGAGAGACTCGGACTAAAATAGAGCCTCGGGGTGAGTCTTCCCCACCCAGTGAAGCGGTGAAGCGCTGCCCCGGCGGCAGGCCCGGATTCAGGTGGCTTATTAGAGTAAGGAAGAGCAGCAAGAGTCCTCCCCAGACGGCCCTGCGCACTCCGGCAGGGGGCTCCTCCCACAGGGCCAGATTCTCCAGCATGTCGGAGCAGGCCCCCCAGTGAGAGCCTTTCTGCACAGAACCAAGCTTCAGTTTCCTGAACCAGGTCGGCGAGTTCCTGCCCACAGGTTGCTTCAGGGACCAGGACAGGGCAGCCAGGGACTTCCCCAAGCAGCCCGTAGCCCAGCCCCCTCCAGCAGGAAGCGCCTTTCCAGGCTAGCTTCTCGGAGCAGACCACCCAGTGAGAGCCTTTCCACACAGAGCCAGCCACAAGTCCCCAAGCCAGTGGTGACCTCTGGCCCACAAGCAGCCTCTGGGACCAGGGCAAGGCAGCCAGAGACCTCTCCAGGCTGACTTGTCCCCTGGCCCCCCCCCCCCTGCAGGCTTTTTACACAGGGCGAGCCAAGATGGCGGACTAGAGGGTGACTGAATCTCCAGTCTCTCCAGAATGCAGGATTCAAGAAGGGGAGGCATTGAGAGACTCAGACTAAAATAGAGCCTTGGGGTGAGTCTCCCCCACCCGGTAAAGCGGTGAAGCACTGCCTGGGTGACAGGCCCGGTTTTGGGTGGCTTATTAGAGTAAGGCAGAGCAGCAAGAGTCCTCCCCAGACGGCCCTGCGCACTCCGGCGGTGGGCTCCTCCCACAGGGCCAGATTCTCCAGCATCTCGGAACAGGCCCCCTAGTGAGAGCCTTTCTGCACAGAACCAAGCTTCAAGTCCCTGAACCAGGGTGGCGAGTTCCTGCCCACAGGTTGCTTCAGGGACCAGGACAGGGCAGCCAGGGACTTCACCAAGCAGCCTGCAGCCTGGCCCCCTCCGGTGGAAAGCACCTTTCCAGGCTAACTTCTCAGAGCAGACCGCCCAGTGAGAGCCTTTCCACACAGAGCCAGCTCCAAGTCCTGGAACCAGTAGAGGACTAGGGGCAGCTTTCCTTGGAAGCACTGCATTATCAAGTTACTCCAAGATTTCAGGCTACTGAAAGCAGGAAGGTGATACACTGGAAATCTACAGGGACAATATAAGCCAATAGAAGAATTCTGAAATATCACAAAGTCCCACTGACATCTGACCAATATGAGAAAACAAGGGAAGAAAATGTCCCAAACAAACCTAGATACTATATCGATAAAACCCAATGACAGCACAGCAGAAGAAATGTCAGAAAGGGAGTTCAGAATGTACATAATTAAAACAATCAGGGAAGCAAACGAGGAGATGAAAGAGCAAATGCAGGCATTAAATGATCGCATCAATCAACAGTTAAAGGAGCAAATACGGGAAGCAAGAGATCATTTCAATAAAGAGTTAGAGATATTGAAAAAAAAAACAAACAGAAATCCTTGAAATGAAGGAAACAATAAGCCAAGTTAAAAACTCCATAGACAGCATAACCAATAGGATAGAACGCCTGGAAGACAGAACCTCAGATATTGAAGACAAAATATTTAATCTTGACAACAAAGTTGACCAAACAGAAAAGATGGTAAGAAATCATGAACAGAATCTACAAGAATTATGGGATATCATGAAAAGGCCAAATTTAAGAATTATTGGGATTGAGGAAGGCTTAGAGAAACAAACCAAAGGAATGAACAATCTATTCAATGAAATAATATCAGAAAATACCCCAAATCTGAAGAATGAAATGGAAAACCAAGTACAAGAGGCTTATAGGACTCCAAATATACAAAATTACAACAGACCCACATCAAGGCACATTATAATGAAAATACCTAACATACAAAATAAAGACAGAATTTTAAAGGCTGCAAGAGAAAAGAATCAAATTACATTCAGGGGGAAACCAATAAGAATATCAGCAGATTTTTCAATCCAGACCTTAAAAGCTAGAAGGGCCTGGAACAACATTTACCAAGCCCTGAAAGAAAATGGATGCCAACCAAGAATCTTATACCCAGCAAAACTTACTTTCAGATTTGACCACGAAATAAGATCCTTCCATGATAAACAAAAGTTAAAAGAATTTACAAAAAGAAAGCCAGCATTGCAGAACATTCTCAGCAAAATATTCCATGAGGAAGAGATGAAAAACAACGATGCAAATCAGCAACGGGAGGAACTAGCCTAAAGGAATAGCCAAATAAAGGGGAAACAAATCATGTCAAAAAACAAAAATGAGTCAAATGTCTGATGAATACAAATCATATCACAATAATAACCCTGAAGGTTAATGGCCTGAACTCATCAATCAAAAGATAGACTGGCAGATTTGATTAAAAAGAAAAAGCCAACAATTTGCTGCCTGCAAGAGATTCATCTCATAGAAAGAGATAACCATAGACTAAAGGTGAAAGGATGGGAAAAAAAATACCATGCACACGGACACAGCAAAAAAGCTGGAGTATCCATCCTCATTTCAGATGATGTGGACTTCAAGCCAAAACTAGTCAGAAGGGATAAAGAAGGACATTACATACTGCTTAAGGGAAGAAGCATAAATCAGCAAGACATAACAATCATAAACATCTATGCCCCAAACATTGGCTCATCCATGTACGTCAAACAAATCCTTCTCAATTCCAGAAATCAAATAGACCACAACACGATAATACTAGGCAATTTTAACACACCTCTCTCACCGCTGGATAGATCGTCCAAACAAAAATTGAATAAAGAAACCATAGATCTCAATAACACAATCAACAATTTAGACTTAACTGACTTATATAGAATATACCATCCAACAAAGAACGAATACACCTTCTTCTCAGCAGCACATGGATCCTTCTCTAAAATAGACCATATCTTATGCCACAAACCTACTGTTAGCAAATACAAGAAGATAGAGATACTACCTTGTACTCTATCAGATCATAATGGATTGAAATTAGAAATAAATGACAGAATAAAAAACATAAATTTCTCCAATAACTGGAGATTAAATAATACACTATTATATGATGAATGGATAACAGAAGACATCAGGAGGGAAATAAAAAAATTCTTAGAAGTAAACGAGAACAAAGACACGTCATATCAAAATCTCTGGGACACTATGAAAGCAGTACTTAGAGGAAGATTTATTTCATGTGGTGCATTCAACAAAAGAAGTAGAAATCAACAAATAAATGACTTAACACTATAGCTCAAAGCCCTAGAAAAAGAAGAGCAGACCAACACCAAAAGTAGTAGAAGACAGGAAATAGTTAAAATCAGAGACGAAATCAACGAAATTGAAACAAAAGAAACAATCGGAAAAATTAACAAAATAAATAGTTGGTTCTTTGAAAAAATAAACAAAATTGATAGACCCTTAGCCACACTAACAAAGAGGGACAAAACTCAAATTACTAAAATTCGGAATGAACAAGGAAATATCACAACAGACACGAGTGAAATACAAAAAATAATTAGAAGCTATTTTGAAAATCTATACTCCAACAAAACAGAAAACCTCGAAGACATCAACAAGTTTCTAGAGACATATGAATTACCTAAACTGAACGAGGAGGACATACACAACTTAAATAAATCAATTTCAAGCAATGAAATAGAAGAGGTCATCAAAAGCCTACCAACAAAGAAAAGTCAGGGACCAGATGGGTTCTCAGCCGAGTTCTACAAAACCTTTAAAGAAGAGCTCATTCCAATACTTCTCAAAGTATTCCATAAAATAGAAGAGGAGGGAACCCTCCCAAACTCATTCTATGAAGCCAATAGCACCCTGATACTTAAACCAGACAGAGTCAAATCAAGGAAAGAAAATTTCAGACCAATATCCTTAATGAACATCGACACAAAAATTCTCAATAAAATTTTAGCAAATCGCATACAAAAATATATTAAAAAAATAGTGCACCACGATCAAGTGGGTTTTATCCCAGGAATGCAAGGTTGGTTCAACATCAGGAAATCAATAAATGTAATTCACCATTTCAACAGACTAAAAGTTAAGAATCACATGATTATTTCAATAGATGCAGAAAAAGCATTCGATAAAATACAGCATCCCTTCATGCTCAAAACACTAGAAAAAATCGGGGTAGTGGGAAAATTCCTTAACTTTGTAAAGGCCATCTACGCTAAGCCCATGGCCAATATCATTCTAAATGGTGAAAAACTGAAAGCATTCCCCCTAAAAACTGGAACAAGACAGGGATGCCCTCTTTCACCACTTCTATTCAATATCATTCTTGAGACTCTAGCCAGAGCAATTAGACAAACCAAGGAAATTAAAGGGATACGAATTGGAAAAGAGGAACTCAAACTATCCCTGTTCACTGATGACATGATTATATATTTAGAGGAACCAGGAAATTCCACCAGAAAACTCTTAGAACTCATAAGTGAATTCAGTAAAGTAGCAGGTTACAAGATCAATGCTCATAAATCCAATGCATTTTTATACATAAGTGATGAATCTTCAGAAAGAGAAGTTAGGAAAACTATACCATTCACAATAGCATCAAAAAAAAATAAAATACTTGGAATCAATCTCACAAAAGAGGTAAAGACCTCCACAATGAGAACTACAGAACACTAAAGAAAGAAATTAAAGAAAACCTTAGAAGATGGAAAGATCTCCCATGTTCTTGGATAGGCAGAATTAATATTGTCAAAATGGCCATACTACCAAAAGTGCTATACAGATTCAATGCAATTCCAATTAAAATCCCAATGGTGTACCTTACAGAAATAGAGCAAGCAATTATGAAATTCATCTGGACGAATAAGAAACCCAGAATAGCTAAAGCAATCCTCAGTAGAAAGAGCGAAGCAGGGGGTATCGCAATACCAGATCTTCAACTCTATTACGAAGCAATAGTAACAAAAACGGCATGGTATTGGTACCAAAATAGACAGGTAGACCAATGGTACAGAATAGAGAACATGGACACAAACCCAAATAAATACAATTTTCTCATACTAGACAAAGCTGCCAAAAATATGCAATGGAGAAATGGTAGCTTCTTCAACAAATGGTGCTGGGAAAACTGGAAATCCATATGCAACAGAATGAAACTAAATCCCCATCTCTCACCCTACACAAAACTCAACTCAAAATGGATGTAGGACCTCGGAATCAGACCAGAGACCCTGCATCTTATAGAAGAAAAAGTAGGTCCAAATCTTCAACTTGTTGGCTTAGGATCAGACTTCCTTAACAGGACTCCCATAGCACAAGAAATAAAAGCTAGAATCAACCACTGGGATAGATTCAAACTAAAAAGCTTTCTCTCAACAAAGGAAACTATCAGTAATGTGAAGAGAGAGCCTACAGAGTGGGAGAATATCTTTGCCACTCATACTTTAGATAGAGCGCTAATTTCCAGAATCTATAAAGAACTCAAAAAACTCTACACCAAGAATACAAATAATCCAATCAACAATTGGGCTAAGGAAGTGAACAGACACTTCACAGAAGAAGATGTACAAGCAATCAACAGATATATGAAAAAATGTTCAACATCTCTAGTAATAAGAGAAATGCAAATCAAAACTACCCTAAGTTTTCATCTCACCCCAATTAGAATGGCGATTATCAAGAACACAAGCAACAATAGGTGTTGGAGAGGATGTGGGGAAAAAGTACACTCATACTTTGCTGGTGGCGTTGCAAATTACTGCAACCCCTCTGGAAAGCAGTATGGAGAGTCCTTAGAAATCTTGGAATGGAACCACCATTTGACCCAGCTATCCCACTCCTTGGCCTATACCCAAAGGACTTAAAATCAGCATACTACAGAGATACAGCCACATCAATGTTCATAGCTGCTCAATTCACAATAGCCAGATTTTGGAACCAAACTAGATGCCCTTCAGTTGATGAATGGATAAAGAAACTGTGGCATATATATACAATGGAATATTACTTCGCCATGAAGAATGATAAAATGATGGCATTTGCAGGCAAATGGATGAAATTGGAGGATATCATGCTAAGTGAGATAAGCCAATCTCAAAAAACTAAAGGACAACTGATCTCGCTGATAAGCGGATGAGGACATATAAGGGGATATAGGAGGGGTTAGTGTTAGGGTTAGGGTTAGTTTAGGGTTAGGGATAAGGAGGGTGGTAAGAATGGAGGAAGGAAGGACTGTATAGAGGGAAAAGAGGGGTGGGAGGGGTGAGGGGGAAGGGGCAAAATAACAGAATGAATCAAACAACATTGCCCTATGTAAATTTATGATTTTTAATTAAAATTAAATAAAATAAAATACGGATCTGCTTAAAAGTGGAAAAAAAAAAAAAAAAGAAAAAGAAAAAGAAACCGCAGAAGAGACCTGGGCCCGTATGAAGAGCGTTATGAATGTCCATCAGGAAGTTGTAAATTTATTTCTTAGGAAGGGCAATCTGGTCCCCCAGGAAGATCCAGTCGTCATCCCCAAGATGGTCACCCTGGGTTATTAGGTCTTCCTGCTCCTGTGAAAAATATTCAGGTTTGATTGCAGTGGATGGGAATAGGATGGGGGCTGCAGAAGACTTTGTGGCCAATCCCCGTGCTATAGAGTCTGCCTTGTTGTTACCATGGCTATAGGGTCTGAGGAATTTTGATGCCCTCAGCAATAATGATGGCAAATTGGGATGGCAGTTGAAGTGCCTCTAAGAATACAGAAATTAGGGAGGCATTGACCACTGATGACCCCTTTGTGGTTAGAAACCCACTTTCCTTCCAAATAGCTGAATCTGAGTGAGCAATTAAGAAGGCATAGTTAGAATCTGTGTAAATGTTAACCTGTTTTCCTTTGGATAGAACGAGGGCCCTAGTGAGGGCAAAGATTTCGGTTTTGGGGGAGGTGGTCCCTTCTGGAAGGTAGCTGGCTTCCAGAACTGAAGCAGTGGTGACTACCGTGTAAGTGGCTCTATGGCATCCATCGGGACCTAGCACAGAACTATCATCTACTAAAATGGTTGAGTCAGGTGAGGGGAGTGGGTAGTCAGAAGGGTCCTCCTGGGGTGAGTGTAGGAATGGCTGTGGGCAGGAATGGCTGGCAGTTGAGGAAGGCAGAGACAGCAAAAGAGGTGTAGCAGAAGAGGAAGAGCAGAAAGTGATGGTAGGGTTTTCTATAAAGAGGAGATGGAATTCTTGAATCCATGGTGGGCTGAGGAGGGGAAGGTATTTATGACTTAAAAGGTCCTGGAATTGGTGGGTGGGGAACACAGTTACTGGTTGGAATAATGTGAGTTTTAGGGCTTCCTTAGTTAGTTCAGCTGCTGCTGCCAGGGCCTGGAGGCATGGTAGCCACCCATGAACTGTAGAATCAAGCTTCTTGGGAGATATGCCAACAGTCTACAGGAAGGTCCAGTTGGTAGAGGAGTTGGCAAGGAAGCCTGTGGCAACACCCTGTTTTTCATCCTTAAAGAGGTGGAAAGGACGGTCAGGTTTAGGGTGAGAGAGACTGGGGAGGATGTAAAAACATCCCTGAGCTTGTAAAAAGAGTTAACTATCATATTGAGGGAGGCAAGGGGCCCATGGGAGGTCTCCTTTGCTGCCTGTACAGGGGTTTGGCAAGGAGTGCAGTTAGGGACCCAGTGACTGAAGAAGTCAGCCAGACCCAGGAAGGAGAGAATGTGATCTGCCATTTCAGGTGACTGTAGGTCATGGAGGTTTTGGATTCTGTCTGTTGTGATGCTCTTAGAGGTAGGAGTGAGGAGTATGCCTAAACATGTGACCGAAGAGGTGGTGAGCTGGGCCTTGACTGGAGAGACCCGATAGCCCTGAGACCCCAGGAAGTTACAGAACTGAGAAGTGTGAGTTTGAGAGGTCTTGAGGGATGAGTTACATAGGAGAAGGTCACCCACATATTGGAGAGTGCTATCTCCTGTCACAAGTAACCAAATCCTGAGCTAGGGCTTGCCCAAAGAGGTGGGGGCTGTCCCCCTGGGGTAAAACTGTCCATGTCAGCTGTTGAGACCTAAAGGCTGTAGGATCCTCCCATGTGAAGGCAAAGAGGTAATAGGAGTCAGAGTGAAGAGAAACTGTAAAGAATGCATCTTTAAGATCCAGGACTGTGAAGTGAGTGGTAGAAAGGGGAATGTGGGAAAGAAGAATGTAAGGGTTAGGAACCACAAGGTGGATAGGAAACACTGCCTCATTAATTAGGCAGAGATCCTGGAATAAGCAATAGGCCCCTGAGGGTTTGCATACTGGCAATATGGGGGTGTTACAGGGAGAATCAGTAGGAATGAGGAGTACCTGAGTAACTGGTCTATGATGGGTTTAAGTCCTTCCTTCTGGGTAAGGGAGATAGGAAACGGGAGACATGAAGGAAATTTAGTTTGAGGTTTCAGTTGGAGAAGGACAGGCTTGTGGTGGGAGGCTATGACAGACTTGAGGGTCGTCCAGGTCTGGGGCCAGTGGTAGAGTAGGTGGTGTGAGGGTGCTAGAGAGTGTAAGAATCAGAGATAGGAGAAGGTGAATAGTAGTATCTCTGGGGAGAAGTTGTAGGGTGGCTCCCAGGAGTTGAAGAACATCTCTATCTAGGAGGGGAACTGAACAGGAGGGAATGACCAGGAGAGTGTGTAAGTGGATGTCCCTCCAAGGTACAGGCTAGTTTAGCTGTTCAGTTTGGGAAGGAGGGTCTCCCATCAATTTCCATAACCAAAATCTGGGAAGGAAATAAAGACCCAGAGTGGGCAGGCAAGACAGAATAGGTAGCCCCCGTGTCCATGAGGAATGTTATGGACTTACCTGCTACCTGGAGGGACTTACCCTGGGCTCTGCAAGGGTGATGGGAGCCTTCAAGTCTGGGCTCCTTCAGTCCTCTGTGAATCCCAACAGTTCAAGGGAAGGAACTGCCTGGCTGGTCACATCCCCACGTGGAGAGACTGGGGAGGGACTGACCATAGGGCAGTTGGTCTTCCAGTGTCCTGCTTGTTTGCAAGTGGGACACGGCCTGGAGGGGGGTCGTGTGTGTGGGCACCAACAGGGCCAGAGACCTTTGCAACCACACTTGAAGCAAGCCCCTGGCGGAAAGGATTACTGATGCCCCTTTGAAATTCTCACTGGAGATGCAGGCTGCAGGGCAGATACCAAGGCTTGAATTGGAGTGCCACCTTTTTCTGTAAATAAACCTGCCTGACCAGTTTGGCCTACTCCTCTCCAGCATTATATGCTTTGAAGGCCATTTTTACCAGATCTCCGATAGGGGTCTGAGGGCCCTTCTCAGTTGTTTGAGCTTTTTACTAATATCAGGGGCTGATTGAAAAATGAAGTGGGTTGCTAGCACTGTAGCTCCAGAGGAAGATTCAGTTTAGTATATCTGGCAAGGGACTCTGAAAGGTGGTTAAGAAATAAGGCTGGATTCTCATCTGGATCCTGGTAATTTCCCTCAGTTTATCCAAGTTTATCACTTTACTGGAGACTGCCTGCATGCCTGCTATGAGATATTGGACCATTCGAGCACAATAGCAGGAATCCTGCTGGCTTTCTTGATAGTCACAATTTGGTTCAGTTTTTGGGACTGCTGCTGCCCCTGTGGGTAGGGTTATGTCCATTAGGTGGACTTGTTTGGCATGATCTTGTGCTGCCCGTTGAATGCAAGCTCATTCATCTGGGGTGAGAGTGGAAGAAAGAACAACATAAACATCATGGCAGGTGAGATCATAAGCCTGAGAAAGGTACCTAAATTCCTTAATGTAAGTAGAGGAGTCGGCAGAGAAAGACCCTAGGTGATTTTTGATCTGGAAAAGATCCTGAAGTGAGAACAGGACATGGAATCACACAATGCCCTCCTCGCCAACTACCTCTTGGAGAGGACAAAGGAGTTCTGAGTTGGGTGGGGGAGGAGCCTGATGAGATCAGGTGTGAGAGCTAACAGTAGAGGAGAGAGATAGCGAGGAGGAGGGATCATCCCGAGGAGGACGAAAGCGGGCAGGCCCAGGAGTGGCACCGGTGGTGGAGGAGGAGCTGGGGGAGAAGAAGCAGGAGGTGTTGTAGCTGTAAGAAGAGAAGAGAGAGAGGAGGAGGACATTCAGCCTGAGTAAGGAAGGGGAGGGTGGGAGGGTGGAGCTGTAAGTAGTTCCGGTGGACCTGAAAATGAGGAAGAAGATGCAGGGGAACAACGGGGAAGGCTTGGGACCATCTCTGGTGAGGAAGACTTGGGCCACGGAGCAGGTAGAACAAAGGGAGGGATGAAAGCGTAAATCCCAAAAAATCCTGAACATAAGGCATTTCCGACCATTTCTCTGCCTGGCGACAGTGATTGTCCAAATCAGTGAGGATTTGAAAGTCAAAAGGTCCCTCTGGTGACCATTTTGAGCCATTGTCTAAGACATACTGAGGCCAGGTCTCAGTTGAGTAAAAGACCAGCCACTTATGGCGTAAGTCTTGGGTGAGTCCTAATTTAGTGAAATTAAGGTATAGACAGTCCAAAGGAGTCCTGGGGTCTAGGGAGGACTTGGTGTTTCACATGGCCTTTCAGTATTACTCAGGGGGTGAACGGAAACAAAAAGAGGTGTCCCAAGTTCTGGTCATGATCACCTGAGGAACGGAAAGTGGGCAAGCTGGAGGCCAGGATGTCTCCTGAAGCTCAGAACAGAAAAGGTGGGGGAGTGAACTGGAGCCTGGGACATCTCCACAGTCTACCAAGGCCCAAATGGAATGGGCAGGGGTCTGTGGCACATGCGACTTACAGACAGACCCCTGTAACAGAGAGTGCAGCCCGAAGGCCAAGGGAAAATCAAGGGAACTTACCCCACTTCTGTCAGCACAGATAAAGAGAAACGGAGTGGTGCAGGAGTTTCCTGGTTCATCTGAGGGAGAGGGTGAACCTCAACTCCAATGGGGGAGGCCCAAAGACCCTCCTGGGTCTTGGCACCAAATGTAAGATCGGATGCTGGCCAAAAGGAATCAGGCCAAAAGTGACTAAACAAAGCTTTATTGGGCTCAGCTCTTGGGCAAGATTCGATGGGCCACCAAAGTAAAGGGCCAGGGAAGTTGCTCTGCGGCTCTGACAGAGTGGCATTTTTGTACTCTGGGGTAAACCGGAGAAGGCTCAGGAGTGGATGTGTCTTCCTGCAGTTGCTGGAGATCCTGCTGGGACCCTGTCCTTCTGGGATTGGCTAGGGATCCTGCTGAGTGGCAGGCAGGTGTGAGATGCCATTAGGATTTATCTGTCAGCATCTGATTTATTGCTCTTTGATGCACAGGCTGCCTGATGCCCTGTACCCATCCAGTCACCTCTGACTGCCCCAACAAGAACAAATGCAGGCAACAAAAGATCACTGCAATAAACAGTAAAAAGAGCAAATGTAGGAAGCAAAAGATTATTTCGAAAAGGAGATAGAAATTCTGAAAAAAACAAACAGAAATCCCTGAAATGAAGGAAACAATAAACCAAATCAAAAACTCCATAGAAAGCATCACCAGGAAAGATTACCTGGAAGACAGAACCTCAAATAACAAAGAGAAGATACTTAATCTTGAAAATAAAGTTGACCACACATAGGAGATAGTAAAGAACCATGAAAAGAACCTCCAAGAATTATGGGATAACATGAAAACACCAGATTTAAGACTTACTGGGATTGAGGAAGGCACCGATATACAAACCAAAGGAATGCAAAGTCTTTTTATTTTCTTAATATGTTAACATACAATTTTTTTAATTATTGTAAACAAATGGGATACATGTTGTTTCTCTGTTTGTACATGGAGTAAAGGCATACCATTTGTGTAATCATAAATTTACATAGGGTAATGTTGTTTGATTCATTCTGTTATTTTTTCCCCTTCCCCCCACCCCTCCCACCCCTCTTTTCCCTCTATACAGTCCTTCCTTCCTCCATTCTTGCCACCCTCCCTAACCCTAACCATAACACTAACCACTCCCACCCCCCATTATGTGTCATCATCCGCTTATCAGAGAGATCATTCGACCTTTGTTTTTTGAGATTGGCTTATCTCACTTAGCATGATATTCTCCAATTTCATCCATTTGCCTGTAAATGCTGTAATTTTATCATTCTTTATGGCTGAGTAATATTCCATTGTATATATATACCACAGTTTCTTTATCCATTCATCAACTGAAGGACATCTAGGTTGGTTCCAAAATCTGGCTATTGTGAATTGAGCAGCTATGAACATTGATGTGGCTGTATCTCTGTAGTATGCTGATTTTAAGTCCTTTGGGTATAGGCCAAGGAGTGGGATAGCTGGGTCAAATGATGGTTCCATTCCAAGTTTTCTAAGGAATCTCCACACTGCTTTCCAGAGTGGCTATACTAATTTGCAGCCCCACCAGCAATGTATGAATGTACCTTTTCCCCCACATCCTCTCCAACAACTATTGTTGCTCGTATTCTTGATAATCACCATTCTAATTGGGGTGAGATGGAATCTTAGGGTGGTTTTGATTTGCATTTCTCTTATTACTAGAGATGTGGAACATTTTTTCATATGTTTGTTGATTGCTTGTAGATCTTCTTCTATGAAGTGTCTGTTCATTTCCTTAGCCCATTTGTCGATTGGGTTATTTGTATTCTTGGTGTAGAGTTTTTTGAGTTCTTTATATATTCTGGAGATTAGTGCTCTATCTGAAGTATGAGTGGCAAAGATTTTCTCCCACTCTGTAGGCTCTTTATTCGCATTGCTGATAGTTTCCTTTGCTGAGAGAAAGCTTTTTAGTTTGAATCTATCCCGGTTATTGATTCTTGCTTTTATTTCTTGTACTATGGGAGTCATGTTGAGGAAATCTGACATGTTTAAGATCTGGACCTACTTTTTCTTCTATAATCTGCAGGGTCTCTGGTCTGATTCCGAGGTCCTTAATCCATTTTGAGTTGAGTTTCATGCACGGTGAGAGGTATGGGTTTAGTTTCATTCTATTGCATATGGATTTCCAATTTTCCCAGCATCAATTGTTGAAGACGCTATCTTTTCTCCATTGCATATTTTTGTCACCTTTGTCTACTATGAGAAAATTGTATTTATTTGGGTTTGTGTCTGTGTCCTCTATTCTGTACCATTGATCTACCTATTTTGGTACCAATACCATGCCATTTTTGTTACTATTGCTTTGTAGTATAGTTGAAGTTCTGGTATTGCGGTACTCCCAACTTCATTTTTCCTGTGAAGGATTGCTTTATGCTATTCTGGGTCTCTTATTTTTCTAGATGAATTTCATGATTGCTTGCTCTATTTCTGTGAGGTACATCATTGGGATTTTAATTGGAATTGCATTGAATCTGTATAGCACTTTTGTTAGTATGGCCATTTTGACAATATTAATTCTGCCTATCCAAGAACATGGGAGAGCTTTCCATCTTCTAAGGTTTTCTTTAATTTCTTTCTTTAGTGTTCTGTAGTTCTCATTATAGAGGTCTTTCACCTCTTTTGCTAGATTGAAGAATGCACAGTCTTTTTATGAAATAATATCATAAAATTTTCCAAACCTGAAAAAAGAAATGGAAAATCAAATACAAAAGTCTTACAGGACACCAAATGTACAAAATTACAACAGATCCACACCGAGGCACATTATGATAAAAATGCCCAACATACAAAATAAAAATTGAATTTTAAAGGCCATGAGAGAAAAGTACCACCTTACATATAGGGGGAAACCAATATGAATATCAGCAGATTTCTCAGCCCAGAAGTTAAAAGCTAGAAGCACCTGGAACAATATATACCAAGCTCTGAAAGAAAATGGATGCCAACCAAGAATCTTATATCCAGCAAAACTAACCTTCAGATTTGATGGTGAAATAAAATCCTTCCACAATAAACAAAAGTTAAAAGAATTTATGAATAGAAAGCCTGCACTACAGAACATTCTCAGAAAAATATTCCATGAGGAGGAAATGAAAAACATCAATGAAAGTCAGCAAAGGGAGGAACTACACTAAAGGAAAAGCCAATCAAAGGAGAAACCAAGTCAAGTTAAAAACCCGAAGTTAAGCCAAAATGACTGGAAATACAAATCATATCTCAATAATAACCCAAATGTTCAATGGCCTCAACTCATTAATCAACACACATAGGCTGGCAGATTGGATTTTTTTAAAAGCCCCAACAATATGCTACCTTCAAGAGACTCATCTCATAGGAAACAACATCCACAGACTGAAGGTGAAAGAATGGGAAAAAAACTTATCACACACACAAACTCAGTAAGCAGGGTTTTCTACCCTCATGTCAGATGAAGTGGATTTCAAGCCCAAGTTAGTCAGAAGGGATAAGGAAAGACATTTTATGCTGCTTAAGGGAACCATAAATCAGCAGACATAATAATCATTAATATTTATGCCCCAAACAATGGAGCATGTATGTAATTCAAATAAACCCTTCTCAACTTCAGGAATCAAATAGACCTCAACAGAATAAAAACACACCTCTCTCACCACTGGATAGATCTTCCAAACAAAAACTGAACAAAGGGCAGTAGAACTCAATAATATAACCAATAATTTAGACTTAACAGACATATAGAGAATATTCCATCAATGAGCAAATATACTTTTTTCTCAGCAGCACATGGATCTTTCTCTAAAATAGACCATATGTTATGACACAAAGCAAGTCTTAGCAAATACAAAAAAATAGAGATACTAGCTTGCATTCTATCAGATCATAATGGAATGAAATTAGAAATTAATAATAAAATAAGAAATAGAAACTACTCCAACACGTGGACACTAAATAATATGCTATTGAATGATGCATGGATAGCAGAAGACATAAGGAAAGAGATAAAAAAATTCTTAGAGGTAAATGAGAACAAGATACAACATATCAAAATCTCTGGGACACTATGAAAGCAGAGCTAAGAGGAAAATTCGTTGTATTGAGCTCACTCAATAAAAGAATAAAAAGTCAACAAATAAATGACATAATATCACATCTCAAAGCCCTAGAAAAAGAACATATCAACATTGAAAGTAGTAGAAGACAGGAAATAATTAAAATCAGAACTGAAATCAATGAATTGAAACAAAAGTAACAATTGAAAAAACTGACAAAACAAAAAGTTGATTCTTTGAAAAAATAAATAAAATTATAAACCCTTACCACTCTAACAAAGAGATGGAGAGAACTCAAATTACTAAAATATGTGATGAAAAATGAAATATCATGACAGACACTATTGAAATACAAAACATTGAACCTATTTTGAAAATCTATACTGCAACAAAATAGAAAATCTCTAAGACATTGACAAAAGCTTTCCAACCAAGAAAAGTCAGGGACCAGGTGGATTCTCTGCTGAGTTGTACTAGACTTTCAAAGAAGAATTAATACCAATACTCCTCAAAGTATTCCGTGAAATAGAAAAGGAGGCAAACTCATTCTATGAAGCCAGTATCACCCTGATATCAAAACCAGACAAAGACATATTAAGGAAAGAAAACGTCAGACCATTATCCCTGATAAACATTGATGCAAATTTCTCAACAAAAATTCTGGCAAATCACATACAAAAATTTATTAAAAGGTAGTGCACCATGATCAAGTGGGGTTCAACCCAGGGATGCAAAGTTGGTTCATCTTCAGGAAATCAATAAATATAATTCTATATATAAATATACTTGGAGTTAGGAATCATATGATTATCTCAATAGATGCAGAAAAAGCATTTGATAAAATACAATACCTCTTCATGATCAAAACACTAGGAAGAATATGAGTAGTAGGAACATATCTCAACACTGTAAAATGGAGAAAAATTGAAAGCATTCCCACTAAAAACTGGAAAAATCAGGGATGCCCTCTTTTACCACTTGTATTTAATATAGTTCTTGAAAATCTAGTCAGAGTAATCAGACAAATAAACAAAAGGGATACAAACAGGAAAAGAAGAACTCAAACTATCACTATTTGTCTACAACATGATTATTTAGAGGATCAAAAAATTTTCATCTCAAAACTTCTAGAACTATGAAATGAATTCAGAAAAGTAGCAGGATATAAAATTAACACCCATAAACCTAATGCATTTCCATTCATTAGTGACGAATCCTCTGAAAGAGTAATTAGGAAAACTACTCCATTCATGATAGGCTCAAAAAAAAAAAAAAAAAAAAAACTTGGGAATCAATCTAACAAAAGAGGTGAAAGACCTCTACAATGAAAACTACAGAGCACTAATGAAAATAAAGAAAATCTTAGATAGAAAGATCTCCCATGCTCTTGGACAGGCAGAATTAATATTATCAAAATGTCCACACTACCAAAGGCGCTATACAGATTCAATGAAATTCCAATTAAAATGACATTTCTCATAGAAATAGAGAAAGCAATCATGAAATTCATTTGGAAAAATAAGAGACCCAGAATAGCCAAAGCAATCCTTAGCAGGAAGAGTGAAGCAGGAGATATCACAATACCAGATCTTAATCTATACTACAGAGCAATAGTAACAAAAATGGCATGGTATTGACACCACAATAGACAGGTAAACCAATGGTACAGAATAGAAGATACAGAGACACACCCATGGAAATACAGTTATCTCATATTACACAAAGGTGCCAAAAACATACAGTGGAGAAAAGATAGCCTCTTCAACAAATGATGCTTGGAAAACTGGAAATCTATATGCAGCAAAATGAAATTAAACTCCTCTTTTACCCTGCACAAAACTCAACTCAAAATGGATCAAGGACCTCAGATTTAGACCACAGAACCTTACCAAATATAAGACAAAGTGTTGGGGGCTGTGCCATGTTGATCACATCGGCAGCGAGGAGGTTAATTGACATAAGCACACTCAGGTGATTTTATCATCCACGCACACAATGTATGCGCATGTGTTCTCGAGCACTAATTGCCTGCTCAGAGCTGCTCGCCTAATCCTTGCGTAAGAGGCGTGGCCCTGCTCTCCGCCTCCTGGAGGTGATATAAGCGTAGGCGGAGCAAGACAGAGACACAGCAGCCATTAGCAGAAAAGCAGCTAGACGAGCAGCAGCAGCTAGAGGGAAAAACACGCTGCGGCAGCTAGTAGGGACACACACACAAATAGCAGTCAGAAGAAAGAAGAACACAGCAGCTAGTAGGGACACACAGCAGCTAGCAAAAGAAATGGCAAGAAGAAAGAAAAGCATCAGAAGGCAGATCACCGAGCGGAGAACTGAGATGCATCACTAGGGCACTTTAGGTAGACGTACCCTTAGTTCACAGGATGCAGGACTTTAAGGCGTAGCAAGTCTCTCTTCTTCTAAGCTCTAAGCAAAGCCTGTCCTTCTCTCAAAGTCTCTTTCTCTTTCTCTCTGATAAGCAAAGTCTGTCTCTCTCTCTCCTCTCAAAGCAAGTAAACCTCATTTCCTCTATCCTCTATAAACAAACAAGAAAGAAAGCAGTGCACTAAAGAGAAGGATAGAAGTGCCTCAGTTTCCAGTCCACCACCCATAAGACCTGTGTAAGTTGTTGTTGCAAGCGGTGACAAATATCCACGGATTTTGGAACCGCAAAGAGCCAGCGACACAAAGTAGACCCCAAATCTTCATCATGCTGGCTTAGAACAAGACTTCCTTAACAAGGCTCCCAAAAGACAAGAAATAAAAGCAGAAATCAATAAATGGGGTGAATACAAATTAAAAAACTTTTTCTCGGCAAAGCAAATAGTAATGTGAAGAGCAAGCCTACGGAGTGGGAGAAAATCTTTATTACACACACTTCAAATAGAGCACTAATCTCCCGAATTTTTAAAGAACTCAAAAAACTTAACACCCAAAATACAAATATTGTATATGGGCTAAGGAACTGAGCAGACACTTCACAGAAGATATATAATTGATCAAGAAATATGTTAAACTTCTCTAGTAATTAGAGAAATGCAAATCAAAACTACCCTAATATTTTATCTCACTCCTATTCGAATGGCTATTATCAAGAATACAAGCAACAATAGGTGTTGGCAAGGATGTGGGGAAAAAGGTACACTCATACATTGCTGGTGGGGTTGCAAATTAGTGCAGTCACTCTGAAAAGCAGTATGGAGATTCCTCAGAAAACTTGGAATGGAACCACCATTTGACTCAGTTATCACACTCCTTGGCCTATACTCAAAGGACTTAAAATCAGCATACTACAGTGACACAGCCACATCAATGTTTACAGCAGCTCAATTCACAATAGCTAGATAGTGGAACCAACCTAGATGCCCTTCAATAGATGAATGGATAAAGAAACAGTGGTATATACACACAATGAAATGTTACTCAGTCGTAAAGAAGAATAAAAGTATGGCATTTTCAGGTAAATGAATGGAGTTGGAGAATATCATGGTAAGTGAAATAAGTCAATCCCCAAAACCAAAGGCCAAATGACTCCTCTGATAAGTGGATGCTGATACATAACGGGGGAGGAGGGGGTAAGGGAAGAATGGTGGAAGGTTGGATTGTGTAGAGAGAAATGAGGGGAGGGGGCAGAGGGAAGGAAAGATGATGGAATGAGACAAACATCATTACCCTATGTACATGTATGATTACAGGAATGTTGTGACTCTACATTGTGTACAACCAGGGAAATGAAAAGTTGTGCTCCATTTATGTACAATGAATCAAAATGCATTCTGCTGTCATGTAGAACTAAATAGAACAAACATTAAAAAATACGTGGGATGGAGGGAAAGTGAGAACGGGAGCTGGCCACTACCCTTTATACTTATCCTTAGGAGAGGATCTGAAGACAGCAACGTTGGTTTTTAAGTAAAGGAATATACTCATAAAAATCTGAAGAAAGCTACCTTTGCAGGGGCAACCTAGCTTTTATATTCCTCTAGTATGTAGGCATAGCACAGCCCTCCATTGTATCCTGGCCCACTTTGCCAAGGAGTAAGTAAATAATAAGATGTCCAAAACCTCTCCATTAAGTCCTCCATGTTCTCTCTTCGAGATTGGTAAAGAGTATGCTAAAGACTTAAGGTCCTTACAGGGTTGAATAGTAAGTGATTGGTATACTTTCAACTTATGATTCCAAAGGCCTGTCACTTTTTTCCTCTTCTTCCTTTGGACTTCTTCTTGGAAAATGGTTGAAAGTTGACTATTACGTGACAATAACACCCTGGGAATGTCAGGGTAATCAGAGAAGGTGCCTGGGTCCCTAGTTGACTAAACAGAGACTGTGAGTTTATCATTTTGGGATTACACATCACTAATTTGTTATATGAGAAGACAATTCTCTTGTTTAAGCTGTTATTTTGAATCACATTATATAACCTGACAAATATTCTAGCTTTTCCATTGGGAGAATTATGGAATGGCAATAGTAGCCAAGGAATTGTTTTTTCTTTCCCAAACAACGCTTTAAAGAATAAATATGTTTCAGACTCAAACTTGGGTGGATTATTTGTTTGTATAAAAACGTCAAATCCAACTTTGTTTTGTTTTGTTTTTAACCAGGAATTGAACCCAGGGGCACTTAACCACTGAGCCACATTCCCAGCCCTTTTTATTTTTTAATTTTGAGACAGGGTCTTGCTGAGTTGCTTAGGGCCTCACTAAGCTGCTGAGGTTGACTTTGAACTTGTGTTCCTCCTGCCTCAGCATCCCAAGCTGCTAGGATTACAGGTGTGTACCACTGTGCCTGGCTCCAAGTTTGATAGTAAATGGCTAAAAAAAAAAAAAAAAAAAAAAAAAAGATTAAAGTGAATTATTCCCAATCTTCTTTCCTTCAACAAGTCCCGTTCTCACACGCACACACATATTCACATGCATACTCACACTTATCATGGCATATCATCTGACTTTCGGGCCACCAATTGGATACCAATTGAGAACAGTGTACTTTTAGCTTTCATTTCATATATTTGTGTTGACTGTGAGTGGTGTTGCTTTTCAAAACCTAACCTACGACTGCATCCTTGAAGTTGGCTTTTGTCTGTATTTTATTTTAATGAAAATTTAACTTGTTATACTACCTTCTAAGAAGTAGCTTAAAATATGTACTAAACAATTCATAATTGTTTACAAAGAAATATAACTTTCATATTGCATATTTAACTTTAAAATATTTATAGCTATATATTCATCAGTACCTTAAACTTTCCTGTATTTTCAAGCATCCACTATGTCTTCCTTCTAGTCTCATAGGCAAACATTCTTTTGTCAAAATTAAGAATAGTTTTACTCATTATCTTCAGTGTATCCTTGTCTGCCTTCACGTCATGATTTCTTTATTTACCTCATCTCTTTCTTATAGATTCTTTCCTTCTACAGTCAATATTTTAATTATTTTCTATCTAAAAACAAATACATAGATTTTTTTTTCTGGACCCTATTTTCTCCCTGTATTGCCCTACTTTTCTGTTCTTGCTCTTATCTATACTGCTTGCTCTCTAGACTTGCTGCATAGTTGTTCTTTTGCCTTTTTCTAAGGCTGGTACATTTTTTCCTGAGCCCCACATTTGTCCTTGTTTTCCTGGAGTATATGGTTTAGTAATCTTCTAAAAATCACCAGGAGGAAAATGTTCTATGTTCTTTCTAATTTGAAAATAATATTATTTTGCTGTCATAGTTAATTGATAATTTGAACAAGTACAGAATTTTAGACTGAAGAATATCTGTCATTAAAACTTTGAAAATATTCTGTAATTGTCATCTACTATCCATTGTTACTGATAGGACTGATCCTCATGTCCTATCAGTTATAACATGTCCTTTATGTTTAAAAACTTTTGGGATTGATAATGATGGTGATGATGATGATGACGACGACACCATAATGTCTCCTATTATGAATCTTTTTTCATCTATTTTTAGTACCTTGTGAATAGCCTCAGTGTGAAAACTAATTTTCTTCTATATTAAAAAAAAAAAACAAGAACAAACATAATTTTTTATTCCATTTTGAATGTTATATCTGTTAGATAGGCTGTCCTTGGTTAATCTTTTCTCTCAAATTTTCTACCTGTGTCTTTCTTTGTATGCTATCATCTAGAAGATTTCTTTGATTTAATACTTAGTACTTTAATTTTTAAAATTAGGTAATCCCAGTACTTACAGTATAAAAAAGAACTCTTCATTTCTGCTCCTTTTTTCAGAGTAACTTGTTCATATCTTACAGATATAACATGTTCCAAATACCAGAGGATATGAATTGGAATTCTTCCAAATATTCTTTTTTATTTCATGAATTATATTTGTTTTTTTTTTTAAGTTTGTTTTCCATTGTCTTTCTTTTTTATAATGTAGATTTTCCTGATAATTCTTCATCTGGTGTTTATGAATAACTGGTAGTTGATACAGTTTGCCTTTAGTGAGTAGGATGTCTCCCAGCTTTCTCTCCTATGTAGTAATTGTAAATAAAAAACTGGGATATATAGGGCAGGGTCAGGAATGCCAAACACCAGGTTTTACTTTGTTTTATTTTAGGATGAATAGTCAAGGAGCAAGTTCTCAGGATGCTTTTCCTGAATACCAGAAAAAAAAAAAAAAAAAAAAGACTTTACTCTGTGTTACCAACATAAAAGCTTCACTTTCTCTATACTATTGCTAGTTATTAACTATTGCTAGCTTGGAGGCTGAGACAGGAGGATTGGAAGTTTGAGATCAGCCTGAACAATTTAGCAAGGCTCTCTCTCAAAATATAAAAAGAACTGGTGATATAATTCAGTGGTAGAGCACTTGCCTATAATGTGCAAGGCTCTGAGTCCGAAAAACAAACAAGCAAACAGTGCTGGGAAAATTGGATATCCACATGCAGAACATTGAAATTTGATCCCTCTCATATTGTATAAAAAGAAACTCAGAATTGATCAAAGATCTAAAGGTAAGACTGAAACTGTGAAATTATTAGAAGATAGGTGAAACAGTTTGAACCAATGGTACAGACAATGATTTTGTGGATAGGACCCCAAAAGCAAAAATGGATAAGTGGGATTACATCAAACTGAAAAGGTGATGCACTGCAAAGGAAACAATCAATGGAGTAAAGAAAGAACCTCAGAACAGGAGAAAATATTTGCCAACTATTCATTTAACAGAGGTTAACATCAGGAATATGTAATGCACTCAAAAAACTTAACATAAACCCTTAGCAATTCAATTAAAAAACTGGTGATCTGAACAAACATTTCTCAAGAGAAGAAATATGGATGGCCAACAAATGTATGAGAAATGCTTAATATTACTAGCTACCAGGGAATTGCAAATCAAAACCACAATGAGATATTATCACATACTAGTTAGAATTTCTATTCTCAGAAACCCCAAAATAACAAATACTGGTGAGGATGTGAGATAAAGCAACTCTTACACTCTATTGGTGGGAATGGAAACTGGCACAGTGATTATACAGAAGAGTATGGAAGTTTATAGAAATATTAAAAAATGGGGTTGGGGATATAGCTCAGTTCATAGAGTGCTTGCTTGTCAAGCACAAGGCCCTGGGTTCAAGCCCCAGAACTGCGAAAAAAAAAAATAAAATAAATAAAAAATGTATCTACCATGGGATTCAGTTATTCTACTTTTGGGCATATATCCAAAAGAAAATCAACACACCAAGGGATATTTCACATTTATTCTTATTATGTACATATTCATAACAGTTAAGATATGGAATCATTTTAGGTGTCTATCAACAGATGAATGTACAAAAATATAGCTTATATGCACCCTAGAATATTATTCAGTCATTGAGAAACTGAAATCCTTTTATTTGCAACAAAATGGATGGATATGGAAGAGATTATTTTAGGTGGAATTATCCAGACAATTCTCTCTCATAGGCAAAAGCTAAAAATAGTTGACCTTAATGTAGAATAGTAATTAAAGAGGTCTGGATGTGATTGGTATACCCTGTATGTGAAATACACTGATCCCTATCATTATGCACATTTAAAATGTTAACCAGATATTAAAAGAATATTAATAAAAAGAACCTACCATTATAGACAAATTGGTTACTCATTATCAGTAATATATCTGCAGTCTTGTTTAACCATAAGCAAAGCCCAACAGTTTCTGGAACATCTTTCTCCTCTATATGATGGTCCATCTTCACAAGAGTGGCTTTTCATTAACATTTGGGAAACACTCCTGGGCCTAAAAACAGGCCAAAGACAGTTTTTAGAGATCAAGAGATCAATGAAATATATTTTCTACTGGAATTCCTAAAAGAAATATAATACAATTTTAAGTTTTCCAGGAGTTATATTTAAAAAGTGAAAAATAAACTAATGAAATTAATTTTAATATATTTTATTTGACCTGATATGTACCAAATATTATTTTAACATGTAATCTGTATAAAAATTAAGATATTTTGCATTTGTTTTCCTACCAAGTGTTCAAAATGCAAAATATATTTTGCACTTATTAGTAGTCTCAATTTAAACAAGTCACATTCCCAGTATCAATTTTGAATAGGGGAAGTTCTATATAGTCTGTTTCCTACTTCCTTTTCCCTTAACCTTCTGGAACTCTGATGGGACCTATCTGTCAAGCACCTGCCCATTATCATGTGCCATCCCTTCATTATTTGCTTTTCGATACATTTGTTTTATAAGGTAACTTGTCTCCTCACAAGGTACTCATTAAATATCAAGGTTGGAAATGACTTTAACAAGATCAACTAATTCTTCTCTTGACATGTGACTCTTCTGCAACAAGTCCCTATTAAATGAGCATTTGGTTTATCTGGAGGCAGAAAGACAAATCTAGTGGTGGAGGTATTCACACATGCTAAGGTACACATACTTCCTTTGCTTGTGCGAGAAAAGGATCTTCTTCAAATCTGAAATCTGTTTCCTTGAACTTTACATGAAACAAATGTAATTCACATGATGGTTCTTTATGTATTTGGAGATAATCCTGTAGCTTTCTCTCTTCTAGGGGAATTCTCTGAAATTCCATCAATGACTTCTAGTTATTTTCATGATTTTTCACTTATCTCAAATAATTCCAACTTGACTGATTTCTTCTTAAAATGCTTAATCTACAACTGAATACAGGACTTCAGATGTGGTCTGGCAAGTGAAGAGTATATTTGGATCTTTATTGGTTGCTTCTCTATAAAAGAGTTCAACTAGGCACCAGGACACAATACCATAGGAAGAAGGCGAATTGCAGTAAGAGAATCACAATACATTCACTCATATCATCTCTGGGTCCTTGCTGTTTAGTCCAGAACTCTACACACATACACCGCACAGTTCTTTACATCAGTTTAAAATCATTTCCTGTCTTTTCAACTGAGCTAAGGCATCTTTGGGCTTTTGTTTTTGGCAGAGGTCCCTGACCAATGAATTGAGTGGCAGAGGTAACTTTAGAAGAACTGAGCTGAGGATCCACAAGTTAGGGGAAGAGGGTCTTGAGACCAGAGAACCTTGTGTAAAGTGTCCAGCAGTCCGAGGGCTCTGGTTTATGACGACGGTGGCAATTAACCCAGTTCTTCATTCATATTGCTGTTCTTTCACCTGCAATAGGCATTATTCCCTCTGTACATTCATCAGAGATGGGCGGTCGGGAGACATGGCAAAATGAAGCAATTCCAGGGGAAGACACACGTAGAGAGCAGATGGCCGCGTTGGCCTGGTGCAGGCACTTCGCCCATCAGCGATGCTGCGGGAGCGCGCACCCGCGCGGAGCGCGGCCTCGGGCCTCTACTCCTCGAGGCCGCGCAGGCGGGAGGCGGGGAGGCGGGGCGGTGGCGCGCGTACGCGGGCGGGGGCGGAGGGCAGCAGAGACGACGTGTCGACGTTGGCGCCGGTGCGGGCGGGTGACGTGTAGGCCCGCGCCGGCTCAGCGCCGTCACTC
The DNA here is from genome assembly GCF_902686455.1 of Sciurus vulgaris. Taxonomy (NCBI): domain Eukaryota; kingdom Metazoa; phylum Chordata; class Mammalia; order Rodentia; family Sciuridae; genus Sciurus; species Sciurus vulgaris. Next base: position 63,503,063 of record NC_136467.1, read on the forward strand.
CTTGCCGGGTCTGTGCGTCTGTCCCGCGGTGGGGCAGCCCTCGCGCATGGTGCGGGGTGACTGGGAGTGACCCCAGAAAGGCCTGCGGGAGACGTGGAGGAGAGGGGCGCGCAGCTGCCCACCGGCATCCTCGTCACGGCCCTCCGCTCCCCGCCAGGCGTGGGAAGTAGAAATAAAACCGAAAGGGAGGGAAGCGCGGAGGCAGGAGCAGGCGGAGTGATGGGAACCGCGTGAGCGTGGCGGAGAGGTGAGGAGGTGGAGGAGTGGGTGGGAGGAGGAGCAGGGTGCAGCCGCGGGGGACGCGCGGGTGCGGGACCGCAGGACCCCTGGGCCGGCCTGCGTCAGCCCGGGCAAGCCCTGAGCTGTCACCCCTCTCTCAGCCTGGAACGCATCTGCCGGGACCTATCCCGGCTCAGCCCTGTAGTTTGTAGGTGGGGGTGGGGATCTGAAGAGAACCGGAGCCACTTACTTCCCAGGTGTAAAGGCCACAACGTGGCCACTTGGGGTTATTCATGTGTCATGTGCGGGGGTAATTTGTTTTCATCATTATTATTATATTTTGGTTACAAAGCCGTGGTGACAGTTTCCTTTGGGTAGATTTTGGGAGGAAAATCTGCCTCCTGGTATATCCCTCCTGGCACGCACACACAAAGAAAAGTGAACAGACTGGGTTGGGAGTTGACTATGGTGAATTGTGGATGAATTTAGCACTTAAGGAATCTAGAATGACATTTCGAAACAAGTAAACGTGTATGTGTGTGCAAAGGAGGTGACATGGGTAGGTGGGTGGTTTTTAAAGATAGATTACATATCATAAATTAACTTATTAATGGAATTCAGTGTTCTCCGGTATTTGTTATTCTTTGGTTTAAAAGAAGAGTAATTTTAGTGACAGTTAAAAGTTTGACATAAATGGTATCACATGTGCAATTCAAATTGATAATCTGTTTTCAGTCAGTCTTTCCAAAAGTTAAGGTTAGATTGAATAGGAGATATCTCCATAACCAGATTTTATGTTTCCTAGTTTTTTTTTTTTTTTTTCTAATTTTCACAGAAAGAGTGTTCACAAAAGTTGAGAATTAAGCTTTTGATTCTGGTGTGGATTATGCTTCAGTCCATGTTATATATCTTTTATTTTTAATGATGGTTATATACTAGTCTTGCATGAAGAAAATGATCCCTAGAGATGACAGTTAAGTGTAGGCTAAATAATCTTTGTCTTAAAGTGACTTAGTTTTTTATAACAGCTTTCTTGAGCCCTGTCAGTTTTTTTTTTTTTTTTGTCATTCATGTCTTCATATGTGCCAAGACTGTGCAAACCTAGCAAATAGATACAGTCTGTGCTCATGGAACTTTGTATAGTGTGGCACCCTTTTAAGAGAGAATCTGAGAATCTTGACTAGGATTCTTTTTCATACCATGGATATCTAGTTGATCAAGGCAAGACTTTTTTTTTTACAAGATTAAATTATTGTAGATGTTTATGTGTAATTGGCATTTAAAGAGGAACAGACATTTTACTTGAACAGCCTGACTTGATATTGTCTTTGGTTAAAAAGACAGTATACATGCCTTTAAAAGTCTTTATTCCCACACTTGTAATCCCAGCAGCTTGGGAGGCTGTGGCAGGAGGAAGAGGCAGGGGGGTGTCGAGTTTAAAGACAGCCTTAGCAAAAGCGAGGCACTAAACAACACAGTGAGACTTTGTCTGTAAATAAAATACAAAATAGGGCTGGCTCAGTGGTCAAGTGCCCCCGAGTTCAGTACCCAGCCCCCCCCCCCAAGTTATTATTTTTCCATTCTGTACATTGGTCTGATTAATTTCCCGTATGTTAATTACTTGTGATTCATGAGTTCTCTGCATAAAGCCATATTTCTCAGACATGTCTTTATTGACTTGTAAATGTATTACTTGGTAACACCTTCCTTGAGAGAGTTGGCATAAATTCTTTCAGTACTAAAAATGTGATGATATAAGGTGGTATAGTTTTCAACTTTGAGATGTCTACTTGAAATTGAAATTTTAGCAAGAACAGCATTTATTGATAGAGAAAGTACAGGATTACCAAGGAGGAGATGCATGTTGAATATCTCTAATCCCCAAATCAAAAAATCTGAAACTTTTCCATCATAAGCGGAAAATTCCACAAACAAGTGTCATGAACAAAAATATTGAAAATACTATATAAAATAATTTTCAGGCTGTGCGTGGTGGTGTGCACCTGTAATCCCAGCTATTCAGGAGGCCAAGGCAGAAAATCACAAGTTCCAGGCAGCCTTGGTAATTTAGCGAGACTGTCTCAAAATAAAAAGGGCTGGGGTTGTAGCTCAGTGATAGAGCAATCCCAGGTACCACAAAACAAAAAGTACCATCACATTTCACATTGAAGTCCTACATTTTACAAGTGGATGAAGAAATGAATATAAAGCTGCTGTTTGGTTTCATTTTTCTATCTATTCACTATCAAGTTTTCTTATTTCTATGCCATCTCTAACTCTTGATTCAGAGATAATACAGTTTAATTCGTTTGAGCATTCTATTTAGTAAGATTTTGCAGTCTGAAAGGGCCATTAAAAGTCATTTTGTAAACCCTTTTTATTGATGAGAAAATTGATAATAGATTGGCTGATTTTTCCACCATGAAGCAAAAAATGGCATCTGAACTTAGTTTTCCTTATTTTTGTTTTACCTCTACTGTGTCTGCTCTTCCCCTCCTCATTTTTATTTAACTAGACTTTACTCTTGGGGACCTTTTTAAATCAAGATTGAGTATCATTTATCATGCTGGTTTTGGTATATTTTGGCTCATTTTCCTCAGCTTCTGTGATTAACTCTCCAATAAGTATTCTTAGGAATTACATTCATTACCAGAGGTTTATAGTAACATGGAAAGTGAGGTTGCAATTTAGAGAGGCACATAATTAAAAATCCTAGTAATAAGTAAGAAATTTACAGTTAGCATTAAGAAATCTTCGGATGTATTTTAATAAGATAATTGTGGGATTGGTGAATATTTATATATGAAGAAGGAAAAGTTTATACCTACTTATTTAATCCCTAGACCAAAGATTGTCTTTTAAACTATTGAATCAGAATTTCTAGGGATGGTGTCTAAGAAATACAAATTTTCAAGAAACTCCCCTGTGATTATGAACAGTTTGTATTTTGGGGAAATTCTACTTTAAACCTATGAACTCAACTTACTTTTGGATACTATCTGTCTCACTAAACCTGAACTTCAAAAGAGGCAAAGTAACTTTCCTCAGGATTGTGGAGTAGAGAAGCAGTTGCTAATGTTTTCCACCATTTTCAAAGCTTTGTTAGGTCATTTTAAATTAAGTAATGGCTAGGTATTCAGTTATGGCTAGCTAATAAATATGATATATAGAATTCGATGAGAAAAAGTGCAAATTCCTTTTTTTTTTTAAGAGAGGAAATTCATGCTTACTGTGGAAATAACTCCTCTACTTGGGAATATTTCATTTCCTTTTTTTAAAAAGTGAATAGAATGCCCTTTAGGTTAATTAGATGGAATTATGTAAAAATGTTAAATTCTTCTCTTAAGCATAAATAGAAGTAAACACACCAACTTAATTATGACATTCTACATAAGTGATATTGAAGAAGAAATTAATTTGGGGGTGATAACTCAATTTACAAAAATAATTGTGCATCTTTTCCAGTGTGAATGTATTTTCTAAAATGAGGCCTGCTTTTGAGTAGTACCTTTAGCACTAGGGAGTCTTACTGAACATTCTTCAAGGAGTGAAGGAAACTTTGCCATGATATTAGCATTATCTTTATGCTGAGGATTGGAGTGGTAAGAAGTAACCTAAAAATCACTTTTGGGCAGCTTCATGGTTTGATGCTGTGAATACACATCACCCAACAAATATTTATTGAGTTCCTAAGCACAGGCCAATAACCACACAAGGTACTGGGAAAAAGCAAAAAATATACTACTTCTGCACTCTTGAAGATCAGTGTGAGGTTCCTGGCTTTGTAGGACTCTTCAGTGTATTGACCTGAGGCAAGGCCTTGTCATTTTTTGAGTCTGATCACCAGCTTGGAAAGAAAATGAGTGCATTATTAGGAAGTTTGATGAGTGGCTGATTTAACTCCAGTTATTCAGAACTAATGTGTTCATACATTATTTATTAAAACAGATCATTAGAAGAACATTGCTGAAATGCTAAATCCAATGGGTATTTGACCTCATCTTATAGCATTTCGCCTGGTTAACTACTACCTCTTTTTTAAGACTTTCTCTTCTCTTTGTTTTGATGACTCCACAATTCTGGATTTTTCTGGTCTTTTTGGCCTCCTATTATTAAAAATCTCTGTTATAGACCTTTTCCCTCATTTATTCCTGTGAGTCCTGTGCTCCTGCACTTTCTGCTGTCTTAACACAAATCTGTGGGTAATTTTTCCTGCAGTATTTACAAGGATAGGCACTGGATTGATTTTTGCTAGCTTGGTCTACCCAGCATGGTGTAGTAGACATACCAGTTAGGAAATATCGGTGAAATGAGTGACAGCTGTTGCTACATTCATCTACTGTGATTTATCCCTAGCCCATCTCTCTCCTAGGGTTTAGCAACTATTGACTTTTCTTTTACTTACTTTTTCTTTTCTGCTTTATTAGTTTGAGATTTAAAAATGCTTGCCTAAATATTAATTTTGGAATTAAGCATCTACATGTACAATTTTGAGTTCTTTGGAGGAATGGCATCATGAATTGAATAAACCACAACATGTTCGATTTTTGGGAAAGACATAAAAACTTTTCTTCCATGTTCAAGGAAATTTACTACTTTGTAAAACATTTTATTTCTTAATATTAAATAATCAAATTTTTGTGAAAAATATTTTTGAGGCTTTGAAGATGATATAAATAGATGTATGGGAACCTAAGTAAAATACAGCCCTTTTTTTTGTGGCAATTTTGTCTTTCCTTTATGCTGTCATTTCCTCCATTCGTTATATAAGTATTTTTTGAGGATCTACTATGCCCTAGACACTGTTAAGTGTATTGGGTATTGTAGGGAGCTAGGCTCATAGTCTGTTGGGTCAAGCTGACATAAGCATGGAAAGTGAGTCATATGATAAATGCTGTGGAGTAAAGTGGGTTGGGTACAAGAGAATGATCAAGGAGGGCAGTATTATTTGAATAGGATGACTAAGACAGTCTTCTCTGTTAAGATATTTGAGTAAAGACCTGAAGGAAATGAGGGAATTGTCTATGTGGCATCTCTAGAAGGAGCAGTTGATGTTGTTGATATTGTTATATCATTGGAAGGAAGGCCTATGTGATATACCATAATGAACAAGGAGGCGCATTTAAGGGATCAATTAAAAACATAGAACATTCTTTGGGGCCTTTGAAGATAATCCAGAGATAAGATTTTAAGCAGATGAGAGAGCAGCAGTGTTACTGAGGTTTTAAAGAAGAATTATTCTAGCAGGTATGGCAGTGGTTCAGGAGGTTGAGGCAGGAGGATCTGAAGTTCAAAGCTAGCCTCTGCAACTTAGCGAAGCCCTAAGAAAATTAGTGAGACCCTGTCTCAAAATAAAAAAATAAAAAGGGATGGGGATGAGGGTCAATGTTTAAACCCCTCTGGGTTCATTCTGCCAGTACCAAAACAGAAAACAAAAAACAAAACAAAACAACAACAAAAAAAAACAGAACAAAACAAAACAAAAACCCCAAAACCCAAAAAAGAATTATTTTAAAATAAAAGGAAAAGAAGAGAACCATTCTTGTTCATATGTAGAAACTTGATAGAAATTGTGAAGCACCGCAACATTTCTTTACAGAATACTTCTGACACCATATGTGCATTTTTTTTTTAAACCTCATTGATCAATTCTTGGATACTTGCTATGTATGTCCTACAGTTAAATTTAATTCTGCCACTATCTACCTGGACTTATCCTCAGATCCTATAAGTTAAAGGTCCATAAAACTGGCCCCACTTCAGATGCCATCACAAGTCTGGGCCTTCTAAGCATTTGACTCATTTGCTATAAATCCAGGGTTCCCATTACGTGTTGCTTGAGTTAAAAAAATTTGCAAGAGTGACTCAAAGAACTCAGGGAAACACTTTATTTGTATCTGTTTATTATAAAGGATATTGTAGAGGAGACAGATGAAGAATGCTGGTGCAAAGTCTAGAAGGGACCCAACTCAAGGAGTTTCTGTCCCTTTTGGAGTTGGGGTGTGCTACCTACAAGCTGGTAGGTGGTTTCACCAACTTGAAAATTCATCATTTCTTCTTCAGGTATTCATTTTATAGAGTTTAATCTGTAGCCTCTTAACCTGCTCCTCCCAGAGACTAATGGGTGGTGCCGAAAATCCGAGCCCTCAAATCACTTGGTCTTTTTGGTTACTGGCCCAACCTGTCATTTTATTAGCATAAACTGAGGTATGATCAAAAAGGACTTGCTATGAACGAATGTAAGATGAGATTTCTCTAACTCAGGAAATTCCAAGGGTTTTAGGTGCTCTTTGCTGAAAACCCAGGACAAATACCAAACATGTTTCTTCTTTGGGGTGTGGGGGTCTCGTGATTGAACCCAGGAGTGGTTTACCATTGAGTTACATCCCCATTCCTTTTATCTTGAAACACAGTCTCATTAAGTTGCTGAGGTTGTCTTCAAACTTGGGGTCTTCCTTCCTAAACCTCCAGAATCTTTGAGATTATAGGCATATGCCACCATACCTGTAATAACTGAGAAATAACATTGGAGTTAGCAATGCTAAGGCTATTTGTGACCTTAATAGCTGGAATAATAGAGGAAAAAGCTTATTGGAATGGAATTTTTGCTATAGATAGGAAGCAGAAAAGTGAAGTGGTAATTGAAGAGGCTAGAGCAGAGGTTTTTAAAATATGGAAACCACTACAGTGTATTCTTATGTTTGGGGAATGATTTAATGGGGAAAAAATATTACAGATAAGGAAAGGGGATAGTTTCAAGGCAGTATCTCTTTATCACTGTATTCTTAGGACTTAAGTAATTTTTTCTTGAATCAATTAGCAAACTCATTGATAAAATTATCAGATGCATTTTTTTAGATCAGTGCTAGATAAAAAGTGGAATAAAGAACATTTTCATAACACATTTTTTAGATTGTTGTGTGATTTAAATTATAGCTTTCCTTGGTTGGATTACTATCTTGAGATAGAATACAGAATATGGAGTTAAATTTAAGTTTCAGGTGAACAACAAATATATATTTACTTACTAAAATATTAGGAAATATAAAAAATGTAGCATTTTAAAATTTTCCAAAAGAAGTTGTTTACCTGAAATTCAAATTAATCTCTACATTTTGTATTTTTATTTGCTAAGTCTGGCAACTATAGTTTAGAGGAAAGATTTGTATGATTCTTGGTGTGAGAATATGAGTGCAAAAGTATATTGTCAGAGCTGGGGATATAGCTTAGTTGGTAGAGTGCTTGCCTAGCAAGTACTACACAAGGCCCTGAGTTCAATCCCTAGCACTACCAAAAGAAAAAAAAGTATATTATCAGTGTTTGGGTTTTTTGAAAGTGTAATCCTGATAGTGAAATCACATATAAATGAAGATTAGGAAGGGGCGTTACTTCAAAAAACTGATGTTGCTGTGCCTAAGTATTTTAAAGTATGCACTGAATATAGAAGAGTATACAAACCAAGGACACATGAAGATTTGTAAGACCTGGGATGCCTGTCCTTGAGGAAACATTAAAGTTAGCCAAAAAAAAAAAAAAAAAATTTTTTTTAAGCTGCTGTTATCAGTCTGTTCCTTGGAGCATGTACTTGGATATTAAAAAGAAAAAAAAAATAGACTTATTAATCTACTCAGTCTGCTTCTTCCTTTTATATCAAAGAGAATGGAGAGTGGACTCTGAATTGGAAATGACAGAATTGATTTGGGCAAAATAAAATTGAAGCACATTATGGGTGAGAATATGAAAAGAGACTCCTGTTGGTCAACATTCAGATGTTTACTTTCTTATAAACCTGAGAATTTTCAGAGTAGTGTTTTCAAAACCTATAGGTTCCAGACATTTAGTTTGATGCTTTCATAATCATCCATCATCATCTCTTATTAGACTGTTTACTTAAAACTTAATTGTATAATATTTAAATAATATGGAAAATTTCAGAAAATGATGTTAACACTTTACTTCATACACAAATTTACCAAGTATTAACTTTTATTTGCATCGTAGCATTCTTTTTTTAAATAAATAGCATTTACATTTTTCCTTTTGTCACTTCACTCCTTTCCTCTCAGTCCTTGAAGCTGGTGTATGAGATTTTTACGTATGTTTCTACATTTTTCTGTACAATGGAATGTAAATCAAGGCATATTGAGGGGGATTGATAGAAATGGAATTGACCGTTGTGGTGAGGAAAAAACTTGGAGTAGGATGACAGATGTCTTCAACTGTTTAGAAGTCATTCATGGAGAGGAGTGCTTAAGTGTGATAACTTACTGACATTAGATAGTGCAGATAATTTTTCTAGAAGTATTTTTAAGATCAGAATGCAACATACATTGAATTAGTAATTCATTTTTATTAAAAAGATTAGATATTTTTATTAAAAAGTTTTGTCAGTTATGATTTTCATAATATCTTCTCCATTAAAAAAAAGTTAACCTGCGATCTTTAGAGAGATACATGACATTACTGTTTAGAAATTTGTGAAAGCCTCATTCTGTCATTTTTAAAACATCAAAATGTGAATTTAGGCCAGGAGCAGTGGCACACACTTATAATCCCAGCAACTTGGGAGGCTGAGGCAGGAGGATCGCAAGTTCAAAGCCAGCCTCAGCAACTTAGCCAGGCCCTAAATAACTTAACTAGACCCTGTCTCAAAATAAAAAGAGCTAGGGATATGGCTTAGTGGTTAAGTCCCTGGGTTCACTCCTTGGCACTAAAAAACAAACGAACAAAAAAAGGTGAATTTAAAAATATTTTCCTAATGTTTGATACTTTTTTAAAGCATGTTGATTCTTTCAGTGATTCAATTTTTTAAAAATTTAAAAATTCTTTTTGTTTTTTTAATTTTTTTAGTTGTAGATGGACATAATACCTTTATTTTATATATTTATTTTTATGTGCCACTGAGGATTGAACTCAGAGCGTCACAGGCAAGCACTCTATGCTGAATCCCAACCCCAACCACAAAACCTGTTTTTGCCCCCAGTTTTATTATTTATAATTTATTGCAAAGAAAAATGTCTTGGAATTTAAAAATGTGGGAAACAATGAGGAAAATGGTCTTGACCCTTTCAAACATCTTTCAGTTTAGGAAGCTGTAACTAGATGGAGTATCATAGGAAAATGGCATGTCAGCTGAGAACAAGGCACAGAGAAAATATTTCTATGGACTGTATTTGTCACGGCACATTTCTGACTGATATAACAGAGGGAAGAGAGTACCCTCTTCATATGATTAGGTTATTATAAATCACATCATAAATATTGAATATGTACTAGAATGTCATGTAATTTTAGGTTATACGCTACATCCTTTCAGAAAGATCAAGTATGTTTTAATCCTCTTTTTCACTGCTGTGACCAAAAAATCCTGGCAAAAACAATTTTAGAGGAGTAAAAGTTAAATTGGGGCTCACAGTTTCAGAGGTCTCAGTCCATAAACAGCTGACTCCATTGTTCTGGGCTGGAGGTGAGGCAGAATGTCATAGAGGAAGGGTATGGAGGAGGAAAGCAGCTCAGGGCACCAGGAAGCTGAGAGGGGAAGGGAGGATTCTAATTGTAATGCCCTGTCAGTTCTTTCTGTTTTTCTGTTTCTTGTTTACTGTATAGATTGATTTGAGTCCTGATTTATGAAAATTTAGCTTCCAGTTATCTATATTTGAGAGGCAGAGGTAGACATTTCATTCTTTATCACCAACTGTGCGTCAGCCTCTTACATGGTGTCAATATTAGAGCTATTTATAATGAAAGATTAAGGCCTTTGCTAATTTTTTAAAAATTTGGAATAAATAACACTGATTGAATGTAAAAATGAGCCAAATTTTCAAATGCTTCAGGAAAGGAATGTTGCTCTATATAATTGTGACACAGAAGACTGATGTACAAGGTCAGGAAAACCCTTTCCTTCTCAATATCTAAGGCTGATTCTATAGCATCACTAGAGTTTTCATTTGGTATTAAGAATGTATCTCTTAAGATACATTCAGAGTTTTGATTCAAATAAGTTTTTCAGGGCTTATTAAGCACCAGGCATATGTTCTTTGAATCTTTGGAATGAGAATTATGCATTTTAGATATAATCTGTTTCAGGTCCTTTTCCACTAGACTGATGTGGACAGATTTAAAATAAGCACATGTGTAGTGGGTCTGCTCCAGGTTTTCTTGAGAGTTATTTGAGTAATTATTTGTTCTTTGTGAGATGTTCTTTCTGACTCTTCTTGTCCTCATATGAAGCTGAAATACTCTAGCCAATTGTTTTCCTAAAGTCATTTAAAGAAAATGATTTTCTTATGCTTTGTTAAAAGAAATATTACTATAACTGTAGGGGATCTTCTGTAGTATAAAGACTGATATGTGGTAATATGCTTGTCAAGGCTTCCCCACTTCCCCCAATCTTTGGGTAGGAAACTTACAGTTACACATAATTAGTTGAGTAAATTAAGAGAATAATAGCCCCATACAGTTTTTTTTTTTAACAAATCATTATATATTTTGTATTACATGAAAAGTGCATATATGGGTATTGAATTATCTTTCCTATGCTTCCTCTATTCTCCATGCTCCAATGTGTTTTCTAGCCTGAATGGGAACTGTTTTAGTTAGCTTTGCACCATTGTGACCAAAATACCCAAGAACAGCTTGGGAGGCGGGGAGTTTGTTTGGGGATCATGGTTTCAGAAGAATTAGTTTATTGATGGTAGAATCCATTGTTCTGGGCCCAGGGTATGAGACAGAACATCATGATCGATGGACATGGCAGAGGAAAGCACCTCACCTCATGGTGGCCAGGAAGCAGACAGAGAAAGCAGGGAAAGGGGACTACAGGGAAGAACAACTCTTCGAGGACATATCCTCAGTGACCTACCTTCTCCAGCCATGCTTTATAGTTATCATCCAGTAAGTCCACTCAAAGTAGGATGAACTGATTAGGTTACAGCTATTAGTTATAGCTCTTACATTTTACTTCGAAAGTTCCTGCATTAACACAGGAACTTTTGGGAGCCACCTTGTATCCAGACTTTAACAGAAGCTGTTCAAGAGCACTTGCTTTTTGCTTTAGAATTACATGGGATCTAAAGTGACCTTGTTAAGTAGGAATTATGAATAGTTAAAATTACCCATGAAATGTTGACACAACATACTGTTTCAGTATATTCTACACAGCTGTGGTTTTTTTTTTTCCCCCTCTCCAGACTTGAAACATGTTACAGTTTTCTTCAGATAAACTCCAGGTGAAAAGTTGACTTGTGTTAATAGCTGTGTTGTGCATTCACATTTTTCTTGTAAAAAGGAGATATGTGTCAAACTCTGGAGCCATGCACTACAGCAAGATACTTACAATTTGAGGTATATGAGGTGATTTAAATAGATTAGGGACCTTGTTTAAAGTTTCCTTTTAGTGAGTATGTAACAATGTGACCTCATTACCAGGCCCTGCTAGTAGATCCCTTCTCAGAGGTTGAGTGTATTATGATTTGTTATGATTTTCTAGGTTTATGAATTAGAATACAAATCAATGAAATCTTCTTACTTTTTTAAAAGAAAAGGACAGGAGATTCAGGATATTACTGTGATATGTGTCAAATTATGGAAATAGTGGAACCAAGTAACCTATTTGTTTATAAGAACATGCCTGAGGCAGAATATTCCATATATCATGTCTCTTGTTCTGATGTAACATTTTGAAAGCATTAATTTATGTGGTAAAGGGTAGGTTCTGAGGCAGAATATTTTCAGTTTAGTGTCAGTGTCTTTCTTTGAAGGCTTTAGAATACATCTTTGCAGCCTTTCAGTGTGGGTAGAGAATTTAAACCCTAGTGTCCTAAGGATTTATTGTATGCTTTACTTATTCTTCTGTGTTTGTGTATTCTGGGAATTAAACCTAGGGGTTCTTTACCTCTGAGTTACATCCCCAGCCCTTTTTAAATTTTTTGTTTAAAATTTTTTGAGACAGGGCCTTGCCAAGTTGCCCGGACTGGCCTTGATCTTGTGATCTTCTGCCATAGCTTCCTGAGTTGCTGGGATTACAGGTGTGTGCCACTATGCCCAGCTCCTTAGTTCTCTGTAGATAATACTAGCTGTGTACAGTCCTTGTGAGAATTGAGGGGAAAGGCCATTCAAGATACTTTCAGTATAATTTAATTGTCTCACAGAACCAAGTTGTTAGAGACTGGTAGGAAGAATACTGCACATAAATTCTGACTACTGATTTCTTACTATATGGCTTTCTTTTTCATTATTGACTTGGGGCAAAATTGGTGATTTAAGAATGAAGGATACCACCTCTACAACAGTGGTTCTCAAAGTGTGGTCCTGGAGTTTTTGTTTCTTCTTTGAACTTGTTAAAAATGCAAACTTTTATGCCCTAACTCAGTGCTGTGTGGTCTGCCAAATCAGAAAACTGGGGTGAGGAGTAGGGTGGTGGGGCTCAGTAGTTTGTTTTAAAAAGCCCTCTAAGTGACTTTAATACGTAATAAAATTTGAAAATCTCTGCCCTATGCTGTCCACTAATTCCTGATTTCATTTTTTTCTTTCTCATGCTTCAGGAAATATGTTACTCATTGTTAGAAAATTTCATTTGTAACTTCCCGAATCATCTTATTTCTGCAAATGCACTCCTAAATTCATTCCCAATGGGCAGTTGATATCTAAGTTGGCTAGATAGGGAGTTTATTTGCAGATTTTTTGGATTGAAATTCTCCAGTGTGAAGTAGAATCCAACTGTTCTTTTTTTCATTTGTTTTCATACCAGTTTCTTACTGTTGGCAGTATAATGTTTATAGGTCTTATCATTTTGTTTCTGATTTATAATCTAACAGTATTTTGCTCAGAGAATGACTTATATTAGGGGTCAGCAAACTAATGTGGTCACTCTGAGCCCAAATATACTTTTTATTTCTTTTCTTTATTTACTTATTTGGCTGTGCTGGGATTGACCTCAGGGCATCCTACATGCTAGACAAGCACTCTAACATCTGTGATGCATACTAGATTATTTCTTTAGCTCTCTCTTTCAGGTCACTACTTTTCTCTTTAGCTGTGACTAATCTGTTCTTCAATCCATCTGTTGATTGTTTTCAAATTTAACAATTATATATTTTTATTTTATTTTTTTTTAGTATTTAAAAAATGTTTTCATACATGTATGTAGGGTAATAATGTCTGTCTCATTCTCCCGTCCTGCCCATCCCTACCGCCCCCCCATACCCTCACTCCCTTCTGCATAATCCAAAGTTCTTTCATTCTTTGATACCCACCTCCTACTATTGAACAGCATTCATTTATCAGAGAAAACATTCAGCCTTTGGTTTGGGGGTATTGGCTTATTTTGCTTAGCATGATACTCTGTAGTTTCATTCGTTAACCTGCAAATGGCATAATTTCATTCTTCTTTAAGGCTAAGTAATATTCCATTGTGTATACATACCACATCTTCAATTAATCTTTTGAAGGGCATCTGGGTTGGTTCCATAGCTTAGCTATTCTGAATTGAGCTGCTATAAACATTGATGTGGCTGCATCTCTTAAGTATGATGATTTTAAGACCTTTGAGTGGAATGACTGCGTCAAGTGGTGGTTCCATTCCAAGTTTTCTTAGGAATCTTCACACTGCTTTCCAAAGTGATTGCACCAATTTGTAATCCCACTGGCAATGCATGAGTGTACCTTTCCCCCACATCTTCACGAACACTAATTATTGCTTGTATTTTGGTAATTGCTATTCTGACTGGAGTGAGATGAAATCTTAAAGTAGTTTTGATTTGCCTTTCTCTAATTGTAAGAGATGATAAACATTTTTTCATATGTTCATTGATTGATTGTATTTCTCCTTCTGTGAAGTATCTGTTCAGTTACTTAGCCCATTTATTGATGGTGTTTTTTGCTGTTAAATTTTTTGAGTTCCTTATATATCCTGGAGATTAGTGCTCTATCTGAGGTGTGTGTGGTAAAGATTTTTTCCCCATTCTGTAGGCTCTTTCTTCACGTTATTATTTCCAAAGCTTTTTAGTTTGAATCCATCCTATTTATTGATTGTTAAATTTATGTCTTACACTTTAGGAATCTTGTTAAGAAAGTTAGATTCTAAGCTGACATGATGAAGATCTGGGCCTACTTTTTCTTCTGTTAGGCACAGAGCCTTTGTTGTAGTGCCTAAGTCTTTGATCCACTTTTGAGTTGGTTTTTGTGCAGGATGAGAGATAGATGTTTAATTTTATTTTGTTACATATGGATTTCCAGTTTTCCCAGCACCATTTGTTGAAGAGGGTATCTTTTCTTCACTTTATGTTTTTGGTACCTTTGTCTAGTATGAGATAACTGAATTTATATGGGTTTGTCTCTGTGTCTTCTATTTTGTACCATTGGTCTACATGTCTATTTTGGTGCCAATACCATGCTGTTTTTGTTACTATTGCTCTGTAGTATAGATTAAGGTCTGGTATTTTGGTGCTTCCTGTTTCACTCTTCTTGCTTAAGATTGCCTTGGCTATTCTGGGTCTCTTATTTTTCCAAATGAAATTCAGTATTGTTTTTCTAGTCTTATGAAAAATGTCACTGGGATTTTAATAGGAACTGCATTAAATCTGTACAATGATTTTGATAGTATGGCCATTTTGACAATACTAATTCTGCCTGTCCGAGACCATGGGAGATCTTTCCATCTTCTAAAGTCTTCTTAAATTTCTTTCTTTAGTGCTCTGTAGTTTTCATTGTAGAGGTCTTTCATGTCTTTTGTTAGATTGATTCACAAGTATTTTTTTTTTTAAAGCTATTGTGAATGGGGCAGTCCTAATTTCTCTTGCAGTGGATTTGTCGCTTAGGTATAGAAATGAATTTGATTTTTGAGTATTAATTTTATATCCTGCTACTTTGCTGAATTGATTTATGAGTTCTAGACAAGTTTTCTGGTGGAATTTTTTGGATTTTCTAAATATAGAATCATGTCGTTAACAAATGGTGATAGTTTGAGTTCTTCTTTTCCTCTGTGTATCCCTTTAATTTCTTGTGTCTGTCTAATTGCTCTGGCTAGAGTTTCAAGGATGATGTTGAATAGAAGTGGTGAAAGAGGGCGTCCCTGTCTTGTTCTAGTTTTCAGAGGTAATGCTTTCAGTTTTTCTCCCTTTAGGATGATGTTGGCCATGGGCTTAGCATAGCAAGCTTTTTACAGTGTGAGATATATTTCTACTATCCCTAGTTTTTCCAGTGTTTTGAACATGAAGAGATGCTGTATTTTGTCAAATGCTTTTTCTGCATCTATTGAGATAATCATATGATTCTTCTCTTTAAGTCTACTGATGTGATGTATTACATTTATTGATTTCCATATGTTGAACCAACCTTGCATTCCAGGGATGAACCCTATTTGATCATGGTATACTATCTTTTTAATATGTTTTATTTTTATTTCTGAAGTGCTGGGGATTTAACCTAGGGCCTTGTGCTTGCAGGGGAAGCACTCTACCAACTGAGCTATATCCCCAGCCCCAATTTGCCAAAATTTTATTGAGAATTTTTGCATCTATGTTCATCAGGGATATTGGTTTGAAGTTTTCTTTTCTTGATGTGTCTTTATCTGATTTTGGTATTAGAGTGATAATAGCCTCATAAAATGACTTTGGAAGGTTTCCCTCTTCTGTTTCATAGAATAATTTGAGGAATATTGATGTTAATTCTTCTTTGAAGATCTTGTAGAACTTGGGTGAGAATTCGTCTGGTCCTGAGCTTTTCTTGGTTGGTAGGCTTTCAATGGTGTCTTCTATTTCATTGCTTGATTTTGATCTGTTTAAATTGTGTGTGTCCTCCTGCATCAGATTGGGTAGATTATATGTCTCTAAAAATTTGTCAATGTCTTCAACTTTTTCGATTTTGAGTATACATTTTCAAAATAGTTTCTAATTATCTTCTGTATTTTAGTAGTATCCATTGCGATATTTCCTTTTTCATCATGAATTTTAGTAATTTGAGTTTTCTTTCTCTTTCTCTTTGTTAGCTTGGCTAAGGGTTTATCAATCTATTTTTTTCAAAGAACCAGCTTTTTGTTTTGTCAATATTTTGAATTGTTTCTCTTGTTTCAATTTAATTGAATTCAGTTTTTATTTTAATTATTTTCTGTCCTCTGCTGCTTTTGTTGTTGATTTGTTTCTTCTTTTTCTAGGGCTGTGAGATGTAATGTTAGGTCATTTATTTGTTGACTTTTTATTCTTTTAATGTATGAGCTCAATGCAGTGAACTTTCCTCTTAGTACTGCCTTTGTAACATCCAGAAATTTTGATATGTTGTATGGCTGTTCTCATTTATCTCCGAGTATTTTTTATTTCCTTCTCCTTGATTTTTCTTTTATCCATTCATTATTCAGTAGCATGCTGTTTAGTCTCCAGGTGTTGGAGTAGCTTCTATTTTTTTTATTTTAATGTTGATTTCTAGTTTCATTCCATTATGATCTGATAGAATGCAGGATGGTATTTCTATTTTTTTTGTATTAGCTGAAAGTTGCTTACTGGCATACCGTATGGTCTATTTTAGAGAAGGATCCATGAGTTGCTGAGAACAAACTCTATTTACTCAATGATTAATGAAACATTCTATGTCCGTTAAGTCTAAATCGTCGTTTGTATTATTTAATTCTATATTTTCTTTGTTTACTTTTTATTTGGAAGATCTATCCAGTGGTGAGAGAAGTGTGTTAAAGTCATCCAGTATTATTGTGTTGTGGTCTGTTTGATTCCTGAAATTGAGAAGGGTTTATCTGACTTACATACATGCTCCATTGTTTGGGGCATAAATACTGATGATTGTTATGTCTGCTGATTTATGGTTCCCTTAAGCAGCCTAAAATGTCTTTCCTTATCCCTTCTGACTAACTTGGGCTTGAAATCCACTTCATCTGATATGAGGGTAGAAAACCCTGCTTACTGAGTTCGTGTGTGTGATAAGTTTTTTTCCCATTCTTTCACCTTCAGTCTGTGGATGTTGTTTCCTATGAGATGAGTCTCTTGAAGGTAGCATATTGTTGGGGCTTTTAAAAAAATCCAATCTGCCAGCCTATGTGTTTTGATTAATGAGTTGAGGCCATTGAACTTTCAGGGTTATTATTGAGATATGATTGTATTCCCAGTCATTTTGGCTTAACTTTGGGTTTTTAACTTGATTTGGTTTCTCCTTTGATTGGCTTTTCCTTTAGTGTAGTTCCTCCCTTTGCTGACTTTCATTGATGTTTTTCATTTCCTCCTCATGGAATATTTTTCTGAGAATGTTCTGTAGTGCAGGCTTTCTATTCATAAATTCTTTTAACTTTTGTTTATTGTGGAAGGATTTTATTTCATCATCAAATCTGAAGGTTAGTTTTGCTGGATATAAGACTCTTGGTTGGCATCCATTTTCTTTTAGAGCTTGGTATATATTGTTCCAGGCGCTTCTAGCTTTTAACTTCTGGGTTGAGAAATCTGCTAATATTCGTATTGGTTTCCCCCTATATGTAAGGTGGTACTTTTCTCTCATGGCCTTTAAAATTCAATTTTTATTTTGTATGTTGGGCATTTTTATCATAATGTGCCTCGGTGTGGATCTGTTGTAATTTTGTACATTTGGTGTCCTGTAAGACTTTTGTATTTGATTTTCCATTTCATTTTTCAGGTTTGGGAAATTTTATGATGTTATTTCATTGAAAAGAGTGTGCATTCCTTTGGTTTGTATCTCTGTGCCTTCCTCAATCTCAGTAAGTCTTAAATCTAGTGTTTTCATCGTATAATTCTTGGAGATTCTGTTCATGATTTTTTACCATCTTCTTTGTGTGGTCACTTTTATTTTCAAGTTTAAATATCTTGTCTTTATTATCTGAGGTTCTGTCTTACAAGTGATCTAGTCTATTGGTGATGCTTTCTATTGAGTTTTTGATTTTGATTTGGTTTATTGTTTCCTTCATTTCCAGGATTTCTGTTTTTTTTTTTTTTTTTCCCAGAATCTCTATCTCTATTGAAATAATCTTTTGCTTCCTGCTGGCTTCCAATACCTCACCTTTAAGGGGAGATTAATATTAACAGCCCCCAATGCAACCAATATGCAGCCTTAAACCAAATAGCCCCTATTAAGATGTTAACAGTATTTTTGTAATAAATATATATGATGTGTTTGATTATTATCTACAGCATAAACAGTAGGTTTGCAGTAAGGTCTACAATTTCTAATGGTGGAGAAAGAGGATGAGGGAGGAGTGAAAGATATAATGTTAATGAGGTGAGAAGAGAGAATATAGAGGTGCTAGATCATAGGAAGACTGAATGTGGAATCAAAAGACATTGGTTGTTAGCAGGAGAAAAGAGAGCAAGAGATTCTGAGGAAACAGATAAATAAGAGAAAAACAGAGTGAGTAAAAAAATAAAATGAAAATAAAAAATATTAAAAGATAATAATATAAAAAAAGAGAATCTACAACAAAAGTGTAATATACTGTTCAAACCTTCCAGTCTTCATTAGCCTGATGCATGAAAGGTGCTTGATTTCCAAGATGATGGGAATGTGAGAGCAGGAAAGGAAATAAGAAAACAGAAAAAAAAAAAAAAAAATGGAGAAAAGAAAGAAATAGTCTTGAAGGAAAATTGAACAGTTGTTTCTGTTGGAGATTAATATCTTCTCTACTTCCCTTCTCATCTGATAGCTGGAGTTGTCTGGAGTTTGCTGGTAACTCCACCCTCAGAATGGTGACAGTTACTAAGGTGGGAGGATTAGACTTGGAGGTGGGACTCCTGGAGGCAGGGAATAGAAATTGCCAGTCCCACTGGAATTCTGGTGCCCGGGACTCCTCTTTGGGGTCCACTCGTGTGACGGAGGAGGCTGGTCTTAGCCCCTTCCCTCACTTGTGGATGGCACAATTCCTGGTCTATAATTTAGTCTGTAAATTGTATCTCTCCTGTTCCTACCTGCCCTTTTGACTTCCCAAGCAGGATCCTGTCTCCCTGGTGGTCCTGAGGGCTAAGTGCTGTGTGACCTGTGGGCCTGCCTGGGAAAGCTGTTCTGTATTGGGCAAGTCAGGACCAGGCCTTGAAAGCTGTTTGCCAGTCATGTAGCAGCAGGCACTGGCCTGGTTGGTTGCCAAGGGATGGTTGGGAGCCTGGGGATTGGGGAGCTGGAAGGCCCTGTTGGTTGCTCAACCTGTGAGACCAGATGCTGGGTGGAGTCATGGACCAGGTGATGTCGGGTCTCAAGTGCTCCCATGTTATCTCTGGGATCCCAGTGGGTGCTGGCCTGTTGGCTGGATGAGCCAGGGTCAAGATGCCCTCACACCCTTTTCCTACCTCCAGACCCCTTGCAAGGCTCTCTTCTTCCTCTGTGGCAAGATGGTGTCTATTAATACACCTAGCAGGGATACCTCAGATGCAAACAAGTCTGTAGGGTCCTTGGTGATGATCTTTCAGGACCTGGTTGTAAGTGACCACATTTCAAGTTGGTGGCAGCAGCAGTGGCTAACCTGCTGTACCATGGTAATGAGCTTCTAGTGTCCCAGAGTGGAAGCTGCCTTAATGTAAGATGGCAATGGTCATCTTCAAATCTGAAGCCTAATTTTGCTAGATATAAAATTTTTGATTGGCATTCATTTTCTTTCCTAGTTTGATGTGTTATTCCAGAACCTCATGGCGTTGAGGGTCTGGGTTGAGAAATCAACTGAGATCCAAATTGGTCTTCCCCATGTGTAATTTCTCTCTCACAGCCTTTAAAATTCTATCTTTATTCTCTATGTTAGTCATTCTCATAATGTGTATTGCTGTGGTTCTGTTGTAATTGTGTACATTTGGATTCCTATAAGACTTTCGTAGTTGATTTTCCATTTCATTCTTTAAATTTGAGAAGTTTTCTGATATGTCATTGAAAAGATTGTGCATTTCTTTGGTTTGTATCTCCATGCCTTCATCTATTTGGATAAATCTTAAATTTGGTCTTTTCATGTTATCCCATATTTCTTGGAGGATCTGTTCATGTTTTTTTTTAAGAGTATATATTTTGTCTTCATTGTCTGAGGTTCTGTCTTTCAAGTAGTCTAGTCTGTTGGTGATACGTTTTATTTAATTTGGTTTATTGTTTTCTTCGTTTTGAGTATTTCTGCATGATTCCTTTTATAATGTTTACCTCTTTACTGAAGTGATCTTTCATTTCCTATATTTTTTCTCCAATACCGTCCTTTATTTCAAAGATCAATCTATGTATTTTGTAAGCTCCTTCTCTGGCATTTCTTCTACTGTGTTGTCTACAACTGTGTTGTCTTCTACTGTTGTTTGAACATCTTGGTTAGTTTGAGGCACTTTGTTCCCTTGTGTTTTCATGCTGTTTATGTGTCTTCTCACCTAGCAGTATGGAGCTGAGGCAGTCCAGATTCTACCTTGTTGTCTTCTAGTGTCCCTGAGGACTTCTAGTACCTCACCTTCAAGGGGGATACCAGTATTAACAGCACCTAATACAAACGGTATACCACCTTAAACTAAATGGCTCCTATAAAGACTTTAATAATTTTGTCATAATAGACAGAAATGAAGTGTTCAATTATTGTCTGTAATATAAATAGTAAGTTTGCTAAAAGGGTTTACCGTTTCCAATGATAGACAGTGAGGGAACAGAATTAGTGTAAGATGTGATGTTTATGAGGGAGAGGGAGAGAAGGTAGAGGTAAAAATTTATAGTAAGAGTGAAGGAGGAATTAATAGAGGTTGACTTAGTATGAGAGAAGTGAAAAAGAGAATCCAGGGAGATAGGTAGATAAGAGAAAAAAATAGGTACAGATTTTTTAAAAAAGTAAAAGTATAAGAATACATAAAAAAACTGTTATACCATTCAGACATCCCATTCCTCCGTAAGTTGATGCATGAAAAATATTTGGCATTAAGATGGTAGAGATGTGAGATAGAGGACGAAAAAAGAAAAAAAAAATGGATGCAAGTCTTAATGGAAAATTAAATGATTGCTTCTGTTGACTTTCAAAAATTTTCTCAGCTTCCCTTCTCTTCTGATAGGCGGAGTTGTCTGAAGTTTGATGTTAGCTGTGGTCCAGTGGGTGCCAGACTTGTTGGGTGGGTGAACTGATAGTAAGGTGCCTTCATACCCTCTTACAGTCTTCCCACCCATTTTAGCTGGCCCCTTCTGTCTCTGCACTCTTCAGGGGTCACTTAGCTGGAGAGAGCTGTTTTCTGTAGTTTCTCCAACCTGTGCTCACCCCAGTCCCTAGTCTCCGACTTTCCATAGACTTGCCAGACCCAGACTGGCCCACACAAAACTAGCTGCAAACTGATGCACCTGGGCTTCAGCTTCCCTAGGCCTGTGTCTTGCTGCTATCCCAAGATCTCAATATCCTTTCAACTTGTAGAGAGACCACCAGGGATGTGCTCATACAAAGGAGTGACCCTGCAGAGAGGCAGCCAGATGACAGCCACTACCACACTGAGCAGAAAGACATCAGTTACAACCAGACCTGCAGTTACCCCAATATATATCCAGGCCCTGGCCTGAGTCCCTAGTCCCTGCTGAGTCCCTGCAGCAAACCTGCAGGCCCTGGGTGGTGTCCCAAGATGGTGGCAGCCATGTATAACCAAACATGTGGGTACTATGACAATGGACTTCCAGGCAACAGCTGGTAGCAGGCAATCTGCTGGTGATCTGTGAGCAGTCTGCAGGCTAACAGTGGATGATTGGCAGGTAGACATCGAGCAGTGGGTAGATGGGCAGTGAAGAGGTGGGCAAATGGGCAAATGGCAGATGATAGGTGGTGGTGAGTGAGTTATCCATACTCAAATAGCAGGTGATGTCCTGACTGACTGCGGGTGATCATGGCAGAGAAATGGAGTAAATAGCAGGGGACCAGTGGGCAGTGATGACTGCTTCACCAAGAAACAGTTTTTCTTCTGCTTGAATCCTGAGTTACAGAACGACAAGGAATATTGCCTCCCTCTAGTCCGCCATCTTGGATCTCCTGTATTTTTATTTCAAAAATGTATTTTCAAACCCTGCTATTTCTTATTCAATATTTTAAAATTCCTTCTTTTATTTTTTCAATTTTTGTTATGTTTTATCTAATTATGTTAATATATGAGTCAAATTTTTCCAGGTATTAAATTTTGTGGCGACTTAATCAAGAGGAACAGCAGAAGCAGGGAGTGATCTAGGACATCTTGTATGCCCCTTGTTCCCCATCCCTCTAGTTTTTTCCTTCCTATGTAGGCCATTTTGGGTCAGATAATTCTTTGTTGTGAGGAGGCTGTCCTGTGTTTTGTAGATGTTCAGCAACTTCACTGACCTCTACCCACCAGAAGTCAGTAGATCCCTTTCACTTCCTTTGTGGTGTGATAACCCAGAATTTCTCCAGATATTGCCAAATGTCCTATTTTTTGCAGGGGACAGGAAGGGAATCATCCCTAGTTGAAAATTATTTTAAAGACTTAGATAACTTATTTGACATCTTCTAGGGATCTGTGCCTTATAACTACAAATTGTAGTTTTGTTTAAATAAGCAATCTTAAGTCAGGACAGTGTTAAAAGAAAGAGATAAGGACTCTCCTAATAAATGTTATTAAATCTGTTTGCCTGGAGGTTGGTTGTTTAATTACCAGCATGTTAACAAAGACTAGACATAGTTATCTGACTTGTCTTTTTCCCTCGAAGTTTTCACTGGCTTCTTTAATTCTTTTTTTTTTTTTTTCTTTCTTCTTTTTCCCCTCCAGTCTCCTGTTCCTATTATCTCCTTTTCCCTATTTTTCTTCCTTTTATTCATTGAAATAAAATTATTGAGTACCAAAAATATTCCATGTTAAGAAGCCAGCTATATGAACATCAATGGGAAGAGCACTGCAAACAGAGGAAACCAATGGAAAGTTGTATAATTTGAAATCAGTGCATGTAAAATAAAAATTGGTGAAAATATTGTCAGTTGTCTTCATCTCTTAATATTATTGGTAGTGTAAAACAGTATTTGATACTTGTACTCAGGAATGTGTAGAAGTCATTTTGAGGTAATATTATACTAGTATCCAGAAACAAGTGTGTGATTTTTCCTTTTTCTTTTCTCCAACCGTAGCAAATATGTTATTAAAACAAAACAAAAAACCTTCAAGAGTAGAAAATGTATCAGGAGAATTTTTAACATTGGCAGCTATTGCTGTTTTAACTAACTTCTTTTTTTCCCCCTGCCTTGTACAGGTTAGTTTGTTGAATTTAATTGCACCTCCCATTTTTGAACCAGATAAATATCATCTTTTTTGTTTTGGTTTCAGGTTTCTCATTGCAGGGATCACTGATTGAATAATAGATGGCTTTACCTCGCCTCACAGGAGCCTTGCGCTCCTTTTCAAATGTTACCAAGCAAGACAATTATAGTGAAGAAGTGGCTGACTTAAAGGTAAATTTTTCAGATGAGAACTGTTGTAGAGTATGGACATATATTTAACATTCCTTCTTTGTTCTTTGTGCTAAAACAGAAGGTTTATCTTGTTTGGCCTGAGACCAAGGAAAGCAGGTGAACTGATGTTCCTATGGGACAACTTAATATTAAGCACCTCTGATTGTATTGGCAAGAGGAATAAAGGACTCTGATATTGAGTCCTTTTTTAATTTTTCTGTTACTGAGGTCTCTGGATCAATTTATTTTGTGATATAATCCCGTACTTTATTTCTGAATCATCTGAGTAAGTTTTTAGGTCTTTGCTAAAATTTTTATCAAATGAACAGAAACAATGTCTATACCTTAACATGGGAAATACAAATATTAATTTCTTGCGCTCAATAGTTGGTCTTATAATTGGCCTGTGCTTATAATTGGGCTTATACCTCTTATGAGAGGTATATAAAGCTTAAGAAAACACTTGTTATTTAAAAAGTCACTTTATGATTAAAACTTCAAAAATAAATATGAGTAAGAAACAAAAATTTACATGGACTGCAGACTATTATAGCTTTTATGGTAAATACCAACTCTTGCTTTTCATAATAACTATGATGTGAACATTTCCTAATAAATAAGCTTATGCAATAAATAATATTAATTTTACCTTTGCTATAAATATAGATTCCACCAGGGCAAATGGTGATCA
Source organism: Sciurus vulgaris (assembly GCF_902686455.1). Taxonomy (NCBI): domain Eukaryota; kingdom Metazoa; phylum Chordata; class Mammalia; order Rodentia; family Sciuridae; genus Sciurus; species Sciurus vulgaris. Next base: position 63,527,341 of record NC_136467.1, read on the forward strand.
TTTTGGAATGTCACTTTTGTCCCATGGAAGGAACTTCTTCAGTCTCTTTCCTATAAAAGTTCAGTGGCTATATTTTCTGCACCACAAATTAGGGTATGGTTTGACAAAGAATTTTCCCTGATGAATAAACTTATGTAAGTTTAAAAAGGTATCAAATACATTGCATGTAGTTACAAATTTAATATTATATAAAAATAAAAGTATATTATGTCAAAACTTGCAGAAAATTCTATGTATATAGTTATAAAATATTTAGAAGAGATTCTTAGAAATGCCTTTGACATGTGGTTTATTAGTTTTCAAAACAATGTCATAGATTGGGAGGCTAGACAACAAAAAATGATTGTCTCACCAATCTGAAGCTAGAAGTCCAAGATAAGGTGTGTTGGCAGGTTTGACTTCCTTTCTTCTCTCCTTGTATGAGCATGTTCCTGGTATCTCCTTAAGTGTCCAAATTTCATCTTATTGTATGTTTATTAGTCAGATGGGATTAGGCTCCATTCTAATGGCTTTAAGTTAATTACTCCTGTAAAGGCCCTGTCTCCAAATACAGTAAAATCCTGAGGTACTAGGGATTAGGACTTCAGCATACGGATTTTGAGGGGATACAGTTGAGCCCATGAAGTATAAATTTTGATCAGCTGGTAGAGGTGAGGATGTTGTTATTACTACGGTGAATTTATTTATAATTTTTAGATTACTATGTTTCTTTACATATGTGATTTTTGTATAGCAAAAACTGTAGCTGTTCATACCAAAATGTATCTTGGATAATTTTAAAATCACTTATCTTTAAGTTGTTGAAATTTATTAAAAAATTAAAATATTATTAATGATGAAACCTGTAGGGACATTTCAACACATAAATAATGGATTGACTTTTCACTAGGAAAGGGTGAATGTTTCAGAAGCTTAGCCATAGTATTGTGAACTCTATAGCCCTGAAGCTGTACATGAACTGCACATATGAAGAAATGAATGATATATTAAAGTTTGTGAAGGACCTGGCTTTATGATATTCCTTTAAGAAACAAAAATCACTTCAGGTGTTGATTCCTGACTTTATATTAGGATAATAATACCATTTCCTAGTAGGTTGGAATTTTATTGCTGGAAGTCCTTATGTAGTTTTCTTCATAGCCTCACTTAAAGATTGATTCTAGGAAGAGCAGTTTTTAGATGTTTTTCCTCTAACAGTGCAGCATTGTGTCAGACACAAAGCAGTAAACCTTTACAAAGGAGATATTTTATAATTTTTCACAGCAGATAAAATAAGGGTATATTCTGTACCATTAATTAATATTGATAGTTTACACCTAAATAATTTTCTTCTCTTTTCCTCAAGGCCTTTAGAATGTTATTCAGAATTTATCATAGAACAGAAGATTTTAAAATTTGAAAGTGAATAAGGACTATATGCTTATGCCATATCATTTTATTTATTCCTTTTGACTTTTAGACCTTTTTTTTCCCCCCCAAAAGTGGTGTATATTTAATAAGCTGTAACTTTTTATCCCAGAAAATGCCAAACATGACTGGACATGGTACACACACCTATAATCCCAGTCACTCTGGAAGCTGTGGCAGGAGGATTGAAAGTTTGAGGCTAGCTTTGTCCACACTGCTAGACCCTTTAAAATCAAATTTAAGAAGTGTTCGGGATGTAGCTCAGAGGTAGAGCACTCCTGAGTTCAATACCCAGGACTGGAGGTGGGGGGAAGACAATGTTTAACACATTGAAAAGTAGAGATAAAAAAAAAAAAAAAAAAAAAAAAAAAAAAGAAAAGTAGAGATAAAAGTAATATGAATCATCGTGGACCTATGACTCCATTGTAGCAACCTTTTATGGCTAATCTATTTCATTGATATCCTTGCCCATTCTTTTCCCCCTGAACCCAGATTGACCAGCCCCATTTTAAATTAGAAAATGGAGGGCAGGAAGGTAATATTGAATAATGAATACCTTTAATGTAACCAACAGTAAAATTACAGTTTTCTACTTGACTTGCCAGTTTTTCATTTGGTTAGAGTGCTTCATGACTTTTATCTATGGATCAAAGCCAGTGATCTGACCTAAAGTTTGTATTGCTTTCTGTAGTCAGTTCTAATGAATGAGAAGAGTTTTAGTCTTGAAACAGAGTTCTAGTGTCATACTTAGGAAAGCAGTATTGACTTGAATATATTGAGATTACTGTGGAAATCTAATTATCTTTAAATGCTTTTCATTAAAATATAGGACATAAAGTTGTTATTTATATACATTATAGTCCAAGTGATTTTAAAAACAGACAGAAAAAATGGGAAGAGGTACATGGGATGTTACCAATTATTACCATCCTGTGGATGTTGGTTGAACCTTTTACGTTGCTATGTGAAATTTGTGATGAGTATGCATTGTAACTAAAACTATAAAAAAGTAATCTTTTATTAAACATCTTTTAGACAAGTGAGATTCTGTGAGTTTGCATTTAAATAAAATTCATTCTGAGATCAAATAGAATCTGAGTAGATACAATGTCAAAATCTTATGGGTAATGCCAACTTGTATTATGTAATGCAGAATATATGCAATAAACGATGGCTTCAAGAAAAACTTTAACCAGTCATTCTCTGTATTATGCTATTTGTTTCAGCTAAAGCGATCCAGACTTCATGAACAAGTTTTAGATTTTGGACCGACGTGGAAGAATATAATAAAATTTTTGAATGAAAACCTGGAGAAGAGTAAAATGCAAAGTATAAATGAAGACTTAAAAGATATATTACAAGCGGCAAAACAAATAGGTATAGTGTTTTTTTTTTTTTAAAGAACCAGAAAGGTTCCAAATTAGATTCCTTATAAACAATATACTATATGGGGGAAAGCTAAAATTTCTTAGCATGTATTCATAATTATAAAAGTCTTTTCTATCAAGGAGTTTAGTATAGACTGGTGGGGGTGGAAGTAAGTTATTAATTACAGTACAATTGGATGTGAAGAATTTATAGGAATTTAGAGTATGGCAATCACTGTCTGAAGTAAGGATAAGGTTAATTAAAAATTTAATCTAGCTCTGAGAAACATTAAAAACCATGTAGCTCAATTTCTTATTATAGATGACCACCTAGTACATAGTCAGTGGTAGCACTTAATCTATCATATGACTGTTTCAGTTTCTAGCCCATACTAGCATTCTCATTATTAATGGATTATAATTTGAAATTGTAATACTCTATACTTAATGCAGGTTATTTTTCCAAGGTTAAAAACAAAACTAAGTGAAAGAAAACAACCTGGTAAAATAACCTGTTTATACATTGAAAGTCAGCATGTTATTCTAAATTCTTGATTAACTAAAAGGCATAGTTAACATTGCTGTGGTTGTAAAATTTCAAATTTAACAGGTTTGTTCCTACATAAATTCCAAACTCATTCTCTGGCTCTGTGGAATCTGGTCTCCACCCTTCCTTCCCTCTGACCTTACATCATCTCATCATTGCTTTCACCAGTTGTTCTTCACATCCAGACACATCACTTTTTCTTATTTCCTCATACCTTCCATACTACTGCCTGTACTGGGGACTTTGCACATATGGCTGTGTGTGCTGGGAGTGTTCTTCTGTCATAGTCTTAGTGTGGGTAGATCTTTTCTTGTCATTCTGAACTCAGCTAAAAAATCATTTCCTTAACAAAGCCTTCACTGACCAATCTCAAGTTGTCACCTTGTTACTATTTATTATAAAACTTTCCATAACATCATTATCTGACACTTTGCTTGTTTATTGCCACTAGGATATAAGTTTCATGATAACAGTGTTTTATTTTTCTTGATAACAGTTCATCCTTAGTGCTAGACTAGTGCCTTGCATATTTTAGGGTCTTAAGATTCATTTGACAAATACATGGAAAAAAAATTTCCCAGATGATTTCCTGAGGGAAAATTTAGATCCCTATCTTACTGTATACTGGTTGGCAATTTTCTTCTCTTACACTAACTTTGACAAGTATTTCTGTTTCACATATATATATATATATATATATATATATATGTATACACACACACACATATATATGTATGTATGTATATGTATATATGTAACTTGACTTATCGAATCTTCAGATTTAAAAAATTTTCTTGATATGTCATTTAACTGTTTCTAGTCTGTGATGTGATGTAATGTTGAATTGAATATCCTCATTGTTTTAGATTATGAAAGTAAAAAATAAATGTCATGCATGTTTTTCTGAAGTTGAAGAGTTTTAGTAAAAATTTAGTTTGCTTGAGCCTAAGAGAAATAGAGCATACCTTGATGAGTTTTGTGATTAGTATTTGACATAGAATCACATTTTATATTTAAAAATTCTGGGGTTATTTATTTATTTTTTTATTTTAGTAGTAGTGAAAATGCAAACTCTCTGGTCTACCTTGACTTGATCTGAGCCCTTCTGCTCTTTCTTTCATTAGTAAGCTATTGGTGTTACCAGCGTCTGACTACAGTACTTCTCAAAAACTGTAGCAAATATTCTTCCTGTTCCTTGGTTCCATTATAAAATTGCTTCAGAACATGTAGAAAAAAACAGTAATGGAATATATTGATACTGAATATTTTTATTATTCAGTATCATGACTAAATTATTTTTATGTAAGTTATATGCAAATAAGATTTTTAAAAAATAACTTAACATTTAGGCTAATTCTCTAAATACCTCTGTTCACAAGTCAAAAAACAGTTTTTAACATACCAATCAATAAATGTAATCTGGTTGATGCAACAGCTAATTCATACTGAGGGACTAATCAACCAACTGTTGTGTTTAAAGTATCAATTATTTTGAGATGTAGTATAAAAGAGTATTTCCCAAATGGATGAAATCTTGGTATTGGAAATTTAGGCAAATGCTCTATTATATCTTTTTTCGTGTGTGTGTGGGGGGGATTGGCTGGCATACTGGGGATTAAACTCAGGGGCTCTCAGCCACTGAACCTCATCCCCAGCCCTATTTTGTATTTTATTTAGAGACAGGGTTTCACTGAGTTGCTTGCTTAGTGCCTCACCATTGCTGAGGCTGGCTTTGAACTTGTGATCCTCATGCCTCAGTCTCTTGAGCTGCTGGGATTACAGGCATGAGCCACTGCACAGATAATTTTGATGTAATCATATTAAAAAGGTAGAGCAAAAGAATAAATAAGAAGAATAATTTGAGTATAATGTAATATGACATGTTTGTTTAAGGCTATATATATTGATTATTCAGAATAATAGACATTTTAAACAGGAGGAAGGAAACATCAGGGAATATCTTGTTTAATCTATTGATTTTGTATTTGAAGAAACATGGCCCAAGAAGATTCAGTGAATCCGATGGTTGGCACATAACTAATATAGGCCTAGATAGAAATTGTGAAATAGAAACATGATAGAAATCTTAGATTTTACCTTTTTTTTTTTTTTTTTTTTTTTTTGTAGTCAAAGATCATGTCCTAGACAGGTCTACTTTTCAGCTACTCTTAACATTTCTTTCTTTATGTATATACCACTGCCCTATCTCAAGCTTTGGCCGTCTCATGTCTGAACCACTGCAGTAAACTGTTTCCTCTTTTTTTTTTTTTTTTTTTTTTTCCTCCTCTAACTTCTTCACTGTCAATAGACTGATCTTTGTAAAAGGGAAAGCTCACTTCTTTTACTGCCTGACCCTTTAGATCTAATTCTTTAAAATGACACATAGCTAAAGCTCTTTTATTAATTGACAGACGTCTTCATTTTTTTTTTTTTTATGCAATAGTATCATATGCTATCTTTCCTCCAACTTATTTGGTGCTTACTTTCTGAATTTCTTGAATAATGCATACTGGTTTTCTCTGTCTTTCATGTTTTAAAATAACCTTCCCCATTATGTTGAACTGGTAAATGCTTCTCATCTCTGAAGAAATGGCTTCAGTGTCATTCATTCATGTCCTATTCCTTTCTGTTTTTAATGCTCCATTAGACTATCACTTTTTGAAAAGATACCACATTTTTTAGAGTACTTTTCTCATTACTTGATAATTTCTTACCTCTTCTCTTCCTTAATGCATTGTTTGAATGCCTTGTACTCTAGTGCCTAATATGCTGCAAGGAATACAGTAGATATTCTCAGTAAATAAATGAAGTATTGAGAAACCAATTATAAGTCCTCTGTGGTCTTTATTACCAGTAATGGTGATGATGTCTTACAAGGCAGCTTGTCATTTACATGTACTATATCCCCAAGTCTTTTTATAATTTGTTTTTCTTTCAATATTATTTTAATAATAAAGCCTGGTTTTAGGGGGCAGAAATTATAAGTAATTTAAAAGTAGTATTCTTGCCCTTTGGTATATCCAGATATTCAAAGTAGGCAAAGTCATCTCCTTTATGAATTCTGATGGGTAATCATACTTAGATTAATATATTCTTGTTGCAACAAAATTTTGCAAATATATTGTTAGTATTGCAAGTAAGAACATTTTTTGAAAGTAAAGAGGTCAAGAAAGTGACAGTAAAATGCATCATGTGTTAGGCATATAGCTCTGTTACTGAATTTTAAATATTTTAGGAGACAGATAAGATTTTGTATAGTACAGATAGGTAGATGTAAAATATGTGAGTCAAGAATGGTAGGCAGGGGCTGGGGTTGTGGCTCAGTGATTGAGCGCTTGCCTAGCATGCATGAGGCCCGGTTTTCAGTCCTCAGCACCACATAAAAATAAAATAAAAGTATTGTGTCCACCTACAAATAACACACACACACAAATTTTAAAAGGAAAAATTAATGGTAGGCAGGTGGGTAACAAGATCCTATAGTTCTCTGATCAGTTTCTTAACTGAATATTTCTCCCAGAGCCAGAATAGAATGTTTGAAATATTGCAGAGCACAATGATCTAATGATTTTACAGATTCAGATGAAGTCAGAATTATGTAGTTTTTTTCAGTATTTAGTTTTCTATGCAAGACCTATTTGTTTTGCCTTCTTTAAATTTTAATCACTTATGTATTGGAATTTTGCCATTTCTGTGCCTCTTACCTTTAATAACTTTATGAAAAGTATTAATTAGAATGTAGGTTTGGGGGCTGCGGATACAGCTTGGTGGTAGAACACTTGTATGGCATGCACGAGGACTTGGATTTGATCCCTAGTTATTACAGAAAAGAAGGTAGGTAGGGTTGGACAGGAGTGACTTACAAGGTGTGGTTTAGGCAAATTATCAAGGAAATAAGATTTTACTATTAAAAAATAGAGGACTCAAAAAAGGGATGGGAAGCAATTTATAAAGCAAATGATGTGAAAAGGACATATAAAATATTAGCTTCTCAGCACTGCAAAAAAAGAAGAAAAAAAGATACTGGCAGGAGCTACTGTTCTGTCTATGGAAGGGTAAGCATTTAGATTATAAAGGCAAATGGATGTTGTTTATGGGATATGATAGGCAGTTTTTGGGAATATTTGTGGAAAGTAGCTATTTATGAACATAGCAGATTCCAAAAAGTCTAGACAAAGGTACTTTGTAATAAGACTCTGCTAAGAATTAGAAAAACTGTAAAATATAAAACTATTTTACATCAGACAACTACCAAAGCAATGAAGAAATATGGGGCCAAGATCTGGAAGCAGGAACAAACCCAGAAAATGTTATACTGGCATTTGGGCCACTTTTTCCTGAGGTGACTATTCATTCCAGAAGAGGAGGTGGTGGAAAAGAGGAGGATAAGATGATGTACAAACCTTCTGTCAGATTCAAAGGACTTAAGATGACAGAAAGGCCTAAAATGGACAAAAGCGGAAATAGAAAATCTGAATATTTGACGGTTAAATAAATCCAATCTGTAATTAAAAATGTTAACAAATGTACACATTTCTTGATGATTTTACTGGGAAGATAATGAGGGTACTGTTGTAGGTTAAAACATGTTAAAGGCATGTAATAATGAGATGTAATATAAAATCTTTGACTCCTAAATCAGAAAAAAAATTATAAGGATATTTTTGTGGTCATTGGGAAAATTTGAATGTGGGTGGGACATCATTACATAATGTTAGGTATTAGATGTAATAATGGAAATCTTAAATCTCAGGAGATAAATAATATTTATAGTGAAATGTAATGAAACTACACTATACTATTAAGAGGTTCTCCAAAAATATGCATACATTATATGTGTATTATATATACATACACATATATACATACACACGTATACCTGATTGTGTGATCAAGAGAGAGTGCAAATTCATTTGAATGTATAAATTGTCAACAGTTATTGAATTACCACTTGGGAGAGTAGTTTGATTTATGATAACATAATGAAGGTTTAAAAATCCCATGAATAGTTGTAGATGAAGCAAAAGCATTTTATCATCTGTTTATGATTACAGGGAACTTCCTTAATCTGATAAAGTTTATCTATTGAAAAACTAGCAAATGTCATACTTCATAGTGCAATGTTAAAATGTTCTCTGAGAATAGTGATTACTTGAAGAGAAGAAGGGTAGGTAAGAGGGGAGAGAGAGGAAGGTTAGATAGCCTGTACCAAAATACAGTTAGAAAGAATAAATTCTAATGTCCTATAGAATAGTAGGGTGGCAATAGTTTATTATAATGCACATTATTTCATAAAGAATAGGGGAGAGGAGTTCTTAGGATCCAAACCGAAAGAATTAAATGTTTGAAGAGATGGAGATGCTAATTATCTTGATTTGACCATTAATACATTATACATGCACTGAATGATCACATAAATAGATACAATTATTATGTGTCAAAAATAATTTTTTAAAAAAGCTTCTCCTCCAAGGTGGGTAATTAGTAAAGAATGCCTATCACTGCTTCTATTTTTCACATACTAAAAATTCTTGCTATTATTATATGACAGGAAAAGGAAGGGGTATAAATACTGAGATTAAAGCTGCCATTACCAATTTGATTGTATCTGTAGAAATTAATTTTAGCAAGGTCAAAATAAAAATAGTTTGTTTCTATTTACCAGCAGCAAACTTAAAAATTATATTAAAATAAATATTTTACAACTATAAAAGCATTAAAATCATCAAATCCTATGAGTAAATTTAATGAAAAATGATCAGTACTTCCTCATGGAGAAATGAAATTTTGTTGAGGGAAATTACAGAAGACCTAAGTAATGGAGGGATAAACCAAGGATTAGAAGTTTCACTTTTATAAATATATTGTTTTTACTCAAATTTATCTATAGATTCAATGTTATTCCAATCAGAGTCTCAGCAGGTTTGTGTTTGAAGGTGTGTGTGTGTGTTTGTGTGTATGGAAATTGACAAAATAATCAAAGTTATCATGCAAATTCAAAGGCAAAGAGCAGCCCAGTCAGCCTTGAAAAATATAAGGCAGAACTTCCGGATATTACATTTGATTTATGATGAAGACCATGGAATAGTGTGACAAGTCTGTTTTTTCAGTATATGGTATCGGGTCAACTGAGTGTATGTATACAAATAATGCTAAATAGCTTATAGAAGTAAGCAAGAAGTATACAACAATTTATCTAAAAGATTATATGGAATATCTTTATGATCTTGGTATATAGTAAAATATATTAAATGGGAAACAGAAGGGACAGTCATAAATGGAATGATCAATAAATTGAACTCCATTAAAATTAATACCTTTTTCTTGGGACATTATAATAAAAAATAGTGGGATACGTTGTTATGTATTCATACGTGCACATAACATAATTTCCTTAGTTTCATTCCCTAGTAAATTAATACTTTTTTATTCATTAAGAGTAAAGAGACAAGCCACAGAGTGGGAAAATATATCTTCAAGATAAATAATCAAAAAGAGAGCTTTTATCTAGATTAAATAAAAACTCATATAAATCAATAAGTAAGATAATCCTGTGTAACAATAAGCAAAAACCTTGAATAAACATTTCACAGAAGCTAATTTCTAGCAAACAGGAAAAAGTGTTCAACTTCATTGGTAATAGGGGAGATGCCAATACATGTCCATCATAATGTCTAAAACTAAAAAGCCTCACATACCAGTTGTTGGCCAAGATCAGGAATGTGAAACAAGAATTCTTACCCACTGCTGCTAGAATTGAAGTTGGCATATCTATTTTGAATAACTATTTGACAGCATCTACTGTGGCTGAACAAATAAAAGTTTAAATCCAATGAAAATGCTTGTACACATATACTGAAAAGACAGGTACATTCATGGCAGCATTATTTGTGATAGCCTGAGAGTGGGAGCAATTCACTATTAAATAGTGGCTTAAAGTAATTGTGGCATATGGACTACCTTATATTAATAATAAACTATAGCTACATGTCACATATTTAACTTAATCTTACAATGTTGCTAAAAGCAACCAAATATAAGAGAACATTCTATATATGTGAAATTGAGAACTGTGTATGACTATTCTTTGGTTTTAGAAGTCAGGATAGTGGTTACTTTTGATGTGACAGGGACTGGATCTGAGGTAGATTTCTGGAGTGTGGTGATAATGTTCTGTTTCTGGAAGTAGTTAATCAAATTACACAGGTGCATTCATTTCGTGGTGATTCTTTGAGTTGTAGTACACTGTATATATTCTTGGTTTATTAAATGAAAGTAAAAATAACTATGCTTTTTAATATAAAAATTTTATGAATCTTTTAGGTTGATGAAAATGAAAACATAACAAATGCCTTTGTATTCACCTAAACTTCATACTTGGTTATCATATGGTTAGAACTTCGGTCAATGTTACTCAGCCCTTAATAACTAATATCATATATATAATAACTACATAATGAGTATCATCATGCCTGTCTTTGTTTTTATTAACATTCATGTATCATAAATCGAATGTTTCATCTCAACTATCACTACCTACCACAGCGACAAAGAAACAAAATGTGTGTGTTTTATGTGACAAATTCCCTATGTAGTTCAGCAGCTAATAATGTTCAGACCCAAGTCTCTGCTGTTGATTTGACCTTTACTTCACATTTATTGCCTTGTATTCACCAGATGTCAGCTCTGCTTCTAGATATCCTTTGTACTTGATTTCTTTTTAAGTTTAAAAAGGTATATTTGATTATATTGAGAGTAGATTATTGTTTCCAGTTCTGTGATAATTAAACCTCTTTGGGACCCTAGAATAAACTCTACTTGCTTATTATTTTATTTTAGTTCTGTAGATGAATCTAGTAATCTAAATACTTTTGTAAGTGTTTGTAACTCTTTTTTATTATTTTTATTTGTTTTTCAGTTTCAGGGATTCATAAAATTATTTTTTATAACCTGGCATAATTTCAGATTATCATTTAATATATGAAGGCATAAATTCAGTTCTGTCAGTTACTATTGGGTAGCCAATTAATATTACCAAATCTGTTCCTGATCTATGACTATGATGATGGCAGTTCTTCCCTCATAGTTTTTGTGAAGTGAAGCAGTACTACAAAATGCCTAGGTTAAAACCTGGTAAAGGCCTATCAATGAGTAATTTTATTTTAACATAGATATGCTTGTAGTCATTTGTAAACAAATAGTTATTCTGTTTAGGTTAAATGTTAGGATAGATAGATGTGCTCAGGAATGTAGTAATACAAAGGGCAGGGAACAAGGGGGGTAGGACATGAAGAATTCATAGAGAAGGAAACTTTGGACATAATTTGATTGCGTTTTGAACATTTTGAAGACAGAAGTATTTCATGTATATCCATTTCACAAAAGAAATTATAAAAGTGTGAATAACAATGGAAATCATAAGGACTTTGAAAATGCAATAGCTTATATAAGTAGAAATTCAGATTACATGGGGATTTGACAAAGCATCTATAAATTGGATATCATTATCAGTGCCTGAGTTGGGAAAAGATCACAGTTTCTTGATAGTTTGCTTTAGTTTATCAGATTATTCATTACTTCACAAATTATCATTTCTCTAAGAAAATTTAGTATTCTTTAGTACAGGCATTTTTAAAGTTTTGGATAAATTTTCTTTGTGGTATAACCAGTGTATTAAAGCATTTGATATATGGATGCAGAATTGAGGTATCTACTTTGAATTATCTTTTTAAAAATGCTTTTTTCTTGGACTTTAAAAAATAAACCTAAAATGGCAGTTAAATTTCAATGAGTTATGTAATTTGTTTTCTGTAGTAGTTTATTTCCTTAGCCATGCTCAAAATAATACTTTTATTTAGAAAACTTTTATATAAAGTCTAATCCAAAGTTTTATGTTATCTGTTTGGTTACTTGGGAAGTCAAGTTGAATTTGATGTAGGATTTTATAGTACTAAAAATGTCAGTATAGTGACTGGACGCTGCCTTAAAGTAGTAAGATGAGTATTCACATTTTGTAATGAATATACATAAAATTAAGTGGCTGTTTTTAAAACATAGAGAACCCCAAACCAATTTTAATTTAATCCTTATACTAATCTTTCTGTACCAACTGTACATCTTCATGTGCTTTCCTTTAATCATTTGCTCACCTTAATGGTCAGAGTTTGTACATAAATGTAGGAATAATCTTAGCATTTGAATAACCCTTTCAAATGACTATTCTTGAACATTATGCCTATTTAGTGGAATGTATTGCTGCAGGTACTTTGCACAGAGTTACATTTTTTTTTTTTTAATGAGGTTAATTACATTAGATAACATTATTTAGGAATTTTAAAATATATCACATAACTTGTTTATTTCCCAAAAAACCTCATGGTAAAGCTTTCTTCTGTTGCATCAAAAGTGTGTTCAACAACTTGTTGATCATTTGAAAAATGGTATTTAATGTGCTTCCCGCTCCCAGTTATACCTGGCTTATTTTTTTAGTCTCAGTATATTATTTAATTTCCTTGTTTCTGATTATCTCTGTAAAATGAGGAAAATATAAGCAAGATTCATGAGATTATTTTGTAAACTGTACTCGTTTAAAAATTACACTAACAAACATTGAAAGTAAATACGTAGAGAAAGTAAATTATGGGGACGTGGAATGGTATATGCTTAATTTGAATAATTATTTTTGTATTTTGTTATGTGTAATGTACTTTGTTGTATGTAATGACCTAGCACATTAGGTTCAAATATCATATTTTTTAAAAAAGAAACCATTGTAATTATCAAATAAAAAATGTCAGTTATCATAACTTTTTAAAAGAAAACATTGTAATTATCAAATTTAAAAAGGTCAGGTAGTATTCTGTATTCATATATAACATGTTTATACAAATTTCCTGTCTTGCTGATGATTTTTAATAAATGGAATGAGCCTATGTAAATAACGCAGGATTGTAATGCTTTGTTTTTCATAGTTCTAGATCATTTCAGGTTAAAACTGACAGTTAAAGTTTGGACATAAAAATGAAAAAAAATTTGAATGTTTTGAACATTTTCAGTATTAAAATATAAGTAAAAAGATATTTGTAAAACATTTTCTACTAAACAGTGAAGATTTAACTGGACAGGGAGTTTGTTGACAGCTTCTAAATTGAATGCTTATCAATTAATATAGTTAATATTTTTTTCAATTTTCAGTTAAAATTTTTTATTCATCCTTTTCAAGGGTTACATAACTATTAGGGCAGGCTCTTGAAAGGACAATTTATAATTATTTTATTCTTAGTATTTTGCAATCGAAGGAAAATGGAGACAAATTGTGTTGAGAATGATTTAAGATTGTAGCCATTACTCAACTCTTTAATTTAAAAAAATTCCATTTTATAACTTGAAGTAATAAAATACCAGTTATATCACTTTGTATATTAAGGTTCTACATAAGGTTAAGGGCTTTTTTAAAAGTTGAAGATGACTTGCAATGTGAAAGCACCAACCAGCCAGCTAAATTGAGTTCAAATCATGCTCCTCCACTTAGTTATTTTTGGCAAGACTATTTCACTTATTTTGACTTTTTCTTAGTATTCTGAGAAGTACTTTATAGTTTACTCTGCATTTCACATCTCATTTGCTTTCAGTATAACTGTGAAGAAGGCAAGGCAAACATTTGTTCATGAAAAAGTTTTCCAGTATTCTTCTAAGTGCATCTCTTTAAATGTGTTGCAGTTGAAGTATTAATTATATAGAACCAGTTTTCTGATTTTTATGCTTTTTCATTGGTTTATGGATAGAAAATTAGATATCCAAGTGGTTAGGTTCTAGACTAACTTCATTAAAAGCATTAATTTTTATTTTTTATATTTTTTTCATTAAAAGCTTTAAGTTATGAAATTTCAAACATCTTTGCTAATTATTTAATGTTTTGGTTAAAACATCTTGTGAACAAAACTAAAAATCCCAATTCCTTTTAGATTACAAGAGTATAAGCAGACAGAAAAAGCTCGAGGAATTAAATGCAGATATTAACTAAAGATCATTTAAAAAAGATGATTCAGTACTAAATTTTGTGTAAAAAATAGGGAAGTAAACGAGTTAATTGGGAGCAAGAGTCTCACAATTAATGTAACATGTACGATTTTGAATGTAGTTTAGAAAACAAGGGCATGACAGATTTGTATTATGGAAGCATACTACCGAGGCCGCCCCTTCCTGAACCCAAGTTTTCTATTTTGCCCTTTGGAGTGGTGGTTCATCTGGCTAAGAGTGAAGCAAGCAGGTTTCCTCTTCAGTTCCCTTTGGTGACTGAGGGTGGGGCCTGCCGGAACTTTGGCACATTAGATCATTGGCCCCTCAGACATTTTATCTATTTTTTACGAACACTAGTCATACATTTCAGCCGCCAGAAGACTGCTGGCTTAATGGGTTGGCTGTACCAGCCAGCTGGGGTACCGCCTCTGCCCGCGCCATGCTGGGGTGTTGTAATTCTCCAACCCCGAGCAGCCCTTTCATCCGGGCAGTGGGCTGTCAGTGGGTACCGTGGTCACCTACGTCATCACATGCGGACAAGCGAGAGAGCTCAGGTCCCCATGCCCAGCTGGGAGATGCCCCTGCGTGGCTGCCGATGCGCAGCGTGGCTGCCCATGCGCAGCATGACCGCAAGTCCTGCTTCTTAGCCCTGGGAAACCCGTTGTTTTCAGAAAGCAGTAGTCAGCGTCTTTGTTGGGTCGCCATTGGTGGCAACAGATGCTGTCTGCTAATGTTCTCAGAATTTGAGCTCCCAGAGTAGCATGGTGCAGGTGCATAGAGATTTATTGAGAAACCCCTTATGTGAAGTGAACCTGTGCCGGTTTTAAGCCTACCTTGGACATCCGATTGAGTAGGTTGCGCAGGAGAGTTACTTATTTTGTAAAGCTGTGAACATTTATGAAGCACCACGACTCAACTAAGTTTAAAAATTTTAAAATATTTTTCAGATCTTATAGATGTGTCAATGTACATTAAAATTTATATTACTAAAAAGTTTTTCTTTAACGTTCAGAGTCTACATTTATTTTCTTTGTTTTAAAAAATGGACTTGTGTCAGACCTGGTGGCACATGCTGGTAATCCCTTCGATTCAGGAGATTGAGACAGGAGGATCCCAAGTTTGAGGACTGCCTGGACAGTTTAGTGATACCCTGTCTTAAAATCTTGAAATAAAAGGGGTGGGGATGTATTCAGTGGAAGAGTACCCCTGGTATCAATCCCTGGTACCACTAATCAAATAAAGAAGTAAAATGGACTTATTACTTTTTAATGAATTTTCTTTGTGGCAAGATATGTGCATCCTCCATATTATATTCAAGGAATGCAATTTATGGCTATACCATAACCCAACCATTAATTTATTAGTGTGTATTTAAGTTAATTCCATTTTAGTAATATAGTAGGACTTTATTAGGTTTATTGCCTTATTTCCCAAGATCTATTTAAATTTATTGTGTAAACAAGAATTCTAAATCTACTTTCTAGGAATTTACAGGGAATCAGTGTGGTGTAGTGAAAAGAACTTTTGTGTTGGAATTAGGACTGCTGTAAATCTTGTTTAATGATTTAGTTGTTTGCTATTACCCCAAGTTTCAAACGGTTTGCATTTTAGTATCTGTAAAGTGTAGATAATATCATAGGAGTTTATAGTATATTGTATAAAGATACAACTTGGAAAGTGATGATTATGCCATCTTTACAAAAGCCTATATATTTATAATTTGTATATAGAATGAGTTTTTAAGTGTGAATTCCATATTTGCTCAGTTTAATATCAGTAGTACCAAACTTGTTTAATTATCTGTAGAATTATCACAATCCCTAAATTATCCTAAACATAAATCTCCAAGAAATAAAATTTACATAATAAATAAATGAAATGTACGAAGTACTATTCAACTAATTTAAAAGCACTGTATAATTTATAGAATATCTTTTCATGTGTTTTCTTAAATATAAGAGGATCTCAGTTTTTGATAAATTACTTATAATAATAAAAGTCAAGATTTAATATTTAAAGAAAGTGGGAATAATAATATAAAATTCTTTATTTTCACACATATAAGCTGTTACTCTTCTAAAACAAAATGTCAACATCCATATAGTAAAAATGTTACTGAGGCATTGTGCTGTAGTGTAAACATGTAGCCAGTGGACCTGGGCTTAGTGTAAATCAACCAGTCTTTGTCATATGGAACTAGGTACAGTGAAGGAATACAAAAAACAAAACAAAACAACAAAACACAGCACTGTCCTTGAAAAATGTTGCTGAAATTTAGAATCAGAAACATGGGTAGGATTTGGAACCATTGGAGGCTCTGGGAAAAGAGAAATAAGTATATGAAGGGATTTAAGCATAGAATAGGACCTGTTCTGTTTTTTTTTTTATCCCAACTTTAAATTTTTTTTAATTCGTATTTTTACAGATTGTATTTTGATTCATTGTACACAAATGGGGTATGACTTTCATTTCTATGGTTGTACACAATGTAGATTCACACCATCCATGTAATCATACATGTACATAGGGTAATAATGTTTGTCTCAGTCTATTATCTTTCTTTCCTCTACCCCACCACCCTGTTTTCCTTGACACCATCCAAAGTTCCTCCATTCTTCTTTTGCCAGCACCCCATACCACCCCCACCACTGTTATGTATCATCATCCACTTATCAGAGAAAACGTTCAGCCTTTGGTTTTTGGGGCTTGGCTTACCTCACTTAGCATGATATTCTCCAACTCCATCCATTTACCAGCAAATTCCATGATTTTATTCTTTATGGCTGAGTAATATTCCATTGTGTATATATACCACAGTTTATTTATCCGATTCATCAATTGAAGGGCATCTAGGTTGGTTTCACCTATTGTGAATTGCTATTGTGAATTGAGCAGCTATGATCATTGATGTTGCTGCATCATTGTAGTATGCTGATTTTAAGTCCTTTGGGTATAAAAGTGGGATAACAGGGTCAAATGGTGGGCCCATTCCAAGTTTTCTGAGGAATCTCCATACTGCTTTCCAGAGTGGCTGCACCAATTTGCAACTCCACCAGCAATCCAACTTTAAAACTTTTAATTTGATTTTTTCAAGACAGTGTCTCACTATGTTATTCAGACTGGCTTTGAATTCCTTGGCTCAAGTGATCCTCCCACCTCAGCCTCCTGAGAACCTATGACCATAGGCGTCACCATGCCTAGCAAGATGATTTGAATGTTAAGAAATCCTTTTTGACTGAAACAGAAAATGTATAATAGCCAATGAGGCTGAAAAGAAAAGATGGGGTCAGTTTCTAACTGTGTAGGAATCTGGATGCATTTGTATAGCTGTTCAAGCTTTGTGAGTAATAATATCAAAGCCATGCTCTAAGGAAACTACCAGTGTTAATTATATTACTAACTTTGCCACTGTTACTTTAGGTAGGTCACATTGACTTTAGAACCTCTTGAAGGTTTCAGTTCTTTTTTTCTGCTGTAACAATAGTTTTTGAAATTATCTGTCACAAATAACAGGTTCTTTTCTTCCTTTGAGAAAATTGGATATGAGAAGTTAAGGCTTAAAGAAATTAGGAGCTGTTCCTTTACCTTCTATTTTAATGAGGAATTTCCTTCTGGTCTCTTTTCAATAGCAGCTTTCTCTTATGTTTTATAATATAGATGTTTAGTTATATACAACCTTGATGGTATTACATGCTTTTGAATAGGAGCTATCTATATCTATTTTTTGCCATGTAGATTTATAGTATGAATTGGAAAGACAGTTATATATTATCAGGGTGTTATTCCAGCTCCATAAGTCTATAATGTAGATATTTTTTGCACTTATTATAGTTTATTTAAGTATCATCAAATCAGACTTTAAAATTTGGTTTCAAATAAATTTAAGTTACTGTTCTAAATTATTTTAAGAAAGGATTGTTATTAGGTAGTTCCTATACTTATATATAGATTAATTACTGATAATGGTTTATTTACCTAAGATAGTTCTTTAGGAATTCGGAAATAGATTTTTCAGCTCCTAAATTGACTGTTTCCTTAGTATGATTTGACTGTTGGGATTTAACTCAGAATGTTTGTACTTGCTTTATTTTTAAAATTGTAGATTGACCCTTGATTCAGTTGAGCTAATAATGTTTTTTGTTTCTTTTTTATCTTTGAATAGTTGGAACAGATAATGGGAGAGAAGCAATTGAAAGTGGGGCTGCATTTCTCTTTATGACATTTCACTTGACGGATTCTGTTGGTCACATGGAGACAAAGGCTATCAAGCAGATGTTTGGCCCCTTTCCATCATCATCTGCCACTACAGCTTGTAATGCCACTAATCGAATCATTTCTCATTTTAATCAAGATGATCTTACTGCTCTTGTCCAGATGACAGAAAAGGAATCTAGTGATAAAGTATTTTTTGGTAAAAATTTAGCATTTTCATTTGACATGCATGATCTGGACCACTTTGATGAACTGCCAATTAATGGTGAAGCCCAGAAAACTATAAGCTTAGATTACAAGAAGTTTCTGAATGAACATTTTCAGGAGCATTCCACCCCAGAACTCAAGCCTGTGGAAAAAACTAATGGCTCTTTTTTGTGGTGTGAAGTTGAGAAATACCTAAATGCAACTTTGAAGGAAATGACTGAAGCACCAAGAATAGAAGATCTTTGCTGCACTTTATATGACATGCTTGCTTCTGTTAAAAGTGGTGATGAACTTCAGGATGAGGTATAGTTGAAGTTATTGAAATTTTATATGAATGTGAACAATCTTAATGAAACAGGCTTTTAAAATTTGTGTGTGTGTGTATGTGCACGCGCGTGTGTGTGCGTGCGCACTGTAATTAAACATGGGCCTGGGGCATGCTGAGCCCAAATTGTTCCGCTTAGTTGTAGTTCAAACCCAGGAGGCATTTGACCACTAAGCTACATCCTCTTCTTAATTTTTATTTTGAGACATTGTCTCACAAAGTTCCTGAGGCTGACTTTGAACTTGTGATCCACCTGCCTCAGCCTCCTGAACCATTGGGATTACAGGTAAGAGTCACTGTTCCTGGCTCAAAATTGGTTTTTTAAACATAGTTAACAAAGAAAGTACTCTCTTAATGTTATGTTGTAGTATTCAATTAGGTAGCCAGTGGTTTTACAGAGCATGCATGTATATAATTTTCCAGTGTGGAGTTACAAAAGGACTCTCAGAATAATGGGTAGTGGTAGAGTTACAAGGCAGTAGTTGAGCCTGTGTGTGTGTTATTGGGACAGTCCTGTTTAAATCTCTTGTCCCATTGTGATGATTAGTACATTTATTCTGAGAAGAGTATAGATTTGGACAATAAATTATATGGTTCCTCTAGTAATAACACCATACAGCATTTTATATTTCTAAGAGTTCTGTGAATGAGAATAATAAACTTAAAAATATTAGAAATTTTATCACATATTAAATTAATGATTTAGAAAAAGGTTTTTACTTATTTGTGTTTGAGACAGTAACTTGAAAAACAGATTGATCTAGAAAAAATTGGATTGATGAATTAATATCATTTGTTCAATAAAGTATAGTATCTTTATCAGTTTTCTCTTTTCGTGAAGGAAAGCATGATTTTAATTCCTTTCTGTGCTACAATTTGATTATACCTGAAGTGGTGAATTACTCTGTCACATGAAAAGTTTTATCTTGAGGATTTTAATTTTGCCCTTAATCTATCATCATTTCATAAATTTAAAATTATGGTCAACTCAACTTTAATACTGGACAGATTGCATGAGTAATATATTTGATGAAGAATTAAGACATACTGTTATAGCAAGGGCAGAGGCTTTGAAATCAGATATTTCTTCCCTTCCATTTATTGCTTGTGAGACGGGGTAATTCAGTCTCTCAGAAGCTCAGTTTTCTTGTTGGCCTATCTCAACACAATAGCACCATCAAGAAAAAGGATTTGTGTAAGCATTAAATGTGATACCATTTATGAGCTGGTAAGTAGCATATGGTAAATACTCATTACATTATAGATGTGATTATTTGTTGTTATTATTGGAATTAAAAGTTTTTAAATCATTTTGGAGTATCAGGAATACAGGGAAAAGTAATTTTAAATTAGGGAGTTAGCTAGTTACATTTTGATGGACCAGTCCCATTATAGTGATAAATGTTATGCTGATTAACCTTAGTTTGGAAGTAAGATATCTTACTTCCAATTTCTTAATTCTGTGATTAGTCTTTTATACCTTGAATATTTCAGACTTGATTTAACTTATATCAGATTTGTTCTACATGATTAAATGAATTTTATCTAATATTGTAGAAATAATAATTGTTTTGTAAGTTGTGATTTAAACAACTTTACTGATATTTGCTTATTATAATTGAATATATAGCAGATAGCCTATTATCATTTTAGTAAACTGAAACTTGTAAACATCAGACTAATGGATATTTTGTTGAAAATAAAAGAATAGTAGAAAACTATTCTTTCTAATTCTGAATATCTAGAATAAAGTTTGTATTTGTTAGTTTGTCACCACATCCTTAAAATAACTGAATCTCATTGTTGAGGGGAGAATATTTTCCAGTTCTCAAGATTTTTTCATAATTGGTTTCATTGCAGTTGAAAAAATGCAATTCAATTGCAGTGAAACTCAAATTGAGTTGGCACATCCATCCATTCGTCATGTTTATTTAATACTTACTAAGTTCTAGGAACAGTGCTAGTTAAGTACATAAAAAATAATAAGACAGCAACCTTGCTTTTATGGAATTAGTTGTTAAACAGGAGGAGACATGTCAACAAATAACTTTTATTGCTCATGCTGACTTGAACTTGAGATCTTCCTGCCTCAGCTGGAGTTGGTAGGATTATAGACATTTGCCATTACACCTGGTCATTTTCTGTGTATCTTGAATTCTTAAAGCTCTCTTCCTTCTTATGTTCTTATATGTAATTAAATTTACTTGTTTACTGTTTTTTTTTTTTTTTTTTTTTTTTTTTTTTTTTGCGATGCTGGGGATTGAACTCAGGGACTTGTGCTTGCAACGCAAACATTCTACCTGCTGAGCTATTTCCCCAGCCCAATTGTTCTTCTTGCTAATTTGTAAAGAACATGTTGCCCTCTTCAAATAGGAAAGTGTTTGGAATTCATTAAGAGACTAATAAATATTTACTAAATTAATGAAAGCTTCACAACCAAAAATATTCATTTTTAAAAGATCATAGATATTCTATTATATACAAATGGGGACATAAAAGAACAAGTCATAGACTCCGTAGAGGGATTTGCTTTGTAGGAAAAGCATTTGTAGAGGAGTTTAAACTGACTAGATTTAACTTTTCCAAGTGGATCAGGAAAGTAGGGAGCAAATTTCAGGCTTGAGAAAGAAAGATCACTGTGTGTTCACACGTCTGTAGGATGCAAAGGAGTGTGAGAAGAGACAAGGGAGTACAGATAGTAAAGAGGTAAATAAGAGAAGACCCTGGTATATCTTCTTTTTTTTTTTTTCAATTATTTTTTAGATGTTGATAGACTTTTATTTTGTTCATTTATTTATATGTGGTGCTGAGAATCTAACCCAGTGCCTCACACATGATAGGAAAGCATTCTACCACGGAGCTACAAACCCAGCCCCTATATCTTCTTAAAGTATATTGTAAGCTACTCTGAAGCTTATATGGTCTGGTTCATTGATTTTTCAACTAGATTTTAATGGATAGTTTAACACATAAGTAAATATTTTACAATCTACCAGTGACTTGAGTTGTAGAGCTTTAAAAGGTTCATCCCTCCAATATTTTGGTTTTCTTATCTGTGAATGAAAACGAACAGGGGTGGAGCATTTACCTAGCACTTGTAGGTCACTGAGTTTCATCCTCAGCACCACATAAAGAAATAAATAAATGAAATCAAGCTATTGTGCCCATCTACAGCTAAAAATATTTTTTAAAACTGAAAATGAACAATCATTATAATATCTTTTTGTTTTATACTGTAGATATTTCCTTTTTATGCTTTAGGTTCATTTCTGTGCATTCATATTACCCTCTTTCCAGGGTAATTAAAAGATAACCAGATCCTATGATAGCAAGTAATTTTCATTTATTTTTAAGCTTTTGATGAAGAATTTAAAAAATTTTTTTTAAATTTATTTTTTAATGTGGTGCTAAGGATCAAACCCAGTGTCTCACACATGCTACGCAAGCACTCTACCACTGAGCTACAACTCCAGCCCCACTACTTACATTTAATATAAAACAATGACCTCATTCTGTGAAGCCAGCATCATCTTCATACTAAAGTCTAATGAAAATATCAGAAGAAAAGAAAATTATAGATACATTTGTAAGCTCTATTATTGTATTATTTTAAAAAGAATGTTTAAAAAACCATGTTGTTTGCTATTGCTCCAGAAATTTAACAGAGCCACGGTAACATATTTTCACATATAAATTAAAAGAAGCATGCAAAGAACTACTATCATGCTGAAAGTATTTTTGTTCCTTAACACATGATTTGTTGACCCTTGAACATCATGGGTTTGAACTGCCCAGGTCCTCTTATATGCAGATTTTTTTGAGATTTGCAATAATCTGAGAAAACTTGTAGATGAACAATGTAGCCCAGAAAAAATCAAGAAACTTAAGAAAAAGCTATGTCATGAATGCATCAAATGTATATAGATAATGGTCTTTGTTATCATTTACTACTATACGTATACCCAACTCTATGATTAAAAAGTAAAAATTTATCAGAACTTAGACAAACACACACCACACATGGCATCATTTGCAGATGGGAGAAATGTAAGCCATTATAAAGCTGTAGTATTAATCGTATATGTATAAAATTCATTGTAGTACACACTACTGCTATAATAATTTGGTAACCTCCTACTGTTCCTGATTTGGTGAGCTCAAGTGTTGTGAGTATCCACTTAAAATACTAATTATCTTCTTGTGAGCAGTTCTCCTCTTCAGTAAATTTTATATGGCAATAAAAAGGGATCTCTTGAAGTTCTTGCGTATTTTCCACTGTCTATAATATATATATAACTTGCAAAATATGTGTTAACCTACTGTATATGTTATCAACAGCAGACTATTAGTAAAGTTTTTGAGGAATCAAAAGTTACAGGTGGAGTCCTATTGGGAGTGGAGAACAGACAGCAGGTTTTACAAAACCCTGGGCAGCCCCACTGCTGCTGGCCTTACCTTCATTGCAGCCTGCCCAAGTCACTATCACTGCGACCAGAAGCAGTGAGGCCAAGACCCAGTAGCTGACTGTTGCCCCTCTGCCCCTTCCTTAGTACTTCTGACACCAAGCCTGGCACCAGACAGTGGTACAGGACTTTGATGCAGTTACTTTGGGAAGATTTTGTGAACTGTAAAGAAGGTTCATTGTGAGGAATAGATTTGTTTTAATCAGTAGGAATGATGTATTTGCATATTATACTGCCATAAAACAGTAACCTCAGGAAGTACCTTTGCAGTGTAGGAGATGGAGAGACTTTGGGATTTGATGCTATTGAAGGAAAAAATGATGTGGAGGCCGAAGATGTTATAGGCCCTGGTAAAGTTTCAGTTCAATGCTATAAATACACAGCAGTCTTCAACCATTGTAGATAATATCTACATTGTAGGCATTGTCCATGGAATTACCAGCAAAATTACCAGAATTGTGAGTGTGGGGGAAAGAAAAGAGGGATCCCAGGGTGCTTGTGAATGCCAGACCAAACAAAGCTGGTCCTACTGCAGATGAAGCTTATCACTTTACTCCATATGGAGACTCCACAGGCATGAACTACAATATTCCAACCTTCCTGTACAGGGAGAGGTGAGGAAGGCTGCTGACAACCAAGCTGCAGGAAAACAAGATAGACCAGTGAGACAGAATATATATTAAGCATATAAATCATGATTCTTCAGGGACCCTCCTTGCCAAAGACAGCCTAGAGAAGACAGCAATGAAAAGGATAAGGAATATCAGGAGTTAAGACTAAAGGTCAGTAGCCACCTCCAAACTGGTACCACTGCAGTTTCAGTTACCAGAATACAGATGTTCTGAAACCCTAAGCCACAAGGTGGCAGAGTTAAAAGCAGCAAATTCACCTGTTTTAAGTTCATCCACTCCCGAGGCTCAGTAAGACAGGGTTGTTTTTATCATCACTGTCATCATCCAGAGGAATAAATATGAAATCCCAACAATAAGAAATGAACAAAAACGATTGGAACAGAAGATCTTAAGTGTTTGATTTCTGTCTCTTACCCAGGTAACTAGGACTGTCTGCATTATCTGCCCAGCCTCGAGTTTTTATCTTTATATTTTTACCTAAAGATGTTACTTTGGTAGTGGCAAGTGTGTGTGTGTTTGTGTGTGTGTGTGTGTGTTTTAAGCCTAGTTTTTCTCAATATACTTTAAAAGTTTTTAAAATAGTTCATATCTGCTAAAGTTGATGTTTTTAAGAATTTCATTTTCATTTGTACTAAAAATTTATAATTTAACTTTTTCAAAACACAGCAAACTGTAAGCAATTGTTAATAAAGGTCTTAAGTAACTTTTTAAAAAAAGTTACGTGCAGATTTTCAACTCTGTGAGTGGTTGGTACATCTAAGCCCACATAAAGGTCAGTAACAAGCCACTTCTTAGCTTTTCCTAATATCATGCTGTTTTTATTCCCTATCTTGAGCCTCTAAGTAACTTTCTCCTTAGGACTTTTCTTCTTTTGACTTCTGATACCACGTAATTTCTTTATAGTCTTTATGATTAAGCCCTTAGGAAAGGTTCTTATAAGTTTTTAAAATTAATTACTTTAAAAATATTTGTGAAGGTCAGTGTATTTTAATCTCCAGAGGTGAGACTTGAACATTCCATGTTTTCTTAATAATATTTCTGGTACAGATGTCTTCCTGTTTCTGCTTGCTGTTTCATAACCAGAATTGTTGCAGTAGTGTTAGTTGTGTTGGGATTGTATAGTTCATGGGCTTTCAACAGAAAATTTCCCCCTAGGAAGTGATAGTATTTAAAATTCCTGTTATGTGTAGATCTGCACCAGACTGTCTTCTTTGGTACAACCAGTCTTGCAAAGTATAGGAATCATATCCTTTGTAAAGAGGAAAAGTATTGAGTCTCAGTTGTTTATGAAAGTCACAAAGCAAGACAATGTTACAAATTCTGGGACTTTTTCCCCAGCATAGACTTCCTTTCTATCTAGTATACAATGGGATTTTTTGAAGAAAGGATATTAAGTGAAAAGATTCTTTGAGGGAATTTCTTTCTTATGAAGCCAGGACAAATTCTGTCTTCTGCTTTGGTGTTGTTATGGTGGGCAAATTACCAAGCCCTTGGGAATGAAATGTGGTTAAATATTTGCTTCACAATGTTGTTGCAAGAATTTGTGAGGTAATGTATATTAAACACCCATCATAATGTTTCACAACTATAGGCTTTCCAATGTTAACACCAATGTTTGCCCGTATCAGTTTTGACTATACTCCTTATAGATTAGAAAACACATTTTTATCTGTGCCTTATATGTGAATATTTTAAGTAATTACTCAAATGTTGATTGAGGACTGAATCTTGAGAAATATGAAAAGTGGGGTCTGAAATACTGGCATATTATAGATGTATTAGAGTATACATATTTCTTAGTATTATTTCAATATTAGAAGCTATTTGCAGAGCTATCAATGCCAATGTAAATACTGATGGAGTTATAATCAGTTCTATTTTTTATTTTTAATTTTTTTTATTGTAAACAAATGGGATACATGTTGTTTCTCTGTACGTGGCATAAAGGCATACCATTTGTGTAATCATAAATTTACATAGAGTAATGTTGTTTGATTCATTCTGTTATTTTTTCCCTTCCCCCCCACCCCTCCCACCCCTCTTTTCCCTCTATACAGTCCTTCCTTCCTCCATTCTTGCCCCCCTCCCTAACCCTAACTCTAACCCTAACACTAACACATCCCTCCCCCCATTATGTGTCATCATCCACTTATTAGCGATATCATTCGTCCTTTGGCTTTTTGAGATTGGCTTATCTCACGTAGCATGATATTCTCCAATTTCATCCATTTACCTCCAAATGCCATAATTTTATCATTCTTTATGGCTGAGTAATATTCCATTGTATATATATACCACAGTTT
Source organism: Sciurus vulgaris (assembly GCF_902686455.1). NCBI lineage: Eukaryota > Metazoa > Chordata > Mammalia > Rodentia > Sciuridae > Sciurus > Sciurus vulgaris. Next base: position 63,553,823 of record NC_136467.1, read on the forward strand.
CCTTATCCATTCATCAATTGAAGGACATCTAGGTTGGTTCCACAGTCTGGCTATTGTGAATTGAGCAGCTATGAACATTGATGTGGCTGCATCTCTGTAGTATGCTGACTTTAAGTCCTTTGGGTATAGGCCAAGGAGTGGGATAGCTGGGTCAAATGGTGGTTCCATTCCAAGTTTTCTAAGGAATCTCCACACTGCTTTCCAGAGTGGCTGCACTAATTTGCAGTCCCACCAGCAATGTATGAGTGTACCTTTCTCCCCACATCCTCGCCAACACCTGTTGTTGCTCGTATTCTTGATAATCGCCATTCTAATTGGGGTGAGATGGAATCTTAGGGTGGTATTGATTTGGATTTCTCTTATTACTAGAGATGTAGAACATTTTTCCATATGTTTGTTGATTGCTTGTAGATCTTCTTCTGTGAAGGGTCTATTCATTTCCTTAGCCCATTTGTCGATGGATTATTTGTATTCTTGGTGTAGAGTTTTTTGAGTTCTTTATAGATTCTGGAGATTAGTGCTCTATCTGAAGTATGATTGGCGAAGATTTTCTCCCACTCTGTAGGCTCTTTCTTCGCATTGCTGATAGTTTCCTTTGCTGTGAGAAAGCTTTTAGTTTGAATCTATCCCAGTTGTTGATTCTTGCTTTTATTTCTTGTGCTATGGGAGTCGTGTTAAGGAAGTCTGGTCCTAAGCCGACATGTTGAAGATCTGGACCTACTTTTTCTTCTATAATCTGCAGGGTCTCTGGTCTGATTCCGAGGTCCTTAATCCATTTTGAGTTTAGTTTCGTGCATGGTGAGAGATATGGATTTAGTTTCATTCTGTTGCATATGGATTTCCAATTCTCCCAGCACCATTTGTTGAAGAGGCTATCTTTTCTCCATTGCATATTTTTGGCCCCTTTGTCTAGTATGAGAAAATTGTATTTATTTGAGTTTGTGTCCGTGTCCTCTATTCTGTACCATTGATCTACCTTTCTATTTTGGTACCAATACCATGCTGTTTTTGTTACTATTGCTTTGTAGTAGAGTTGAAAATCTGGTATTGAATACCCCCTGTTTCACTCTTCCTGCTAAGGATTGCTTTAACTATTCGGGGTTTCTTATTCTTCCAGATGAATTTCATAATTGCTTGCTCTATTTCTGTAAGGTACATCATTGGGATTTGAATTGGAATTGCATTGAATTTGTATAGCACTTTAGGTAGTATGGCCATTTTGACAATATTAATTCTTCCTATCCAAGAACATGGAAGATCTTTCCATCTTCTAAGGTTTTCTTTAATTTCTTTCTTTAGTGTTATGTAGTTCTCATTGTAGAGGTCTTTCACCTCTTTTGTGAGATTGATTCTCAAGTATTTTATTTTTTTCGAGGCTATTGTGAATGGGGTAGTTTTCCTAATTTCTCTTTCTGAAGATTCATCACTTATGTATAAAAATGCATTGGATTTATGAGCATTGATCTTGTAACCTGCTACTTTACTGAATTCACTTATGAGTTCTAAGAGTTTCTGGTGGAATTTCCAGGTTCCTCTAAATATATAATCATGTCATCAGCGAACAGGGATAGTTTGAGTTCTTCTTTTCCAATTCGTATCCCTTTAATTTCTTTGGTTTGTCTAATTGCTCTGGCTAGAGTCTCAAGAATGATGTTGAATAGAAGTGGTGAAAGAGGGCATCCCTGCCTTGTTCCAGTTTTTAGGGGGAATGCTTTCAGTTTTTCACCATTTAGAATGATATTAGCCATGGGCTTAACATAAATGGCCTTTACAATGTTAAGAAATGTTCCCACTATCCCTATTTTTTCTAGTGTTTTGAGCATGAAGGGGTGCTGTATTTTATCAAATGCTTTTTCTGCATCTATTGAAATAATCATGTGATTCTTGACTTTAAGTCTATTGATATGGTGAATTACATTTATTGATTTCCTGATGTTGAACCAACCTTGCATCCCTGGGATAAAACCCACTTGATCATGGTGCACTATCTTTTTAATATGTTTTTGTATGCGATTTGCTAAAATTTTGTTGAGAATTTTTGTGTCGATGTTCATTAAGGATATTGGTCTGAAATTTTCTTTCCTCGATGTGTCTCTGTCTGGTTAGGTATCAGGGTGATAATGGCTTCATAGAATGAGTTTGGGAGGGTTCCCTCCTCTTCTATTTTATGGAATACTTTGAGAAGTATTGGAATGCGCTCTTCTTTAAAGGTTTTGTAGAACTCGGCTGAGAACCCATCTGGTCCCTGACTTTTCTTTGTTGGTAGGCTTTTGATGACTTCTTCTATTTCAGTACTTGAAATTGGTCTATTTAAATTGTGTATGTCCTCCTCGTTCAGTTTAGGCAATTCATATGTGTCTAGAAACCTGTTGATGTCTTCAAAATTTTCTATTTTGTTGGAGTATAGATTTTCAAAATAGCTTCTAATTATGTTTTGTATTTCAATCCTGTCTGTTGTGATATTTCCTTGTTCATTCCGAAGTTTAGTGATTTGGGTTTTCTCTCATCTTCTCTTTGTTAATGTGGCTAAAGGTTTATCAATTTTGTTTATTTTTTCGAAGAACCAACTATTTGTTTTTTCAATTTTTTGTATTGTTTCTTTTGTTTCAATTTCATTGATTTCAGCTCTGAGTTTAACTGTTTCCTGTCTTCTACTACTTTTGGTGCTGGTCTGTTTTTCTTTTTCTAGGGCTTTGAGCTGTAGTGTTAGGTCGTTTATTTGTTGAGTTTTACTTCTCTTATTAAATGCGCTCCATGAAATAAATTTCCCTCTAAGTACTGCTTTCATAGTGTCCCAGAGATTTTGATATGGTGTTTCTTTGTTCTCATTTACCTCTAAGAATTTTTTAATTTCCTTCCTAATATCTTCTGTTATCCATTCATCATACAATAGCATATTGTTTAATCTCCTGATGTTGGAGTAGCTTCTGTTTTTTACTCTTTCATTTATTTCTAACTTCAATCCATTATGATCTGATAGACTACAAGGTAGTGTCTCTATCTTCTTGTATTTGCTAACATTAGCTTTGTAACATAATATATGGTCTATTTTAGAGAAGGATCCATGTGCTGCTGAGAAGAAAGTGTATTCGCTCTTGGTTGGATGGTGTATTCTATAAATGTCCATTAAGTCTAAATTATTGATTGTGTTATTGAGATCTATGGTTTCTTTGTTCAATTTTTGTTTGGAAGATCTGTTCAGTGGTGAGAGAAGCGTGTTAAAATCACCTAGTATTATTGTGTCATGGTCTATTTGGTTTCTGAAATTGAGAAGGATTTTTTTGACATACATGGATGAGCCAGTGTTTGGGGCATAGATGTTTATGATTGTTATATCTTGCTGATTTATGCTTCCCTTAAGCAGTATGAAATGTCCTTCTTTATCCCTTCTGACTAACATTGGCTTGAAGTCCACATTATCTGAAATGAGGATGGATGCTCCAGCTTTTTTGCTGAGTCCATGTGCATGGTATGTTTTTCCCCATCGTTTCACCTTTAGTCTATGGGTATCTTTTTCTATGAGGTGAGTCTCTTGTAGGCAACATTGTTGGATCATTCTTTTTGATCCAATCTGCCAGTCTATGTCTTTTGATTGATGAATTCAGGCCATTAACAGTCAGGGTTATTATTGAGATATGATTTGGTTTCCCGGTCATTTGGTTCATTTTTAAAATTGTATTTATTTATTTATTTATTTATTAGACATGACTTGGTTCCTCCTTTATTTGACAATTCCTTTAGGATAATTCCTCCCTTTGGTGATTTGCTTCTTTGTTTTTCATCTCTTCCTCATGGAATATTTTGCTGAGAATGTTCTGTCGTGCTGGCTGTCTTTTTGTAAATTCTTTTAGCTTTTATCATGGAAGGATTTTATTTCATCGTCAAATTTGAAGGTAAGTTTTGCTGGGTATAAGATTCTTGGTTGGCATCCATTTTCTTTCCGGGCTTGAAAAATGTTGTTCCAGACCCTTCTAGCTTTTAGAGTTTGGATTGAAAAATCTGCTGATATCCGTATTGGTTTCCCCCGAATGTAATTTGGTTCTTTTCTCTCACCGCCTTTAAAATTCTGTCTTTATTTTGTATGTTAGGTATTTTCATAATAATGTGCCTTGGTGTGAGTCTGTTGTAATTTTGTGTATTTGGAGTCTTATAAGCCTCTTGAACTTGATTTTCCATTTCATTCTTCAGATTTGGGAAATTTTCTGATATTATTTCATTGAATAGATTGTTCATTCCTTTGGTTTGTTTCTCTAAGCCTTCCTCAATCCCAATAATTCTTAAATTTGGCCTTTTCATGATATCCCATAGTTCTTGTAGATTCTGTTCATGATTTCTTACCATCTTCTCTGTTTGTTCAACTTTGTTTTCAAGGTTAAATATTTTGTCTTCAATGTCTGAGGTTCTGTCTTCCAGGTGTTCTATCCTACTGGAGTATAATTAGTTCTTAGAAAAGGGGAATTTTGAGTTTTATGATATGATCATGAGTTTGCTTTTGTGCAGATGAGGCTCCTTCTTTATAGCATTTGTAATATGACATTTACTGTTAGCATTTTCTCTTGCCTGTAAGCAGATGGTGTTACTTGACCCAGGCAAGTTCATTTCTGAAACTTCCAGTTAAGTGCCTGATCCCAAGAAGTAGGAGATATTTGGTTAGATTGTCTTCTGAGGAAATACTATCTTTTTATAGCTTATTTTTTTCACAAAGCTTCTAGCTTCCTGGAAATTTTCATGTAGAATACCTAGCATTTTAATGCAGTGGTTCCTAAACTTTTTGTTTTCAAAATTCCTTTATAATCTTAAAAATTACTTTTAAGAGCTTTCCTGTATGTTATTTAGCACTATTGAAATGGTAATAGAGATTAAACTGAAAAATTTTTAATATACTAAATGATTGAATCAGTGTTTGTTTCTAAACCATTTAAAATAATACTAAATCATGTAGATTAAAATACTTTATATAAATCACAGTTTCTGAAATATATACTATGAAGAATGGAATTGTATTATATTTTTGCAAATCATTTCAGTGTTTGACCTAGTAGCCCCTTTAGACTTCTGCATTCCATCGTTTCTGATATCATATATTACTTTGTTTGACTTTGGCAAAACACCACTTACTTTATACTCCAGAGAAATTGAAAAAAGGCAAATAATGTTTTATATTAGTATGAAATATTTTGACCTTATGGACCTTTTGAAAGGCTTGTAGAGATTCCAGACCACATTTTGAGAATCACTAATTTAATGTGTGTTATAGTTTTGCAAAGAGGATGTAGTGATTTCATTTTTACATATGATAAGTATTTGAAATATTACTGTGCTGAAACATGGCAATATTATTTTTTTGATGCATTATAATTATATATAATAGTGGGATTCATTATGCCATATTTATTCATGCACATAAGTTGTTCAGTCTCATTCCTTAGTACCTTCCCTTTCCCTCACAATATTATTATTACTTTTATTAATCTCATTATTAATATCATTGCTTTATGAAAAGTTTCTCTGTCTGTAGGTGTCATATATTCTTTTTGGTGGAGTTAGCACTACTGAGCAATAAGGAAGAGAATAATATCAACTTGGATGGATTAAAACTGTCTCTTCAGCTAGGAAAGACAAATATGTATTGCTTTTCTTATAGTCTTTCCATCAAGTAATCACAAGATCCTTTACTCACTATCCCCAATCAAAAATTGTACCTTTAAAGAATGTTTAAAATCATAGAATTTCTTAACTCAGTGTAGTATTTGTGTCTAGCATTCTATGCAGATGATGATCAATCATGTTAATGAAGTTTCCTTTTTTAAAATGTATTGTATCTATTAGAGTATTATCTCGCTGCTGTTCTCCAAACTAAACTTGTATTATAAACTTATAAGAATAGTGAATTTTATTGGGAATTTATTTATATCATTTAATATTCTGTAACTGGACCTAAACCTTATGTTACCTTCTACACTAGGATAAAAATGTAAATGTATGTCTAAAAGATAATGAGAGCCTGATCTGTTTAAAGGCTTAGATCATGAAACAGGAAAGCATTTTGCCACTTTCCACACAAAAGGAAAGTTAAAAATTCTCTCAGTCTTTCTTTGATTCATGCTTTAGATATAATGTTACATTGTGCTAAATAATGTTCATGTAGACTCAGGAAACAATATTTGTAAACTTTTTAAAAAATATTATTTATCTTTTAATTTTTTACAGACTGTTTTGATTCATTGTACATAAATGGGGTACATCATTTCTTTACTATGGTTGTACATTATGTAGTTTCATACCATTCATGTAATCATACATGTACATAGGGTAATGCTGTCTGTCTCATTCCACCACTTTTATACCCACCCTCCCTCTCATTTCCTTCTACATAAAGTTCCCCCATTCTTCTCTCACTCCCCATCCCCCACCCCCATTATATATCATTCTCCACTTATCAGGGAAAACATTTGGCCTTTGGTTTTAGGGATTGGCTTATTTCACTTAGCATGATATTCTCCAATTCCATCCATTTATTTGCAAATGCCATAATATTATTATTCTTTATGGCTGAATAATATTCCATTGTGTATATATACCACAGTTTCTTTATCCATTCTTCTGTTGAAGGGCATCTAGTTTGGTTCCACAATCTATTGTGACCTGAGCTGCTATAAATATTGAAGTGGCTGTTTTACTGTAGTATGCTGATTTTAAGTCCCTCGGGTATAAACCGAGGAGTGGGATAACTGGGTTAAAAGGTGAGTCCATTCCAAGTGTTCTGAGGATTCTCCACACTGTGTTCCACAGTGGTTGCACCAATTTGCAACTCCACCAGCAATGCCAACATCTATTATTCTTTGTGTTCTTGATAATAGTCATTCTAATTGGAGTAAAACAAAATCTTAGAATTGTTTTAATTTGCATTTCTCTAATTACTAGAGATGTTGAACACTCTTTCATATATTTATTAATTGCCTGTATGTCTTCCGTAAAGTGTCTGTCCAGTTCCTTGGCCCATTTATTGATTGGGTTCTTTGTATTTTTAGCGTAAAATTTTGTAAGTTCTTTATAAATTTTGGAGATAAGTGCTCTATCTGAAGTACATGTGTAAAAGATTTTCTACTCTGTAGGCTTTCTCTTCTCATTCTTGATTGTATCCTTTGCTGAGAAAAAGCTTTTTAGTTTGAGTCCATCCCATTTATTGAAACTTGCTTTGATTTCTTGTGCTTTGGGAGTCTTGTAGAGGAAGTCTGATCCTAAGCCAACATGATGAAGATTCAGGCCTACTTTGCCTTCTGAGTTTTGTGCAGGGTGAGAGATAGAGGTTTAATTTCATTTTACTGCATATGGATTTCCAGTTTTGCCAGCACCATTTTTTCAACAAGCTATCTTTTCTCCTTTGTATGTTTTTGGCTCCTTTGTGTAGTATGAGGTGACTGTATTTATGTGGTTTTGTCTCTGAGTCTTCTATTCTGTACCATTGGTCTGCCTGTCTATTTTGGTGCCAATACCGTGACATTTTTGTTACTGTTGCTCTGTAGTGTAGATTAAGGTCTGGTATTGTGATACCTCCTGCTTCACTCTTCCTGCTAAGGATTGCTTTGGCTATTCTGGGTCTCTTATTTTTCCAAATGAATTTCATGATTGCTTTCTCTATTTCTATGAGGAACATCATTGGGATTTTAATTGGAATTGCATTGAATCTGTATAGTGCCTTTAGTAGTATGGCCATTTCGACAATGTTAATTCTGCCTATCCAAGAACATGGGAGATCCTTCCATCTTTGAAAGTTTTCTTTAACTTCTTTCTTTAATGTTCTGTAGTTCTCATTGTAGAGGTCTTTCACCTCTTTTGTTAGATTAATTCCCAAGCATTTTAATTTTTTTTATTTTTTTGAGGCTCTTGTAAATGGAGTGGTTTCCCTAATTTCTCTTTCAGAGGATTCATCACTTATGAATAGAAATGCGTTAGGTTTACATGTATTGATTTTATATCCTGCTACTTTGCTGAATTCATCTAGTAGTTCAGAAGTATTCTAGTGGAGTTTTTTTGGATCTTCTAAATATAGGGTCATGTCATCAGGAAATAGTGACAGCTTTATTTCTTCTTTTCCTATTTTTATCCCTTTAATTTCTTTGGTCTTATTGTTCTGGAAAGTGTTTCAAGGACATTGTTGAATAGAAGCGGTGAAAGGGTATCCCTATCGTGTTCCAGTTTTTAGAGGGAATGCTTTCCGTTTTTCTCCATTAAGAATGATGTTGGCTGTGGGCAGAGCATAGATAGCCTTTACAATGTTGAGGTATGTTCCTATTTTTTCTAGTGTTTTAAGCATGAAGGGATGCTGTATTTTATCAAAAGCTTTCTCAGCATCTATTGAAATAATCATGTGATTCTTAATTTTAAGTCTGTTGATGTGATGAATTACATTTATTGATTTTCAGATGTTGAACCAACCTTGCATCCCTGGGATAAACCCCACTCGATCATGGTGCACTATCTTTTAAATATATTTTTGTACACGATTTGCCAGTATTTTGTTAAGGATTTTTGCATCTATGTTCATGAGGGATATTGGTTTAAAGTTTTCTTTCCTTGATGTGTCTTTGCCTGGTTTGGATATGAGGGTGATATTAGCTTCATAGAATGAGTTTGGTCGGGTTCCTTCCTTTTCTATTTCCTGGACTACTTTGAGAAGTATTAGAATGAGTTCTTCTTTGAAGGTCTTGTAGAACTCTGACTTCTGAGTTCTGGTCCTGTGCTTTTCTTGGTTAGTAGGCTTTTGATGGCTTCTTCTATTTTGGTGCTTGAAATTGTTCTGTTTAGATTGTGTACGTTTTCCTGATTTAGTTTGGGAGGATCATATGTGTCTAGAAACCTGTTGGTGTCTTTGAGATTTTCTGTTTTGTTGGAGTATAGATTTTCAAAGTAGCTTCTAATTATGTTATATATTTCAATGTTGTCTGTCATGATCTTTCCTTTTTCATCACGGATTCTAGTAATTTTAGTTTTCTCTCTCTTTCTCTTTGTTAATGTGGCTAAGGGTTTATCAATTTTGTTTACTTTTTCAAAGAAACCATTTTTTTTTTACTGTAAACAAATGGGATACTTGTTGTTTCTCTGTTTGTACATGGAGTAAAGGCATACCATTTGTGTAATCATAAATTTACAGAGGTAATGTTGTTTGATTCATTCTGTTATTTTTTCCCTTCCCCCCCACCCCTCCCACCCCTCTTTTCCCTCTATACAGTCCTTCCTTCCTCCATTCTTGCCCCCTCCCTAACCCTAACTCTAACCCTAACACTAACCCCTCCCACCCCCCATTATGTGTTATCATCCACTTATTAGCGATATCATTCGTCCTTTGGTTTTTTGAGATTGGCTTATCTCAGCATGATATTCTCCAATTTCATCCATTTGCCTGCAAATGCCATAATTTTATCATTCTTTATGGCTGAGTAATATTCCATTGTATATGTATATACCACAGTTTCTTTATCCATTCATCAATTAAAGGGCATCTAGGTTGGTTATACAATCTGGCTATTGTGAATTGATCAGCTATGAACATTGATGTGGCTGTATCTCTGTAGTATGCTGATTTTAAGTCCTTTGAGTTAGGCCAAGGAGTGGGATAGCTGGGTCAAATGGTGGTTCCATTCCAAGTTTTCTAAGGAATCTCCACACTGCTTTCCAGAGTGGCTGCAGTAATTTGCAGCCCCACCAACAATGCATGACTAAGAACCAATTTTTTGAATTGTTTCTCTTGTTTCAGTTTCTTTGACTTCAGCTCTGATTTTAATTATTTCCTATGTTCTACTATTTTTGGTGTAGATCTCTTCTTCTTCTTCTAGGACTTTGAGATATAATTTTATGTCATTTAGTTGTTGACTTTTTGTTTTTATTAATGTATGAGCTCAAGTCAATGAACTTTCCTCTTAGTACTGCTTTCAGAGTGTCCCAGAGATTTTGATATAGTGTGTCATCATTCTTATTTACCTCTAAGAATTTTTTATTTCTTCCCTGATGTCGTCTGTTATCATTTAATGATTCAATAGCATATTATTTAGTCTCCAGGTATATGAGTAGTTTTTGTTTGCTATTTTATCATTCATTTCTAATTACATTCCATTATAGTCTGATAGGATACAGGGTAGTGTCTCTGTTGTATTTGCTAATGGCTTCTTTGTGGCATAGCATATGGAGAAGGATCTATTTGGGAGAAGGATCCATGAGCTGCTGAGAAGAAAGTATATTCGCTTGATGATGGATGAAATACTCTGTAAATATCCATTAAGTCTATATCATTGATTGTATTGTTTAGTTCTGTAGTTTCTTTGTTCAGTTTTTGTTTGGAGGATCTATCCAGTGGTGAGAGTGGTGTGTTAAAGTCTCCCACTATTAATGTGTCTTGGTCTATTTGATTCTTAAAATTGAGAAGGGTTTATTTGATATACATAGATGCTCCATTGTTTGGGGAATAACTATTTAAAATTGTTGTATCTTGCTGTTTTATGCTTCCCTTAAGCAGTATGAAATGTCCTTTTTTATGCCTTCTGAATAACTTAGGTTGAAATTCACTTTATCTAATATGAGGATGGAGACTCCTGCTTTTTTACTGGTTCCATGTGTGTGGTATGTTTTTTCCCCTCCTTTCACCTTTAGTCTGTGGATGTCTTTTTTCTATGAGATGAGTTTCTTGAAGGCAGCATATTGTTGGGTCTTTCTTTTTAAACTAATCTGCCAGTCTGTGTCTTTTGATAATTGAGTTTAGGCCATTAATGTTCAGGGTTATTATTGTGATATGATTTGTATTCCAGTTCTTTTTGGCTTACTTTTGGTTTTTAACTTGACTTGTTTTTTCCTTTGATTGGCTTTTCCTTTAGGGTGGTAGTTCCTCCCTATGCAGACTTGCATTGTTGTTTTCACTTCCTCCTCATGAAATAGTTTTCTGAGAATGTTCTGTAGGGCACACTTTCTATTTGTAAATTGTTTTAACTTTTGTTTATCATGGAAAGATTTTTATTTCAATTTCAAATCTGAATGTTAGTTTTGCTGGGTATAGGATTCTTGGTTGGCATCTGTGTTCTTTCAGAAGTTGAAATATATCGTTCCAGGCCCCTCTTGCTTTTAGAGTCTGGGCTGAGAAATCTGCTGATATCCATTTTGGTTTCCCCTTATATATAATCTGACACTTTTCTCTCGTGACCTTTAAAATCCTATTTTTATTTTGTATGTGAGGTATTTTCATTATAATGTGCCTTGGTGTGGATCTGTTGTAATTTTGTGCACCTGGTATTCTGTAAGCCTCTTGTATTTGATTTTCCATTTCATTTTTCAGGTTTGGAAAATTTTCTGATATTATTTCTTTGAACAGGTTGTTCATGCCTTTGGTTTGTATCTCTGTGCCTTCCTAAATCCCAATAATTCTTAAATTTGGTCTTTTCATGATATCCCAAAATTCTTGGAGTTTTCGTTCATGACTTCTTAACATCTTCTCAGTTTGTTCAACTTTATTTTCAAGATTAACTATTTTGTCTTCATTATCTGAGAATCTGTCTTCCATGAGATCTATACTGTTGGTGATGCTTTCTATTGAGTTTTTAATTTGGTTTATTGTTTCTTTCATTTCCAGTATTTTTTTTTTTTTTTCAGAATGTCTATCTCTTTATTGAAGTGTTCTTTTGCTTCCTGCATTTGCTCTTTTAACTGTTTACTGGAATGGTCATACACTGCCTGCACTTGCTCTCTTATCTCATCTTTTGGTTCACAGATCTTTTTAATTATGCAGATTCTAAACTCTTTTTCTTTCATTTCTACTGCCATGCTGTCATTGGATTCTATCACAATAACATCTTGGTTTGTCAGGGACACTTTCTTCCTCTGTTTTTTCATATTGTTTCCATATATTCCCCTCCGGCAATGAAGATCTGAGATACTGACGTTCCCCCCGTAGCCTTATTATGACCCGGCAGTTTTCCACTACCTCTCCTTTGAAGGGGAGATCAATACCAGTAGCACCAATACAGAGAAAATGCAGCCCTGAACCAGATAGCCCCTATAAAGACTTTAACATTATTGTAATGAGCAGGATGAGTTCGATTACTATTTACAGTGTTTCTAGTTGTGGACAAGAGGATGGGGAAGGGTGTATGATGTACGTGAGTAAATAGAGGTACCTGTCAAAGGGCTTCCAGTCTTCTGTAGGTGTCTCAGGAAGGGAGCTGCTCTTCCAGTGATGAAGACCACGCCCTCAGGAATAATTCAAATACCTACACCAGCCTCCAAAGAAGCTGGGGAGTGCCAGCGAAGGTGCATGGAATCAGCACGGAGACAGGCCCAGTGTCCCTCAGCAGTAGGAGGGCAGGTGGGCAGGCTCAGCTACTGGCCTCCATCCTCAGTAGGGGGGCAGTGTGATGGCCTCAACAACCCACATCCGTCCGTGGGGGTGAGCAGGCTCAGCGCTGGCTGTCAATTTCTTAAAATGACATTTTAAAAAGAGGCAAAGATGAGCTTCAGAACTAGAACACTTTACCTAAGATTTTTGAAGAGCCCCATCTTACCTGAGACAAGGCTTTGCTCCAAAATAAATCAGACTTCACCTTATTTAAGATTATATTCAAAAGATTGCTTTTCGTTATAAAATTACTGTGATCTCATGCAGGGGATATAATGTATAGCTCAGCCAAAATTCAAAATAGCTATTACACAAACTAAATGTTTTACTGTTGTTAATTCCATTTTGTATTTTCTTTGTAAACTCTATAACTGTTGCCCTATTAATATTTTGCAGAAGTACTACTTCAAGAACAACCTAAATTAATTTGAGATGATAGTCCATTACCTGTAGGACAGATAATATAGACCCCAATTAAATAAAAGAGGATAAATGACTGTAAAGTCATAAACATTAGAGATAAAGCCTAGTACTCTTACCTTATGACTGGTGAGACTGGCTTACTGGATGTTTAAGATCATGTTTAAGATCAAGATTAACACAGAAGGGCCAAGAAAACCAGTATTTGACTCCCTCTTAGTCAGCCTGAACCCAGGGAATGGGAGAGCTTCTCTTAGGAGCTTTACAATGCTGGGCCTCATGATCTCCTGATCAGGGAGAATGATGTGACCTCTAGAGAATGAAAAGCCAGTCAGTGCACCTGTTGCAAAGAGGAGCGTCATTGAAAAAGCGAGACATACCTGATGCTTCCAAAGGAAGCCACCTCATCAGGGAGTCCCTATCTAGCAAATGGCACTAAAGGAGCTAAGAAGCTGCTCTCAGGTTCTCCATGAGTAAGCCCTGTGGAAACTCAGCTGACCCTTAACAGAGAAAGGAACAAAGTTAATTTGACCAGCTTGGTCTTGAACACCTGGCAAAAATAGTTATAACCAAAATACAGCCATAACTGGGTAGGAAAGACAATAGTTCCTTTATTGGAACTTAAGACCTACACTTGTGTTAGCCCCAAGAATAAGTAAGATTGAAAGGTACAAAGAGATTATTAGGCAGGAGTTCCTGATAATATCAAGAGAAACTGCCAGAGTCAGAAATTTTTGGTCCTTTTAAGGTCTACAGATCTTCCTAAACAGGACCATGCCTGCTAAATTGCCTACAGAATTTCCTACAAGATCAGATACACAAGTTCACCAACTAATTGGTCAATCAGCTGCTTCTCCTTCAAGACTACCACCCCCAATACCCAAAGCTGAGACCTGTGATTCACTACTGACATCTCCGGCTCCAAAAACTCTGCTCCCACCTGAAGCCCTCCTTAATTCCCTTGTTTTACAGGAATGAGACTCTTTGCCCCTAACTAGCAGGAAGAAGCTACAGAAGAAAGGCCATTGTCCCACCCCTGATATCTATAAAAACAAAAAAGGAAGGAATATTGGCATGAGATCTGCCATTTTGCTGCCACCAGTATTCTGTCTGCCCCACACCATTTTACAACCCAGATTGTTAGCCCATAAACTTCCTGGTCAGTCATTGGTCTGGTGTTATTTGTCCACGAAATTCCACTACATAAGAATGGCTCCACTGCCATTCTCTCTCTCTCTCTTTCTCTTTCTCACTTTCTCTCACTCTCACTCATCTTCTCTGTCTCTCTCTCTCTCACACACACACTCATACACTCGTCTTCTCTCTCTCTCTCTCTCTCTTACCCTGAGGGCAGACACTCTGTCTGCTTAATAAAATCTCGTGTGAGTTCCCCCATCCAGAGTGGTTTCTTTCTTTCTTTTTTTTTTTTTTTTTTTTTGGCGGTACTGGGGATCGAACTCAGGGCCTTGTGCGCCCCAGAGTGGTTTCTGGTGCTTTTCAGTATCCCTTTCTAGAGTAGTTCTCTTGTAAATGATTTGTTTTGCTGAACTGATACTACTACTGTTACTTTGGCCATTTAATCCTGTATGTATACAATGGGACAATAAAGTCATACACACTTACTTGGTCTTATGTTACTACATTCTTGACATATGATGTCATTTAAGTTTTTCATTCCTTAGTCTCTTTTAAGTGCAAAACTTCAGTTTTCTTCCATGTTGATATTAATCCATTATCAGTAGAATTTAGAAACAGTTGTTCAGTGTTTCAGTAGTACTGATGTGTGGAATACTGTCTTTTCATCTTCAAAGATGTTATACTTTCATTTGCTTTGTTGGTCTTACGATGACTATCCTCATAGTCTCATAGGAAACTAATAAAGATTGTTTCACAATGACTTTACTTGCAAATCATGTGGTCTGTTGTTACATTGCCATGTGTCAATGTTAAGATAAAACCCTTAAGTAGCTTTCATAAACCATTGACTTATTTTTGTTTGTTTTTTTAAGTTGGAGACTTTGTCCATAATCTAGCACTTATGTTTTTTCTTATTATTTCTAGAGATAGCAGTGATTGTGATATCAAATCCATATTAGTTCCTGAACCTTTCAGTGTCTGAAAATTTGAGTTTTTTCAAAGAGGCCATTCCTTATTACTTTCTTCCTTATCATAGATAGTGTTCAGTGTATATGGCTATTGTTCTGCTTGAAAAAGCAGTTTCAAGCCACTATTTTCTGTAAGAGAATATGGGAGTCATTTGAGACTTGATTATTTCTCCCAACTTCTCCAAGGAAAAACATTTTTTTTGGTTTCATTTCCTTGTTTGGGCATTGCTAAAAGGGCTTTGTTATTTCTCATTTTTGTATGCCCAGGTTTTTTTTTTTTATGAGATTTAATCTTGTAGACATAAAAATATGTTTGTTTTTACTGGGATTTTGCTGCCATTTTTTCTGTCATATCCCTCTGGTTTTTTTTTTTTTTTTTTTTTTTTTCCCTCCGTAGTTTATGATTAAATGTTTAATTGTATTGGGTATTAGATACCAATTTTTTCTCTTATTTTTTCCAGGATTGTGATGGAAATTCGAATGCCTTTGCAGTTATTAATACCACCTATCTTTAAATACAACTTCATTTCTTTAATTTCAAAAGATATATCATCATTGTAGAAATTCAGAACATTTATAAACTGTGGGATCTAAAGAATCTGTAATGACACCATTATCCATTCATAAGCCACCAAAATATTTAAGAGTATGAATTCTTTAAATATAGATACTTTGGGTAAGATTTGGATCATGTAATATGTATAATTTTGAGCCTGCTTTTTTATTAGTTAAAATTTTCTAATATACACGATTTTATGAAAATATTCTATTATATAATATTGGTAGTTGCAGAATATTATATTTATCATTGTGTCTTAAATTCCCGTCTCTATCGCTTTCTTCTTCCCACCATCTTTTTTTTTCTTTTCTTTCTTTTTTTGAGCTGACTTTGTATTCCTAGGCACAATTGATCTTCCTTCCACCTCTCCCTCCAAAGTAGCTGAGTGTATAGGCACATACGATGCCTGGTGAAATTATCTACTACCAAAGATTTAAGTTTTACTTAACATTTTACTATTATAAATAATGTTGTACCAAAGATTCTTATGCCAAGCAATTATTAGATATATTTTTTCCTGAATATGTTCCTGTCAGTGAAAATTTCATCTCTGAATCCCTCCATGGATATCAAAATCCAAGAATACTTAAATCTCTTATATAAAATTGCATAATATTTGCATATAATATTATGTATACATCCTCCTGTACAGTTTAAATCATCTTTCATTTACTTATATTATTCTAGCCAATGTAAATACTTTGTAAATAGTTGTTACACTGTATTGTTTAAGGAATAATGGCAAGAATAAGAAGTCTGAACATGGTCAAGAAAGATGCATTTTTTCCCTCAAATATTTTTGATGTATAGTTTGTGGAATTCATAGATCTCTTAAGATAGAGGGCCAGTTGCCCTGACTTTCTTGAATCTGCCACTTTACATTTCTACCTGTAAGGAGTGTCCTTGTACTTAACTTTTTTTTTTTTTTTTTTTTTTTTTTTGATACTGAGGATTTAACCCAGGGAAGCTTAACTACTGAGCCTCATCCCCAGTCCTTTTTACTTTTTAGTTCAAGACAGGATCTTGCTAAATTGCTTAGGGCCTTGATAAATTGATGAGGCTGACTTTGAACTTGTGATCCTTCTGCTTCAGCCTCCCAAGCCACTGAGATTACAGACATGTGTCACCCACCATGCTCTACTAGCATTCTTGACAATTATATATTATACTAAAAAAAAAAAAAAAAAAAAATCTTGCCTATTTAATAGAGGGAAAATAGTATCTTTTTCTTCTTTTAGAATCGGTACTGGGAATTGAACCCTGGGCCTCATTCATACAGGCAAGTGCTCTACTACTGAGCTATACTCCCAATCCATTTTATTTTTATTTTGAAATAGGTTCTCACTATATTGCCTAACTTGGCCTCAAACTTGCAGTCTTTCTGCCTCAGCCCACCTCACCTGTGTATCTTACTCTCTTAATTACATTTTAAAATTACTATTGAGGTTAAATTTTTTTTTTTATGTTATTTGTAAACCTCTTACTGTTTTTCTTGTGAGAGTTGCCCATTTTTCCATAGATGGAGTGGAGTTACTTTTTCATATAGAAGAAGCATATTAAGATTTGGAAGTTTTTATAAGTAGGCAGTCTATTCGTCTTTTCATGTAAGAATCTTCTGTTGGTGTTATGCTAAGAAAGGCAATCCCAAATACATGATTGAAACTTTCATCATTTTGTACTTTTAAAAAAAAATTTTAGTTTCAATGGTTTTGTTTAGAATGTTACTTGGATCAGATGCATCTATTCTTTTTTCTTAATTTGTGGGTATATGTCTATCCTAAAGTGACACGGTCATTTTCTCCCAAGGTTCTTATTACTTCCATGTTGTCTACTACTTCAGATTCTTCATTCCTACTTAGAAGAAAGCATTTTAGGGATGGGATTTTCATGAAGAAAACTCAAGAATTATTTCTTTTATTTTTACCTGAGTGTAACATTTAGAGAAGGGTAAGAGTGAAGTATTTTACCTGCTGTAACAGATTTCTTAAGTTTTATCATCTATATTAGGATAGTCCTGGCTATATAAGGTTAAATATTTATATCCAGAAATACTGTTAATCCAGGTAGGAAGATTTGTTTTAGCAGCTGCATCTATAAAAAATAAATTCAATGTGACTCATTGTGGGAGCTATAAATTCAAATGAATAAGGACACACTAAGGTTAGATATATGTATGTCCCCTAGGTCTTCTATTTAAAAACTTACCTTAGCCAAGTCACTTCTTTGAGTCTCAGTTTTATTACTTGTTATGTGCAGACCATATAGTGAATTGACATCTAAGTTGGCTCTGAAGATATAATGCTCATGAAGCCCTTAGCACAGTGCTTAGCATATGGTATGTGCTCCCTATATATTGACTGTTGTAAATAATACTATATAACTAGCTAACAATATAATTTTATAGCTAAAAGATAGCCTTATGCATGGGTGATGATAGTTCTTTTTATTTTTGTGCTCTTCAGATTACTGCATACTTTAAAGGAAGCTGTAATCCTACTGACGTTATGTAGAGTAGAGTTACCAGGTTGGCAAAGGAGGAAGAAATCATGTATTGTGATGAGCACTTGAAAGAAATTGTAGTTGGGTATCCTTTTGAAGGGAAAGCTCTGGTGGAATTAGGGGATAAGCACATTATTTGAAGAGCTATATGTGGAAGAGGAAGTTCAGGGGTTATAACTAGTATGTGTTGAAAAGGTACGTGAGGATACATCTCAGCTCAGGCAGACCTTTTCATTTTTCAGAGTCCTTCAAAATAATGAGCTCTTTCGGTGAGTAATGTGATTTGTTATTGCAGATATAGAAGCATTTGCTGAATTTGTTGAAATTTGTAGAAAATTCAATTTTGATGACTTTTAAGGTTCTTGTTCATCTCACAATTTTTTGAGGTTATATGTTATGGATATGGTTGAAAATATATTATTCATGTATTAAGCTCACAGCGAGGACTTAGAAATGTTTGTCATTACCAATTTGTAGCAATAAAAGATTCCAAACCATCGTGCTCATAATTGGAATGGTTGTCCTATTTATTATTTTTAAGTTGTAGAAAAAGGATCATGTGTTATTTATAAACCCACCATAAAATAATTTTTAAAAGTCATGAATACAACAGATATGTAAAATCAATTTGGAGTCAGATACTTCTCAAATATGCTGTAAATCCTTATATATCCCTGCTTCTTTCCAAACAGATGTGGTTCAAACCCTGTGAAAACTGTAATTTCATATTTGGTAAGAGGTGAATAAAACTGACAATAAATATGCCAACAGTTTTTAAAAATACTAAGTGGTAAATGCTGTTTTTAGTTGTAAAACACTCTTACTCAGACTGAAGCTAGTAAAACGTTATATAAGATTCGTATTTACATATTGAAGATCCTCATTGTGCTTTTCTTGACTAGTGATACACACAAAAGCAAAGGATTGATAAAGAAATAACTGAAAATCCCCGTAAGTCACTCAGGAGATTTTATTATAAACTGAACACAAAGACGCATAAAACTTTTTTTTTTGGTACCAGGGATTAAACCCTAGGAGTGCTTAACCACCGAGTCATATCCCCAACTGTTTGTTTTTTTTGAGGAAAGTCTCGCTAAGTTGCTTAGAGCCTCAGTAAGTTGCTGAGACTGACTTTGAACTTGTGATTCTCCTGCTTTTGCCTTCTGAGCCGCTGAATTATAGGCATTTGCCACCACACCTTTTCTTTATGGAAATTATTGTGGCACCTTATCAGTGGCAGCAAAGCCCAGACCAGTGATTCTCAAACTCACGTGCATAATCTTCTCAGTTTTATAAAATGTCCCTATTCCCATAGTCTGAGTTCTTGTTACTGAAACTGAGGAACCTATACTTTTATCAAGATCCCCAATGAGTTTAAGGAAGAGCACAAGAATGCCACTTATGCTAGGCGAAGTCATGCATGCCTATAATCCCAGCAGCTCTGGAGGCTGAGGCAGGAGGATCTCAAGTTCAAAGCCAGCCTCAACAATTTAGCAAGGCGCTAAGCAACTCAGTGAGATCCTGTCTCTAAATCGTGCGCAACCATAGAAACAAAAAGATGTACCCCATTTGTGTATAATGAATCAAAATGCAATCTGTAAAAATAAAAAAAAATTTAAAAAATATTTTAAAAGGGTTAGGGATGTTGCTCAGTGGTTAAATACTGCTGGGTTCAATCCTTGGTACCAAAAAAAAAAAAAAAAAGAAAAGAAAAAAAGAAAAAAAAAAGCCATTTACTGAACATTTGAATTCTATTGCTCAACCTAAGCTCAATGCTGTTGGTTGGAAATCTGACTCTGAGCAGCTTGTTTACCGTATTATATTTTTCATTTATAAATTAGTCAGTTAGACTGATGCTCTCTGAAGGCCCTTAAACCCTAAAAGGATAACCCAGATGTAGAAGAAATAGTTTCAGAACAAAACCTAGTCTTCATTCAGACAGAAAGCTAGTCTTCATGTCAGGTGTAGTTTTTGTAGATAACAGGGTTTCTGTCTTTTCAGGACCTTCTATATCTTGCTGTTTCAGTTCAGTTTTTAGGACATCTGAGTAGGAGAAGTCTGACACACATCTATGTTAATGTGGGAGACTTTTCCCATACAAACAAGGATGCTTCCAGCAATCCTGGGAGAACTGCTTATACAAGGCCTATGCAAAGCCACAATGGTAAGCAGACTTCACATCCTCCTGTAAAACTTCATCTGTGGAGCTGGAAAACTCAATAGGTCTTAACCTTGGTTGAACCTGAAGAGTACGAATTGAATTTCTTTGAGGTGAGGGATATTTGCATTCATTTCACAGTGTAGAGGCTTCCACAAAGGAGAGCATTCTTCGCATGATCCCTGAAATCTTATGAAACAATGTAATAGACAAAAGGGTCATTGTAGCTTTTGAGGGTGGACAGACAGAGGGCTATAATACATAGGACATAGATATGGCAATGGCCTCAGCTTTTAATCAGGAAATAATGAACCATGAGCTGATCAAGTACATGGCAAGGACAATGACTGGAGTTTGATGGCCCTCTGCTTTTTTTTTTTTTTTTTTTTTTTTTTTTTCTGGTTCATCCATGGCAGAAGATGGGAGCATCTGATCATGAGTACATAGGTAGAGACTGAGGAAGGCTAAGAACACAAAGACTCTAGTGGCCAGAGAGAGGAAGCAGTTGAACATGTCTCTCACCAATACCTCCTCAGCCAAAACATCATGACAGGTTGTAATGTTAAGAACTAGAATGTAGTTGGTCTGCTTCCTGACATATAGGGAACAGTGACCAGCAAAATCAATAGCCACATTCCCAGGGAGATACCAATATCAATGTGTGCTTTCTTCCTGGTGTGTACCATGGGGTTCATGATAAACCAATACCTTTGCACACTGAGGCATGTCATGAAGAGAACAGAATAGTACATATTGCCATAGAAAAAGGGCAGTGAGCACCTTGCAAAGAGATTCCCCATAAATCCAGTTGTTGCCATGTATGTGTGGAAAACAGTATGTGGGGAACCAATTAATGGACAGGAAGTTTACCAAGGCCAGATTGACCATGTAAATCACAGCAGGATGCTTCTTTGTTTGGAAAAGGAAGACCCACAGAGCCATGCCATTACTTGGCAAATCAACCACACATACAATTGTGTAGACAATTGGAAGAAAGATGGTAGCAAGCTTTCCATAGAAAACGCATCCACAGAAAAACCTGGTTCCACTGGAACTCCTTTTTCTGGTGATTGGAGCAGAGTCATAATGCTTACCAATAAGGCTTCTTCCTTTAGAGATTCTGTTGGATCCTCTGGTAGTCTGACTGCAGGAAGCAGAGGCCACCTGTGGGATGGCACTCCTCCATTTTCTTTTTGACTCTATTCATTCATTCACTCTAGTTGTGCTAAGAACTCTTAAGTGTTGAACATAATCTAATGAAGTTTCATCAACCTATACCTATCATCTTGCTTTCTTAAGTTTCTACCTCTTAGGACTTTTGTGTGTATATGTGTGTGTTTATTAATTTCTTTAAAAGGATAATGGGCCATAATATTTTATTTAGTACAGTGAATGTTGTTAAGACTAATTTATATAAAACATATTGAGAATTACCTAGAATGTATTATGAGTTTGTTTACATAAATATAATTAATAGATTTAGAAATTTGCTGTAAGCATTCTTTTAAATGCTTGACTTAATACATGCATTTTGTTCAGTTTTTATATATGCATATATGTGGTTATAAAGTGTTTTCTTCAGAGGTAATTAAAATTAGCATATCTTTGTAAGAATCAAACTATCAATTTGCCATGTGTATGAAAATGTAAAGTAAGCTTTTAAATATACATTGATTCCTAGTTTTAACTTTATTTACTATACATCTAATTAATCATAGTGTAAGGGTATAATTAGTGTTCATATTCCAAGATGTCTTAATTTTAAGTGTTGAGTGACCTTGGTTTTAGCTTTGGTAAGTTATTACATTAGATTAAGTACCTGCAAATAATGAGCATTAGCTATTATGAAAATGTAATTTATCTAATTCTCTGCAAGCAACAATTTGCATAGCACATTTTTTCATAGAATAATAAATGCTGTCTTAATTTTCATGGTTATTTTCTTTTGTTATTCATGACTATTTTGAAATGTAGAATACTTAGTAATTTTCTATGCTACAAACCAAACAATAATTTAAAAATTGTTAAAAAGTATTTTCTTCTTATTGTAATTATTCAATATTTATTTCCATATGAACTGTCAATTCAAAGCTTTTTTCAGAGTTGCTCAGCTTTTAACATTTTCTACTTTTATCATATTTCATTATTCTTAGTTTTAATATGTACATTATTTACATTTTATGCAAATCTAAAGTTGTATATTATCGAAAAGACTCTCTACTGAATAGTTTTTCTTTGCATACTATGCTTGTTTTAATGTAGCTTATATACTATTTATTACTTTAATGTGTAGAACAACTCTAGCTTTTAAAATGTGTGCCTCTGTATAATTCAAAGGAAAATGCATGGATTTTCTTTGCTTTATGAGAATCAGAATTCTACTCTTTTTCTTGAGGCTTTTTGGTCATGCACTGATGCATTATATAGGTTTTATACTTTGCTTAGAATTCCAGCCTGAGTAGAGAATTTGTAAATTATACTGTTTTAATGCCCAACATTATTCCAGCTTCATAAAATCTGCTTCTGGAGCTTTTCAACTTTTTCTGTTTTAAGTTTATACAAGAAAGATTATCTGTTTTATGAAGACAAATACTAGTGTACATCTAAAACTGTATGGCTTGGTGCCTTTTTATGGAGGGCTTACTTAAATTGCCAATTCAAAATTTCCAGTAGTTGTTGGTTTATTCAGACACTTTCTTTTTAAGTTTGAAAATTATATTTTTCTAAAAAATTTGGCATCTCTTCTGAGTACTTAGCCTATTCTTACAAAGTAATTCACAATATGATTTGTCTTTATTTTCACACTATTTTTTGTTTATATCGTCCCTTACTTTGTATTTGCCTTTTTTCTACTATTCTCCTCATATTTGCTCAATTAGTATTTAAGAAATCAGCTTATAGTTTTGTTGCTTTTTATTTTTTTCCACGTCTCAGCTTTTATTCATACAGCATGTGTTGGTTTGAAATAATAAGACATCTGACATTTTTCCATTCTCTAGATTTATAAGATATTAGGATAAGCCTGAAGGTCTAGTTGTACTCATTTAGAACAAGGGTATTTGTTTCACAATTTAAATGGGTTTCTTTTTAAAATTTTTAAGTTGTTCACAACTGCTTCTTTTCTTACGCTATTGGAGATAACATTTGAAATACTCTAAAAATTTAGTGACTTCAGGACATTGATTTTATTGTATGTGAAGTATAAAGATTTCAATGGTAAATTAGCAGAGATGTATATGTTGTGGCCCGGTGTCTAAAACTGATAGAAAACAACATAGCATTGATCACTGATGCTTTCTTTTTGTTGTTTGCTCCACAATGATTTGTTAAGCATCTTTTACATAAAAAACATTTTGCTAGATTTTCTTCAAATCATAAGTAGATGTTCTTCCAGCTTTATAAAAATTTATCAATTGTAAGAAAAAAACTGACTTGATCAATAATAGCTTCAGAGTTCTTTTTCCTTGAATTTTATACAATCTTATGTTTTTAATTAATTTTTTAGAGCAGTTTTAGGTACTGAAAAATTGAGCAAAATTTTTTCTTCATGTATATATCCTCCTTCCACTGTTATTAATGTCTTGCATTAGTGTGATAGTTTTGTTAAAATTGATGACACAGTATTCATACATTATTATCAATTAAAGTCAATAGTTTACTTTAGGATTCACTCTTGATATTACCCAGCTTGTGAGCTTTATTTTTAATTCATTCATTAATTTTGTGCTCCTGGAATTGACCCCAGTCCCTCATGCATGTTAGGCAATCTCTATACCATTAAGTTACAACCCTATCCTTTGTCTGTGGGTTTTGACTAAAGTGTAATCATATTGTAATGATATATACCCACTATCAGTATCAAAGAGAGTAGTTTCACTTCCCTAATAATTCTTTGTGCTCTGCCTTTTCATCCTTCCCTCCCCGTAAATCCTTGGCAACCGCTGATCCTTTTTAATACCTCTATAGTTTTTCCTTTCCACAATGTCATATAGATCTAATCATAGTGTGTAGCCCTTTCAAACTGGCTTCTGGTTACTTAGCAGTATGCATTTAAGATTTCTTTTATGTTTTTCAAGGCTTGATAGCTCCATTTCCTTTTAGTGCTGAATAATATTACTTTATATGGATGTACATAATTTGTTTATCTATTCACTTGTTGTAGAACATCTTGGTTGTTTCCAAAGTTTGTCAATTAAAAAACTTTACTTTTTATTTACTGAAATTTTCCTTTTATTACCATCTTTCTATTTTCTTTGGTTTTGCCCAGTTCTGTTTCTTTGTGAATATTTTCTTCATTTATTTCCTCGTTTTTCAAAATTTCTACTGTGTTGCTTTAACTTTATTTGATCTGATATGTACTTCTCATAGTTTAATTGTAGTTCTTAAACTATGTAGATGAGTATCTTCTAGTTTCTCAGCTTTTAATGTTTACTATTTTCTATTGTCTGTTGGATGACTCAAGTTTTTATATTCCTTTTTTTTCTGCTTTGGAAGCTAATTGAATTTCACTTTTAGTTGGTGCTCTTGAATTTGTTTTAAGCATAAATAAGTAACTGTAAATATTTCTTCCATTTACTGTATACCTTCCTTTTGTCCATTTTACTATTTTTGTTTAGAGTTTTATTTCATTTTTTAAAGGTAAAAATGGTTTGTTTTAGAGTCTCTACTTTGTTGGCTTATTTTATGAATGTGTTCACTGTTTCTTATATTTTGTTTTTCTCCTTCTTCAGTACTTTTCTTTTAAAAGAAATTTAACCTTTATTTATTTATTTTTTATGTGGTGCTGAGGATGGAACCCAGTGCCTTACCCATGCTCGGCAAGCCTCTGCCACTGAGCTAGAACCCCTCTTTTTAGTACTTTAAGGATTGTGTTGGTGAGTTTCTGTGTGTGATATGTTTTTAGCCTTTTTATGTCTCAAGTTGTTTTAGTTTGTCCTCATTCCTTAATATTAGTTTAGTTGGTGGGTTACATTTTAGGTGGACAATCATTCTTTCAGTACTTAATACTACAGCACCATCCAGTATCATTTGTGACTGATCAAACACTTGTTGCAGCCTAATTTTTCATTTGTTTATAACCACTCAATCTGACTATTCATGTATTTCTATAATACTGGATAATTCCAGGCATTAATCATTTCAAATATTGCCTTTCTGCCATTCTTGCCAGTCTTCATACTTAAAAATCTTAATTAAGATGTATTGGAACTTCTCTATATAATGTCCATGTCTCTTAAATACTTAAAAAATTTTTTTTTATCTACTTACTGCTGTTTTTCATTACAGGTGAATTTTTAGTACTCTCTAGAATTATATTTTAGTGACTGTTTTTCATTTCTAGATTTCTTCAGTGTCCTTTTTTTGTATCTGTCAGTTCTTGTTTTGCATTTTTATTTTAAAATTCTTTTAACCAACTGTTTTGCTTATCTTTTTGAGCTTCATAACACTACTTGTTTTTAAGTTTTTATCACAATGTTCTCTATTACTTTCTTCTGGAAGGAATTTTTTTTTATTCTTTTTAGTTATATATGACAATAGAATTCATTTGGACATAATTATAAAAGCATGGAATAGATCTTGTTTTAATTCAGTCCCTAGTACCTCCCCTTCCTCTCCCCTCCTCCTATCCCCTGCTCCTTTCCCTCTACTCTACTGATCTTTCCGCCATCTACTCCTAGTTATTTATTTGTTTAAATTAATTTCTTGTGGATGTGCATGGTGAGATTCACTGTGGTATATTCATATATGTGCATACGAATGTTATGTCAGATTCATTCCACTCTTATTCCATCTCTCCTTCTTTTCTTTCATTCCCCTTTGTCTACTCCACTGATCTTTATTCTTTTTTCTTACCCCTATCCTTCTTATTGTGGATTAACTTCTACATATCAGAGAAAACATGTGACCTTTGACTTTCTTTGGTCACAAAGAAATAAGTCACTTATTTCACTTAGCATGACAGTCTCCAGATCCATCCATTTACTGTCAAAAGTCCTAAAGTCATTCTTTATGACTAATACTGCATTTTATTTAACGATTCATCTGTTTAAGAGCACCTAGGATGATTCCATAGCTTAGCTATTGTGAATTGTGCCACTGTAAACATTGATATGGCTGTGTCACTGTAGTATGTTGATTTTAAATCCTTTTAATATATCCTGAGGTGTGGGATAACTGGGTCAAATGGTAGTTCCATTTCCTGTTTTTTGAGGAATTTTCATACTGCTTTCCAGAGTGGTTGCAACAATTTGCAGTCCTATCAACAATGTATGGGTGTGCCTTTTTTCCCACATCTTTGCCAACATTTATTGTTACTCTTATTCTTGATAATTGCCATTATGACTGAAGATAGAGATACTGTATTATTATTGAGACATTCAATTTATTTCCTAGTCTTCACTGAATTTTTTTGTTGATGTTGAGTTTGCAAAAAGTTTTTATTTTTGCAAGTTCTCCTGTAATTTATATGTGAGACCAGGTTTCATCTTATACAACTACACATGAGTTTTTCAAACCAAACTGTGAGGTTTTATATTTATATCTAACAATTCTTAGGTTTGTCCAGATTACAACAGATATTTTCAAAAGTTTTGATTTTGATTCTATCATATTAACATTCTTAATATATGTGACAATTTCTTCTAATTTACTTATCATTGATACAATTGTGAGTACAGAACCATGAACAATCCTTGAATAAAAACTGACCTCAGTACTGAGATTAATCCCATAATTCACTTAACCATAAATGTTATTCCAACAGATACCTCATTAACATCAAGATATTCTGCTTGCTGTGCATCACTAGTTGTTTTTCAGAATGCCCATTGACTATTTGATGTGAAAAATGCTTGTCCTCTCTTTTGTAAGAGGTTTTTTTAGAACTCCATATAGACTTATTTATTTATTTATTTTACTTTTAATGGATTCCTTAATATTCACTAGTGGAAACAGAATGGAGCTGAAAAAACTTTTGTAAACATTGAAATTTTATTTGCTTTAAAGCCTGTTTTAGGTGATTATTCTTTTATGACTGATCTGAAAAGCAGGATTCACTTTAACATGAGCAGAATTGTGTTTTACTAGGAAATAATGTTTTGCTAAAACTTTAGTAAATTCATAATTCAAGTGGGTTTGTCTTACTT
The DNA here is from genome assembly GCF_902686455.1 of Sciurus vulgaris. Taxonomy (NCBI): domain Eukaryota; kingdom Metazoa; phylum Chordata; class Mammalia; order Rodentia; family Sciuridae; genus Sciurus; species Sciurus vulgaris. Next base: position 63,581,088 of record NC_136467.1, read on the forward strand.
ATTCTGTGTTGTCAACTTATCTCTGCATAATTCATTTAAAAAATTATAGTGTTTATTTAGACCCATTATATCTCTTATCACCAATTTTTATAGAATTTATAGTATAATTTCCATGAAATTTTTTTGAAAGATATAACATTACTTTTTATGGCAATATAATATCTGTGATACATTTGATAATTATGTTGGGAATATAGCACCCATTATAACACTGTTGCTATTGGAATAATAACGGTTTAATTCAGGATATGATGGCAAGTGGAGTTTACTTTTCTTGAGATATTCAAAAACTACATTCATCTGTTTAAATGTTGCTTTGTTAATAAATGAAATAATGCTGTTTTAAATCTATTCTTGTACATGTTCTGAAATAAATTTTGTCACCTTTGAAACTTAGTCTGTTGGTTAATTTTCTGTTTCCATAATTAATTTCATGAAAAGCTACTATAACCTGATAATTCATTTTAATCAGAAAGTTTTACAATAGCAAGAACTCTAAAAACCTTTTGTCATGCAAAAATACTTTAACAGATAATGGCTTTAACAGTATTCACATGGAAAAAGATGTTACCTATCCCTATGTATTGTGTTTTCATTAAATCTCATATCCTTTATAGCCAGGTAGTGAAACTTGCCTCTTCATTGTTAGAGAGCCTCCGTCTATTTATTTTTTCAACCTGTTAGTACATGACCCTTTCTGTGCCCATAGCTAACTTCATTTTCCCTCTTCTCTTCCCCCTCCTCTGTCTCCGCCTCCTTCTCCCACTCCTCCTCCTCCCCCTTCCTCCCCTCCTCTCCTCCTCCTTCTTCTCCTCCCCTCCTTTCCTCCACCCCTCCTCTTTCTCCTCCTCCTTCTCCTACTTTTTAATTTGATAGCCTCGGAAACTTGTACCAGTGTATAGAGCAGTGATCCAGACAGCTGTACCTTTACAGTCACTCTGAGTGCCAAATTAGTTTGTGAGGCAAATCTTGAATGAGAACTGCACCTGCTCTCCTGTGTGGATGAAAATGGCAAATGTAATGAAAAGCACAATTTTGGGATTTCTTTAAATCTAATAGCAGCTGATCTTAGAACTCTGATGGGGATACTTCGTCTTGGAATTGTGGAAGTTTTGCTATCTAGAGCAAAACAGCCTTCTTTTCTCGTTTGCTAGGACAGGCCTTGTATATGGCTAACAATTCAAAACACTGATTTAAAAGAATTTAAGGAAAGTCAACCTGAAAGTACAATGATTACTAGAGGTTGGTGGAGGGAAGTGAATAAAGTGTGGCTAGATTTGATGAGTGTACATACATTGATACCACACCACCTCCATTAATGGACACAATTAATACCTGTTACTCTAAATAGGTAAATATAGTTTAAAAATGCTTTTAGGGCAATTCTATTTAATCTTTACCTTTCAACCTTTAAGTATTTTCCTTGTTACTTTAGTATTTCAAGTCATTCTTGTACATAAATTTCTTATTAGCTTTGTTGATATGTAATTCACATACTATAAAATGCACCCATTTAAAGTATAGAAATTATTGTTTTATGTATATGCATAAATATGTGCAATCATTACCACACTTTTAGTTAACTTAAATAACATCAAAAAGAAATCTAGGGCCATTAACTATCATCTTGCATCCCTTCCCCCCTCCTACCTTTCCCTCTAAAGAACTAGTACTAATCTACTTCTGTCTCTAAGGATTTCCTATTTTGGACACTTCCTATAAAGGGAATTATACAGTGCAGTCTTTTGTGACTGATTTCTTTCACTTAGCAAAATGTTTTCAAAGTTCGCCTACTTGTACACTACTTTATTTCTTTTTATGGCTAAACAATATACTATTACATAGATATGCTGTCTTCTGTTTATCCATCTATCAATTGATGAATATTTGGGTTGTTTCCAACTTTGGCTGTTGAGAATAGTTAAATTTATGTATGAGTTTTTATTTAGACACATTTTTATTTTCTTGGATGTATAGCTAGGTGTATTATTGAGTCATATAGTAATTTTATGTCTGACTTATTGAGCATTCAGCAAACTGATTTCTATGGTAGCTGTACAATTTTATATTCCCACAAGCAGTGCATGAGGGTTCTATTATTTCTACATTACCAGTCCTTCCTTTTTTTTCATTTTATAGCTTTTTTAGTGGGTGTTCAATGTTATGTCATTGTGGTTTTGATTTTTATCTTGCTGATGACTAATCATGCTGAGTATCATCATGTTTAGTGGCAGTTCATATATATTCCATAGAGAAATGTAGATGCTTTACTTTTAAATTGAGTTTAATTATTGATTTATAAGAATTCTTTATATATTATGGATATAAATTCCTTACCAGATATATGATTTGCAAATATTTTCTTCTATTATATGGATTATCTTTTTACTCTTGATGGTGTTTTTTGAAGTATGGCAGTTTCTTATTTCAATTTTTTCAAATTGTCTGTTTTCTATTGTTGCTCATGTTTTCAATGTCACATTGAAAAATCTTTTACCAAATCCATGTTCATGAAGATTTACTCTTATGTTTCTTCTAAGAGTTGTATAGGTTTAGCCCTTACATTTAAGTCATTCATTCATTTTGAGTTCATTTTTGTTTATAGTATGAGGTAGTAGTTCAGCTTAATTTTTTTTTTTTTGCATGTGGCTAGCTAGTTATCCATGTATCCTTTATTGAAAGACTTTTCTTTCCTCATTTTTCTCTTTATTCTTTTAAAAATTGTTTCATTATCTTTAAAGTTTAGCTTTTTTACTATGTTGTGGTTGATCATAGATCTCTTTGTGATTATCATACTTGGAATTTATTGAGCTTCCTGGATATGTGTTTGATGTTTTTCAGTAAGTTTAATAAATTTTAATCCATTATTTAAAAAAATATTTTTGTACTCTTTTCTCTCCTCTCTTTTGGATACTCCTCTGTGTTATTGCACTTACTGGTGTCACACATTTCTGTTAGTCTTTATTCATTTTCCTTTCCATTCTTTGGAGGTCATTACCTCTATCTTCTAGTTTTCTAATTATTTTCTGCCAGCTCAAATCTACAGTTGAGACCTTCTAATGAATTTTTAACTCCAGAATTTCCATTTGGTTCTTTAAAATATTTCTGTATCTTTATTTCTTCTCTGTTTAATTTACACTTGTCTTTACTTCTTTAATCATGGTTTCTTTTAGTTTTTTGAGCATATTTATAACACCTGCTTTGAAATTGCTTTTCTGTTAAATTTGCAATCTGGTCACTTTCTAAGGTAGTTTCTGTTCCTTACATTCTCCTCACACCCAGTGTCTGGATCAGAGGATCATACTTTTACTTATTATTTATTTATTTTTGCGACAGGGATCTGATCCAAGGCCTTTGTCATGCTAGGCAAACACTTACCACTGAGCTTGATTTTATGGAGCTTCAGTCTGAACTAAATTTTTAGATGTGACTAAGAGCTAAATTATCTGAGAAGGGGTAAAATACATGGTAAATATTCAATCAATTCAATTTTTTTCCATTTGAGTTGCAGGGTTATTCAGAAACACCAGATTATTTTATAATAGAACACAAAGAGCATCTTCATTCTATTTTATACATGAATAGTATTTCCTGGCCCAAAGGGTATGTGCATGTGTAATTTTGGTAGATATTGCCAAATTGTCCCTTTCTAGGGATGTGCAAATTTACACTTCTTCAAATATGCAAGCATTTCAGGTTGCTTGTTTCTTTACACACAGGATAACAAGGAGTATTAATGAACTTTTTTTTTTTGACAAACTGAAAATCAAAGTCAGTGTAATTCTAAGTTTTTAAATGACAAATAAGACTGACGTTTTGGAATGTGTTTTGATAGATCTGAGGATTATTTGTTGTTTCATTCTGTAAACTGTACTTTGTATATTTTTTAATTTCCCTGCTTTTCTGATATTTTAAAAGAAAGATCACATGACTTTTCATATGCTTTGATATTAAGTATAAGGAGAATAAAGAATCCTCATCTGACATCTTTCAACTTGAATTTTAATGAGATTGATGTATCATTAACAAAAATGGTGATGAGAGGAGAAAGCTGATTTGAGAAATGAGATGATCTCAGTTGTAGATTTTTCCATTTTTGATCCTATTAGAACTATAATTTTCTATTAGAATATTAACATTTATAAGAAAAGACATAGGTGGTACTAAGAACAGAAAATTACTGAATATGCATTTTGGATAGGTTGACTAGAATAAGACCACTCTGCTATGGTGAGATTTTCTCTGAAGGAAGTAAGGGAGTAATATATGTAAATATCTGGGAGTAGGGTATTTTAACTATGGGGAATAGCAGGTGAAAATGTGGGAGTATGCTTAAGGAAAAAGAAAGGAGTGGTTGGGATTAGAAGCATGAAGGGAAACATGGAAGGAAAAACGAGATTAAAGAGAAGTGACTACATAGGGGGAGGTCTTATCATATTTAAGGATTTGGGTTTTAACTATGAGATCAGAAATCATTGTGGGGTCATAAACTGAGGAAGGGTGTGAGGTAAAAGGATCACTCTGGCTACTGATACGCTGAAGAAGCTAATAGTTAACAAATGCTAACCACTCATGTGCCAGGTACTATTTCAAGTATTTTACCTCAAATGAATCCTTCTGGGAATGAATGCTGAGTGATTTATTTCCATGAATGTCATTCACATTGGAACCCATGTGTTTATTATCAGGGGCAGCATATATAAATTGAATATGGATATTTTCCCCAGAGGTCTGTGTGTTAAGGGCTTGATCCCTAGGGTGGTGATATTGGGAGGTGCTGTAGAGCTTTAAGAGGTGGGGCCTAGTGGGAGGTCCTTACAACATTGGGGTCTTGCCCTTAAAGGTGGTTGTGGGGCCCCACCCAGTCTTCTCTCCCTCTGCTTCCTGGCTTATGATGGCCCCTTCCTCTCTCCCTCTGCTTCCCTTTCTCTCTCCTTCTGCTTCCTGGCTTATGATGCAAGTGGTTTGCTCAGCCCCATGTCGCTGTCATGATGTGCTGCCCTCACCAGAGGCCCAAAGTGATGCCTCATGATGGACTGGAACATCCAGAACTGTGAGCCAAAATAAACTCTTTCTCTGTGTAAGTTAATTTTCTCAGGTATGTCAAGTAACACCATGCCAACTAATATAGTTGCGACTTTGGAGACTGTGTGTTCATTATCCTGAATTGCATAGGGCAAAGATTTTGTGGTTCTCATGTGTGGCCCTGCACACTGAAAATGGATGAATTCTTTTTTTGGAAGTGGGGAAATTGAATGAATGACTATGCCTGGAGCTAGGGAAGAGACCAGCAAATTTGAAACAAGAAAAACTGAGAAAGGAGAAAGAATTGTGGCCAAGGAGATTTAGTGTCAAAAGCTATGGATAGTACTCAGGAAAAAAAAAAAAAATACTAGATTTTTAAGAAAATCATTAGTAGACTTAAGACATGATGATTTAGAAACTTGTTTTTGGTGTTAAGGGTTATTTTCTATGTATTGTTCAAATGACAAATCAATAGTTATTATTTAAAGCATAGAATATCTTTTATAAAAGTAATCTTTTTAATGCCTGTCTTACAGTGTTGATTATGATCAGAACAGTCATTTTCTTATGGTGTTGATGAATATCTTATACTAACATGAGGGCTTAATACTCAATACAAACAGCATTGCATGTATATGTGGAAATTCTTAAGGCATTGTTCTTTTATTTTAAAATATATTCTTGATACATATTCTACTACAACTAGAGATTTTTCTAAATGAATAGTTAGATTTTCTAACTTATTTCCTAGAAGTTTATGATGATTGCTATGAATTTATAAATCTATTAAGAAATATTGAGTAATTAACACACCTTCAGCATTTTTAAGGTTGCTTGAAGGATGTTAAGAAAGGAGGATCAAACATGGATCCTAAGTTTATTATTTTTGTCTAGACAATTTGCCCATCTTTAGTTTTTCATAGATTTGTTAGTACTTCTTGTTATTATTCTTCATTCTTCTAGAGAGTCTATTAATGTGGATTTAGTTATATTACTTATATGTGTTATAAATCATTTTCATAGGACGAGGGTCATTAAGATGTTTAGCTACAATATATGAAGGAGAGTAAACGTCAAAAACACAACAACAAAAACTTAATCTTCATCCCATGTTGGATAATATCTGGCAAAAGATTTCTTTGTGTCTTTGAAAGCAACCCATTTTGGATTCTTTCTGTATTTTGAATTATATTTAGAGACAGTTTTGACTTTCATTTAGAGAGTTTATTTAAACCCAACTAGACTTCTAATAATTCCATTTAAAAAATGATTTATTGAAGGGTTAAAAATGAGAGAGAATATTCTGTTATATGAATAAAGCATGTGTTTGATTCATTTTAGCATTTGCCTTTGTATTGTAACTCTTGGAGAAACAAAGGGGAAGGGTTCTTTGAAGGAGGATATAAACTAAAGGGGAAGCTTTTATTCCTACCATAAAAAATAAAGACAGATGAAGCCTCACAGAAAGAGTTATTTAAGCTGTATTTTGAAGATTAAGAGGAAGAGTTATCAGGCTGAGAAGAGTAGAAAGAAGATTCCATCTAGAAGAAACAGTATGTACAGACACATGGAGATGTGCAGGAGCATGTTTTAGTCCTGGAGCAGCAGAAAGCCTAGTGTCATTGGATGGTTAGGGTTTGTCAGTTGGGGAAAGCCAGAATGTGATGACTGACAGATCCACTGGTGCCAGACATTAAATGATATCCTATGCAGGTGCTGAGATGTTTGGATTTTTGTCTTATAAGCATTGTGATGGTATTAAAGATTTTCAACCATGGTATATAATATGAACAGATTTGTGTGTTCATGTACTAGAGGTTTCCTACTGGTGTCAGGGCACATGATTTAAATTGGGTGCAGGTAGGCTGGGATATTACTCTAGTTAACCGTTAACCCTCAGGATAGTTGTCTGAGGCCAAGGACTGCTTGGGCCCTCAAGTAGTCTCTTTTTGGTCACAGCAACCTTGTCCATTTCCTTTGGTATGCCTTATAAACATTAAGATCTTCCACATGTGCCATGGTATAAAAAGCTATAGAAACATGGTATAAAGTAAGGAAAAGACCATTTAGATGTGTTTTGTGATAGCCTTGGGTATCAGTTATCAAACTTTATGATATTAGTACCTCTTATGCTATTAAAAGTTACTAAGGTTTTCAAAAAGATTTTGCTAATGTTTATGTCTTGATAATTAATATATTAGAAATTAAAACTGAGTAAAATTTTAAAGTATATGTGTATTGACTTTAACAAATATTAAACCCATTAGAAGTTAGCATAGTTGTATGAAAGTTAACTATATTTTTCCGTACTAGAAAATTTAGAAATAAAATTAGCATTATTTTGCATTCTCTGTAATCTCTGCTTTAATAGAAAAATAAGTGGAATCTCATGCTGGTTCTGCTTTCAATCTACTGCAATTTATATTTTGGTTGAAGTATACAAAGGAAACACAGCCTCACACAGATAGGTAGTTAGTAAAGGGAATAATAACTTACTTGTTTTTTTTTTTTTTTTTGGCAATATTGGTGATTGAGCCCAGGACCTTGTGCGTGGTAGGCAAGCACTCTGCCAGTGAGCTACATCCCAGCCAGAAAAAAAAGGGAATAGTATCTTTTAAAAAAATAAAAATAAAAAAAATAAAACCTTTTCAAGTAGTTCTTCATATTCTTTTTTGATATATTAAAACTTGATAAGTGATAGTTTCTTACAGGTTAGTTATAGTGAAAATCTGTATGTAAATGAAATTTTCATGAATTGTTTCACTAAAATCTGTTGGTCTTCTCATTTTAATGGAATAATATGTGACATTGTGGAAAATAATTGTTTCAGTGAATTATACCTGTCTTCCAGATGTGGACACATTTGATTATATAATATTAAAAATAGTATTAATTCATTGATCTCACCACTGATACCATCAGAGAAATCTTTAAATATTGGGAAATGATCAGATTTTCATTGGTAAATACAAGTTTTCAAAAATTTTGATTTTTCTATTGAAAGCTTGAATTTTATGATTGGCAGCAAATACTGTTTAGTTGTTTTCCTTGGTATAGCAAAGTCACTTCTTTCATTTTTCAGAAACTGTCAAATATCTTAGTTTGAATAACCAAACGAGAGAAGACTTCATTCATTCTGTCATGTCAAAATGGTGTTACATGAAATGATCTGACTAGAAGTTATCTTTCAGATATTTCATGGTATATTGTGTGGCAGAAGTGATTTCATAGCACTTCCTTGTGTCAGTGTTTTGTTCAGAGTATTTAAAAAGATGTGCTTATATGAGATTAGTAATTATTAGTAATTATTACCTCACTTACTGGTATTCTTAAGTGAAACTGGCTTTTTGTTGTTTATAACTGTGCTTGTATGACAGTTTGACAACACTGGTTTTATTTGTGCAAAAACCCTTCCCCCACTGATTTTGCATCATCAGTGCAAATGTCAACAGTGTAAAAGACAGAGAGCACCCAAATGTTGTTATGAAATTAGTGTCGACTTTATGGATCCCTATAGAGTCTCAGGGACCCTTAGATTCCACACACTGTATTTTATGGATGAATTATTCTTTGAAAGAGTCTGAGAAAGAGAGAGACTATTGGATTTTCTTTTATAGTAGGCTTTATCCTTGTTTTTCTTAATCCCTTACTATCACATATTCTTTTTATTTGGGTGTGTAGGATGATGTCCCGAGTTTTATTTTTGCTTTCATATTTCTTATTTTTTTTATTCTTTCCAGATATAACATGACACTAGTTTGCATTTTGATATATTATACATATGTAGAGTAAGTATAACTTGTTCCAGTTTACAATCCCATTATTGTGTTTGTATGTGATATAGAATTACATCAGTCTTGTATTCACACATAATGATAGTAAAGATGTCCGATTCATTCTGTTTTCTATTCCTGTCCCTCTCCCTTCCTTACATTCCCCTTTGTCTATTCCAATGAACTTTCATTTTCTTTTTTTCCCCCTATTTTGTTTTGTTTTGGGGATGAACTCAATAGAAATTTCCTTTAAAAAAATTTCTTAGCCTCACCGGGCACGGTGGTCCATGCCTATAATTCCTTGCTGCTCTGGAGGCTGAGGCAGGAGGATTGCAAGTTCAAAGCCAGCCTCAGCAAAAGTGAGGCACTAAGCAACTCAGTGAGACCCTGTCTCAAAATACAAAATAGGACTGTGGATATGACTCAGTGGTTGAGTGCTATGAGTTCAATCCCCAGTACTCCCCACTCCCCGCCAAAATTTCTTAGTCTCATTTTCTTTATATTTCCTAATTCATTATCTTTTATGGGCAATATATTAATTTTCTGTATTACAACAGTTTTCTAGAAAATAGTCAAAGGTGCTTCCATAGTATAGTGGGAAATTCTTTGTGATTGTATTCAGATATGTGTCATTTCAAAACTGTTATTAGCTATGTAACAGTAATTTATGTAAATTTTCTAAAGCTTAATTTTCCTAAGTCCAAAAGTAATAACAGTATTTAATTTGAAAAAGTTGTTAGGAACAACAACTTAGTGTTAGGAACAACAACTTAGTGCTGATTGTAGTATCTGTTATATAATAAATATTCAATAAATGGCATATAATAAATGCTCCATAAATGCTACTGGTATATTTAGAATTGCTAGATAAGAGCATTCTTAATTCATTTTGTTTCTTTTATTGTTTCATTTTCCTTTCATACACATAACTTCAGTAAAGAAAATGTTCTTATTTAATATCTCATACACAGCATAAATTATCTTATGACTTTGTGTGTGTCTTTGATAGCAGAATTTGGTTTCTATAACATAGTCATATGCAAAGTTAAAGTACAACATTTTGAAAAGAAAGAAAAAGTATATATTCCCAGATCATACTTGAGGAAATCAAAATGCTCTCTAAAGCAGTTGTATCATATGGTTATATAATTCAAAATCTCTGACCCCTTATAGTAGTTCTGTAACTCTGAAATCAGTTTAATTTTTGACAGCAACTGCCTAAGAGAGTATAGGCATGGGAGATTTATATAAAAGTTCATAAAGCATTTGTTGCACTATGCTTTAGATATCAGATTTATTAAATGTTTAAAGTACATGTCAAACATTGACTTGTGTTCACCACTCACTAAAACATTCTTATGGTTCTTTGACTCTAAATTATAGTAAGATGTAAGAGCAATAGTACTCAACTGTACTTGGAAAACCAGAACAGTATGATTAAAAAGCAAATTAAATTAATTATAGAATTTTGTTTCCTAATGCCCAGAAAAGCCAAGCACCAAATTTGTTATTCTGTGATTTACAGTTATGGATTTAAATCATAATTATTTTTAAACATTAAATGATAATTTTTAACTATATAATTGCATATAACCACTTAGCAGTGTGAAAATGTAATTTCCTTTTTAAATATTTTACATTTCTTGAATTTTTGGGGTACTTTTATATTATATTAATTTGACTTCATTCCTGTATTTAGTAGACTGTTAATGACATGAACAAGTTAATTTGAGGTAATAGGAATTTTGTTTTTCTCTTTCTATAAGTTATTTGAATTGCTTGGACCCGAAGGACTTGATCTTATTGAGAAACTCCTCCAGAACAGAATTACAATCGTGGATCGATTTCTTAATTCTTCAAATGATCATAAGATTCAGGCTCTTCAAGGTAAGAAAGTATGTATTAGTCATTCTAATTTAAAAGAAAGATTCATTGGTCAACCAATTTAAAAATATATAATTTCATGTCATTCTGTTAACTAGATTTTTAGGTATGGTATACATTTTGAAATAAGTCTAAATGATCCAAATAGGAACATATTGCAGTGTTTGGGCATGGCTTTTTTTTTTTTTTTTTTTTTTTTTTGGTAAAAGGTAGAAATACTTAAAATAGATAATTTTGAAAGCAAATACATGTTGTATTTTCTAGGGACCAAGTATTATAATTTCTCCCCAACTTTTTCTTTCCCAAACTTTAAAACCCATAGTAAAAGTATAGGAATAATACAGTGAACACTTACATAACCTTCATGTTTTCACTAGTCATTAACATTTTGCTCCAACTGGCCCTTTTTCTAAAGACACACCTACGTTTAAAATTTTTGCTGAACGATGATAGAAAGTTGCAGATATCATGATACTTCATCTATAAAATCTTTAGCAGCCAGGCACGATGTGACACATCTGTCATTCTAGTGACTAGGAAGTCTGAGACTGAGGCAGGAGGATCTCAGACTTGAGGCTGACTTCAGCAACTTGGGAAGACCCTGTTTAAAAAAAAAAAAAAACAAGTTGTAAATGGTTGATGATGTAGCTTTGTGGTACAGTGCCCCTTGGTTTAATCCCCAGTATGTATGTATGTATGTATGTATGAATGAATGAATGAATGAATGAATGAGTAAATAAATAAATAGTCTTCAGCCTACAGCTAAGAACAATGACAGCTTCTACTTAATTGCAGTGTAATTATCACACTTAACTTGAGTGCCGATCGTGACATGTATTACATGTATTTAAAAATCCCAGGAAAACAAGGGACAGGTAGGAAGCCAAAATTACAAAACAAAACAAAAGAAAACAAAACCTGACATATGACACTGTGAGGCCAGACTCAGGTTTAAAGTGATAAACAGGAAAATTAGATTTTTTTAGACCTTTACCCCAATATAGTTTGCTAAAATTACAGATAGTTTGATATTATAAAACAGTGCATGAGCACAGAAATTAGACACCTTGAACATCTACCTATTTTGGCTACCCTCCATCTACCCTTCTTTATAAGTTATGTGATTTTTTTTTATGATTTTCCCACTGAAGGAAACTATAAATAGACTTGATCTAAGTAGCCTGTTCAATCCAAAATATCTTATGAATTTCCTTTAATACTGATAAATGTTCTTAGAAGCCTGGAGTTGCTTTGGGATGGTTAGAAATTTTGAAGATTGGACTGGTGCAACTTCATCTTTTTACAGGTGTCTTAGTTCAAGTTATTTGAACAGTTCTAAAGTTCCTTGATCCAGAAGCCTCCTGGTTGTACTCAGAAGTGCATAATCAGACTCAGTGCAGTAACTCAATAGGATTTAGGAGCTTTTAAAATTGGTGTTTGCCAGAAGAAAGGGATCAAGTAAAATATCTAGTCCTGTGAAGATGTAAATTCTGAGAATTTGGTATTTCTTTTGTCATTCTCTTAAATGTTGTTATAGAGATATTTATTGATTCTAATCTTTTTTAAAAGAAGTTTATTTGGATTGATGTATTATAATTACATATAAAATGGGATTTATTTTGACATATTCATAGATTAATATAATTCCATTAATCTTTGATCTAGCTTTTAGTAGTGCTGATTTAGTAACAAAAAGTTTAAAGATGAAACCAATGTCATATTTTTGTTTTGGAAGCTTTAGATGATGAATTAGTTTTGCTTATGTTCACTGTGTTTATTTCACAAATTTTATTCTATTAGGATAATTTCTTAGAAACAATACACTTTTATAATGCAAAATAAGTACCAAATTTAAATTATTAAAAATATATTGGAGTCCTGAAGTGATTTTTACTTTTCTCAAATAGCTTTTCCTTTCATATTCTATATTAGATCATTAAATATTGCTACTATTTAAAAATGATGACTATATACTAGAAAATTTGAGGCATTTAAATGAATAAACAGTGTTTTTTAAGGGCTGCAATATAGAACTTGAAAGCTAGCATATTTTTAAAAATTTTACTTTGGTAGTAAAATTTTGTTATATATGCATTCAAATTCTTTTCCTTAAATTTTTATTAAGGGAAAAGGAAGAATCTGTATACTCTTGTTATTTTATTAGTGTTCACATTTGTGTCTATATTTTGACGTTTTGAATTTAGTGATCCTTCAAAATTCTCTAATAACTACCAAATTGTACCTTTTCTTAATTAAGGTACCTTAATGAGCCCATTATTAACCATATCCTATCCTTTTTCTTATTCTCCACAACCTTTGTCTTAAGAGAGCAATGACTTCTTTTTATCTAGCATTTTCTAGATTTCATGCTCATTTTCTTTGAGTCTTTTTATCCAGATATACATCTACCCTACTCTGCCTCTATTCTTACGATCAGTAAGTGTAAGGTGAATGAGAAGTGACATGAGTGAATGAGAAATTGATCTCTAAGTTGAAGATACTTTGTGAATTAAATTCTGTCTTCAGAGCTGGTACAGAGAGTATATTATGAAGTTAAAACCTAGTCAGTTCATAATATCAAGTGACAATATTTTGAGTAGTAATAGTTATACAGGACTTTTTCTGTTATATTTACGTTGGAAAAGGCTATAATCATATATGTAGTTCTTCAGTAAAGTTTTATGTTAGCATTACTATTAAGGTTATTTCATTTCTGCTTTTCACTCCCTATAGTTAGCCTAACCAAACAAGAGGAGCCATACCTTTAAGCATTTGCTGCTTTACTTTTAAAAATTTTGTTATGTTTAGTCTTACAGGACTCTAGTATATTTCAATTGAAGCCTTATAAATCTTTCAGTGAGACAGTATGTTTTCTTCTTATAATTTTAATTTCCTTATTTGAATGATTATAAATATGTATAGTAGTATTTAAGTATTGTCACATTTGCTTAAAATGTTAATGACACCAGCACACAGAATTTAGTATGTCATCCAAAGGAATTCCACACTTTAAAATGCTTAACACTCATTTCTGATAAGTAAGTGGCATTATTCAAATTTTATACATTCTGTTTAATATCTGTATTGTTGACTGAGTGGCTTTGCAGGCAATTTAACTTTTTTTTTTTAGTTCAGAGTGCATGTAAAAACTGTCAGAATGCTGCTTTCTTTTTCTGACACTGAAATATAATCATAAATTCAGTTATAGTAAGTGTATAAGACTTCCTTAGAAAGTAAGGTATATAAGACTTAAAAATGAAAATACTTTTTCAGATTTGTAAGTTTTAATCCTAATGTACATGGGATTATACCTCATTTTGTACTTTTGAGACAACTTTCTTTTTAGGGCACTAGAGAGAGTTGTTTTTTTTTTTTTTTTTTTTTTTCCTTCCATGTGATTGAGAGTTAAATGACTCATTTAAAATCCTGTAAAGAGGCAGTAATATTTCAGTATTTCAGTTTGACTAACAATGAATTAGAAAACAAATTTTCCCAAGTGGGTACTATGGTTAATTCCTTCCCTTTTCTGAATTACATCTTAGAATTTGATAAAATAACTTGGACTGTGCTTGTCAGAATATGAGCCAAGTCTTGTATTTTCTTCCTAGCCTAGCAGCAGTGCCTGAGATGTAAGTATCCTCAATACAGTAAGCTTACTAACTTGGATCCTGTTGGAAGAAAATTTATCCTGAATATCAAGTTGACCAAACCACAGATCTAATTTATACTTTGTAAACATTGAGTTTTGATTGCCCTGGTACCCTTTAGTGTCTTGCCTTCTTTCAATTTTTAAAGCCCTTTTATCCATGAAAAGGTAGACCTTGCTCTTATTTTATTTGCTTTGTGTATAAGTATGTTCTGTGTTTATGTTAATATATTTTATTTCAGTATGAATATGTAATTACATATATACAACTTAATGGAATAAAGGCTATTATATTAGGAAAAGTTTAATATATAATTTTATTTTGGTATTATACTAACAGCAAGTGCTAATTAGTATTAATAATTAAAGTTTTTGAAATCATATAAACAAATTATTTCAAAATTATAAAATTGGATTTTCAGGCTCCTGATGTTATATATAAGAATTTAAACTGTTAGTAACACTAAACTGTTGAATCTAGAGGAAGTAAATCTTACTGACTTTCCTTAAAGCATTAGCTAATATTACTTAGGTAATATTAAAAATCTGTCGTTAATATATGAATATTTTGAATTGAATATGCCCACTTTAAAATGTGAATTATAAGAGCATTGTGCTGTTTCATTGTTGTGGGGGGAAATTAAATGGTTTTCGTAATGGTTAAATGATGTTAGAGATGTGTAGTTCATTATATTTTGAAAATTTGCCTTGTAGACAATTGCAAAAAAATTCTAGGAGAAAATACCAAACCTAATTATGGTTGTCAAGTCACTATTCAGTCTGAACAAGAAAAACAGTTAATGAAACAGTATCGACGTGAAGAAAAAAGAATTGCTAGACGAGAAAAAAAGTCTGGAGAAGATGCAGAAGTTTCTGGAGAAGGACTTATGGGCTTTGATCCTAAGGAATTGCGGATACACAGGTAATAAAAGCAAGAAGCTGAAAAACATGTGTTGTAACTGCTACTTTTACATATTTTTTTAGTTTAATTTTAGCTCGAGAGATTCTTTCTTATAGTCCCATTTTCTTGTAACCATGAGTTTCATTGTATGACACCTTAATTTTCTGAGATTAAAAAAAATTATCCACCAATTAGAATGTTATTGGTTGCATTCACATTGTTGAGAGATTTAGATTATAAGGTAAGCTATTTTTAGTTGCCATGCATATGCCACTCATTGAAGTTACAGAAAACCTACTTATATTTATTTTGATACTTTTGTTTTCTTTCCCAACTTAATTTTACTTTGTGTGTGTGTGTTGTTCTCTAGAAGTGAAAAGGAATAAAATGAAATGAACTCATTATTGTACTTGATTCTTTAATTATTGTAACTTTCCCAAAAAGCAATTTTTACCTTGCTTAAACATCTTCAAGTTGTGAAAATAAAAAATTATAAAAAATTAATATTAAGTCAAATTTATTGATTGGCGTCTAAAAGTAGTAAATAAAAAATGTGCTGAATCCTATTTGGTTATCCCCCAGATTTCTGAGTTGCTGATATCTTCCTTTGTGTAGTTTGTTTTCTTTATAATGGAATGGAATGGTACCAGAAATAATTATTATAATGATCTTGCTTTAGTATGTGCTAACATTTTCAAAATAAACATGTCAAGTTTGGCCTACCATTTTTGTATTTTCAGAGAGCAGGCACTTCTGAATGCTAGAAGTGTTCCAATTCTTAGCAGGCAGAGAGACATGGACATAGAAAAAATTCGTTATCCCCATGTTTATGATTCCCAGGCTGAAGCCAGGAAAACATCAGCATTCATTGCTGGTGCAAAGGTATGTCATTAGTTTATAACCACTCTTGGAAATATGTCAGTTGTTAGGCAATGAACACATAGATTTCCCTGTTTCCCTTGTGAGTACAGTGGGAGTTGATTAAATTATACTTAAATATTTAAAAATATTTAAAATAATAGGATAATGAGATATTACAGCATGTATAAAGTTCTGACATATAGTAGGTATTCAGACCATATTCAGACCATTTCTCTTTCATTATTGTTGAAATTTATAATTTGAATATTATTAGTCATATCATTGTTTGACTAAGTTTTATGCCACATATTATGCATTTTTATACTTATATATTTGTCTTCAGGGCTTCAGGGCTTGTAGTTAATATATACTTTAAGATTCATGAACACCAGGTGCACCTGTACTCCTGTAACCCCAGCAGCTCACAAGGCTAAGATGAAGATTATGAGTTCAAAGCCAGCCTCAGCAACAATGAGGCACTAAGCAACTCAGTGAGACCCTGTCTCTAAATAAAATGCAAAAACAGGGCTGGGGATGTGGCTCAGTGGTTGAGTGCCCCTGAGTTTAATCCTCCAGTAGCAAAAAATAAATAAATAAAAATAAAAAACCAAAACCAAAAAAGATTATATCAATGTACTGTGGATGCTGTATATATCATATAACACAAGAATGTTTTGTGTGTGTGGTTTTTATTTAGGTTTGTTTTTCTTTAAATTAGCTAAATTTATTTGCCAGTGCTGTGTCATAAAACCAATAGCATTCTCTGTTTCTCTAATTAAAAAATATTTACCAGAGCAGTTCTTTTATTTTTTGTTATTATTGAATTGTTATTTTGATATTTATAGATGATTTTACCAGAAGGAATCCAAAGAGAGAATAACAAGCTTTATGAAGAAGTAAGAATTCCCTATAGTGAACCAATGCCAGTTGGCTTGGAGGAGAAGCCAGTTTATATCCAAGACTTAGATGAGGTGAGATAAACCTTTTATAGAATTGATATTTTTGAGGCTTGGTATATTATAAATGAGTTTATATTGGAAAAAGTATTTTAAAAAGTAGTTGCTTAATATAGTACAGAGATATAAATGTTTGGTTACTAAAGAGGAAAACTAGGGGAGTTTAAATTTTTAAAAACCATTTATGATTGTATTTCTTTGTATATTCATTTATATATACACATACACATATATATATATATATTGACATCAACCTATCAATGTTTTCATGCTTATTTTGGTTATTTCAGGTATTTTTTTTAACTTATATAAATTGATAAGTAAAATATTTTAAAGGATTCATGTATTTATTGTTTTATCAAATGGTCACCCTAATATAAAATAAAATGCTTTTCTTGGGGATGGGCCAAATTCTAAAGTACTTTGTTTAACTTACTTCTCCACAACTTTTAAATTTTTAGTAAGTTCCAAATAATGAAAATGTGTTTGAGTATTAGTATCCATACATCCTTTACTTAGATTCACATTTGGTAAAGTTTTGCCATACTTGCTCTATCTCAAAATAGAATGTATTTTAACTTAAAGTACACATATTTTTTTAAAGTTAATCATTCTCAGCATCAAAATGAAGCTTGGGTTTTTAAAAAAATATATAAGAAAGACATAGGTATTCAGAAATAAAAAATAATGCAGATGAGCAAGATGTTTGAGTTAGCTTTTTCACTGCAGCCAAAAGACCTGACAAGAACAATTTTAGAGAAACAGAAGCTTATTTGGGGGCTTACAATTTCAGAGGTCTCAGTCCATAGATGACTGACTCTATTACTCTGGGCCCAAGTCATGGCAGAAGGTGTAATGGAGGAAAGCAGCTCAGGACTTAAAATAAAAAAAATTAAAAAAAAAAAAAAGAAGAAAAAGGACTTGGAACTGGGAAGCAGAAAGAGCTTTTGTGGGATACCTAAGATCCAAATCATAACATTTCATTGGGCCCCCAAATGTTCACGCCCATCTCACAATGCAAAATACATTTAATCCATTTTCAAGAGTTTCCATAGTCTTAACAATTTTAGCATTCCCCAAAATTCCAAGTCCAAAATCTCCTTTGAAACTCAAGGTACACTTTCAGCATGAGCTCCTGTAAAAATCAAAACCAAGTTACATGTATCAAATATATAAAGGAACGTAGTAAACATTTCCATTCCAAGAGGAGAAATAGGGGCATAGAAAGAAGAGATGGGAGCAAAGCAAGACTGAAATCCACTTGGGCAAACAAGTCTTGTAGCTCCATATGCAGCATCTGTAGCACATGGCATCATGGTATTCTCTTCAGAGGGCTTGCATTTGGTTGTTGGCCTCTCTCTTGGCTTGTCTGTGCTTAATTCCTGTAGCTTCCTTGGCAGATGTTTCTTGGTTCTGGCATTTCTTAATCTCAGGGGTTTCTAATGCAGCTTCATCTTTCTTCTTGCTTGTCCATGCAGCACCCCCTCAGGGGCAGCCCCCAGGGACTCCAGTCCTGGAGCACTTTACCTAGCCTCCTAGACCTTCTTTTGGAATCTTGCTGGTAGCTTCCATGACCTCATATCTCTATCATCCTGTATTCCTGCAGAACCAGTACCATGTGGTTGATGCCAGTGTATGCTGCCATCTTGAGCAGCAGCCTAGACTCCTGGGCTGGCTTTAGCAGTCTCTGAGTGCCTGCCTGGGTGGCTGAGCATGAGAAACAACTTCCTAGGCTTCCCTGTGCAAGCAGGATGCCCCACTGGTCTCTTCTCAAGGGAATTTTTACTTTAAGACCCTTGAGTGTGAGGTGGGTATGGTCTTGCCAATTTCTGAAATGCCTTCAAGACTTGTTTATGGGGCTGGGATTGTAGCTTAGTGGTAGAGTACTTGTCTAGCACATGTGAGGCACTGGGTTCAATTCTTAACACCACATAAGAATAAATAACTAAAATAAAGTTATTTAAAATAAAAACTACTATTGTTTCTTGGTAAAGAATTTAGCATTTCTATGGTGGCTGTAATGTCTTTAACCATACCTTCCTTTGCCCAATTTTACTCACAGTTTTATGCCCAAACTGCAGGTTTTTCAAATCTGTCTGCTTCACTTTTTGCTCCTAATTATCACAATAAATTTGGCCAAAAGCTGCCAGCAATATCCATGTCACCTCCTGATGCTATGCTGTGTAACAAATCTCTTCCACCAGATTAAAATGTCTATCACCTTTAAAATCAGCCTTACAAAAAGTCGTAGGACATTGGCAAAATGTAGACATTTCTTAGCCAGAACATAATATGAATGGTCTCTAGTCCAATTTCCAATAGTCCTTCTCTGAAACCCCACGAGCCCTTATCTTTACTGTTCATACTCCTATTGGCATTCTAGTCTTCTGAGCTCACACAGAAACAGCCATTAAACTGTTTATGACATTCTAAAACTTTTCCAGCTTGCATCTCTAAACTTTTCAAAATTGCTCCCATAAATTCTAAAAAGCTCCAAAAGTTTCTGAACCACATGGTCAGTTTAGTCACAACAAGGACCCCACTTCCCAGTACCAATTTCTGTTTTAGTCAGCCTTTTGATGCTGTGACAAAAAAGACTTCACAAAAAACTATTAGAGGAGAAAATGTTTATTTTGGGGCTCATAGTTTCATAGGTCTCTGTCTATATATAGCCAACTCCATTGCTCTGAGCCTGAGGTGAGGCAGTCTATCATGGCAGATGGGTGTGGTGGAGAAAAGCAGCTCAGGGCATGGAACTGGGAAAGAGAGAAGAGAGAGCCAACTCTCCTCACCAGGGACAAAATATTAACCCCAAGTCAGTCCTCAATGACCTACCTTCTCCAATGACATCCTATCTGCCTACATTTACCACCCAGTAAATCCCTATTAAGGGGTTAATGCACTAAGCAGATTAAAGCTCTCATAACCCAATCATTTCATCTCTAAATTTTCTTGAATTGTCTCACATATGAGCTTTTGGGGGACACCTAATATCTAAACCATAACACAAAAGGAGCAATATAAAGCAACATAAAAAATATCCAAAGAATAAGAAAAATCAACTTCATTCTTTATATATTTATGTATATGTATTTTTTTACAAAAATGGAATTGCATCATTTTATGTGTTTGTGTGCATTTATATATATTTACTTACATTTTTCAGTGTCAATGGACATATTGCATTGGGTTTTTTTTGAGGGGTACCAGGGATTAAACTCAGGGGCACTCAGTCACTGAGCCATATTCCCAGCCCTATTTTGTATTTTATTTAGAGACAGGGTTTCACTGAGTTGCTTAGTGTTTTGCTCTTGCCAAGGCTGGCTTTGAACTTGAGATCCTCCTCCCTCAGCCTCCTGAGCCGCTGGGATTACAGTTGTGTACCTCTGTGCCCAGCTTATTGTGTAAGTTTTTAAATCACCACACAATATTCCATATAAGTCTTTACTATTTTTAAACTAATTACTCATCATCTGCAATTTTAAGCCATTTTCTACAGAAAGATTTTATAATAGGATGAAATTCTAATTATATTTTAAAGCAGTATTTCTCATCCTATGTATCAGAATTACCTGTAAGTTAATACCAAAGAACAAAAGCCTGAATGTTTTCTCAGATACACAGATGATAATCAATAATGGTGTGTGGCGGGAAGGAGAAAATAGAGGTATTTTGGACTAGACAAAGGGGAGTGAAGGCAGCAGAAGGCATGGTTTTTATTGTGCCTACTGCTTATGATGTGGATAACAACAGTTTAACTATTCATCCATCCAATGACATCTGTTTTCTCCATAGTATTTTTAGCAGTTATGCATTCCAGTAGTCTTCTTGGGTTGCCATAACAAAATTCCACAGACCAGGTGGTTGCAATGACAGGAATTTATTTGCTGAAAGTTTTGCAGGCTGTCAGTTCTAGAGCAAGATGGTACTGGCAGATTTGGTGGCGAGGGCTTTCTTCCTGGCTTGTAGACAGTCACCTTCAGTCCTTTAGTCTTCCTTTTTGCATGTATAGAAAGAAATCTCAGGTGCTTTTTTCTTTTCTTATCAGGTTAGGATTCCACCTTTATAACCTCATTTAACTATAATTACATCCCTAAAGATCCCATGTCCAGTAGAGTCACAGTGAGCGTTAGGGCTTCGGCATAAGAGTCTGGGGTTGGAGAGACATAGTAGTGTTCAAAGCACAGATAAAGCTTTTATAAAATATGTTGTCCAGGTTTTTGCGTGAA
This sequence comes from Sciurus vulgaris, assembly GCF_902686455.1. NCBI lineage: Eukaryota > Metazoa > Chordata > Mammalia > Rodentia > Sciuridae > Sciurus > Sciurus vulgaris. The sequence continues at coordinate 63,602,363 of NC_136467.1, forward strand.
TGTAAGTTTTCTTTTTTCTGTGATAAATACCTGGGAATGCATTGGCCAGATTACATTGTGTTGCATGTTTAGGTTTTTTAAAATTTTAAATTCTTTTTAGATATACATGACAGTAGAGGGCATATTATACATACACGGAGTATACCTTATTCTATTTAGGATATCATTCTTGTGATTGTACATGATGTGGCATTTCACTGGTGGTATATTCATATACGAACATAGGAAAGTGATGTCAGATTAATTCTATTGTCCTTCCTGACAAAATGTTTTCTAGGGTAACTGTGCTATTTTATATTCCCATCAGCAATCCAATGTATTCTTATTTCTCCATGTACTAGCTAACTTGATATTGTCACAATTTTTGTTTTTCTTTCAGTCCTTGGTATGTTTATTTTTATTATTTCTATTTTTATTTTATCCATTCTGATTGTATGTAGTGATTTCTCATTGTCATTATAATTTTCATTTTTATGATAGTTAATAAATTGAAAATAACACATTCAAATGCAATGTGTACATATAGTAAATAAATTGATTCCATATAACTTTAGATAACGAGTCTACTACACATCATGAGTTGAGTGGTAATACAAACCTCAGGAAAAAATATAGATGTTAACAAAATGCCTAATAGCTTAGTAGGTGCTTTCACTTGTATCTTTCTAAATTCTTCTTCTTCTTCTTTTTCTTATTATTATTTTTACAAAATGCATTTTGATTCATTGGTACACAAATGGGGTACAACTTTTCATTTCTGTGGTTGTGCACAATGTAGATTCATACCATTTGTGTAATTATACATGACATAGGGTAATGAATGAATCTGATTGCTATATTCCCATCCAAGTAAATGTAGAATAGATTTTTCTTAATTAAATTTTTTATTAACATACTAATACAATGTGGTGTTTTGATGCACGTATACATTGTGGAATGATAAAATCAGGCTAATTAGCATACCTATCACTTCAAATACTTACAATTTATTTGTGATTAAAATCAAGTCCTCTCTTATGGCTATTTTGAGAAAATGGATCATTTCTATGGAAGGATTGAACTTATTTCATAATCCCAGAGGATGCTGGAAGCAGCACATCAAGATAACATTCCATTTTCTTTTTGCAAAGGAATTCTGGGCAGTCAGGCTAGGGGCAGGTTACAGCATGGTATCTCTTGAGTTTTAACCCTGTATCAAGGAGGACTATCAGAAAACAGTGTGGAAGGATGATGCTGTTCAGAAATCTGCAGATTGCGCTTGTCAAGTTACATTTAGGGTTATGCTCTCCATTTTCCTTCTACGGATGCTTCAAAAACATTCTTATGGAACAGGCTGCATTATCTGAAGGGGTTTTTTTTATAATTTTTTTATTTTTACAGAGTGCATTTTGATTAATTATACAAAAATGGGGTACAACTTTTCATTTCTATGGTTGTGCATGATGTAGAGTCATACCATTTGTGTAATCATTCATGTACATAGGATAATGATGTCTGTCTAATTCCACCATGTTTCATACTCCTGCCCCCTCCTCCCTCTCATTTTCCTCTACATAATCTAAAGTTTCTCCATTCTTCTCTCACCCCCACTCCCATTATGTATCATCATCCACTTATCAGGGAAAACATTCACCTTTGGTTTTTTGGGTTTGACTTATTTCACTTAGCATGATATTCTCCAATTCCATCCATTTATTTGCAAATGCCATAATATTATTATTCTTTATGGCTGAATAATATTCCATTGTGTATATATACCACAGTTTCTTCATCCATTCATCTGTTGAAGGGCTTCTAGGTTGGTTCCACAATCTAGCTCTTGTGAATTGAGGGGCTATAAACATTGAAAACTCTACCAGAAAACTTCTAGAACTAATAAATGAATTCAGCAAAGTAGCAGGATATAAAATCAATGTGCATAAATCTAATGCATTTCTATTCATAAGTGATGAATCCTCTGATAGAGAAATTAAGAAAACCATTCCATTCACAATAGCCTCAAAAAAAAAAATATATATATATATACTTGGGAATCAATCTAACAAAAGAAGTGCAAGACGTCTATTATGAAAACTACAGAACACTAAAAGAAATTAATGAAAACCTTAGAAGATGAAAAGATCTCCCATGTTCTTGGATAGGCAGAATTAATATTGTCAAAAAGGCCATTCTACCAAAGGCACTATACAGATTCAGTGCAATTCCAATTAAAATCCCAATGATGTTCCTCATAGAAATAGAGAAAGCAATCATGAAATTCATTTGGAAAAAATAAGAGATCCAGAATAGCCAAAGCAATCCTTAGCAGGAAGAGTGAAGCAGGAGGTATCACAATACCAGACCTTAATCTACACTACAGAGCAATAGTAACAAAAATGGCAAGGTTTTGGCACCAAAATAGACAGGCAGACCAATGGTACAGAAGACTCAGAGATAAAAACCACATAAATACAGTCACCTCATACTAGACAAAGGAGCCAAAAACATACAATGGAGAAAAGATAGCTTGTTGAAAAAATGGTGCTGCAAAACTGGAAATCCATATGCAGTAAAATGAAATTAAACCTCTATCTCTCACCCTGCACAAAACTCAGTCAAAATAGATCGAGGACATAGGAATTAGATCAGAGACCCTACACCTAACAGAAGACAAAGTTGGCCCAAATCTTCATCATGTTGGCTTAGGATCAGGCTTCCTTTACAAGACTCCCAAAGCACTAGAAATCAAAGCAAGAATCAACAAATGGGATGGATTCAAACTAAAAAGTTTTTTTTCTCAGCAAAGGATACAATCAATAATGTGAAAAGAGAGCCTGCACAGTGGGAGAAAATCTTTTCCACACACACTTCAGATAGAGCCCTAATCTCCAAAATTTATGAAAAACTTACAAAACTTTACATCAAAAATACAAAGAACCCAATCAATAAATGGGCCAAGGAACTGAAGAGACACTTTACAGAAGATATATAGGCGATTAATAAATATTTGAAATAGTGTTCAGCATCTTTAGTAATTGGAGGAATGCAAATTAAAATAACTCTTAAGATTTCATCTTACTCCAATTAGAATGGCTGTTATCAAAAACACAAGCAACAATAATAGATGTTGGCATGGATGTGGGGGTAAATGCACACTTGTACATTGCTGCAGTCACTCTGGAAAGCAGTGTGGCGAATCCTCAGAAAACTTGGAATGGACCCACCTTTTGATCCAGTTATCCCACTCCTCAGCTTATACCCAAACGACTTAAAATTATCACACTACACTTGTATCTTTTATACCAGATGGGATCTTTTAAGTATCAGGGAAAGTGCTTCTGAAGATGGTGGGTGTTGTCTTTTTTTTTTTTTTTTTTCTTGGATCTTAATTGCATGCCATTCCTAACCAACTTAAGGATTTTATGTCCTCTTCCTGACTGTTACATTGAATACATCCATCTTCTTAAAGTATTTTGTAATTTGATGTAGACATTCAGGAGAAATTTTAATTGCTAAAATGGTTTGTAAAAGTTTCAATGTAAGTGGGTTTTGTACTTTTTTGTAATGGGAATAATCTAAAAAAATTAGATGGGGGTCTCTAGATTAGTCCGATTTCGCTGAGTTGGCAGTTACAGAAGTCAAAGTGAAAACAACAACAAAGACAATTTATTGGCATTTCTAACTGAATTGTCTAGGAGTAAAGCTGCCTGTATTCCCATCTTGGAAATATCTATTGATGTCATTAGATCTTTTCCTGCATCATTATCTCTTCTTCATTCTTTCTCTCTTTATTTCCTTATTGTTTCTCTTTCCTTCCCTTTTACCTTTCTCTTGCTCATATCTCTTTGTTTTCTTATTCTTTTCATCTCCTGATTCCCAGATTTGCTTTCTCCATACAACAAGGGAATAGTATATGTCAGAGGCCCAAACATTTGTTTTCTCATACTTCAATCCCAGAAAGAAGAGTTTTACGACAGGTTCTGCCAAGAAAAAAATCTCCTGGGATAAAGTTTAATTTTCCTGACAGAGGTTAACAGTTTATTTCTGAACTATTGCCTTTTCATTTGGTGGAAGTGTGGGGTTCTTCTTGATAATGATGTATATCCTTATTGTCAACTGCCATGAGCCACTAGGAATGAAGGAGGAGTTTCCCATAGCAAATGAGGATAATATTATTATTTACAGAAAGAAAAGATAAAATATTTGAGTAGTTATATGATAATGGGGGAAATTTTATTTTTAGTTTTATTGTCATGGATTCATTTATTGATTAGAATCATAGCAAAGCATTGTTTTTCTGGAATCTTGAATAAATCACTCCAGAAGAAGGATCTAAAATAAACAGACTTTTGTTTCAAAATCAGTGAAAATTAATAGTTTGGAAACCTATTGCCTGTATGATATAAGTTCCTTTAGAAAATCAGGTGATTACATTTCTGGTAGGATTATGTTTTAAAAATTTGATTTGAAGCATTAGAAATTTAGAGAATGAATAGGATGAATAGGTACTTCTTTTTCTGTATAAAAGTTTCATTTTTCTTATGAATCTGTAGATATTCTTTTAGTAACTAATGCACTATGAATGTAAAATAGGATATATCCCATACATGTGTGTGAGTTATGTGCTTTCCTTTTTTTTCTTTTGTTAGTATTATACATTCGATACCTGGAAACTTGGTTCTTTCTGTTTTCCTTCCCTTATGTGTATTGAGTAGATCTAAAATATTATAAAAAAAAAATAAGGGTTTTCAAGCTTTTTAATTCTTATCATTTCCTAGCTGCTTTGATACTATTATCATGTATTTTAGTTTTGTGTTGTTTTAGATTTTATATTGGACATTGTTGTTATTAATTTATAGTGAAGAATTATTTGGATTTACCTTTAGTTTTTATCTATTCAATTAAAATTCTACCCAGTGCTTTCATAGTGTATCACTTTCTCCAAATTTTCAATAGTGAAAATGTGGGGGTAGCGAAAAATCTCTTAATTTTTGTTAATCTAAATATCCTTTCTTTTTTACTATTATTCTTGAGATATTTAATAGAATTTTAAGTTTACAGTTTTCTCTTAGCACATTTAAGATATTATTTGATTGTCACCTGCTTTTCCTTTTTTGCTTTTGTGTTGTCTGCAGTCTTATGCCTTGTTTTAAGATCTTATCTTGGCTCTTGGAATTTTGCCGTTTTCCTGGAAAATCATGATTTATAACTTTCTTTTAAACTTCCTCTCTGTTTTCCCATTATATTGGAGGTCTTTCACCAGCAACTGAAAGTAGTGGGAAGAAAAAAAGAAAAAGAGGACTTTACAAGTTTTGATGCTTCTGTAACTTCGCAGATATGTTAAATGACATGAAACAAAAACAGGAACAAAAAAGAAATAGAGAATGTATCCCTTACCTTCTGTGAACTTACAGCATTGTTGGGATATAAGAAGTCATTTGTATTGAGTATTTACGTACAGTATGAAATGCATCAAGTACTAAATCAACAGTTCAACCTCAGTGTAATTTTATATGGAAATCTTTGGAGGCTTAGTGAAGACTTCTTGTAGAACATGAAACTTAATCTGTTTCTTTTTTTGGGGGGTGGGTGCACCAGGGATTTAACTCAGGGGTACTCAACCACTGAACCACATCTCCAGCCCTTTGTTGTGTTTTATTTAGCAATAGGGTCTCACACAGTTGCTTAACATCTTGCTGTTGCCAAGGGTGACTTTGAACTTGAGATCCTCCTGCCTCAGTCTTTGAGCTGCTGGGATTATAGGCATGTGCCACCATGGCCAGCTAAACTGTTTTTTGACTGCTTGTTCTGTGGGCATTGAGTTTTATCAGAAACAATGGCAATTAATTTATTTTTTTAAAAAAACAAAACTGCTGTGGGGTATATAGGAAGAATAGGTCCTAATTTCTTGTCTTTTTGTTACTAGGGATTGAACCCAGAGGTGCTTTATCACTGAGCTAAATCCCTAGCCCTTTATGCTTTGTATTTTGAGACAGGGTCCCACTAAGTTGCTTTGGGCCTTGCTAAATTGCTGAGGCTGGCCTCACACTTGCGATCCTCCTGTTTCAGCCTTCCAATTCACAGTGTGAATTACAAGTGTGTCCCACTGTATCCAGCTAATTCCTAATTTTATGTTGAAAAGTTTGTGTGGACCTGGCATACCATAATAGAGATTTTGTCTTATGTGTGTTGCTTTTTGTGTGAAATCTTCAAAAGTAATTTTTTTATAAAAATTTTTTCACTGTCGGGAAGGCCATCATTTTAGTTATTAAGAGTATTGTTTAAGGTATCACTATGGAAATTATGAGAAAAAAACAAAATTCTCACATAAACTTAAAAAGTTAAATTTTCTTTTCAAAATAAGAATATTTTTGTCTTGATTTTTGTCTGTATGCCTTAACCTCTTTAGGTTTATAATACTATAAAGTCTACTGGGAGCACTAGCAAACAACTAACTAGGAAAAGGACACCAGTTGCTTTGAAAAATACCTGCTCAACTACAGAGAGAGTTATGCCTCTAGCTAGGAGTATTCAGGCAAAATAATTTTCTTTATAACTATATACTTCATTGATTTTATAGCAGGAATTAGAATAGAGAAGATTAAAAGTTTAAAGGCACATTGAGCTGTCCCAGAATTATAATTTTAGAACTTAAATAAATTCAGAAGTCTGAAAATTAACTTGTAATGTGGGAATTTTAAATTGCTTTAGAAATGCTTTAGTTCCTATCTTGCAGTATATCTGTGTGTTGTGGATTCATTGGCCTGTTAAAATACACAAATACATGGTATGATTGTGTTGCTATTTATGAAACCCTTTCCTTATCATTATTTGACTCTGGAAATATGTATTGATTGATTGTCTTTGATAGTCTCATGATTTATTTATTTATCTGCATATGTTTTACACATGTTTTGTTAGGTTTATATCTTTTATTTCATGTTATGTTTTCTCATGTCATTCTTACCCCCAGAACGGGTAAGAATGGGTAATCCCATTCTTACCCCTCTTTCCCTCCCCCATTTCTCCCTGTTTTCCTTCCTCTACTCTACTGGTCTTCTATTTGTTTATTTATTTATTTTAAATTGGTGCTTTATAGGTACACATAAGGCTGAAATTCACTGTGGTATATTCACATATGTACATGGCATAATTGAGCCAAATTTGTTCTGCCGTTCCTTCCTTTTCCTACTCTCTTCCCTTCTTCTCTGTCGCCTTTCTCTACTACAGTGATCTCCCTTCTGTTTTCATGGGACCTCCACCCCCACTTTATTTTTCTTCTTTTGTTCAAGCTTCCATATGTGAGAGAAAACATTTGACACTTGAATTTCTGAGTGGCTTATTTCACTTAGCATAATGTTCATAATGTTCTCCACTTCCATCCATTTACCAGTAAATGTCATAACTTCATTCTTCTTTATGCCTGGTTAAAAGTTGATTGTGTATATGTACCACATTGTCTTTATCCATTCATCTGTCGGCAGGTACCTGGATTGTATTGTGAATTGTGCTGTTATAAACATCAATGTGGCTGTATCACTATAGTATGCTGATTTTAGTTCTATTGGATAACTACTAATGAGCAGGATAACTGGGTCATAATTCCATTCCTTTTTTTTGAGGAATCTTCATACTGTTTTCCAAAGTGGTTGTACTAATTTGCAGTCCTGCCAACAATGTATATGTTTTGTAATTTTCTGGTAAATTTTTCTGAGGTACCATTTAATTTCTGGTTACTATATTTTTCAATGATAGATTCAGCTTTTAGCAGGTGCATAAAATAAACTTTTGATATCTAAATTTTGTATTTGTCTGCTTTGTCAAACTTTAATCTTATTTCTGCTACTAAATTTGCTTATAGAGTCTTGAGTTTTTTCTGTCATCATGTATGATCTGTGAACAATGGCTATTGTGTCTTTTGCTTTCTAATCTTTAAATCTTCTATTTATTCTTCTCTGTTGATGAAGATCTATAGGATATTGGATAAAAGTAGCATTTTTTTAAACAAATTTTATCCAAAATTTGGATGTGCAGTCCCAAAGGTTTTTTTTTTCCAGTTGAACTTTTATTCTGCCATTGATGGGATGATGCACATGACTGTATGGGAATGTGTATTTTGGTAATTTTTATTTTCCATTTCTGTATAAATACATAGTACATGTATTTTATTTATTTATTTATTTATTTATTTATTTATTTTTTAAATTTTATTGTAAACAAATGGGATACATGTTGCCTCTCTGTTTGTACATGGCGCAAAGGCATACCATTTGTGTAATCATAAATCCACATACAGTAATGTTGTTTGATTCATTCTGTTATTTTTTCCCCCTTCCCCCCACCCCTCCCACCCCTCTTTACCCTCTATACAGTACTTTCTTCCTCCATACTTGCCCCCCTCCCTAACCCTAACTCTAACCCTAACACTAACCCTTCCCTCCCCCCCATTATGTGTCATCCTCCACTTATTAGCGATATCATTCGTCCCTTGTCTTTTTGAGATTGGCTTATCTCACTTAGCATGATATTCTCCAATTTCATCCATTTGCCTGCAAATGCCATAATTTTGTCATTCTTTATGGCTGAGTAATATTCCATTGTGTATATATACCACAGTTTCTTTATCCACTCATCAATTGAAGGGCATCTAGGTTGGTTCCACAGTCTGGCTATTGTGAATTGAGCAGCTATGAACATTGATGTGGCTGTATCTCTGTAGTATGCTGATTTTAGATCCTTTGGGTATAGGCCAAGGAGTGGGATAGCTGGGTCAAATGGAGGGTCCATTCCAAGTTTTCTAAGGAATCTCCACACTGCTTTCCAGAGTGGCTGCACTAATTTGCAGCCCCACCAGCAATGTATGAGTGTACCTTTCTCCCCACATCCTCGCCAACACCTGTTGCTTGTATTTTTGATAATCGCCATTCTAATTGGGGTGAGATGGAATCTTAGGGTGGTTTTGATTTGCATTTCTCTTATTACTAGAGATGTTGAACATTTTTTCATATGTTTATTGATTGCTTGTACATCTTCTTCTGTGAAGTGTCTGTTCATTTCCTTAGCCCATTTGTCGATTGGATTATTTGTATTCTTGGTGTAGAGTTTTTTGAGTTCTTTATAGATTCTGGAGATTAGTGCTCTATCTGAAGTATGATTGGCAAAGATATTCTCCCACTCTGTAGGCTCTTTCTTCACATTACTGATAGTTTCCTTTGCTGAGAGAAAGCTTTTTAGTTTGAATCTATCCCAGTTATTGATTCTTGCTTTTATTTCTTGTGCTATGGGAGTCCTGTTGAGGAAGTCTGGTCCTAGGCCGACATGTTGAAGATCGGGACCTACTTTTTCTTCTGTAATCTGCAGAGTCTCTGGTCTGATTCCAAGGTCCTTAATCCATTTTGAGTTGAGTTTTGTGCAGGGTGAGAGATATGGGTTTAGTTTCATTCTGTTGCATATGGATTTCCAATTCTCCCAGCACCATTTGTTGAAGAGGCTATCTTTTCTCCATTGCATATTTTTGGCGCCTTTGTCTAGTATTAGAAAGTTGTATTTATTTTAACATTTTCCTCTCTTGTTGAAATTTTATATCCTGCCTTAAAATCTATGTAAGGTTAAAACCAGGAATTCTATGATTTAAAGATATCATTTTGTCCCTCTTTGTAGAATTGAAAAAAGAAAAAAACCTACTTAAAATTGTCATTCATATCAAAGTCTGAATTTTTTTGAGAGAGCTAAAATTTGGTGAAAATATTCGATGATTTACTCATTTAATGTCACATTGTTATATTCAGATGAATGCAATTAATTCATTTCACTAAAATAGATATGAAAATTCTGTATTTTCTTAACTTGGTTATTTAAAATGTTTAAACATTTTAAAGGGACTGGTTTAAATAAGGTATTTTAAAATTTATTTTATTCAGGAAATCATTGCCAACTATTTTGTTAAGTTTTGAAATAGACACACACACACACACACACAGACATATATTGATCTGGGTATTCTAAATAAGTTGTTAATACTTTCTTTTATACTATATCTTTTTTGATATTTTATTATTGATATTAAATGAATTCTTGAAATGATAAATTTTTCAAATATTGTGTGCTTAAATGCTAATGAAAATAGTTTCATATCTTTAAGAGAGTTAAATTGAGAATTCTTTAATAATGAAAATTTTTTTAAAGGAGATGCATATTTAAAATGACATCCTTGCCAGATTTTCATGAAGCCCTGGGTTCAACCCTACCACTGCAAAAAAAATTTTAAAGTATAATTAAATAATAATAAAATGACATCCTTGATTTAATTATTTTGGGAAATGTTAGTCTTATGTATTATAAAAATTTAATAATTTTCCCATAATTCTACATGAATAACATTTTGTAGATTGGACCATATAAGTGCTCAAATACTTTGCCATTTTTTAAAGATTTTGAGAAGGATCGTGGAAGTAACTTAAACGTTAAAATCAGAGCTAAAGCCAATTATTGCCATAAATATCAGCCAAGAAACTGAAAATGACATTTCCAGTGGGATTCAACAGAATTTAACAGAAGATCTTATGGTTCAGATTTATTGCCATGATTAGAGACACAGCTGTTTCTCAGAAGGCAGATCCTACAATTTGGGCCAACTAGAGTGTTTGTAATACCAATTAAATAATTTTAAGCTACAACACCTAAATGATCCTGGAGGGAAAGATGCAATATTCACACAGCCAGAAATAGTTAGTCTCTCTTATGAACATAATATATTAACATCATAGAAAACACCAGATTTTCAGATACCATGTTTATTTCAGCTTTAAGCCTTTGTGTACTTTAACTATAACACTGATTTTGTGAAACTAACCTTCACTTATTATGTTGGCTCTGTCTAAAGACAAGTATACCAAACCCAGACAACTCAAACCCATATTTACAGTTAAACAATGTCTTTTACTGTTGTCACATATACTGTTAAAATGACTGTTGACACAGCACTATAGTGAAGGTATTTGAGTGACATTGGACTTATGAATTTTTGTTAAAAATGTGCTGGTGAGAGCCCTGGATGACTGATATGTGGAGATAATTATGATTGGGCAGCCAAAGCTTTATGTTTTTAAATCTCCCCCATGGCAACCTTGTTTTTCTTCAGTTTTCTGCATTCAGCCTTAGCTCAAACCATAACTCTCCCAGGAATACAAGAGCATCTTACCCCGCTGCCCCAAGAAGAGGTTAAACTCCCCTCTGACTCCTATTGTACCTTAAATTCTTGTTAAATGTTTTTATTGTTTATGTTTTTCTCTTATCATGTTTTTTCTTCAAGGGCTGTAATATCTCCGTATTTATCTATTCATTATCAAGGAGTAGAATATAGACAACATACCTATTTATCTAATCTTTTTTTTGAGTATGTTTCTTAGATGAACTGTTTTCAATGTGAGGAAATTTTTATGAATTGGCACTTATAGGCATATTGAATTTTTTCAGTTTGTATTTTAAATGGTATAAATGGATTCAGTCAATACAAAAGGATTATGAATTAGCTTGCAATTTCTAATTATTCTAACTGTACTTATTTCTTTGTAATAAAATTTGGCACGGTTTCATTTTAGAAAATAACTTGATTTTTCACAAAATCTTACAATCTCATTTCCTTCAGAGATTTAATAGTGGATTGTTTTCTTGAGGTGTTTTGTTACTAAGATTTAATTTCCTTCTAACCAGGTTGTCTGGTTCAAAATGAATTGTTATCTTGAGACATTAAAATACATGACCCTTCAATAAGTAGAAAATAAGTTACCATGCACAGTCTTTCATGTCTTAATTAACAGAATGTAGTAATTTTTCATTGTATTTTCAAGAGCATGTACCAATTAGTGGTGTTTTGTAAAGATACAGGACTCTATATCATGAAAAAAGATGTGAATGAGCAATTTAATATTATTTGATTATTAGTATAGTCAGTATTTTATTGACTTTATTTTTGTATTTACTTTTATATATTAGATTACTTGATGAATATTCAATATCAGATTTTGAAATTGGATACCTGAGTTCCTCCATTTTTGGTGATGTCAATTTGTCTCCTTTTTTTTCTTATTACGTAGTGTTACCTTTATATTTCAAAACTTTCTGGAAATATTACATTTTGAAATTTACATTTATATTACTTTTTGAAAACTTACATTTCAGAAACTTTTATATTAGTTGGAAGGTCTCTTACTGATGTCTTCTATCTGCCCAGGTTCTCTGCTCCCTCCTATTAATAACTACTATGTTGAATTTTATGTATTCTTCTAGTTTCTGTGAGTAAATACAGATTCTTATTCCCGGTTTCCTCTCCCCACAACATTGAATAAACCATAGCATATCATAATACTGTTCTTCACTTTTCTTTTTTTCCATAACAAGATCTGCACATTTCAGAAAATAGAAAACTTTTTTATTATGTTTTTTGAGTGCATAGAATTCCATTGTACGGATGTGCTATAATTTATTCAGGTGGTACCCTATTTTTTGGTTAGAGTTTTATAATTATCCATAGTAGTTGGGTTTATCCTCAGAAACTCATACAGTTTGTCGATTTCAGTTCATGATCCCCCCTTTCCCTCCTGTACTCCCTCCTCTCTCTACTGGGCTTCCTTTTGCTCATTGATTAATTTATATTTGATTATTTCTTTGTTATCCTATCCTTTGCTCCTGTTTCCTTTATTTTTACTCTAGCTTTTGCATAGGAGAGAAAACATTCATCCTTTGAGTTTCTGAATTTGGCTTATTTCACTTGGCATGCTATTCCCCATCTCCATCCATTTACCATAAAATGCCATACTTCCATCCTTCTTTCTGACTGAGTAAAACTCCAATGTGTGTGTATGTATCTATATCTATATATCTATATCACAGCATCTTAATTCATATATTGATGTGCATCTGGGATGATTCCATAATTTAGCTATTGTGAATTGTGTTATTATAAATATTGAGTGACCGTATCACTGTAGTATGCCAATTTTAGGTCTTTTGGGAAAAATGGCATAGCTGGGTCATATGGTAATTCCATCCATGTTTTTTTGAGTAATCTCCATACTGCTTTCCAGAGTGGTTGTATTAGAATGTAGTCCCACCAACAATGTACAAGTGTACCTTTTTCCTCCCAACTTCATCAGTATTTATTGTTGTTCACATTCTTGATCATTACCATTCTGACTGGTGTGAGATGAAATCTTAATATGGTTTCGATTTGCATTTCCCTAATTGCTAGAGATGTTGAACATTTTTTTATATACTTATCGATCATTTGTGTTTCTTCTTTTGAGAAGTTTCTGTTTAGTTCTTTTGCTCATTTGTTGATTGGGTTTTTTTTTTTTTTTTGGTGTTAAGTTTTTTGAGTTCTTTGTATAATTCTGGATATTAATCCCCTGTTGGAGGAATAGCTGGCAAAGAGTTTCATGTATTCTGTAAGCTCTCTTTTCACACTCTTAGTCATTTCCTTTTCTGTGCATCAGAAGCTTTTCATTTGATGACATTTTATTGATTCTTGGTTTTATTTTTTGTGCTTTGGGGGTCTTGTTAAAGAAGTCAGTGCCAGCACTTATTTGGTGCATCAATAGGGTATAGTACCCTATTGATGACATATGGATTGTTTTCTTAGCCTTTGGTATCATGAATAATGAAGAATATTCTTAGCCATATATAGTTTTGAATATGTACAAATATATTTTGGATAAATTCTACAACAGTGAAATTGATAGGCCAACAATTATGTATAGTTTCAAGAGAAATATTTTTTGTTCCCAATTGAACACATTTTGACTGTGAAAGAATGTTTTCATGTTTGTTGGAAAGTGTTTATCTGCAACATTTGGTTTCAAACATTTTTGATTATACCTTACGTAAAAGTTAGTTTACATTGTGATCAATATACTCAAACACAATCCAAACAAAAGTTCCATGAAATTATACTAACTTTATTAAATACACAGCAGTGTGTTATTTTTCTTTTCTACTTTATTCTTTGTACATGCTGATCACAATTTACTAATTTAATTTCATGGCTCATTAGTAGAGCATACCTTTTTTTGTGAAATACACTGACCTCAAGTTTAGCTGGCCAACAGTTTACTTATGTGTTGAAGGAGAGGGAATCCCTAACTGTACTATCTAGTCTTCCAAAAATTTGCTGTAATTCTTCTGCAACTGAAACAAATAAGTGTGACTTTTTTCTAATTTTTAGAAAGTCTTTCAGAAGTATTTGTTACATTTGGATTTGGAAGGTTATCATATTTTAAAATAATAGCATAGGTTGGTATAATATCTATATGTATATATAGAGAGGGGAAAAATGGATATATAAATTTAGGTTCACATGGGGTATAAAACAATTTCCTGAGAATAAATAGGAAAGAGAATATTAAATATTTCCTATCATAATCTTTATGTATTCTTTGTAATGGATGAAATTCCATGATGTGCTTAGTGTTTGATTATCTTTAGGGTTTCTACTGCTATCTTAACTATCAGGTAAATTTTAAAAATATAAAAAGTATGTTCTCAGGCAATAGCTTTCTGGCTTTTTTTTTTCTTGGGTTTTTTTTTTTTTTTTTTTTTTTGATTCCCAGAACAACAGCAGAAGATGATGCAACCTGAAAATTGCCATGAACTAGCATAGAAAAAGATAGTTTGACTAATATTAATAATGTCTGATGGAATTGTTGTGAAACTTATTAAATAATGTGAGCAGAAAAATTTATATATATTAAGCTTATATTCTAGACATAGTCATTGTACTTAACATGGAGTATCTTTAAGTACTGTTTAATGTCTGAAAATTCATAAATAATGCAACTTATAGATAATTATGATTTATTAATCAAAATTCTTAACTCAAATACGTACAGAAAAAAAAACCCCACAACATCAGTGTATGTGGTGTACAGTATTATGCTAAGCATTAAGAAGACAAAACAACACAAAACAAAAAATCTGTAATTCCCACCCCTAGTAGGCTTGTTATCTAGAGGAAAATGACTCTTAATCACTTTAAAAGGCTACAGGTGATTTTGATTGATTTGTTGAAGTATTCATCAAACTTCAATGAAGATGAATAATGAGGCTTAGGTTGGGGGCTTAGGTATGTGGTAGGTATTGTGACCTTTTTTAGATCTTGGATTGGAGTATAGAAATAAGGATGAGTTATTTCATTTTGGAAGGGGGAACCCATTAATTTCACTGTTGAACACATTAGACAAATGATTATTGATTTTCTTGTTTGTTTCTGCACTTTCTAACGATAACCACAGATAATAAATCCTTTACCTTTTCCAAAGCATTGTTAGAGATGGAAAGTTTATTATGTATTTCATCTGGATTTCTGACCCCTGTATTATGGCATGGACTTTTAGCTCATAACAAAGATTTTGGGTGCTGCCCCAAAAGCCTCGCCTGCAACAGTTTGCTGTGTTAGACTAGTATATTTATCAATTAAAAAGCATTATGGTAGTTAAACTAGGTGTTCTCTAGAGCTGCTCTGTTTAGTATAGTAGTTACTTGCTACTTGTGGCTATTGAACAATTGAAATATGGTTAGTATGAAATGAGATGTACTTTAAGTGTACAGTAATGGCTCAGGCTTACTACAGGAAAACGAATATAAAGTATATTAAGGATTTTTAATTATGTACTTAAATGTTAATATTTTAGATGCTTTAGGTTAAGTAAGATATTAAGAAATAAGTGCATTTGTTCCTTTTCATGCTTTTTATGTTTCTTTAGAAAATTTAAATTTATATACATGATTTGCATTTTATTTCTATTGGACAGTGATGATCCAGACTAGAAGTATTTGAAACTTTTTAAAAAATAATTTTATTGTTTATTTTTAATTTGAAGAATTTATTTGTCTCTTATTATGTAGTCTCAATCTTTAAGATTTCCCTAGAACTAGAGTATCTGATATTCAGTCTGCTTATCAGAGGGCTAAAGGCTTATAGTCTGAATGTTGACTTCTGAATTGTTTATTTACATCCTAAATGCAGTTTTCAGTAGCAAAATGGTGATCACATAATGATCCCTGCCCTAGTAAGTGTTCATAGTTTACCTGAAATAATTGTATTATAATATATCCATAAACCTACCTATCCCAAAGTCTATAAGACTTGAAGTGAAGCCCTGAACTTTCTAAACTTGTTTTTCTAAAAGCATTTCCATGAGATCACCTGAGCTTTTTTAAGGGAAAAGGTTGTTTACTCTTGTGAAATGTCAGGCAATTTCTATTACTTGTTAAGTTTTCTAGCAATGTGGTGTTAGAGAGACAAGAAGGTGCTGGATCCACAATCATAATAGAGGACAGGAGTGAGCAAAGGGAAATCAGCATAGAAAAATAGTTGCTCTGTGAATAAAAGTATTCCCTTTCAGTTTTTTTAATGTAGTGTTTTAAAATACAGCTGCAATCATTGTATAGATACACCTTTGCATTGAGGTTATATATTTATGTGTGTGTATGTGTGTGTGTGTGTATCTTTCTCTCTCTCTCTCTCTCTCTCCCTCTGTCTCTCTCCATCTCTATCTATCTCTCTATCTCTATCTCCTGGGGATTGAAATCAGGCCCTTATGCATGCTAAAGATATATTCTGTTACAGAATTTTGTTTTTGTCTATTCAATGTATATGAGTATTTTTTCTTGTATTTGAGTATTTTTTCCATGTTTTTTTTTTCTTGTGGCTTTATATTTTCCTTGGTTATCATTTTGTTGAATGCATAATATTTCATTGAATGTCATAATTTACTTAATCATTCCTCTAATTTGAGAGATCACTTGGTAATTAGAAAAGTTGAAAATTGTGTTACATGCCTTGCAATCTCGATATATTTTTATCTTGACCTTTCAAAATTATCTCTAAAATTTTTGTATAATTATTAAATCATATATATGTAAAAGTGATAAAGTATATGATGATTTTGCCCAAGTAATCACATGAATTGTCAAAGTAAAATAATCAAAATATATTATACTTATCTTTAGGTTCAATTGCATATTAATTGAATTGCCAAACATTCCCTAAATAAATGAGATCTATGATACTGGATTATTTCATAAGCAAGACTTTTGTTGTATTTGGAAAAATAATTTATTCAGTTTTCATAGGCTGTTGCAAAAATTGGATTAAACGTTTTTTTTTTTATCACATTGCTTTACATATCCCTTTCAACAATGAAATTTATATAAAGTTTATTATGTTTAACCATAAAAGTACCTTCATAATTTTGATGATTGAAGTTTAGTTTTATGACTAATTATTTAGGACTTCTAGACTAGATATCTATCTAGAGCACTACATTAAGAAATTGTACTGATAATTGCAGTTGAGTGATAGAAATTAACAAAATAGACTTCTCACAACCAAAATAGAATTTAAAAGTTCTTATATAAAATCTCATAGTTTTTATTCCTAGAATAGTCTGCTTCTACTGGACAATTTTTGGAAAATCACTAGACCTCTCTGAAAATTAGTTTTTAAAAATCCTTATTCTTTCCATTGACCTCCAAATTTAGATGATAGACAGTCATAAATGATAGACACTCAAGAGTGTTTATTGTTTTCTCTATGTTTATGCTCTTAATCTTCCTCATATCACCAATAAAAGTGCCATCTATCTGTTTAAGGGAAAAAAAAGTCATATTCGATTTATTCATTTTCCCCATCTTGAATTTAAATCATCATCAAATCATTGGCTATACCTCAGAAATACAGCTTATATTCTCTACCTCTATTTCCATTGCTGTCACTGTAATATAAAGCAGCAGTATCCTTCACCTGTACTGGTACCATAGTTTTCTATCACTCTCCAATCCATTTTCCTTATGGTAGCCAGATAGTGTTTTAAAAATATGAATCATATGTGTTTTTTTTTACAGTATTAGATATTAAACCCAGGACTTTGTACAAGCTATGTATGCATTTTATCACTTAGCTACCTCCCAAGCCCTTTTCAATTTCATTTTATTTTGAGACACTGTCTTGATAAGTTACCCAGGGTGGCCTCAAACTTGCTGTTCTCTTGCCTCAGCTTCCTGAGGAGCTGGGATTACAGGTGTGCATTACTGACTTATGTCATTCTTAAAATTCTTCACTGATTTACATTGCATTGAGAATAAAAATCCAATTTCTTTCTTGTGACCTACATTTCCTATGTAATGATATGACTTTTTTTTAATCCCTTTTCTATCTCATGAGTGACCACTTATTCACTCTACAGCTGCTCTCTCTATAGTTGCTTGAACATATCAACTTAGTCCTAATGTGGTAAACCAGATATAGGTCTTTCTCCTACCTAGAATGTATTGTGCTTGCAAATTTTTTCATGGCCTACTTTTCGTCATTTTATTTTCAATTTAGGTCACTTCTTTTCATACCCTTATCCAGAAACCCAATTTAAAGTAACTGTTTTGTCCCACTACTCTCTCTTACAACATTTATTAAAATGTATTTGTATAAGTATTTGAAATAATTTTTTTATTAGTTAATACGTCTCTCACCTTCATTAGAATGTAAGCTGAAAGACAGAGGAGACTATCTACCATTTTGACTATTTGAACTATTTGTGGCACATAAAGGACGTGCTTAATAAATATTTGCCAAATGAAAGGATGATGACCTCAGCCATGAGTAAAAGATCAAATTTTCTTTCATATATTAATAAAGCCCAAAGTCAGTGATTACTGAAAATAGTCTTATACACACACTCATGTACATACTCTTATACACATACAAAGTAGTATTTAAGGAATTTAAATGAAATTATTTAGAAGTAAATTATCTTGGGTCTCGTACATACTAAGCATCCATTCTACTTCTGAGCTACATCTCCAGTTCCTGTTTTATTATTTTTAACATTTTACTAATGTTTATTTTTTCCTGTTGAGGCATTTGTTAAATTCTTTTTTATTTTGCTTTTTTTTGTTTTTGTTTTTCGTATGGGGTTACCTGGGTTTTTGGAGCCCAGGTGCACTTAACCACTGAGCACATCTGTGACCTTTTTTATATTTTATTTAGAGACAAGGTCTTGCTGAGTTGCTTAGGGCCTAAGTTACTGAGGCTGGCTTTGGACTTGTGATCCTCCTGCCTCAGTCTCTTGAGCCTCTGGGATTACAGGAGTTCACCACTGTGCTTAGCTTGCTAAATTCTTAATATTTTTATTTTAATGTTTTGTTTTGACATATTCATTAATGCATATAACATACTTTGCTTTAATTCAATCCCCAGTACTTTGCCTTTCTCTCCCCTCTTCCCTTCCCTTAATACCCTTCCTCTACTCTATTGGACTTCATTCTACTTACTTACTGTTTTTTTTTATTAACACTATTATATGTAAAAGTGGAACTCATTGTGATATATTCATATATGCACATAGTGTAATTTGATCAGTTTCAGTACACAGTTCTTCTCCTTTCCCATCTCTCCTCTCTTCTCTCTGCTTCCCTTCCTTTGCTTCAGAGCTCTCCCTTTGATTTTTCACGAAATCACCTTTTTTCCCCTAATTTCTTAATTCTTTCTAGCTTCTGCAAATGAGAGAAAACATTCAATTCTTAACTGAGTCTTGTTTCTTTCATTTAGCATGATGTTCTCTAGGCTACCAAATGCCATAATTTCATTGTTTTTATGACTAAAACGTTATTGTGCATATGTGCATCACATTTTCTCTTGCACTTCATCTGTTTATTGGTATCTAGGCAGGTTACATAACTTGGATATTGTGAATTGTGCTACTGTAAAATATTGTATGCCTGTATGACTGTAGTATGCTGATTTTAGTTCTTTTTGATTACTACCATGGAGTGGAGTAATTGGATCATGAGGTGGTTCCATTCCTAGTCTCCATACTGCTTTCTAAAAGTGGTTGTACTCATTTGCAGTTCCACCAGCAATGTACAAGTTTACCATTTTCCCCCATATCCTTGCCAGCATTTATTATTATTTGTATTCTTGATGATTGCCATTCTAACTGGAATGAATTGAGATCTCAGTGTATTCATTGGCACTTCCCTGATTGCTAAGGATATTGAACATCTTTTCATATTTTTTTGTCCATTTATATTTCTTCTGTTGAGAAGTGTCTGTTTACTTCTTTTCTCTTCTTATTGACTGGTGTTTTTTGGGGGAGGGGCTGTTATGCTTTTTGAGTTCTTTATATATTCTGGATATTAATCTGCTGTCAGAGGAGCAGCTGGCAAATATCTACCATTCTGTAGTCTCTCTTCATGCTATTGTTTCCTTTGCTGTGTGGGTGCTTTTTAATCTGAAGCCATTCCTCTTAAGAAATTGAAGAAGACTTCAGAAAATGGGAAGAGTACCCGTGTTCTTAGATAGGCAGATTTAATATGGTCGAAAGGCCATACAACCAAAGCATTATACAGACTTGATGCAATGGCCATCAAAATAAACATGATATTCTTGATGAAACTAGAAAAAGCAGTCCTAAAATTCATGTAGAAGAAGTAAGAGACCAAAATGTCCAATGCAATATTGAGCTGTAAGAGCAATACTGGAAATATCACAATACCTGATCTCAAATTAGTCTGCACAGTTATCATAACAAAAACAGCATTAAAATAGGTATGAACATCAGTGGAATAAAATGGAGGACATAGACATTTCCATATAAAAATAGTCATCTGACATAGATAGAACCATCTTGAAAAGGGGGCCAAAAAATACATTGGAGAAAAGAGCCTTTTTAATAAATGGTGCTGAGAAAACTGGATAGCCATATTTATGTATAAATGAAACTAGATCCCTATTTCTCACCTAACAAAAATTAACACAAAGTGGATCGAAGACATAGAAATTCAACCAGAAATACTGTAACTACTAGCAGAAAATTTGGGATCAATACTCTGACATATTGGTGCCAACAAATTCCATAATAAGAGTCTTAAAGGTCAAGAAATAAAACCAAGAATCAGTAGGTGGAATGACTTAAAAATAAAAAGCCCTGTTTTATTTTTAATCGCATGGCTTTTAAGTAGATTATGATGTGGAGCCTGATTTCTGAGGGATGTTAGTGGTTGGGGTTCCAGCCTACTTGGACTGAACGTGCAGTTTCTATTATGTCTGGTTTTGAAATGGGGATCTGATGATACTGCTGTATAAAACCAAGGAATATTTTAAATTGAAAATCACACAGTATATGCCCTTAGCACCTATATAATTTTTTCTAAATATATGCTAAATTTTTTTTAAATTTAATTTTTATTGTAAACAAACGGGATACATGTTGTTTCTGTTTGTACATGGAGTAACAGCATACCATTTGAATAATCATACATTTACATAGGGTAATGATGTTTGATTCATTCTGTTATTTTTTCTTCCCCCCCACCCCTCCCACCTCTTTTCCCTCTATACAGTCCCTCCTTCCTCCATTCTTGCCCCCCTCCCACCCCCCATTATGTGTCATCATCTGCTTATCAGTGAGATCATTCCTCTTTTGCATTTTTGAGATTGGCTTATCTCACTTAGTGTGATAGTCTCCAATTCATCCATTTGTCTGCAAATGCCATAATTTTATTATTCTTTATAGCTGAGTAATATTCCATTGTATATATATACCACAGTTTCTTTATCCATTCATCAATTGAAGGACATCTAGGTTGGTTCCACAATCTGGCTATTGTGAATTGAGCAGCTACGAACATTGATGTGGCCGTATCTCTGTAGTATGCTGATTTTAAGTCCTATGGGTATAGGCTGAGGAGTGGGATAGCTGGGTCAAATGGTGGGTCCATTCCAAGTTTTCTAAGGAATCTCCACACTGCTTTCCAGAGTGGCTGCACTAATTTGCATCCCCACCAGGAATGTATGAGTGTACCTTTGTCCCCATATCCTCTCTAACACCTATTGTTGCTTGTATTCTTGATAATTGCCATTCTAATTGGGGTGAGATGGAATCTTCGTGTAGTTTTGATTTGCATTTCTCTTATTACTAAAGATGGTGAACATTTTTTCATATGTCTGTTGATTGCTTGTAGATCTTCTTCTGTAAAGTGTCTGTTCATATCCTTAGTCCATGTGTTGATTGGGTTATTTGTATTCTTGGTGTAGAGGTTTTTGAGTTCTTTATATATTCTGGAAATTAGTGCTCTATCTGAAGTATGAGTGGCAAAGATATTCTACCACTCTGTAGGCTCTCTCTTAGCATTACTGATAGTTTCCTTTGCTGAGAGAAAGCTAATATGTGCTAAAATTTAAAGTGTACCTTTCAAATACTGTGGCAGGTGAGACCCGCAACCCAAGGTTACGCCACATGCATCCAAGATGGTGACTGGCAGAGAGCCAAAGGGCTTGCTGAATGTGCCTTGAGAAAAACAGGAAGCGTTTACCATTGGCTGTATGATAATTAGTTCAGCCGCCTAGCGCATGGACAGACATATCTTACATGTATGCTTGAGCTCGTGATCGCTTGACCTTTAATAGGATTGGATGGACATATCTGATCACAATTGCTTATGCATGAGACTGCTTATGTATTGAGGGTGTTATTGGAATAAATCGGAAGCTGCTTCGTGAACTTCTGAAGTGTACATGTCCTTTGTCCCTCTGGTCGGCGACAAGTGGCAAAATACTTTCAAGTTAGCATATAATACATACATTAGCTTAGAAGGGACAGCATGCTCTTGAGTTCTTCTCACATACCTAGTTAACACTAGGAATTGACTATCAGAGTAACAGGCAAAATAATACTATTGGTAAAACAAATAGATTCAATCATTATGCACAGTAAGTGAAGTATGTTTATTGCTAATTTTTGATATTCTAAGTATATAGTATCATGCAAATGATTTTTAAAATATAGAGTATGCACTTAAGAGAAGCCTCTATAGCAAGTATTTAATAACAGATATCCAAAGTATTTTCTGTGGGCTGTATAAATGAGTAATGTGCTGTAAAAGTAGCAGTGTGGTGTATTTAACATACGCATAGAAAAGTGGAATTTATCATGAAACTTATAACATTGGGTGTAGTTCTGTTCTGCTGATTATGATATGTTTGAAATGCCTGGTAGTTAAAATCAAGTAAAAACTAAAATGGTATATATTTGGAATGGTTCTCAAGGCTAAACCTAAAGCTCTCTTAAGGATAAATGGACCATGAAATACTCCATTTTCTGTTCAAAAGCAAATGGTAACATACTAAGGAAGATAAATTTCCTTTATGTATTGATTTTTAACTTTACATATTAATTAATGTCTAAAATTAATACCTGTGTTTCTTATACCTTATAAGAAAATATTAAGTATTTGGAAGCAATGATTATTAGCTCCATTTTATCAGACATTAATGTATGTATGAAATATCAATAGAACAAAGAATATTATTCTTACTATGTAGTTTTGATTTGATTAAAAATAAAGTTTTGGTATGAGTACTCTTTTCTTCCTTTTTAAACATTTGCTTTCTGAAGCTATCTTTAAATACAATTCAACTAGCATTCAAATATAAGAAGTTCCTTTTGCATAATAAACTTTATCTTCATTTTCCTCCAGTAGTGTACAAAAGAAATTGAAGTTGATTGAGCCCTCTAGTAACTTTGTTTTAATACTGTTGTGTGGTTGCTGTATGAGCACATTTCTTTTTACCAGCAAATTAATTGGTGAACATTTTTTCATGGATTTTCCTAAATTCAAAATTAAAAAGAAAAGAAGGATAGAAGAGAAGAATTGAGAATAATTTGTTTGATGTACATGGATGAGCCAGTGTTTGGGGCATAAATATGATTGTTAGGTCTTGCTGATTTATGCTTCCATTAAGCAGTATGAAATGTCCTTCTTTATCACTTCTGATTAACTTTGGCTTGAAGTCCACTTTATCTGATGTGAGGATGGATACCCCCTCTTTTTTGCTGAGTCCATGTGCATGGTATGTTTTTTCCCATCGTTTCACTTTTCGTCTGTGCGTGTCTTTTTCTATGAGATGAGTCTCTTGAAGGCAACATATTGTTGGGTCTTTCTTTTTAATCCAGTCTGCCAATCTGTGTCTTTTCATTGATAAGTTCAGGCCATTAATATTCAGAGTTATTATTGAAATGTGATTTGTATTCCTGGTCATTTTGGCTTATTTTCAGTTTTTAACTTGACTTGGTTTCTCCTTTGTTTGGCTATTCCTTTAAGGTAGTTCCTCCCTTTGCTGACTTACATCGTTGTTTTAGATTTCTTCCTCATGGAATATTTTGCTGGGAATGTTCTGTAGGACAGGCATTCTATTTGTAAATTCTTTTAGATTTTTTTATCATGGAAAGATTTTATTTTGTCATCAATCTGAATGGAAGTTTGCTGGGTAAAGATTCTTGGTTGGCATCCATTTTCTTGCAGAGCTTGAAAAATGCTGTTCTAGGCCCTTCTAGCTTTTAGGGTCTGGGTTGAGAAATCTGCTGATATCTGTATTGGTTTCCCCCCGAATATGATTTGATTTTTTTCTCTTGCAGCATTTAAAATTCTATCTCTATTATGTATGTTAGGTATTTTCATTATAATGTGCCTTGTGAGGGTCTGTTGTAATTTTGTACATTAGGTGTCCTGTAAATGTCTTGTATATTATTTTCCATTTCATTTTTCAGATTTGGGAAATTTTCTGATATTATTTCATTGAAGAGATTCTAGAACTCCAACTATACTACAGAGTAATAGTAACAAAAACAGCATGGTATTGGCACCAAAATAGACAGATAAATCAAAGGTACAGAATAGAGGACACAGAGACAACCCAAATAAATACAGTTTTCTCATACTAGACAAAGGCGCGAAAAATATGCAATGGAGAAAAGATAGCCTCTTCAATAAATTGTGCTGGGAAAACTGGAAATCCATATGGAGCAGAATGAAACTAAACCCATATCTCTCACCCTGCACAAAACTCAATTCAAAATGGATCAAGGGCCTTGGAATCAGACCAGAGACCCTGCACCTTATAGAAGAAAAAGTACATCCAAATCTTCAACATGGCTTAGGATCAGACTTTTCAACATGACTCTCAAAGGACAAGAAATAAAAGCAGGAATCAATAATTGGGATAGATTCAAACGAAAAAGCTTTTTCTCAGAAAAGGAAACTATCAGCAATGTGAAGAGAGAGCCTACAGAGTGGGAGAAAATCTTTGCCACACATACGTTAGATAAAGCACTAATCTCCAGAATCTATAAAGAACACAAAAAAGTTTACACCAAGAATACAAATAACCCAATCAATAAATGGGCTAAGGGAAAGAGCAGACACTTCACAGAAGAAGATCTACAAGCAATCAATAGATATATGAAAAATGTTCACCATTTCTAATAATAAGAGAAATGCAAATCCAAACTACCTGAAGATTTCATCTCACCCCAGTTAGAATGGTGACTATCAAGAACACAAACAATAGGTGTTGGTGTGGATGTGGGGGAAAAGGTACACTCATACATTGCTGGTGGGGATGCAAATTAGTGCAGCCACTCTGGAAATCAGTGTGGAGATTCCTTAAAAACATGGAATGTAACCACCATTTGACCCAGCAATCCCACTCCTATACCCAAAGGACTTATAATCAGCATACTACAGTGATGCAGCCACATCAATGTTCTTAGCTGCTCAATTTACAATAGTTAGATTGTGGAACCAATCTATATTTCCTTCAATTGATGAATGGATAAAGAAACTTTGGTATATATATATATACAATTTAATATTACTCATCCATGAAGAAGAATAAAATTATGGCATTTGCAGGCAAATGGATGAAATTGGAAAATATCATGCTAAGTGAGATAAGCCAATCCCAAAAAACCAAAGGCTGGATGATCTCTTTGATAAGTAGATGATGATACTTAATGGGGGGTGGGAGGGAGGCAAGCAAGAATGGTTGAAGGATGGATTGTATAGAGGAAAGAGGAGTGGGAGTGGTGGGGACGAAGAGAAAAATAACAGAATGAGATAAACATCATTACACTATTTACATGCATGATTACATAAATGGTATGACTCTACTTCATGTACAACATGTTACCCCATTTTTTTATAATGAATCAAAATAAATAAATTTTATAAAAGAGAAGAAAAGAAATAAAAAACAGGAGAAAGAAAGAGGACCAACTTACAGGGAGTTGTATAGAACATGGGCTATTTGAAGTAATATACAAATTTTGTAGTATTTTTTTTAATGTCCTATTGCTAGTCAGTATGATGTGTTGATAGTAGTTTCATATGCATGAAGCAGTGTTATAAGGATTCTTCTGACATTGCTTTTTAAATGAATGTGGAGACATTAATTGGCTGGCAAAATAAATCATCATATTTTTTAAACAATGGATTTAGTGGTAATTTGTGTCTGAATGAAAGTGAGATCATTCGCCCTTTGGATTTTTGAGATTGGCTTATCTCACTTGCATGATATTCTCCAATCTCATCCATTTGTCTGCAAATGCCATAATTGTATTATTCTTTATAGCTGAGTAATATTCCATTGTATATATATACCACAGTTTCTTTATCCATTCATCAATTGAAGGACATCTACATTGGTTCCACAGTCTGGCTATTGTGAATTGAGCAGCTATGAACATTGATGTGGCTGTATCTCTGTAGTATGCTTGGGTATAGGCCAAGGAGTGGGATTGTTGGGTCAAATGGTGGGTCCATTCCAAGTTTTCTAAGGAATCTCCACACTGCTTTCCAGAGTGGCTGCACTAATTTGCAGTCCCACCAGCAATGTATGAGTGTACCTTTTTCCCCACATCCTTGCCAACACCTATTGTTGCTTGTGTTCTTGATAATCGCCATTCTAATTTGAGTGAGATGGAATCGTAGGGTAGTTTTGATTTGCATTTCTCTTATTACTAAAGATGGTGAACATTTTTTTCATATGTCTGTTGATTGCTTGTAGACCTTTTTCTGTGAAGCATCTGTTCATATCCTTAGCCCATTTGTTGATTGGATTGTTTGTATTCTCTTGTAGAGGTTTTTGAGTTCTTTATACTTTCTAGAAATTAGTACTGTATCTAAAGTATGAGTGGCAAAGATATTCTCTCACTCCGTAGGCTCTCTCTTCCCATTGCTGATAGTTTTCTTTGCTGAGAGACAGCTATTTAGTTTGAATCTACCCCAGTTATTGATTCTTGCTTTTATTTCTCGTGCTATAGGAGTCCTGTTAAGGAAGTTGATACTAAGCTGACATGTTGACAATTTGGAACTATGTTTTCTTCTATAAGATGCAGTGTTTCTGGTCTGATTTCAAGGCCATTGAGTTGATTTTTGTGCAGGGTGAGAGATAGGGGTTTAATTTCATTCTGTTGCGTATGGATTTCCAGTTTTCCCGGCACCATTTGTTGAAGAGGCTATCTTTTCTCCATTGCATATTTTTGGCACCTTTGTCTAGTATGAGAAAATTGTATTTATTTGGGTTTGTGTCTGTGTCCTCTATTCTGTACCATTGATCTACCTGTCTATCTTGGTGCCAATACCATGCTGTTTTTGTTACTATTGCTTTGTAGTAGAGTTGACGTTCTGCTATTGGGATACCCCCTGTTTCATTCTTCCTTCTAAGGATTGCTTTAGTTATTCTAGATTTCTTATTCATCCAGATGAATTTCATGATTACTTGCTCTATTTCTGTAAGGTACATCATTGGGATTTTAATTGGAATTGCATTGAATCTGTATAGCACTTTTGGTAGTATGGCCATTTTGACAATATTAATTCTGCCTATCCAAGAACATGGGAGATCTTTCCATCTTCTAAGGTCTTCCTGAACTTCTTTCTTCAGTGTTTTGTAGTTTTCATTGTAGAGATGTTTTACCTCTTTGGTTAGGTTGATTCCCAAGTTTTTTTTTTTTTTTGGAGGCTATTGCAAATGGAGTTGTTTTCCTCATTTCCCTTTCAGCTTTTTCGTCACTTGTATATAAAAATGCTTTAGATTTATGCGTGTTGATTTTATAGCCTGCTATTTTGCTGAATTCATTGATGAGGTCTAGAAGTTTTCTGGAGGAGGTTTTTGGATCCTCTAAATTTAGAATCATGTCATTGGCAAATAGTGACAGCTTAAGTTCCTCTTTTCCTATTCATATACCTTTAATTTCTTTAGTCTGCCTAATTGCTCTGGCTAGAGTTTCAAGAACAATGTTGAATAGAAGTGGTGAAAGAGGACATCCCTGTCTTGTTCCTGTTTTTAAAGGGAATGGTTTCAGTTTTTCTCCATTAAGAATGATGTTGGCCATGGGCTTAGCATAAATAGCCATTAGATGTTGAGGTATGTTCCTACTATCCCTATTTTTTCTAGTGTTTTCAGCATGAAGGGGTGTTGTATATTGTCAAATGCTTTTTCTGTGTCAATTGAAATAATCATATAATTCTTATCCTTAAGTCTATTGACATGATGGATTACGTTTATTGATTTACGGATATTAATCCACCCTTGCATTCCAGGGATGAACCCCACTTGATCGTGGTGCACAATTTTCTTAATATGTTTTTGGATACAGTTTGCCAATATTTTGTTAAGAATCTTTGCATCTATATTCATGAAGGATATTGGCCTAAAATTTTCTTTCCTTGATGCGTCTTTGCCTGGTTTGGGTATGAGGGTGATATTAGCTTCATAGAATGAGTTTGGTAGGGTAATCTCCTTTTCTATTTCCTGGAATACTTTGAGAAGTATTGGAATGAGTTCTTCTTTGAAGGTCTTGTGGAACTCAGCTGAGAATCCGTCTGGTCCTGGGCTTTTGTTGGATGGTAGATTTTTAATGGCTTCTTGTATTTCATTGCTTGATATTGTTCTGTTTAAATTGTGTGTGTCCTCCTGGTTCAGTTTGGGAGGAGCACATGACTCTAGAAATTTGTCAATGTCTTCGGTACTTTCTATTTTATTGGAATACAGGTTTTCAATATAGGTTCTCATTATGTTCTGTATCTCAGTGGTGTCTGTCGTGATATTTCCACGAATTTTAGTAATTTGAGTTTTCTCTCTCCTTCTCTTTGTTAGTGTGGCTAAGGGTTTGTCTATTTTGTTTACTTTCTCAAAGAATCAATTTTTTGTTTTGTCAATTTTTTGAATTGTTTCTTTTGTTTCAATTTCAGTGATTTAAGTCTGATGTTAATTATTTCCTGTCTTCTACTACTTTTACTGTTATTCTCTTCTTCTTTTTCTAGGGCTTTGAGCTGTAATGTTAGGTCATTCAGTTGTTGACTTTTCATTCTTTTCTGGAATACGCTCCATGCAATGAATTTTCCTCTTAGTACTGCTTTCATAGTGTCCCAGAGATTTTGATATGTTGTATCGTCATTCTCATTGACCTCTAAGAATTTTTTTCTCTTCCCTGATGTTTTTTGTTATCCATGTTTCATTCAGTAGTATATTATTTAATCTCCAGGTGTTGGAGTAATTTCTATTTATTATTTTGTCATTGATTTCTCAGTCCATTATGATCTGATAGAACACAAGGCAGTATCTCTGTTTTTTTGCATTTCCTAAGGGCTGCTTTGTGGCATAACATATGGTCTATTTTCGAGAAGGTTCCATGTGCTGCTGAGAAGAAAGTGAATCCGCTCGTTGATGGATGGAATATTCTATATATGTCTATTAAGTGTATGTTATTGATTGTGTTATTGAGTTCTATGATTTCTTTGGTTGTTTTTTGTTTGGAAGATCTATCCAGTGGTGACAGTGGTGCATTAAAGTCACCCAGAATTATTGTGTTGTGGTCTATGTGATTCCTGAAATTGAGAAGGGTTTGTTTGATGTACAGGGATGCACCGTTGTTTGGAGCTTAAATATTTACAATTGTTGTGTCTTCCTGATTTATGGTTCCCTTAAGCAGTATGAAATGTCCTTCTTTATCCCTTCTGACTAAGTTTGGCTATAAGTCCACTTTATCTGATATAAGGATCGAGACCCCTGCTTTTTTACTGAGTCCATGTGTGTGGTAGGTTTTTTCCCATCCTTTCACCTTTAGTCTGTAGATGTCTTTTTCTATAAGATGACTCTCTTACAGGCAGCATATTGTTGGGTCTTTCTTTTTAATCCATTCTGCCAATCTGTGTCTTTTGATTGATGAGTTTAGGCCATTAACGTTCAGGGTTATTATTGAGATATGATTTGTATTCCCAGTCATTTGGCTTGTTTTTGGTTTTTAAGTTGGCTTGGTTTCTCCTTTGAGTGGATTTTTCTCTAAGGTAGTTCCTCCCTTTGCTGACCTACATTGTTGTTTTTCATTTCCTCCTCATGGAATATTTTGTTGTGAACATTCTGTAGCACAGGCTTTGTATTTGTAAATTCTTTTAACTTTTGTTTATCATGGAAGAATTTTATTTCATCTTCAAATCTGAAGGTAAGTTTTGCTGGGTATAGGATTTTTGGTTGGCAACCATGTTCTTTCAGAGGTTGAAATACCTTGTTCCAGGCCCTTCTAGCTTTTAGAGTCTGGGTTGAGAAGTTGGCTGCTATCCGTATTGGTCTCCCCCTATATGTAATCTGATGCTTTTCTCTCATGGCCTTCAAAATCCTATGTTTATTTTGAATGTTAGGCGTTTTCAGTATAATGTGCCTTGGTGTGGATCTGTTGTGATTCTGTGCATTTGGTGTTCTGTAAGCCTCTTGTATTTGATTTTCCATTTCATTCTTCAGTCTTGGGAAATTTTCTGATATTATTTCATTGAATATGTTGTTCATTCCTTTGGTTTGTATCTCTGTGCCTTCCTCAATCCCGATAATTCTTAATTTTGGTCTTTTCATGAGGTCCCATCGTTATTGGAGATTCTGTTCATGATTTCTTACCATCTTCTCTGTTTTGGCAACTTCATTTTCAAGATTAAATATTCTGTCTTCATTCTCTGAGGTTCTGTCTTCCAAGTGGTCTAGTCTTTTGGTGATGCTTTCCATTGAGTTTTTTATTTGGTTTATTGTTTTCTTCATTTCAAGGATTTCCGTTTGGTTTTTTTTTTTTTTTTGTTTTTTTTTTTGAGAATCTATCTCTTTGTTGAAATGATCTTTTGCTTCCTGCAGGTGCTCTTTCAGCTTATTGTTATTATCATTCATTGCCGGCATTTGCTCTCTTATCTCATCCTTTGCTTTGGGAATCATCTTAATCATGTATAATCTGAAGTCCTTTTCTGACATTTCTTCTAACATACTGTCATAGAATTCTATTAATATAGAATCTAGATTTGTTTGGATCATTTTCTTCCCTTGTTTTTTCATGTTGTTCATGTATCTTCCCCTCTAGTAGTGCAAATCTGGGGTATTACAGAGTTCCCCATATAGGCTTATAGTGGCCCTATAGGTTTCCAAAACCCTTTTTTTATGGGGAGATCAGTATTAGCAGTCTGCCATTCAGACACTATGCAATCCTAGACCAAATAACCCCTATGAGGACAATAACAAAATTGTCATAATAAACAGAATGAGTTCAAATATTATCTTAAGTAAAACAAACAGATTTACAATGAGGTCTGCAGTTTCAAATGGAGGACAAAGAGGATGCCGAGGGATGTAGAATGTGGCTGTTAATGGGATAGAAAAAGAATATACAGCAGTTCTAGATAATAGAAAAGGTGAGAGTGTAATCAAAAGAAATTGGATGTTAGCATGCAGAAAAGGAGAAAGAGACTCTGAGGGAACAGGTAAACCAAAGGAAAAGAGAGCAAGAAAAGTAAAGAAATAAAAACTTAAAAGTTTTTCAATAAGGAGAAAAAAGAAAATCTATAGTATAACAGTCATATAGTAATGAAACCTCCCAGAGTTAAGTAGCCTGATGCATGAGAGGTACCTGACAATGAGCTTCAGGCCTCCAGCAGGCGTCTCAGGAGCTAAGGCTTCCAGGATAATCCAAGATGGCCGCTCTGGCTTCAAAATGTGTTGGCCAATGGGGAGCTGCAGTCAGGGTGTGGCCGTGGTCAGCTGGAGGTCCTGGAGTGATGATGTGGTTGGTCAGGCAGGGGTCCTAGAGGTGGGGTGTGTTTGGTGTGGTTGTGGGATCCTGGAGGTCATTTGCAATCAGTTTTCTGGGGTCCCGGTGATAGGGCACAGTCAGTTGGTCTGGGGGTTCTGGCGACAGGGAGGAGTCAGTCAATGTGAGGACCCCAGAGGCAGGGAGTAATCGGTCACACTGTGGGATTCTGGATATGGGGCTCAGTCCGGCCAGGGATCCTACAAGGCCTGGGTGTTTTCTCAAAATGGTGGCAGCCACCTATAATCAAACCTGCAGGTACTGTAACTGTGAACTTCCAGGCAACAGCAGGCAGCTGGTGCCCATTGGTGGTCGGCGAACAGTTTGATGACTGTTGTTCGAGGATCGTTAGGAGAACCTCCTGCATTGGGTGATGGATAGGTGTAAGGCAGGCGATGGACAGGTGAGAGGCATGCAAATGGCGGATTGTAGGCGTTTGACAGTGACCGAGCTGCACTCAAAAAACACCTCGATATGCTGGCAGACTGCAGGTGATCACAGCAGACAAATGGGGTAAACAGCAGGGGATCGATAAGAAGCAAAAACTGCCTTACAAAGACCTCTGCTTGAAACCAGAGTTACACAGCGACAAGGAACGCAGCCTCCATCTCGTCTGCCATCTTGGATCTCCCATCATTTTTAAACTTGCAAACATTTTCACACAGTATCTACAGAGGAGTATAATGTGCTTGTTCCCTGCCTAAATAACCTTAAATAGCAACTGTTTCTTTTTTCCTCACTATTATCTCTCCAGAACTGAGGTAGTCCCTGATTTGTGGTAGGTGTTTATTCAGTGATTTGTTAGAAGATGGGGAGTGGGGACAAGGCCAAGTTCTCTCAGTGTAGTTTTCTGGTCTAGGTGTACTCTTCCATTTTCATTGCTGCCATCTCTTTCCATATCATCACACAACTCCTTGCTTTTCGCTTGTTATAGGTTTCTTTGTAATAAGTTTCTTCTACCTGAAATGGCATTTATAGAGATCTCTTTTCCTTCAGAAACCTAAGGATATAGTTCATATTTTTATTATAGAAACTAAAATGTCATATAATTTTACCATACTTTTTTTCATTAACAAGTTTTTAGTCTAATAATACCCATAGACTGTTATCAATGATTGTTGAATTGAGTAGAATTTTATAAACCTCCATATATATGATTTTTTTTGGTTAGTATATTTTTCTGATCATTTTATTGTTAATGTTATTCTTCAAGAACAAAGAAATATATTTCTAACTGAAAGTAGAATGTAGATTTTTTCCTAACCTGTTATTATTGTATAGATTCAATTTACTATTTTTTTTGGAGAATATTGTATATGACGTGCATGTCTTTTTAACCCCCCCGTTTAATTAAAATTCTTTTTGCCACTAATAAGCATAAAGTCATTTAATAAAAATTTATTAAGCAACCTATTATGTTACTGACAATTGATTACCAACTGGAGTAATAGAGTAGTAAAGCAAATACTTGGTTTTAGTCCAGTGGGCCAGATATTGATTTAAAAAAATAATTTCAATATTTATTGTTGAGGGTCATAGTATAATATATAGAGGGTTGTTTGAATGCTTAGGTTCTAAGAAATGGGAGTTCCTTCATCCTTTTGAAATATGGTGAAATGTGATAGAAATAAACATAATACTTGCTTAAGAAATTGGAGGAAACCAGAAATTACTTTTGACTGTGAAAATGAATGATAATGAAGATTTTCTATAGTTAGGAAAAGTTTTCTATGTAACATGAAGGCAGAAAAATGTTCAGACAGGTTCACATAGATGGTGGTAGGAAAAGATAATAACAAGAGTTTGTGTTTTGAAGAATCCTGTGTAATGCATACTCTGTGTCTAGATGGATTCTATATGCTGTATACCCTGTTCAGTCAAAATTGGCAATGAGAAGACAGGAAAATTTCAAGCTAGAATGTGCAGTGATTAGATTTATAATTTAGAAACTGTAGTCTCTATTTTTTGATACGAGTTTATAAAGACTTTGAAAATTTCAGTATTCATTCACAGCACCATATTAGCTTACTGAGATATGACTGTAATGATAATATGACTGTAATGATAATACTGCTTTATTTCAACATATTTAACAAGAACCAGCTTTGTGTATGGTTATAAACATCTAATTCAAGACAGTAATTCTGAAGTTATACATTACTTCAAATCCTGGCTCCACCATGTATAGTTGTTTGAATTTAAATAAACCTTTTGAAGTCTTAGTTTTCTCATCTGTAAAGTAATCTGATATGGTCCTTAGAAATAATAATAATAATAAGAATTCATTTAAAGGACTTACTTATTTTTGGCCCATAGTTAGCACTCCACACTTGTTAGACTATTTAAAAATTAATCTTTATAATCTCCTTATATAAATTACTCATCTTGCAGATGTGGAAATGGAATTCAGAGATCTTTAGTTTCTTCAATATTATAGTGCAAACATTGTCAAAGACAGTATTTTAACCTGAGCCTCTGTTCCCTAGACCAGCATCCTAATAGCACATTCTACTGACCTACCAGTACAAAGTGACCAGTAGAAGTTGATAAAGAAAGTATCACTGGTAGTTTGAGGTTTGAATGACTTGCCTTAGAGTCTAGGCCCAAAATGTATTTCTCTTGATCTCTTCTAATGTCTTTGTCATAATAAAGCATAAATAGATCTAATAGATAAGTCACCACTTCATTTTATATTATTTTAATATTTTAATGGCTTTGTTGAGAACTAAGTATGGTAGTGCAAACCTATAATCTCAGCTACTAGGAAGTCTAAGGCAGGGATATCCCAAATTTGAAGTCCAACCTAAACAAATTAGCAAGATCCTGTCTCAAAATATAATAGAAAGAGACTAGGGATTTAGCTCAGTGGTGGACCACTTGCCTAGCATGTACAGAGCCCTAGGTTCAATTCTGAGCTCTACAAAAAAGATCAAAATGAAATAAAAAGCTTTTTTGAGGCAAATTGTCATTCATATATATATCCATACATAAACACATATATATGTTCACATATGTATTTAAAGTAATAATTTGATAAGTTTAGCATGTGAAACCATCACCACAATCAAGACAGTGACCATCTATAATCATCACTTCTCAAAGGTGCTTTTTGCCCCCCTCTAATCCCTCCTCTTCCTCTTTAACCCTACCTACCATCATCACTATGCATCTACTAATCTTTCTTTTGTCACTTTTAAGGATTTAAATTTTTTTTTTTTATTTTTACAGACACATTTTGATACATTGTACACAAATGGAGTACAACTTTTCATTTCTATGGTAGTACACAATGTATATTCACGCCATTCATGTAATCATACATATGTATAGGGTAATACTATCTGTTTCATTCTACAGTTTTTCCGTCCCCACCCCCTCCCACCCCTTTTTCCTCTACACCATCCGGTGTTCCTTCATTCTTCTCTTTCCCCCGCTACCCCCCATTGTTATATATTGTCATGCACTTAACAGAGAAAACATTTGGCCTTTGATTTTTTGGGCTTGACTTATTTCACTTAGCATGATATTTTCCAACTTCATCCATTTACAAGCAAATGCCATAATTTTATTGTTCTTTATGGCTGAGTAATAGTCCATTGTGTATATGTAACACAGTTTCTTTATCCATTTATCAATTGAAGGGCATCTAGGTTGGTTCCACAATCTAGCTACTGTGAATTGAGCTGCTATGAACATTGATGTGGCTGCATCACTGTAGTGTGCCGATTTTAAGTCCTTTGGGTATAGGCCAAGGAGTGGGATAGCTGGGTCAAATGTGGTTCCATTCCAAGCTTTCTGAGGAATCTCCACACTGCTTTCCAGAGTGGCTGTACCAATTTGCAACTCCACCAGCAATGTATGAGTGTACCCTTTTCACCCACATCCACACCAACACTTAACATTGCTTATGTTCTTGATAATAGTCATTCTAATTGGAGTTAGATGAAATCTTAGGGTGGTTTTAATTTGCATTTCTCTAATTATCAGGAAACCAAGTCTTGGTTCAGAAACTTTTAAAGATGTAAGCTATTGGAATAAGTACAAATTGTTACTTCAACTTTCATTTCCCTAATGACTAATGGTGCTGTGTATCTTTATATGTGTGTGCACTTATTTGCCATCTGTATATATTCCTTGCTGAAATAACTGTTCATCTTTTGTCTGTTTTTAAAGTTACATTTTTTCTGATTATTGTTTTTAGAAAATTATATATTCTGAATACCAGTACATTATGTTTTACAAAGATTTTTATCCCATTGTGACTTCTCTTTTAACAATATCTTAAAAATCATATTTTTCATTTTGCTTAAGTCCAGTTTATCAATTTGTTCATGTCTATTTCACCTGAACAAACTTTTTCGTATAAAATTGTTCATAATGTTTTCTTATCACCCTTTAAATTTCTGTAGCACTGTGGTGATGCTACCTTTTGCATTCTTGAGCAAATTTGTATCTTCTCTCTTTTTTTCTCCTTAACATTCTGACTTGAGAAATATCAATTTTATTAATCATGAAGAATTGCCTTTTTTATTTTATTCATCTTTATTATTTCCTTTATTCTATTTGCTTTTTTAAAAATTTTATTTTGAAAGATAAAGTAGCCATTTATTTGAAATCTTTATTCTTTCTTTTTTTGGGGGGTGGGTACTGGGAATTGAACTCAGGGGGCACTTGACCACTGAGGCACATCCCCAGCCCTATTTTGTATTTTATTTAGAGACAGGGTCTCCCTGAGTTGCTTAATTGCTTTTGTTGAGACTGGCTTTGAACTTGCAATCCTCTTGTCTTAGCCTCTGGAGTTACTGGGATTACAGGCGTGTACCACCACACCTGACTTCTTCTTTCTTAATATGGAAAGTTACTGTTTGGAATTTTCTGCTAAATATTGCTTTTGCAATATCCACAAATACTTACATATTGAATTATCATTTTCCTTCCATTAAGAATATGTACTAATGTCCCATTTGATTCCTTTTTCCTCAGTAGCTTATTTAGGAAGTACATGATTTAGTTTCAAATACTGGTTGACTATCCTTATCCAAAATTCTTGGGACCACAAGTGTTTTTAGATTTCAAATTAAAAAAAAAAAAAATCAGCATATTTGCATATGCATAATGAGATTACTTGGGGATAGGATGTAAGTCTGAAGACAAAATTCATTTTATGTTTCATATGTATCTTATATATGTAGCTTGAAGACAATTTTACACAATGTTTTAATAATTTTGTGCATGAAACCAAGTGTCATGGTATGAAATTTCCATTTATATTGGTACTCAAAAGGTTTTAGATTTGTGAGTATTTTGGATTTTCAGATTAGGGATGCTTCAACTGTATTTGGGTATTCTCTAAGAAACTGTCTATTAAGGATGCCTAATTCAATTGCATTGTGATCAGAGAGCAGATTTTATAAGATTTGCTTCTTTTTCAGTTTATCAAGACCAATGCAGGTATGTTTGTGTTTTGTGACACAGTATATATCTTGACAAATGTTTAAGCATTAGGGAAGAATGTGTATGCTATTTTTAGTTGAATAAATTCAATCAGGTGAAGTTGGTTGATAGTACTGTTCAGTTTAGTTGTAACCTTGCTGATTTTCATATCCATTTATTCTACAACTTTTGGAGAGGGACAGTGAGACATTTTACTATGTGGGTGGATTTGTCTATTTTTCTTTGCATGTCTTTTGTTTCTGCTTCATGTATTTTGAAGATCTGTTTTATATATATAAATATTTGAAACTTAATATTCTATTAGTTAATTCATCTTTGTCATTATGAAATGAATATCTTTATTGCTGGCAATATTTTTGGCTTCAAAATTTACTTTTTCTGACATTAATATGTCATTCTTGTTTCCTGCCATTAATCTCAACCAGTATTTTGTTTACTCTTAAACAGTTTAGTTTTCATCTCTTAGGATTCTTTCCATAGGAAGACTTAAGGAAAAATTATTTAACCAATCTCTGTGTTAGGCATTTTCTGTTAAGAGGACATAATAATAACATATCATTGAATTGTTTTGAGGATTAAATGAAGAAATAATAGCAAAGTATCTACAACTGCTTTTTTTGCAGTAAAAACTATATGATGTGTAAATCTATGACTATTGTTCCTAATATTGCTGCTATGTTTTCTAAAAGTGTTTTTTAAAAATGTTTTTCATGATATATTGAAATAGAATTTCCTATTGATTTATATCTATAGGAAGTATCTTGTTTGCTCTTTTACTAGTCATTTTCAATCTAAATAAACTAGAACATTAACATGAAATTTGTAAATGAATTTGAACTTTAAATTATCTTCACGTAATTTTACTTTGATACATTATTAATTTATCATTGTTTCGTACTTACGGATTGTGTTCAAAGATGCCAATATAGTCTCATCTTCATATTTTTCATATTTCTTAAGGTTTAATTTCCAAATGCATTATAATTTGGCAACAGTTTTATTTGTTCACAACTGCACACATTATAGTTTAAAAATAGGACACTAGAAACTGAACAAACTTGTATTTTTAAACTCAAAGAAAAATTAATGTTTTATTTTATGTTTTGTATGAGTTCTTCACATTATTATAATTTATAATGAGTCATGCCTTTCTTTTAGATTGGACAGTTGGCTTTTAAAGGAATGAGGAGACTTAATAGAATCCAGTCAATAGTATTTGAAACTGCCTACAACACCAATGAGAATATGCTGATTTGTGCCCCTACTGGAGCTGGAAAGACCAACATTGCAATGCTTACAGTCTTGCATGAAATTCGCCAACATTTTCAACAAGGTGTTATCAAAAAGAATGAATTTAAGGTAGGAAAATAACAAACAAGACAGTAGCTTTATAAATTGTAAGAATTAAAATAAGGTGGAAGTTATATATATTAAATGAAATCTGGAAGTACTTAAGGATATTTATTGTATTTGAAGTCACATAAAAACACTGCTTGAGTTACTTCATTATTAAGGCAGTCCCTGTTTGTGTATGAAAATCCTATTACCCTTGTGAAAAGCTATGAAAATACATTTAGCTTTGAAGCAGAACCAATTTTCCAAGTGATAAAGCTATGTAAACAATTCCATTGTCCTTTAAATAGCTATCTACTTATCCAACAAAGATAAGTACTTTTCATATATCACTATTAAGATTTTTTCCACAGGAAGTTGCTAGAATCATTTTCACAATAAATTGTGATTTGTACTGGCTACTGTGAAGCAAATGACATTATAGTTTTTGCTCATTCATTAAGCTAGTGTTCCTTTGATACAGATTGTATATGTTGCTCCAATGAAAGCCTTGGCAGCTGAAATGACAAATTACTTCAGCAAACGTCTAGAGCCACTGGGTATCATTGTGAAAGAATTAACTGGTGATATGCAGTTGTCAAAAAATGAAATTTTACGCACTCAGGTATGGCATTTACCTAGATATTTTACTTAGTACTTTTTTTTT
Source organism: Sciurus vulgaris (assembly GCF_902686455.1). Taxonomy (NCBI): domain Eukaryota; kingdom Metazoa; phylum Chordata; class Mammalia; order Rodentia; family Sciuridae; genus Sciurus; species Sciurus vulgaris. The sequence goes on from NC_136467.1 coordinate 63,641,747, forward strand.
AGGTAATTGTGAAAATTATTAAACAATTGTATCTTAAGAAACTATAGTACATAATACAAATGTTCATAATGCAATGAACTTCTTTTATTTGTAACCGCATATTAAATCTGCACCACAAAAGAAATTTTACTGGTGCTTTGACCTATGTTATCCCTTCTAACTTGTGATACTCACTGTGTTTTGAATATTGTTAAGTTCCAAGCATAAATTTTAAGTCTGATGATATTAAATATTGTCTTGTTAAAACACTAGGGAATGAGAATATGGATGATTAAGATCTTAAAATTGTCCCTCTTGTATTTTAAACTATTTAATAAGGATAACTTAACATAAAATAAAAAATTTTAATCGTTCTTTATCTCATCAAATGGGAAGTACTTTAATTATACTCTTTTATATGGCACTACATTAGGTAAAATTACTTAAAGCAAAAAAATTTAAAATATAGTTCTTGGCTAGGTATGGTGGTGCACACCTGACATACCAGTGACTCAGTATGTTGAGGCAGAATCATTACAAGTTCAAGGCTAGCCTGGACAACTTAGTGAGATCCTGTCTTAAAATAAAAAATGAAAAAGCTGGGGAGGGGGCTCTGAGGATATAACTCAACAGTATGGTACTCCTGGGTTTAATCCCCAGTACCATAAAAAAAAAAAAAAGATATACTTTCTGTCTTCAAAGATATTATTACAGCTTAGTGGAAGGAATTATATTAGGACTACAACTAGATTATTATTTCCCATAATATAATATGCAAGTATCATGATAATCATGGTGCTTTTAAAAAATAAAATGATGGATTTTTTTTTTTTTTAATTTTTAAAATTTTGCTACCAGAGATTGAACCTGGGGCTCTTTACCACTGATCTACATTCCTAATTCTTTTTATTTTTTATTTTGAGATGGGGTCTTTCTAAGTTGCTGAGGGTCTCACTAAATTACAGAAACTGGCTTCAAACTAGTGATTCTTCTGCTTAAGCCACCCAACTTGCTGAGATTACAGGCATGTACTGTGACCATATCTAGTTGGATGACCAAATATTAATAAGACAATTCAGAGAAATTTGATAGAAAATAGATGAAACTATTGCTAGGGCTTCCATAGAAAAATACTGTGAATTTGATATCTTAAAATAACAGAATCTTCATTCTCTCCCAGTTCTGGAGTACAGAAGTTACAGTATAGGTATCTTCACAGTTGACTCATTTTTGGTGATTATGGGAAATCCTTTGCAATCTTTGGTATTTATTGGCTTGTGTGCATATCACTGTGTTCTCTGCATTTATCTTTACATGGCTTTTTTTCCCTTTGTATGTATTTTCTCTTACTCTTTCTTCTAATGCTAATCATTGAATTTTTGACATACCCTAATTAGTATGATCTCAAGAACCTTACCTTGATTAAACATATGCAAAGTTCCTTTTTCCCAGTAAAGTCATACTTACATGTTGAATGTTTATAGCTCATCCTAGATATCACAATGTAATGTAATTGTATTTGGAAGTGGGGCCTTTGGGAAGTAATTGAGTTTAGTCAGGATGGTGATGCCTTCAGTGAGATTAGTTCCCTTAGAAAAAGTGATTGATACCTCTCTCTCTGTCACTTTCTCTCTCTTCCTCTACCTCTGTCCTTTTCTTTCTCTCTCTCCAGCCACCAAGGAAAGGCCACATGATCATATAGTGAGAAGGTGTCTGCCTGCAAATTAAAAGAGCTAGGATTCATGATATCTGCAGGCACCTTGATCTTTCAAATCACTGTCTAGATCTGTGAGAAATAAATGTCTATTGTTTAAGTCATCTAGTTCATTCTGTTTTGTTATAGTAGCAACCTGAGCTAAGACAATCAAATTCACAGTTTCTGACTGAACATTATCATTTAGCCCACCTCAGGGGATATGCCACATTCTCTGAAACACATGACAAAGATGGAAACCAGGTTTCAGTTAAATTTATTTTGGAGTTAATAAAAATAGAGTGTATAATCAATACTTTTGGTCAGTTTTACTGGTTGTCCTTAAGTATGCCTCTTATAAACCCTCTTGAAAAACAGCAGATCAGAGGATACAGTCATGTTCATTTTAAGATTTTAAAAAACTGTAACAAAAGATTAGGAAAATTTTAAATTTCTATGATTAATAGACTAGTTTCACAATATGTATTGCACTAGTTAAAATATTTATTCCTTAAAAATGCTGTTTCATGCCAGGCACAATGGTGCACATTTATAATCCTACCTTCTAAGGAGGCTGAGGTAGGAGGATCTCAATTTCAGTACAAGCCTAGGCAACTTATTCACTGTCTCAAAATAACATATAAAAGGCTGAGGATGTAACTCAGTGATAGAGTACTTATGTGTGAAGCCCTGGGTTCAATTCTTAGTACACAAAGTGGAGTTTGAGATGAAACTAGATTCTTTGCTTCTACCGGTGGGTGGAGTCTGAATAAGCTGCAAGCCACTGCAACCAACAAAGCCCATTTTAGTGTTAGCAGCTAATCACAGCAGGGAATGCCTGCTAGCTTAAGGTCCTAAAATCACAGCCAGCAAAGCCGGAGAGTGGCCAGTTGCAGCACTTAATGGCTGGTGTCGCTCTCCATTGTTGCAGCAGACTCCAGCAGCTTACTGCCAGTTTCTTTCTGGGGTCTTATGTCATGAATTCAAAGAATGAAATCCACCTATGAGGAAGAGTGAGTACAAAAGAATTTATCAAAGTACGAAAAAAAAAAAGAGCAGAACTCTTATGTTCAAGAGGGAACCCAAGTTACCAGCATGAGTGTGCTGGTCTAGGGTTTAAATAGCTCTTGGATCAACACTATTAGTCCAAATATATGCTAAACAGGTCTTGGAAAGTATTAACACTATTGTTTAACCCTTGAGTAACTTTCTTGCAGTCTCTATTGGGTATGCCCCCACTTGTATTATTGTCAGGAAGTGGGAGATTAAGGTCAGCAGAATGTGGATGCTTTGGGTTTGTGGGCACTACTGGTGCGGGCATCTATGCTGGACCCTGGCTGGGTTGCCTGGGTAAAACAGGTCATGCTCCCTGGCTTACCTTGGCTCTAGCTCACTGTGCCTTAGGCCTACTCTGGAATGGTAGACTCCACTTGGCCTGGACCTGTGCTCACCTCCTGTGCTTCAGCATGCGTGGGCTGCGCCCTGCCACTCTGGGACAAGGACTTGGCTTCACTACATGAACAACAAATAGAAGATTATGTTTTCTGGTCTTAAAAGTATAAATTTGAGGGGAAAAAATGTAACAGACCTACATACTGTTGAACTCTATTATATGTCATATACAATAACTGGTATACTGCTTATACTGGTTAGTTCTGGTTGTACAATTATGGAAGATTTTGTTTTCATTATGCATATTTTTTGGATTTTTTTCACCTTTTCTGCTATAAGAACATATTAAGTTATACTCTTAAAAATAAGTATAATTTTTTTTTTTTTTTTTTTTTTTTTTTTTTTTGCGGTGCTGGGGATTGAACCCAGGGTGCTTGGGAGGCAAGCTGTCTACCAACTGAGCTATATACCCAGCCCCATAATCTGTTTTTAACATTACATTAGGTGTTAGTTTTTTATTCAGCATAGGTATTTTTCTGCAATATGGTAGCTTCATAACCTATCATTCAATTATCTATTGTTTTGGTAGAAGCAAGAGAAAAGGGACACAAATTTCTGTCACCAATCATATTCCTTGCTTTGGCAACCTAATATTTTAGTTCTGTTAAGGAACAATTGAGGAAACTGAGACTTACAGGTCAACAATAATTTTCTGAGGTCTCATTTCCAATATCACAGAGAATTTGATTCCAGGTTTTCTAATTTCACAGTCTAAGTTTTCATGAATGCTTCACTTCTTCCCACCTTTTCTAGTCACAGGTTTTTGTGTGTGTGTGTGTGTGTGTGTGTGTTTGTATGTTTAAAAAAACAGTACATATAAGGAGTTTGGTATTATTTGAAAGAAACTTTGTAAAACGTATACATAGATATAGATAAGGGGAGAAATATCTATGGCTGTTTAGTTTTCGCTTCAGTTCATTACACTATATGATGAATATATGGTATAATTCTTTTTTTAATTACTGAAAATGGCAAAAGCATATGATGGAAAAGTAAAAGTGTGATAATTTTATAAAGAAACAGCAAAATTGCCACAATTTATAGGTCATGACTATTAATGAGGTGTTGTTTTGGGCTTTCAATTTTTTTCTCATTTAAGTACTTTTGAAAGTTTGGAAAGTTTTCCAAGATGAAGAGATAGTGAAGGTTTTAGTTCACTGAGCTGCCTATAGCTTTTGCTTTCAGAATAATAAAATTAAAACCTTTTTTTTAAGGCTTAAAATGTATTTTAATAAGTTGATGCTGCATTACTTCTCCATTTCTCAGAAAACTTTGAATTTAAACTATCAGGAACAAATCAAACATGGTACACCAATAAAACTGCACAGCATAACTACCTAAGATAGGCAAGACTAAGAGCTACTGTCAGACTATCAGCATACAGCAGCCCTGTTCCCAAGATTTTGCTAGACTTATCAAGAAAAGCTGTGAACAGCAGCATCATAGACACAAAAGGGTCATGCTTGAGTTGTCTTTACCCAAGAAAAAGATGGAAGCAAGTTAACACAAGAATTTTTTTAAAGATATACTAAAACAAAAAATTCTAGGAGAAAATGTCTTCCTTAGGACATAAAGGGGTAATATATGGGATATATGTATGTTGTCTATGACCTCTGTGGACATTTTCCTGAATTCTCACTTGGGAGCGAATGGAGCAATGGGGCTAAGGTCCTTGGGGGATGTTTTGTTTTTGTGGTGTATGTGGCAGTGTCTCTGGGTTCGATGGGCATAAGAATAAGAAAGCAAATAAAACATGATAGAAAAAAAAAAAAAAAAGAACGGAATGATCAAGATTAGTGGGGCTGTAACTGAATCCATTTTGCTATGGTCGTGCCCCAGCCCTCAACAATCACATTCGAGACTTCAGGAATGTACCACACAGAATTAATTAACCAGTATACCACACAGAGCTGATTTGTTACATACCACCCCTCCCTTGCCCTTTGCCTCCAGCATATTCCTAGAGTAGTACAGGCAGGGAAGACCTAACTATTGGGGAAGAATCCCTGACACTTTTCCAGGGTAGAATTCTGGCTAGTCCAAAAAGGGTCCTTCTTTTAAGGATTTTGGAAAACTAGACACTGCATTTTTATTAGTATCAGCAGTGTTTGTTTGGAGCGAATTCAGCTCCAGGAGCTGCACAGACGAATGCAGGAGGGGTTCCACCAATTGCCCCAATTCCTTCCATTGTGGCAGCTTGGCCAAAGCGTTCAGTTGTTGGTAGGATCAGTCCCAAAGTTCCATCTAGCATCTTAATGGCAGATTCTGGAGGAACTGGGGTACCAGCTGGCACAGGAGCAAGGAGCATGTCGCCTCTATTATTTAAGCCCATAGCTCCTCCCATGGCCATCTGGCCCATCCTTATCTCAAGGTCCCCTGGAATCCTTCCTGCTGTGGCTGCATCATCTCTTCTTGTTGACGCCGCATTTCTTCCTTAGGGCACCTACGCTCCTCTTCCTGCCTGAGCTCCAGTTGCTTTCTTTTTTGCACCTCTTGGTTGTGCATCTCTTCCATTCTTACAAGTTCTTGGTGCCTCATCAAATCCTGCTTCATTAGCTCGTGCTTGGTGCTCGTGACGAGCAGCCTCCATCTCCATTTCCAGCTTCTCACAACCCTCCTTGATGTTGCAGTCCACATGATCCTGCTGCTGTTTCTCCATCTCAGTGAGTGCCTTCCAACACATAGCATACTCATACTCGAAGGAACCAGGCTGTGCAAATCTGGGTGGCTACTCTCACTCCTTGTGAAATTGCTGATTCTTTATAACCATCTTCTCTGGAAGCCCTTCATCATCTAACTGGTCCATTGGCTCCACAGTCATAGGCCGAGGAAATGTGGTTAACAGGAAAGACCCTTCACTGCATCTGTCCAGAGCTTTCTGAGCAGCTGGCTTCCCTGAGAACTCAACAATACCTTTTCCTGAGGGTCTTCCTCAATCATCCACAATGACCACAGCTCTGTCCACCTGGTCAAACACAAAAAAAGTTTCTTCCAGCAGTTCATTAGACACATACTAAGGAAGGTTTCGAACTGTAAAGGATGCACTATGGCAGGCAAAGTGCACACACAGCTTTTTTCCACGGAGTGGCATATTGTCCAGCTCTACTTTGGCAATTTCCACCAGGGTTCGTGTTTCCAAGTGAATAAAGCCAAAGGCTTTATCCTTATGAATGAAAACTTCACTTGCCTTCCCATAATTCTCAAACAGTTTCCTCATTTCTCCCTCAGTGATGTCAGGAGGGAGATTACCCACAAAGAGATGGATGCGTTGGTTGAAGGTCTTCTCTCCTGGTTTCCTAAAATTCTTCAGGTTTATAGTCAAGCCTTCATTTTGGCTGCTGGTCTGTTGCCCATTTGCAGGTATTGATGGTGGTGGCAGCTGCTGCTATTGCTGCTGGTGCTGCTGGTGGTGATGCTGATGATGTTTCCTTGGAGTACAGTTCTGTTTCTCCAAATTAAAGGTTTTATTGCTCTGCATTTTTGCACCCCTCTACACACAGTCCTTTCCTCAGAGTCAAATTAAAACCTTTTTAACTATAAAATAAAATTCTGTCACATCAATGGTGATAGTATTCGTTGCTTTTCTTCATGATTGATATTCTTCTGATATGTAGATATATGACAATACTAGTTAAAATTTTATGAAATATTTTTGAATTGGTTAGTATATGCATAGTGCCAAGAGCACTTCAAGTAATCTTTTACCTACTCATAACTCAGCAACCAAAAGGTTACTTTGAGGCACAGAAGGAGACCTCAGAGACCCTGTCCTAGCACTAAGGCATCTGTACTTACAGATGAGTTCCCTCACCAGTCACTAAAATGTTCATTTCTGTACCACTGTAGACTTCTGCATTATCCAGCATCAAGTGTGGTCTAAGGTGAGAATAAAGGAATACCTAGCCCAGCATCCCTGCCAACCCCTTTCCTGGTGAACAATTGCCTGTTCCTGTGATTGTTTAATATTTTAAGTATTATCTCTATATGTAATTAATACTATTAGCATTTAAAGATTTGTTAGTGAAAATCAGATACCTATGCAATAGAGGTTAATTAAAAGTAATATCAGTGAGTGACCTGGCTCTGGTTATTATTATATTCATTTTTTTTTAATGAAATAGTATGGCGGACTTAAATTTAAATTTAAATTTAAATTTAAATTTAAATTCTGTCACTGACAGTTTTTTAAAACTCTGAAACTGAAAAAATGGCTTTATATTTTAAAAAGATACTGGAAGAAAAATTTCAGTAAAGCCATGAAATATCTTTTATTTTTAAGGAAAAAGAAAAGGCATAGGTAATTATCATAGGCTTATTCCATAATCACATTTAGGAATTTGAGCTAGAGGTATTGCCAAGTAGTGACCTGAACACATAAATAGATATTGAAGTATAGAAGCATATTTAGGGATGGCATGAGAACTCTATTTTCTCTTCTTCCTTTGTTTGCTTTTAGCATAAAATTGATGTTTCTCAAACTTTTACGAAATGTGTATAAATGGAGCCTCAAAGCCGTACCTCCCACACAGATAGTCATCTCATTCTTGACAAAGGTACCAAAAACATATGTTGGATAAAACAATCTCTTTAACATATGGTACTGGGAAAGCTGGATATCCATATGTAGAAGAAAAGATCCTTAAATCTCACCCTGTACAAAATAAAGTCAACATAAATCAAAGACCTAAATATGAGACCAGAACCTCTGTAAATGCTAGGATAAAAAACAATAGGGAAAACACTTCAACATTTTGCTGAAGGCGAAGACTTCCTGAATAGGACCCATGGAGCTCAGGAAAAAAGGGAAAGAATCAAATGGGGTGGCAACAAACTAAAAAGTTTCTGCACAGCAAAGGAAACAATAGTATTGAAAGATCCTCCAGAAAGGGAGAAAATCTTTGCCAGCTGCTCTTCCAACAGAATTAATATCCAGACTATAGAAAAAAATAAAAAATGTTCAATACCAAAAATATCAAATAACTCATTTAATAAATGGGAAAATGAACTGAACAGACACTTCTCAAAAGAAGAAGTACAAATGACCAACAACTATGGGAAAAAATGTCTACCCTCTTTATCCATCAGCAAAATTCAAATCAAATCTACATTCCATCTCAATTAAGTTAGAATAGCAACCATCAAAAATACAAACGAAAATAAATGTTAGTAAGGATGCATGGATGAAGGAACTTTGTATACACTGTTAATGAGGATGTAAATTAATACAACCACTATGGGAATCAGTATGGAGGTTCCTCAAGAAATGAAATAGAATTACCATATGATCCAGCTGTGTATCACTCCTCAGCATTTATGTGAAAAATTTAAAGTCATCATACCGTAGAAATACATATATACCCATCTTTATCACAGCAAAATTCACAATAGCCAAATTATGGAATCAGTGTAGGTATCTGACACCTAATGTATAAATAAAGAATAATAACAGTAATAATACACACAATGAAGAATTATTCAGCCACAAAGAAAAACAAAATTATGTCAATTTAGTAAAATTTGTATAGAATTTTATTCTAAATTTGTTTTTCTAAAAATCAGTAAAGTTATTATATTAAGCTCAAAATACCTTTATTGTCCATAATTTAAATCAGCCTCTGCTTAGGAACATTTTAACAATTTCTTCAAATGCCTTTGAATTAAAAGAACTTTCTCAAATCTGGTAGATGAACACATTTTTAATATTCTCTTGAAATTTAAATTTGATGCTATCCAGCCTTTTCCTTGAAATAGTCTAAATTGGTTTTGTCAAAGAATCAATTCAATTATTGTTTGATAGCAAAGGTAATGATTATATCTCTTTATTAAGAAATTTTTATTCTTTCCATATAATGTGTATACTTAACACAATGAACTGAATTATATCTTAAAATTTCAGTATGTACAATAAAAAGAAGGGAGTTTTGTAGATTTGTATACCATTTATGAACACATTAGAATCCTAAGTTCATATTTCTGTTAAAGTAAGGTTATATATAAATTCATTTTATTTCTTTATTTGGTACTTGGTATTGAACTTCTCAAGTGCATTCTCTACCACTGAGCTACTCCCAGTCTTTTTTAGTTTTTGATGTTGAGACATTCTAAATTGACTAGGATGACCTCAAAATTGCTGTCCTCTGCCTTAACCTCCTGAGTCTCTTAAGAATTCAGTGTGTGCTCACATGCCTGGGTATATGATTGATTTTAAGTCTTTCTTTTAGTACTAGCTAAACCTAACTACAGATGTCATTATCTCAAAACCATGTATCAGACTGATACATAATTTTATAGAGTTTTATTTTTAGTTCATGATTACTTTTAAAGGCATACATGTTTGGGATTGGTATTTATTAAATTGTCTTTATTCAAAATAAAATTTCCTAAAATCGGAACCATTCTGAAGCATATGATATTGAACTAAAAATATATTTTACCTAAAAAAACAAAACGAGGTTTGCATCCTGGTTTGTGTTAAGAGTGCCAACTGAAGAAATGCAAATACTTTATTTTCCTTTTATCGCTTGCAAGTATAACTTTAAGCAATTTTTTATAAAACCTAAGTTTGACTTAGACATTCTTGTCTCACTGCTGCTTCAAGACGAAAGTTATTCTGCTCTATCTTCTTTTTTTAGTTTTTCTTCATACCATTAAGAAACTCATTAAAACGAACAAAAACCCTTCATTGATTTAGTCATTCCATTGTTATAAAGTGGCAATACTCGAAATGTGATCTGAAATCTTAGAGAAATCTGTATCAGGATCAAATAATATTTTGCTTTTTCTAATACTATATCCAACTGTATTAGCAAAGGTAATGAAAGAATGTTTATGTAAAGACAAGGAAAGTAACATTTGAATTCAATTTAGGAGCCAGTCACTGTGCTAAGTGCATATGTATATCCTCCCTCAATCCTCACAAAATTCCTGTTGGAGAGTGTCTTCACTTTGCAGATGCAGAAAGTAAAGCTCTATATTTATGTATTTTAAAGGTTTACAAATATGTCCCCTCACTTTTTTCCTTTGCTAGATATGTCCTATTTCCTTTGTCAGTAGTTTTTGACTGTAAGGCCAAGGACTGTGTGCTTGACCTCAGGAATAATTATAAATATTTATAAATAATTATAAATAATTATAAACAATGTCCTTTCTTATGCTTGCTTTTTAATTTTCTTCCTCTAATTGAATGCTAATTATTATAGAACTGAAACTACATAGTTACTAACCTCTTTATCCTTTCCCTCTATCCATCTCACAAATTCTAACACATTAAAAGACTGCTATCATGGCATTTTGGATTGCGCCCTAGAAATAACAAAGCAGAAAGTAAAGCAAAGCATGTGGGAACAAACTCACATTCAACTTTTATTTTCAAAGATTTAATTCCTGCTTTCCCTAATTTTTTCAATTTTGAAGTTGTAATAGTTTTAAAAATTATTTCTATATTATATTTTTTGGTAAGATTCCCAATACTTGATGAAATTAAATATAATTTTAAAATTCCCTGTTATTTTCCCCTGATTTTCTCAGTTTGAGTACTTTTATCCTCTTTTTTTTTTCTTTTAAGTATGGGAAGACAAATTAATCTCATTGCAAATTTTCTGTCATACTACTCTGATCATATTATTCCCTTGTTCATAAACTGTCAGTGGTTCTTTATTGCTTATTGAATTAAGTCCAGCTACTTAACTTGTTAGGAATCTTGTATAAATTAAATGTCATATGAGATGTGATCTATTTTGTGGTTCAAGAGGGACCATCAGTTCTAGCAGCAGTTATGATTTTATTGAGATTTGAATGTAAAATTTCCTTTTATAGGAGACATATAATTCTAAGATATATTACCAGGTGAAACAGTTAATACAGACAGCAAATACTTTTTTGATGTTCAACCAAAAAGCAATTTTAATAAATTTTGAATAAATTTAGTAATTTGTCATTAGTTAAAAATATGGCTCTAATTTTCCAGTCTTATATTCCATTGTTCTCTATCATTAATTTCAAAATTCTTTTCCCAAATGTACCTTTTATGAACAGTGTTTTATTTTACAAAGTTCACTGTGTATTTCAGTGGTTCAGTTGATCAGTGTTCTTTGAACTTCAGTGAAAACACTGGTCAGATACTCTAGAATAATGATTTCTCTTGTCCTGGTAGTCGCTGTGTGTCAGAGCAAGACATTTGCCGAGTTTTGAAATTTTTCTCCTTTTTATATCTGCTTGCTTGGCTTTGGTGGTGTTTACCTCCACAGCTTTTTATTTGTTTGTTTTTGGTTGAGATGGCTTAAGGTTTTGATTTTGTTTCTAATTTGGTTGGGAATGGAAAGAGATTATGTTCAGATCTCTTAGGTGCCTGAACAACAGGGAAGGGAAACCTGGATTTCTTTCATATTATTCTGCTAGAGAGAGCTCCCAGCAACCTTGGTTGTGAAGGTATGGATGTATTTGTGCTCATCAACCCTGATATCTCACTGCTTTCATTTGCTTGTCTTTCAAGAGTCCCCCCCGCCCCCTAGTATACAGTCAATCGATTATTTTCTTTGAGAATATGTATATATGGTACTTAGGGCAAATGAAGATGGATTAAATATTACATATGTTCAGGTTGTAGTTTTATCTGGATATTTCTATATTGTATGAATAACTTACTACTGCTAACTTTCTGCATAAATTCTGAGAAGGCTTTTATTTCATCTTCATTCCTGAAGGACATTTTTGCTGGATATAGGTTTGTGAGTTGTCAATTCTTTTCTTGATAAATGCACTGCCACTTTTCTCTAGCCTTAATAGTTTCTAAAGAGAAACCCACTGCGTTAAAGTTGTTGTTCTTTCATGTGTAATATGTTTTTTCTGTTGGGTTGCTTTTAAGATCCTTTCTTTGTCTTTAGTTTCCAGAAATTTATGTATGATATGCTTCATTATAGATTTCTTTGAGCTTACCCTGTTTGTTGTTTGCTCAGCTTCTGGAATCTGTAGATTTATGTCTTTTATCAGATTTGGGAAAGGTTGAGCCTTTATTTCTTGAACTTATCACCCTTTCTTCATTCCTTATTGGATCCATTGACAAGAATATTAGATCTTTTGCTGTTGTCCCATAGCATCCAGAGATTTCTTTTTTTCAGTACCTTTTTTCTCTGTCGTTCAGATTAGATAATTTCTTTTGGTTTCTTTTTGGGTTCATTGTTTCTTCTGTTATTGACTGATTTTATTTTTGCAAAATGTAATGGCTGCTTATATATTAAAATACTTTTAGTAAAGAAATACAGTCCTCTGTATAAATTTTTATTAACACTTTGTTGTTCTTAATATGTTTGGGTTGGAGGGGGGAAAAGATGCTATTTTTGATGTATTAAAAAAAGTATCTAGTGAATGTAAATTATGTATTATATTAGTCACTGAAGTTGCCATATTTCTTAGAATATACTTGAAAGTCATTCAGTAATCTTAATTATCTTTGATTTCACTAAATAATAAAAATAAAAAATACTGCTTATTTATGAGTATTCCTTTGTAGGAAAATACTTTACTTCATAGTAATGGGGAATTGGAAGTCATAGCCTAAGGCTGGTTTCTTTTTTTATTTTGTTCCATTTCACAGTACCATTTAGTTTCTTATCGTATGATTGTTTTATAGTCTTATGGACTTTAAGAAAAAGTAGAAAAGTAATCAGATAATTTATTTTAAACAAGTTCAAGGATGTTGCTTGCAAAGTTTATCATGCTATCTTAATAAAAGCTAAGGACCAGTGGAAAGCTTATTTTTTTCCTCTAGGTAAAATGTAGGGATATCTTTTATGATAGGACTATAATACAATGCACAGAATTCTTAAGATTTATGTAGATTTCCTATAAACAATGAAGTAAAATTAAAGTAAATGTCAAATATCTAGTAGTTTCCCAAGTCTTCTAGTTATTTATCAAATTTCAGTTTAGAAAACCTTGCCACTAGTACATTTATAAGACAGAAATTCGCTAACCACACATATTATAGTTTCATTTTGAAAAATTACTTATCTTCCTTAGAAATAGAACATTTATTCAAAGGTAATGGATAGGCTATTATCTCTGTGGTCTTTTATAGTTATAGAATTTATAAAATAAGAAATATTTTTCTATGTTTTCTGTTAAATTCTCAAAAAAATTAAATTCTTGAAAGACTAATGATTGTTGCTCAATAGTAGATCTCAGCTTCCGGCATTTATTTGTATCTGGTTTTGGTTGTTAAAGTTTATCCTATTGCGCTTAGCATTGAACCCATAGAAAGCAGTTTGATACATAAGTAAACGTATTGGCAGATAATGACATAGAAAAAATGAAAATGCTAACAAACATTAATTTTTTTCTGTTACATTAACAAATCTAGTTAAAAAACTTGTCCAAGAATAACTTGTAACAATTATTTCTTAATGTTTCCTTTGTGATTGTATTATTCTGAATGGGGAGGTTAGTAAAGAGAAGGAAAATGTCTGCCACATTATGGGATTTTCTGTAGAATATGTTTTTTTTTTAAATTATTTTATATCACCTCTCCTCAGAGAAGTTAATTCTTACTGATTTTATCTCCTGAATATTCCCCAGAATTGTCTGTGTCCTTTCCGTGTTTACTAGGTGTGTCTTTCTAGTCTGAGCCTCTATACCTCTCACCTTGGTTAATTCTACAATCTCCTAACTTGTGTATAAGCATAACAGTGTTCTCTTATAGATCTTTCCCAAAGGTAGCCAGAAATACAATCTGATCATTTCACTTTTCTCCATATAACTCCCATATTCCATCTTACGAAAAGCAATATATATATTTTTTTAAGCCACATAGATTTTCAGTTGCTCAGGAGTGAAACGAATATAATTTCTGGGAGTAGCTTAGACTGGGTGGCCTGCCCTTCTCCTTGTCCTTTCTATCCAGCTCCACCCCTTTCATTCTCTCTCTTCCAGCCACACCTTCTGCCTGGGTTAAGTCACTCCTGTGTTTTCTCCCATGCTCTCTGTACATGGCTCTACTTCTGCATATAATGATTTTTTCTACATCAACTAATTAATTGCCTTCCATTCTTTAAAGTTGATCTCAAATGTCACTTGCTCATTAAAAACTTTTTTCTCTGATTAGATTTGATATTCTATTATAACTTGTGATAGTATATGACTTTCTCTAAGAAGCTTATCACAAAAAACATTTTATATTTTACAGTATTTGCAGCAATACCTGTTGCCACTCCACCTCACTGTAGTATAAACCCTATTAGATCTAGGTTATCTGTCAGATGATGAGACTTTTATCCTTCCTCATGATTTCATTCTTATTCTTTAGCATTGTACCTGGCACATGAAGAGGAAGAGAAAGATAAGCAAGATAATGATTACAATAATATTAGAAAACAAAATTGACACATGTCAGACATTCTACATGTTCCATTTTCTTCATAAATCTATGACATGTAGGTATTATTATCTTCCTCATCTTAAATTGGATGGAAATTTTAGCATTTCTACTAGTAAATGCACAATATGTATTTGATAAATGTATGACTGAAAGCTATTGAGTGTATTTTCATTTACTATTTACAACATATCAGAGATAGTGTATTGATAAGTGAGATATGGCCATAAAAATACTTGATTTAGGGGGGATAATAAGTTTTACTTCTAGAAATATAGGTTTGAATCCATATTAATAGAACTACACCCTCCTCTTTTTTGCATTTGAAGAAATTAAGCCAGGAGACCTTCGTTATTGCTTTATGGGACACAGGGAAGTAAAATGCTGGTCTGTTTTGATGGGAAGGTCTAGAGTGGAGCAGGAGAGGGAGCAGAGGGTGAGAAGTAGTAGCAGTAGCAGGAACATTATTAAAAAAAAAATCTGAGTCTATTATACAATTTGTATTTGGTCCTCTTTAAATGAGACTCTGAGATACAAACTTACTCTTTTGTAAAAATGATTATGCAGGTTATTGAGTATAGCTTAGATCAAGGAAGAACTGTTAGGATTTCACTTTTCCTCAAAAATATTTCTCCTAAGGGAAATAACACCCAGACCCTGAGGCCATAAGGCTAGGCAGTAAGGGTACCGCTATCATTCTCCAGGCCTCAGTTTACTCAAATACAGCTGGATTTTTCACTTCAGTAACTGTACATAAACATATAGATTAGGGACGAAAACATTTCTTTGGATGACTCAGAAAATTCGTACATGACAGTGTCTTATAAAGAAGACTTTTTTGGGTTTTATTTTGATTATTTATTTATTTGTTGTAGTGCTGGGGGTACAACCTTGGGCCTCATGAATGTTAGTCAAGCATTTGACAAGTAAGCCACAATCTCAGACCTAAAAAGAAGGTTTTATAACTACATATATAGTGTAAGCTGCACAAGTATTACTTTTGTCACTTTTATTTTTCTGTTTGCCTCGCAGACTTAAAAATTTTAAACATCGTTAAGTCTTTCAAATTTTTAAAATTCAATTGCATTTGGATCTTGTGTCCAGAAGATGTCATTGAAAACCTTTCTCGTCCTGAAACCCAAAAAGTTATTGTATATTTTTCTTCTAGTACTAGTTCAATTTCATTTTTTTCTTAAATTTTTTGATATTTTTGGGATTTATTTAAATATGAAGAGTGAGGAATGAATCCAACTGCTGTATTCCCATCCAAGTAAACCTAGAATAGATTTTTCTTTTTTTCTTAATTAATTTTTTATTAGCATACTAATACAATGTGGTGTTTTGATGCAGGTATACATTGTGGAATGATAAAATCAGGCTAATTAGCATACCTATCACTTCAAATACTTACAATTTATTTGTGATAAAAATCAAGTCCTCTCTTATGGCTATTTTGAGAAAATGGATCATTTCTATAGAAGGATTGAACTTATTTCATATTCCCAGAGGATGCTGGAAGCAGCACATCAAGATAACATTCCATTTTCTTTTTGCAAAGGAATTCTGGGCAGTCAGGCTAGGGGCAGGTTACAGCATGGTATCTCTTGAGTTTTAACCCTGTATCAAGGAGGACTATCAGAAAACAGTGTGGAAGGATGATGCTGTTCAGAAATCTGCAGATTGCGCTTGTCAAGTTACATTTAGGGTTATGCTCTCCATTTTCCTTCTACGGATGCTTCAAAAACATTCTTATGGAACAGGCTGCATTATCTGAAGGGTTTTCTTTATAATTTTTTTTTATTTTTACAGAGTGCATTTTGATTAATTATACAAAAATGGGGTACAACTTTTCATTTCTATGGTTGTGCATGATGTAGAGTCATACCATTTGTGTAATCATTCATGTACATAGGATAATGATGTCTGTCTAATTCCACCATGTTTCATACTCCTGCCCCCTCCTCCCTCTCATTTTCCTCTACATAATCTAAAGTTTCTCCATTCTTCTTTCACCCCCACCCCTATTATGTATCATCATCCACTTATCAGGGAAAACATTCACCTTTGGTTTTTTGAGTTTGACTTATTTCACTTAGCATGATATTCTCCAGTTCCATCCATTTGTCTGCAAATGCCATAATAATATTATTCTTTATGGCTGAATAATATTCTATTGTGTATATATACTACAGTTTCTTCATCCATTCATCTGTTGAAGGGCATCTAGGTTGGTTCCACAATCTAGCTCTTGTGAATTGACCTGCTATAAACATTGATGTGGCTGCATTACTGTTTAGTAAAATGAAATTAAACCTGTATCTCTCACCCTGCACAAAATTCAACTAAAAATGGATCAAGGACTTAGGAATTAGACCACAAACGCTGCACCAAATAGAAGACAAAATAGGCCTGAATCTTCATCATGTTGTCCTAGGACCAGACTTCCTTTACAAGACTCCCAAAGCACAAAAAAAATCAAAGCAAGAATCAACAAATGGGATGGATTTAAACTAAAAAGCCTTTTCTCAGCAAAGGATACAATCAATAATGTGAAAAGAGAGCCTGCACAGTGGGAGAAAATCTTTTCCACACACACTTCAGATAGAGCACTAATCTCTAAAATTTATAAGAACCTAACAAAACTTTATACCAAAAATATAAAGAACCTAATCAATAAATGGGCCAAGGAATTGAATAGACACTTTACAGAAGAAGATATAGAGACAATTAATAAATATATGAAAAAGTGTTCACATCTCTAGTAATTAGAGAAATGCAAATTAAAACAACTCTAAAATTTCATCTTACTCCAATTAGAATGGCTGTTACCAAGAACACAAACAATAATAGATGTTGGTGTGGATGTGGGGAAAAAGGCACACTTTTACATTGTTGGTGGAGTTGCAAATTGGTGCAACCACTCTGGAAAGCAGTATGGAGATTCCTCAGAAAACTTGGAATGAACCCACCTTTTGACCCAGTTATCCCACTCTTCAGTTGGTACACTAAAGGGATTCTTGGAGGGCATTGTTTAACTCAGTAGTCTTTTTTTTTTTTAACTTTTACTTTCTCCCTCTCTTTATTTCACTTTGTATAACCCGGTGAACTTCCATTCTCTGTTCACCCTCAACCTTATTGTGTGTTAACATCTGCATATCAGAAAGAACATTCAGCCTTTGGTCTTTCCGCATCTGACCTCCTCCTGGTTGTTTAGGCACTCTCTATGTAATATGATATGGGTTTGCCAGGCCCACACTTGGGACCCAAGTACATTTGCCAGGAATCAGTCCCCACAGCTGCTTTCTGTGATGCAGCTCCAAAAATGGCTCCCGTCAGTGAATAGCCAAGAAAGATGCAGGTCCTCTCCTATACAAGGGTAGTATACAGTTTGCCTTTCAGATTAGTTCTGCAGTATCTTTGATCTCTGATCTCTCCTTACTCAAATGTGCCACAGGCCTCCTAAAAATGCCCAGTTTCTTTAATTTCCTTATCCCTCCACTTTGCTTACAGGAGGACCACTCGGGTGGTGTTGGCAGTGTCACTGTCCTTATTTTATTATATCCAACCTCCTGAGTCTCCAATCTGCTTTGAATGTCCAGTTTTAACTCCCAGTAAAATTCCCTTTTTATTTATTTTTTTTTTTCCACCCACCTTCCTGAGAAGTGGCCTGTTTTCTTGGTTTCATTCCAGGAAGCAGCCAGGTAAGTGATCTCCTCTATATTGCCCTCTTGGGCTGGGACCAGGTTTTCTTTTTCAACTGTGTGTCAAGAAAACTTAGACTTTTAAGTTTTATACTCAACCACAGATACTGTATTAACTAATTCTTTCTCCTTTTTTTTTTTTTTAAAAATCACTTTTTTAACCCCCATTTTCAGTGTAAGATTCTGTTAATCCATTTAAATACCAAACAGATAATTGTATTTGTTCTCTTTTTCAGTATTCTAAGTTTTTGAGATTGTAGGAAATGGAAGGGAATGTAGAAAAATTCAGGAAAATGTATGCTTTCCCTTGATGCTACACTGTCATCACATTGGTGCTATGTAAGTAGTGGACCTTGGGGTTGAAGCAGAGGCAGTGGTAGTTGGCACAGGTCCCCTCAACTACAGATGAGTCTTGCATCTCATGACATTGTATGAATAATTTTAGACCACATTTCTCCTCTTATTTTCCTCCTAAAAAGTATTAAATTCTGATTATCTCTAAAATTCTAATTATCTTTTTTCCCCTAATAATAGACATATGCCTTAGAACATTGATTGAGTTAGTCGCAACTTCCATCAGGAAGACTTCTTTGGAGCATGATAAATCATGATTTAATGGTACATATGTCCTGCCTTGGTTCTTTTCCTATGTAAAATAAAAATTATTCAAATAATAAAAACAATGGATCAATAAGTAACCACAAAAACATCTATTTCCTTAGTTGCCTTCTATCAGTAGCTTTTGTCCTGCCATAATTTTTAAAATTTTTCCCATTTTCTGTCTCTCTTTCCCAAAGGTAGACCCTGAAATAAACCTTTGACTAATTGTTCTTTGAATAAATATATTGTCCTTGAATAAAGTTATGTGAGAGGAGTTTTCTGGTTCTTTTCCCACTTTCCAAAGAGAGTCTATAAACCAGGTTTGAAAAACACTGCTTTACAATAATTCAAGAAAACCTGTTCTCTATAAACCATACCCTGATTGTAAAGATTAAAAGTCACCAAAGGACAAACTGCTACAATTTGGTCTCTGCTCAATGACAGCGTGTATTTTTGAACATGAATAGGCATCATTGAAAGTTGATAGAAATGCCTGCTCTATGAAACTTGAATGGAATAAAATTCTGGCATATTATAACCCAGCAGAATTATGAAGGCAGGTCTTTGTGGGTTGTATACATAGAAACATGAACAATTTTGTAGTTTCCTTAGTTATATCTAATTAATTTGGTTTTAGAGTAACCATTTTAGTCAGCTTTGCTTCACTGTGACCAAAGGACATGACAAGAACAATTTACAGGAGGAAATTTTATTTTGGCTTACAATTTCAGAGGTTCAATTCACAGGCAGCCAGTTCCATAGCTGTAAGCATGCATCAAGGCACAACATCATCATTTGAAGAACAGGGCAAACTGGAAGCAGAGAGCAAGCTCTACACACCAGGAAAGAAACCTAAAAAGCACCTCCCTTGTGACCTATCTCATCTAACCACATCCTACCTGTTTACACTTGCCATTTTATTAATCCATATCAGTGGATTAATAAACTCACTAGGTTATACTTCTAAAAATCTATTTCACCTCTGAACTTTCTTGCATTTACAGGAGCTTTTGGGCAACATTTCATACCTAAACTATAACATTAAGCATTGTATTCTTTACTACCTTATGCTAATGATGCTTGACTTCACTATGTTTATTCTGGAATTGTAGCTAAGTGTTTTTGATCAATAAAAAAGAAAAACAAAGATAATTGTATTCCACATGTAAACCCATATAGTCTAGAAAGTATTAAATGTTCAGTTTTAAGGGTGTTTTCTCTCTCCTATCCCTAGCATGCCATGCTCTGCTTCTTCAAAATTTTCAATTTTCATATTGAATTACATTTTATTTAATAAATGTTACATATGAAATTTTAGCTAAAAATATCAGTTTTTTCTAATACACAAATTTTATTTCAAATACAATTCTTTATACTTTAGTTTTATGAGTTCTGTGCTTTGCAAACAAACAAGTACTATGTTAATACTTTTGCACTTGAATATTTTTCAGTTAGTTTTTATATTTACATTTCATAATTGAAAACTGTCAACCTTGACATAAATATAACAAGGTCTTTGAGAGGACTTTGTGCTTTACGTGTGTGAGTGCTCACTTTTGCATGTGAATTGATAGGAGAGGAGTGAACATAAGAAAATGAGAAATAAAACTGTAAACAGTCCCAAGGGACAGGTATAATGTGTAATCTGTCAGATTCCATAACAGGGGCTATTGATATCAATCAGAACTGATATTTGTATCCCAGAGATTAGAAAAACTGTAATTATATGTAGGTTTATGAAACCTAAACCATGTGACATTTTAGCAAGAAAGTGTACTTTTAATTTTTAAAATTTCTTATATTTCTTTGATTTAAAAATTTACATTTTAATAATCATCTTCCTCAAACAAACCACTCTGATAATTAAAATAGTTTTTTTCGTTAAAAAAAGGTAATAAGATTCTTTCTCCCCACTTTGTTCCTTTCACTCTTCATTTCATTTTTAATCCTCCTCCCTTTATTTTGGATTAACTTCTACATATCAGAGAAAGCACTTGACCTTTGACTTTTTTTTTATTAAAAATCATAAATTTTTCAGAGGGCAATGTTATTTGATTCATTGTTATTTTTTTCCCTTCCCACCCACCGATCCCACTCCTCTTTTCCTGCTATACAATCCTTCCTTCCTCCATTCTTACTACCCTCCTTATCCCTAACCCTAACCCTAAACCTAACCCTACCCCTAACCCTACCCCTAACCCTAACGCTAACTCTAACCCCTCCTATCCCCCATTATATGTCCTCATCCGCTTATCAGCGAGATCATTTGTCCTTTAGTTTTTTGAGATTGGCTTATCTCACTTACATTATATTCTCCAATATCATCCATTTGCCAGCAAATGCCATAATTTTATCATTCTTTATAGCAGAGTAATATTCCATTGTATATATATATGCCAAAGTTTCTTTATCCATTCATCAATTGAAGGACATCTACTTTGGTTCCACAAACTGGCTATAGTGAATTGAGCAGCTATGAACATTGATGTGGCTGTATCCCTGTAGTATGCTGATTTTAAGTCATTTGGGTATAGGCCCAAGGAGTGGGATAGCTGGGTCAAATGGTGGTTACATTCCAAGCTTTCTGAGGAATCTCCATACTGCTTTCCAGAGTGGCTGCACTAAATTGCAGTCCCACCAGCAATGTATGAGTGTACCTTTTCCCCACATCCTCGCCAACACCTATTGTGGCTTGTGTTCTTGATAATCGCCATTCTAATTGGGGTGAGATGAAATCTTCGGTAGTTTTGACTTGCATTTCTCTTATTACTAGAGATGTGGAACATTTTTTCATACATCTGTTGATTGCTTGTACATCTTCTTCTCTGAAGTGTCTGTTCATTTCCTTAGCCCATTTGTTGATTGGATTATTTGTATTCTTGGTATAGAGTTTTTTGAGTTCTTTATAGATTCTGGACATTAGTGCTCTATCTGAAGTATGAGTGGCAAAGATATTCTCCCACTCTGTAGGCTCTCTCTTCACATTACTGATAGTTTCCTTTGCTGAGAGAAAGCTTTTTAGTTTGAATCATCCCAGTTGTTGATTCTTGCTTTTATCTCTTGGGCTATGGGAATCCTGTTAAGGAAGTCTGATCTAAGCCAACAAGTTGAAGGTTTGGACCTACTTTTTCTTCTATAATCTGCAGGGTCTCTGGTCTGATTCAGAGGTCCTTGATCCATTTTGAGTTGAGTTTTGTGCAGGGTGAGAGATAGGGGTTTAATTTCATTCTGTTGCATATGGATTAACAGTTTTCCCAGCACCATTTGTTGAAGAGGCTATTTTTTCTCCATTGCATATTTTTGGCACGTTTGTCTAGTATGAGAAAATTGTATTTGGGTTTGTGTCTGTATCCTCTATTCTGTACCATTGATCTACCTGTCTATTTTGGTGCCAATACCATGCCGTTTTTGTTACTATTACTTTGTAATACAGTTGAAAATCTGGTATTGTGATACCCCCTGCTTCACTCTTTCTGCTGAGGATTGCTTTAGCTATTCTGGGTTTCTTATTCTTCCAGATGAATTTCATAATTGCTTGCTCTATTTCTGTAAGGTACATCATTGGGATTTTAATTGGAATTGCATTGAATCTGTATAACACTTTTGGTAATATGGCCATTTTGACAATATTAATTCTGCCTATCCAAGAACATGGGAGATCTTTCCATCTTCTAAGGTTTTCTTTAATTTCTTTCTTTAGTGTTCTGTAGTTCTCATTGTAGAGGTCTTTCACCTCTTTCATTAGGTTGATTCTCAAGTATTTTATTTTTTTTGAGGCTATTGTGAATGGGGTAGTTTTCCTAATTTCTATTTCTGAAGATTCATCACTTATGTATAAAAATGCATTGGATTTATGTGCATTGATCTTGTAACCTGCTACTTTACTGAATTCACTTATGAGGTCTAAGAGTTTTCTGGTGGAATTTCCAGGTTCCTCTAAATATATAATCATGTCATCAGCGAGCAGGGATAGTTTGAGTTCTTCTTTTCCAATTCGTATCCCTTTAATTTCTTTGGTTTGTCTAATTGCTCTGGCTAGAGTCTGAAGGATGATGTTGAATAGAAGTGGTGAAAGAGGGCATCCCTGCCTTGTTCCAGTTTTTAGGGGAAATGCTTTCAGTTTTTCACCATTTAGAATGATATTGGCCTTGGGCTTAGCGTAGATGGCCTTTACAATGTTAAGGAATGTTCCCACTACCCCGATTTTTTCTAGTGTTTTGAGCATGAAGGGGTGCTGTATTTTATCGAATGCTTTTTCTGCATCTATTGATATAATCATGTGATTCTTAACTTTTAGTCTGTTGATATGGTGAATGACATTTATTGATTTCTGGATGTTTAACCAACCTTGCATCCCTGGGATAAAACCCACTTGATCGTGGTGCACTATCTTTTTAATATATTTTTGTATGTGATTTGCTAAAATTTTGTTGAGAATTTTTGCGTCGATGTTCATTAAGGTTATTGGTCTGAAATTTTCTTTCCTCGATGTGTCTCTGTATGGTTTAGGTATCAGGGTGATATTGGCTTCATAGAATGAGTTTGATAGGGTTCCCTCCTCTTCTATTTTATGGAATACTTTGAGAAGTATTGGAATGAGCTCTTCTTTAAGGTTTTGTAGAATGCGGCTGAGAACCCATTGGTCCCGGACTTTTCTTTGTTGGTATGCTTTTGATGACCTCTGCTATTTCATTGCTTGAAATTGATTTATTTAAGTTGTGTATGTCCTCCTCGTTCAGTTTAGGTAATTCATATGTCTCTAGAAACTTGTTGATGTCTCGAGGTTTTCTGTTTTGTTGGAGTATAGATTTTCAAAATAGCTTCTAATTATGTTTTGTATTTCACTCGTGTCTGTTGTGATATTTCCTTGTTCATTCCGAATTTTAGTAATTAGAGTTTTCTCCCTCTTTCTCTTTGTTAGTGTGGTTAAGGGTTTATCAATTTTGTTTATTTTTTCAAAGAACCAGCTATTTATTTTGTTAATTTTTCCGATTGTTTCTTTTGTTTCAATTTCGTTGATTTCGGCTCTGATTTTAACTATTTCCTGTCTTCTACTACTTTTGGTGTTGGTCTGCTCGTCTTTTTCTAGGGCTTTGAGCTGTAGTGTTAAGTCGTTTATTTGTTGATTGCTACTTCTTTTGTTGAATGCGCCCCATGAAATAAACCTTCCTCTACGTACTGCTTTCATAGTGTCCCAGAGGTTTTGATATGATATGTCTTTGTTCTCGTTTACTTCTAAGAATTTTTTAATTTCCCTCCTGATTTGTTCTGTTATCCATTCATCATACGATAGTGTATCATTTAATCTCTAAGTATTGGATAATTTTCTGTTTTTTATTGTCATTTATTTCTAATTTCAATCCATTATGATCTGATAGAGTACAACGTGGTATCTCTATCTTCTTGTATTTTCTAACAGTAGCTTTGTGGCATAAAACATGCTCTATTTTAGAGAAGGATCCATGTGCTGCTGAGAAGAAAGTGTATTTGTTCTTTGTTGGATGTTATATACCTATATAAGTCGGTTAAGTCTAAATTGTTGATTGTGTTATTGAGATCTGTGGTTTCTTTATTCAATTCTTTTTGGACGATCTATCCAGCAGTGAGAGAGGTGTGTTAAAATCACCTAGTATTATTGTGTTGTTCTATTTGATTTCTGGAATTGAGAAGGATTTGTTTGACGTACATGGATGAGCCAATATTCAGGGCATAGATATTTATGATTGTTATGTCTTGCTGATTTATGCTTCCGTTAAGCAGTATGTAATGTCCTTCTTTATCCCTTCTGCCTAGTTTTGGCTTGAAGTGCACATTATCTGAAATGAGGATGGATACTCCAGCTTTTTAGCTGTGTCCGTGTGCATGGTATGTTTTTTCCCATCCTTTTATGTTTAGTCCATGGGTATCTCTTTCTATGAGATGAGTCTCTTGCAGGCAGCATATTGTTGGATTTTTCTTTTTAATCCAATTTGTCAGTCTATGTCTTTTGATTGATAAGTTCAGGCCATTACCATTCAGGGTTATTATTGTGATATGATTTGTATTCCCAGTCATTTGACTCATTTTTGTTTTTTGACATGATTTGGATTCTCCTTTATTTGGCTATTCCTTTAGGCTCGTTCCTCCCGTTGCTGATTTGCATCGTTGTTTTTCATCTCTTACTCATGGAATATTTTGCTGAAAATGTTCTATAATGCCGGCTTTCTTTTTGTAAATTCCTTTAGCTTTTGTTTATCATGGAAGGATCTTATTTCATCGTCAAATCTGAAAGTTAAAGTTTTGCTGGGTGTAAGATTCTTGGTTGGCATCCATTTTCTTTCAGGGCTTGGCAATTGTTGTTCCAGGCCCTTCTAGCTTTTAGGGTCTGGAATGAAAAATCTGCTGATATTCTTATTTTTTTCCCCCTGAATGTAATTTGATTCTTTTCTCTCACGGCCTTTAAATTTCTGTTTATTTTGTATGTTAGGTATTTTCATAATAATGTTCCTTGGCGTGGGTCTGTTGTAATTTTGTATATTTGGAGTCCTATAAGCCTCTTGTACTTGGTTTTCCATTTCATTCTTGAGATTTGGGAAATTTTCTGATATTATTTCATTGAATAGATTGTTCATTCCTTTGGTTTGTTTCTCTAAGCCTTCCTCAATCCCAATAATTCTTAAATTTGGCCTTTTCATGATATCCCATAATTCTTGTAGATTCTGTTCATGATTTCTTACCATCTTTTCTGTTTGGTCAACTTTGTTTTCAAGATTAAATATTTTGTCTTCAGTGTCTGAGGTTCTGTCTCCAGGTGTTCTATCCTATTGGTTATGCTTTCTATGGAGTTTTTAACTTGGTTTATTGTTTCCTTCATTTCAAGGATTTCTGTTTGGTTTTTTTTCAATATCTCTAACTCTTTATTGAAATGATCTCTTGCTTCCCGTATTTGCTCCTTTAACTGTTGATTGGTGCGATCATTTAATGCCTGCATTTGCTCTTTCATCTCCTCGTTTGCTTCCCTGATTGTTTTAATTATGTACATTCTGAACTCCCTTTCTGACATTTCTTCTGCTGTGCTGTCATTGGGTTTTATCGATATAGTATCTAGGTTTGTTTGGGACATTTTCTTCCCTTGTTTTCTCATATTGGTCAGATGTCAGTGGGACTCTGTGATATTGCAGATTTCCTCTATTTTCTTATATTGTCCCTATAGATTTCCAGTGTATCACCTATCAGCCTTCAGTAGCCTGAAGTCTTGGAGTAACTTGATAATGCAATGCTTCTGAAGAAAGCTGCCCCTAGCCCGCTAATGGTTCCAGGGCTTGGAGCTGGCTCTATGTGGAAAGGCTCTCACTGGGGGGCCTGCTCCGAGAAGGTGGCCGTGTGGGAGGAGCCCACCGCTGGAGCCCAGGGCTGCCTGGAGAAGATTCTAGCTGCCCTGCCCTACTCTAATAAGCCGCCCGAATCCGGGCCTGCTACCCGGCCGAGCTTCACCAGGTGGGCTTCACCCCCGTTGTTCTATTTTAGTCAGAGTCTCTCAATGCCTCCCCTTCTTGAATCCTGGGTTCCTTAGCGACTGGAGATTCAATCCCCCTCTAGTCCACCATCTTGGATGCCCCGTGGAAAAAGCCTGCGGCCTGAGGGGTGCAGGGCCCCCTGGAGAGGTCTCTGGCTGCCCTGCCCTGGTCCCAGAGGCTGCTTGCGGGTCGGAGGTCTCCGCTGGCTTAGGGACTTGTGGCTGGCTCTGTGTAGAAAGGCTCTCACTGGGCGGTCTGCTCCAAGAGGCTAGCTTAGAAAGGCAGTTCCCACCGGAGGCAGGCGGGCCGCTTGGGGAAGTCCCTGCCTGCCCTTTCCTGGTCTCTGAAGCAACCTGTGGGTGAGTGACATTTGACTTAAAAAAAAAAGAGAGAGAGAGAGAGAGAGGAAAAAAATATGAAGAAAGATCAATGGAGTGGACGAAGGGTTTGAAGAGGAAAAGGAAGAGACAGGAAAGGGATGAACAATGGAATGAATCCGAATGAACTTCCATATGTGCATGCACAGATATGCACAGTGGGTCCTGTTATCAGGTGTATCCACAGGACACTAACTTAAGAAAAAAAAAAAAAGGTAAAGTGAACTGTGACTGAATGGAAGGATTGGCAGAATGAAGGGAGAAGAGTGGGGTTTGGTGGGGAAGTGCCAGAGTGCCGGGGACTGAATTGGAATGAATTGGGTTCCATGCTTTTGTGATCTTGTCAAGGTCTATTCTGCTATATCATAGCTAAAAAGAATAAAAAATACAAATAAAAAAATGTTTTAAAATTCAATATAAGGTCAGTATGTCATGAGTAACTTAACAATAGACATAACAGGATAGCAGACTATTTTTATGTATTACAAACATTTTAAGTGTCTTAGACCAAATACATATTGTCAATAGTAACAAAAAATTAAGATGATATTTTCTGTATATTGAATTCATTGATATTTGAAGTTTTTAAGAACTGGGGTGCTATAATTTGCTAGTTGTTTTTCTTTACTACAGAAAATTAGAATTCTATCTTCCAGCATACATTTGGCTTGTCATATTCTAAGAGTTTGTTCAAGAGTTTGCAGACCTTTTCATATAGTCCCCAACTCCCCTAAACATACACACACACACACATACACACACACACACACACACACACACACACACACACATGCACGCAAATGTACAGATGCACACACATTTTCTTTCCCTTTTATCTCCTTTTTCTTCTCCTCAATTTGTCTATTCCTCTCCCTTTCTTTATTTCCCCTTCACACCATCTTCTTCATTCAAAATGATGTCTAAAATGGTTGGTGTATTTTTTGCCATTGTTTTGTTTATATATTTATGTATTTATTTATTTTTTAAATTTATTTTTATTGTAAACAAATGGGATACATATTGTTTCTGTTTGTACATGGAGTAACAGCATACCATTTGCATATTCATAAATTTACATAGAGTAATGATGTTTGATTCATTCCATTATTTTTTTCCTTCCCCCCCACCCCTCCCACCTCTCTTTTCCCTCTATACAGTCCCTCCTTCCTCCATTCTTGTCCCACTCCCACCGCCCATTAAGTGTCATCATCCGCTTACCAGTGAGATCATTCCTCTTTTGGATTTTTGAGATTGGCTTATCTCACTTAACATGATATTCTCCACTTTCATCCATTTGCCTGCAAATGCCATAATTTTATTATTCTTTATAGCTGAGTAATATTCCATTGTGTATATATACCACAGTTTCTTTATCCATTCATCATTTGAAGGGCATCTAGGTTGGTTCCATAGTCTGACTATTGTGAATTGAGCTGCTATGAACATTGATGTGGCTGTATCTCTGTAGTATGCTGATTTTAAGTCCTTTGGGTATAAGCCGAGGAGTGGGATAACTGGGTCAAATGGTAGGTCCATTCCAAGTTTTCTAAGGAATCTCCGCACTGCTTTCCAGAGTGGCTGCACTAATTTGCAGTCCCACCAGCAATGTATGAGTGTACCTTTTTCCCCACATCCTCTCCAACACCTATTGTTGCTTGTGTTCTTGATAATCGCCATTCTAATTGGGGTGAGATGGAATCTTAGGGTAGTTTTGATTTGCATTTCCCTTATTACTAAAGATGTTGAACATTTTTTCATATATCTGTTGATTGCTTGTACATCTTTTGTGAAGTGTCTGTACATTTCCTTAGCCCATTTGTTGATTGGATTATTTGTATTCTTGGTGTAGAGTTTTTTGAGTTCTTTATAGATTCTGGAAATGAGTGCTCTATCTGAAGTATGAGTGGCAAAGATTTTCTCCCACTCTGTAGGCTCTTTCTCTTCGCATTGCTGATAGTTTCCTTTGCTGAGAGAAAGCCATTTAGTTTGAATCTATCCCAGTTATTGATTCTTGCTTTTATTTCTTGTGCTATGGGGGTCCTGTTCAGGAAGTCTGATCCTAAGCCAACAAGTTGAAGATTTGGACCTACTTTTTCTTCTATAAGATGCAGGGTCTCTGGTCTGATTTAAACATCCTTGATCCATTGTGAGTTGAGTTTTGTGCAGGGTGAGATATAGGGGTTTAGTTTCATTCTGTTGCATATGGATTTCCAGTTTTCCCAGCACCATTTGTTGAAGAGGCTATCTTTTCTCCATTGCATATTTTTGGCACCTTTGTCTAGTATTAGAAAATTGTATTTATTTGGGTTTGTTTTCGTGTCCTCTATTCTGTACCATTGATCTGCCTGTCTATTTTGGTGCCAATACCGTGCTGTTTTTGTTACTATTGCTTTGTAGTAGAGTTGACGTTCTGCTATTGCGATACTCCCTGTTCCATTCTTCCTGCTAAGGATTGGTTTTGCTATTCTGGGTTTCTTATTCTTCCAGATGAATTTCATGATTGCTTGCTCTATTTATGTGAGGTACATCATTGGGATTTTAATTGGAATTGCATTGAATCTGTATAGCACTTTTGGTAGTATGGCCATTTTGACAATATTAATTCTGCCTATCCAAGAACATGGGAGATCTTTCCATCTTCTAAGGTCTTCCTTAATTTCTTTCTTCAGTGTTTTGTAGTTTTCATTATAGAGATCTTTTACCTCTGTGGTTAGATTGATACCCAAGTATTTTATTTTTTTTGAGGCTATTGCAAATGGAGTTGTTTTCCTCATTTCCCTTTCAGCTGTTTCATCGCTTGCATATAAAAATGCTGTAGATTTATGCGTGTTGATTTTATAGCTTGCTATTTTGCTGAATTCATTGATGAGGTCCAGAAGTTCTCTGGAGGTTTTTAGATCCTCTAAATATAGAATCATGTCATCGGCAAATAGTGACAGCTTAAGTTCCTCTTTTCCTATTTGTATCCCTTTTAGTTTCTTTAGTCTGCCTAATTGCTCTGGCTAGAGTTTCAAGGACAATGTTGAATAGAAGTGGTGAAAGAGGACATCCCTGTCTTGTTCCTGTTTTTAAAGGGAATGGTTTCAGTTTTTCTCCATTAAGAATGATGTTGGCCATGGACTTAGCATAAATAGCCTTTACAATGTTGAGGTATGCTCCTACTATCCCTATTTTTTCTAGTGTTTTCAGCATGAAGAGGTGTTGTATATTGTCAAATGCATTTTCTGCGTCAATTGAAATAACCATTTGATTCTTATCCTTAAGTCTATTGACATGATGGATTACATTTATTGATTTACAGATGTTAAACCATCCTTGCATTCCAGGAATGAACCCCACTTGATCGTGGTGCACAATTTTCTTAACATGTTTTTGGATATGGTTTGCCAATATTTTTTTAAGGATCTTAGCATCTATATTCATCAAGGATATTGGTCTAAAATTTTCTTTCCTTGATGTGTCTTTTCCTGGTTTGGGTATGAGGGTGATATTAGCTTCATAGAATGAGTTCGGTAGGGTACCCTCCTTTTCTATTTCCTGGAATACTTTGAGAAGTATTGGAATGAGTTCTTCTTTGAAGGTCTTGTAGAACTCACCTGAGAATCTGTCTGGTCCTGGGCTTTTGTTGGATGGTAGATTTTTAATGGCTTCTTGTATTTCATTGCTTGATATTGATCTGTTTAAATCGTGTATGTCCTCCTGGTTCAGTTTGGGAGGAGCATATGTCTCTAGAAATTTGTCAATGTCTGCGGTACTTTCTATTTTGTTGGAATACAAATTTTCAAAGTAGCTTCTCATTATGTTCTGTATCTCAGTGGTGTCTGTTGTGATATTTCCTTTTGCATCATGTATTTTAGTAATTTGAGTTTTCTCTCTCCTTCTCTTTGTTAGTGTGGCTAAGGGTTTATCTATTTTGTTTACTTTCTCAAAGAACCAACTTTTTGTTATGTCAATTTTTTGAATAGTTTCTTTTGTTTCAATTTCATTGATTTCAGCTCTGATTTTAATGATTTCCTGTCTTCTACTACTTTTGCTGTTATTCTGTTCTTCTTTTTCTAGGGCTTTGAGCTGTAATGTTAGGTCATTTAATTGTTGAGTTTTCATTCCTTTCTGGAATGCGCTCCATGCAATGAATTTTCCTCTTAGTACTGCTTTCGTAGTGTCACAGAGATTTTGATATGTTGTACCATCATTCTCATTGACCTTTAAGAATTTTTTAATCTCCTCCCTGATGTTTTTTGTTATCCATGTTTCATTCAATAGCATATTGTTTAGTCTCCAAGTGTTTGTGTAATTTCCTTTTTTTACTTTGTCATTGATTTCTACTCTCAGTCCATTATGATCTGATAGAACACAAGGCAGTATCTCTGTTTTTTTGCATTTCCTAAGGGCTGCTTTGTGGCATAACATATGGTCTATTTTCGAGAAGGTTCCACATGCTGCTGAGAAGAAAGTGTATCCGCTCGTTGATGGATGGAATATTCTATATATGTCTATTAAGTCTAGGTTATTGATTGTGTTACTGAGTTCTATGGTTTCTTTGGTTAGATTTTGTTTGGAAGATCTATCTAGTGGTGACAGCGGTGTGTTAATGTCGCCCAGAATTATTGTGTTGTGGTCTATGTGATTCTTGAAATTGAGAAGGATTTGTTTGATATACAGGGATCCACCATTGTTTGGGGCATAAATATTTACTATCGTTATGTCTTCCTGATTTATGGTTCCCTTAAGCAGTATGAAATGTCCTTCTTTATCCCTTCTAACTAACTTTGGCTTGAAGTCCACTTTATCTGATATAAGGATGGAAACTCCCGCTTTTTTACTGGGTCCATGTGCGTGGTAGGTTTTTTCCCATTCTTTCACCTTTAGTCTGTGGATGTCTTTTTCTATGAGATGAGTCTCTTGCAGGCAGCATATTGTTGGGTCTTTCTTTTTAATCCATTCTGCCAATCTATGTCTTTTGATTGATAAGTTTAGGCCATTAACATTCAGGGTTATTATTGAGAAATTATTTGTATTCCCCGTCATTTGGCTTATTTTTGGTTTTTAAGTTGGCTTTGTTTCTCCTTTGAGTGGTTTTTCTCTAAGGTAGTTCCTCCCTTTGCTGACCTACATTGTTGTTTTTCATTTCCTCCTCATGGAATATTTTGTTGAGAACATTCTGTAGTGCAGGCTTTGTATTTGTAAATTCTTTTAACTTTATTTATCATGGAAGGATTTTCTTTCATCTTCAAGTCTGAAGGTAAGTTTTGCTGGGTATATGATTCTTGGTTGGCAACCATGTTCTTTCAGCGCTTGAAATATGTTGGTCCAGGCCCTTCTAGCTTTTAGAGTCTGGGTTGAGAAGTCCGCTGCTATCCGTATTGGTCTTCCCCTATATGTAATCTGATGCTTTTCTCTCGCGGCCTTCAAAATCCTATCTTTATTTTGAATTTCAGGCATTTTCATTGTAATGTGCCTTGGTGTGGATCTGTTGTGATTCTCTGCATTTGGTGTTCTGTAAGCCTCTTGTATTTGATTTTCCATTTCATTCTTCAGGTTTGGGAAATTTTCTGATATTATTTCATTGAATAGATTATTCATTCCTTTGGTTTGTATCTCTGTGCCTTCCTCAATCCCAATAATTCTTAAATTTGGTCTTTTCATGAGGTCCCATCGTTATTGGAGATTCTGTTCATGATTTCTTACCATCTTCTCTGTTTGGGCGACTTTATTTTTAAGATTAAATATTCTGTCTTCATTCTCTGAGGTTCTGTCTTCCAAGTGGTCTAGTCTTTTGGTGATGCTTTCCATTGAGTTTTTTATTTGGTTTATTGTCTCCTTCATTTCAAGGATTTCTATTTTTTTTTTTTTTTTTTTTTGAGAATATCTCTTTTGAAATGATCTTTTGCTTCCTTCAGGTGCTCTTTCAGCTTATTGTTATTATCATTCATTGCCTGCATTTGCTGTCTTATCTCATCCTTTGCTTCATGAATCATCTTAATCATGTATAATCTGAAGTCCTTTTCTGACATTTCTTCTAACATACTGTCATTGGATTCTATTAATATAGAATCTAGATTTGTTTGGATCATATTCTTCCCTTGTTTTTTCATGTTGTTCATGTATCTTCCCCTCTAGCAGTGCAGATCTGGGGTATTGCAGATTTCCCCCTATAGGCTTATAGTGGCCCTACAGGTGTCCAAAACCCTTTCTTTAAGGGGAGATCCATATTTGCAGTACCCAAATCAGACACTATGCAATCCTAGACCAAATAGCCCCTATGGGGACAATAACATCATGTAAATAAGGAAGAAAGTGACTCTGAGGGAACAGGTGAACAGAAGGAAAAGAAAGCAAGAAACGTAAAGAAATAAAAACTTAAATTTTTTTTTAAAAAGGAGAAAAAAGAAAATTATTGTATAACAGTCATATACTAATGAAACCTCCTGATGTATGAGAGGTACCTGACAATGGGCTTCAAGCCTCCAGCAGGCATCGCAAGATGGGATTTGCCCCACCCGAAGATAGGAGCTATGGCTTCCAGGATTATCCAAGATGGCTGCTCTGGCTTCCAAATATGTTGGCAAATGGGGAACTGCAGCTCAGGGGTGGATGTGGTCAGCTGGAGGTCCTGGAGACAGGATGCAGTTGGTCTGGCAGTGGTCCTGGAGGTCGGGTGTGTTTGGTGTGGTTGTGGGATCCAGGAGCCCGGGTGCAATCAGTTGGTCTGGGTTCCCGGTGATAGGGCACAGTCAGTTGGTCTGGGGGTCCTGGCAGCAGGGAGCAGTCAGTTGATGTGAGGTCCCCAGAGGCAGGGAGTGATCAGTCGGGCTGAGGGATCCTGGAAATGGGGCTCAGTCTGTCTGGCCAGGGGTCCTACGGGGTCTGGCTGTTGTCTCAAAATGGCGGCAGCCACGTGTAATCAAACCTGCAGGTCCTGTGACAGTGAACTTCCAGGCAGCAGCAGGCAGCTGGTGCTTCACTGGCGGTCTGCAGTCAGTCTGCTGGCAGCTGTCGGACGATCGGGTGGTGAACCTCATGCGTTGAGTGATGGATAGGGGTAAGGCAGGCGATGGACAGGTGAGAGGCAGGCAAATGGTGGATGATAGACGCCTGACAGTGAGCAATCTGCTCTCAAAAAAGGCTTCGATATTTTGGCAGCTTGCAGGTGATCACAGCATACAAATAGGGTAAAGAGCAGGGGATTGATAAGCAGCAAAAACTGCCTCACCGAGAAATAGATATCGTCTGCTTGAATCTGGCCTTGCGGAGCGACAAGGAACGCAGCCTCCCTCTAGACCGCCATCTTGGATCTAAGCTGCCATTGTTTTTTTTAGGCAGCAATCTTTAAGCTTGTTCAATAGTCTCAAAATTGTTTGATCACAACTCTGATTTTCCTTCTTGGGAAAATCCTAAAAATTATATCATCAAAAAATGTTGCGAGTGACTTTGTTAGAAGTCTTACTGTACACCACATCTACTGTGTCCATGGTTAACATTCTCATTGACTCTATCAGAAATGAAAATGAGGTTGAACTGATGTGTTCTTTCTTTTAAGTATTGTATTTGTCCTAATTAGTTGTACATGATAGTATAATACATTCATACAGTTTGCTAGATCATACATAAATAGAGTGTAATCTCTCAGTTTTGTGATTATACATATTCCGGGATCACATCGGTCTTGATACAAGCATATTATCATGTAGTACACCCTTTTCCCGAAATACTTGTGAGATTGACCATAGGAGCCTTCAGTTGGGACCCAGAAAAAGACTGTTGGGTTAAAGACAGGATGGGAGAAGAGCTAATTTTTTTAAAATTTGGGTTTTTGAGAAAATGTATGAGAAAGCAGATTTTTCCTGGATGGCTGTACACCCAGCTGGTATAACCCTTTTTTTTTTTTTTTTTTTTCCCTCTCATTGTTATGAGGTATGCAGGTCTTTGGACCAGTATAAATAAATGCTAGGAGACAACTTCTGTGGTACCTCTATTTCTCCCACTTATTAGTTACTGAACTTTAAGAAAATTACTTTAATCTTTTTGTGTTTTTGCATAAAATGAGATTTTTGTACCAGATATTAAAGATTCATGCTTTTCCTTGAAGTTCATTTCTTTGCTGTCTCTATGCTCAGAATAGCCAAGAATTTCAGAGAGTAATCAGCAGGAGAAAAAGCTCAACTTATGTGGGATTTTATGCCTTAAAGTGATTTATAGTATTTATTGGAAATCCAAAAAACAAGAGCAGTTTTTAATAGCAAAAGGAATGAATGACATTAAAAAATATGGGAATCGTGAAATTTAAATTTTAAGTCTTATTTTCTTCCTGTTCCAAAGGTTTTCTGAATTTTGTTATCTTTTTGCTATCAGTGCTTAAGGAATATGTGGGATGGTCTCCTTCAGAAGAAGATTGTCTTCTATGTCTTAAATAAAAAATTCTAGTCAATAAGTTGAGTACTTGGATTTACATGTAATTGTGGCCCCTGTCTTCAAGAAGCTTGTAGTGTACATGGAAAGTCATGTTTACATCAGAAGAGAGATAATTTCTGATAAAAGCATATTAGAAGATCAAAGAACATTTTTCTTGTTTTTCCTCCCTACGTGAAATATTCTTTATCTGGAAAGCTCTTGATCTCCTTTTAGCGGTGTAGTTCAGATGTCTCTTCTTTGCCTATTGATTTTGTTTTGTTTTTAAATATGTTTTATATTATTATAATTGCATTTATGTGCACAGGTTACTGTTTTTGAAAAACAATTTTGTAAAAAGTGAAAAAATTGAAAATGAAATGTCCACATTTAGATATCTATATTACAAACAGCTCAGAGTATCTCTTTATTACCAACCCTCTTCCACTACCTCTTCTTCCTCCCAGCTTACATTAGTTTCACTTTTCAAAAATTTTAAATAAAGGAAATTATATGTGACTGGATTCTTTCACTTAATATTGAGTTTTTTTTCATGTTGTTGCATATAGTTTAGTAGTTTACTAATTTTCATAAATTAGTAATTTATTCATTTTATTTATTCAGTTTTTTGTTGAAGGACATTTGATTTTTTTCCTCCAATTTTGGAGTGTTATAAATTATACAGCTATGAAAATTCTTATACATATCTTTGGATACCCATTGGTGTGCATGTCCATTGAATATATAGTGTACGAGGGATGAATTTGCTGGATTCTAAGGCATGAGTGTGTTTAGTTTTAGAAGATGTTACTTAGCAATTTTCCAGTGTGGTTATGTAAGTTTATATTCTCATTGTTGTTTCATGACAGTTCCAGTTGCTTTATATCCTCTCTAAATATGTAGTATTTTCTGTCTTTCGTATTATCTTTCATGGTAGTTATGATCTCTGTCTCTGATTTTATTAATGTGAAAAAAATGTATTCATGAATTTCAGCTAATTTCTTGGCTTCTAAGTTTACTCAGTTTTATATACTATCATATAGTTATGTTCCATACAAGCATTTATATACACAGATTACTGTTTGTTCTAAAACTAGGATGTTGCATCTGTAAATTTATGTTTACTTAGACAGTTTGGTTGTCACTTTGACCTACAGAGAATATTGTTGTAATTGTAGATATATTTGTTTAAAGGAGAAAAAGTTTATTTATATTTCACTTATAACCAAAGAAGAAATATGGTATGTTCACCTCTCTCCAGAAAGTTAGGCAAAACAATCTGATACTTTACAGTAAGACACAGTTCTGTAGAAGACTGGAAGAGAGAGGGATTTATTTATTTTTGACACAAATCTTAAACTGTTTGTTGATGAGAATATAACAGTCTGCATTTTGAATAATAGAATTTTTATTTGTATAGTTTTAGAGAAGTCTATGCTAAGGGGAAAGTGAGAAATCTTGGAGACCAAATGCGCAATGAAGAGTTGTAGGTTTTCATTTGTGGTTTTGAGTGCTGTGAGCAAAACTTTGACATACTAACGTTGGGTTGAGAGATTTATTTTGCAGCAAGGAATAAGGTAGTTTGAGATATGGGTATGGAATCTGAGAGAATTTTTTACCTGAAAAAGAGAGAGAGAGAGAGAGAGAGAGAGAGAGAGAGAGAGAGAGAGGGAGGGAGGGAGGGAGGGAGAGAGAGAGAGAGAGAGAGAGAGAGAGAGAGAGAGAGAGAGAGAGAGAGAGAGAGAGAGAGAGAGAGAGAAAGTCAAAGACTTGAAGTTTACTAGCCTGGGAGGGTGGAAGCAATAAGTTCATTTTATAGAATACTTCTCTAAGTTGTAGCCTTAGTGTTTAAAATAAGTAAAGGAACGACAAATCCTTTCAGTAGATAATATAATTTTAGAGCTTACTATTTTTAAAAATTTGGATATTATATATTAAGGTAGTAATCCATTTTTCCCTACTTGGAACAAGTATATTGTTTTTAATGTTTTTTGGTTTTGTAAATTCTTTCATTTATGAATAGAATTATATTCTCTAGAAGATAAGAACCTCTTTGAAAAATACATCCACAATACCTTTATTACACTAAAGAATTTTAATAGTATTTTCTTAATTTTATGCCCTATCAAGTTAGTCTTTTCCCTATATGTCCCCTTTGTTTTAGTTGAAATCCACACAGTACATTTGATTTGTCTGTTAGGATTCTTTCCTTTTGAAATGTTTTCAAAATGAAACACACAATCATAAATATGTAGTATAGTGAATTTTGATAAATGTTTAAACCACACTACTAATAAGACAGAAAAATTCTGTCCCCTCAGAACCATTTTTCTCTTTCCTCCAAACATTATTTTGATTTCTTTCTTATCATTCTGGCTCAGCTCTTTATCAAGCCTCCCTGTGTAATACAAATCACTTTTTTTCATCTTTGGCCATTGGGTAACTGTAAAGTAAAATATGAATGCAAACATATTTAGGAACAGTGCAATTTCTTGCAAACTGAAAAAGCCTGGCTGGTAGGTACTGATCATCCGCCTGTAATTGCTAGCTGGTTGATGTAGTGACAGCTCTTTTACTACTGGAGTGTTTGCATTTTCTGTTTCTCAAGGAGCATTAGCCTAGTTAAACCTATTAATAGGTTGAGAGAAAAAGGAACAGAATGTAAAATACACGCTCAAAACTCATTCCTCTCACAGACATTATTTGGCAAGAAGCTTTGTGATCACTCTCATAATTCTTAGTTCAAAATTCAAAGAATTCTATTTGGGACAAGTCTGTGAATACCTAGATTCAGACATGACATTTTTCATTCAGTGAAACACTCCTCTTCTGGTGTATTTTGATAAAGGGTTTGCTGTAGTGTTCAATTAATGGATTATGCAAATAATTATTAAAAAGTTCAAATTTTAAAATTCACTGTTTTTCTCTTCTCCTTCCCTCTGGAAGGGGAATATATTTCACCTTTGGAAAAGAATAATTGAACGGTTATGAAACATTTATGGAATATTGAGTATTGCAATTTTACTATATACATATGTAAGGAAAGTCTTTAATAATGTTTAGGTGAATTATCAGATGAATTGTTCTAGCAAGTCTTAGGTCCTTTAGTTTTTCTGTCAAATTGATGCTCATTTTAAAATTTAATATACCAACTTTGTAGCATAATGGTGGTAAGTAAGTATCTTTACTATGCCATTTTCCCAGTGGACAAGCTAAAATTGTAACTGTTTCAAATAATGATTTTTATACTTCTGAGGAAATAAATAGTACATGTACTGAGAGAAATTTAAATTGACATTAAAAATACTGACAGTTAACCTATGGTCTAATACAAGAGCAGATGGAAATTTCTTGCATGATTTTCAATTCATTAAGCTATGTGACACTTCCTTTTCTAGCAATTTTAGTTCAGGGAATGAAAGTGCTGATAAACTGATATAAATGAGACCACTTCTTAATGTGCTGAAAGTAAAGTACAGAAAACAAATTATTAGAAAGATTTGGTGGTATATTTGATGTTTGAAATTTTTGATTTCACAATTTAATTGGTATATTATTATCTCTGAAATTCAGTTAATTGTAAAAAAAGTACTAACACAGTGTTCTAAATTTGGGGTGAGGTAGATAGCCAAGCTTTGTATTTTTTATTATAGTTTAAGAGTATACTTCATAGCCTTCTTAATATTTCCTACTAATAAAATAGCATCTTTATATTTTCATGTGTCATTAATTTATAGTTTGGGAGAATTGCTGCTTTTTTAACAGGTGGGCATGTTTCTCAAGAACATTTATTTTTATTAGTTCTTTTTAGTTATACATAATATTGGGGGCCATTGTCATAATTATACAAGCATGGGATATAATTCGCCCCAGTTTAGTGCCTTGTACTTCTCTTTTATCTGACCTCCTCCCTCCCCTATTCCCTTTCCTATACTCTACTGATCTTCCTTTTATTTATTTTTACCTTTTTAAATCAGTGTGTTATAGATATAAAGGTAAAATTCACTGTGATATATTCATATGTGTACATAGAAAAGTTTGATCAGACTCATTCCACTGTTCCTCCCTTTTCCTGTTCCTTCTCCCACCCCTCAATCACCTTCCTCTGTTCCACTGACTTCTCTTCTAAGTTCATGAGATCCACTTCCCACTTTTTCTTTTTCTTATTTTGGTCTAGCCTCCACATCTGAGGGAAAACATTCATCCTTCTCAAGAACTTTTAATAAAAAAGATTGTTAGTATTTTATTTCTATGTACATTTATGATAACATATCTTGGGTTGTTTTGACTTTGTCAGTATTCACAGAAGTTCTGTTTAAATTTATTGTAATATGAAAAAATATTAGTTAATGCCTAATAAATGTTTCATATATTTTAAATCTCAAAATTCATAATAGGTCTGTTTATACCTAATTCTAGTAGCACATGTTTTCTGTAAAAGTTTGTGATCTCAACATTGCCATTTTAAATTTACTAAGTTAACTAAGTCACTTGGATTTGTAGTATTTCACACCTTAAATATGCATTGCTTAATCTACTTTGTTGGGCTTGCTACTTAATGTTCTGTAGAATATCAACTGCTAAATTTTGCAGTTGACATAGTTCATTAAAAAAATGATAGCAGTGATATTGCTAATTCAGCGGAATTGTGCATTTGTTAAGAATTTGTTCATTCATTTTTTAAACACCTAAGATTATCATCCCCATAAGTGACTTCCAGACAGATGAAATAATATTAAAATGAAATAATAAATTCTTGAGGGAAACAGTTTGACTCCCATCCCAGTTAATCCTGCAAAACACAGTTGAATTGTTGATTATCATCAGTCTTTTATAGTCTGATATACTGGTTAAGAGAAACTTTGGTATTTATTGGTTACCTCATGCATTCTTTGGAACCATCTGTTGATGGACTGTTTTCTACACCATTTCCTGCTGCCACTCTATGCTTTTAGAGCATCCAAACAATTCACTATGCAAAAAGTAGTAGATTTATAATTCCACCTTCATTCTAAATGGTCTGCTTTTATGAAGTTTACATAAAAACCATGAGCCTACTTCCTGCTCCAAATTCCCTTATCTCCAGAGACCTACTGTTGGGGTTACTATGAGTGTTTGTTATGCTTCATCAAATGTGTGTGTTTAGTGTAACTACTGCATGCACCAATTGCTATTAAAGGGCAGTATTTGAAAACTGAATTTCAATAGTAGTTTCTCCCAAACTGAAATAGGCTTAATACTGATGAGCATTCTTTTAATCTCCTTTTAAAGGTATTTTCACTTCCTGGACCATTTTCAAATAAAAACCACTATCAATATATGTTACTTTATAAGAATTTTTGTTTTTGTTTTATATTGCAGTTTTTTTCTGTGTGTGTATGTGTGTGTAATTTGTGCATCATACACTACATTTATTCACCTTCAGAACTTTAAATAACTGTTTAAAATTATAGCTTAAGGAAAGATTCTCTTGAATTCATTGTTGTCTATGGTGAATTAAATGTTATTTTAGGATATTTTAAACATTTTATTAGATATGTATAAAAGTGGCCAAAAAATATTTATTTTTGAATGATATAGATGAAATTTATATAATGTATGTGACTTTCCCCCCATTTTTGGTTTTCTTTTCTTTTCTTATAGATGCTTGTGACCACACCAGAAAAATGGGATGTAGTGACAAGAAAGAGTGTTGGGGATGTTGCTCTTTCCCAAATTGTAAAACTCCTTATTCTTGATGAAGTTCATTTGCTGCATGAAGATCGAGGACCAGTATTAGAAAGCATAGTTGCACGTACTTTACGACAGGTAAGAGAAAGTTATTTATAAATTTATTTTGAGATAACCAATATGTTTTTAATCCTAAAATGTAGAATTCAAAGAAAAAATTAATATGCATTATTCTCAGGGATAAAGGTAATTTCAGTAGGAAGAAATACTGTTTCATTTCCATATTAAAAATTTCCTTTCTTCCAAATCTTATTTCATTGATGTCTCTTTAACTAAAATGAGTATAGGAAAAATTCTATTCTAAACCTGTGTTGCAAAGTTGATCTAATATTCACTAATCATAATTAAAATATAATAGAACAGAGGGAAATATTATTACTTTGACTCACTTCTTTGCCCTCTACCCTCCAAAAATCTGAACATGATTTACATTTTTTTTCTGACATACTGGATAAAATGAGACACGATTACCACATATCCATAATTTTAAATAATATTTCTTAAAGGGGCATGTTTATGTTACCTCTAGATTTGGGCCATTTTGGTAATTCATAAAATAGTCAAACAAAAAATTGGTAAATTCATCAATGCCAGGAGTTTCAGGATATTTCCTGTCAGTTATTTATTTATTTATTTATTCATTCATTCATTCATTTTCAGTAAGTGAAAATAAAGAGTACTCTTAGAGTACTCATGAATATTAAAGTGACGTTTTCTGGTAGATTATACACGTATTGAAAACAAACACAAGTTTTTCAGACTCATTAAGAACTTTGTTCCCTTGACTTCCCATTTGTTATTATCTTTAATTCATATTCTCTTGCCTCGATTTTCTTTCTGAAATAGCCAAGACCCCATGACCAATTACTCTGTTGTCAGAAACCTTAACTTACCTGAGTACCTGACAGAATTACAATAACAAATCAATTGAATCATGTCTGTACCTCTAGCCAGACTGTTTATCACTAGTGAAGAAGATCACACAGTGATCTACAGAATGTGATATATACTACACATTTGTGGACTCAATTTACCTGAATTGCTGGGATTACCCTGTAACATCTAAGCAGCTTTCCTTCTGTTTCCCTAATGTGACCATTACTAAGCTTCCTCACTCTCCTTCACCTTGTCATGCCTCATTTTTACATGAGAGCACTTTTTACTGAAAGGAAATGGAGTCCTTCATGCTTGAACTTCTCAAATTCTGTCCTTTCCCCTAACCAGAAAAGAATTCTGCCTCTCCTCCTATCATCATAAGGATTCCATCATTACACTCCTTGACTTTTCCTCAGAGGTCCCTTTCGCCCTTGCCTCAGACCCCATTTCTTTCACTCTGTAAGTTACTCCTTTTCTTTCTCCTTTATCTTTAATTTTTCCCTCTTTGTGGCCACTGTCTCCTCAGCTTAATAGAATTACAAAGTCTTTTCATCTTTATGAGAAAATCTCCCTCAGATTTATCCCTCTCCATTAATTTTGCTCCATAAATTTCCCTACCACCTAGCTTCTTGAAATATTAATCTATCTTCACTGTTTCCCTTTTGCTTTTTCACCCTCTGCAGTCTGGTCACTGCTTGAACTAAATCAACATAAATAAAATGTTTTTACCAGTTATCACCAGTTACCAAAAGATAGTTTTCAAACCCAGTTTTTTTGTTTTTTTTTTTAACGTGTGATGTTACTAATTTTGATATTGGATACTGCTCATCATTCCTTGAAACTTTTTTCCTTTGAATCATGATGACACCCTGCCCTGATTTTTTACTTGCTTTTTTTTCCACCTGTCTGCTTTCTCTCAGGCTCCCTTACTTATCTCTTGTTTTCATCATTAATGTGTATATTCTCTAAGACCCTGTTACCTGTCATCTTTTTTCATTCTAAGTATTTATCCAGGAAAACAATACTTTTGTGCCTCTCTCACCTAAATTTTTATGTCATTAGAGAGAGAGAGAGAGAGAGAGAGAGAGAGAGAGAGAGAGAGAGAGAGAGAAAGAGAAAGAAAATATGTACATATAC
Organism: Sciurus vulgaris; assembly: GCF_902686455.1. Taxonomy (NCBI): domain Eukaryota; kingdom Metazoa; phylum Chordata; class Mammalia; order Rodentia; family Sciuridae; genus Sciurus; species Sciurus vulgaris. The sequence continues at coordinate 63,684,544 of NC_136467.1, forward strand.
AAGTTGCGTATCCCCTATCTAAAATGTTTGAGACCAGAAGTGCTTCATATTTTAGGATTTTTTTGGTGGAGAAGAAGATTTTGGAATATTTCTAGGCCAATAATGAGATTCTTCAGAATGAGACCCAAGCCTAAACATGAAATTCATTTATGTTTCATATATGTCTTAGACACATAGCTTGAAGGTAATTTTAGATACCATATTTTTAGTGTGCCTACATTTTGACTGTGACCTGTCATACAATTTCAGGTGTGGAATCTTCCATTTGTGGGAGCATGTTGGTACTCAGAAAGTTTCAAATATTGGAGCATTTCAAATTTCAGATTTTCAGATTTGTAATGCTCAACTTATGTGTGTACATATGTAAATATTGCATTTAAGTTTTTTTTCCTGCTGACTTCTATCCACATTCAAATTCAGTTGTAGGTTTCTGCTTTGATGTTCCCTAAATGTCTCTTGCTAATCATGTCAGAACTCTGTCATCTTTTCTGTATCTGTATATATGAGATTGTACTCCACTTATTTCCAAGTCAAAACCCATATAGCCAGATTTTCCTCTTCCTTAAAATTCTACCCCCATCTGAATATCTAGTTTAATAAGTTATTTTATATTTCATATCCTGAAGATTTCTTATTCATACTCAGGCATAGGAATTTAATATAAAACTTTAGGAAATGATATATTGTGCAAACCTAGTTTTAAATGTTCCTGTAAATTCCTTCTAGTAAATCAATCATAAAATTCTAGGCAGATTAATTATTTAATTGTATCAAATGAACTTTCAGTGCATTGTAGAAAATGTAGAAGAGGTTTTTCTTGGTACCCTTGGAGTACATATCTAAGCAACATCTTAAACTCCACATGTTATAAAGGAAAACTTTGCCACATTTCAATGTGTAAATAGTAAAATATTGTGGCCAGTCATGACAGTAAGAATGTAACATCAAAAGTTAAAATATATGTGACCAAATAGCAGAAATTATTTGTTACACATTTTTCAATAGAAACAAAAATACTGAGAAATATTGCAAACATACTTGAAAGAAGTCCAAATCAGTATTTCTATTAGATTAGCAAAACTGAAAACGGAATGTAATATGAAGGCATTCATTAAAATCAACCCTGTATTTTTACTTCTAGGAATCTAAACTATGGAAATAACAGAAACTCACAAAGATATATTAATACTAGTATTCATTGAAGCACTTGCACTCTCTCTTCCCCCATTTCCCCACACCTTTTCATGCTGGGTATTGAACCCAGCTGTTAACACATGCTAGACAAGTGCTCTACCGCTGAACTACATCCCCAGCCCAAAGCTCTCTTTTTACATCACAAAATTTTGAAAACCAAATATTCGACACCATAAATGGTTTAATATAGTATATTCATACAATGAAATTCTACCTTGAAGTCTTTAAAAATAATAGAGCCATATGAACTGGGCTTAAAAATATCTGTGTTATTATTCACTGAGAAAAAAAGCTATTCTATATCTTTGTGTGATATAAAAAGTGTGCTATATTTGTATTTTCATTCATTATTTTATCCAGTGAATATTTATTAAGCACCTACTACTTGCCAGCTCATATTTTTAGATGCTTTAGATATAATGGTAAACAAAACAAATTTTTTGTTTTTATTTACATTTTTAAATGTTTTTATTAGTCCATTGTAGTTATACATGATAGTGGGGGGCATTTTAACATAATCTTACATGCATGGAATTAATTTGCTCCATTTCAGTCCCTAGTACTTCCTTATTCCCCTCCTCTTCTCCCTTCCCTGATCTTTCTTCTATTCTACTGTTTTTTCTTCTATTTATTTATAGTTTTTTTTTTAAATTGGCACTTTATAGATATACATAAAGGTGGAATTCATTGTGGTATATATGTACATAGCATAATTTGGTTGATTTCATTCCTGAGTTCCTTCCTTTCTCCATACCTCTTTTCACCTTATCTCCTTTCTTTGTTTCACTGATCTTTTCTGTTTTCACATGATCACTGTCCCCCAACACACTTTTTCCCCCATTATTTTGTCTAGGTTCCACATAGAGAGAAAACATTCAACCCCTGACTGAGTCTGGCATATTTCACTTATCATAATATTTTCTATCTTTTTACCAGCAAATGCCATAATTTCATTATTTTTTATGGCCAAATAAAACTTCATTGTGCATACATACCATATTTTCTTCATACATTCATCCATCTATTGATGGGCATGTTGGGCTGATTTCCATAATTTAACTCTCATGAATTGTGCTGCTTTAAATATTGAGGTGGTTGTATTTTGCTATAGGGTGTTGATATTAGTTCTTTGTATAAACACCTCAGAGTGGGATAGGTGGGTCATAGATATGATTCCAATTCTAATTTTTTGAGGAATGTCTACACTGCTTTCAAGAGTAGTTGTACTAATCTGCAGTCCAACCAACAATGCATGAGTATACTAGCATCTATTATTATTTATGTTCTTGATACTTGTATTCTGACTAGAGTGAGATGAAAACTTAGTGTAGTTTTGATTTGCATTTCCCTGATTGCTACTTATTTTGAATATTTTTTCGTGTATTTATTGTCTATTTGTGTGTTTGCTTTTGAGAAATGTCAGTTTAGTTCTTTTGCTCATTTATTATTTGAGCTTTTTTTGGTGTGATTTTTTATATATGCTAGATATATATTTTATAGATTCTGGATATTAATCCTCTTGTTATAATAGGAAGTAGCAAATATTTTTCTCCCATTCTGTAAGCTCTCTGTATGCTTTTGTTTCTTTGCTGTGGAGAAGTTTTTCATTTGATGTCATCCCATTTATTAACTCTTGGAATTATTTCCTAAGTTTTAGGTGTTCTATTGACAAAGTTATTGCCTGTACCTATTTGTTGGAATATTGACCCATGTTCTCTTCCAGGAGTTGCATAGTTTCTGGTCTATTTCCTACGTCTTTGATCCTCTCGTAGTTGACTTTCACAGTGCAAAAGATAGGGGTCTCCGGTTGTCCCAGCACTATATGTTTAAAAGACTGTTTCTCCAACATATATTTTTGGCACTTTTGTCAAGGATAAGATGACTGTATATATGTGGGTTTCTTCCCATGTCTTTTCTCTTCCATTGTTCTTTCTCTTTTGATGTTAATACCATGCTGTTTTTCTTACTATGACTCTCTAGTACAGTGTGAGATCAGGTATTGGGATTCCTGTAATTGCTCTTCTTGGTCAGTGTTGCATTGGCTATTCTGAGTCTCTTATTCTTCTAAATGAATTTTAGGACTGTTTTTCTAGTTCCGTGAGAAATGTCATCAGTATTTTGGTGGAGATTGCTTTGAATCTGTAACTTTTGGTAATATGGCCATTTGACAATATTTTCTGCCTGTCTGAGAACATGGGAGGTCTTTCCGTCTTCTAAGGTCTTCTTTAATTTCTTTCTTCAGTGTTCTCTAGTTTTCATTGTAGAGGTCTTTCATCTCCTTTGTTAGATTTATTCCCAAGGGTTTGTTTTTGTTTTGTGTTTAGATTATTGTGAATAATCTCCTTTCTCAGCGTATTTATTATTGGAGTAAAGGAAAGCTATTGATTTATGAGTGTTGATGTTTTATCCTGCTACTATTCATGAGCTCAAGAAATCTTCTGGTGGAGTTTTTGTTTGTTTGTTTTTTGATCTTCTAGTATGTCATCAACAAACAGATAATTTAAATTCTTTTTAGTCTGGTGTAAAATGAGGTGTGTATGCATGAAAGAATATGCAGCAAGCTGGAAAAATGATTTCTTAAAAGTAAAGGGGCAGTATTCTTGGGATATGGTCATTTTTTAACATATAAATTAAAAATATTGATACATGTACATAAAATAGAAAGTTGAAGTGTTCAGAACAGATTTATTTTATAAAAATTAAATACTTTAGCTAATGTCCAATTTAAGCATAATTTCACAAGTACAGATAGTTGTAAAACAGTTGAGAAGTATCTCCAGGCCCTTTTTTGCTACAGTGGATATGCTCTGGTACAGATTTTATATGTAAGACCTCAAAAAGACAAATGCGGTTCATTTCCTTTTTTCACATAAGAGAGTTATTTTGATCATGAAATGTTTTCATTTTGTACCTAGATACTTAAATAGCTTAGTTAAAATTGTTGAGGAAACCATGCTGCATGAATCCGTACATTCTACATTTATTTGCATGTCCATCCAGTTAAAAGCATCCCATGGATAAAGAATTTCCTGCACCTATAAAACATTAGAGGCCAAGTAAACAGCATTAGTACATTTCCCAGAAGGTCTGTCAGTCACATGTTTTTATAAGGGAATTTAACTGGGACATCATTCTTTTCTGTACCCTTCTGCCCCCATAGAGAAAATAGAATGCAGTCTTGCTGCTAATCCTTCTGTATGTATACACACACACACACACACACACACACACACACACACACACACACCCGCATGCATGCAACATGTATATGTTTAAAGTAGTCGTATTTTCATAAATATTTTGTAAATTATAAATGAATATCATAATTTTATATTTATAAATATTATAAATGATATATAATTTATGTTATAGGATATTTTATGCATAATATAATTATGTAAATATATAATAAACCTTAACATAATATGTTGTGTATGATACGGATATACAATTCATAATTATGTATATACTAATTCATCCCCCATATTATCATCTCCATAAAGTAACCCTATTTCAATTATGTACCTTCCTCATAATCATTTGCTAAATAGTTGTTTATTATCTTAAAAATATTTTTAAATTTCTTAACTGGATATTAAAGATGATTAAATCCTGTTCTTCTGTCTGATTTGAACCTCCATATTTCTGTTGATAAGTAGACAGATACATGTTGACTACCATGGATGTGATTCTCATATATGTATTAGTGCAGTGCTCATGAATATTTAATAAAAGCAAAGTTCCTGGTTTTGTTTGTTGTTATTACCACATGTGCCCCGTAGATGGCAGTGTTTCACATCATTCTTATTTGTTACTAATGTACAACTGTTAGAGTAAGCCATTCCCGTGAAGTTTCTGTCCATGATCTGAAATTACATGCTAGATTAGGGACTAAATTCCCAACATACTTGAAATGATGGGGAGAAAGTTAGAAAAGACAGAAATATAAGAAGTCTTAAATCTGTTGTATTTAACAACACTGATCTGATATTAGTTGTCTTGCTAATTTTGCATTCACTGAGTAGGGAGACTGTCCAAATTTAGATTTTTTTGTGAGGGGAAACATCATGAAAGTTTAGTGCCTCATCTTTGAGTTAATGATAAATCTTTAAAGCATCATTTTTGTATAATTTTGAACGATTTTCTTTTTTAAATATCTGTGGTTTATAGAGCTTTGGAATTTGGTTTGGAACATAAAATTCCAAATTATTCCTATTTCAAATAAAGTATTTCTCACAGGACTTCATCATATTAAAATGATGTTATACTTTTAGATTAAAAACATGGTTGTTTTATAATGGATTTTTAGCAGAAAAATGTCTCTGGTGTTTGTTAGGGGACCATGTATTTGACATCAAATGATTTAAAAATTTGTTCAATATGTTTTGTATTTTTAATAATAATTTTAAAACCAAATATAACTTCTAGTTCTTTGAAGATTACTGTGGGCACTATATAGAACTATAGTGTAATTGAAATCATTCTAATTACTGTATACTATGAAGGAGTTTTCTTAAATAGTAAGTGTGATAATATCCCATTATTTTGAGTTCTTTGCTTTTGGTTCAGTTTGGTTTGGGTTTTTGCTGATATCCATATGATTTCTTTATTGGAAACAAATTGATGGTAAGGTGTTCTGTATGTGTATGTATTTTGATTTCCACCCAATTCTATCAGTTTTTGATCCTCCTTACTTATCCTTCTACATATGTTCTCTGCATGTGTGTCTTATTCACTTCTGCATCCTTAGTTCCTACAGATTAGGTGTTAATGCTGTGTAGATGGAAGAGTGATTCTGAAAGTATTACTATTATTCATATTGAACTAATTTTCTTATACTCATTGAGTCTCCTAGACTGAGCTAATTTGTCAATGACTTCCTCAAAAAAACTGCTGTGACATTGATAGCAGCATCAATGGGCTCATAATGGTGCATTTTGATTACCAGGTGAATGGAGGTTTTTTTGGCGTTTGTTTGGTACCAGGGATTGAACCCAGGGGCATTCTACTACTGAGCCACATCCCCAGCCATTTTTATTTTTTTTTTTTTTTTTTTTTTTTTTTAGTTTTGAGACAAGATCTCCCTAAGTTGCTTAGGGCCTAGCATTCCTAATATGCCTTCTAAGAAAAGATCAAACACACTTTAAGCTGACTTTGAATTTGGAATCCTCCTACATCAGCCTCCTGAGCATATGGGATTACAAATGTGTGCCACTGTGGTGCTGAATGGAAATTTTGGAGCATCCATTAATATTACCTTTGTAGGTATATTACATTGTGATCAGAGAATTTAGGCTATAGATTTTTCACTTTGGGGACTTTATGGAGTTCTTGTTGACTTAATAATACATTCCATTGTTAAAAAAATTTGTTACTTGATGTAAATTCCTATGCATATTTTTAATAGTAGGGAGTGCAGAGTTCTATTCTTTATCTATTGGATTAAGGTTGTAAATTATGATCTATAGAATTTTGCATGATAAGACCCTCAGTTGATGTCTGAACTCATTTCCTTTTACAGTTTTTAGAAGATCCTATTAACAATATACATAATAATTTTTTTAGTTAAGTTAATGTAAACAACCATACTTAATTAAAGTATTAAAATAACCCATATAGGTTGAATCCACACAGAGTATGATAAGGATTCTTGGACTGTCTGCAACATTACCCAACTACCTCGATGTTGCTACATTTTTACATGTCAATCCCTACATTGGACTTTTCTACTTTGATGGCCGTTTTCGACCAGTACCTCTTGGACAAACATTTTTAGGGATTAAAAGTGCAAATAAGGTAAAGTACTCATTTCAATAATTATACTTTCCTAAAAAAATACTTATGTTGACTTGCTATTGAATATTTGTCTGGGGATAAAGACTGCAAAAGACCATTTCAGTAGCATTCCTAATGTGCCTTCTAAGAAAAGATCAAACACACTTCCTCAATGACTGGTTATAGAAAGGTGCTTGTAGTAGTTTGCATTGCTATTTTCAATGTATATTTTGTATTCTTAGTTATTAAAATTTCAAAAAGTTCCTTTGCTTGAAACCCATTATAAGATAATAAGTCCTCTAACTAAACCAGTAATATATATTTTGATAAAGTATTAACAAAAGAATAAGACTTCTTTTGTAGTTGAAAAATAATTTCATGGTAGCAACCACAAGGGGAGATATTTTGTTTAACTTAAAATGTTTTATAATTATCATATTATGTATATAAATGTCATTTCTAAAATTCTGTATAGTGCTTCAAAAACTTTGCTTATTTAATTCCTTAATAGTACTATTTAGATTGTAAATCTGCACTATTTCAGTACTTATTACAGACTAATTTTAGAATATTAAGGAAAACTTTACTGTGTTTAAAATTTATTTTTTTTTATTCTGTTTGACAACCCATATTTTTCTTCAGAAGAAATAACTATAGGATAATATTCACAGCCTTTTGACCTCCTTAGTAAGAGAACAAGATGGAATCATGTGTTATCATGTCAAATTTGTTCTTTATTATGTTCATTTACTTCTTTCTAAAAAATATTTCATTTGTAAGTAGAGCCATTTTTACCTTATACTATTGTAATTAAAATATTCAGCCAATAGATATTAAAAATAACTGTTACAACAGATTATGTGCACTAATTGCATTGCATAAATGTAAGAGATCTTTCAAATTGTAGGGATCCTTTTCAGATTTATTCACAAATGAGTACCATGATATAATATTATATGAATATTTCAACTTTCATTGTTTTAAGTGCTCTGTAGTATTACTTGATACTTGTTTTTTCAGTCATGTTTAATATATATTTGATTATTTAGTTCATTTTAATGTATCAGAATGATAAATGTAGAACTGCTTCTTTGTAGCTTTAGATTGTTTTTTGCTTTATAATTTAAATGTTAGCAGATGGTTATCACAGAGCTATTAGGAGAAGAAAATTGTTACGGATTTTTGTCAGCCATTTTTAAAACATTTTCTTTCAACTGCATCATACACATTGGTAAATACTTTAGAACTAATTAAAATTGTTATCACAATATATATGTTAGCATCATAATCATGAAAGGAATGGTATTAGAAGATGTGCTATCAATTATTTTGAAGGTTTAGAAATTTAGCCATTTTAAAATATTATATATTTATATAGTATAAACAGTTAATTATGTTTTTTTAAATAAATGTAGACTTTTGACTTATTAAACTTATTAGTATTATACTAACTTGAATTATGCAGTGGGTAACCATTAAGCATTCCCCCAGGGTATTGTCAATATGTTTTATAACTAGTTGTTACCTTGTCATTTATTATAAAAAGAAATCCTTGTAGATTTCTCACTTTCATTCCAAAACTCAATATATGACCCAGTTGTTATAAAAGAATACGACAAAGTGCTGTAAGTAATATTCATAATTGGAGTAATGACTTTGGATAGAATTCAACCCAAAGTGTACTATAAAAGTTATTGGAATTTATTTGGTGATAATAGGGTTGTTTTTTAAATCATTGGTGGTGGAAATAAGTTATTCTATGATCATCTCAACCTGTTTAGCCACTATCAGTTTTAATACTTCTAGAATTTAAAAATGCTTATTTTACTGAAACAAAAAATCCAAGTCATAGTCATTTCAGACAGACATGACCCTTCTCATCCCCTTCTTGCCTGTTTGGTTAGATGCTTCCTCATCATTAATAGGGAAAACAAGACCCTTTCTTAATTCACACTTTGTATATTAGGTTTTTAATTAATCTGAAAACTGTTTCAAAAGAATAGCTCTCCTATCCATATACATTACAGAAATTGTTTCCTAGGTTCCATCTCAGTACAGCATTTGGCATTCCACCTGTAGTGTTCTTAAAACTTTGAGAATTAAACAGGAAAAATGTATAGATTATAGATTATAGAATGGAATAGAAGAAAAACAATCTTTTCTAGGGAAAACAGAGAGAACTTTGAAAGTTATTCTAAAATATCTATAACTAAGTAGTATATTATTCTTAAAGATAATGTCTCTTAAAAACTTGGCTCTCATCTGTGGGTACCAGGGGCAATCTTAATCTTTGAAGTATTTTTTCTGTAGCTTCAATGGCATTGTACTTGTTTCTTGTGGGAGGTTTTATGCATTGTTGTTTCTGTGTATACTAGTCTGAGAGGTATAAAAGGATGCATTATAATTGGCAAAGTTTTATTTATTGTTAGAAAGTTTATAACTTTCATTTGACATTTTCATGTTTTAAAAACTTTAAGATGCAGCAGTTGAATAACATGGATGAAGTATGCTATGAAAGTGTTTTGAAGCAAGTAAAAGCTGGACATCAGGTATACTTATTTTATAATTTTTTAAAGACTGCTTAATGATTAAAATTTCTGACTTAGATTCTTCATATAAAACTTTTCTTGAATTAATGAGAGTGACTCAAAGGTTTTATATCTTAATAATTGCTATAGCCCAATGAATATTCATATCTCACAAAAATATTCACAGTTGATATTGACATCCCAATATCAATAGGTCATGTTATTTTATTTGACATATTTAGTACAAAAACCAAAGTCTCTTCCTTTACATTTCTGTTCCCTTTCATCATTTGTAAAAGCACCACCCTCTATGAGATCAAAAAATTTTAATCCATATCTTCTTACATAATATAGAAATTTTTAGTGTTATATTTTTCTTACTGTCTTCATGAATTTGTATTAATTGAAATAACATTTTATACTGTTTTATGGTGTTTATGAATTAAGCAGTTTGGGAATATGGGTGTAGGTCAGTGGTTGCTTGCCTAGTATGCACAAAGCCCTGATTTAGATATCCCGCACTGTAAAGAAAAACAAAAAGAAAGAAAAGAAAATGGTGATTTTATTTTTAAACTCCTCTTTATCTAAAACTTTTCAATCGAGATTACCAGATGAAAGGTGGAATAATAATAATAATTGCTTATATAAAAATGAATCCTCGTTCAACTGTTTATGTTTCTTTGGGTAGCTTTATTAAAGGATTTATTTATATGTATAATGTTAACCTTTATGGCATGTAATGTGTTTTTCTGGCCTTTTCATCTTTATAAATTCCTTTTAAGTACATGAGAAACTTTTTTTCCCCCAGACTAAATCTTATTTGCAGTACCAGTATATAAAACATAAGACTTCATAGCATCAGACACCACCTAGTAAGCACCCTGGAAACATTTTGTCTATTTTCAGGAAGCAGTTTTAAAATTCATTTTTCTAACTTAATTTTAGCAAAATGTGCTTAGTTTTGAGAACAACATTTTTTTTATTATTCCTTTCCTCTTTATTTTATAGGTCCTCTTTCTCATATTTATTTTAAACTGTTTTAAAACCTAACTCTTTGTTAATATTAATTGAAAAATAAACCCTAATTATTGTTAATTAATTTTAAATTGATTCAAAATTATTAAGAATAATAATATGTCTGATCTTTTCTAGTTCTTATTTTTTCCCTAGCTCTTAATAAATGCCTAAAACTGATAAATTCTCTTATATTCTTTATCTCAATGAATTCTTTCAGCAGCCTCTGAGGGATACTGTTATCCTCACTTGACAGATGAAGAAAATGAGGTTCTTTGTAAAATAAAGCATGTTCTTGTCCTCTTATTTTGTTCTTCACTTTCACTATTATGTTGACTATTCTGGGTCTCCCTTTTATTTTGAACTACAAGTTAATATTTTATATCAAAATTTTTAATTTTGATGGTATTTCTTCATTCACAAGAAAAATTTTTAAATCTATGATGGATTTCACTGTAAATGAGTATTGCTAAAGATTTTTTTCTTTTTAAATATTGAAAATTAAAATGTAAATACTTTACTTTGTAACATGTAAAGGATGTTTTACCTCTAGCCAGGAAAAACACTTACCACTCCTTGCAGTATCTTTTGTAATTGAACAATTTGCAAATATTAGGGAAAAAAATCATAAAAAGCTACTAATAGGAATGTTATTGTAATGTCCCTCTAATTGAGGATATCAATCATTGTTTCTTCTGTTTAATTAGCACTTACCAGGAAAGTAAGTCTCTCAAAAGATACCAAAATCCATGGATGTTCAAGTCTCTTATATAAAATGCATAACATTTGCATTTAACGTATGTACATCATCCTATATATTTTATATCATTTCTAGATTACTTGTAACACCTAATCACAATGTAAATAGAATGTAAGTAGTTATACTGTATTGTTTAGGGAATAATGAAGAGAAAAAGTCTATATGTGTTTAGCATAGATGTGATTTTTAAAAAAAGATTTTCTGTCAGTAGTTGGTTGAATCATCATGTAGAAATCAGGGATAAGGAACACATGGATCCTTATATAGTCAGAGGGCTGATTCTACTTGCTACATTATTGTGGTTCTTAGGATTGAGTCTCATTGGAATAAATTGTTTTTGGGGGAGGTAAAGGGCAGTTTTTGCAAACTGTTTTTAGTAAGAATGACAAATTCATGTATCCATGTGAAAACATATATGTAAAATATATGGTTGTAAATTCCAAGTAATGTAGGTAAGTAGCCTAATAATGCATTTACTGATAGTAGCATGGCTACTTTAAGACCTTTGAACCTATATTTCTCTCTTTTCTTTTTTAGAACTGTAGCTTTTATCATACTGTTTATAATTGTTCTATTTTTTTTTTCTTTTTTCCTTTTTTGTTCCAAGAATTGAACCCAGGGACACATTTAACCACTGAGCCATATCCCCAGATCTTTTTATTTTTTATTTTGATACTGGGCCTTGCTGAGTTACTGAAGCTGGCCTCAAACTTGTACTTTTCCTGCCTTAGCCTTCCAAGCCACTGGGATTATAGGCATGCAGTACTGTGCCCTGCATATAATTGTTCTTTAAATATATTTATTATACTACTACAGATTTTTAAATATGATCTTATAATTAAAAAGTCTTTGATAAATAAAATGCAGTGCCTTATCCCTAAATGTTGGGAAAGGAAGCAGTTTTCTATTGGAGAAAAAATTAAATAAATGCTGTAATTTTAGGGATCCAAGGAAAACTTTCTCTTCTTTCTTTTCTTGCATAGTTCCCTCACTGTAATAGGTACTATGATGTCTCCTTAGAATCTTGATGTATAAAGCACAGATGCTCAATGGAGATATTAGGTCAGTAGAGGTGGGGTCTTATTGCCAGCTTTTCCAATTTTAGTGTAGATTCATTCATTGCTTTGCTTTTCAGAATGAAAGCTGACTAAAGGCTGGCTCTTCTTATTAAATTTTGATTTATTTTGATAAATCTGGTGCTAGTTACTAAAGACAGACTCGGATGGGATACCAAAAGATGTCTTCAGTGATGAGGGGCTGGTTTTTTCTAGAACATGGGGAACCTAGGAATTGAACACAGCTGAGGTAGAAGTTGGCAACAAGAATTATCTCTCTTTGTGTCATGTCATCCATGAGTGCCAGCTCTTTAAGAAGTGTCAATGCTAAGCTTTCTTCTCTGGTACTCACATCTAGCTAAAACTTCACTGTGGGTGTTTGTGTAATGTTTAATTACTATTTGAGAGCCTGTGGAATGACTTTGATATCTGAGATTGTATCTAGATCTGTGCTGCTCCAAACAAGAATTAGAGCAGATAACTATGACCCTTCTTTAGGCTGTTGTTCTAAGAAAGAAGGTTTAGGCTGCAGTTTCAATTTCTGTTCTTGAATGATTTGCTATGATGTTTGTTTTCTGTAATAGGAGGATTTACTTGAGCTTTGTAGAAATACTTACATATCTCCTGCATTCTTTTGATTATAAAAATAAAATGTCATTCTAAAAATAGTTTTGTTATTTTGCCACTTTACTATTATTATTGTAATTTTATGCATTTCCTTCTAGTCTTTTACCATTCACTCAGGCAACTTTTAATTTTGCTTATCCAAGCAATTTTTTATTATTATTTATAATCCATTATAAATTATAATTATACTGAATATCCACTCTTATGTTCACTCTTTAATGACTGATAAACATATTATAATGTACCTATATGATCTTCACTATTTTATTGTCTATAAGCAAGAAAAGGGGAGTCTTTTTTCAGGGTCTGATTTTCAGATATCCTGTAAGTCTGTTTGGACTAATTTTTCTAATCCTCTGACATACACATGATTATTTCCTATTTTTTTAAAAGGAGAGACGAATATATAACATGTTAAGCACCTTCTCAAGATCATACAGCTAGTTAAGGCTGGCACCAGGATTTCAGTACAGGTCTTTTTTTAATAAACTTCACATTCTTCCTTTACCATTAACTTGACATTGGCTATTTTTTATTATTGGTTATTCCTCCATTATTGAGTAGTTTAAACATTTTCAATATTCTGTTGTTAATGACAGTGTTGCTCTAATGATTATCTTTCTACCCACTGTTACTTTTTCTGTGTAAAAATTTACTTATGTTGGGCATAGTGGCAAACATTTGTAATCCCAGCTACTCAGGTGACTGAGGTAGGAAGATCACAAGTTCAAGGCCATCCTGGGCAACTTTGCAAGATCCTTTCTCAAAATTTAAGAATAAATGGGGTCTAAGGATGTGGCTTAGAGGTAGAAACGCTACTGGATCCAATACTTCAAAGAAAACAAAATGAATATACATATTACAAGTTCCCTAAAAGGGACTCAAATGACTACAGGTCTTACCACATGACTCTAAAAATACACTTCCAAATGAATTACGTCTTTTTGTCACCACAGACCTACATTAGAATATATAAATGTATGTTATTTCTTAGGAGCAATCTTATAAATGTAGTGTGATGTAAAGTTGTGACCTAGTATGCCTTTGCCATTTTGAATTTTTTTCAATCCTAAGGCATGTTCAGACACAGTGGTGTCATTCTAATGAGTTCTGTTCTTAATGTCAATTATTACCTTTAATTCACAATTGTAATAACTCAGATATGGATATCATTTTTTTGTATTTTGGTTTGTGCATTTATTTACAATTAGAAACACCTATCCTTCCCTGAATTTTTTTTTTTTTTTTTTTTTACATACTGTGACCCTGTGGTCTTTTGGCCCCTGTTCTAGTTTTATTAAAATGTGATTTCAATATCATTAGTATAAAGAAACTGAATAAAGAAGATTTAACAAATTTAACCCTTGGAAAAAGAAAAAAGCAATAGTTGGGGGAGAAAATAATCACTGCTAATTCTACTACCCAGAGGTAGCTTCTTTGGTGTATGTCCTTCCATTTTTTAAATGCATTTTCTCCCCTTAATTTCCTAGCCTTTTTTCCTCATACTCCCGTAGCTTCTCTAAACTATTGTATTTTTCTGGTTCAAGACTATGACCAATCCATGAATAGAAACAATATCATTAAAGTGTAAACCTATGCTTTGCCTAAAGTTGTTATATTTAAAAATTGTAATCCATGTGTTCTATGCAATGTTGTCCTTTTAGATTTTATATTCCAGGAGGTTGATTCCTACCAAGAAAGACTGGAGTGAACACTTTTGGTTTGGCTGCTAGTATGGCATCATGTATTCTGTGATACATAAGATTTGATTGTGATGAATTGCCTTGTCATCAAAGACTTAACGTACTTAGTAAGATAAGGAGCATGGGAAATTTGAAATGCATTGGGACTATATCCCACTGCTTAAAACTTGTCTCTGGTGTTGGTAGTATTACAAAGCCTTCAGATTATAAATATTGATCTAATAAGACAGTGGTCTTTATCATTAATGCATTCATCACAAGTTAACAGTCCTAACAGTCCTTTTACAAATAGAAGGGAGATCAGTGTAGTAGAGGAAGTAGAGGAAGGGGATTGAGGAGGGAAGAGGAAACAGGAAGGGAGGAACTGTGGAATGAAATTGATCAAATTATAATATGTACATTTATGAATATACCACAGCAAATTCTATTTTTATGTATATCTATAAAGCACCAATTTATAAAATGATAAACAAATAGAAGGAAGACCAGTAGAATAGAGGAAGGAGGGGAAGGAGGAGGCGAAGGAAAGAGACTTAAATGGAGCAAATTGTATTCCAGGCATGTATGATTATGTCAAAATGAATCCCACTATTATTGTAACTGTAATGCACTAATAAAAACATTTTAAAAAAATTAATTTTAAAAAGATCAGTGGAAGACTCTATTTTGTTTCCTAAGAGTTTTTAAGTCTGGTAAATACTCTGTATAATAATCATCTGTAACTCTCTTGTCTTCTCTCTGTGGGGACCCAGTAACAAAACCTGCTAAATAAAAGCTATAAACTTTTTTTAAGTTATTTTACAATATGATTCAAAAACAAAGCTCTATCATTTCACTTCTTCAAATTTCTTTTATTACATGAATAGTTCTAGATAAGTTGCTCAAAACTTAAATTTTCACTTTATCAGTCTTTCAATAAAAAAGTGACTGTTTAAGTCTTCTATTTTCAAGCTAATCTGTCAACTACTATTTGGCATATAAAATTATGTATCTTGATAAGTGGCAGCTTCTGCTGAATGCCTTTGTAATTTATCTAGTACTGAAATTATGGTGTAGGTACTTATAAAGCATGACTTCTACACATTTTGATTTTGAGGTTAGGGCAGATATTGGTTCGGCAAGGTTGGCAATCCTTGATGATTAGTCATTGATATTGAGATTCACAATGGGGTTTGTTTTCAGGGATTTAGAACCCCTAAGCGGATAATTTTTCCCTAAAAAAAAAAAAAAGAAAATCTTGAAGAGACATCTCAACTAAACTGTAGTATTATAGCCTATGTTTTTGTTATCAAATCAGCAAACAACCTCCAGTACAGTGAAATTTCTGAACTGTGTTTTTTCCCACTCGTAATTGAGGATCAAGATGATGTTATCCCAGTCAGTTGCTATCTTTGTGTAGGATTCCAAATGATAATTCTAAGTAAATGAATTTATATGCATCCATCTGACAGAAAATGAAAGATAGGTAGTTCTTCTCATCTAAAAAACTGACAGCTAAATTAACTCTTCAATTACATTATTCTGCTGAACATTGCTGACTGAAGTTTACATGTACTTCATTATGAGACTTTCTTTTTAAAAATTTTGTTGTACATGTAAATACAGCAAATTATTTGTAACATGTTTGTGCATATATAGAGATAAAAACAAAGTCAGAAATTTGCTTCCAAAATTGAATTATAGTTATTACTAGCTGCATATTACCCATTTTTATTAAGCAGGAAACTACATATTTAATATATTGCTTTTCTTTGTTAAGGGATAATCCACTTATTTCTTATGGGAACTATGTGTTTAAACTTCAGCTGTATTATGTTGCCATTTAAATATATTTTATCGATTAGTAGATAATAGTAAGAAATGTGTATGGCAGTCCAATCTACACCAGAAAACAAATTATATTTTCTCTAGTACCTACATTAGCCCCTCTTGTTCCCCAAAATTAAAAAAAAAAAAAAAATTACTTCAGTGAAAACTCCAGGCTTTATCTGTTTGTTTTATGTCTTACCTTCAGATTGCTTAGACTGTCTTGGATATTTTCCTGGTTTGTTTTCCCTAAGTACTTTGGTTTTATCAGAGCAGTTACTTTTCAGATCAGTATTGAGATGATTGAAGTGTGTATCCATTAAAAAAAAATGATTCTCAGGCAACTAATCATTTTTTATTGCTAAAAATTAACAATCTCCTCTTAAATATACATATGGATTCATTGTTTCTCCCC
This sequence comes from Sciurus vulgaris, assembly GCF_902686455.1. Taxonomy (NCBI): domain Eukaryota; kingdom Metazoa; phylum Chordata; class Mammalia; order Rodentia; family Sciuridae; genus Sciurus; species Sciurus vulgaris. Next base: position 63,701,421 of record NC_136467.1, read on the forward strand.
ATTGAGTTACATTAGAACAGAGAAATTTCATGTTCAAAAGCCATGCTGATAGTCTCTGATCATACTATTCCATGGACTTTAGTATACCAATCATCTAAACTTGTGTGCTCATGTACTTAATAGATTTTATGTGCAGCTTTGCCTTAAAAGTATTAAAAACAGTAGGAGGCAGTTGTGTTCCACTCAGGCATGTGTGATGACAGATGGAGAAAATCTTTTCATGTTGATTTTTCAACAGTCCTACTCTGCAAGACTTCGAGCTCTTCTTGGCTACTGGGAATTAAAAGTTGGCGATTCAGCCTTTAATTTTGATCCATCTGCTCAAACTAATGAGACGTCTCATTTGTAAGCCTCTCTTTGTGTTATCCAAATGCAAGTACAGTTTTATCATTCCTGTTAATAATTCCCCTCCTCCTGTGTAACTTGCAGAATGGGAAAATAATTGATGTTTTAACTCCATTGAGATTTTTCTTATTACACAAACTTCGTTACAGCTATAGGAAAAGAAATTAGGAACTTCCTCAGACTATAACATCTTAGAAAGTTACTTATTCTTTTTTCACATTGTCAAAAGAGTTAAAACCTTTATTTACTATGTTTTTATTCAAAATCTACCTCCAATTTGAAGAATAAAAGACTGTTATTTTAGAGGAAAAAATCTTCAACCTTGAATTAATGCTAAATATCAGCCTTTTTAAAAATTTATATGTGTATCTTTTGTTTTCTTTCCCTAAAGTTTGTAAGTTATTAGTGGATGTTTCTGTTTTTAATGAGACCAACTTTAAAAATTGACTAATATTATTATATTAATTTAATTAACTACTACCTGAAGGGAATTGTTTTTATTTCTTAGCATTGTTTTTTGGGTTATATGAAAGTAGCAAATTATATACAATCAAAGCAAATTCTATCATGCTAACCTGAATGATGAAAATTTCCATTGGTCCCTGTGCTTTAAAATAGTTTTTATCCTTCAGATATAAGCATCTGTTATTGTATGGTACCAATTTTTCTGTCATAACAAATTTGTCTAACATGACTTTTCATTGTGAATTATGTGATTTTTTTTCTTTGTTCCTCCAATCCCATAAGGCATAAGCACAAAGGAAGAGAAAAGCAAAATTCTTAAGGAGACATAAATTATAACTACAATAACTAAAGATATTTCTCTTTCATCTTTAACACCAGGAATGGTATAACTAAAGTAATATTTCTGGTGTTTTTAACTGTAAGAAAATCTAAAGGAAGCATTCTCTAAATCTCTACTTTTGAAACCTCTCTCCCACCGAAAAAGCTCTGCTATATCTTATACCAAATTGAAATTACTTTATCTGTAATATTTCACAACTAAAAGTAATTTGGGGGTACTGTTAGTTCTCTGTTTTACATTTTAGTTAGTATTACAAGTATCTACCTAGGATTTTTATCTCTATATAAGAATTTCTTCAGTATATCTGTGTATAACTAATGTAGTAAAAACAGGTAATACTTTATATACATCTTTTTCATGAACAGTAGTATTCTTTTTGAGGGTGAGGAGGATAAGACATTGAAGCTATTCATTTACACATTTATTCATTTGTCAATCCCACAACCATTTATTATCCACATTCTATGGCTAAGGTGCTTGATAAAGAATTGGAAGTTCATTAACTTCCCATTTGAGTCAAATGTCCAGTGGATGATAGTTGATATAAAAATTTGGTTAAAGAAAAGACCAAGAGAATATCCTAGCATAGAAAGAATGGGTGGTAAAAATATAATGAAAAGTTTTCAATAATAATTTAATTATAATTATAAACATAGTACTTAGATTTTAAAATTGAATATTATACTTTAAGAGCAATTTCTTTGCACTGTAAGCATCATTGTACTATATATTTGGAATACTAATAAATGCATATTTTTCAGCTGAGATTAATGGAAGTACAAGATTTATTTTATTAATTTTTTGTACAGAGTATTGTCACTAATTATTAAGTTTTCTTTTCTCTCTGATAGTAAGTTAATTAGATAAATATTTGTCTCATTAACTAGAATATTTTATCATTGGTAAGTGATAACATTTCTTTCAAGTAGCCCCAAATGTAAACTTTTTTTCCATATTTTATTGGTGTATTATAATTGCACATAATGATGGAATTCATTGTTTTATATTAGTGCAGGCACACAGTATAATGATATAATTTGACAATATCATTCCCCAGTATTTCGCCTTTCTCTTTCCTCCTCCAAATGTAAGCTTTTTGCAGTGTTTAAAAGGAGTGCTTTCTGAATACTTTCAGAGTCTGATGATTAATGTCTTTTTAGGTTTTTTATGTCTTTGCATTTACTTTTCATTCTACAAAATTATTTGAAAACACAGTTACTCATTTAAGATAAACATTCTATCTTAAAATAACAATGGAGAAAGAAATTGATTTTTGAGGTGACAAAATCACCTGTATTAAATAGAAAAATTCCATTTCTGGGTCTTACTTATATTATTTCTGCTACTAGATTGATAATAAAGTATGGTTACAAACACCACATGGTCATTGGTCATCCCTTGATTTATGAACACGAAACTATGTTCATTTAAAAGAGTCTATTGTTCTTTCTGCCTTTCAAAGACCAAAGCCAAAGATGATTTGTAGATTTTAACTATCAATCCTATATCATTAATAAAATGATTATTTTTAGAAGCAAGATTTTCTGATACACGCCCTCATAGTTGAAAGCAAAATAACCAAAAGATTACATAGAAGTGAAAATAGGTGCAAAATGCTGATTTCACTTTTTATCTTTTATTTTTTAATTAATTTATGTTTTTCATGAGACAAGGTCTTACTTTGTTGCTCCAACCAGTCTGAATCTTCTGGGCTTGAGATATTATCTACTTCCCAGTCTCTTAAGTAGCTTGGACTGCAGGCATATGCCAGTGTACCCAGCTGATTTCACTTTTTACGTTACTTTTCTGACCTTTGTGATACAAAACTCTCCTTATTTTTCCTCTCTTCTCTAATCTCTTTGACCACTCCTTCGGGGGGGCTGTGGGGTGCTGGGGATTGAACCCAGGGACACTTTACTGCTGAGCTATGTCCTCAGCCTTTTATTTATTTTTTATTTCGAGATAGAGTCTCACTAAGTTGCTTGGGGGGTACAGATGTGTGCCACTGTGCCCAACTGGCCATTCTTTTTTGTGTATTTCCTTGGTAGCTTCTTCCTTCTCTATCTGGCTTGATCCTAGATCTTTTTAAAATTTTGCATTCTTTCTCAAGATTTCTTACTACTCCAGTTATAATCTTTGTAGAAATAACTCATGTATATTCCCAAACCAGAGCTCTTTTCTGAAATCTAGACCCATATGACACTGTGTGGCCTTTCCACAAGTACCTTAAGTACAGTTTGTGTGAACCAAGTTTATAATCCTTCCCAAACCAGAGGTATTCCATTATTCCTTGGTTCAGTGAATGACACAACTATAGATTTAGTTCCATAAGCAGAGAGCTAAAAGACATCCTTATCAACTCTCTCACTCTCAATCTCAATTGTATTTCCTCACTAAGGCCTATCCATTTCACCTCCTAAGTATTTCTCAAGTATGTCCATTTCTCTCTAACTCCTCCTTTTCATCCACCATTACCACCATCACCCAGTCTAATCAACAGTCTTCCTGAACTACCTAGCCACTTCCCAACTGCTCAACCTACATCTATTTTGGCCCTCTTCTACCTGCTTTGTATGCTGCAGCTCCTGGAATGATTCTTTCAAAATGTAGCTCCAGTTTGGCATTAGAATGTGTCACAGTCCTTTATACAGGCCCAGAGGTTCCCGCATTACCTCCCTCCATCACATATTCTCCCTCACTTCCACCTCTCACCCCCAAAGCCTTTTTTCCTCCTTCATCATAATAAAGTGAGAGAGAGAGAGAGAGAGAGAGAGAGAAAGTCAAAGACTTGAAGTTTACTAGCCTGGGAGGGTGGAAGCAATAAGTTCATTTTATAGAATACTTCTCTAAGTTGTAGCCTTAGTGTTTAAAATAAGTAAAGGAACGACAAATCCTTTCAGTAGATAATATAATTTTAGAGCTTACTATTTTTAAAAATTTGGATATTATATATTAAGGTAGTAATCCATTTTTCCCTACTTGGAACAAGTATATTGTTTTTAATGTTTTTTGGTTTTGTAAATTCTTTCATTTATGAATAGAATTATATTCTCTAGAAGATAAGAACCTCTTTGAAAAATACATCCACAATACCTTTATTACACTAAAGAATTTTAATAGTATTTTCTTAATTTTATGCCCTATCAAGTTAGTCTTTTCCCTATATGTCCCCTTTGTTTTAGTTGAAATCCACACAGTACATTTGATTTGTCTGTTAGGATTCTTTCCTTTTGAAATGTTTTCAAAATGAAACACCAATCATAAATATGTAGTATAGTGAATTTTGATAAATGTTTAAACCACACTACTAATAAGACAGAAAAATTCTGTCCCCTCAGAACCATTTTCTCTTTCCTCCAAACATTATTTTGATTTCTTTCTTATCATTCTGGCTCAGCTCTTTATCAAGCCTCCCTGTGTAATACAAATCACTTTTTTTCATCTTTGGCCATTGGGTAACTGTAAAGTAAAATATGAATGCAAACATATTTAGGAACAGTGCAATTTCTTGCAAACTGAAAAAGCCTGGCTGGTAGGTACTGATCATCCGCCTGTAATTGCTAGCTGGTTGATGTAGTGACAGCTCTTTTACTACTGGAGTGTTTGCATTTTCTGTTTCTCAAGGAGCATTAGCCTAGTTAAACCTATTAATAGGTTGAGAGAAAAAGGAACAGAATGTAAAATACACGCTCAAAACTCATTCCTCTCACAGACATTATTTGGCAAGAAGCTTTGTGATCACTCTCATAATTCTTAGTTCAAAATTCAAAGAATTCTATTTGGGACAAGTCTGTGAATACCTAGATTCAGACATGACATTTTTCATTCAGTGAAACACTCCTCTTCTGGTGTATTTTGATAAAGGGTTTGCTGTAGTGTTCAATTAATGGATTATGCAAATAATTATTAAAAAGTTCAAATTTTAAAATTCACTGTTTTTCTCTTCTCCTTCCCTCTGGAAGGGGAATATATTTCACCTTTGGAAAAGAATAATTGAACGGTTATGAAACATTTATGGAATATTGAGTATTGCAATTTTACTATATACATATGTAAGGAAAGTCTTTAATAATGTTTAGGTGAATTATCAGATGAATTGTTCTAGCAAGTCTTAGGTCCTTTAGTTTTCTGTCAAATTGATGCTCATTTTAAAATTTAATATACCAACTTTGTAGCATAATGGTGGTAAGTAAGTATCTTTACTATGCCATTTTCCCAGTGGACAAGCTAAATTGTAAACTGTTTCAAATAATGATTTTATACTTCTGAGGAAATAAATAGTACATGTACTGAGAGAAATTTAAATATTGACATTAAAAATACTGACAGTTAACCTATGGTCTAATACACGAGCAGATGGAAATTTCTTGCATGATTTTCAATTCATTAAGCTATGTGACACTTCCTTTTCTAGCAATTTTAGTTCAGGGAATGAAAGTGCTGATAACTGATATAAATGAGACCACTTCTTAATGTGCTGAAAGTAAAGTACAGAAAACAAATTATTAGAAAGATTTGGTGGTAATTTGATGTTTGAAATTTTTGATTTCACAATTTAATTGGTATATTATTATCTCTGAAATTCAGTTAATTGTAAAAAAAGTACTAACACAGTGTTCTAAATTTGGGGTGAGGTAGATAGCCAAGCTTTGTATTTTTTTATTATAGTTTAAGAGTATACTTCATAGCCTTCTTAATATTTCCTACTAATAAAATAGCATCTTTATATTTTCATGTGTCATTTAATTTATAGTTTGGGAGAATTGCTGCTTTTTTAACAAGGTGGGCATGTTTCTCAAGAACATTTATGTTTATTAGTTCTTTTTAGTTATACATAATATTGGGGGCCATTGTCATAATTATACAAGCATGGGATATAATTCGCCCCAGTTTAGTGCCTTGTACTTCTCTTTTATCTGACCTCCTCCCTCCCCTATTCCCTTTCCTATACTCTACTGATCTTCCTTTTATTTATTTTTACCTTTTTAAAATCAGTGTGTTATAGATATAAAGGTAAAATTCACTGTGATATATTCATATGTGTACATAGAAAAGTTTGATCAGACTCATTCCATGTTCCTCCCTTTTCCTGTTCCTTCTCCCACCCCTCAATCACCTTTCCTCTGTTCCACTGACTTCTCTTCTAAGTTCATGAGATCCACTTCCCACTTTTTTCTTTTCTTATTTTGGTCTAGCCTCCACATCTGAGGGAAAACATTCATCCTTCTCAAGAACTTTAATAAAAAGATTGTTAGTATTTTATTTTATGTACATTTATGATAACATATCTTGGGTTGTTTGACTTTGTCAGTATTCACAGAAGTTTCTGTTTTAAATTTATTGTAATATTGAAAAATATTAGTTAATGCCTAATAAATGTTTCATATATTTTAAATCTCAAAATCATAATAGGTCTGTTTATACCTAATTCTAGTAGCACATGTTTTTCTGTAAAAGTTGTGATCTCAACATTGCCATTTTAAATTTACTAAGTTAACTAAGTCACTTGGATTTGTAGTATTTCACACCTTAATATGCATTGCTTAATCTACTTTGTTGGGCTTGCTACTTAATGTTCTGTAGAATATCAACTGCTAAATTTTGCAGCTTGACATAGTTCATTAAAAAAATGATAGCAGTGATATTGCTAATCAGCGGAATTGTGCATTTTGTTAAGAATTTTTGTTCATTCATTTTTAAACACTAAGATTATCATCCCCATAAGGGACTTCCAGACAGATGAAATAATATTAAAATGACATAATAAATTCTTGAGGGAAACAGTTGACTCCCATCCCAGTAATCCTGCAAAAACACAGTGAATTGTTGATTATCATCAGTCTTTTATAGTCTGATATTACTGGTTAAGAGAAACTTTGGTATTTATGGTTACCTCATGCATTCTTTGGAACCATCTGTTGATGAGACTGTTTTCCTACACCATTTCCTGCTGCCACTCTATGCTTTTAGAGCATCCAAACAATTCACTATGCAAAAGTAGTAGATTTATAATTCCACCTCACTTCTAAATGGTCTGCTTTTATGAAGTTACATAAAAACCATGAGCCTACTTCCTGCTCCAAATTCCCTTATCTCCAGAGACCTACTGTTGGGGTTACTATGAGTGTTTGTTATGCTTCATCAAATGTGTGTGTGTAGTGTAACTACTGCATGCACCAATTGCTATTAAGGGAGTATTGAAAACTGAATTGCAATAAGTAGTTTCTCTCCAAACTGAAATAGGGCTTAATACTGATGAGCATTCTTTTAATCTCCTTTTAAAGGTATTTTCACTTCCTGGACCATTTTCAAATAAAACCACTATCAATATATGTTACTTTATAAGAATTTTTGTTTTTGTTTTATATGCAGTTTTTTTCGGTGTGTGTATGTGTGTGTAATTTGTGCATCATACACTACATTTATTCACCTTCAGAACTTTAAATAACTGTTTAAAATTAAGCTTAAGGAAGATTTCTCTTGAATTCATTGTTGTCTATGGTGAATTAAATGTTATTTTAGGATATTTTAAACATTTTATTAGATATGTATAAAGTGGCCAAAAAATATTTATTTTTGAATGGATATAGATGAAATTTATATAATGTATGTGACTTTCCCCCCATTTTGGTTTTCTTTTCTTTTCTTATAGATGCTTGTGACCACACCAGAAAAATGGGATGTAGTGACAAGAAAGAGTGTTGGGGATGTTGCTCTTTCCCAAATTGTAAACTCCTTATTCTTGATGAAGTTCATTTGCTGCATGAAGATCGAGGACCAGTATTAGAAAGCATAGTTGCACGTACTTTACGACAGGTAAGAGAAAGTTATTTATAAATTTATTTTGAGATAACCAATATGTTTTTAATCCTAAAATGTAGAATTCAAAGAAAAAATTAATATGCATTATTCTCAGGGATAAAGGTAATTTCAGTAGGAAGAAATACTGTTTCATTTCCATATTAAAATTTCCTTTCTTCCAAATCTTATTTCATTGATGTCTCTTTAACTAAAATGAGTATAGGAAAAATTCTATTCTAAACCTGTGTTGCAAAGTTGATCTAATATTCACTAATCATAATTAAAATATAATAGAACAGAGGGAAATATTATTACTTTGACTCACTTCTTTGCCCTCTACCCTCCAAAAATCTGAACATGATTTACATTTTTTTTCTGACATACTGGATAAAATGAGACACGATTACCACATATCCATAATTTTAAATAATATTTCTTAAAGGGGCATGTTTATGTTACCTCTAGATTTGGGCCATTTTGGTAATTCATAAAATAGTCAAACAAAAAATTGGGTAAATTCATCAATGCCAGGAGTTTCAGGATATTTCCTGTCAGTTTATTTATTTATTTATTTATTCATTATTCATTTCATTTTCAGTAAGTGAAATAAAAGAGTACTCTTAGAGTACTCATGAATATTAAAGTGACGTTTTCTGGTAGATTATACACGTATTGAAAACAAACACAAGTTTTTCAGACTCATTAAGAACTTTGTCCCTTGACTTCCCATTTGTTATTATCTTTAACTTCATATTCTCTTGCCTCGATTTTCTTTCTGAAATAGCCAAGACCCCATGACCAATTACTCTGTTGTCAGAAAACCTTAACTTACCTGAGTACCTGACAGAATTACAATAACAAATCAATTGAATCATGTCCTGTACCTCTAGCCAGACTGTTTATCACTAGTGAAGAAGATCACACAGTGATCTACAGAATTGATATCTACTACACATTTGTGGGACCTCCAATTTACCTGAATTGCTGGATTACCCTGTAACATCTAAGCAGCTTTCCTTCTGTTTCCCTAATGTGACCATTACTAAGCTTCCTCACTCTCCTTCACATTGTCATGCCTCATTTTTACATGAGAGGCACTTTTACTGAAAGGAAATGGAAGTCCTTCATGCTTGAACTTCTCAAATTCTGTCCTTTCCCCTAACCAGAAAAGAATTCTGCCTCTCCTCCTATCATCATAAGGATTCCATCATTACACTCCTTGACTTTTCCTCAGCGGTCCCTTTCGCCCTTGCCTCAGACCCCATTTCTTTCACTCTGTAAGTTACTCCTTTTCTTTCTCCTTTATCTTTAATTTTTTCCTCCTCTTTGTGGCCACTGTCTCCTCAGCTTAATAGAATTACAAAGTCTTTTCATCTTTATATGAGAAAATCTCCCTCAATTTATCCCTCTCCATTAATTTTTGCTCCATAAATTTCCCTACCACCTAGCTTCTTGAAATATTAATCTATCTTCACTGTTTCCCTTTTGCTTTTTTCACCCTCTGCAGTCTGGTCACTGCTTGAACTAAATCAACATAAATAAAATGTTTTTACCAGTTATCACCAGTTACCAAAGATAGTTTTCAAACCCAGTTTTTTTTGTTTTTTTTTTTAACGTGTGATGTTACTAATTTTGATATTGGATACTGCCTCATCATTCCTTGAAACTTTTTTCCTTTGAATCATGATGACACCCTGCCCTGATTTTTTACTTGCTTTTTTTTCCACCTGTCTGCTTTCTCTCAGGCTCCCTTACTTATCTCTTGTTTTCATCATTAATGTGTATATTCTCTAAGACCCTGTTACCTGTCATCTTTTTTCATTCTAAGTATTTATCCAGGAAAACAATACTTTTGTGCCTCTCTCACCTAAAGTTTTATGTCATTAGAGAGAGAGGAGAGAGAGAGGAGAGAGAGAGGAGAGAGAGAGAGAGAGAGAGAGAAAGAGAAAGAAAATCTGTACATATACAAGTTGCGTATCCCTATCTAAAATGTTTGAGACCAGAAGTGCTTCATATTTTAGGATTTTTTTGGTGGAGAAGAAGATTTTGGAATATTTCTAGGCCAATAATGAGATTCTTCAGAATGAGACCCAAGCCTAAACATGAATGAAATTCATTTATGTTTCATATATGTCTTAGACACATAGCTTGAAGGTAATTTTAGATACCATATTTTTAGTGTGCCTACATTTTGACTGTGACCTGTCATACCAATTTCAGGTGTGGAATCTTCCATTTGTGGGAGCATGGTTGGTACTCAGAAAGTTTCAAATATTGGAGCATTTCAAATTTCAGATTTTTCAGATTTGTAATGCTCAACTTATGTGTGTACATATGTAAATATTGCATTTAAGTTTTTTTTCCTGCTGACTTCTATCCACATTCAAATTCAGTTGTAGGTTTCTGCTTTGATGTTCCCTAAATGTCTCTTGCTAATCATGTCAGAACTCTGTCATCTTTTCTGTATCTGTATATATGAGATTGTACTCCACTTATTTTCCAAGTCAAAAACCCATATAGCCAGATTTTTCCTCTTCCTTAAAATTCTACCCCCATCTGAATATCTAGTTTATAAGTTATTTTATATTTCATATCCTGAAGATTTCTTATTCATACTCATGCATAGGAATTTAATATAAAACTTTAGGAAATGATATATTGTGCAAACCTAGTTTTAAATGTTCCTGTAAATTCCTTCTAGTAAATCAATCATAAAATTCTAGGCAGATTAATTATTTAATTGTATCAAATGAACTTTCAGTGCATTGTAGAAAATGTAGAAGAGGTTTTTCTTGGTACCCTTGGGAGTACATATCTAAGCAACATCTTAAACTCCACCTTTATAAAGGAAAACTTTGCCACATTTCAATGTGTAAATAGTAAAATATTGTGGCCAGTCATGACAGTAAGAATGTAACATCAAAAGTTAAAATATATGTGACCAAATAGCAGAAATTATTTGTTACACATTTTTCAATAGAAACAAAAATACTGAGAAATATTGCAAACATACTTGAAAGAAGTCCAAATCAGTATTTCTAATTAGATTAGCAAAACTGAAAACGGAATGTAATATGAAGGCATTCATTAAAATCAAACCCTGTATTTTTACTTCTAGGAATCTAACTATGGAAATAACAGAAACTCACAAGATATATTAATACTAGTATTCATTGAAGCACTTGCACTCTCTCTTCCCCCATTTCCCCACACCTTTTCATGCTGGGTATTGAACCCAGCTGTTAACACATGCTAGACAAGTGCTCTACCGCTGAACTACATCCCCAGCCCAAAGCTCTCTTTTACATCACAAAATTTTTGAAAACCAAATATTCGACACCATAAATGGTTTAATATAGTATATTCATACAATGAAATTCTACCTTGAAGTCTTTAAAAATAATAGAGCCATATGAACTGGGCTTAAAAATATCTGTGTTATTATTCACTGAGAAAAAAAGCTATTCTATATCTTTGTGTGATATAAAAAGTGTGCTATATTTGTATTTTCATTCATTATTTTATCCAGTGAATATTTATTAAGCACCTACTACTTGCCAGCTCATATTTTTAGATGCTTTAGATATAATGGTAAACAAAACAAATTTTTTGTTTTTATTACATTTTTAATGTTTTTATTAGTCCATTGTAGTTATACATGATAGTGGGGGGCATTTTAACATAATCTTACATGCATGGAATTAATTTGCTCCATTCAGTCCCTAGTACTTCCTTATTCCCCTCCTCTTCTCCCTTCCCTGATCTTTCTTCTATTCTACTGTTTTTTCTTCTATTTATTTATAGTTTTTTTTTTAAATTGGCACTTTATAGATATACATAAAGGTGGAATTCATTGTGGTATATATGTCATAGCATAATTTGGTTGATTTCATTCCTGAGTTCCTTCCTTTCTCCATACCTCTTTTCACCTTATCTCCTTTCTTTGTTTCACTGATCTTTTTCTGTTTTCACATGATCACTGTCCCCCAACACACTTTTTCCCCCATTATTTTGTCTAGGTTCCACATAGAGAGAAAAACATTCAACCCTGACTGAGTCCTGGCATATTTCACTTATCATAATATTTTCTATCTTTTACCAGCAAATGCCATAATTTCATTATTTTTTATGGCCAAATAAAACTTCATTGTGCATACATACCATATTTTCTTCATACATTCATCCATCTATTGATGGGCATGTTGGGCTGATTTCCATAATTTAACTCTCATGAATTGTGCTGCTTTAAATATTGAGGTGGTTGTATTTTGCTATAGGGTGTTGATATTAGTTCTTTGTATAAACACCTCAGAGTGGGATAGGTGGGTCATAGATATGATTCCAATTCTAATTTTTTTGAGGAATGTCTACACTGCTTTCAAGAGTAGTTGTACTAATCTGCAGTCCAACCAACAATGCATGAGTATACTAGCATCTATTATTATTTATGTTCTTGATACTTGTATTCTGACTAGAGTGAGATGAAAACTTAGTGTAGTTTTGATTTGCATTTCCCTGATTGCTACTTATTTTGAATATTTTTTCGTGTATTTATTGTCTATTTGTGTGTTTGCTTTTGAGAAATGTCAGTTTAGTTCTTTTGCTCATTTATTATTTGAGCTTTTTTTGGTGTGATTTTTTATATATGCTAGATATATATTTTATAGATTCTGGATATTAATCCTCTTGTTATAATAGGAAGTAGCAAATATTTTTCTCCCATTCTGTAAGCTCTCTGTATGCTTTTGTTTCTTTGCTGTGGAGAAGTTTTTCATTTGATGTCATCCCATTTATTAACTCTTGGAATTATTTCCTAAGTTTTAGGTGTTCTATTGACAAAGTTATTGCCTGTACCTATTTGTTGGAATATTGACCCATGTTCTCTTCCAGGAGTTGCATAGTTTCTGGTCTATTTCCTACGTCTTTGATCCTCTCGTAGTTGACTTTCACAGTGCAAAAGATAGGGGTCTCCGGTTTGTCCCAGCACTATATGTTTAAAAGACTGTTTCTCCAACATATATTTTTGGCACTTTTGTCAAGGATAAGATGACTGTATATATGTGGGTTTCTTCCCATGTCTTTTCTCTTCCATTGTTCTTTCTCTTTGATGTTAATACCATGCTGTTTTTCTTACTATGACTCTCTAGTACAGTGTGAGATCAGGTATTGGGATTCCTGTAATTGCTCTTCTTGGTCAGTGTTGCATTGGCTATTCTGAGTCTCTTATTCTTCTAAATGAATTTTAGGACTGTTTTTCTAGTTCCGTGAGAAATGTCATCAGTATTTTGGTGGAGATTGCTTTGAATCTGTAACTTTTGGTAATATGGCCATTTGACAATATTTTCTGCCTGTCTGAGAACATGGGAGGTCTTTCCGTCTTCTAAGGTCTTCTTTAATTTCTTTCTTCAGTGTTCTCTAGTTTTCATTGTAGAGGTCTTTCATCTCCTTTGTTAGATTTATTCCCAAGGGTTTGTTTTTGTTTTGTGTTTAGATTATTGTGAATAATCTCCTTTCTCAGCGTATTTATTATTGGAGTAAAGGAAAGCTATTGATTTATGAGTGTTGATGTTTTATCCTGCTACTATTCATGAGCTCAAGAAATCTTCTGGTGGAGTTTTTGTTTGTTTGTTTTTTGATCTTCTAGTATGTCATCAACAAACAGATAATTTAAATTCTTTTTAGTCTGGTGTAAAATGAGGTGTGTATGCATGAAAGAATATGCAGCAAGCTGGAAAAATGATTTCTTAAAAGTAAAGGGGCAGTATTCTTGGGATATGGTCATTTTTTAACATATAAATTAAAAATATTGATACATGTACATAAAATAGAAAGTTGAAGTGTTCAGAACAGATTTATTTTATAAAAATTAAATACTTTAGCTAATGTCCAATTTAAGCATAATTTCACAAGTACAGATAGTTGTAAAACAGTTGAGAAGTATCTCCAGGCCCTTTTTTGCTACAGTGGATATGCTCTGGTACAGATTTTATATGTAAGACCTCAAAAAGACAAATGCGGTTCATTTCCTTTTTTCACATAAGAGAGTTATTTTGATCATGAAATGTTTTCATTTTGTACCTAGATACTTAAATAGCTTAGTTAAAATTGTTGAGGAAACCATGCTGCATGAATCCGTACATTCTACATTTATTTGCATGTCCATCCAGTTAAAAGCATCCCATGGATAAAGAATTTCCTGCACCTATAAAACATTAGAGGCCAAGTAAACAGCATTAGTACATTTCCCAGAAGGTCTGTCAGTCACATGTTTTATAAGGGAATTTAACTGGGACATCATTCTTTTCTGTACCCTTCTGCCCCCATAGAGAAAATAGAATGCAGTCTTGCTGCTAATCCTTCTGTATGTATACACACACACACACACACACACACACACACACACACACACACACACACCCGCATGCATGCAACATGTATATGTTTAAAGTAGTCGTATTTTCATAAATATTTTGTAAATTATAAATGAATATCATAATTTTATATTTATAAATATTATAAATGATATATAATTTATGTTATAGGATATTTTATGCATAATATAATTATGTAAATATATAATAAACCTTAACATAATATGTTGTGTATGATACGGATATACAATTCATAATTATGTATATACTAATTCATCCCCCATATTATCATCTCCATAAAGTAACCCTATTTCAATTATGTACCTTCCTCATAATCATTTGCTAAATAGTTGTTTATTATCTTAAAAAATATTTTTAAATTTCTTAACTGGATATTAAAGATGATTAAATCCTGTTCTTCTGTCTGATTTGAACCTCCATATTTCTGTTGATAAGTAGACAGATACATGTTGACTACCATGGATGTGATTCTCATATATGTATTAGTGCAGTGCTCATGAATATTTAATAAAAGCAAAGTTCCTGGTTTTGTTTGTTGTTATTACCACATGTGCCCCGTAGATGGCAGTGTTTCACATCATTCTTATTTGTTACTAATGTACAACTGTTAGAGTAAGCCATTCCCGTGAAGTTTCTGTCCATGATCTGAAATTACATGCTAGATTAGGGACTAAATTCCCAACATACTTGAAATGATGGGGAGAAAGTTAGAAAAGACAGAAATATAAGAAGTCTTAAATCTGTTGTATTTAACAACACTGATCTGATATTAGTTGTCTTGCTAATTTTGCATTCACTGAGTAGGGAGACTGTCCAAATTTAGATTTTTTTGTGAGGGGAAACATCATGAAAGTTTAGTGCCTCATCTTTGAGTTAATGATAAATCTTTAAAGCATCATTTTTGTATAATTTTGAACGATTTCTTTTTTAAATATCTGTGGTTTATAGAGCTTTGGAATTTGGTTTGGAACATAAAATTCCAAATTATTCCTATTTCAAATAAAGTATTTCTCACAGGACTTCATCATATTAAAATGATGTTATACTTTTAGATTAAAAACATGGTTGTTTTATAATGGATTTTTAGCAGAAAAATGTCTCTGGTGTTTGTTAGGGGACCATGTATTTGACATCAAATGATTTAAAAATTTGTTCAATATGTTTTGTATTTTTAATAATAATTTTAAAACCAAATATAACTTCTAGTTCTTTGAAGATTACTGTGGGCACTATATAGAACTATAGTGTAATTGAAATCATTCTAATTACTGTATACTATGAAGGAGTTTTCTTAAATAGTAAGTGTGATAATATCCCATTATTTTGAGTTCTTTGCTTTTGGTTCAGTTTGGTTTGGGTTTTTGCTGATATCCATATGATTTCTTTATTGGAAACAAATTGATGGTAAGGTGTTCTGTATGTGTATGTATTTTGATTTCCACCCAATTCTATCAGTTTTTGATCCTCCTTACTTATCCTTCTACATATGTTCTCTGCATGTGTGTCTTATTCACTTCTGCATCCTTAGTTCCTACAGATTAGGTGTTAATGCTGTGTAGATGGAAGAGTGATTCTGAAAGTATTACTATTATTCATATTGAACTAATTTTCTTATACTCATTGAGTCTCCTAGACTGAGCTAATTTGTCAATGACTTCCTCAAAAAAACTGCTGTGACATTGATAGCAGCATCATGGGCTCATAATGGTGCATTTTGATTACCAGGTGAATGGAGGTTTTTTTGGCGTTTGTTTGGTACCAGGGATTGAACCCAGGGGCATTCTACTACTGAGCCACATCCCCAGCCATTTTTAATTTTTTTTTTTTTTTTTTTTTTTTTAGTTTTGAGACAAGATCTCCCTAAGTTGCTTAGGGCCTAGCATTCCTAATATGCCTTCTAAGAAAAGATCAAACACACTTTAAGCTGACTTTGAATTTGGAATCCTCCTACATCAGCCTCCTGAGCATATGGGATTACAAATGTGTGCCACTGTGGTGCTGAATGGAAATTTTGGAGCATCCATTAATATTACCTTTGTAGGTATATTACATTGTGATCAGAGAATTTAGGCTATAGATTTTTCACTTTGGGGACTTTATGGAGTTCTTGTTGACTTAATAATACATTCCATTGTTAAAAAAATTTGTTACTTGATGTAAATTCCTATGCATATTTTTAATAGTAGGGAGTGCAGAGTTCTATTCTTTATCTATTGGATTAAGGTTGTAAATTATGATCTATAGAATTTTGCATGATAAGACCCTCAGTTGATGTCTGAACTCATTTCCTTTTACAGTTTTTAGAAGATCCTATTAACAATATACATAATAATTTTTTTAGTTAAGTTAATGTAAACAACCATACTTAATTAAAGTATTAAAATAACCCATATAGGTTGAATCCACACAGAGTATGATAAGGATTCTTGGACTGTCTGCAACATTACCCAACTACCTCGATGTTGCTACATTTTTACATGTCAATCCCTACATTGGACTTTTCTACTTTGATGGCCGTTTTCGACCAGTACCTCTTGGACAAACATTTTTAGGGATTAAAAGTGCAAATAAGGTAAAGTACTCATTTCAATAATTATACTTTCCTAAAAAAATACTTATGTTGACTTGCTATTGAATATTTGTCTGGGGATAAAGACTGCAAAAGACCATTTCAGTAGCATTCCTAATGTGCCTTCTAAGAAAAGATCAAACACACTTCCTCAATGACTGGTTATAGAAAGGTGCTTGTAGTAGTTTGCATTGCTATTTTCAATGTATATTTTGTATTCTTAGTTATTAAAATTTCAAAAAGTTCCTTTGCTTGAAACCCATTATAAGATAATAAGTCCTCTAACTAAACCAGTAATATATATTTTGATAAAGTATTAACAAAAGAATAAGACTTCTTTTGTAGTTGAAAAATAATTTCATGGTAGCAACCACAAGGGGAGATATTTTGTTTAACTTAAAATGTTTTATAATTATCATATTATGTATATAAATGTCATTTCTAAAATTCTGTATAGTGCTTCAAAAACTTTGCTTATTTAATTCCTTAATAGTACTATTTAGATTGTAAATCTGCACTATTTCAGTACTTATTACAGACTAATTTTAGAATATTAAGGAAAACTTTACTGTGTTTAAAATTTATTTTTTTTTATTCTGTTTGACAACCCATATTTTTCTTCAGAAGAAATAACTATAGGATAATATTCACAGCCTTTTGACCTCCTTAGTAAGAGAACAAGATGGAATCATGTGTTATCATGTCAAATTTGTTCTTTATTATGTTCATTTACTTCTTTCTAAAAAATATTTCATTTGTAAGTAGAGCCATTTTTACCTTATACTATTGTAATTAAAATATTCAGCCAATAGATATTAAAAATAACTGTTACAACAGATTATGTGCACTAATTGCATTGCATAAATGTAAGAGATCTTTCAAATTGTAGGGATCCTTTTCAGATTTATTCACAAATGAGTACCATGATATAATATTATATGAATATTTCAACTTTCATTGTTTTAAGTGCTCTGTAGTATTACTTGATACTTGTTTTTTCAGTCATGTTTAATATATATTTGATTATTTAGTTCATTTTAATGTATCAGAATGATAAATGTAGAACTGCTTCTTTGTAGCTTTAGATTGTTTTTTGCTTTATAATTTAAATGTTAGCAGATGGTTATCACAGAGCTATTAGGAGAAGAAAATTGTTACGGATTTTTGTCAGCCATTTTTAAAACATTTTCTTTCAACTGCATCATACACATTGGTAAATACTTTAGAACTAATTAAAATTGTTATCACAATATATATGTTAGCATCATAATCATGAAAGGAATGGTATTAGAAGATGTGCTATCAATTATTTTGAAGGTTTAGAAATTTAGCCATTTTAAAATATTATATATTATATAGTATAAACAGTTAATTATGTTTTTTTAAATAAATGTAGACTTTTGACTTATTAAACTTATTAGTATTATACTAACTTGAATTATGCAGTGGGTAACCATTAAGCATTCCCCCAGGGTATTGTCAATATGTTTTATAACTAGTTGTTACCTTGTCATTTATTATAAAAAGAAATCCTTGTAGATTTCTCACTTTCATTCCAAAACTCAATATATGACCCAGTTGTTATAAAAGAATACGACAAAGTGCTGTAAGTAATATTCATAATTGGAGTAATGACTTTGGATAGAATTCAACCCAAAGTGTACTATAAAAGTTATTGGAATTTATTTGGTGATAATAGGGTTGTTTTTTAAATCATTGGTGGTGGAAATAAGTTATTCTATGATCATCTCAACCTGTTTAGCCACTATCAGTTTTAATACTTCTAGAATTTAAAAATGCTTATTTTACTGAAACAAAAAATCCAAGTCATAGTCATTTCAGACAGACATGACCCTTCTCATCCCCTTCTTGCCTGTTTGGTTAGATGCTTCCTCATCATTAATAGGGAAAACAAGACCCTTTCTTAATTCACACTTTGTATATTAGGTTTTTAATTAATCTGAAAACTGTTTCAAAAGAATAGCTCTCCTATCCATATACATTACAGAAATTGTTTCCTAGGTTCCATCTCAGTACAGCATTTGGCATTCCACCTGTAGTGTTCTTAAAACTTTGAGAATTAAACAGGAAAAATGTATAGATTATAGATTATAGAATGGAATAGAAGAAAAACAATCTTTTCTAGGGAAAACAGAGAGAACTTTGAAAGTTATTCTAAAATATCTATAACTAAGTAGTATATTATTCTTAAAGATAATGTCTCTTAAAAACTTGGCTCTCATCTGTGGGTACCAGGGGCAATCTTAATCTTTGAAGTATTTTTTCTGTAGCTTCAATGGCATTGTACTTGTTTCTTGTGGGAGGTTTTATGCATTTGTTGTTTCTGTGTATACTAGTCTGAGAGGTATAAAAGGATGCATTATAATTGGCAAAGTTTTATTTATTGTTAGAAAGTTTATAACTTTCATTTGACATTTTTCATGTTTTAAAAACTTTAAGATGCAGCAGTTGAATAACATGGATGAAGTATGCTATGAAAGTGTTTTGAAGCAAGTAAAAGCTGGACATCAGGTATACTTATTTTATAATTTTTTAAAGACTGCTTAATGATTAAAATTTCTGACTTAGATTCTTCATATAAAACTTTTCTTGAATTAATGAGAGTGACTCAAAGGTTTTATATCTTAATAATTGCTATAGCCCAATGAATATTCATATCTCACAAAAATATTCACAGTTGATATTGACATCCCAATATCAATAGGTCATGTTATTTTATTTGACATATTTAGTACAAAAACCAAAGTCTCTTCCTTTACATTTCTGTTCCCTTTCATCATTTGTAAAAGCACCACCCTCTATGAGATCAAAAAATTTTAATCCATATCTTCTTACATAATATAGAAATTTTTAGTGTTATATTTTTCTTACTGTCTTCATGAATTTGTATTAATTGAAATAACATTTTATACTGTTTTATGGTGTTTATGAATTAAGCAGTTTGGGAATATGGGTGTAGGTCAGTGGTTGCTTGCCTAGTATGCACAAAGCCCTGATTTAGATATCCCGCACTGTAAAGAAAAACAAAAAGAAAGAAAAGAAAATGGTGATTTTATTTTTAAACTCCTCTTTATCTAAAACTTTTCAATCGAGATTACCAGATGAAAGGTGGAATAATAATAATAATTGCTTATATAAAAATGAATCCTCGTTCAACTGTTTATGTTTCTTTGGGTAGCTTTATTAAAGGATTTATTTATATGTATAATGTTAACCTTTATGGCATGTAATGTGTTTTTCTGGCCTTTTCATCTTTATAAATTCCTTTTAAGTACATGAGAAACTTTTTTTCCCCCAGACTAAATCTTATTTGCAGTACCAGTATATAAAACATAAGACTTCATAGCATCAGACACCACCTAGTAAGCACCCTGGAAACATTTTGTCTATTTTCAGGAAGCAGTTTTAAAATTCATTTTTCTAACTTAATTTTAGCAAAATGTGCTTAGTTTTGAGAACAACATTTTTTTTATTATTCCTTTCCTCTTTATTTTATAGGTCCTCTTTCTCATATTTATTTTAAACTGTTTTAAAACCTAACTCTTTGTTAATATTAATTGAAAAATAAACCCTAATTATTGTTAATTAATTTTAAATTGATTCAAAATTATTAAGAATAATAATATGTCTGATCTTTTCTAGTTCTTATTTTTTCCCTAGCTCTTAATAAATGCCTAAAACTGATAAAATTCTCTTATATTCTTTATCTCAATGAATTCTTTCAGCAGCCTCTGAGGGATACTGTTATCCTCACTTGACAGATGAAGAAAATGAGGTTCTTTGTAAAATAAAGCATGTTCTTGTCCTCTTATTTTGTTCTTCACTTTCACTATTATGTTGACTATTCTGGGTCTCCCTTTTATTTTGAACTACAAGTTAATATTTTATATCAAAATTTTTAATTTTGATGGTATTTCTTCATTCACAAGAAAAATTTTTAAATCTATGATGGATTTCACTGTAAATGAGTATTGCTAAAGATTTTTTTCTTTTTAAATATTGAAAATTAAAATGTAAATACTTTACTTTGTAACATGTAAAGGATGTTTTACCTCTAGCCAGGAAAAACACTTACCACTCCTTGCAGTATCTTTTGTAATTGAACAATTTGCAAATATTAGGGAAAAAAATCATAAAAAGCTACTAATAGGAATGTTATTGTAATGTCCCTCTAATTGAGGATATCAATCATTGTTTCTTCTGTTTAATTAGCACTTACCAGGAAAGTAAGTCTCTCAAAAGATACCAAAATCCATGGATGTTCAAGTCTCTTATATAAAATGCATAACATTTGCATTTAACGTATGTACATCATCCTATATATTTTATATCATTTCTAGATTACTTGTAACACCTAATCACAATGTAAATAGAATGTAAGTAGTTATACTGTATTGTTTAGGGAATAATGAAGAGAAAAAGTCTATATGTGTTTAGCATAGATGTGATTTTTAAAAAAAGATTTTCTGTCAGTAGTTGGTTGAATCATCATGTAGAAATCAGGGATAAGGAACACATGGATCCTTATATAGTCAGAGGGCTGATTCTACTTGCTACATTATTGTGGTTCTTAGGATTGAGTCTCATTGGAATAAATTGTTTTGGGGGAGGTAAAGGGCAGTTTTTGCAAACTGTTTTTAGTAAGAATGACAAATTCATGTATCCATGTGAAAACATATATGTAAAATATATGGTTGTAAATTCCAAGTAATGTAGGTAAGTAGCCTAATAATGCATTTACTGATAGTAGCATGGCTACTTTAAGACCTTTGAACCTATATTTCTCTCTTTTCTTTTTTAGAACTGTAGCTTTTATCATACTGTTTATAATTGTTCTATTTTTTTTTTCTTTTTTCCTTTTTTGTTCCAAGAATTGAACCCAGGGACACATTTAACCACTGAGCCATATCCCCAGATCTTTTTATTTTTTATTTTGATACTGGGCCTTGCTGAGTTACTGAAGCTGGCCTCAAACTTGTACTTTTCCTGCCTTAGCCTTCCAAGCCACTGGGATTATAGGCATGCAGTACTGTGCCCTGCATATAATTGTTCTTTAAATATATTTATTATACTACTACAGATTTTTAAATATGATCTTATAATTAAAAAGTCTTTGATAAATAAAATGCAGTGCCTTATCCCTAAATGTTGGGAAAGGAAGCAGTTTCTATTGGAGAAAAAATTAAATAAATGCTGTAATTTTAGGGATCCAAGGAAAACTTTCTCTTCTTTCTTTTCTTGCATAGTTCCCTCACTGTAATAGGTACTATGATGTCTCCTTAGAATCTTGATGTATAAAGCACAGATGCTCAATGGAGATATTAGGTCAGTAGAGGTGGGGTCTTATTGCCAGCTTTTCCAATTTTAGTGTAGATTCATTCATTGCTTTGCTTTTCAGAATGAAAGCTGACTAAAGGCTGGCTCTTCTTATTAAATTTTGATTTATTTTGATAAATCTGGTGCTAGTTACTAAAGACAGACTCGGATGGGATACCAAAAGATGTCTTCAGTGATGAGGGGCTGGTTTTTCTAGAACATGGGGAACCTAGGAATTGAACACAGCTGAGGTAGAAGTTGGCAACAAGAATTATCTCTCTTTGTGTCATGTCATCCATGAGTGCCAGCTCTTTAAGAAGTGTCAATGCTAAGCTTTCTTCTCTGGTACTCACATCTAGCTAAAACTTCACTGTGGGTGTTTGTGTAATGTTTAATTACTATTTGAGAGCCTGTGGAATGACTTTGATATCTGAGATTGTATCTAGATCTGTGCTGCTCCAAACAAGAATTAGAGCAGATAACTATGACCCTTCTTTAGGCTGTTGTTCTAAGAAAGAAGGTTTAGGCTGCAGTTTCAATTTCTGTTCTTGAATGATTTGCTATGATGTTTGTTTTCTGTAATAGGAGGATTTACTTGAGCTTTGTAGAAATACTTACATATCTCCTGCATTCTTTTGATTATAAAAATAAAATGTCATTCTAAAAATAGTTTTGTTATTTTGCCACTTTACTATTATTATTGTAATTTTATGCATTTCCTTCTAGTCTTTTACCATTCACTCAGGCAACTTTTAATTTTGCTTATCCAAGCAATTTTTTATTATTATTTATAATCCATTATAAATTATAATTATACTGAATATCCACTCTTATGTTCACTCTTTAATGACTGATAAACATATTATAATGTACCTATATGATCTTCACTATTTTATTGTCTATAAGCAAGAAAAGGGGAGTCTTTTTTCAGGGTCTGATTTTCAGATATCCTGTAAGTCTGTTTGGACTAATTTTTCTAATCCTCTGACATACACATGATTATTTCCTATTTTTTTAAAAGGAGAGACGAATATATAACATGTTAAGCACCTTCTCAAGATCATACAGCTAGTTAAGGCTGGCACCAGGATTTCAGTACAGGTCTTTTTTTAATAAAACTTCACATTCTTCCTTTACCATTAACTTGACATTGGCTATTTTTTTATTATTGGTTATTCCTCCATTATTGAGTAGTTTAAACATTTTCAATATTCTGTTGTTAATGACAGTGTTGCTCTAATGATTATCTTTCTACCCACTGTTACTTTTTCTGTGTAAAAATTTACTTATGTTGGGCATAGTGGCAAACATTTGTAATCCCAGCTACTCAGGTGACTGAGGTAGGAAGATCACAAGTTCAAGGCCATCCTGGGCAACTTTGCAAGATCCTTTCTCAAAATTTAAGAATAAATGGGGTCTAAGGATGTGGCTTAGAGGTAGAACGCTACTGGATCCAATACTTCAAAGAAAACAAAATGAATATACATATTACAAGTTCCCTAAAAGGGACTCAAATGACTACAGGTCTTACCACATGACTCTAAAAATACACTTCCAAATGAATTACGTCTTTTTGTCACCACAGACCTACATTAGAATATATAAATGTATGTTATTTCTTAGGAGCAATCTTATAAATGTAGTGTGATGTAAAGTTGTGACCTAGTATGCCTTTGCCATTTTGAATTTTTTTTCAATCCTAAGGCATGTTCAGACACAGTGGTGTCATTCTAATGAGTTCTGTTCTTAATTGTCAATTATTACCTTTAATTCACAATTGTAATAACTCAGATATGGATATCATTTTTTTGTATTTTGGTTTGTGCATTTATTTACAATTAGAAACACCTATCCTTCCCTGAATTTTTTTTTTTTTTTTTTTACATACTGTGACCCTGTGGTCTTTTGGCCCCTGTTCTAGTTTTATTAAAATGTGATTTCAATATCATTAGTATAAAAGAAACTGAATAAAGAAAGAATTTAACAAATTTAACCCTTGGAAAAAGAAAAAAGCAATAGTTGGGGGAGAAAATAATCACTGCTAATTCTACTACCCAGAGGTAGCTTCTTTTGGTGTATGTCCTTCCATTTTTTAAATGCATTTTCTCCCCTTAATTTCCTAGCCTTTTTTCCTCATACTCCCGTAGCTTCTCTAAACTATTGTATTTTTCTGGTTCAAGACTATGACCAATCCATGAATAGAAACAATATCATTAAAGTGTAAACCTATGCTTTGCCTAAAGTTGTTATATTTAAAAATTGTAATCCATGTGTTCTATGCAATGTTGTCCTTTTAGATTTTATATTCCAGGAGGTTGATTCCTACCAAGAAAGACTGGAGTGAACACTTTTGGTTTGGCTGCTAGTATGGCATCATGTATTCTGTGATACATAAGATTTGATTGTGATGAATTGCCTTGTCATCAAAGACTTAACGTACTTAGTAAGATAAGGAGCATGGGAAATTTGAAATGCATTGGGACTATATCCCACTGCTTAAAACTTGTCTCTGGTGTTGGTAGTATTACAAAGCCTTCAGATTATAAATATTGATCTAATAAGACAGTGGTCTTTATCATTAATGCATTCATCACAAGTTAACAGTCCTAACAGTCCTTTTACAAATAGAAGGGAGATCAGTGTAGTAGAGGAAGTAGAGGAAGGGGATTGAGGAGGGAAGAGGAACAGGAAGGGAGGAACTGTGGAATGAAATTGATCAAATTATAATATGTACATTTATGAATATACCACAGCAAATTCTATTTTTATGTATATCTATAAAGCACCAATTTATAAAATGATAAACAAATAGAAGGAAGACCAGTAGAATAGAGGAAGGAGGGGAAGGAGGAGGCGAAGGAAAGAGACTTAAATGGAGCAAATTGTATTCCAGGCATGTATGATTATGTCAAAATGAATCCCACTATTATTTGTAACTGTAATGCACTAATAAAAACATTTTAAAAAAATTAATTTTAAAAAGATCAGTGGAAGACTCTATTTTGTTTCCTAAGAGTTTTTAAGTCTGGTAAATACTCTGTATAATAATCATCTGTAACTCTCTTGTCTTCTCTCTGTGGGGACCCAGTAACAAAACCTGCTAAATAAAAGCTATAAACTTTTTTTAAGTTATTTTACAATATGATTCAAAAACAAAGCTCTATCATTTTCACTTCTTCAAATTTCTTTTATTACATGAATAGTTCTAGATAAGTTGCTCAAAACTTAAATTTTCACTTTATCAGTCTTTTCAATAAAAAAGTGACTGTTTAAGTCTTCTATTTTCAAGCTAATCTGTCAACTACTATTTGGCATATAAAATTATGTATCTTGATAAGTGGCAGCTTCTGCTGAATGCCTTTGTAATTTATCTAGTACTGAAATTATGGTGTAGGTACTTATAAAGCATGACTTCTACACATTTTGATTTTGAGGTTAGGGCAGATATTGGTTCGGCAAGGTTGGCAATCCTTGATGATTAGTCATTGATATTGAGATTCACAATGGGGTTTGTTTTCAGGGATTTAGAACCCCTAAGCGGATAATTTTTCCCTAAAAAAAAAAAAAAAGAAAATCTTGAAGAGACATCTCAACTAAACTGTAGTATTATAGCCTATGTTTTTGTTATCAAATCAGCAAACAACCTCCAGTACAGTGAAATTTCTGAACTGTGTTTTTTCCCACTCGTAATTGAGGATCAAGATGATGTTATCCCAGTCAGTTGCTATCTTTGTGTAGGATTCCAAATGATAATTCTAAGTAAATGAATTTATATGCATCCATCTGACAGAAAATGAAAGATAGGTAGTTCTTCTCATCTAAAAAACTGACAGCTAAATTAACTCTTCAATTACATTATTCTGCTGAACATTGCTGACTGAAGTTTACATGTACTTCATTATGAGACTTTCTTTTTAAAAATTTTGTTGTACATGTAAATACAGCAAATTATTTGTAACATGTTTGTGCATATATAGAGATAAAAAACAAAGTCAGAAATTTGCTTCCAAAATTGAATTATAGTTATTACTAGCTGCATATTACCCATTTTTATTAAGCAGGAAACTACATATTTAATATATTGCTTTTCTTTGTTAAGGGATAATCCACTTATTTCTTATGGGACTATGTGTTTAAACTTCAGCTGTATTATGTTGCCATTTAAATATATTTTATCGATTAGTAGATAATAGTAAGAAATGTGTATGGCAGTCCAATCTACACCAAGAAAACAAATTATATTTTCTCTAGTACCACATTAGCCCCTCTTGTTCCCCAAAATTAAAAAAAAAAAAAAAATTACTTCAGTGAAAACTCCAGGCTTTATCTGTTTGTTTTTATGTCTTACCTTCAGATTGCTTAGACTGTCTTGGATATTTTCCTGGTTTGTTTTCCCTAAGTACTTTGGTTTTATCAGAGCAGTTACTTTTCAGATCAGTATTGAGATGATTGAAGTGTGTATCCATTAAAAAAAAATGATTCTCAGGCAACTAATCATTTTTTATGCTAAAAATTAACAATCTCCTCTTAAATATACATATGGATTCATTGTTTCTCCCCATTTGAGTTACATTAGAACAGAGAAATTTCATGTTCAAAAGCCATGCTGATAGTCTCTGATCATACTATTCCATGGACTTTAGTATACCAATCATCTAAACTTGTGTGCTCATGTACTTAATAGATTTTATGTGCAGCTTTGCCTTAAAAGTATTAAAAACAGTAGGAGGCAGTTGTGTTCCACTCAGGCATGTGTGATGACAGATGGAGAAAATCTTTTCATGTTGATTTTTCAACAGTCCTACTCTGCAAGACTTCGAGCTCTTCTTGGCTACTGGGAAATTAAAAGTTGGCGATTCAGCCTTTAATTTTGATCCATCTGCTCAAACTAATGAGACGTCTCATTTGTAAGCCTCTCTTTGTGTTATCAAATGCAAGTACAGTTTTATCATTCCTGTTAATAATTCCCCTCCTCCTGTGTAACTTGCAGAATGGGAAAATAATTGATGTTTTAACTCCATTGAGATTTTTCTTATTACACAAACTTCGTTACAGCTATAGGAAAAGAAATTAGGAACTTCCTCAGACTATAACATCTTAGAAAGTTAACTTATTCTTTTTTCACATTGTCAAAAGAGTTAAAACCTTTATTTACTATGTTTTTATTCAAAATCTACCTCCAATTTGAAGAATAAAAGACTGTTATTTTAGAGGAAAAAATCTTCAACCTTGAATTAATGCTAAATATCAGCCTTTTTAAAAATTTATATGTGTATCTTTTGTTTTCTTTCCCTAAAGTTTGTAAGTTATTAGTGGATGTTTCTGTTTTTAATGAGACCAACTTTAAAAATTGACTAATATTATTATATTAATTTAATTAACTACTACCTGAAGGGAATTGTTTTTATTTCTTAGCATTGTTTTTTGGGTTATATGAAAGTAGCAAATTATATACAATCAAAGCAAATTCTATCATGCTAACCTGAATGATGAAAATTTCCATTGGTCCCTGTGCTTTAAAATAGTTTTTATCCTTCAGATATAAGCATCTGTTATTGTTGGTACCAATTTTTCTGTCATAACAAATTTGTCTAACATGACTTTTCATTGTGAATTATGTGATTTTTTTTCTTTGTTCCTCCAATCCCATAAGGCATAAGCACAAAGGAAGAGAAAAGCAAAATTCTTAAGGAGACATTAATTATAACTACAATAACTAAAGATATTTCTCTTTCATCTTTACCACCAGGAATGGTATAACTAAAGTAATATTTCTGGTGTTTTTAACTGTAAGAAAATCTAAAGGAAGCATTCTCTAAATCTCTACTTTTGAAACCTCTCTCCCACCGAAAAAGCTCTGCTATATCTTATACCAAATTGAAATTACTTTATCTGTAATATTTCACAACTAAAAGTAATTTGGGGTACTGTTAGTTCTCTGTTTTACATTTTAGTTAGTATTACAAGTATCTACCTAGGATTTTTTATCTCTATATAAGAATTTCTTCAGTATATCTGTGTATAACTAATGTAGTAAAAACAGGTAATACTTTATATACATCTTTTTCATGAACAGTAGTATTCTTTTTTGAGGGTGAGGAGGATAAGACATTGAAGCTATTCATTTACACATTTATTCATTTGTCAATCCCACAACCATTTATTATCCACATTCTATGGCTAAGGTGCTTGATAAAGAATTGGAAGTTCATTAACTTCCCATTTGAGTCAAATGTCCAGTGGATGATAGTTGATATAAAAATTTGGTTAAAGAAAAGACCAAGAGAATATCCTAGCATAGAAAGAATGGGTGGTAAAAATATAATGAAAAGTTTTCAATAATAATTTAATTATAATTATAAACATAGTACTTAGATTTTAAAATTGAATATTATACTTTAAGAGCAATTTCTTTGCACTGTAAGCATCATTGTACTATATATTTGGAATACTAATAAATGCATATTTTTCAGCTGAGATTAATGGAAGTACAAGATTTATTTTATTAATTCTTTTGTACAGAGTATTGTCACTAATTATTAAGTTTTCTTTTCTCTCTGATAGTAAGTTAATTAGATAAATATTTGTCTCATTAACTAGAATATTTTATCATTGGTAAGTGATAACATTTCTTTCAAGTAGCCCCAAATGTAAACTTTTTTTCCATATTTTTATTGGTGTATTATAATTGCACATAATGATGGAATTCATTGTTTTATATTAGTGCAGGCACACAGTATAATGATATAATTTGACAATATCATTCCCCAGTATTTCGCCTTTCTCTTTCCTCCTCCAAATGTAAGCTTTTTGCAGTGTTTAAAAGGAGTGCTTTCTGAATACTTTCAGAGTCTGATGATTAATGTCTTTTTAGGTTTTTTATGTCTTTGCATTTACTTTTCATTCTACAAAATTATTTGAAAACACAGTTACTCATTTAAGATAAACATTCTATCTTAAAATAACAATGGAGAAAGAAATTGATTTTTGAGGTGACAAAATCACCTGTATTAAATAGAAAAATTCCATTTCTGGGTCTTACTTATATTATTTCTGCTACTAGATTGATAATAAAGTATGGTTACAAACACCACATGGTCATTGGTCATCCCTTGATTTATGAACACGAAACTATGTTCATTTAAAAGAGTCTATTGTTCTTTCTGCCTTTCAAAGACCAAAGCCAAAGATGATTTGTAGATTTTAACTATCAATCCTATATCATTAATAAAATGATTATTTTTAGAAGCAAGATTTTCTGATACACGCCCTCATAGTTGAAAGCAAAATAACCAAAAGATTACATAGAAGTGAAAATAGGTGCAAAATGCTGATTTCACTTTTTATCTTTTATTTTTTAATTAATTTATGTTTTTCATGAGACAAGGTCTTACTTTGTTGCTCCAACCAGTCTGAATCTTCTGGGCTTGAGATATTATCTACTTCCCAGTCTCTTAAGTAGCTTGGACTGCAGGCATATGCCAGTGTACCCAGCTGATTTCACTTTTTACGTTACTTTTCTGACCTTTGTGATACAAAACTCTCCTTATTTTTCCTCTCTTCTCTAATCTCTTTGACCACTCCTTCTTGGGGGGGCTGTGGGGTGCTGGGGATTGAACCCAGGGACACTTTACTGCTGAGCTATGTCCTCAGCCTTTTATTTATTTTTTATTTCGAGATAGAGTCTCACTAAGTTGCTTGGGGGGTACAGATGTGTGCCACTGTGCCCAACTGGCCATTCTTTTTTGTGTATTTCCTTGGTAGCTTCTTCCTTCTCTATCTGGCTTGATCCTAGATCTTTTTAAAATTTTGCATTCTTTCTCAAGATTTCTTACTACTCCAGTTATAATCTTTGTAGAAATAACTCATGTATATTCCCAAACCAGAGCTCTTTTCTGAAATCTAGACCCATATGACACTGTGTGGCCTTTCCACAAGTACCTTAAGTACAGTTTGTGTGAACCAAGTTTATAATCCTTCCCAAACCAGAGGTATTCCATTATTCCTTGGTTCAGTGAATGACACAACTATAGATTTAGTTCCATAAGCAGAGAGCTAAAAGACATCCTTATCAACTCTCTCACTCTCAATCTCAATTGTATTTCCTCACTAAGGCCTATCCATTTCACCTCCTAAGTATTTCTCAAGTATGTCCATTTCTCTCTAACTCCTCCTTTTCATCCACCATTACCACCATCACCCAGTCTAATCAACAGTCTTCCTGAACTACCTAGCCACTTCCCAACTGCTCAACCTACATCTATTTTGGCCCTCTTCTACCTGCTTTGTATGCTGCAGCTCCTGGAATGATTCTTTCAAAATGTAGCTCCAGTTTGGCATTAGAATGTGTCACAGTCCTTTATACAGGCCCAGAGGTTCCCGCATTACCTCCCTCCATCACATATTCTCCCTCACTTCCACCTCTCACCCCCAAAGCCTTTTTTCCTCCTTCATCATAATAAAGTCTCTTCACTTAATCTGGGCTTTTCTGCACTTCTTCCCTCTGCCTCACAGACAGTGGTATTCTGTTTACTTAGCAATCCACTACTAAATCCTTGAGATCTCATTTCTTTTTTTAACTTTACTTTTTCATATCACCGTAATATACATGGCAAAGACACCGTGTATATCAACTTCATATAGTGAACTATAGTTTTACACTTTTCTAGCTTTTTTGGGGGACAGTCACTTGTTATAGGAGATCAAATCCCTACAGGAAAGGTGCTGTCTCTGGGTTTCGTTCACCACTGTAATTCTCACAGCCTTACCGGTACCTGGCTCACAGTTAGTGCTTAAGTAGTGGTTGATGAATAAGTGAATGAGAGGACCAGTAGTCTTCTTTATTTTTTTTTTAATTAAATTAAAGAATAATGACCTGGATAGCCCCTTCTAAATCTTTTAAGATGGAGAACTACATCAGCAGCAGGTAGTTATATGCATGAACCAATGTTAATGCAATACAGAAGAGGAGATATTTGTTTATTAAAGTTCTACACAGACCTGTATAATGAGGGGCTAGCAATTCATATTGAAAGCCCCACGACTTAAGTCCACACCTGGTAAATGACTAGCTGAATGGACAGACTGTAGAATGTGGAGATTCTTATAGAACAAATGGCCCAGTTTTTTAAAAATATTGTTTTTTAGTTGTAGATGGACACTATACCTTTATTTATTTTTATGTGGTGCTGATGATTGAAACCACAGCCTCACATGTGATAGGTAAGCTCTCTACCACTGAGAATCCCGGGATTAATCTCAGCCCTGGCCCAGATTATTTTTTTTAATTTATTTTTATTGTAAACAAATGGGATACGTGTTGTTTCTGTTTGTACATGGAGTAACAGCATACCATTTGCATATTCATACATTTACATAGAGTAATGATGTTTGATTCATTCTGTTATTTTTGCCACCACCCCGCCCACCTCTCTTTTCCCTCTATACAGTCCCTCCTTCCTCCATTCTTGCCCCCCTCTCACATCCTATTACGTGTCATCATCCGCTTATCAGTGAGATCATTCGCCTTTTGGATTTTTGAGATTGGCTTATCTCATTTAACATGATATTGTCCAATTTCTTCCATTTGCCTGCAAATGCCATAATTTTATTATTCTTTATAGCTGAGTAATATTCCATTGTGTATATATATATATATATATATATATACACCACAGTTTCTTTATCCATTCATCAATTGAAGGACATCTAGGTTGGTTCCATAGTCTGGCTATTGTGAATTGAGCAGCTATGAACATTGATGTGGCTGTATCTCTGTAGTATGCTGATTTTAAGTCCTTTGGGTATAGGCCGAGGAGTGGGATAGCTGGGTCAAATGGTAGGTCCATTCCAAGTTTTCTAAGGAATCTCCACTAAGGAATTTCCAGAGTGCCTGCACTAATTTGCAGTCCCACCAGCAATGTATGAGTGTACCTTTTTCCCCACATTCTCTCCACCACCTATTCTTGCTTTTATTCTTGATAATCACCATTCTAATTTTGGTGAGATGGAATCTTAGGGTAGTTTTGATTTGCATTTCTCTTATTACTAAAAATGGTGAACATTTTTTCATATGTTTGTTGATTGCTTGTAGATCTTCTTCTGTGAAGTGTCTGTTCATATCCTTAGCCCATTTGTTGATTGGGTTATTTATATTCTTGGTGTAGAGTTTGTTGAGTTCTTTATGTATTCTGGAAATGAGTGCTCTATCTGAAGTATGAGTGGCAAAGATATTCTCCCACTCTGTAGGCTCTCTCTTCACATTGCTGATAGTTTCCTTTGCTGAGAGAAAGCTATTTAATTTGAATCTATCCCAGTTATTGATTCTTGCTTTTATTTCTTGTGCTATGGGAGTTTTGTTAAGGAAGTCTGATCCTAAGCCAACAAGTTGAAGATTTGGACCTACTTTTTCTTCTATAAGATGCAGGGTCTCTGGTCTGATTTCAAGGTCCTTGATCCATTGTGAGTTGAGTTTTGTGCAGGGTGAGAGATAGGGGTTCAGTTTCATTCTGTTGCATATGGATTTCCAGTATTCGCAGCACCATTTGTTGAAGAGGCTATCTTTTCTCCATTGCATATTTTCGGCCCCTTTGTCTAGTATGAGAAAACTATTTATTTGGGTTTGTGTCTGTATCCTCTATTCTGTACCATTGATCTACCTGTCTATTTTGGTGCCAATATCATGCTGTTTTTGTTACTGTTGCTTTGTAGTATAGTTGAAGTTCTGGTATTGTGATACCCCCAGCTTCATTTTTTTCTGTGAAGGATTGCTATAGCTATTCTGGGTGTCTTATTCTTCCAGATGAATTTCATGATTGCTTGCTCTATTTCTGTAAGGTACGTCATTGGGATTTTAATTGGAATTGCATTGAATTTGTATAGCACTTTTGGTAGTATGGCCATTTTGACAATATTAATTCTGCCTACCCAAGAACATGGGAGATCTTTTCATCTTCTACAGTTTTCTTTAATTTCTTTCTTTAGTGTTCTGTAGTTCTCATTGTAGAGGTCTTTCACCTCTTTTGTGAGATTGATTCCCAAGTATTTTATTTTTTGTGAAGGGGTAGTTTTCCTAGCTTCTCTTTTTCAAGACTCATCACTAATATGTAAAAATGCATTAGACTTGTGAGCATTGATCTTATATCCTGCTACTTTACTGAAATCACTTGAGTTCTAAAAGTTTTCTGGTGGAATTTCTCAGTTCCTCTATATATATAATCATGTCATCAGCAAATAGGGATAGTTTGAGTTCTTCTTTTCCTACTCATTTCACTTTAATCTCTTTGATCTAATTGCTCTGACTAGAGTTTCAAGGACAATGTTGACTAGAAGTGGTGAAAGAGGGCATCCTTGACTTCTTCCAGGTTTTAGGGGGAAGACTTTCAATTTTTCACCATTTAGAATGATATTGGCCATGGGCTTAGCATTGATGGCCTACACAATGTGAAGGAATGTTCCCACTATCCCTATTTTTTCTAGTGTTTGAGCATGAAGGGGTGCTGTATTTTATCTAATGCTTTTTCTGCATCTATCGAAGTAATTATGTGATTCTTTAAGTCTGTTGAGATGGTGAATGACATTTATTGATTTCCGGATGTTGAACGAACCTTACATCCTGGGATAAAACCCACTTGATCATGGTGCACTATCTTTTTAATGTATTTTTGTATGCAATTTGCTAAGATTTTATTGAGAATTTTTGTATCAATTTTCATTAAGGATATTGGTCTGCAGTTCTCTTTCCTCCACATGTCTCTATCTGGTTTAGGTATGTGGGTGATATTGGCTTCATAGAACGTGTTTCGGAGCATTTCCTCCTCTTCTATTTCATGGAATACTTTGAGAAGTATTGGAATGAGCTCTTCTTTAAAGATTTTTTTAGAAGTTGGCTGAGGTGAGGACCCATCTGGTCCTGGACTTTTCTTGGTTGGTGGGCTTTTGATGACCTCTTCTATTTCATTACTTGAAATTGATTTTTTAAATTGTGTATGTCCTCCTGGTTCAGTTTAGGTAATTCATATGTCTCTAGAAACCTGTCGATGTCTTTGAGATTTTCTATATTGTTGGAGTATAGATTTTCAAAATAGCTTCTAATTATGTTTTATATTTCACTAGTGTCTGTTCTGATATTTCCTTGTTCACTGTGAATTTTAGTATTTTGAGTTTTCTGTGTCCTTCTCTTTGCTAGTGCAGATAAAGGTTTATCAATTTTGGTTTTTTTTTTTAAGAACCAACTATTTATTTTGTCAATTTTTTAGATTGTTTCTTTTGTATCAATTTCATTGATTTCAGCTCTGATTTTCACTATTTCCTGTCTTCTACTACTTTTGGTGTTGCTCTGTTCTTCTTTTTCTAGGGCTTTGAACCATAGTGTTAGGTTGTTTATTTGTTGTTTTTTTCTTTTTTTATTGAATGCGCTCCATGAAATAAATTATCCTCTAAGAACTGCTTTCATAGTGTCCGAGAGATTTTGATGTTCTTTGTTCTCATTTACCTCTAAGAATTTTTTAATTTCCTTCCTGATATCTTCTGTTATCCATTCATCATTCAATAGTGTATTATTTAATCTCCAGGTGTTTGATTAGTTTCTGTTTTTTATTCTGTCATTTATTTCTAATTTTAATCCATTACAATCTGATAGAATACATGGTAGTATCTCTATCTTCTTGTATTTGCTAATAGTAGGTTTGTGGCATGACGTATGGTCTGTTTTAGAGAACGATCCATGTGCTGCTGTGAAAAAAGTATATTCTTTCTTTGTTGGAAGGTATATTCTATGTCTGTCTGTTAAGTCTAAATTATTGATTGTGTTTTTGAGATCTATGGTTTCTTTGTTCAATTTTTGTGTGGAGGATCTGTCCAGTGGTGAGAGATGTGTATTAAAATCGCCTAGTATTATTGTGTTGTGGTCTATTTGATTTCCGGCATTGAGAAGGATTTGTTTGACATACATGGATGAGCCACTGTTTGGGGCATAGATATTTTTGATTGTTATGTATGGCTGATTGATGCTTCCCTTAAGCAGTATGAAATGTCCTTCTTTATCTCTTCTTACTAACTTTGGCTTGAAGTCCACATTATCTGATATGAGGATGGATTCTCCGGCTTTTTTGCTGTATCCATGTGCATGGTATGTTTTTCCCCATTCTTTCATCTTTAGTCTGTGGGTACCTCTTTCTATGAGATGAGTCTCTTGGAGGCAGCAAATTGTTGGATCTTCCTTTTTAATCCAACCTGCCAGTCTGTGTCTTTCGATTGATGAGTTCAGGTGATTAACATTCAGGGTTATTATTGAGATATGATTTGTATTCCTGGTCATTTGGCTCATTTTTGTCTTTTGACACGACTTGGTTTCTCCTTTATTTGGCTATTCCTTTAGGGCAGTTCCTTCCTTTGCTAATTTATATCGTTGTATTTCATCTCTTCCTCATGGAATATTTTCCTGAGAATGTTCTTTAGTGACGGCTTTCTTTTTGTAAATTCTTTTAGCTTTTGTTTATCATGGAAGGATTTTATTTCTTTGTCAAATCTGAAAGTAGGTTTTGCTGGATATAAGTTTCTTGGCTGGCATCCGTTTTCTTTCAGAGTTTGAAAAATGTTGTTCCAGACCCTTCTAGCTTTTAGAGTCTGGATTGAAAAATCTTCTGATATCCGTATTGGTTTCCCCCTGAATGTAATTTGGTTCTTTTCTCTTGCAGCCTTTAAAATTCTGTTTTTATTTTGTATGTTAGGTATTTTCATTATAATGTTCTTTGGTGTGGGTCTATTCTAATTTTGTGTATTTGGAGTCCTATCAGTCTCTTGTACTTGATTTTCCATTTCATTCTTCAGATTTGGGAAATTTTCTGATATTATTTCTTTTTTTTAATTTAGTTTTATTGTAAACAAATGGGATACATGTTGTTTCTGTTTGTACATAGAGCAACAGTATACCATTTGTGTGATCATACATTTACATAGGGTAATGGTGTTTGATTCATTCTGTTGTTTTTTCCTCCCACCCCTACACCTATTTTCCCTCATACAGTCCCTCCTTCCTCCATTCTTGCTCCCCTCAACCCCTATTATGTGTCATCATCTGTTTATCAGTGAGATCATTCGTCCTTTGGATTTTTGAGATTAGCTTATCTCACTTAGTATGATGTTGTCCAATTTCATCCATTTACCTGGAAATGCCATAATTTTATTATTCTTTATAGCTGAGTAATATTCCATTTTATGTATATATATACCACAGTTTCTTTATCCATTCATCAATTGAAGGACATCTAGGTTGGTTCCACTGTCTGGCTATTGTGAATTGAGCAGCTATGAACATTGATGTACCTGTATCTCGAAGTATGCTGATGTTAAGTCCTTTCGAGGAGTGGGATAGCTGGGTCAAATGGTGGGTCTATTCCAACTTTTCTAAGGAATCTCCACACTGCTTTCCAGAGTGGCTGCACTAATTTGCAACCCCACCAGCAATGTATGAGTTACCTTTTTCCCCACATCCTCTCCAACAACTATTGTTGCTTGTATTCTTGATAATCACGATTCTAATTGGGGTGAGATGGAATCTTCGTGTAGTTTTGATTTGCATTTCTCTTATTACTAAAGATGGTGAACATTTTTTCATGTTTGTTGATTGCTTGTAGATCTTCTTCTGTGAAGTGTCTGTTCATTTCCTTAGCCCATTTGCTGATTGGGTTATTTGTATTCTTGGTGTAGAGCTTTGAGTTCTTTATATATTCTGGATATTAGTACTCTATCTGAAGTATGAGTGGCAAAGATATTCTCCCACTCTGTAGGCTCTCTCTTCACATTGCTGATAGTTTCCTTTGCTGAGAGAAAGCTATTTAGTTTGAATCTGTCCCAGTTATTGATTCTTGCTTTTAATTCTTGTTCTATTGGAGTCCTGTTAAAGAAGTTGATCCTAAGCTGACATGTTGACAATTTGTATCTACGTTTTCTTCTATAAGATGCAGGGTCTCTGGTCTGATTTCAAGGTCCTTGATCCATTGCGAGTTGAGTTTTGTGCAGGGTGAGAGATAGGGATTTAGTTTTATTCTGTTGCATATGGATTTCCAGTTTTCCCAGCACCATTTGTTGAGGAGGCTATCTTTTCTCCATTGAGTATTTTTGGCCCCTTTGTCTAGTATGAGAAAATTGTATTTATTTGGGTTTGTTTTCGTGTCCTCTATTCTGTACCATTTATCTACCTGTCTATTTTGATGCCAATACCATGCGGTTTTATTACTGTTGCTTTGTAATATAGTTGGTTTTCTGGTATTGTGATACCCCCTGTTTCATCTTCTTCCTAAGGATTGCTTTAGCTATTCTGGGTTTCTTATTCTTCCAGATGAATTTCATAATTGCTTGCTGTATTTCTGTAAGGTATGTCATTGGGATTTTAATTGGAATTGCATTGAACCTGTATAGCACTTTTGGTAGTATGGCAATTTTGACAATATTAATTCTGCCTACCCAAGAACATGGGAGATCTCTCCATCTTCTAAGGTCTTCCTGAATTTCTTTCTTCAGTGTCTTGTAGTTTTCATTGTAGAGATCTTTTACCTCTTTGGTTAGATTGATGTCCAAGTATTTTATTTTTTTTCAGGCTATTGCAAATGGAGTTGTTTTCCTCATTTCCCTTCCAGCTGTTTCGTCGCTTGCATATAAAAATGGTTTAGATATATGTGTGTTGATTTTATAGCCTACTCTTTTGCTGAATTCATTGATGAGGTCTAGAAGTTATCTGGAGGAGGTTTTTGGATCCTCTAAATATAGAATCATGTCATCAGTAAATAGTGAAAGCTTAAGTTCCTCTTTTCCTATTTGTATCCCTTTAATTTGGTTGTTCTGCCTAATTGCTCTGGCTATTAGTTTCGAGGACAATGTTGAATAGAATGGTGAAAGAGGACATCCCTGTCTTGTTCCCGTTGTTAATGGGAATGGCTTCAGTTTTTCTCCATTAAGAATGATGTTGGCCATGGAGCTTAGCATCAATAGCGTTTACAGTGTTCAGTATGTTCCTACTATCCCTATGTTTTCTAGTGTTTTGAGCATGAAGGGGTGTTGTATTTTGTCGAATGCTTTTTCTGCGTCAATTGAAATAACCATATGATTCCTATCCTTAAGGCTATTTTCATAATGGGTTACGTTTATTGATTTAAGGATGTTAAACTATCCTTCATTCCAGGGATGAACCCCACTTGATCGTGGTGCACAATTTTCTTAATATGTTTTTGGATATGGTTTGCCAATATTGTGTTAAGGATCTTTGCATCTATATTCATCAAGAATATTGGTCTAAAATTTTCTTTCCTTGATGTTTCTTTCCCTGGTTTGGGTATGAAGGTGATATTAGCTTCATAAAATGAGTTCGGTTGGGTACCCTCCTTTTCTATTTCCTGG
The DNA here is from genome assembly GCF_902686455.1 of Sciurus vulgaris. Classification (NCBI taxonomy): domain Eukaryota; kingdom Metazoa; phylum Chordata; class Mammalia; order Rodentia; family Sciuridae; genus Sciurus; species Sciurus vulgaris. The sequence continues at coordinate 63,740,065 of NC_136467.1, forward strand.
AATACTTTCAGTAATATTGGAATGAGTTCTTCTTTAAAGGTTCTATAGAACTTGGCTGAGAATCTGTCTGGTCCTAGGGTTTTCTTGGATGGTACATGGATGGCTTCTTGTATTTCATTGCTTGATATTGATCTGTTTAAATTGTGTGTGTTCTCCTGGTTCAGTTTGGGAGGAGCATATGTATCTAGAAATTTGTCAATGTCTTCGGTAGTTTCTATTTTGTTGGAATACAGGTTTTCAGTATTCCAACAGAACACTGATTCTGTTAGTAGAATACTCATTAGTAGAATATTCATTCTACTAATGAGAAGTAGCTTCTCATTAGTTCTGTATCTCAGTGGTGTCTGTCATGATATTTCCTTTTTCATCATGAATTTTAGTAATTTGAATTTTCTCTCTCCTTTTTTTTTGTTAGTGTGGCTAAGGGTTTGTCTATTTTGTTTACTTTCTCAAAGAACCAACTTTTTGTTTTGTCAATTTTTTAAATTGTTTCTTTTGTTTCGATTTTATTGATTTCAGCTCTGATTTTAACTATTTCCTGTCTTCTACTTTTGCTGTTATTCCATTCTTCTTTTTCTAGGGCTTTGAGCTGTAAATGTGAGGTCATTTAGTTGTTGACTTTTCATTCTGTTCTGGAATGTGTTCCATTCAATGAATTTTCCTCTTAGTACCACTTTCATAATGTCCCAGAGATTTTGATATGTTGTATCGTCATTCTCATTGACCTCTAAGAATTTTTTTACCTCCTCCATGATGTTTTCTGTTATCCATGTTTCATTCAATAGCATATTACTTAGTCTCCAGTTGTTGGAGTAATTTGTTTTTTATTTTGTCATTGATTTCTATTCTCAGTCCATTATGATAGAACACAAGGCAGTATCTCTGTTTTTATGCATTTCCTAAGGGCTGCTTTGTGGCATAACATATGGTCTATTTTCGAGAAGGTTCCATGTGCTGCTGAGAAGAAAGTGAATTCGCTCCTTGATGGATGGAATATTCTATATATGACTATGAAGTCTAGGTTATTGATTGTGTTATTGAGTTCTGTGGTTTCTTTGATTGGTTTTTGTTTGGAAAATCTATCTAGTGGTGACAGTGGTGCATTAAAGTCACCCAGAATTATTGTGTTGTGGTCTATGTGATTCCTGAAATTGAGAAGGATTTGTTTGATGTACAGGGATGCACCATTGTTTGGGGCATAAATATTTACTATCGTTATGTCTTCCTGATTTATGGTTCCCTTAAGCAGTATGAAATGTCCTTCTTTATCCCTTCTAACTTTGGCTTGAAGTCCACTTTATCTGATATAAGGATGGAGAGCCCTGCTTTTTTACTGAGTCCATGTGTGTGGTAGGTTTTTTCCCATCCTTTCACCTTTAGTCTGTGGATGTCCTTTTCTATGAGATGTGTCTCTTACAGGCAACATATTGTTGGGTCTTTCTTTTTAATGCATTCTGCCAGTCTGTGTCTTTTGTTTGATGAGTTTAGGCCATTAACATTCAAGGTCATTATTGAGATATGATTTGTATTCCCAGTCATTTGGCTTATTTTTGTTTTTTAAGTTGGCTTGATTTCTACTGAGTGGTTTTTCTCTAAGGTAGTTCTTCCCTTTGCTGAACTTCATTGTTGTTTTTCATTTCCTCTTCATGCAATATTTTGTTGAGAACATTCTATAGCACAGTCTATTTGTCAATTCTTTTGACTGTTGTTTATCATGGAAGAATTTTATTTCATCTTCAAATCTGAACGTTAGTTTTGTTGGGTATATGATTCTTGGTTGGCAACCATGTTCTTTCAGCACTTGAAATACGTTGTTCCAGGCCCTTCTAGCTTTTAAGTCTGGGTTGAGAAGTTTGCTGCCATCCATATTGGTCTTCCCCTATATGTAATCTGATGCTTTTCTCTCGCAGCCTTCAAAATCCTATCTTTATTTTGAATGTTAGGCATCTTCATTATAATGTGCCTTGGTGTGGACCTGTTGTGATTTTGTGCATTTGGTGTTCTGTAAGCCTCTTGTATTTGAGTTTCCATTTCATTCTTCATGCTTGGGAAATTTTCTGATATTATTTCATTGAATAGATTGTTCCTTTGGTTTGTTTCTCTAAGCCTTCCTCAATCCCAATAATTCTTAAATTTGGTCTTTTCATGATGTCCCATCGTTATTGGAGATTCTGTTCATGATTTCTTACCATCTTCTCTGTTTGGGCAACTCTATTTTCAAGATTAAATATTTTGTCCTCATTGTCTGAAGTTCTGTCTTCCAAGTGGTCTAATCTTTTGGTGATGACTTTCCATGGAGTTTTTTATTTGGCTTATTTTTTCCTTCATTTCAAGGATTTCCGTTTGGTTTTTTTTTTTTTTTTTTTTTTTTTTTTTTTTTTTTTTTTTTTGAGAATCTTTATCTCTTTGTTGAAATGATCTTTTGCTTTCTGTACTTGCTCTTTCAACTTATTGGTATTATCATTCATTGCCTGCATTTGCTCTCTTATCTCCTCCTTTGCTTCAGGAATCACTTTAATCATGTATTATCTGAAGTCCTTTTCTGACATTTCTTCTAACATGCTGTCATTGGATTTTATTAATATAGAATCTAGATTTGTTTGGATCATTTTCTTCCCTTGTTTTTTCATGTCGTTCATGTATCTTCCCCTCTAGCAGTGCAGATCTGGGTATTGCAGATTTCCCCCTATAGGCTTATAGTGGCCCTATAGGTTTCCAAAATCCTTTCTTTATAGGGAGATCAATATTAGCAGTGCCCAATTCAGACAATGTGCAGTCCTAGCCCAAATAGCCCCTATGAGGACAATAACAAAATTGTCATAATAAACAGAATGAGTTCAAATATTATCTTCAGTAAAACAAACAGATTTGCGATAAAGTCTGCCGTTTCAAATGGAGGACAAAGAGGATACAGAGGGATGTAGAATGTTGCTGTTAATAGAATAAGAAAAGAATATACAGAAGTTCTAGATAATAGAAAGGGTGAGTGTAATCAAAAGAAATTGGATGTTAGCATGCAAAAAAGGGAGAAAGAGACTCTGAGGGAACAGGTAAACAAAAGGAAAAGAGAGCAGGAAAAGTAAAGAAATAAAAACTTAAATTTTTTCAATAAGGAGAAAAAAGAAAATCTGCAGTATAACAGTCATGTAGTAATGAAACCTCCCAGAGTTAAGTAGCCTGATGCATGAGAGGTACCTGACGATGAGCTTCAAGCCTCCAGCAGGCGTCTCAGGATGGGATTTGCCCCACCTAAGTGATATGGCTTTCAGGATTACCCAAGATGGCCGCTCTGGGTTCAAAATGTGTTGGCAAATGGGGAGCTGCAGCTCAGGGTGTGGCCGTGGTCAGCAGTAGGTCCTGGAGTCGGGATGCGGTTGGTCAGGCAGGGGTCCTAGAGGTGGGGTGTGTTTGGTGTGGTTGTGGGATCCTGGAGGCCATTTGCAATCAGTTGTTCTGGGGTCCCGGTGATAGGGCACAGTCAGTTGGTCTGGGGGTCCTGGCGGCAGGGAGCAGTCAGTGGATGTGAGGGCCCTAGAAGCAGAGAGTGATTGGACAGGCTGAGGGATCCTGGAGATGGGGCTCAGTCAGTCCGGCCAGAGGTCCTACGGTGCCTGGCTGTTGTCTCAAATTCCTGATATTATTTCATTGAATAGATTGTTCATTTCTTTGGTTTGTTTCTCTGTGCCTTCCTTAATCCCAATAATTCTTAAATTTGACCTTTTCACTATATCCCATAATTCTTGTAGATTCTGCTCATGATTTCTCACCATCTTCTCTGTTTGGTCAACCTTGTTTTCAAGATTAAATATTTTTTCATCAATATCTGACATTCTGTCTTCCAGGTGTTCTATCCTATTGGTTATGCTTTCTGTGGAGTTTTTAATTTGGTTTATTGTTGCCTTCATTTTAAGAATTTCTGTCTGGTTTTTTTCAGCATCTCTTTCTCTTTTTTGAAATGGTCTTTTGCTTCCTGCACTTGTTTTAACTGATAATTGGTGTGATCATTCAAAGCCTGCATTTGATCTTTCATCTCATCATTTATTTCTCTGATCATTTTCATTATGTACATTCTGAACTCCCTTTCTGACATTTCTTCTGCCATGCTGTCTTTGGATTTTATGGATGTAGCATCTATGTTTGTTTGGGACATTTTCTTCCCTTGTTTTCTCATATTGGTCAGGTATCTACCCCTCTAGTAGTGAAACTCTGAGATATTGCAGATTTCCTCTTTTGACCTATAGTGTCCCTGTAGTTTTCCAGTAACTTGCCTCCTAGCCTTTAATAGCCTGAAGTCTTGGAGGAACTTCATAATGCAGTGCTTCACAAGGAAGCTGCCCCTCTTGGGGTGGTGGCCTTTAGGTGGGCTATATTTCCTGCTGGTGGGCAGAGGTCCTCCACTTGTTGACCGATTGTCAGTCAAAAGCGGGACTAGACTGCAGGCTGGGGCATCGCTGGTCTGGGCCTGTGTCTCTGGTTCTACTGCCTTGGTGGGAAAGCCTCGCCGACCCAACAGGGAAGACTCACCTGGTGGGGAAGTCTCACTGGACAGCTCTCCTCCGAGAAGTTCCTGTCTGTCCAGAACAACTGCCTGGGCTGAGCAGCTCTCCTCTGCAACGTTTCCTGGGGCCTGGAATTACCGCCTGACCTGGGGGACCTGGCCCTGCGAGGGACTGTCTCTCTGAGCAGCTCTCCTCTACAACATTCCCTGGGGACCGGACCTACCGCCCAGGCCTCGGTCCGCCTCAAAACCTCTTGCTGGGCAGTTTTCCTCTACAATGCTCCTGGTTGTCCAGGTTCACAGCTCCAGCAGAGAAGTCTCACTGGCCAGTTCTACTCCATGAAGTTCCCTGTATTTCGGGACTACTGACCCATCCAGGAATCCTCGCCCAGTGTTAGAGATCATCTGTCGGCTGTGAGTTGGTCCCCAGTCTCTCAATTCCTCCTCTTCTTGAATCCTGGGTCTGTCGAAGGGCCTCCAGTCTCCTGTAGGTGTCTCAGGAAGGGAGCTGCCCTTCTGATGATGATGGCCACACCCTCAGGAATAATTCAAAATGCCTGCAGCAGCTTCCAAAGAAGCTGGGGAGCCCAGCAGAATGTACTGAGAGCACAGAGGCAAGTGCAGTGTCCCTCTGCAGTAGGGGGGCAGGCAGGCTCAGCAATGGCACCCGACCTCGGTCGCCGGCAGTCTTCTTATGTCTGAACTTATTCCCAAAGGATTAAAGGGCAGAACATCTTCAAGAAAAATCAGGAAGATAATTATTAGTACTGAGGCTGAGGGAGGAACAACTGAAGATGTGGAATACCACTAAAGGTGGCTTTTATTACCTTTTATATGTATTTAATTTCCCCCCTGTGGGCTGTAAAGAACAATGAAAGAATGCATGTATTGCCCTTAAAGACATTTCATTATATAAATTTACTCTTATTATTTCCTATAGTTATAGTTCTTCCTGTTATAAGTGGTACATTATTTTATTTCTCCTAAGTTATCTATCTGATACAGCTATTTTATGATACAGACTTATCAGTTGTGCCACAAGTATTTCAACTTAATATCTTCTTTCTTTTATTCTCATTAAGCCTTTGAGGGAATAACTTTTGAACCCTTTTAATAATTTATATTTTAAAAGCAAAGAAAATTTACTTTTTTTGTGAAATATACCTTATCATAAGTACTCTGTTATGCTCTTGAAATTTTATATACAGCAGTTTATTAACCTTATAATATTCTCTTCAAAGGGCAATAGTTTGTAAAGAGGAATATTAGTGTTATTTTTTCCTTCATGGATAATGACATAATTTTTCCCCTATGTCTTTGAGTTTTTTCAAGTTACTGAACTAATGTATTCTGGTAACAAGTAAGTCAGTGTAAAGAAGTGAAAATAAAAGGCTAATGAATTACCCACACACACACACACACACACACACACACACTGTCTTATCTCCAATGCTCCTTCCCTTAAAGTATGTTCAGTTTGCTTCTGGCACATACTGACATATACAGGTATATACACATATTTAAGCATTTGAGCATCTTAAATGGCTTTTATACTGTAACTAGTGATTTCTGAAATTACAGCACAGACAGAAAACTGTGAAACAGTTTTTCTCAAAATAATATCTAGAAATTTTGAGTATATATACTCACTTATATCTCTCCTTCTACACTCACAGCTCTATCTTCTGCTTTTTTGTTGCTAAGCACATTTTTTTTAATTGTAAACAAATGGGATACATGTTGTTTCTCTGTTTGTACATGGTGTAAAGGCATACCATTTGTGTAATCATAAATTTATATAGGGTAATGTTGGTTGATTCATTCTGTTATTTTTTCCCTTCCCCCCACCCCTCCCACCCCTCTTTACCCTCTATACAGTCCTTCCTTCCTCCATTCTTGCCCCCTCCCTAACCCTAACTCTAACCCTAACACTAAACCCTCCCACCCCCCATTATGTGTCACCATCCACTTACAAGCGATATCATTCGTCCGTTGGTTTTTTGAGATTGGCTTATCTCACTTAGCATGATATTCTCCAATTCCATCCATTTGCCTGCAAATGCCATAATTTTATCATTCTTTATGGCTGTGTAATATTCCAGTGTGTGTGTGTGTGTGTGTGTATATATATATCACAGTTTCCTTATCCATTCATCAATTGAAGGACATCTAGGTTGGTTGCGCAGTCTGGCTATGGTGAATTGAGCAGCAATGAACATTGATGTGGCTGTATCTCTATAGTATGCTGACTTTAAGTCCTTTGGGTATAGGCCAAGGAGTGGGATAGCTGGGTCAAATGGTGGTTCCATTCCAAGTTTTCTAAGGTATCTCCACACTGCCTGCACTAATTTGCAGTCCCACCAGCGATGTATGAGTGTACCTTTCTCCCCACATCCTCGCCAACACCTGTTGTTGCTTGTATTCTTGATAATCAACATTCTAATTGGAGTGAGATGGAATCTTAGGGTGGTTTTGATTTGCATTTCTCTTATTACTAGAGATGTGGAACATTTTTTCATATGTTTGTTGATTGCTACTAGATCTTCTTGAAATGTCTATTCATTTCCTTAGCCCATTTGTCGATTGGATTATTTGCATTCTTGGTGTAGAGTGTTTTGAGTTCTTTATAGATTCTGGAGATTAGTGCTCTATCTGAAGTATGATTGGCAAAGATTTTCTCCTACTCTGTAGGCTTTTTCTTTGCATTGCTGATAGTTTCCTTTGCTGAGAGAAAACTTTTTAGTTTGAATCTATCCCAGTGATTGATTCTAGTTTTTATTTCTTATGCTATGTGAGTCCTGTTAAGGAAGTCTGATCCTAAGCCAACAAGTTGAAGGTTTGAACCTACTTTTTCTTCTATAAGATGCAGGGTCTCTGGTCTGATTCAGAGGTCCTTGATCCATTTTGAGTTGAGTTTTGTGCACGGTGAGAGATAGGGATTTAGGTTCATTCTGTTGCATATGGATTTCCAGTTTTCCCAGCAGCATTTGTTGAAGAGGCTATCTTTTCTCCATTGCGTATTTTTGTCTAGTATGAGAAAACTGTATTTATTTAGGTTTGTGTCCATGTCCTCTATTCTGTACCATTGATCTACCTTTCTATTTTGGTACCAATACCATGCCGTTTTTGTTACTATTGCTTTGTAGTAGAGTTGAAGATCTGGTATTGCGATACCCCCTGCTTCAGTCTTTCTGCTAAGGATTCCTTTAGCTATTCTGGGTTTCTTATTCTTCCAGATGAATTTCATAATTGCTTGCTCTATTTCTTTAAGGTACGTCATTGGGATTTTAATTGGAATTGCATTGAATCTGTATAACACTTTTGGTAGTATGGCCATTTTGACAATATTAATTCTTCCTATCCAAGAACATGGGAGATTGTTCCATCTTCTAAGGTTTTCTTTAATTTCTTTCTTTAGTGTTCTGTAGTTCTCATTGTAGAGGTCTTTCACCTCTTTTGTGAGATTGATTCCCAAGTATTTTATTTTTTCGAGGCTATTGTGAATGGGGTAGTTTTCCTAATTATTTGTTCCAAAGATTCATCACTTATGTATAAAAATGCATTAGATTTATGTGCATTGATCTTATATCCCGCTACTTTACTGAATTCACTTATGAGTTCTAAAAGTTTTGTGGTGGAATTTCCTGGTTCCTCTAAGTATATAATCATATCATCAGCAAATAGGGATAGTTTGAGTTCTTCTTTTCCTATTCATATCCCTTTAATTTCTTTGGTCTATCTAATTGCTCTGGCTAGAGTTTCAAGGACGATATTGAATAGAAGTGTTGAAAGGGGGCATCCCTGCCTTGTTCCAGTTTTTAGGGGGAATGCTTTCAGTTTTTCACCATTTAGAATGATATTAGCCATGGGCTTAGCATAGATGGCCTTTACAATGTTAAGGAATATTCCCACTACCCTGATTTTTTCTAGTGTTTTGAGCATGAAGGGGTGCTGTATTTTATCAAATGCTTTTTCTGCATCTATTGAAATAATCATGTGATTCTTGACTTTAAGACTATTGATATGGTGAATTACGTTTATTGATTTCCTGATGTTGAACCAACCTTGCATCCCTGGGATGAAACCCACTTGATCGTGGTGCACTATATTTTTAATATATTTTTGTATGTGATTTGCTAAAATTTTGTTGAGAATTTTTGCATCCATGTTCATTAAGGATATTGGTCTGAATTTTTCTTTCCTCGATATGTCTCTGTCTGGTTTAGGTGTCAGGGTAATATTGGCTTCATAGAATGAGTTTGGGAGGGTTCCCTCCTCTTCTATTTTATGGAATACTTTGAGAAGTATTGGAATGAGCTCTTCTTTAAAGGTTTTGTAGAACTCAGCTGAGAACCTATCTGGTCCCGGACTTTTCTTTGTTGGTAGGCTTTTGATGACTTCTTCTATTTCATTACTTGAAATTGGTCTATTTCAATTGTGTATGTCCTCCTCGTTCAGTTTAGGCAATTCATATGTCTCTAGAAATCTGTTGATGTCTTCGAAATTTTCTATTTTGTTGGAGTATAGATTTTCAAAATAGCTTCTAATTATGTTTTGTATTCAATCGTTTCTGTTGTGATCTTTCCTTGTTCATTGTAAATTTTAGTGATTTGGGTTTTCTCTAGTCTTCTCTTTGTTAGTGTGGCTAAAGGTTTTTCAATTTTGTTTATTGTTTTGAAGAACCAGCTATTTATTTTGTCAATTTTTTGTATTGTTTCTTTTGTTTCAGTTTCGTTGATTTCAGCTCTGAGTTTAACTGTTTCTTGTCTTCTACTACTTTTGGTGTTGGTCTGTCCTTTTTCTAAAGCTATGAGCTGTAGTGTTAGGTCATTTATTTGTTGAGTTTTACTTCTTTTATTGAATGCGCTCCATGAAATAAATTTTCCTTTAAGTACTGCTTTCATAGTGTCCCAGAGATTTTGGTATGGTGTTTCTTTGTTCTCATTTACCTCTAAGAATTTTTTAATTTCCTTCCTAATATCTTCTGTTATCCATTCATCATATAATAGCATATTGTTTAATCTCCAGGTGTTGGAGTAGATTCTGTTTTTTACTCTTTCATTTATTTCTAACTTCAATCCATTATGATGTGATAGAATACAAGGTAATGTCTCTATCTTCTTGTATTTGCTAACATTAACTTTGTGGCATAATATATGGTCTATTTCAGAGAAGGATCCATGTGCTGCAGAGAAGAAAGTGTATTCGCTCTTGGTTGGATGGTATATTCTATGTCTGTCTGTTAAGTCTAAATTATTGATTGTGTTATTGAGATCTATGGTTTCTTTGTTCAATTTTTGATTGGAAGATCTGTCCAGTGGTGAGATATGCGTGTTAAAATCACCTAGTATTATTGTGTTATGGTCTATTTGGTTTCTGAAATTGAGGAGGATTTGTTTGACATACATGGATGAGCCCCTGTTTGGGGCATAGATGTTTATGATTGTTATGTCTTGCTGATTTATGCTTCTTAAGCAGTATGAAATGTCCTTCTTTATCCTTCTGACTAACTTTGGCTTGAAGTCCACATTATCTGAAATGAGGATGGATACTCCAGCTTTTTTGCTGAGTCCATGTGCATGGTATGTTTTTCCCCATCATTTCACCTTTCGTCTCTGAGAATCTTTTTCTATGAGGTGAGTCTCTTGCAGGCAACATATTGTTGGATCTTTCTTTTTAATCCAATCTGCCAGTCTATGTCTTTTGAGTGATGAATTCAGGCAATTAACATTCAGGGTTATTATTGAGATATGATTTGTTTTCCCGGCCATTTGGCTCATTTTTATTTTATTTTATTTTATTTATTTATTTATTTGACACAACTTGGTTCCTCCTTTATTTGGCAATTCCTTTAGGATAATTCCTCCCTTTGCTGATTTGCTTCTTTGTTTTTCATCTCTTCCTCATGGAATATTTTGCTGAGAATGTTCTGTAATGCTGGCTTTCTTTTTATAAATTTTTTTATCTTTTGTTTATCATGGAAAGATTTTATTTCATCGTCAAATTTGAATGTATATTTTGCTGGGTAAAAGATTCTTGGTTGGCATCCATTTTCTTTCGGGGCTTGAAAAATGTGGTTCCAGGCCCTTCTAGCTTTTAGGGTCTGGATTGAAAAATCTGCTGATATTCGGATTGGTTTCCCCCTGAATGTTACTTGGTTCTTTTCTCTGACAGCCTTTAAAATTCAGTCTTTATTTTGTTTGTTAGGTATTTTCATTATAATTTGCCTTGGTGTGGGTCTGTTTTAATTTTGTGTATTTGGAATCCTAAGCCTCTTGAACTTGATTTTCCATTTCATTCTTTAGATTTGGGAAATTTTCTGATATTATTTCATTGAATAGATTGTTCATTCCTTTGGTTTGTTTCTCTAGACCTTCGTCAATCCCAATAATTCTTAAATTTGGCCTTTTCATGATATCCCATAGTTCTTGGAGATTCTGTTCATGATTTCTTACCATCTTCTCTGTTTGGTCAACTTTTTCAAGGTTAAATATTTTGTCTTCAATATCTGACGTTCTGTCTTCCAAGTGTTCTATCCTATTGGTTATGCTTTCCATGGAGTTCTTAATTTGGTTTATTGTTTCCTTCATTTCAAGGATTTCTGTTTGTTTTTTTTTTTTTTTCAATATCTCTAACTCTTTATTGAAATGATCTTTTGCTTCCTGTATTTGCTCTTTTAACTATCGATTGGTACTATCATTCAGTGCCTGCATTTGCTCTTTCATCTCATCATTCAATGCCTTCATTTGCTCTTTCATCTCTTCATTTGTTTCCCTGATCATTTTAATTATGTACATTCTGAACTCCCTTTTTGTCATTTCTTGTGCCATGCTGTCATTGGATTTTATTGCTGTAACATCTAGATTTGTATCGGGCATTTTCTTCCCTTGTTTTCTCGTATTTTTCAGGTATCAGTGGACCACTAAGATATTGCAGATTTCCTCTATTGACTTATAATGTCCCTGAAGATTTCTAATATATCCCCTTAGCCTTCAGTAGCTTGAAGTCTTGGAGGAAGTTGATAATGCGGTGCTCCATAAGGAAGCTGCCTCTCTAGGGGTGGTGGCCTTCAGGTGGGTTATATTCTCTGCTAGTGGGCAGAGTTGCCTCCACTTGTTGACCAATGGTCATCCAAAGGGGTACTAGGCTGCGGGCCGAGGCAAAGCCTGTTTGGGCTTGTGTCTCCGGTTTTACCATCCTTGTGGGAAAACCTCACCCGGCAGGGAAGACTCACCCAGTGGGGAAGTCTCGCTGGTCAGTTTCCATCCTAGAGGTTCCCCTCAATCCACAAGTACCGCCTGGGTTGGGCTGCCTTCCTGTACAATGTTCCCAGGGGCCGGGACCTACCTCCTGGGCCTGGGAGCCTCACCCTTCGTAGACAAATCTCCTTAAGCTGCCTCTCCTCAATGAATCTGCCCGCAGTCCTGGAACCTTTGCTCTGCCTCTAAGTGTGTCTCTGTGCGGCTCTTCCACCAAGAAGCCTCTTAGGTCCTAGAACCCTGCTCTGCACCTAATCACCTGGCTACGCGGCCCCTCCTCTGAGCAGCCACCTGGAGCCCCGTACAGTCGCTCCGAGTCCCAGTCACCTGCCGCACTCCTCTTCCTCCGGATAGCCGCCCGGTGTTCCGGTATGGGCACTAGGAGTCCAAGCAACTCACTGCGCACCTCCTCCTCCTGCCAACGTCCCGTAGCCCTGGGCCGTCACTCCGAGTCCAAGTGCCCTGCCCCGTTCCTCCTCCTCCTTCTCCGGGCATCCCCTCAGTCATTCAGGAGCGGTTGCTCTGAGTCCAAGCGACCCGCCGCCCCCCTCCTCCGGGCAGCCCCCCAGTGTTCAGGAGCAGTTGCTTTGAGTCCAAACAATTCACCACTCACCTCCTCCTCTAGCAGCTGCTCAGAGCTCCTGTACATGTAACCAATGCATAGAATACATATTTTCTTAGTACAGAAAAGTAAAGTAGGTTGTTATATGTGTATTTAACTTGCTTTAATTTTGTTTTTGAAATATTTAGCTGATTATAATCCATACATAATTATCAAGTTAATAATATAAAAAACCATTGAACCTACTTTAGAATATTCCCTTCTGTCAGATACCTCGTACTTTCAATATTTTCATGTATTCTGGTGAAAATGAAACCTAATCTGCATACATGTTTATTTTATACTGTTTTATTTTAATTAATTACATTGGAATATAGATTGGAATTATACTAAAACAGTGTTCAACTGCTGTAACATTTTTCTGAATTTTCTAAAACTTTGACAAATGTTCTGGAGTGCTATTCATAATATTTTACATTAAATATCAGCAGTTAATTTCACATCTGTTTATTCATTTTAGAGAAAGATGCATTGGCTCTCTTTTTGTTGTTCTCTTCTGGTACTGAGAATTGAACTCAAGGTCAATCTACCATGCTCTATATCCCAGTCCTTTTGATATTTTATTTTGACATAGGACCTTCCTATATTGCTGAGGGTCTCGCTGAGTTGTTGAGGCCGTATTTGAACTTGCAGTCTTTCTGCCTAGCAGCCTCCCAAGACCCTGGAGTCATGAGTGTGTGCCCTTGAATCTTTTTATTAGCTGAGTTTTAGACCTAAGAAGTTGATGAATATATTTAATAAATTTAGTTACCATCACAAGCATTTGTTGACTACACAGTTGTAGAAATATTGTGATAAAATCCTACAAACTATTTTTTATGAAAGCTGAATATGAAATTAAGTGTCCCCAGGAAATCTGATATAATTATCCATGTATTTTTTTCTCAAAATGCCAAAACAGAGAGCCAAATATTTGAATATAGTTTTTTTGTCCTGTCTGTATTTCAAATTTTTATTAATTTTTCATTGTTTTCATAGCATATTTAATGAATGGGGTGGGGAAAGTTTATAATGTTTTAAATAAGGTTGTGTTTAAGAGAATGGTATAAAAGTCATAGAACCATCTCTTTTTTTGATGTTATAAATAAGTAGATGGGAGGCACATCTATAACTGTATTAGAGCAAATGAAGTAGGCATTTCCTAATTGCACAACACTTATCAAGTTAGTGCATTCCCCACAAATATGAACAAACAACTGTGAAGTCTGAAACTGTAAGGATCTGCCTGTACACTGAAAGTTACCTTACGTTATGCTAACTTAATTCTCTATTTTATGCACATACACAGAAGTACAAGACATTTGGATTAGGGAATAGAGTGTGTATTTATTCAGAGAGCATCTTGTTTTGTTCCTTCCTTGATCCCACAGGATAGCATGGTTGGGGAATGAGCTACCTAAATGTGCATGGATTGCATCACAGGTGAGGAGGACTAAAATTAGGAAACTGAGTTCTAGAAGAGAAAGAAATACAGTGACTGTCCCAGTGAAGGAACTTATCTTTTACCTTGGAATGTTAAGAATGAGGGAAAGCCTGGATCCTGGAAAGTAGGCATTTGGCTCCTTGGAAGATTAGAGAAGAGTCTCCAGGCTTTTTTTACCCTTAGAATTAGAGAAAATGGCTCTGAGGGACCAGAAACAGTCTCCTTTATAGAACAGTAGTTTGCACTGCTCAGTAAGCTCTGGGCATGTAGGAGCATCAATAGTTTCAGGGAGAATTACCTTTCAACAAAGAGTATCTGGGGCAGGCATGTGCTTCACTAACTCATCTTAGTCATATAGTGTACGATTTTTTAAAACTTAGAAAAAGTTTTTTAGACGTACTTACATTGCATACTCTACAGTTGTTCTTTTGTCCTATTCTCCAAGGACCATGATCTCTTTTTTTTGAACTATGGTATTTGACTCACGCTGCGTTGCAGCTATATTTTTTAAATCATATAGAAAAAAACAAATAGATTTACAAGACTTAATGGATGGTCAAATTGTATTATACCTTTGTTATTGTTAAATGCTGTATAATTATCTCAACTGTGGGTTTGTAGATACTTCGTATTTTTCTTCGTTCTCTTTTTTCATCATTTTTTAAATTAAGAACATCAATTGAAGAGTAAAATACACATTTGTATGGAGACTTGAAATTTTTTCCCTTTTGTATGAATGTGGTCTAAAAAAGTGAAGGAAACAGTTAAGAGACCATCTGAGAGGAATTAGAATTTTATGATTTTTCCCCTTTCTAACAGTTTAGTTTTAATTAGTAAAGTTGATTTATTAACCCACTAAGATTTTCTTCTCACATGATTTTAAAAAATCTATTGTTTTAAAGAATCACTTCAAGTGTGGCAGTTGAGAAAATTCAATTGAGTATTCAGGAATTATAAGTGGTGATCATTGTCTAAGAAAATAAACGTAAAATACTGATGGAAGTCTTCAAAATATATTTTATGGTGTTATTTTACTGAAATCAGATTCAAGCAGAGCAGCTTTTAATGTTCAAAAATAATAGGCCTTCAAGTCCAATGGCATCTGTAGAAATGAAATTATTAGCTCACTAATGAATTTTATTTGCATAGTAATAGAGTAGCTGGTCTTGCTTAATTTGCTCTACAGAATAGATGTTGCTATTCTGGGGCTGTCAGTAACAAATGTAAATGAAATCTGGACTGTTGGGGAGATCAGTAAAAATTTTTTTCTTAGTGTGATACTGTAATATGTTGAAGGATTCTTCATTCTGTTTATCTACCTTTGTCGTATTGACCCAGGTTTAGCAAAATATGAATTAAATGTGTCCAAGTTTATGCTGTGAGGACTAAGTAGGAGCAGTCATTATAACTTGGGTTCAATCTTAGAGATATTTTAGAATACCTTTGACAAAGCAGGAATTCAGGGGCTTAGAATTTTATAACTAATATATTGTTTTTCCTTCATCATTAAATTGATCATTAAAAGTAGGTTGACTTCAATACATATTTCTTAAAACTTTCTCTTACTTGTATGTATGTCTGTGTGAACTTTTGGAACTCAATAATACCTCTACTCTGTATTAACAAATTTAACAAATTTAAAAATGGAAATAGATTTTTTTATTATTTGTCGTATTTAGTTATGCATGACAGCAGAATGAATTTTGATTCACTGTACACAAATGGAGTACAAATTTTCATTTCTCTAGTAGTAGATGATGTAGTCACGCCATTTGTGTAATCATATGTGTACATAGGGTAATGATGTTTGTCTCATTCCACCATCTTTCCTTTCCCCTGCCCCCACCCCTCCCCTCATTTCCCTCTACACAATCCAAAGTTCCTCCATTCTTCCCTTATCTCCCACCCTCCCATTATGTATCAGCATTCATTTATCAGAGAAAACATTTGACCTTTGGGTTTTTTTGGGGATTGGCTTATCTTACCTAGCATGATATTCTCCAACTTCATCCATTTACCTGCAAATGCCATAATTTTATTCTTCTTTATGGCTGATAATATTCTATTGTATATATCTATATATATACCACAGTTTCATTATCCATTCATCTATGTTGGTTCTACAATCTAGCTATTGTGAATTGAGCTACTATAAACATTAATGTGACTGTATCACTGGAGTATGCTGATTTTAAGTCCTTTGCGTATAGGCCAAGGAGTGGAATAGCTGGGTCAAATGGTGATTTCATTTCTAGTTTTCTAAGGAATCTCCCCACTGCTTTTCAGAGTGGCTGCACAAATTTGCAACCCACTAGCAACGTATGAGTGTACCTTTTTCACCACATCCTCGCCAACACCTATTATTGTTTGTATTCTTGATCATAGCCATTCTAAATGGAGTGAGATGAAATCTTCAGGTAGTTTTGATTTGCATTTCTCTAATTACTAGAGATGTTGGAAATTTTTTCATATATTTGTTGATTGATTGTATAGCTTCTGTAAAGTGTGTGCTTAGTTCTTTAGCCAATTTATTGATGTTAAATTTGGTGTTAAGTTTTTTGAATTCTTTATAAATTCTGGAAATTAGTGCTCTGAGGTGTGTGTGTTAAAGATTTTCTCCCACTCTGTAGGCTCTCTCTTCACATTATTGTTACCTCTGATTAAAAAAAAAAAAAAAAAAAAAAAGCTTTTTAGTTTGAGTTCATCCCATTTATTGATTCTTATTTTTATTTCTTATGCTTTTCAGCAAAGTAGCAGGATATAAAATCAACACTCATGAATCTAATTCATTCCTATTCATAAGTTATGAATTCTCTGAAAGATAAATTAGGAAAACTATCCCATTCTCAATAGCTTCAAAAAAACAAAAAACCTTGGGAATCAATCTAACAAAAGAGGTAAAAGACCTCTACAATGAAAACTACAGAACATTGAAGAAAGAAATTAAAGAAGACCTTAAAAGATGGAAAGACCTCCCATGTTCTTGGATAGGCAGAATTAATATTGTCAAAATGGTCATACTACCAAAAGTTGTTATACCGATTCAATGCAATCCCAATTAAAATCCCAATGACATACCTCATAAAGAAAGCGATCATGAAATTCATTTGGAAAAATAAGAGATCCAGAATAGCCAAAGCAATCATTAGCAGGAAGAGTGAAGCAGGAGGTACCATATTTTAAACTATACTACAAAGCAATAGTGAAAAAACAGCATGGTATTGGCACCAAAATAGGCAGGAAGACCAATGGTATAGAAGACATGGACAAACTCATATAAATACAGTTATCTCATACTAGACAGAAGTGCCAAAAACATATAACGAAGAAAAGATAGCTTCTTCAACAAATGGTGCTGGGAAATCTGGAAATCCACATGCAGCAAAATGAAATTAAACCCATGTCTCTCACCCTGCACAAAACTCAACTCAAAGTGAATCAATAATCTAGGAATTAGACCAGTGATTCTGCACCAAATAGAAGAAAAAGTAGGCCCAAATCTTCATCATGTCGGCTTAGGACCAGACTTCCTTAACAAGACTTCCAAAGCACAAGAAATGGAGATAGATTTTTTAGACTCATAGTCTTCTAATGCACTGAGAATGTTTATGATTTGGGTATTCTTTCTGTAGTCTGGCTTTAGGTAAGAGCTTGGGTGGATAGAATCCCAAATGTAGACATACTTACATTCTCTTTTGGTACATGAACTGCATTTGAGTCATCAGTGTTAACTTTAGTTATTGATCAAAATGGAAGTTACATTAAAGACTAAACTAAAGAAATACTAGGAATATTCAGCAAATATTTGTTTAATGCCCTGTATATGCTGAATACAGAAAACAGAACACTACCTGCATTGTATTGCTTATAATTTGAAAAGGGTAACAAAATTTGTCAAATAAGTATACATAAAATATAAATGTACAGACTTGATAATGTTTACAAAGCATACTAAGAAAGCACATAATAGGAAAAATAGTAATGGTTTTAGTAGTCCTTTAGATTTATAGAAATTGTATCAGAGTTGGCTGCTTTGGTGTACTCTTGTAATCCCAGCTACTTTGAAGGTTTAGACAGGTTGATGGCAAGTTTGAGGCCACCCTCAGCAACTTAGTGATATCCTGTCTTGAAATAAAAAATAAAAGGGGGTGGGGTTGTAGCTCAGTGGTAAAGCACCCCTGAGTTGAATACCTGGTACCACACACCCAAAAAAAAAAAGGATTTTTTTTTTTTTGTGATCATTTCAAAATTTTTTGGTTGGTGAAATCCAAGTAGTGGTAATTCTCTAATCAGATGATCTTTCAAGGTTACATGTATTTGAAATAATCGTACATCAGTAGATTTTAATTCGTACCCCCTATTTTAAAGCAAACCTTAGCATCCCCTTCCTACATCATTTTCTTGTATATTCCTTGCCCACACTTAATATTCTATGTTTTATATATTTGCTTTTCTCCTGTAGGGTAATAACGGTAATTTTTACTCTTATGCATTGCTATATTCCATTATAAGAATACCACTTGTGCTAATCAGTTTCCTATTCCTATGATGATATACCCAAGATACATAATTTATAAAGAGAAAAGTTTACTTTGCCTCAACAGTTTTAGAGTTTCCAGTCCACAGTTGGTCAGACCTTTTTATTTGGATCTGTGGTAAAGCAAATAGAAGTGCATGGCAGAGCAAAAGTACCCATAGCCAGAAAGCAAAACTGTGAAAGGGGAAGGGACAAGTGACCCATAATTCACCCCCTCTTTATTTTGCTTCAAATTTGAAGTTTAATACATTAAAATAAAGATATTTGCTTCTACCATTAACATGTCAAATTTTATTGAGTTTAAAAAAACTTGGTTTTTTTTATTCATTCTTTTTAGATACATATGACAGTTGTGTGTATTTTGATATATATACATGGAGTATAATTCATTCTAATTAGGACCCCATTCTTGTGGTTATACTTGATGTAGAGTTTCACTGGAGATGTATTCATATATGAACATAGGAAAGTTATGTCTGATCCGGTTTTTTTGGTACTGTTTTTCCTTTTCCCATCCTCTCTCCCTTCATTTCCCTTTCAAGAGCATGCCTCCAATGACTAAATGACCTCCATGAGGTCACCTCTCAAATGTTTTACAACCTCCCAATAGTGTCACCCTGGTAACCAAATATTGAACTTATGGGCCTTTGGGGGACATTCAAGATACAAAATATAATTAACATGTAATAAATACTCAATATTTGTCAAATAATTGATCATATAAGTGTATTACTCTCAATAAAATCATGTTTAAGATATAAACTGGTCATATTTAATATGTTATAAATGAGACTTGCTTCCAAGTGTGATGGGCTTTAAACTTAAAAGTTATTTTAAAATTTATCATATCAAGATTACATAGGTATTTTCATCTTTGGTTAATAAAATCAACACCAAAAAATTTTGTACTCAGGAATCTTAGCGTCCATATAAAAATAACATTTCAAATTCAACTTTTTCACAGTAACTCATATCTTATCCTTGATTCACCAGGCTATCACTGTCTTCTAATTCACACCATTGATTTTTTTCCATCACTTGTTATAATTTATTATTCTTAACTTAGTCTTCTTTGTGACTTTGCTATCAAAAGTATAGTCTTTCTTTCTTGTTCAAGTAAGACGATGCTTTACTATTATGCTGTACAAAGGTTTAAACTAAACAGGTACTTTCACAGTTTCCAAATAGGGTTTATGCATATTTTTTGTGTATTTTCTTATATTGATTTATTGATGAGGGCTTCATTTTATTTAAAATTTCTGTTTTGAACCTCAAATTACCCATCAAATATATATATCATGTTTTTGTGTGTGTGTATGTTCTGTATAGTACTTTACTACAGAACAAGCCTAATGAAAATGCCTTCTTCCCTTTTTGGTTACTCTTAATTTCAATACAACTTAAAATATAAATGGTAATTGCAGGAATAATCCAAAAAAACACTCCCTTTTTAAGCTAAATGTGCCAATTATTCACATTTTGCACCTTTGGTTTATCATTCTGCTTGTGTGTATGTGTATACATGTATGTATTTTTCTAAATCATTTGACAATAAGTTGAAGATATGACTCTGCCTTTATGTTTGAGTATTTTAACATTTCAAATGTACAGTTTAATAGTACTAACTACACTGACAATGTTATACAACATCACCAGTATTTATTTCCAAAATTTTTTTATCATCCCAAACAAAAACTCTCTACCTATTGAGCAATAACTCTCCAACGCATCCTCCCTGTCCCCAAATCCTGGCAACCTACAGCTTAATTCTCTAGCTGAATCTGTCTTTCTGAATATTTTTCATGTATGTAGGATCACATAATATTTGGTTTTTGTGCCTGGCTTATTTTATTTAGTATAATGTTTTCAAGGTTTTTGCATGTTGTAGCATGTACCATAACTTAATTTCTTTTTATGTGATTGAGTGGGCTATAGTTACTCTTTTTCTCTTGATAAGAAAATATTCCAGGTCAAAGCCCATTCTTATATGGCCAAGTGAGAGTCAAATATTCATATACACAAAACTGTTTGATTCTCAACAGAATGAACTGGGTGTGCATGTTAAAAGTAGATGTGAGGGCTTATCTCTGGGCTTATCTGAGGGCTTATCTCTTATTCCATGGACCTATATGTTCATCTTTATGCCAATAACAACATTGCTTTGATCACAATAGTTTTATAGTAAGTTTCAAAGTCAGGAAATGTGAGTCCTCCAGGTTTGTTCTTTTTTAAAAGTCTTTTGTCCATTTTTAATAATTTGAATTACATATGTATTTCAAAATGAATTTTTCTGTTTCTATAAAAAATGCTGATATTCAGATAAGGATTGCACCAAATCTGTGTATTGCTGTGGGTATCAGTATTATACTAACAATATTAAGTCTTCAAATCTATGAACATGAGATGTCTTTCATTTATTTACGTCTTTTAAAATTTCTTCCAGCAGTATTTTGTGATTTTCAGTGTACAAATCTTCCATTTTGTTGGTTAAATTTATTTCTAGACATTTTATTCTTTTAGATACTATGGAATTGGTTCTTTAATTTTCTCTTGCAATTGTTTTTTCTTATAGAAAACAGCTGATTTACATGTGTTGATTTTGTGTCCTATAACATTGCTTACTTTATTAAATCATAGGTTTTGGTGTTTTGCTTTATTTGGTTTTGAAGGGGAAGATTGTTTAGTATTTCCTATACATAAGAGCATTTTACCTATGAATACATATTTACTTCCTCATTTTGCATATCTTTTGTTTCTTTTTCTTGCCTAATTTCTTTGGCTGGAATTTCTAATACTGTGTTGAATACAAATTGTGAAAGCAGGCATCCTTGTTTTACAGCCTGCCACCATTAAGACGATAGCTGTGCATTTTTCACATTTCATTTCCTTCATTATACTGAGGGTGATGAAAAGGTGTTAGATTTTGTCAAGTGTTTTATCTGCATCTATTCATATGATTTTATTCCTTCATTCTATTAACATGTATTACAATGGTAGATTTTCAAATGTTGAACCAACCTTACATTCCTGGGATAAACTCTACTTGATCAAAATATACAATTCTCATATTTTGCTGCATTCAGTTTCCTGGTGTTTTGTTGAGGATTTTTGCATCTGTATTGAAAAGGGATAATAATAATTCCCTTTGTACATGACTTTATTCTCGTCCAGAATTCAGTCTGGTATTACATGTTGTATTTATTTGTCATGTCTCTTTAATTTTCTTTTCTTTAATTTAGAACAGTTCTTCAACCTTATTTTGTCTTTCTTGACTTAACTTTGACATTTTGGAAGAATACAAATGATTTTGTATCATGACTCCAATAAACTGAAAAATCTATAAACATTGACAAAATTCTAGACACATATGACCTGCCCAAATTGAACCAGGAAGATGTAGAAAACATAAACTGACAAATATGAAGTAATGAAATTACAACAACAACAAAACTTCACAGAAGACTTCTAGAGCTTGTAAATGAGTTCAACAAACTAGCAGGATACAAGATCGAAACCCATAAATCAATAGTACTACTACACTCTATTAGTGATTCTGATGAGAAGGAAATCAGGAAAAGTATTGCATTCACAATAACCTCAAAAAATAAAAACAACTTGGAAATTAATTTAACCAAGGAGGTGAAAGATTTCTATAATGAAAACTATAATAATATGAAACTATAATAATATGAAACAGAAATTAAAAGCCTTCCAATGAAGAAAAAACCCAGGATCAGAGAGATTCTCAACTGAGTTCTATCAGACCTTTAAAGAACATCAGTCTTCTGTTAAATTATTCCATGCAACTTAAAAATAGGGATCACTCTCATATACATTCTAAGAAGACAGTATAACCCTGATACCAAATCCAGAGAAGGACCCATCAAGTAAATAAAATTGAAGACCAATGTCCTTAATGAACATAGATGCAAAAATTCTTAATAAAATATTAGTAAACCACGTTCAAAAGCACATTAAGAAGATAGTACATCATGATCAAGTGGGTTTCATTCCAGGGATGCAAGTTTGATTCAAAGTGCAAATCAATAAATGCAATTCACCACTTTAAAAAAGAATTAAGGACAAGAATCACATGTTCATCTCAATAGGTGAATAAAAGGCCTTTGATAAAATCCAGCTGGATTCATGTTAAAAATGCTGGAGAAACAAGTGTTTGAAGGAATTTGCCTGAACATTATAAATGTTATTTATAACAAACCCAAAGCCAACATCATACTGAACAGAAAGAAACTGAAAGCATTTGCTCTAAAATCAGGAACAAAATAAGAATGTCCACTCTCACCACTTCTATTTAATATAGTTTTCAAAAACACTAGCTAGAGCAATCAGGCAAGAGAAGGAAATTAAAGGGATATAAATAGGAGAAGTCAAACTATCTCATTTTGCCAGTGATATGACCCAACAACAACAACAACAAAACTTCACAGAAGACTTCTAGAGCTTGTAAATGAGTTCAACAAACTAGCAGGATACAAGATCGAAACCCATAAATCAATAGTACTACTACACTCTATTAGTGATTCTGATGAGAAGGAAATCAGGAAAAGTATTGCATTCACAATAACCTCAAAAAATAAAAACAACTTGGAAATTAATTTAACCAAGGAGGTAAAAGATTTCTATAATGAAAACTATAAAGCACAAAAGAAATTGAAACAAATCTTCGATGTTCTTGGATAGGCAGAATTAACATTGTCAAAATAGCCATACTACCAAAAGCAATATACAGATTCAATGCAATCACCATCAGTCCTTAAATTCATTTGGGAAGAGTAAAAACCCCAGAATAGCCAAGGCAATACTGAGAAAGATGAGCTATATGGGGAGTATCACAATACTTGATTTCAAATTATATTTCACAGCTATAGTAAATTTTTTAAAAAGGCAGCATTGTATTGGCATCAAAGTAGACATGAAGACCAGTGAAATAGAAGACACAGAGCCACCTGATACTTGACAATGGTGCCAAAAATATTTATATGTTGGAGAAAAAAATAGACTTTTTAACAAATAGTGCTGGGAAAATTGAATATCCATATGTAGAAGAATGAAACTCGATTTTGTCTCACTTCACAAGTCAAATCAAAATGGATCACAGACCTAGGGATTAGACCAGAAACTTTGCAACTGCTACACAAAAACATAGAGTCAACACTCAATCATATTTGTGCTTCCTTAACAAGATCTCTGAGGCTCAGGAAATAAAATCAGGAATCATTAAGTGGCACGCCATCCAAATTAAAAGCTTCTACATGGCAAAGGAAACAAGAGTGTGAAGAGAGAGCCTAGAGAATGGGAGAAAATCTGTGCCAGCTACTCCTCTGGTAAGGGATTAATATCCAGAATATATAAAGAACTAAAAAAACAATAGCAAAAAACCAAATGACTCAGTCAATAAATGGGCAAAGGAACTAACAGACATTGCTCAAAAGAAGAAATAGAAATGGTCAACAAATGCATTTAAAAAAAAAAAGTTCAACATCTGTAGCAATTAAGAAAATGCAAATTCAAAACTACACTAAGATGTCTTCTTACTCTAGTCAAAATGCAGTTATCAAGAACACAAATAATAAATGCTGGGGAGGATGGGGGAAAGGGTACACACGTACATTGTTGGTGGATCTGCAGATTAGTACAACCACTCTGGAAAGCAGTAAAGAGATTCCTCAAAAAACTAGGAATGGAACCACCTTTATGACTCAGCTCTTTTGCCTCTAGGTGTTCATCCAAAAGAACTAAGATCAGCATACTGTAACAATATAGCGACCTCAATGTTTAAAGCATTATAATTCATAATAGCCCAATTATGAAAGCAGGTCAGATACCCATCAATAGATGAATTGATTAAGAAAATGTGGTACATATACACAATGGAGTTTTACTCAGCCATAAAGAATAATGAAATTAAGGCATTTGCTGATAAATGGATGGAAATGGACACTACCATGAAGGAAAGAAAATGGAGGGAGTAAAAGGGAAAGCCAGGGGAACAGGGACTGAAATCAAATTACATTCCTGTATGATTTTGTCGAAACAAACCCATCTACCATATATAGTAGTAGTGCTATAGTAGTAGTGCTCTAATTTAAAAATAGAATTTTAAGATATAAAATATACTTCTATAGCATATACAAGATTGTTAGTTATATTTATAATAAATTAAAAAAATAAACTTGTCTCAAATTAATTACATAAGTATATATAGTTCACATATAAAATAAAGCCTGCATAGGACATATATATCTTAAGAAAACATTTTTTCCACTTAAGTTAAAGAAAAATTTTATAGTAAAGTGAAACTGCATTCAAAATATTTAATATTTTTAAAATTACATTTAATTAACTTCATTTTTTTAGTGGTTTTAATATTTCACAGATTGCTGAAATTTAGCTCTTATGTTTCAGAGTATGTTGTACAATGTTCTGATTATAGGGTAGTGTTTTTTAATAAGGGGCTTAACCAGAGATACATATTTTTGGTACGCTACATGGGGATGATTATGCCCTCTGGTTTTTTAATAAAGTACATATTAAAGTAAATCTTTTACATCCACAAGATATATTGTGGATTTCTTTTAATCAAATATAGAGGTTAAAGTTCCTCATATTCAAACATACAAACTTATAAATTTTAGAATGATTCCTCTAGAGAAATTGGTGAGGAATATATTTTCAGGGAAGTGCCCTAAATATATTTCAGTAATGACAACTAAAATCTATTTTTTATTTAAAAGTCTAGGTTTTTTGAGAAAAAAATGTATATTCTCAGCATGAGAATCCAAAATTGGCTCTGAACTTCCCACTGTAGATCTGATTACATGGCTTGGAGCTGTAGAATCACTTCTTTCTACTGTGGATGTCTGTCCTTGACTTATTTACATAATTTAATGCATGAAGACTAATCAACAAATCATGCTGTTTTCTTATGTAGCTGACACAGGAAAAATTAACCCTATTTGAGGTAGTTTATATTTCCTCTAATGATGTTTAACTAAGTTTTTAAAGAAAATACTGATTTAGTAATTTAGTTGATAGCCGGGAATATCTGATGATAAGTACTAGTTGTTAAATGGTAAATGTTACCCTTAAAATTAATAGAACAGAATATTTTTAAATTATGATTTTAATACCTATTTCATTAATAATAGTTTATTGATATAATTCAAGTATAGTATAAAGTATTCTACCTTTATAATAAAAGTAAGAATGCTATTTTATAGTTTTTTTACTTTTTACTAAAATATATTGTACATATTAATGGTTTTGGTGTGATATTTCTATGTATGCTAAGTTCATGCACTGATCATATGCAATTTCCTTTTATTCATTCTTCCCCTACACCACTATCCTTCCCAATTCTATTAGCTTTCACATATGAGAGACATGCATATTCTGAGCCTGGCTCACTTCACTTAATATAATATCTTCCAGTTCCATCCATTATGCTATGAAAGACGAGGGTTCTATTCTTTGTACAGATGAATAATACTTCATTTTGTATATATTTCACATTTTATTTTTCCATTTATCCACTGATGGACACCTATGTTGGTATCATAGCTTAGCTATTGTGAATATTGCCATTATAATCTTGGTCTTGCAGCCATCTCTTCAGTATGCTGATTTCATTTCCTTTGGTACATATACTCAGAAATGAAATAGCTAGATCATATGCTAAATCTATTTTTAGGTTTTTGAGATGTATACTGTTCTCTTGGCTGTACTAATTTCCACATACAGGATTCTTTTCTCTTCCTATCCTCACCAGCATTTGTAATTAATTTCTTTTTGAGAAAAGCCATTCTCTCTGGGGGTGAAATGATATCTCATTGTAGTTTTCATTTATATTTCCTTGATGACTAATGATAGTGAACAGTTTTTCATATATTTGTTAGCCATTTATACTTCTGAGAAGTGTTTATTCAGATCATTTACCTTTTTAAACTAGATCATGTGTTTTTTTTTGTTATCGTTGTTTCTTTTTAGTTCCTTATATGTTCTGGTTATTAATCTTTTGGCACATGAATAGTTGGCACTGCTTTGTCCCATTCTGAAGCTCTTCTCTGTATTCTGTTATTTCCTTTGCTAAAGCTTTTTAGTGTGATATAATCCCACATATCCATTTTTGCCTTTATTTACTGTGTTTTTGTGGTCCTGTCCAGTGTCTGTACCAATCAATGTCTTGAAATATTTCCCTCTTTTCTTCTAGTAGTTTCATAGTTTCATGTCTTATATTTAGATCTTCTGATCATTTTTTATTTGATTTTTGCATATGTTGAAGGAGGACGGAGGGCTCTAGTTTGATTCTTCTGTATATGTATATCCAGTTTTCCCAGCACTGTGTATTGAAGAGACTGCCTTTTCTCCAATGTTTTAGACACATTTGTCAAGGATCAGTTGACTTTAGATGCACAGTTTTATTTCTTGGTCCTCTTTTCTGTTCCATTGGCCTGTGTGTCTGTTTATATGCCATTACCTTACTGTTTTGGTTACTATGATTCTGTAGTAAAATTAGGTATTGATATGCCTCCAGCTTTGTTCTTTTTGTTCAATATTTATTTGTCTGAGTTATTTTGTGCTCCCACATGAATTTTAGAATTTTTAAAAAGTTTTATGAAGGATGTTATTTGCATTTTGATGGAGATTGCATTGAATCTGCCAATCACTTTGGTTACCATGGATATTTTAACAACTTTAATCTGTCCAATCCATGAAAATGTGAGGTCTTTCCTTTTTCTTTCTTTCTTCCTTTTCTTTTGGTTTGTTTGTTTGTTTTTTGTCTTCTTCAGTCTCTTTCTTCAGTTTTTTATAATTTCCATTACAGGGGCCTTTCACTTCCTTGCTTAAATTATTCCTAGGATTTTGTTTTTTCAGTTGTTAGTTTGGTTTCTTTGTAGCTATTGTGAATGGAATTACTTCCTGATTTCTTCCCCAGCAAGTTCATTATTAGAGGAAAGCAATGCTATTGATTCTTGTTGATTTTGTATCCTGCAACTTTACCCAAATTTTTTTTATCAGTGCTAATCTTTTTGTGGGCTCTTTAGAATGTTTTCTTCATTCATAAATTAGCACATTATTTTTTGATAAATTCAATTAATCTTTAATGTAGGTAGCTTTATTTCAGAAACTTATCTTTGACTTCAGTGTCCACAATGTGGGGTTGTTTGAGAATGATTTATTTTTAATTTTTTTTTTTTTTAAGTCACTAACTTTCAATCCTGCTATGGCATTAAAATAAACATTTTCTCAATACCATTTTTTAAAAACACTAACCAGAGGCAATTTTAGTTTATTAAATATCACTGAAAATTTTGCTAATTTAAATAAAACTACCCAGGAAAATTAATTATCTAGTTAAATAATTAAAAGTGTCCTTGATAGCCTATATTTTAATGAAGGTGTCAGTGAAAAATATTAACTCAAGCTATAGCCTATTATGATTTATAGTCTTTTAAATTCAAATCTTTGCATTAAAAAAATGGTTCTTATGAAAGCTGATCAACTTTAACATTGGAATTTCATCATTATATTTTGAGTGCCCACTGGTTGGATGAAGAGTAGCAGAGGATGACAAGGAGACTTCAGAATTAGTGAAATAAAACCCATACAGCACCTATGGAAGGAATGTAACTTGATAGAAAGAAATTATTCTGTGGAATGTTAAATCTGAGGCTAATTCCCTGCCCTGCTCTTGAATGAATGGTAAATTATTAAAACTCTCTGACCTTGAGATTTCTTATCTGTAAAATTTTAATAAAATTACTTCCTTGTCATCTTCTTAGTAGTAGGATTTATTTTGTAAATAAAATAAATATTGAGTGCCACATACTAAGTACTCAATAAGTGGTGTCTTTTATTCTGCTTCATTATAATGGAAAAGGCCTAGGTACGTGTTGTGGTTACACAAGACGTAAGTATGAACAAAGTGCAATGAGTGATTAATTTTCACTAGGGAAATTAGATAAGGGTCATTAGAATTGGGCCATGAAGTTTTGTAGAATTTACACAGATAGAATTGGCAGAAGGACTAAGTGGAAAACATGGCTAAAGGCCTAGAAACATACAATTCATGGAGGTTTTAAACAACCAAGAAGAAATTAGGGAGGAGACAAATATTCCTATAAATGCTTGGATTCCTAGTTCACTTTGCAAAACCTCCTTATAAAGGTTATTAAATTTAGGGATTTTAGCTCAGAATTCTGCAAATGGAGATTTTTGATACATTTGGACACTTTAGTGGGTCAAATAATTTTGGAGGCTTCCCCACAGCAAGTCATTCTTTTCAACCCCAAACTACAAATAGAAGTGCTGTATCAGTAAATGCTAATTTTGCTCATGTTTTAACTTTCCCAAATCCTGCAGTGCTGATTTTGGAACCTTCAGTGTTTCCCAGAGTCATCAGACAACATCAACTATTAGTAAAATTTTAGCAAAGCTGGTTTATAGACAGCAGACAAATAGGTAGCACTTGCTAATTTCGATAATACCTTCAGTGCTGGGCAAGGTGGTGATCAAGGGAGTGGTTTTGGGACCACAGGTAAAGCCCCGGTCGGGTCTGTGGTTTCAGTTTCCAGTCATTCAAGCGCATCTTCAAACAAGTATGCAGCCCTGGCAGAACTAGCTACCTCCAGTAATGCATACACTTCCACAAGTAATGCTGGCAGCAGTGTTTCTGGAACAGTGCCAGTGGGTGCTTCTGCACAGACACAACCTGCTTCTTCAAGTGTTCCTGCCTTCCACAAATGCATTTGTTACTGCTGGTTGTCCTTCTGTGGCATCTTCTACAAATCCATTTCATGTGAATGCCAGAGGAGCAACAGCAGCAACCTTTGATGCTGCATCCATGAGCATGCCTGCAGAATTTGGCACTCCTGCTTCCTGTACTCCTGTTTCCAGCAGCAAGCCTTCCCAGCCCAACCAGCTTTCCCTCAACACACAGCTTTTTTTCAGTAGCCCCCTAGTGCAGGTTTTGCAGCATTTAGACAAACAAAGCCAGTGGTAACCACTTTCAGTCAAGTTGCAACTGCTGGAGTATCTAGTAATCCTTTATGACTGGTGCTCCAAAAGGACAATTTCCAACAGGAAGCTCATCAACTAATCCTTTATATAGACATTTTACTGGAATGAACTTTTATGTGGTCACTTTACATCTCTCTGCCTCTGGCCCTGTTGTCATGTTTTACTGATTAGCTTTAAACACAAGAAAAGTCTTTAAAAAGCCTGCACTGTGTGTTAAAAAACAGGTAATAAGTGCAAAACAGAGGGCTTCAGTAACAACTTTTAACCTGTGAATTGGAAAAAAAAAGGTAGAGGTATCATGTATATTATTGGCTAATATTAAGTTATTGCATATACCACATTCCTTATGCTGCAGTTCTATACGTATTTTTTTCTTAGTAAATAGCTATTTGGGCATATCGGTATTTGTAACTTTAACATATTGTTGTGTGAGAAATGTTACTGGGAAAATAGATCAGCCACTTTTAAGGTGCTGTCATGTATCTTAGAACAAATAAACCATTGTTACTGGAAAGTTACAGAGTCAAAATTGGAAGGTTTTATTTTTTCTTGAATTTTTTCTTTATAAAGAGCTATAAATTTGTGCCTAAATTCTTTAAAAATGTAGAGGAATACCTGTCTGCAAAATAAAATTAATCATGTTTTGCTACATTTGCAGGTGAAAAATAAATATTAGAAAATAAAAATAATACATTAATTAATTTATGTGTTTTGGATTATTTAGTGTGGTGTTAGATACACACACATGCACATAAGTGAGAAATATTTATGTAGATGTCACTTTATAACCTGCACTATTCTATATTTAGTCTTTTAGACTAAATTAGCTTTTATTATCCTAATAATGGTGCAGTTGCTTCTTCGTTATAACAAAGGTTCTCAGAGTTCCTGAGTGTAGGATCTCCTAGATACTTGTTGGAAGTTCAGTTTCTTGGCTTGCCCAGCCCCACTTTATCAGAAAGGGTGGTAAGGTAATCTGTATTTTTAACAAGACTGACAGGTGAGTCTGAAGCTTTTTGAAATTTGAGAGCCTTTCCTTTCATAAATATAGTGTTTTACTTACATTATATCCTTTGATCATTAGAGTAATCCTATGATATATTGTAACTCTTCATCTGTATTCTTGGGGGAAGTAAGACTTGAAGGGATTAAATGATTCATTCTAAATCACACTACTATTCACTAGTATTTCAAAGCAGAATTTTTGTTCTTTTTCAAATAATATGTTGCTCTTTCCTTTGAATACAATCTGAAACAATTTTTAGTTATTTTCCTGTTCTAATATTTTGAATGATTGTTATCTGATCTTTTTAAATTTTAATGGCCTTACGTGAAGGATACTTTGATAAGTTAGATAACAGGACTAGAATTCAAATTCACATATTGTTTCTGCTAGTCCAGTGCTTATTCTGTCATATACTTTTTAAATGAAAGGACTTTTTAAACTAAAAATACATATGTAAAGTAATTTTTAAATGCATAATTTAACAATTCTGAAATTAAAAAAATAAAGAATTCTAATTTAAATTCAGCTTCTTATGGACTTTAATCTCAGTATTTTATTTTAATGACACATGCTCATTTAACTGCTTCTCAGTTACCAAAAGAATTTCCAAGATTGATTTGGAATTATTTCTGCCAAATGAAACAATGCTGTTCTGTTAGTTGTAATTTTCATGAGTCTATTTAAATTAATTAACCAAATTAACAAACCATAAAATCAAGTATGTTTATATAGACTCAAAATCTTGTAATGACTTCTATTGAAACCTCTAGACAGAAACTTCTTAAAAAGAAAAATAGTTTATTTTAATGAACAAGACATGATAGATTCTTTAATATAAAGAAATTGCTATTTTAAGTTGTAACTAATATTTCTCTTGGCTGCAGAAGAATATAATTTGCAAAGTGATAAGTTGACAAGTCAGACTGAAATAATTAACGAAGATTTAGGGTCATATTTTATTTTCCCTTATGTTCACTGTATCTTTATTTCAAAAGAATTTACATAATGTAGCATTTGAAATATGGAGACTAGAAATCTGTTCATATTATATTACCCTGACTTATCTGGTAAATGATTTTGAGGCTCTACTGGTTGTATAAAATACCTTAAAATTTTTCTGACTTTTTATAAGTATAGGCAAATTTAAAAATAGATAATTATGGTATTTTTTAAAACATATTTATAGTGGTGGTTTTATTTTTCTTTTAAACTTATTTTGACTTTGGAGAGGATAAATATATGATGTAATTATTAAATAATTTCACATAATACTTCAGCGATCTCTGTAGTTGTTGATAATTCAGTTTCTTGACGCCACACCACTTCTTACTCAGATGGTTTTAGAAGAGGGCCCAGAAATCTATTTCAATAAGCACCAGCAGTGAAGCCGACGAAGGAGTTCCTAGGTCTCAGTGCATAAAACCTTGGAAGAGAAAGTACTTCTTTAAGTTAACACCAAAGATACCAAAGTTAAATATTCCAAAAACTACTGTAGCCTCTGTTATGCAGCCTGTTCCCTGCTTCTATAATCAAGCCACGCTGAATATCATAGTTTTTTATTTCCTCCCCCAAAAGTAGTTTACATCTTGGAGCCTTGGAATATTGTATAACTGGTACTCAGTACAGCATTTCTCATAGTAGGTACTACATAAATATCTTAGGATGGATGAATAAAGGAGACCCAGTAGCTTCTTCTTTAGATTTTCTATGTTATCCTCATTCCATCCTTCCTTTGTTTCAGCTGCTAAATCACATGTAAGTTTTATTTCCCTTCGTATACAGATTTTCGTGGAAGGTATCATGTTTTGTATAGACATTTACATATTTCTCCTTTTAGTGGTATTTTACACATACATGGTCAGTAAATATTTGTCAACTAAAAGTATTTTCTGCTTATTTAAACCATCATACTAGATTCTCACCTCAGTGAGGGTGGGGACCTTATCTCTGTTTTTTAGTTTTCTTAGGGCTTGGTAGTGACTATGCTCAGAAACATTTGAATGAATAAATAGATGAATAAAATAAGTAACTTTATTTCAGTTCAAGTTTGCTTAAAATATAATGTTGAGGGTTACTGAGGTTTTATAGATAATAAATTTTATTTTTATATGGGAGAAAAAAATCTGCTTTCTCAAACTCAAACTTCCTACCTTTTACAAGAGAGAAGATGGTAGATTGTGCATTTCTGAACTGGTGAAGCTTCAGCAGGGCATTATGGTTAACAGACTTTTCCTTCTTATTTAGTCATAAAAGTTTATACCAGTAATTATGAGACTATAATAATTTAAGCCTAAATGTAGTCTCTTAACATCCTGTGAGGTACAGATTCTTCCTCTGTTCGAGCTAGAGAGCTAACAAAATCAGAGTTGTTTTCTTTAGTTGAAAGTAAGGAAACAGAAGACATTTTTAATAAAAACAACACTTTCTGAAATAAATTCTATTAGTGTATTCTTTAAAAATATTCTTATGCATTGGGGATGTAGTTCAATGGTAGAGTATCTGCCTTGCATATTCAGAGGCCTGGGTTCAATCTGTAGCACCACAAAAAGAAGAAAAACAGTTGTGCTTGGGGTGTAGCTTAGTGACAGAGCACTCCCTCAGCACATGCATGGCCCTGGGTTCAATCCCCAGTACTGGAAGGAAAAAAAAAAAAACCATATGTGTGTGTGTGTGTGTGTGTGTGTGTGTGTGTGTGTGTGTGTGTGTAAACCCATATACACACACATACATACATATATATACATACATACTGTGTTTCTTTCAAAAATACTATCAGCAAGTGGGAGCTCTGATAAAGTGTGAAATCTCAAGCATTTATACCTTTGATCACTGATTAACTTGTTAAATTTCTCCAGGTGACCAAAAATGCTTTTATCCCTCCCCTTTTTCTAAATGCTTTGGAGGTTTTTTCTTTGAAGAACTTCTGATTTTCTCCAGATTATCTGCTTATCTTTATATTGAGTGGACACTAAAACAGTATTAGTTATTTAAGCATTCCAGTTTTATAAATGATTGTTATGAGATTTTACTCCAGTGTGAATTTTAGTCAGCATCACATATGTTGACACATTTTCTTTGATAATTTATAGATTGTATTAGCTTTCCATTGCTGTCACAAAATACTTAAGATAATCAACTTAAAAATAGTAAAGGTTTATTTTGGCTCATGATGTCAGAAATTTCTTTCCATGTTCAGAAGGCCCCATTGTTTTGGGCCTGTGGTAAGGCAGAACATTATGGTGGGGATCACATGATAGAATAAACTGCTGACTTCATGGTGACAGGAAGCAACAAGAGAGAGAGAGTTAAGAGACCAGCTTTGACCCATTTGAAATCATGCCCTCAGTGACCTACCATATTAGTCCCTACCTCTTAAAGTTTCCACCACTTCCTAATATTGCCAAGCAGGACTCTAAGCCTTTAACACGTGGGTGTTAGGGGACTTTTAAGATCCAAAGCATAGTTTTCCACCCATGGCCCCCAAGGGCTTATTCCATCTCACCATGCAAAATGCATTCCACCTTCAATAGTTCCTTGAATTTTAACCATTCTAGCATTGCTCAAAAATTCAAGTTCAAAGTCCTCAGAGTCTCAAGGCAAACTCAAACCTTGTGTCCTTAATAAAAATAAAAATAAAAAAGATTACATACTTCTAAAATAACAGTGGCACAGGGTAAATATTCTCATTCTAAAATGGAGGAATAGGAAAATAATAATGAGTGATCAGACAAAAAAATACTGAAATGCAACATGGCAAACATTAAATCCTAGGTCTCTATATCTGGCAACTGGTGCACCCTGTGATAGGATGTGGGCTCCCAGGGACTCAAGCAGCTGGACCCTGTCAGCTTGCTAGTTACAGCCCTCATGGCTACATTTTCAGGCTGACCTTGCATGCTGCCTGTAGCTTCCCTTAGCAGGGACACCTAGGCAGAGTGTAAATTCGCCTGAAGAGAATAAACTGAAGAAGCCATTAGCAGTCTGTATTTGCTGCCTATGGGTATGTACCTCCTCTCCTCTGTGTTCCTTTTATTACCTCCACCTCCCCCACAATAACCTCACTACTATGATAAAAATAATTTTGCTTTTTTATTTGGTCAGGTTGTTTTTTCAGATTTATATGATATGAAAAAAACATGATGAATGATGTCTTCAGAAAAGAAATGCACAAATTAAACACATTTTATATAAACCATTCATTAGCATATAAACCAATTGATAGGCCAGTAATAAAACCATGTTAAGAATTTTTGTTTAACCTGCATTTATCCTATATATACTTTGTTCTAAAATATGACAGTGTGAGATAATTCATAAATTGGAATTTGTTTTGAAAGATTAATCATCATTCATACAAGATGATTTTCAGGTGGTATTGAGCTATAATTTAATGAACTGGAATATTAAATAATCTAGTTTCCTTTATTTTAGGTTATGGTGTTTGTACATGCTCGAAATGCCACTGTGAGAACAGCTATGTCTCTGATAGAAAGAGCAAAAAATTGTGGCCAGATATTCTGCTTTTTACCTACCCAAGGACCTGAGTATGGACATGCAGAAAAACAGGTAGGATACAAATTATAGCAAGAGATAAAGAACTAAAGCAAATAATGTGCCACATATACCTGATATTTTACATATGAAATATGTAAAATATTTACATATTTACCATCTACAAATTATAAGACATTAATTTTACAAATTTATTGACTTTTTTCTTGACTAAATGATCTTCTGAAAGGAGCCACTACATGATGTATTCACTTATCACGCCTATCTATATGGTTTTAATGGAGTACTTACTTTAAATTATAGTTAAATGTGAAATGCAGCTAAATGTCATAAAATATGTTATCTAATGGATTTATTTTTGTTCTTTTAAATAGTTTATTAACATTCGTAAAATAATTTTTCAGTTTTAACTTCTGAGGTTAGTATTGATAGATATAACCTAAATAAACAAAAGGTCTTAAAAAAAAAAATGTAAAGGAATCCTGAGGCAAAAACGTTTGAAAACATGACCTTATTAATTGTTGTATGCTCAAAAGACTAATGGGATCACCTGCATCCTAGTTAGAAAATCAGATCCTCACACTCATCTCAGGCTTTTCAAATAAGAATTTGCATTTCAAACTGATTTGCAGGTGACTTTATGCGCATTAGTTTACAAACTGTTCTAAGTAGTTTGAGTATTGGTCTTATTTTTAAATTTATAGAAGACTTTATTTAATTATGTCAGTTTAATAATTTAGATCAAGATTGGACAAACTATGACCTGAGGGCCATGGGTGACCATCTACTTTTGTCATTAATGTTTTTTAAGGAAATAGCCAAATTCATTCTTTTAATTATCTGTGACTGCTTTCTTGGACCATAGGGGAAGAATTGAGTAGTTGTGACAGACTACAAGTTACTCTCTGTTCCTTTGCAGAAAAGATGTGCTGATTCTAATTTAAAAATATGAAAATGAATTTTAAATTTAAAAATCCTTTGGCATAAATGATAGTAATTTCAAAATTTCTATATTTATAACAAAAGATTTAACTGATCATTTACTGAATAACTTCCAGTTGTCAGCTATTGTGCTTTATTAAACTTCACATTTTTGTCTTAATAAAATATAATTTTCATGACTGCACTATAAGTTTTATTTTACAATTTCATGTTGACATTTTGAATTCTTAAGCCAATGCCAGTTGTTTTGAACATCAAATTCTCTCAATTTAGAATCATGAAATTTAGTTTCTTCATTTTATTCACTTTATAAAATTTTTTATTTTCATTATATTGCTTTGTATCCTTCTGATTGTTTGTTACCATGAACTTATTAGTTTTCAAAAAGTCAACAACAAATTTGGTATTTTAAATTCTGTGTTTTTTCTTTAGAAATAAAAAGCAGCTCTATTGTGTTTAAAAGCCAAGCTTTGAGAGCCACCTTGTGGATTTCTGGTTACTGCATACCTCTTAGTTCTGAGAGCTATTGGTATTCTGTATAATTCATGTTTATTTTTAATTGTCGTAATGTTTAATACTTATTGAATGTTTTCATTACTTTATATAATTAATTCAATCCTCACAACAACCAATGTGGAGATTGGTTCTGTTATTCCTTGATTATGACATATCTGTAATTCAAACATACATGAAGTTTATTCTACAGCATCTTATTATAATTTATATAGAAACATTTTCAGGTTATGTTTATTTAAGGCAGTGTCATCAGACACAGATTCACAGATCACTATGCTGAAAAAGATATAATAGAAGAAATGGAAAGTTTTAATACAGTTGGAGTAGACTTGAAAATACCTATTGATTGTTGTTATACCTTTTGCATAATTTTATTATATTTGGTTTTTATCCTAATTCAACTGTTACTGGACTTTTAAAAATAAGAATGAATTCCTAACACATTTGTTGAATACATGTTTTCCAGAAGCATTGTCCTATTCACTATTATAGTCCCATCTCTTCATGTACTGTTTTTCTGATAGTAGGAACCCCCAAATAACTTCTTTTCCTTGCTTTTATTCTTCTAAGGCAGACATTATAATAGGTGCTTTCATTTTAACTTTCTCATATGATCTGTACTATTATTCTAACCTTTAAAGATCCTTATCTCCATTTTATAAAGAAACTAAAAAAGGGAGAGTAATTTTCCCAGACACTTCCATCTAAGAAGAAGTACTCCATGATTTGAACCAATATGACTCCAAAGTTCACCCTTTTCACTTTACTGTGTTCTACTTATTCAAAAGCAGAAGAAGTTTTGTCCATTATGGGACTTCCTAAAGTCTTGAGGGTGTTGAGTTGTTGTGTTTTCTTTTCTTTTTTAATAAAATCGAATATTTCTTAAACCTAACTATATCCCTCACTTCTCCTAAAGAGAAATTTTAAAAAGTGAATCCCTTCACAGCACATATTGTAACAAGATAAAATAATCTTGCAAAGTGTAGTGATGCACATTTGTAATCCTAGCTGTTTAGAAGCCTGAGGCATGAAGATCCCAAGTTCAAGGTCAGGCTGGGCAACTTAGGGAAACCCTGTCTAAAAAGGGCTTTGGTTGTAGCTCAGTGGCAGAGCACTTGCCTCCTGGGTTCATTCCTCCATATTTCAAAAAATGTGTGTGTGTGTGTGTTTTTGTGTGTGTGTGTGTGTGTGTGTGTGTGTGTGTTGTGTGTGTGAGAGAGAGAGAATCTTTCTGAATGTTTTCTCAGAGTTCCAGAATTTATTTATTTTTTATTAGTAGTCATATTAACTTTCTAACAATTCCAAGGAAGTTATTATTGCAATGGTAAGAGATATTTCTTCCCACAGTTTTGAAAAGTGGGAAAGTAAGCACTCAGAACATTAACATGAAATTACAGGTATATCTGAAGTATAGTACATAGAAATTTAGCCTCATGACTTCTGTTAATGGAAATACAGCTAAATTCCTACTGTGCCACACTGATACTTTACCCCCGAGTATTTAATGTACCATCTCAATTCCTGACTTACCAAGTAAGACCTTTAAAAGCACTTTTTAATAGTTTTATTTAATGCAATATAACCTTGTTTAAAAAATAAAACTCCTCTAAGAAACCCTCCTTTTTTTCTTCTCATTCTCTATCTCTCAAGATTCCTCTTACTATTCTCATCTTTATTATAAAAGTCACCCCTATGAGAAAAATCACCTCTATTTTCAAATTGTCCACTGAACCAAGAAGGCAAGGAAAGAAAAGTAAAAAGTAAAGGGCCCCAAGAGTAGCTTACAAGATCGATATGGAACTCAAGGTTTCCCCTGGGAAGAGGGTATCTCATGAATTCCAAGTGAGACCCAAAACAAGAAGGCACAATGATTGAAAAACTGATGTGACTTTACCTCTAGAAGCTATATGACCTCAGACATCTAAACATTTATGAAACGTACTCTATTAATGATAATTGAGTATTTACTACCTATTCTAGTGGGGGGTTTTATGAAAAACAAATGGGATGGCTTTGAAATTATTTTGGAAACTGCAAATGATAAGACTTTATCATATTGTAGATATCTATTTTAAGAAAACATTGATAATGAAATTTTAAGTTTGTGAAAAGATAATGAACAATATGGATTCAGTTTTCCTAATTTACCCTGCATAGTCTTACTTTTTTACCATCCCTCACAAAGATACTGACTCAAGCAGCGACTATGTAAAGCAGAACATACCTCAAGCAATAGTAGCAGCTTATATTTGTAAATGTGTCAATAGGATGCAGATATTTTTATCATTGAGCCATTGTTTTCAATTTTAATTTTCATTTTCAGTTAAATGGGTATTTCTGTTAGAATCTTCATATTCTTTTTCACTGAAGGTATTAGTCAAATTTATATTGTTTCCCCTTTAGGGACAAAATTTTAAATAGTCTTTAAGAATTCTAATATTGTATCTAGTATTCTCACTCATCTCTGTACCTAGTTCCTCTGACTCATGGGCACTGAGTACATATATCAATGATATTGAGAGTTTAAGATAAAAAAGGTCTGTCATGAAATAAGCCTAATGAATGTAGTTACTGGGAGTATCTATTGAACAAGGTAAAACAATAAATACCCGCAAGCTACCTTAAAGTATAGTTTTATGACTTTTTATTATCTAAATTTGCCAATAATCTTAATTTCATAGATTCAGCATAGTTTTTACCTAAGTTGATGGCAACTAACTTGATGGAACTTTGATACATGTTATGTGACACTTCATGCTAATAGCTTTTTCTTTTTCTGCTTCAACAACTTCAGAGTGTCACCAAGACCAAATATAATTAGAATTTCCTCTTTCTGGAGTAGATGATTTCTATTTTCTAAAGATAGTAGCAAGGGTGTGGGATCGTTCACTTTATCTTATTTTTTACTTTACATCCAAAATATTCTCAGAGTTTGTTCTTTCCTTAGCCCCATATCACACCAACCTCATTTCATCTTGGAGGCTAATATAGTAATTCTGCTGTTTCAAAAGTTTGTCAAAGAAAATTAGTAATAAATATCACTGACGGTGTACTTGGATTTTTGGAAACGTGACTTTTCAGTTTTCAGTGGCATAAAACCTAAACTCTAGGGAAACCTGAGTTTTAATTTTGATTTAAAAACTCTAATGTAGCTTTTTAAACTTCCTTAATCCACAGTCTCTTGACATAAAAAGTGACTATGATAACTAATAAGATTTTTATAATAAAAAAATAATGTGATATGTTTCTCACCTGACACACAGAACACATTCTATAATGTTATCTATGACCTTTGAAAGTACACAATATAAAAAAACAACAGGTTTAAAGAATGTGACTCACCACATTTAAACTTAAAACTTTGGAGCAACAAAAATAGTAATGAATTATAAAAGGCAGCAAACAGGTTGGTAGAAATATTGGCTACAACTATAATAAATTAGCTAATATCAACATCTTAATATGTATACTTATTTAATTTAATAACTAAGAAATATAGCTGCCAGTGAAGGAAAAAGAAAAAATAAAATGGGTAAACAAAATTTGGATAAAAAAATTATTAGATGAAATAGGTTTTAAAATATTGTACATTCTTAACCCAAATAAACATCAAAAACTAAACATTTTAATGTTCAATTCTGAAGATAATTTGAGGATTTGGAATACTACTAGATTTTCTATGGTATTTGAACAGTTCAATCCTGTTAAAAAACATTTTGGTTTCAAAGACGAGAGTAAGAATGGGATTTTATCCTTATTTCTTCTATTACTTGTGAGTAAATTATATCAGCTTTCATTCATGTGCTTTAAAATGTATTTTAGATGCATAAAATAGATTTCTTTTGATAAATTCATACATCTTGTGTAGGAATCATACTGCTTTGGGGGGGGAAAGTGTGTTCATTGCAATAGTTGAAAATACCTGTGCAGGAGAACACATACAAATTAAATGAATAATGTTATAAATTCCTAGATATACAGAAATTTGTAATGATAAAATATAAAGTTCAAAATCACATTTCAATTTGATTTTTAGAATTTTTATTTTAGTATTTATTTATGATAGCCAAATGAATAAAGAAAGTGAAATTGTAGATGAAATTTATCATTTGCCAACCAACATGCTCTCTGGAATGCTAACTTGTTTCTATATTATTGTACTATATTAATAATCAGGACAGCCCACGTGGGAACCAACACCACCTTTCAAGGGATATATCATGGAACAGAACACATAGTACTTCCTTTCTCCTAAATTAAAGTGAATAATTAGCATAGTGAGATTGACATATGATAATTGGTTATGGGGATTAGGCTATCTGTGTCATTATGAATAACTTTATACACATAAACCACAAACTGTTTTTGCTGGTGGTCACTCAGCAAATATTTACTGAGTATAAAGTAGTTACCAGATCAATAGGTGTCAAGATGAATAGACTCTGCTGACAATCTGCTTATAGTGGATTGAGGAAGACATGCAGTTGATCAATCAAAATTCAATAAAAAAAAAAAAAAAAAAAAAAAAGCTGCTCTAGATACAGTTTAAATACAAAAGAATTTTGTATAAGAAATTAGGTACTTGCTAGAAATTCAGGACTACCACTAGAACTTTGGAATTTAATTTAATTTAATTTAATTTAATACCATGATGTTGATCAGCAGTTAAAAAGCCACAGCTGTGTCTACAGACAACTTCCAACATTCATGAACACAGAACATAGTGGTGTTCCATTATAACTTTCAACCCTCATATCTCTAAGATCTTGCTTGCCAAAAAATGACAATAGCAGGGAGTCAGTTATTTTTTTTACTTCTGTAATTCAACTCTTTTATGAATGCTTTTAATTAGCAGAACAGACATTTTTGTATCAAGTACTCTGACTAGAAGAGATCTGGAAAACATCTTTTTTGCCTTCCTGTCCATGCAAGGAAGATTCACTGGGGAGGTGAGAGATTTTTGTGTGCTATTTAACATTCTTTGCTTTAATTAGTCATGGAAATATTTTTAGAAAGAAAAGTAGCTGTCTCTTTATTCTTGAAGACTTAGGATTCAGGAAGGACAGAGTTTAAATTACTAATTAAATAACTTACCTTAACTGCATTTATGATAATAAAGAAGAATAAAGTGCTAAGAAAAGTAAATTTGTGGGATTTGATCTAGACTGATGGTGGTAAAGGGTGGTGTTTGTTCAAAAACAATGTGACATGTATGCTCACATCTGAAAGGGATGGAAAAAGCAAGGAGGGCAGACAAATATGGAAAGAAAAATTCCTGACATCAGAAAATAATTGAAAGAAATAGGGCAAAATAAATTTAAAACAACTAAAATGTAGAGTATGATGGCAGATGATAGCTGTGTGTCATAAGATGAACCTAATGTAGTAAGCAAGGACTAGATTATGAGGGCCATGTAAGTCATGTTCCAGATTTAGTATTTTATTTCAGAATAGTAGGTAATGTTTAGAGCAGTTGGAAGAAAGACTTGACTTGAACAGTATTTGCTTTTTAAGAAGACCACTATAGTGCCTAGGGTTGTAGCT
Organism: Sciurus vulgaris; assembly: GCF_902686455.1. NCBI lineage: Eukaryota > Metazoa > Chordata > Mammalia > Rodentia > Sciuridae > Sciurus > Sciurus vulgaris. The sequence continues at coordinate 63,781,964 of NC_136467.1, forward strand.
TAGTGGAAGAGCACTTGCCCACATGCATAAAGCCCTGGTTCAATTTCTAGCACCCTAAAAAGTAAATAAATAAATTAATTAAATAAAAATAAGGAAGTATCACTGTACATAGTCTGGACAAGAGGAGATGGAAAGACCAATTAGAGATGTGAATTCATGTAGGAGCATTTGGGAAATATTGATAGAACTTGGTCTTTGAATTTACTGAGTTTGAGATACCTGTGTACTTAGAAATGTTAAATAACTATGTGGGTGGATACAAGTCTTATATATCAGAAGAGCATTCTGTGGAGAGGGGAAAACATGGGAGCAGTGATAAAAGATCCCAGGACCAATTCTTAAGAACGTTAATATTTAAAGATTAAATATGGGAAGATGAGCCAGAAAGGGACTCTTCAAAACATTAGGGTAAACCCAAGGGAGTTTAATGTTATAGAGGCAAAGGAAAAGTGTTTCAAAGAGAAGAAAGAGATCATCTATATGGAGTCCTGCTGTGAATGGCCAATGTTAAATACTATGGGGGTAGTGGTTTAACAGATCATTGGATACCCAATACCTGTTTTCATACTGTGTATGAGAATCAGAATCCCTGAAACTAGATCCCTAAAATGTTTAACATGATTGTCCAAAATCTGGATCATAACCTGACTTAGAACAACTGGTTTAGATGATCTGGTGAACAGATGACTAATGAACCTTATCCTACAGGATAGGAAGCATGATGGGTTTCCTTCTCATAGCCTCGGGAGTAACAGCATTGAAGACCTTGGTTCTCTTGACTTGTCTCAATGACAAGGTTTAAAGTAGAATAAGAAAGGGGAAAAGGTGATAACATATTACATTCCCTACATCTTTATACTCCTTTGTCAAAAGAGAAACCAGATATTGTTTTATGCAAATAATACTAGCAGGTTCTTTAGTAATAACTCAAGTCCACTGGCTCAAGCTGATTAACTTTATAAGCATTACATGACTAAAATATCATTTAAAAAGATGATTTTTAAATTATTTTCCTGATATTGATAAGGTATAATGACTAATGATTATGGGAAATGAATGGTATCACTTGAGAGACAATATTTCCCTCTTTCTGACTAGATTTTGGTTTTTAATAACTGTAGTTAATTTATTCCTTTCTTTCAGTTTAATAGACTTGAAATGATTAATATTAAAGCATACCTTATCAAGATAAATTACCTCAGAAGGCTTACAAAAGTTACCATGGATTATTGATTACATTGTAGCATGCTGTTTCATTAGGGGTTTGTATCTGAACTAAGGTTTTTGTGTTGATTCTATATATTTTTTGGTATTTTGGGTTATTTTTTATGTCTGATTTCCTTTAATATCCTCAACTACTTGCTTTTATTCATTTGTAAAAATCATGTTGCTTACTGTATTTGTTCTAGTTTGGAAGTCAACTTTGGGAAGTGGTTACATTTTAACCTTACTTTTAAAGGCACTGGTACTGATTTTTCATCTCACCAGTAGGAAAAAGATATATAAATTCATGGAAGGAAGTTCTGCATGCTTTCACTGAGGGAAAAGAATATAGTGCCCTTTGTGTGCTAATGCATTATCTTAGCAGTTGCCCATTCCATTCTAATTTCACTGACTTATAAAACCCTATGTGGGAATTCACTTGTGAGAGTGAAAATCAAGTTTAGACAATTCTTTTATGCTGAATTTCCGTGTGTAAAAATACTTTATCTAGTAAGCATAGTTTTGGATCTCAAATGTCTTCCTGGAGAAGAATTTGAATTCTATTCAAAGAATGTAAACAAGATAAATTATGTCTCTGCAGCTATTCAGAGGATAGAAATCCTGGGCTTCACATAGCGCTGGCTGGCGCTGGATATCCAGGTGGAAGAAGCAGTGATGATTGTGAAACGCCACAGAACAGCCTTCATCTTGTAACAAACAAGTTTAGCTCATGGGTCTTAATCATTTCTTCCCCATTCATTTCTCCAAATGCAACCTCTGGTTAAAGGCTTCCTATTTTCTTATGAGGAAAGATTTTGTAAAATGACTATTGTGTTCATTTACATGTGTGCTTATGTGTGTGTTAGTGTAAATAAATTGAATCATGTTAGATACACATTTTGTCCTATTTTTTCTCGTTTAATAATATATCACAGAGATCTTAAATCAACATAAAAGATTGTTTCATTCTTTTAGCAGCTGCATAGAATAACACAATGTGAGTATGAAAAGAATTCATTTACCCTGTCCTATATTAATACTTTTGATGTTTCCAATTGTCTTTGTTAACAGTGCTACAGTAAACATTCTTTCTCATACTTTTGACATTTATAGTTGTATACACTGGGAAAATTCCTATCAGTGGAATTTATCCATAATGCAGTCATGCGTTTGAAATTTTGGTGAATGATCTTAAATTGCCCACCAGAGAGATTGTTTCCTTGTACATGTCCTCAAACATTTCCTTCTACTCATATAACTTTGCCAACAATGAACAATAACAGGTTTATAAGTTTGTAACAGCTTCATAGAGAAAAATTGTATTTTGTTATTATTTTGACTTGCATTTCTTTAATTATGAGTGTAGAAAGGCATTTTCTATATTGATCATTTGTGTTTCTTTTTCTATAAATTATTTATTCGTGTCCTTGGTTCATTGTATATTAAATTACATGCAACTGTATATATTACAGAAATTTTTCTCTAGTTGACTTTTAATTTTTATTGTTTATGATTATTTCTAACCGTGTAGAAATTCTGTATATCCATTTATGTTCTCTAGGTTTTATGTTTTATGTGCAAAGACCATACCTACTTCATCCATGATTTCTTAGAGTGCTTTTTAAATTTTTTATTTTATTTTTGCTATTGAATCCTTGATCTATCTGGAACTTACTCCAGATTGTAATGAGCCCATAATCTCTTTCCAAAATATCCTGTCTTTTTTCCTTTTCATTTTAAAACTTAATGTGGAAAATACTCATTTAACTGAGTCAATTTCTGTGTCATTCATCTTACTGTTTCTTCCTTTCTATCAGGTACTAGCAATACAAATACATCATAATGCCATTGTCATAAGTGACAGTATCATAAATGTTGTTAAATGTGGGGTTTTAACTTTTTCCATCTGCTTCTATTGTAAACAAACCCTATTTTAAAATCATTTATTAGTCTCTCTTAGAAGTCTAGAAATTATCCAATGCTCACACTTTGTCTTAATTCTTTATATTCCTAGGATCTAGTATATGATAAATGTGTGTTTCTATTTAAGTGACCTTTTCTTTGATTCTTTAAAGCTCATTTTTCCTTAGTCACTATTTGTGTTTCATAAATGTTTTATGAAGTACTTTTCTTAAAAATATAAATAATTTAATGAAATAATGATTATGAGGGTGTTTAGCATAAAATAGTCTCTTATACAGTCAATCATATTGTATGGTCGTATAGTGCATAGATAGATCAAAATATTACCACAGATATCTTTCTATAAAAACTGATCCTTAAGGACTGGGAAGGTAGCTCAGTTGTAGAGTACTTGCCTTGCAAGCACAAGGCCCTGGGTTCAATCCCCCACACTACCAAAAAAAAAAAAAAAAAAAACCTAATCCAAGACATTTTTGGGCCTTAAAATAATTTGAGCTGGGCACAGTGGCACATGCCTGTAATCCCAGCCATTCAGGAGGCTGAGGCAGGAGGATCACAAGTTCAAAGCCAGCCTTAGCAAAAGCAAGGTGCTAAGTAAGCAACTCAGTGAGATCCTGTCTCTAAATAAAATATAAAATAGGGCTGGGGTTGTGGCTCTGTGTCTGAGTGCCCCTGAATTCAATCCCTGATACCCCCCAAATGATAATAATAATTTGAGAAGGTGATATATATGTACATTCAAAGGCATGGAAAGATGTTTAATATCATTAACTATTAGCAAAATGTAGATTAAAACCATGATCTGTTACTACCGCACAGGTTATATTGGCTAAAATAAAAAATAATAACATTGTCAAGTGCAGGCAAACATGGGAAGCAACCGGAACTCTTGTTTATTGCTGATGTAATAAATGAGCCACTCTGTAAATGGTTTATCTGTTTGATAAAGTTAAACATAACATTTGCCATATGACCCATCTGCTCCATTACTAGTAATTACATTTAAACATGGAAACATTCACATACATACACACAAACACACACACAAATGTGTCTCAATGTTTATAGAGGCTCTATTTATAATTACCCAAACTGTAAACTGTTAAATTACCCAGTGTCATTAAGTGAGAGATCATATTAAGGAACTGATATGCCCATCGATACCATTAAGTACCATTTGGCATTGTAAATGAATGAACTATTAATATGTGCAACAACTTGGATGACTCTTAAAGACATGAAGCTGGGTGAAAGAAACCAGTCCAAAAAGTATATATAGTGTTTGATTCAGTATATCATACTATAACATTCTTGAAGTGACAGAACTGTAAGGATGAAGAACAGATCAGTGGTTACCACAAATTGTAGGTACAGAGTGCTTCTTTAAAGAATGGCACAAAGGAGTTTTTTATCCTGTTTTTTTTTTTATCCTGATAATGGTAGTAATTACACATATTGATGCATATGTTATAATTCATAGGACTGTACACCAAAAATGGAAAAATAGTCAACTTTGCAGATAATTTTAAAAATATTTTTAGTTGTTGATGGATCTTTATTATTATTTATTTATATGCAGTGTTGAGAATCAAACCCAGTGCCTCACACATGCTAGGCGAATGCTCTACCACTGAGCCACAACCCCAGCCACCAGATAATTTTTAAAATAATATTTTAAACATGCATATCCTTGGACTTCTTCCCCAAAGACTGCAGTTCATTTGTACTGTGAGGTATGCCAGACCAAAAATGAAAAATTCAGATTCAAATATTAATAATAAACAACCTAGACTTATTTTAAGAATGTTGTCACACCAGGTCTCTACCAATTGATTAAAAAAAAAAAAAAAAAGTCCAGAATACATAGGAATATAGATAAGAGAAGTGTCCTTTATGTATCTCCCAGCTCCTCACAGAGACCAGAGCTGTATACCCTGTGGGTTCATCGTACAACTCAGCTAGTTGGAGTAGAAGGTGCTGCATGAGCACTCCAGATCCACTGACACCTTCTGAGAAAATTCTTGCTGCAGTTACATACTTCCAACGTTTATTTATGTTTTCCTGTGCCCCAGCAGTCTTCACCAAGTTCTACATCAACTGGGGTTTATCCAAGGAATCTAGATTTAATATAACACATATATTAATGTATTCCAATGCAGAGGATTCAGGCATCAGACCTGACTTCACCTGAAACAAACAGCAACTCACCAGTATGATTTGTACAGAAAATCTCCAAACAAATTTTCTTTCCTCTTTGAGCTTTTGAATGGCTGTTCTTGAATATTAGAAATTAAACAGGTGAAGCACCTTATCTTTGACTTCTGAAGAAGCTTTTATTTCTTAGCAAATACTCTACAACATACTTTATCCCAAAGTCTTTCCATTATTCATAAGAACTGATTTTAAGAATATTGACCATAATATTATTGCTTGTCTAAAGTCTGATTCAGTTAGTGTATTTGGTTGTAACGTGTGTTATCAAATGATTTCTAAAGCTGACCACACTGTACCAAAATAAAACAAGAATATGCTTCCGTTCAATTTGAAAGGGACAGTCTTTGTTAAATATGTGTATGTTTTGTTTTGAATTTCAGGCTTAAAATGTTCAAGTTGTCATTTATGTAGCTGGCCACTAGATGGTGCGGTTTGCTGAAGTTTTTACCCTACCTTCGTTTTAGAATTGAAACTGATTTTATGGAGTGTGATTTTCTTAGAGTGTTTTCTTGATTATTATTATTAACTTAGAAGTTTAAAATTATAAATAACATGAGAAATATGTTATCAGTGTGGCGTAGTCTGGGCTAGAACCCCTTTCTTACTGAAATCTCATTTCCTGCCAATACAGTGTTTCTTATATGACAATATGGGGAAAAGTGTTCATAAAGTTCTTAAATTGTTGATAATGAGATTTCCCAAAATAATAACTAGCACATAGCATGATATCTAAAAGAAGCTTTGTCTATATAAACACTTTTAAAGATGTTAATCTGAAGTCTTTAGTTTTGCAAATATATTTTCTCTAATATATATAGTGAGTCTTCAGATCTTCTGCTATAGCACTATACGAATTACAGATAAGGGTACCAAATCCCATATATGAGCTCAGACAGGCCAAAAGAACAGATAGCAGAAATGAAATCAGTACATCCAGAGAAATTGTAAAGTTGAGGATCCAAGACAGGTGGTCAGTACCTTTCCATTAAAGCTCACCATAATCACAGCTGTAAGTGAACAGTATTGGATTTATTGATTCATCACAATGACCAAAACCATGGGGACCAATGGAGGTATCTCAGTAAGAGGAGCAAGTCTTCTAGGCAGTGGGTTTGGAACAGAAAGTAGGTATGATTTGTCAGAAAAGAGAATCCAGGAAAAGGCACACCGTGGTGGATAGTGTAGGTAAATGAGGTTAAATTATTGGAATTGAGTTTTTAGGATATTGTATTGTAAGGACTCTGGCCTTTACTCATAGGGAGTTGGGACACAGGTTTTTGCTTATTTTTGAAAACTATTTTGGAAGGATAATAAAAAGGTAATACTGATTAATTGCAAGAAAGGACAGCTGAATAAAGGAGACACTTGCTTTTTACTTCATTCCTTTGAATTTTGTATCATGTTCTGGAATTACCTACTTTTAAGATAGATTTTAAAAAACATGATTTTTGTATAAAGCATTATATATTAAGATTTAGTCACACCCTCAGATACTTAAACATTATTTCACACTTTTGTTGATAAACTCATTCAGCAGCGATGTTAAATATAAACTGCTTTTCATTGCTGAATAATGCTTTTGTTTTATGTCTACTCTAGGTGCAAAAGTCAAGAAACAAGCAAGTACGAGAATTATTCCCAGATGGTTTTAGTATTCATCATGCAGGAATGCTTCGGCAGGACAGAAATTTAGTTGAAAACTTGTTTTCCAATGGGCATATCAAAGTCCTGGTCTGTACAGCTACATTAGCCTGGGGTGTCAATCTCCCTGCTCATGCTGTTATTATTAAGGTAGGAGCTTACCTTCTTTTGCATATGGATTTGTGTGTGCCTTAAAACAAACCTCTGGATTGATTTATTTTTAGAAAAATATTATGATTTGGCTGTTTGACTTTGAATGTTATTTCTATAAGGGCAAAATTATTTTCTCCAATAAAAATCCAGTTTATATTGTAAAAATTTAACTCTATCACAGATGATGAAGGGATTAGTTAAAACACACTTTCCAGGTCTTACCATATTTGCCCAATTTCAGTATTCAGCTCTCTAGGATTATATTTATGTGTACTTATGTAAATTTTTGTTAACTTTTCCTTATCTAGGGAACACAAATATATGCTGCAAAAAGAGGCTCCTTTGTTGACCTTGGAATTTTAGATGTCATGCAGATATTTGGCCGAGCTGGACGACCACAATTTGACAAATTTGGGGAAGGAGTCATTATAACAACACATGATAAACTCAGCCATTACCTCACTTTACTCACTCAACAAAACCCAATTGAGAGTCAGTTTCTGGAAAGCCTTGCAGATAACCTCAACGCAGAGGTAAGCTCTAATCATCAAAGATTGGGATAGAATCATCAGCTTTAAGAATATTAATAAATGTTGTGTTGGTTGTTACTTTGTAGTATTTAGGAATACAGCTTATGCCATATAGTCATGAGACAAAATAGGCTGAATAGCAATATTGTAGACAAGTATACAGCAGTATAAATGTAGACAAGACTGACAGGATCCCATTGTCATGTGACCATATTTTCAATCTATGAGGTTTTGTTATAGATCAGAAATCCAACCCAAACTCTACAAATCAGGGAAACAGAAATAGCAATAATAAGTGATATTTTTATTACTCAGTTGATGATTGATATTTGCATGAAGTTTTTCTAAGTTTTATAAAGCTCTCTTGTCTTTATTAGGTTATTTGATTAACTTTGTTATGTAAAATGTGATTGCTTAAATTGAATGAGAGTATGATCATATATTTCATATGTTTGTGTGCAGGCATGTTGGGTATATGTGTGTGTGTGTGAGAGAAAGAGAAAGCTAGAGACTTTTATATTAGAATTTAAATAATGGACCTGAAAAGCCTAGGTAACAACTGGTAAAGAAAATAAGCATTCTTACAATTTAGAGTATATAAATAAAACATCAAATGAATGTTCAAAATTCTGTGAACTGTTTTCATGACATTTTTAATAACTGCTGCACAAGTATTCAACACTTTCCTACCCCAGTATCGTTTCTTTAAAGTTGGCTCAAATAATTTAGGTAATTTAGTTAAGGTATAAATATGAAATAAATAAATGAAATATTCATAATTAAATATTGTGTGCAATTCTGTATCAAGTACTTCTTAAACAGCTTATAGAAATTTTACTTACATTCTATTCTTGTTATTTACAAGTCTATTTAGAGAATGAAAAACAAATTCACTATGTAGTTCCCTCTGTTAAGAAGCATATAGTCCAAAAGGGGAGAAAAAAGACATGAAAAAACTGTGCAATGATATTGGAAAGAAAGCTCCATAGAAGTATTTAGTAGAAGGAGAAAATACATTTGGACCCACACTGTCAAAAAAGGCATTGTTCATGATGATAGGAAACAATCTGAGTTAGGAAGGATAGACAAGTTTTGGAAGATATGTTTGGAAGTTAGAAAAAAAAGCATGAAGAGCGCTGGTTTATCTTAAAATTACAGGACAACGAAAAAGACTAGGAAATAAAATTTGACTCCAAAGAAAATATTATCATAGTTCAATTTCAGTCCTCGTTACCTACCCTGATTGCATGGTATAAGTAATTAGGGCTTGGGTCAAAAGTGTTTATAATGGGATAAAGTGTATTACTATAAAGTGATAGTAATAGTAGCAGAGAATAGAGACTGCTGGGTGCTTATTCTGTTATTCTGTCGGTACTCCTGCTGAGTAGATATTATCTTCAGAGAGATGTGTAACTGACCCAAGGTCAATAAGCTATAATTTTAAGAACTAATATTCAAACTGAGGTCTATTTAGCTCTATAGCAAGTCTTTTTATTGTAGCTTAGAATTCCCTTATCTTATTAAAAATGTAGTAAGTTAAAGAAAAATAGATTTCCCTACATTAAGACTCTGCCTTCTTTTCTTCTAAGAACTGAACTAAATGTTTTCCAAAATGGTAGCCATAATTTCCCTGATGTTTACAGTAAAAAAGAAAAAAATGAGCCTTTTTTTTATAAAATTTTTCTGAAAAGTATGTCAAGGATACTAAATCTTAGCAAAACTAGAATTAGTTCCTTGATAGTTTTTTGTGATAGACATAATTTGGTGATGTTACTATGCAGAAGACTCAAACTAAGTAAAATAATGCTCTTGTCCTCAGGGAACTCTTTCCTGGGGACAATAAAGTAGCATCAGTGAAACTTGTCTATCCCTGAGTATAAAAATATTCCCTTAGTTCATCTCATGTTAGTAAAGTTACTTACTAGAAATGTCATTTTGAGATATGTCAACAAACTCTGAGCACAATTCCATTTAGTGATATAAAGGGCATTTAAATAATGAAACATATAGATTGAAATTTTTAGTTAATATAATGAAGTATAGCCATTGCTAAACTTTCTCATATCTTGGTTTACTGGAACAGCTCTCTGTCAGCAGTAAATTTTCCTGTTAATGAAACAAACTCCTTTAATTATAATTGAAGGTGAAATTAAATTTGGTAAACTGTGGAAAACAAGTGTGAAATTAGTTTAAAACATGAATCTGTGCTGCATTCTTAAGATAATGGATTTTTGGGGTGAGAGGCTCTGTTACCTAAAAGAACTAAAGTAGTCTGGTCTTAAGCTGTGTGGTGGGGTGGGAGGTTGCTTCCGCAGTGAGTCTGGCCTGCGGGCTCTGGACAAACATAGCCTTTGGCGGGATTTCAGGATGACTGACACTTCTGAAGCTGTTCCAAATTTTGAAGAGATGTTTGCGAATAGATTCACAGAAGATGATAAAGAGTACCAGGGATACTTGAAATGTCCTCCTGAAACCCCTCCAATTATTGAGGAATGGAATAGCAGAGATGGTGGAAAACAAAGAAATAGAGGCAATCGGCTGCAAGGTAATAGACAGTTTAGAGGTAGGGAGAGCAGACGTGGATGACCAAGTGACAATCGATCAAATCAGTGACATGGACGATCCTGGGATAACAATTACCCCCCACAACACATACAGGAACCTTACTGTCCACCACAATATGGACAATATGGTTACAACCAACGACCTCCCTATGGTTACTACTGATAGAAATGTTGACGTCTTTTACAAAAAGCATTTACTTTGTTAACATGACAAAAGGTCTTTTGTCTTTTCTTGGTTATAGTTTCCCATCCATTTAGAGAATGGATTATTAATTTTTTGGAATTTAATATTTTTAAAAATAGATTTGACTGAAAAGATGTGATGGTTGCTGGGAATAAATACTCCTAAAAATATCGTGGATTATATTCCTTGATTCTACCTCGGATTCTTCTTTGTTTCATTACTTAATAGTTCTCTGTGTTGGTGTATTTTCCTTGTTTCACCTCCAGAAGTTCTACCTTTAACACAGAAATAAAAACTTCAAAATAAAAAAAATTTTAAAAAGATAATGGATTTTTAAGTACTTAGACTCCAAAAAATCTTTGCAAGCCTCTAGTATCAGTGAACAACATGAAAGTCATGTTAAGTTAGGAACGTTGCATCTATTAATATATTAGATTTGTGAACATTGATTTTGACTATGAATTTAGAAACACTGGACAAAATATTTCATGAAGTATAATTTAAACCAAACATTTTATGAGACATCTTCGCTGATTGATGCCTAATAGGGCTAACTCCATAATGCTAAAGTTGAGAAGTCACAAATTCCTTTCCTATAAAGAGCCACTTAATTTTGCTCTATAAGAAACACTGAGATATGTTTCAAGCTTATTAAAATGTATTCATCAGATGTTGCTGGGTATATACTCTGTTCTAACCCCTGTAGTTCAAAAGTTTATTATTTATTCTATATCCTAACATATACTCTTTACACAAAGTTCCTCTTGTCCCTGCGGGATGTTGTACAAATACTGGCTGTTGGAGTGAAGGCTTCCACAGTCCGGCTAACCTTCCCACTTCTGGTTCTGGTTACTCTCAACATAGGCCTTCTGCCCTAGAATGTTGTTACTCTACTCACTTCACTTAGAAAGGCCTAGTTTTCTTGTTTATGGATGTTCTCATTGTGAAAATTTAATAAGTGCCTGTTCCAAGTTGGTAGGCAATGTAGTGTCACTTACCATTTTCTGATAATCCCTTATTTAACCCTACTTATGCTTACTGCCAGCATTGAAATTTTAGTTGAATAAATAACTGAATGATAGCATAAATGTTTTTTTCACATACTTACTAAAGTAGTTCATATGTAGATATAAACATGTGTATGTATCTATATACACATACATGCTCATGATTATATTTGCTTATTTAGTTTATAAAAACTATAGAGTTCATAGAAACTGTATAAATGGTTTTACCCAGTTTTTAAAAGCACACATATGGTAAAAATAAATAAGGTAACCATAAAGACTAAAGTTTAGATAGATAAATTAGACACGAAGTGACATAAGTCTGATTTCTGAATTACCAAATTTGGAATGGACTTTATTTTCTTTAATGAAGCATAGAGTTTTATCACACTATACAGTAATACCACTTTTAAAAGTTTTACATGTTATGTTTTCTTAAAAAAAAAACAATTTTGAGGATGTTTTAGGTGCTTGACTCTACGAATGTTGGACTCCTCTTTGTCATCTTAATTAGTTACATATGTCTTTAGCCTCCATAACTAGAGAACTTGAGGCCACCAACCATGCTATTTGTTACCATATCCATTGTACTTTAAATTGCATATAGGCTTATTAGTGACTTGTTATGATTATTGAGATAAATGAATAAATTTCAAAAAGAGAGAGTATGGAAAAAATACTTGTTTTATGAAAGTCTCCTATATCAAATAACCACTAGGTAACAGCAAATACTTTCAAGGGAATTTTTATTTTTGTCACTAGGTGGCATTCAAGGATTAGTCCCAAAATAAGGTGTACCTTTACATTTATTTTTCTGGATTATCTCTTCCCTTTTGATGAATGATTAGAAGACTTGCATTACTTGATCCAGTTTTTAATACATACTTGCTCTTTTAATCTCACACTAGTAGCAATAGGTAATTATTAATGTTTATTTGGTAAGTCTGATTTTTTTAAAATTATACTAAACTTACTTTGTCCTTTAAAAATTTTCTTCTCTTAGGATCTGTGTGGTATTTTAAAATAGCATCATAAGGTCAAAAGGAAATGAACATAGGTTGTTATTTTAAAGTAATAACATAAGTCATAAAGGAATATAGGTCACTATAAAAGAAAATATGGGTTATATGATAATACAGTTTTGACTGATGAATAATGAAATCAGAAATAGGGGAAACTGTCAGCTGTTTATCCATATCATCAAATGAGTTTTATTTATGTAAGCAGACTGGAAAAAATGTTTAACCATCCTTTATTGGCTCAATTTTAATTCTTACTGATTTTCATTTTCTGAAAAACCTTACAGGTTATATTTAAGAAATGTACATATTTACCTATACTGTGGGCATTTTGGTCATTTTTAAGTAAACTAATATAAATTTAGAAGTAAATAGGCAGAATCTTATAAAATTTTTACTTTGGTTTTCCCACTTTTTTAGTATGATGTAGTATTACAGTGAAAATTATTTGTTGCTGTATCTCTACTTCAGTTAACTCAAGATAGCTAATTGTCCATTTTTTGTTTTGTTGTATTTTCTTTTGTTTGATGCTGGGGATTGAACTCAGGACCTTGTACATGCTATTCATACACTCCACCACTGAGCCACCCCTGTCCATCTACATATTTCTTTCACAAAATTAGTCACATGGAATTAAAAATTATAATACAGGAATTAAATTAAACATGAAGATTTTCATTTTCCTCAATATTAGTACTAAAATGGCAGCATTTGTTTTCCTTTCCCCCCCACCTCCTATAATTAAAAAAACATTTTTTTTTTTTTTTCAGTTAAGGGTTCAGGAACAAATTTATAACCATCAAGTTTCACAACTTTGTGAATTTTTAAAGTAAAAAGAACACCTTAAGTAAAAACATAATTACTTCCTACAAATTCCTTGCCCAAGGAAGTATTTTAAGAAAATATCTCAGTAAAATCTGTGTTAATATCCTTATCTAATCCTTTCTCTTTATTACACAGATCTTATATTTATTGTTTGTTCTAAATTTTTAACTTTTGGTTTTATTTAATTACTACATCACAAGCCACATTCAAATGCTATATTAAACATTATATTTCCTTTCTGAATATAATCTAAAGAATCATTCAGTGATTATTTTTGTTCAAATGTATAAATATCATTTTTCCCATAGCTTGTTTAAAGTTTACCAATTAAAAAAAAAACCTACCCTATTTTTGTATAATTTTGAAAGCATATGTATTAATATGTCTAAATCCCAATAAAATGTGCTGTGTTTTATACAGATATAATTGCATTTTCCATTATATTCATTTTGGATATTTATACCGGCAATCCTCTAAATAAAAGTATCCCTAGAGGTAAAAGCAACCATTGTGCCTTCTGTGGTTTTAGAGATGACAGTGTACAGAATCAGGATAAACATGGACAGAATTAATATTTTGTTATTTTTATTCTGGTACACTTAACATTTAGAAATTTCAGTAGTGTTATATAAAGTGAAACTAAAACAAAATGGATACAAAATATGAAAAAGAATTAACAGATGTCAAAAATATCCTTAATGTTATGTAGAATTAAAATCCATATGGAGAAAAATAATCAAACGTCATCATATTGAGTAAGTTCAGTTTTGGAAGATAGCATTTCCAATGTATTATTCTCAATTAAATAAAACTAGACATTTTAATTAATTGGAGAAGTCATGTCCTGTGATTGTGCTTACCTTCTTTTAAGTGTAGCACAGAGATCTATTTTAAAAACTTAACTTCTGACAGAATGGTCTTTGCTATAATGTTTATGTTTAACTTTAATGCATTACTTTAATTTGTTGTATTTTTGATTTGCAGATTGCACTGGGAACAGTCACAAATGTGGAAGAAGCAGTGAAGTGGATAAGTTACACTTACCTTTATGTACGGATGAGAGCAAATCCATTAGTGTATGGCATCAGTCACAAAGCTTATCAGGTAGAAAACTCATTTATTTAAAAAAAGAACTCAAAGCTTCTTTTGGGTTCTGTAATCCTTTCATGATATGAAGATAAATATTTGCTACTGCTGCCTCATCTGAAAAGAGTTATGGACATAGAAGAAAAATAAAGAGGCTTAATCTTTTTTTAAAAATGCTAAAGAAAATTAAATTGGTTTCCTGTAATTATTTTGCTTTATTTAAACCTCTTTTTCCACTGATACTGTTAATATTTGTGTTATCAGTTTATTTTTCAGGTATATGTCTGTTAGATGTTAGTATTTTGCTATGATTTTTAACTATGATAAATTTAGTTTTAGAATTAACTAGACATAATGAAACATATAGACAAATTTTTAAAATAGGCTTATGTTGTGTTCAATCTGCTTCTCCTGTTATGTCCTTTCTATGCCCTATTCTGAAATTAAAAGGTAGCATTAATGCATTATTGTCTTAACAGTTTGAAGTTTGGAGTCAGTTTCACGATTCAATGCTTGTTCATAGACTGAGGATTAGATACATGTGATAGCAGCTCTTCTTGTGAGCTTTATAGTTGTGTGGTCCATGTGGCTTACAGATCTTGTCTTCTCTTTAGAACTCTGCTTTATATACTGTAAATACTTCCTAATTACAGATAAAATCCAGTTGTGGTCTAATGAAAACATTATTCACCATCTTCATATGATATTCACTTTGGTAAAGTCAAAATTATTAAAGAGATTGAATTTAACTCAATTATAGTTTTTCTCCATTTACTGATCAATATGTGTGTATGTGCATGTGTTTTCAAAGCAGTTGCCAAATTTAGGGATTTTCTTTCATATTTTCCTTTTCCTGTGCAGTAGATTTTGCCATGGAAAAGATTAAGACTTAAGACTTGGGGGGAAAAAATAAGAATAGTAGCAGCAACTAGTTCTGAAGCTGATAATCTGAAATTACTAGGTTTTCATACTTGGGTCTTCTCTACATAGGATTTGACTACCTTTCTGCTTCTCATTTGAAATATGTGCTAATCTTCAAATGGATTTCTTATTTTGTAGGCAAATTGTTCTATTATAAAATATAAGTGCATTAAATCTGTGACTATACATTTTTCTATTTATTAATTTTTAGTTGGTGCTTTATAGATACACAGAAAGGTGGGATTCACTGTGCTTTATTCATAAATGTACATAGCATAATTTGGTCAGTTTCTTTACTCAGTTCCTCCCCTTTCTCATCCCTTCTCCCTTCCCTCAGTACTCTTTCTCTACTCCACAGATCTCCCTTCTATTTTCATGGGACATTGCCCCCTCTTCCCATTGTTTTAGTGCCTTAGTTATCTCTTGCTTCCACATATGAGATAAAGCTTAAGACCTTGACTTTTTGAGTCTGGCTTATTTCACTTAGCATGATGTTCTCCAGTTCCATCCATTTACCAGCAAATGCCATAATTGCATTCTCCTTGTGGCTGAGTAAAACTCCGTTGTGTATATATATCATATTTTCTCCATTCATTTATTTGTTGATTGGCACCTGGGCTAGTTGCATAACTTGACTACTATGAATTGTGGTGCTATGACCCAGCTATCCCACTCCTTGGTATTTATTTGAAAGACCTTGCACATTTTAAACAATATGGCTCTAGATGTTCTCATCACAAATATGGACGTTGTGAGAATAGTCAAAGGTACAGTGAAAATTCTCTGAAGGAGTAAAAAACAACACAAACACAACACATATTTTCATGGACTAAACCATCCCTTGAAATAAGTTAAACATATCAATTGATTTTGAGTACTAGGTTAATATCAAAAGTCATTCTTGCAGTATAATGAAATCTTTTAACATACTTTTCTGGTATTAAAAAAAGTGAATTTTATTTCTTTTCAGGATTCATAGTTTTACTGCCTTCACAGTTCTATGTCTTAACCTTTTCTTTAACTTAATGTTTTGATTTTATTGCTCTATAAATTTGTAGTCACAGAATTCTTATAGACAAACACAAATCAAGCAGTTTGACCTTTTTTAATGGTTTTATAATATGTGATTAATAACATGTTTTCATAAAGTGAATCTGATACATATAGTATATCACTTATAGCAAATATTTGCTGATAAAACTCTTGATGCCATCTTACTTATCTGCAGTTGATATCTTTTCAATTCTTTTTTCTGATTTTTAAAACACTTTTAGGTGCCATAAAGATCTAAGTTAAAACAAATGGAAGAAATATTAGCTTATTGAATTTCTAAGAAGTTTTACTACTTCCCCCACACCCTATTAAAGGTCATATTTTACATTATTGCTTATGACAAGGGATTAATCTTCAAGACTTGGGTGTGTACATGTATGATTGTGCATGTACACACATAACAACAAGAATATTTGTTAGTATCTTTTGTTAAATATCAATTTATACTTAGAAAAAATAATAATAGTTTTAAAACTATGCAAAAATTCATTGTGGACTTCACTTTACTCTTTCTTCTATTATTATTGTAGACAAAAACGAGCTTTTCCACCAACAGTTGTGAAAATTCCTAAAACAGTAGAACTGTATTTTTAAAGGAATAACCATGCATTTATTTTTATGTATCTTGTCCTTGACTGGGGAAAGCTCTCTTGCAATCATGTTTCCAAATAACTGATAAAACAGAAATATGATTTGATAATTTAAAGTGACTAAGTGTTCGAAGGAAAAGACAATTTTTTATACCTGATTCCCTGTGTCTATAACCTTAAGGATTATAAGTCCATGGAAGAATAATATTGATATCTAAAGAGACTATATAGATTGATCATTTTATTATCCAAAGAGACTATGCAGATTAATAATTTTAATGAATTTTAAAGCTTTTTTAATAGAATAAAATCTTTTCTAGGTATTTCTTAAATGTATAAAATGTACTTTAGAAATTATAATCAAAAAATCTTTATCAGTATCTTCACTACTGGGTATATACCCAAAGGAAATGAAATCAGTATGTTGAAGAGCATCTGTTCTCCTGTGTTCATTGCAGCATTGTCCATATTTTCAAAGAAATGGAAGCAGCCTAAGTGTCCTTCAACTTATGAATGGGCAAAGAGAATGGAATATCTATGCATAATGGTGTATTATTCAGCTATAAAAAAGAGTGAAGTACTGTCATTTGCAGTAACTGGGATGGAACTGGATATCATTATGTTAAGTGAAATAAGCCAAGTACAAAAGTACAAGTACCGCCTGATCTCATTCATATGTGGTATCTAAAGAAGTTGATCTCATAGAAGTCGAAAGTATAATGGTGGTTTCCAGGAGTTAGAGAGAGGGGTGGGGAGAGATTGGTCAGTGCTAAGTTTCTACCATAAATATGATAAATGTTTGAGGAGATAGTTGCATTTAATCTGTTTTGAATATTGCACAATATATATGTGTATTGAAACATCACTTTACACCATTGATACATATAATTTTATGTTTCTGTGTACCAATTCAAAATTAACTTTTTAAAGTCTAACTAAAGCATCAAGAAAAAAATTTAACTTCCATAAATGGGCACATGTTTGCAAATTGAGAATTCTTTAGAATTCGGATATTTATATTTTTTTCCTGTAGATTGACCCAACATTACGAAAGCATCGAGAACAGTTAGTCATTGAAGTTGGACGAAAACTAGACAAGGCTCAGATGATTCGTTTCGAAGAGAGAACTGGTTATTTTTCCTCAACGGACTTGGGTAGAACCGCCAGCCACTACTATATTAAGTACAACACCATTGAGGTATTATACTGAGGAACAAATGCAAAAAAATTTGTTTTTAGTTGCAAATACTTTCTAGATTTCAAAATATATTAATAATGCCAAATAACAAAAGCAATTTATAAGCAAATACATTTAATTTATATGAACTCAGCAATATACCCTCAGTAATGACAAGAAAAAAAAAAGACCCTAAATAGCAACAGCACTCTCCTGCCATCCTGTTTTATGAACATACCTTAAGCACCACACACACCTGAAACAGTTGAAGCATATTATAGAGTGAATGCCCGAATGATTTTAAGTTGGAGTTAATAGCTTAATGATTTTCTTTTTTTTTTTAATGATTTTCTTGAATAAAAAGTTGAAAATTTGCATGTTAATAAGAAACACTAAAGAAGAGTTAATGAAACTAATAAAATTACCAAGTCAGTCAGTCTGTACTAGATGGGTAATTTAAGGAACTTTTAAGGACAATTTCAACCACACAATTACAATAAGTTTTTTACCTTTTACCATTGTCCTGTTTAAGATGAGGTGACACTTTAATATATATACTTTTAAAAAAGCACATACATTTCTTCATGTGTTTTTATATACATCTGTCAATACAATGATCACCTGTTGGGAGAATACTTAAATTTGATGAGAGAGAGATGGGTTAAGGTGAATTTTTATTACTTTATTCTATAGATAGTCTGTGTGTTTGGAGTTTTTTCTTAAACTCATCTTTACCTTTTGTACATAAAAATGTTTTTAAAATAGAAAAATAAAAATCATCAAAATGAGACTTCTCCAAAAATAAGAAAAACTGTTTATATGAAATCTAGGATTTATAGATTTAATATTTGCTTATACATATAAAATTTCAGAAAACATCCTCTTGTGCTTACTAGTTTTTCCCCATCTTTTCAGAGTAACATATATGTGTATAGCACTTCAATTTCTGCAAGACCTCTTAATATATTATCTAGAGCTATGATTTGGTGGTTCCTCAGTCCAGCACCAAGCCCTTCACACCTGCTCACATGACTTCTTGTCTGTTTGGGGCAACCTTTCTCATTTATCCTCTTGCTAGTATACTGCTGCCAAACTACAACCTGACACTTTCTTTTTTGCAGTTCTTTTTCAGGAACTCTAGCCCTGTGTTACCTTTGTCTTTTCCATATGGCCTTTAACTGATTTTCTATCTGCCCTCCCTAATCATATTTTTAGACTCTTTGGACTACATGTTATCTAATTATTTCCCTCTAAATTTCATATGATATATGGGAGCTTATGGTAAATGGTGTAGATTTCTATATGCCTATATTGGAGTCAAGACCAGAATATTATGATGAACATTTTTACACATTTACTATAGATTTCATTAGATGATTTTACTGATCTTTTTGCTTCTAAAGACTTCCTTAGCTAATTATGTTTCTGAGAGTTTTTTAGTCTTTGATAAATTTGATAATGTTTAGAAAACAAGGAATACTGTGCCACAGACAACTCTGTACAATCTAGGACTCCAGTGTTCTTTAAAAATGTGTGATGTGGGCTGGTGGTATAGCTCAGTAGTAGAGGGCTCACCTTTCATGTGTGAGGCACAGGGTTTAATCCTCAGCACCACATAAAAATAAAATAAAGGTATTGTATCCATCTACAGCTAAAAAATATTTTAAAAAATGAATGTGTGATATGTCATAATGTTAATAAAATAATACCTTTTGACCTTTCAATTTTAATCAAATATGACACTTACTTTTGTAGACCTTTAATGAACTCTTTGATGCTCACAAAACAGAAGGTGACATATTTGCTATAGTCTCCAAAGCCGAAGAATTTGATCAGATCAAGGTAAGATTACTTGAAATTTGAGTCAGATATGTACAACATAGGCACATTTATTTATTTTTAAAAGCTTAAAATTAATTGTTATTCCTCATACGATATAAGCCATATGGCATATTTGAAGTATCAGCAGCATTTTCCGTTTTACAGGAAAATTTAGTGTTCTAGATTATAATGTTATATCATACCTAACATCATGTTTTGCTCTGTATCCCAAATGAAGAAATTTAAATAGGTTTTGTATTAATGAATTTATCAAAGAATATAGTATGTAGATTTTGGTTTATTTTGCAATATGGTTCACTGAAGAAAATGTTGAGTATGTGCATAATTCAAACTAATACAGAAATCAATATTTCTGTACCCATATTATAAATTAATCTCATTAACAGTGAAAACTTTAATACTTTGAAACAGTACTTCATAACTTGAAGCTATGAATGTATTATACCATATAAAAATATATCACTGTAATGAATGCATTTGAAGATAATCAAGTTTGCCCTAATCCATTTGGGCAGAGGTTTTACTCTGGTCAAATAAAAAATGAAATCTCATCAGTTGAAGGATGTTGAGGTCAGATGATTTAATTTTTGTGGCATATCAAATTTTTATATGTCAATGGCAACTTTAATATTGGTGATGAATAATAAAATATAATTGTACTAGACTCAAGATAGTTTCATATTTTATAATTTACCTCTGGGAAAATTGCTGGGTTTTAGCTATAGAAGAGTGAAATATTACATTATACTAAAAGGAAATTTTAAAAACATGCAATGTGGTTTTTCAATAATTTAGCCCCAATATTACTATTAAAATGTTGACTCTTCTAGGTCAGAGAAGAAGAAATAGAGGAGTTAGATGCTCTATTAAACAACTTTTGTGAACTCTCGGCTCCTGGAGGTGTAGAAAATAGTTATGGGAAAATAAACATCTTACTTCAAACTTACATCAGTCGAGGAGAGATGGATAGTTTCTCCCTTATATCAGATTCAGCATACGTTGCACAGGTAAGACTCTTACTCCTCATTTTCTCTTCTTTGTTTATCTTTAGAGACCAAGGAATTAATTCTGTTATACTGTAAATGTAATTGCTTTGAGAAATTCTACTAAACCATTATTTTACCTTAGAATAAAAGATGTTGATTCTTATGTCTTTTACATAACCTGTGCTTATAAATCAGGACTGAAGGTGAAAGTTAGTGATTGGTTTGACTTATAACAAATCTATCTTCAATAAGGCCTAATAAATATATTTCAGTATGATAGTCCCTGATTTTAAAAGGATTGAGGACTAAAAGAAAATTATTTCCTAAACTACAACTCATTTACTTTATAACTTTAAAAACTGCCATCTAATGTTATCTAACTGGTATCTAATGTTCATATGTTTATGTTCTTATATTTAAGCCCTCAAGTGAAATAAAGTATATATTTTTTGTCTTATTTAACTTTCCCCCCTCTCTGTCTCTCTCTCTTTCTCTTTTTTTTTTTTTTTTTTTTTTTTTTTTTTGGTAATACTAGAGATTGATTGAACCCAGAGGATCTCTACCACTGAAATATATCCCCAGTCCTTTTTATTTTCTATTTTTATTTACTTTATTTATTTTGGTACTAGGGATTGAACCACAGAACCATCAACCTAGACCTTTTTTATTTTTAAACAGTGCCTTTATTTTGAAACAGGTCCTAGCCTACTTAAGTTTTTGAGAATGTCTTTGAACATGCAGTCCTCTTGTCTCAACCTCCCAGACCACTATTATTACAGGTGTGCACCACCATGCCTGTTTTTTTTATTTTTTAAGACAAGGTCTTGCTACATTGATGAGGCTGACCTTGAATTTATATTTCTCCTCCATCAACCTCTAGATTTGCTAGGATTGTAGATGTGTTCCATATCCACATAGATGTGGACTCCAAGCATACATTAAAAAAAAAAAAAAAAAATCTTAACTTCTAAATATACATTTTTATTATTTTTATTTAGAAATACCTCTTAAATTAAAGAGAATTAAAGTTTAACCTTATTTGGAATATGTAATTATTACCTTATATTTGTAAATTTATTCAAAGATTTAATATTAAAATGTATGTTTCTTTTAAATTATTATTAATGGCCATTAACACTGAAAAATGCATTGAAATATCTGAAAACACAACATATTTACAAACATGAACTCATGTATTTGTATACAATTTGAAAGAATGTAGTAATTTTATCAGTATAACCAAGAAAGCAGGTGATAATTTCACAGATCATATAAAGTAAATGTAGATAGAGTAAAAACATTTAAAAATTATCCAGATCTTATAACTTTTATAGAAATCAGAATTTCTAACTTCCTATTTTCTTTTTCTGAAAATCATGTAATGTTGTTATTTATATCCCCTAATATTTTTATATTGAAATAATCATTTAAATAAAAGATAAAAATTTAATGGGTTCTGAATAAATAGTCTGTCTACACTTCTGCTTAATTCAACATGAAGATGATATCAGAGACTGACATAGAATTGGTTTATAATATAAAACTTTGATTTATAGTATAAAACTTATATTCCCTTTATGATTGTTACCCAGGAAGTCAACCTCAGAATAAGGATATATTTTAAAGCATCCCTGGTTTTTCTTAAACAGCTATTCTGGATTTATCATCCTTGACTGCATTAAATAAATTATATTTGAATTTATTATATTTTAAATTTAAGCCATCAGTAATTCCACACCTCTGAAAATGTCATTTCCTTCTCTATTTCTTAAACTTTCTTCTCTCAGCACTTAAGGTAAACCCTTTCTCCGTCACCTAAACTTTTCATTTTAAAAACCTATGTGTAGTCTCTCTACACTGTACCTGTTACAGACTTTGACCATTATTCTCACCCAATTTGTGTCATTCAAATTAAAATTTCTTATTATAATGTTGTCTAGAATCAACATTCTTCACTTTCAAATACAAATATCTTAGGTATTTATTGGGTGGTATTTCTAAGTCCATAATTTTAACAGTTTTCAATAAGACTGACTGTAGGGTTAATGATAAAGGCAAAACAAATGGAAACTAGCTTTGGTGATTTTTTGAAAGACTTCCTTCATTTTACCTTTCTATTTGTCTGTTAATGAAGTTATTCTCAAAGACCTGAGTTTAGAATCAAAGTTTGGAGTCTTTCTTATCTGGCATTGAATACATGCTCTGACACCAACTAGCTGTAAGACCTTGACAAATTTTTAACCTCTCTAAGCTTTAGTGTGTCCATCTGTAAAATCATAATATCAATAAAAAATAAATGCAGTTGTTGTAAAAAGATAATACATATAAAGGTAGTTACATTGCTTGGTATTTGGGAGCTACTGATATGGCCCATTAATATGGGTAGCTATACTCATCAATATTTTCTGTCACCCTTCTATTATTGAATTGCAAAGACTTCTTTAATTTTCCTCTAAATAGAGATAAATTTAGTCATTCTACTTATATTCCTAGAGGGATCTCTGCATGTCTCTTATATTCTAGACATCTCAATAGCCTCCTAGATACTTTGCTTTCTATCCCTTCCTATTCTGTTCCTGTTGAGAATTTGTAAGGGTAGAGCTTTCTAACACTTTGGGAATAAAGCTACCCTCCATGAGTTTAGCAAGTAACATCCACATATAAAGGAGGTGGTTACTCTTACATATAAATGATAAAGATGAGTAAGGTTATATAAGAAAAGATGTTGTCCCACAATTCAAGGATGCAGCTTAACTTGCCCTTCTTTTGAGACTAAGTTTGAATAATAAATTTACAGACCAATTTAAAAACACATCGAATCTAACAGCCAATCTCCCCCCTTTCTTCTTCAGAATGCAGCTAGAATTGTCCGTGCCCTTTTTGAAATTGCTCTGAGGAAACGTTGGCCTACCATGACCTACAGGCTCCTGAATCTTAGTAAAGTCATTGACAAGAGGCTTTGGGGTTGGGCTAGCCCTTTGAGACAATTTTCAGTGTTACCACCACACATTCTAACAAGATTAGAAGAAAAAAAACTTACTGTAGATAAGCTGAAAGACATGAGGAAAGATGAAATAGGTAAGAGGGGAAAATTGCTTGAATGAATTTTTCTGTGCAAATAAAATATTTTACTAGATATAAAAGTATTGTGAATTTTTATGTTACTCATTTTATTTTCTCTTTGTTATTTATGTTTTTATTAGTGCATTGTAGTTTACATAATTCATTTTGACTGTGAATGCATATAACTCAATATAAATTTTTAACATATATATGAAATCTTTTTTATTTATGTAAAAGAGCAAAAATCACTCTAAATTTTATGAATTTACTTAGCAGAATTTGCAATTAAGGCTGGGTGTGGTGGCACATGCCTGTAATCCCAGCAGCTCAGGAGGCTGAGACAGGAGGATCACAAGTTCAAGGTCAGCCTCAGCAACTTAGTGAGACCCTGTCTCAAAATAAAAAAAAATTTAAACAAAAGGGCTAGGAATGTTGCTCAGTGGTTAAGTGTCCCTGGGTTCTATCCCCCCAATAAAAAGAATTAGCAATTAAAATAGTTTATATTGTCAAAGACTTAAGTATCTTATATGTAGATCTTACCCATAAATGGGTGGTATTTATTCCTTAGTATTTAACTAATTTCAAAGACTTTTGGTATGTATATCAGCAGTATTATAGTAGAAATTTAAGTGAACAATAAGCTCTATATTTTTCTAGAGTTTCTAAACAAGCTTAATTACACACATATGCCTTTAAATCCAGTGCATACATAGTATTCACTGTTTAGCATTTTTCATGTAATATTGAAAAGTTATTCCAACATACATTTGCACAAATCCTGATATTTTTTGAACAAATGTATAATGCATTGATTAGGCAGTATTTCACTTCTGCAAAGAATAGACATTGCATATGATGGGAGTTAGTCTGAAGACAAGTAAGATGGAGGATTGCTGCTGGCAAGAATTGCAAAGATGTTAAGAGGGGCTGTGATAATTATTACATTTGTAGTCTAAAATAGAGTGGAAGAAGAAAACTATCAACAGAAAACTATCAACAATAGAGATTATTTATAAGGAAAGTTGACTGTACATATATGGCACACTTGGTACTTTAAAATATAATCTATTTCCACTTAGTTACTCAAACTAATTAATCACATTTGTTTTGTAACAGCCTCTACCCTTGGTATACCTGTACATTTCTATATTCCAGATCCTGATTATTTTTTAAAATATGCTTAAGTAGTTAATTTTGTGCTAGATTGATTATATTTTATAGTTTTTGTTTTTTTTAGAAATAGGCCTGGGTAGATAGTTATATTTAATTATTGAAGCATTTCTCATGATTTTATAGTTCTGAAATAGATCCTGAATAAATTGGTGGCTATTTACATAAAGCACTAAATATTTCTGTATGAATTCTAAACTAACTCAGAAAGAAGTGGTTCTGTTTATAGTAGTTTAAGCACACTATCAAGTTTCAGTAATTTTAAGAACCCTATTAATACCTAAACAAACCTCGATACTGATTTCCAGAGCTATGAATTGCTAATTTGAGTTAACTATTACAAAATATTCAAACATGCCAGGTCAAGAATGTCAGCTATTCTACATAGCAAATCATAAAACAAGCAATAAAATCACCTACTCTGAAATCCCATTTACAAGTCAGATTATATTGCTTTTTTTCTGTCTGGACACATTTCTTCTATGTGATATTTTCCTTTCAGGTCACATTTTGCATCATGTGAATATTGGACTGAAGGTCAAACAATGTGTTCATCAGATTCCTTCTGTTATGATGGAAGCATCCATTCAACCCATCACACGGACTGTCCTCCGAGTGACACTCAGCATCTACCCTGATTTCACATGGAATGATCAGGTAGAAATGGAAAATATCTATACCTATATTAAACTAAATTGCCTGTACCTCACATTTTACTACACCTCTCTACATCTGTCCTCAGGGATATAGAAAATCCTGTAAAATATACATATATATATGTTTGTGTGTGTGTGTGTGTACATATATACTTACACATATATATAATTGTTATTAAAAAACATATATAATACACATATATAATACTTGTTAAAAACATTGTAATAGTATTTATTCTCATTCTCAAGAAAGATAGGTATATGAAGAATATTCAACCAAAGCAATTTCTTCAGAACATCTAGGGAAGTTAACACTGCAACACTGAACAATATTTTGGTGGATTCAAATCTGTGAGAACTTTACCATGTATTTTTGCCATCTCTATTGAGTCTCATTTGCTTACCAAAAATCCAAGTTTCTCTGTGCTGAAAGAGCTATTTTTAAATCTTGATGTCTCAAAATACCATTCTCTCCTTTTCTGAAATGTTAGACTTGTAGAAAAAAATATTCTACATTTGTCTTCCTTGTCAAGTTTCTTTTCTGCTGAGACTGCTTCCTCAATGATCTCTACTGACTGACTGACTAGTTGACACAATACACAAATTTTTGTGTAATTTTCCTTCTCTGATTATGTACAGTTCTATACATAGCCCTTCTCCAGAATGTTCCTTCTTGCTTCTTATCATGTTTCTATTTTTATTTGCATTCCTCTTTCTTTTCTTGCTTCAATACCTTAGATGTTCTTAGGTTAAAACAATGGTAAACATACATGTAAAAATCTACTTTGGTGCTGGCGATATAGCCCATCATGTAGAGTGCCTGCCTCGCATGCTCCAGGCCCAGGTTTGAGTCCCCAGCACTATGGGATTGCAGAAATAACAAACTAACAAAAATCTACTTTGTATCCTCTTCTTATTCCATCAACAGCTTTTAATATTTATCTTTTCACTAGTTACTATTTTAGAAATTGTAGACACAAAGGCAAATAGAACTGTCTTCAGTTTCAAAAAACTAACCGGGAAAGGCAAGTAAATCAGAAACTGTCCTATAGCAGTGCTTACATCAAGTAATCTTATAAGATTCTAATTAAATGTAGGTGGATACTTTCTGCATTACTTAACATTTGTACATCTTTAATGTGAATGAATTTTGTTAAGCAGTGTGCTCTAAAATCACCCAACCATGTTCTAATTTAATTCTATATTGTCATTAAAGTATCCAGAACTTTAATTCCCAAAATTTCCTCATCTGTAAACATGCATAATAAAATAACGATTGTTATTTTTCTCACAGTATATAAGGACTAGTTGATAATATCAAATTACATTAATATTTTCATAAATATGAAATTTTACATAAAATATAAAATTATATTTAGGTATAAGTTCATATTTGAAATTTTTGTTTTAAAATGAACAAAAGTTTGGTTATTTTTTCACACTGTTTTCTACTATTGCTTTTCATAATAAATCTCCCATAGTTCAATTAATTAGTAGGAGAAAACAATTGTTTTTTTTTAAATATATTTATTTTTATTTCAGTAGCTCACCCCATGTAACCATTTTAATGTTTATCCTTTTATTTACATGTATTCTTGAGAACAGGTTTTTTTTTATTATTTTATTTTGTCTTATATCTCATTTCTTTTTTCTATCCAGCTAATTTATTTATTCAGTTTACTTCACAAATCAAACCCAGAGCCTTATGCATTCTAGACAAGCATTTTACCTCTGAGCTACACCCCATCTGAATTACTGTATGTTCATCTACTTCCTTGCTTCCAACTCTTTTTTTTTTTTACTTTTTTTTTATTGTAAACAAATGGGATACATGAAAACAATTGTTTTTATAGTTAACTCTATTAGAATGCTGTTGGCTTCAAGAACATAAAACCTAACTTGCCTCAACCTGATGTAAGTGAGGTAATATATTCTCTTGTACAATAAGAGGTCCACAGGTCAGACAGGTCCTTAGGATGGTTCAGTCTTGGTTAATAATATCATCCAGGGCCCAGGATCTTTCCACCTCTTTGCTCTACTCACACTCTTGGATACTTCTCAAATGTTTTCCTGCTTCTTTTTTCACTTTTAACAGAGTAAGGGGAACACATACCCGCTTCGTCAGCCCACAACACAGACTATAAGCCCTCCCTCTGACACACCTTTTTTTCCCCCCAGTCTAATTAGGCCAGTGTTTGTTATGGGCTTCTCCTTTACTATAGATATTGTCAGGAGAATGTCATGAACTGGTTGGCGTATGTGAATCAAAATTATCCCAAGTGTTATGGTCTAGATGTGGTGTCCCCCAAAAGCTCATGAGTGAGATAATGCAAGAAGGTTGGAAGGAGAAATGATTGGGATGTGATCTCCTCCTCATGAGTCACCTGAGGAAGAAGTGAATACTGAACAGTACTAGGCCTTGTAAGAAAAAAGAGACATTGGCATGTATAAACAAAATATGGCATATCTGTCCAGTAGAATATTATTTGAAAAGAAAAGGAAGCACTGATGCATTCTAAAACACAGATGAACTATGAAAATATAATGGTAAGTTAAAGAAGCCAGTCACAGAAAACCATATGTTATACCATTACATTTAACAGTGTTCAGAATAGACAAATCTGCTATTCTGCTATTACTGCTAATGAATATAAGTGTTCTTTTGGAGGTGATAAAAATGTTCTAAAATTAGATTATAGTTGTGCAACTTTGTAATTATGTTAAAACCATTGAACTGTATACTTTCAATGAGTAAACTTTGTTTTATAAATTATATACCAATAAAGTTGTTAGAGTAATAGATGCTGATATGTAAACAGTACTATCACTTGAGTTATGATTTTCATATTACTAGGATCATTTTTCTTCTAGGTCCATGGGACAGTAGGAGAACCCTGGTGGATTTGGGTGGAAGATCCTACAAATGATCACATTTACCATTCGGAGTATTTTCTAGCTCTTAAAAAACAGGTGAATATAACCTTACTATTTAGCTGCTAAGAAGCAAATATAAACAATTTTTGTTTTTTCTCTGTGATTTCAAAGTGCCATAAAAACATTATTATGTTGTTTTTCCTTTTGGTTTCAAGGGAAAACAGAGATTACAGTATTGATTACTCAATGCTATTATAATTTGAGAAATTCAATTACAACTGAATCTTTAACATGGTTTAAGGCATGGCTTCAAGAGGTGTGGGATATGTAAAGTAGGAGGAATAAAAATAATTTACTGAAGAATAATGAATCTCTTAGTGAAAAGATCATTCCTTGTAAAATTCTCTGTAAAGACTCAATTGTTCCTACATCTTTGACTCACGTTTCATTTGTAATTTCTCTTTTTATCAAAGAGAAAGCAAACTTCAGACTGAAAATCTTGAAAGGACAGCAATAGTATTTCATAGTAATATTTTGTTTTTGTGCATTTAGCTTCTTGGTAACCATGGTAACCAATTTATTTCAACTGATTCTGATATTCCACTTAAGGTACTGATCAGACTTAAAGAAAAATATTACATAAATAATAATATGGTAATTGAAATTACAGAAATGATGAAACAATTGAGTGAATAATGTTTGGGAAATTCTGATAATGAATCAAACTGGTAACCTGTTATTACATGATAATATATATATGTAAATAATATAAAGTGAGTATAAATTTACCTTCTGTTATATCAAATAATCCTCAGAAGGAAACTCCCTACAAGTTACTGTAGTACTTGAATATTTGAGCTATTTAGAAACCCAAGATACTTTATTTTTAGTACATCTTGTATAGACACTTATTAAGAATTGACTAAGAACTTTATAATGTTAAAGTACCCTTATTTATTTTAGACTTTATTTCACATTAGGTCATTAGTAAAGAAGCTCAACTACTGGTATTTACAATCCCTATTTTTGAGCCTTTGCCTTCCCAATACTATATCCGAGCAGTGTCTGATAGATGGTTAGGAGCTGAGGCTGTTTGTATTATCAACTTTCAACATCTGATTCTACCAGAGAGGCATCCTCCCCATACAGGTAACAGATTGAATGTTAATATATTAATGTGAATCATTGACTTCCCAAAACTGTTGTTTTAATTAATGTTGAAAACTATGAAGTTTATGCTTTAAAATTGTTCCATTCTGAATCAAAGTTCAACTTACTTGACAGTATAATTGTTTCTAAACTATATATTCAAGCTTTTCAATATCAAAGGTGTATATGTATATAGCCAAATTGTGAACCTTTAATTTTTTGTTTATTTAAGCTCCAAAAGCATTAAAGTAGGCTTAGTTAAATTCTGATAATTATAAGGAGGAGAGTATTTCTATATTACTGGACTTTTATCTCTATCTTTGCATATAATCATTATAATTTCTCCATATAGTCTTTCTTTTTCATTACAAATGTCATATCATTTAATCTGTGTTCTCTGGAAAACATTTGAGATATCCCTTTTTCCTTACATTTATTCCAGTTTACTTAAACTTATTTCTAGTACAGGTTGTCTTTTGACCAAAATGCTTAAGACTAGTAATGTTTCTACATTTCACATTTTTTTCAGATTTTGGAATATTTGTATATGCATAATAAAATATTGAAAAAGGGATATGTAGTAAGAGCATATAGCAGCATTTTTCATTCTTGTAATATACAAAATTATAGGTTTTCATAACATGAACAAATGCCTTTCTATTTTGATTTGTTAAAAAAGCAAAATTTCATGACTAAATCTTTACAGTGATACTTTCAAGTACCCCTGAAACCTATTTCGAAAACATCTTGAAACTAATCAGTGTACTAATTTCATTTCTTGAGAATTCCTAATTGATGAGTATTGATTTCCAGGGGTCCTTAATTTACTTTACAGACATAAATTAGGAATCAAATTTTCTTTTCCATGTATGTTTTGAAAGACAAACTCAGTCATCCTCTGTTAGAGTTTTCAGAATAAAACTGTTATTCTGACTACTTTAAGTAGCATGCTATTTGACAGTCCTTTCAGATGTGAAAGGAGACCTAACTATGACTTTATAATTTTTCATTTTGTCAAATGTACACCTTACTCATTTTATTCGTTGAGGAGAGATTATTTATACTGCATCTCAATTTCTCTTTAATGTCTTGGCATAGCACAACCAAAAATTTTATCCAAGTAGAAGAATACTGAGATTGTAGTATCTAGTAGTCTACTCATTGAAGAGTGTCTTTCTGGTCTTCTTTCATCAAATGTGCTTATGTGATATCTAGAATCTCATAAATTTGAAATATGCAAACGTGTTGGTGTTTTAATTTAAAATATATGCTTCCAATATCACTGCTAGGTTTCTTTCATTAATGGACTTAATTTTAAATACATTAGCATTATATGTTAATGCCAATTTAATCATTTCTTTGTTAAGCAACCATGTACATATCAATCTATTTATATAATTAGCTGATATAGTATAAACATACCATCTAGTTAAAATTAGCCAAGAAAAATCTTTCACAGAAATAGATCATCTTAATTTAACATTATCAATAACTGTACATTTGACATTGTACAATGTTTAATTTTTAGTTTTATTTTTACAAACTATGTTTTGATTAGCATTGCATGCCTTATCTTATAATGTCTCTCTCCTTTCTGGACTTACAGTGCTACAGAAAATTTAAGCAGTTATAATGAGGCATAGAAAGTATGAAGTTAGCTCTCAGCTACCCATGCAATAGAGTAGAGCAATGGGGCAAAGATAACTTTTTAAAGTTACTTTAATTTTGTTTACCTCCCCCGCTTAGGGAAAGTGTACCTGGGATTAAACCAAGGGGGCACTTAACCACTGAACCACAGTCCCAGTTCTTTTTCAAAAATTATTTTGAAAGACAGGGTCTCACTAAGTTGCTGAGGCTGTCTTTCAACTTGGGATCTTCCTGCCTCATCTTCTGGGCTGCTGGAATTACAGGCCTGTGTCACTGTGCCTGACTAAATCAACTTTTGTTTTTAAGTACATTTTTTTAGAAGAAAATTTACCATACTTTTCATTTTGAAACCATACTGTAAAGGTCTAATTCAGGGTACAGATCACTATGTCCTCTTAACTGATTTTTTTTTTAACTTCTTTAAACTTTTCTAATAATTTTCTAATTTCTTAGGCATCCAGTTCATATAACAAGAAGCAAACAAATCTAGTTTCTTTCAAGATTTTCTGCAGTTTTTGTTTTGTTTTGTTTTGTTTTTTAACTCAGTCATGCTGTGTTCTCAAACTCCTACCTTGATTTCTTCCTGGAATAAGCCTAAATTCATTTTCGTTTCCATTGGCTGTAACAAAAGCTCACTTACCTACTCTGGCTTGGTCAGTGTCTAACAGATCAAACGTAATTTGTTGGGGCTAGGGAGATAGCTCAGCTGGTAGAGTGCTTGCCTCATAAGCACAGGGCCCTGAGTTCAATCCCCAGTACCAAAAAAAAAAAAAAAAAAAATAGTAAAAGTAATTTGTTGTTACTGATTGTTCCAGTACTGACATTTGCAAATGGTTTTCATTGTTATGCAAATTATGGAAGATTTATTTTTGTTCTATAACATATACTTTCATATACTTTTTATTCAAGTTATTTCCCTTTTTGGAAGAGAAATATGTAGTTGATTTATAAGGAACTCTTCAATAAGAGTGTTCATTATATCAGTTATGTTCAAAGTGGTGACAGAATAAGATGTGTCACTGGTGTGTAAGAACTTATATTAAGCATATTCCCCTCTAAAGATAATTAGCAAATGTTATGATTTATTCTTTAAAATACAGTATTCAGTATTGTGCATGTTTTTCAGTTATTGTATAGCAGTACCTGTTGGATCTTTTCAGAATTACTGGATCTTCAGCCTTTGCCAGTTACAGCTTTGGGATGTAAAGCATATGAAGCCCTGTACAACTTCAGCCACTTTAACCCTGTGCAGACACAAATATTTCATACGCTATATCACACAGACTGTAATGTCCTACTTGGAGCACCCACTGGATCGGGAAAGACGGTTGCAGCTGAATTAGCTATTTTCAGAGTCTTCAACAAGTATCCCACTTCAAAGGTGTGTTGAACAAATTGTGTGCTTATATTCAATTAGAAAAGACAGTTCATCATCTCTAAACTAGCCAGGTCTAAATAGCCTGGCACCATAGTGAGTAGCTTTGTTATACTCTCAGTGAATTTTCCAGGGGGTCAGATCAGTGTTAGAATAATTTGTTGCAAGAAAATTGATCTCAAACTTTGGAGTCTTCTAGGTGAATTTCTAACATATATAGTGCTCACACATCCTCCTCATATCTATAATTTATAGGTGATTCCATTATGAGATAGTTAATTCTTAGCTGTATTTGTTAGATGTATAATAATTCATAACTAAATTCTTTGGCTATGAATGAAATGTTAATACTTAAAAAAAAACACATTTTGGTTGACACAAGAAATTTAGACATAGTTTTTATGCTATATTTCTTCAAATATTAATGTTATCAATTAAGGTTAAATAACATTGGAATCAAATAAGTATTTTTAAATTTTCATAAAACATATTTTGTAAATTTTTTCTCAATACTGTTTTATTTTAATAAAAATGATTTATATTTGAGATGTCCAGTATGATTCTTTAATACACATATACATTGTGAAATGATTACTAAAGTCAAGATAGAGAGCATATCTACTTCAGATAATTACTTTTTTTTGCAGTGAGAACATTTAATATCTAGTCAACAAATTTCAAATCTGTTAATACAGTATTGTTAAGTACAGTCACCCTTCGGTACATTTGGTAGCTAGAACTTATTTTACATAAATGAAACTTTGTATCCTTTAACCACTATCTGTCCATACCCTCTCTTTCACCCCTCACACCCATTATTTTACTCTGCTTCTATGAATTTGACTTTTTAAAATTCCACCTATAAGGGAAATTATTCAGTGTTTTTTCTTGTTGTGTCCAGCTTATTTCTCTTAGCACAATGTATGTTACTGCAGCTGGCAAGATTTTCTTTTTTTGTAAAGCTAAGAAATTGCCCATTCTGTTTCAGTTTCTTTTTTCATCCATCTTGGGACACTTAGATTGTTTCTTTATTTTGGCTTTTCTAAAAAAAAATGATGTAATAAACATAGGAGTGTACATCTATCTTTGAGATAATGATCTCATTTCATTTGGATATGTATTCAAAAGTAGAATTGCTCTATCATATGGTGTTGCTGTGTGTAATTTTTTAAGGCTCTTCATGTGTATTTTCCCCAATGGCTTCCTCAATGTACGTTTCTACCAACAGTGTGTGGCACTTTTTTTTCTACATCCTTGCCAACATTTATTCTCTTTTTTGTTGTTTTGATAATAAAGGTGTTGACCCATTGTGATTTTGATTTGCATTTTCCCAATGATTAGTGAAGTTGAGTACCTTTCCACGTCTATTAGCCATATTGTATGTTAACAGAATGATGCCTGTTCCACATCCTTTGTTCCTTTTTATTTTTTTCTTTAATAGAGTTATCTAGGCTTTTTGTTCTTGGGTTATATGAGTTCCTTACATGTTTTGAATATTAACACTACAAGTATTTTCTTACATTACATAGGTTATTTTTTTACTTCATCGATTGCTTCCTTTTCTGTATAGAAGGTTTGTAGTTTTGGTGCACACCCATTTGTTTATTTTTACTTTTGTTTCCTATGTTCTTGGTAACATATCCAAAAACTCATTGCTAAGACCAGTGACAAGATTTTTTTCCCTGTTTTCTTCTAGGAGTTTTATGATTTCAGATCTTATGTCTACATTTTGAATCCATTTCAAGATAATTTTTGCATATGGTATAAGAGGGGTCCAGTTTTATTCGGTTAAATGTGGAGGTTAAATTTTATCAATGCTATTTATTGAAACCTATCCTTTTCCATCTTGGCATCTTGTCAGATTAGTTGACCCTCTATGTGTATGTTGATTTCTGGACTGTATTCTGTTCCACTGGCCTACATGTGTATGTTTGTGCCAGTGCCATACCATCTTAATTTCTGTAGCTTTGTACTATAATTTGTGGTTAAGAAGTAGAATGCCTCTAACTTTCTTCTTTCTCAAGATGTCTTTGGTTGTTTGGGTCTTCATGGTTTCTTATTAATTTAAATATTTTTCTATATCTAAGAAAAATGCCATTGGCATTTGATGGGAGGTTACATTGAATCTGTAGATTATTTGGGGGTAGTTTCTTTCTTCTTCTTTTCAGTTAAACTTTTAATTTTATTTTATATGCTTAGAAAACAGCGTGACATGTCTCAGATGTAGTGAAGTCCACTTTGCTGGAAAAAGGAAATAGTGATCCAGAGTGTGTAGATACTGTCTCATTCTTTATGGTGGCAAGTTCCACAGCTTCACTGAATCTTCTTTCCTTGATGAAGAAGATGAACTGTGATTGTACAGGTTTATACTGTTCTCATGTTGTAGAATTTTTTGTAATTTAGTCAGTACTCCTTGAATAAGAATAGAAACAGGGCAAACTTAACCTAATAGTAGAAATTGCAAAGGAAACAAAACAGTTGTATTATGTGAAATGAATAAATGGCTTCCAGTTTTTCTACAATTTGTCAAAGGAATGATAAAGTGAAAGTCAGGTTTTTATTCTACCGTTCTACTAATTTATTGTGTTATAGAAGGGATGTCACAACTTCTCTGGAACTTTTTCATAAAGTTCCTCTAAAGTCCCCATCATCTCTGAAATTCTAGAATTTTGAGAAATGCAATTTTCTTTCTTTTTTATTATTTTTTACATGACAGTAGAATATATTTTGAAATACTATATACACATAGAATCAGTATAACTTGTTCCTATTAGGATCCCATTATTGTGATTGTACAAGATGTGGTCATGTATTTATATATGAGGATAGAAAAGATATGCTATGCCCTATTCATTCTACTGTCTTTCCTGTTACAGTCCCCCCTCCCTTCCTTTCATTCTCCTTTGTCTAATTCAATGAACTTCTAATCTTCCCCTCCCTTGTTGTGAGTTAGCATCCACATATCAGACAGAATATTCTGCCTTTGGCTTTTTGGGACTGGTTTATTTCCCTTAGTATGATATTCTCTAGTTCTATCCATTTGCCAGCAAATACCATAATTTCATTCTTCTTTATGGCTGAGTAATATTCCACTATGTCACATTTTCTTTGTCCATTCTTCTGTTGTAGGGCACCTAGGTTGGTTTCATAGCTTGGCTATTGTGAATTGAGCTGCTGTAAACATTTAAGTGGCTGTGTCTTGTAGTATGCTGATATTATCCTGTGTTTATAAACTGAGGAGTGGGATAACAGGGTCAAATGGTAGTTCCATTCCAGGTTTTCTAAGGAATCTTCATACTGCTTTCCAGAGTGATTACACCAATTTGCAGTCCCACCAACGATGTATAAATGAACTTCTTCCCCACATCCTTACCAACTTTTATCATTGCTTGTATTCTTGATAATTACCATTCTAAATCAGATGAGAAGGAATCTCAGTGTAGTTTCAACTTGCATTTCTCTAATTGCTAAATATATTGAACATTTTTTCATTTATTTTTTTGACCATTCATATTTCTTCTTCTGAGAAGTGCCTGTTCAGTTCCATAGCCCATTTATTGACTGAATTATTTGGGTTTTTTTTCATGTTAAGTTTGTTGAGTTCTTTGTATATCCTGGATATAAATGCTGTGTCTGAGGTGCTGGTGGTAAAGAATTTCTCGCATTCTGTAGGCACTCTGTTCACATTCATAATTGTTTTCTTTTCTGTGAAGAAGCTTTTTACTGATTTTTTTGATTCTTGGTTTTATTTCCTGTGCTTTAAGAGTCTTATTGAGGAAGTCAGTTCCTAAGCCAACATGGTGGAGAGTTGGGCCTACTTTTTCTTTTAGTAGGTGCAGTGTCTCTGGTCTAATGCCTAAGTCATCCATCCACTTTGAGTTCAGTGTTGTGTAGGGTGAGAGATATCACCTTCTTGATTAAATTTATTTCTAAGTATTTTTTGATACTATTGTGAATGGAATTGTTTTCTTAATTTCTTTTCAGATAGTTCATTGTTAGTTTATCAGTAGTTTATGCCACTGATTTTTTTGTTGTTGTTGTTAATTTCATGTTCTGTACCTTTCTTGACTTTGCTTATTAATTTTAAGTTTTTTTTAAATGTAGCATTTAGGGTTTTCTTGTTTTTTAAAGTATATGAGTATATCACATTTAAAATAGAGATATCTTAGACATATTGCAATTTGAATTATGTGCTGTTTCATCATCATTTGTGATTTCAGAAATATCCAGACTTCTTTTTCCATGATTTTCAGATATTGTCTTTTCTTTCTTTTTTACTTAAAGTTTCGCTATTTTTAATCTGTTATGTGATTATTGATCCACAGAGACATGTTATTAAAAAAGAAGAATTATACTATGGTTTGAGACTTTTTTAAACAAAGGTTCTTTTAGTGAATAATGTGTTTTATAAAATTGGAACACCTAAAATGTATGACTGTCATCCTTTAAGATCTGCATTAAAATTTAAACATCTAGTTTATTTCTCACCCTCATACATTGTTGGTGGAACTTCAAATTAGTACAGCTTTGGAAAGCAGTTTGGAGATTCCTCAAAAGACTAGAAGTGGAACCACCATATGACCCAGCTATCCCACTCCCTGGTATTTATCCAAAAGATTTAAATCTGCATACAGGTACCTCATTCTTTACAGCAATGCAATTCATAATACTTATGGAACCAGTCCAGGTGCCCATCAGCAAATGATTGGATAAAGAAACTGTGGCTTATATACATGGAGTTTTACTCAACCATGAAGAATGAAACTGTGGTATTTTCCAGTAAATGAATGGAACTGGAGAACATCATGCTAAGTGAAATAAGCCAGATGTCAGAAAGGATTGAATGTTTTCTTCACATGTGAAACCTGGAGCAAAATAAGTGGGGAAGAGGGAAGAGGAGTCATTTGAAAATAGAAGGGAGATCAGAAGGGAACAGAGTGGGAGGGAAGGGTGGAACTGTGGAATGCAGCAAACTTAATTCTCCTCTGTGAATTCCACATTTTCGTTTATCTATAAAGCACCAATTAAAAATAAATAAAGAAGACCAGTAGACTAGAAGAAGGGGAACAAAGGGAGGGAGAAAGGAAGCACTGGGAGCTAAAATTGAGCAGATTATATTCCATACATATGTGATTATGTCAAAATGAACCCCAATATTATGTATAACTACAATGTATTAAGGAAAGTATTAAAAATAATAACTTAAAAAACTTGAAAAAAATCAAAATTAATACATTATTTCAGGAATTACAGCCCAGATAAATCTTGAACATAACTAGGAAAAATATTTTTATTTTTGTCAGAATCCTAATCCTGTGTAATATACTAATTCTCATAGTGTTTTAAAATGTATTCACATTGTTAGAACATAATTTCATTATGAAATGCCTAAGAAAATTGCCTTTAGTGATTTTTTTAATTTTAAATTTATGTTAGTATTTTTATCATAGAATGTTGTATTGTATTAATTTTCTGCTTTATTTTGGATTCATGTAGTTTGTTACTGACTTTTTCTCAATAATTTAAAAATATAAATATTCCATACTAAAAATATAAATTTTAAAACCACACTGTCCTGCTTTCACAAATTTTATGTTTACTTTTATTTGAAAATGACATCACTGTTCTCATTAAAGTCCTATTGCTCATCCTCCCCTTTTTAGGCAGTATATATTGCACCTCTAAAAGCCCTGGTCCGTGAAAGAATGGATGACTGGAAGGTTAGAATAGAAGAAAAACTTGGTAAAAGGTGAGTTCTTTCTTTTATTCAAGAGATACACTTTCAGAAGTCTGAAAACACCAACAAATGAAAGAGTCACATAATACCTCTGAATATGTTTACAGTGTTTTTCATAATCTTTTATTTAAAAGTTCACAGCTACTATTAAAATGGTATAAATATTCCAATTGCTTTAAGACTGAAAATGAAATTCCTTTAATTTCTTAATATGAATACTTTTATAAATGACAGCTTTTTCTGAATCTATATTTTCATATTTTTAGTGGTGGGAGGGACACAGTACCTTAATTTTATATTTATTTATTTTTATGTGGTGCTGAGGATTGAACTCAGTGCCTCACATGTGCTAGGTAAGTGCTCTACCATTGAGTACAACCCCAGCTCCTTCAATATATTTTCGTTGTAAAATAAATCTATTATTTCTATTTATTTTTCTCTCAAGTTGTTCAGAGTAAACTCTGGAAACCAGTTGAAAGCACTGTGCATGCAAATTATTTATGAACTCCAGAACTTCTTTAATGAATATGATGTTCTTAATTACTATTTTAAAGTATTATAAGACCATTAGTTTTAAATATTATAAAATTTTATTGGAAAGAAATATATTGTTGCCTTTCCAAGATTATGTGTTACTTGAGAATCATTTTTTTCCCTCCAGAGTTATTGAACTAACAGGGGATGTGACTCCTGATATGAAATCCATTGCCCAGGCTGACCTCATTGTCACTACACCAGAGAAGTGGGATGGCGTCAGCAGAAGCTGGCAAAATAGGAACTATGTTCAGCAAGTTACTATTCTCATCATAGATGAGATTCATCTGCTTGGTAGGTACCAATGTATATAAGTAATATACAAACTTTGACTTTTTATTAATATTGATTTTAATTGAGAGATAATTGTATATAATGATGAGATACAATATAATGTTTTGATATGTATACAATGTGAAATAATTAAGCAAATTAACATATGTGTCACCTCATTTGTAATTTTTATGGTAAGACATTTGAAATTTACTCTCTTAGCTATTTTTAAATTTATGTTCAGCTTTTTCATTGCTGTGACTAAAAGACCTGACCAGAACAATTTTAGAGGAGTAAAGTTTGTTAGGTGTTCATTTAGAGGTCTCAGTCCATAAAATGGCCACTTCTGTTTCTCTGGGCCTGAACTACAGCGGAACATCATGGCAGCTCAGGAGGCAGAGAGAACTCCACTCACCAGGGACAAAATACAAACCCCAAAGGCACATCCCTAAAGATCTGTCTCCTCCAGCTATACTCTATCTTCCTGAAGTTACCATCCAGTTAATCCATATCAGTGGGTTAACCCACTAATCAGATTACAACTATCATAATCTAATTTCACTTCTGAATGTTCTTGCAATGTCTCACACATGAGCTTTTGGGGGACACCACATATCTAAACTATATAATATATATATATATATATATATATATATATATATATATATATATATTATTGACTATAGTCAGCCTGGTGTGTGGTAGATCTCACACACTGTTTTCTCCTAACTGAAACTTTATATCCCTTGGTCAGTATCTCCCTATTCCCTTTCAACCCCCAGCCTTTGGCAACTACCAGTATACTTTTTACTTTATATGAATTTTGACTTTTTCTTGATTCCACATATAGGTGAGATCATTCAGTTTTTCCTGACTTATTTCTTTTCACATAGTGCCCTCCAAGTTCATCCATGTTGTTACAAATGACAAGATTTCATTCTTTTTTTATTGGTTCATAGTTTTTCATTTTATATATATATGTATATGTATAAATATATAATATATACATGTATGTATATACACATAAACACATACTTATATACATAGCATATTTTCTTTATCTAGTAATCTGGTAATGGTCACTTAGGTAAATGCCATTTCTTAGCTGTTGTGAACAATGCTGCATTGAACATGAGAGCACATATATCTCTTCAGCATATTGATTT
Organism: Sciurus vulgaris; assembly: GCF_902686455.1. NCBI lineage: Eukaryota > Metazoa > Chordata > Mammalia > Rodentia > Sciuridae > Sciurus > Sciurus vulgaris. Next base: position 63,822,526 of record NC_136467.1, read on the forward strand.
CATTTCCTTTGGATAAATACCCAGAAGTGGGATTACTGGATCATATGGTAGTGTTATTTTTAGTTTTTTGAGCAGCCTATAAACTTTGACTTCATGCCTGCAGCAGCCACTTTGAATTTGTCAAATGATTAATGTATATTATTCTTATTTCTTAGGGGAAGAAAGAGGTCCTGTTCTAGAAGTCATTGTATCTCGAACAAATTTTATCTCCTCACACACAGAAAAACCTGTTAGGATAGTTGGACTGTCTACTGCATTAGCTAATGCCAGAGACCTTGCTGACTGGCTAAATATTAAGCAGGTATGTGAAAGATGGATAAATCAGGCAGTAACATGGTTTAGGTATCCACATTAAGGAGGCATCATAACATTATAAACATATATATATGGTTTCTCTCTCATATCAACTGTAGATGGGCTTGTTCAACTTCCGTCCATCAGTACGCCCTGTTCCACTGGAAGTTCACATTCAAGGCTTCCCAGGTCAACATTATTGTCCCCGAATGGCGAGTATGAACAAGCCTGCATTTCAGGGTGAGCTTCAGTTTCTTGGATTGAAATACTAACCATTCTGTATTAGAGCTATCAAATGTATTCTATATAGTTTTGTGTTTATTTTAAAGGGTGATACCGCTCCAACTTCTGCAAATAGCTAAAGCTACTTACCTCAACTCTTAAGGAATATAAATATATGTTAAATTACATATTGAACATTAGAGATATTTCAAAAATAAAAGTTATTGTAGTAGGATAAAAATATGTAATTTTTCAAATAATCAAATAATTCACTATATTAATCTATTAAAATATTTACTTATAACAATTACTAGCTTAAACAAATGATAAATAGAAACAAGTAAAAAAAATCACATAATCTTAACTTTTACTAAAAACCATAAAACTTTCAGTACTTTTTTACAAGTCAGTTTTTGTATTTTGTTTTTTCATTTTTCCTTTTCTAAAAAATTAGGCAAACAGAAAAGATTTAAGAATAACTCTCCTGTTTTATTGAAACATGTTTTTAGACTACATAAGGAATATTTATTGTATCAATTAAAAATAACCTACGAAATAAATTCTGTAATGTGAACTGCTGTTGATTGTGAGATGACAGTTGTGAGGTGACTTTTTAGCAGCTGTAATTAGCCTTATGACAGAAGCAAAGTATTGATTGTGAACTAGAGACCAATCTTGGCCATTCAGATTATTTACACCTCCACAGAAGCATTGTACAAAATCACTAATGAACAATAAATCTGCTGGGAACTGTTCAGCTACACCTGTTCTTGCAGCAGCAAAAATCCATTAAATGTTGAGGTTTAAAAAAGAGACAAATCCATTCATGATTGTGTGTACAAATGACACCAATATTGTAATAATATGTGAGTTTTAAAAACATTGTTTTTGTAATATGATTTACAAAAGATTTATCCTTTATATCTTCTAATATTCTGATAAATGGCAAGAGAGTGGGAAATAAGATAAATGAGTTTATTTTTCATAATGTATATTGTTGAAAATGTGTATGTCTACTTAAGAAATGGCTGATTACATACCATTGATAGAAATAAAGTATTTTGTGTTTTGTAAATCAATAGCAAATAGCTGAAATTTCTGCACTTCTTAAGATACAGTATCAGCACAACTGCTATCCTTATAAACTATTTATTATACCTGTAGTGATTACTATATTTCTTTGAGTTTAGAAATATGATTTTATGATAGCTTTATTTCTCACCATCAGAGTACAAATATAGTTGAGGTCATGTCAGCATTTCCATTATAAACCTGTATCTCAGCCCATAAAAAGGAATTCTGCAGCTCACATTTCAAATAAGAAACTACAACAAAGTTGAACTTTTTCACATAAAATTTGTAAATATCTCTGACTGTTTTAAGAGAGCTATATAGAAATAAATAAATTCTACTTGGGCCATCTTATCAGCATTTTAGAGTAACGAAACCTCAATTCCAGTTAGGGCAAATAATTTATGTGGCTCTTTAAGTAATTTTTTTTTATAGATTTGATTTACAATATTCCTTTAGTCTTGTTACTTGGCCATTTCCCAGTATTCTTTTCACCTTCTGTGTGCTGAGCACTCCTGTGCTATTTCTCAGCTGTACATTTAGACAGTTTCCTCTTAGCCATCTTCTGTATTTTATTTTCCCACTTGAAACTTCATGGTTTTAGAAAATCAGAGGGAAAATATTCTTCTGATTTATCACTTGCCTGCTTATTGGACAATCTCTCCTAATTTTTCCCTCTTCTGGTAAAATGGAAAAAGTAAAAAGAAATTTTTTGTGGTCTTTCTTTGGACATTTTTCATCACCGTGAAGGACTTGAATCTTATCAGATCTCAGGACCAATTAACTGCAATATCACAATTTACACAGGAAGAAATTCTTCAGAAACACAATTTAGAAATAGAAAACTCAACCTAATCATATGAACATTTAAGGTTCTCCTTCCAGTACAACTCAGACTACAGCTTGAAGCTGACATAATTACTTTTTCCCTGTCCTAGGCATTATGCTCCTTAGATAGAGCTAGGAATCTCTCCCTTCCTGTCATCTGTTTAGTATGCTGTCAGATTCTTATAGTACCTGGAATAATGCTAAATATGTTATGACCAAAATAAGAATTTAACTGAATAATAAAAGTCATCTTCTAGTTTTAAGCACATTAACATTTCATTTTCCACAACTTTTCAACAGCAATTAGAAGTCATTCTCCAGCTAAACCTGTTTTGATATTTGTCTCATCAAGACGTCAGACTAGACTTACTGCTTTAGAATTGATAGCCTTTCTGGCTACTGAAGAAGATCCAAAGCAGTGGTTGAACATGGATGAAAGAGAAGTAAGCAACATATTTTATTTTCTACTTCTTATACATATCTAATTAGTTTGTATTGTATTATAATGGAAATTACAGATTTATGTTTAGTTTTATTCTATGATAAAAATATAAAATAACAAATTTAGAAAAAATAATAGGACAAATAAGAAATGTATAAAACTGCCATCTTAAAGCAAGATTAATATTCTAGTTAGTACTTTCTCCCAGTATTTTCCCATTAAATATTTACTTTAGGTATTCATATTTGACTTTTTCTTTTGATGTCATTATGTTGTATATTTTATACTCAACTATGTGCTCATAAATTCTGCACATTCCCTGCCCGTATAGAATTTATGATCACTTTTATAAAATTAACTTTTTAAAAATATACAATAGCCGGGAGCGGTGGTGTGCACCTGTAATCCTAGCAACTCGGGAGGCTGAGACACGAGGATCACAAGTTTAAAGCCAGCCTTGGCAAAAGTGAGGTGCTAAGCAACTCTGTCTCTAAATAAAATACAAAAATAGGACTGGGAATGTGGCTCAGTGGTTGAGTGCCCCTAAGTTCAGTCCCTGGTACCCCCGCCAAAATAATTAAATACATAAATAGAAATTAAAAATATATAATAGAATCATTGTTTAAAATTTAGAAAACAGTAAAAGGTATATAAAATTTTTAAAATACCATAAAAACTATATGATTTTATTCCATTGAGTAGATAGTCCATAGTGTTTTTTTCTGTAATTAATCATGCACTTTTATTATGTTATTCTTTATTTAGAATTATTTCTTCAATATAGAGATGTAAAAATAAAATCAGTGGGCCAAGTAATGGGAACTTTTTCACAATTTTTTGTACATACTGCTAATTACTTTCCAAAAGGACTATACTAGTTTATGTTTTCACGATTAATGTATGAATTACCAGCACTATAGGAGAGTTACAGATTTCCTCATTTGTTATAGTTTATTGATGTATTATGATAAAATCTTTCTTGTTGTCTTAGTGTATCCCTTAATTTTAATTATTGAGCATTTCTTTCATGTATTTATTTAGTAGTTTCATTTTTCTTTGATGTCTCTTCATTTCCTTTGGTTTTTTTTTCTGTCTCAGTATACTTCCAGATTTGTTCAAGAGCCTTGCCAAATTTACAAAATGATATATAAATATATAAAACTTTATATATTACTTTTGGTACATATACATGTACTAATAAGTATATACATATTAATCATATACTTAGTTTGGTAGATCATTGCTTGCCTTTTTATCATCATGGTGTGTTATTATGAATAGAAGATTTTTCATCTTATATTATTCCATTTGATAGTATAGAACTTTATATTTCCCTCTACTTCTAAGTGCAGATATTACTACTCTGCTCCATAGATTTAATATATAGTGACTTTCCTTCCTTACACTTTTCCAATTTTAAGAAATAAAATGGAATGGATGGAATTATGATGAAAACTTATGAAACATCATTATTGCATTGTCATCTCTCACCCTTCCTTTTTTCACATATACCCTTTGTAATCTCATGCATTGAGTAACAGTGCTGTTCATTATTAATAAAAGATAAGATTCCAAGGATCCAGTCTTAACAGTTTGCATATTTCTCTTTCTCCATTTCTCATTATTCATTTAGGATTAGTGAATCTGTTGGATAGCACTGCATATAATACATTAGTATGTAATAGTTAACTGCTATTTCAAAATGTTCTTACTTTGTTCCATAGATGACCTTATTCACTAGCAGAGCCCCACACATTAGCTCAATATAAAGGGTATAAAATGACTGCTTGAGATAGAGTGAAAACTACCATTTATCTTTAAATTTTTATTACTACTCTCTTAATGTTTATTGTATATTTATTCCAAATATTAATTCAAGATAATAACTTAAGGTCAAAATAATTTTTGAAACTATTTTTTGTCTTATGTTACCTGATATGCCCAAATAGTCATGCATTTTTGTTTAAAATAGTGTTATAAATTAGAGGCTAAGAAATAATTATATGGGATATTGATGACTTAGTTAATGTGCAACATATATCTTAACTTGCATATATCTTAGCTTACCTTTACTTCTCATGTTTTATCCCCAAAATTGTTCCAAATGCAGAGTGTTCTTTGAAGTCAGGGTACAAAGTACATACCTACTGAACACATTTTGGGATGTTTGCTCAAAGTACACAAGGCACTATGCGTTTAGCACATATGTGACTCACATTAACTTCAAATGTTAACCTCATGTGTTCTTCCCTGTTACAGTACACTTCTTCATTTTTATTTTATTTTAAGTATAAGGGACCTAAGGAACTGTTAATAACTCGATCATCATGTAGAATTATTTGTTTTGTATATTTTTAATCAGTCTAAAAACATTATCACTAAGGCTAAGTGAAAACTATAGAATTTATTTGCTGATTTTCATCACTAAATTAAGCTAGAATTATGCCACTACCAGACATTTCATTTCATCAAGTCCATCTCAAGAATGAGGCAATCCAGGATTTGTTTTATTACTGCCTTTAAAATCAATCTTAAAATAAAAATTTCAGAAAGTTTGCAGTGGATTACTATGTAAGTTCAATGTGATTATATCTAAACCTGCTATAAGACAGGTGTTTCAGTTGTTGAACCCCTAAATAATTACCTTAAAATAGGCTTTTTGCCTTTTAATCTCTGTATAGGTTACTTTCTGTAATATTCTTGGATGGAATCTTAGTGGATTCTCCCATTGCTGGCCCCTGATCTAGAGTTATATTGGGGTTCTATGACAGGACTCGGGTAACTAAACAGGACTCTAGTATTGATAACATGAGTAGTTAAAGTATCCTGGCGCATGTGGAGCAGTGTCTGTGGCACAAAGCAGCATCCAAATCATTTTGCAATTGAAAGACCTTAAGTCAGAAACTATTAAGGAAGCAGAAGAAAGACAAATGCAAGTCAAAAGAGCATGGACAGAGAATATGTCTAAGATTAACATGTGTGCTGTATTTTATTTCTTAGCAAAGGCAAAAAGAATATTCATCTCCTCAATTTAGTATTATCTGAAAGTATTAGGAAGCAAAAAGACACTTTCAGTTATATCACTGATACAAAATCATGCAGCATCAAGAAGCCCCAAAAGTAATACCCTTCTATATTTGCCAGTAGGAAACCTTCTTGCCACAATTTCAAGAGTTCATGGATATACATATATCTCCTACTTGGATTTTCATCCTGATAACTGCCACTTCTATCATTAATCTCAAACTAGTATTCAGTCTTTACAACCAATCTCTTACACTTTAAATAGAACAGAAAATCTGAATGCCTGAGTTTTAGTCTGTAGTATACATCAGGAAAAGAGAATATTTTCCTCTCTTTGACTTCTATTGTACAAGGCAAATTTCAGATGCTGGCTGTCTACAAAGAGCAAAAGTCCCTGCAATCCTTTCACTGCCATAATTTATCCCTACACTATTTTCCCCATACCTACAATTTTAAAAACTAAAAGTTTTCTCCTAACAATGTAGGTCTGCTTCATAACCTAAATATAATCACCTGTCTTTAAGGGAAATATCCAAAAATTTTATCATTGATATCATTCATCACTTAGTCTGTCTCTTGCTAGTATCCTGTCATCCTCAAATTCTTTTGCAGTTCCATTTCAGTATATTCTAGCTAGCAGGCTAAATTACAAAATTACCCACAGAGGATGAGGGGAGGGAAAAAACTAAATTAGTTAAGATGATTTTTGTTTGTTCATTTGTTTGTTTTCTGGTGCTGGGGATCAAACTCAGGGCCTTATACATTTCAGGCAAGTGTTCTTTTACTCAGCTACATCCCCAGTGCAACTAAATTAATTAAAATGTATTAGTGCCTATATCAGATACAAAATAAGCAAGGGTTGAATCCAGAGCATTTGTTTCTACAACTAACCAGGTTCAAAAACATATTATTTTATTTTCTCTGTCATCCATCACTTGTACACATTTTATTTAACCAGCCACTATGCTAAATCAAGATTCTTTAACTTGTGGAATGACCAAATGCACATTCCTGAGAACTTGGACATTACATTTTTACCTGTGCTTAATATTATAGTCATAGTAGTGTGAGAGGTTTTCTGGTCCATCTAAAATTTTCTCTTCACTTATTGTATAACAACAATTCATTAGAATCAATTTCCCAAGCTATTTTGAGACCACATTTTATTTGTTCATCCAATAGCATGCCAACCTCAAATGCCTATGTAGCTATTTCAATAAATTATTATTTCCATGCAAATTGTCAATCTCTTATATATTAATCTTCCAAACCAGCAAATCTAGAGTTATAAGCAAGGGAAGCAAACTGTGAGTACTTTATCACCTTTTTTAGAAGACAACCACATACCTTAACCAGCTTGGTTCTTTGGAACTATATATTCTGGAAGTGAGAGAAAAAGAACCATTGATCACTAGCTCAGATCAGATACCTCATATTTCAAAATAGCACCCCAACTTTACAAGGTACTGTCTCTCAGATACCACACTAAGCTTATTCAGGTGATGAAAGGAAAAACAAAATGCATCTTATGGCATCTGCCCATTGTCTTATTTTTTCTTGATAAATAATAACACAATATTGTATAGGATATCATGAAGATATATATTCAGTATGTCTACCTTCTGAAGATACAGGCAGAACTATGCTAGGTAGATAAAGAAAAGCAAAATCCAAAGTGTAATAAGTGAAATAAGTAGATGACCCTTCGGTGATAGAAAGGATCCAATATAATCTCCTTACTGCCAAACAACTATCTGGACCTGTGGACAAAAGTACTTTATAAGGGACCCAAGGCTTATACTCAACAGTGGCAATAGCTGGGTCTGCCTGAGGAAAAGGAAGTTTTTATTTGGACCATGCATAATTGTCATCTCTTTCACCAAGGCCTAAAAATATATGAGCCACTATATAAAACACTGTGACATGAGGAGAATGCTGGTATCCTCACTCATTTTGTCTACCTGACAATTAACAGCATTTTACACAATGCTATTCATCCACTGAAACTTCTGTCTTCTTAATACTTAGCTTCCAGTAGTACTCTTGCCAAACTACTTACCATCTGGCTACTCCAGGAACTGCAGGGCAAAATATGAGTCATCAACTTGCATCATCTTTACTTTGAAGTAAAATAACAGTGAAATATCTAGTTTATTATCAGTAACTTCACTTGCAAGGTCACCAAGTATCATACAGGCACACATTACCAGGTGATGAACTCATTTTGTTTTTCCTTTCATCACCTGAATAAGCTTTTTCCACATTATCCATAAAAATAAGTCCTCTCAAATAAAAGTTTTTTAAAAAAGGTGAAAAGGCCAACATTACAACTGAAACAACAAAAATATAGAAAATTTTTAGAGATTATTATGCAAAACTACAAAAACCAACAATTGATAATCTAGAAGAAATGAACAAATTCTTAGACATACTTTACCAGCTGAACCATGAAGAAATAAAAAACCTGACCAGACCAATAACAAGTTATAAGATTGAACAGTCATAAGAAGTCTTTTATCAAAGAACAGCCCAGGATCAGATAGCTTCACTGCCAAATTCTACTAAACTAATACCAACTCTACTTAAGTTATTCCAAAAAAACAGAAGAGGAAGGATTTCTTCAAAATACATTCTACAAGGTGAGAATTACCCAACATCAAAATCAGATAAGGGTACAACAAGAAGACTTCAGACCAATATCTTTTATGAACGTAGGTGTAAAAATCCCAATCCAAATATGAGCAAACTGAATCTAACAGCACATTAAAAAAATTATTCGTCATGATCAAGTTGGATTCATCTCAGAGTGAAAGGATAGTTCAGTACTCACAAATCAATAAATGTAATATATCATATCAACAGAACAAAGGACCAGAACCAAATGTTCATCTCATTAGATGCTTAAACAACATTTAAGAAAAGTGAACATCCCCTCATGATAAAAACATTGAACAAAGTAAGCATTCAAGGAATATACTTCAGCATAATGAAGGTCATTTATACTAAGACAGAAGCTGACAATGTATTAACTAGGGAAAAGCTATAAACTTTTTTTCTAAGATCTAGAACAGGGCAGAGATATCTCCTATTACCACTTTTTTTTTTTTTTTTCCCTATATAGTGTTAGTCAGAGCATGTAGGCAAGAGAAAGAAATAAAGGCCAGCCAAAAAGAAGTCATTTTGTCACTGTTTGCAGATGACTTCATATCTATAGAAAACTCCAGAAACTCCAGCAATAAAATAGTTCAGCAAAGTTACAGGATACAAAATCAACATATAAAAGTTAGTAGTTAAACAAATAAAAAAGGGAATTTGTGAAGAAATTTTAAAAATTTAGTAGTTGCTATTTTTCAGTAGTGATATTGCTATATGAAAATGTTTTAAAGAGAAATCAAGAAAGCAACTCTACTTGCAATAACTACAAAATTAAAATAACATATCTATGAATAAATTTAACCAAAGAAGTGAAAAATCTCTACAATGAAAATTGTAAAACATCAGCCAATAGGTGAAAGATCTTTACAATGACAATTATAAAACACCAATGAAAAAAAATCGAAGAGACACAAAAAAATGGAAAAACATTTGTGGTCATGAATTGGAAGAACAAATATTGTTAAAAATAGACAGAAATGTCTATGCTGCCCAAAGCAATTTACAGATTAAATGCAATCCCTGTCAACATACCAATGGTGTTCTTCATAGAACAAGGAAAAACAATCCTAAAAATGATATGTAATCACAAAAATATCCAACTAGCCAAAGCCATTCTGAACAAAAAGAATGAAGCAAAAGGCATCATGCTATTTGACTTTAAAGTATGAGGTTACTTCAAAGCTGTAATAATCAAAAGGGTGTGGTATTTGCATAAAAATAGGGGAATAGACCAAAGTAATAGAACAAGGAGCCTAATTTCAAACTATATCTACAGTCAAATGATTTTTTACCAAGGCACTAAGAACATCCACTGGGGAAAGGACAGACTTTTCAATAAATGGTGCTGGGAAAATTGGATATGCACATGATGAAAAAAGCAAGACCCCCTTCTCTAACTAGTTACAAAGATCAGTTCCACATGTAAACTTGAACATGAATGTTGACTTCACTGTAAGACCTGAAACTATGAGACTGCTAGATGAAAACATAGGGGAAATGCTTCAGGACATTAGAATAGAAAGGATTTTTTTAACAAGATTCCCAAAGCACAGAAAACAAACACAAAAATAGTGGGATTATATAAAACCAAAAAACTCTACATAGCAAAAGAAACACTCAACAGAGTACAGAGGCAACCCTACAGAATGGTATAAAATATGCAGTGTATGCATCTGAGGGGTTGATATCTGGAATATATAAGGAAGTCCAGATTGCAGTCGCAGAGATAATATTAATGAGATTTAAAAATGAGCAATGGAATATAGGCATTTCTCAAAAGAAGTCATACAGATGGCCAACAGTTACACTTTTTAAAAAATGCTCATCACGAATCAACAAGAAAACACAAATTAATACCACAATCAACTATTACCTATCTCTAGTAAGAATGGCTGATATCAGAAAGACTAAAGATATCTGGAGGATATGGGGAAAAGGGGACTCTTGCTCACTTTAGTACAGCAGTTATAGAAAACAGTATGAATTTTCCTCAAAAGATTAAAAATATAACTATCATATGACCCATCAACCCTACTACGAATATAGAGGAAATGAAGTATCTTGAAAAGCCACCTGCACTTCCTGTTAATTACAGCACTATTCACAATAGCCAAGAAATAGAAATAGTTTAAGTGTCCATCAAATGATGAATGGATAAAGAGAATATGTACACAGTAGACTACTACCCAGCTGTAAAAAGAATGAAAAGCTAACCTGTGTGACAACATGAATGGAAATAGAGATCATTATGTTAAGAGATATAAGTCAGTCACAGAAAGGCAAGTATCACACGACCTCACTCATGTAGAATCAGAAAAAGTTGGTATCAGAGAAGTTGAGAGTAGAATTGTGTCCAAGAACATTGGTGCAGGAGAGATGGGTAAAAATTGATCAGTGAGTATTAAGTTATATTTAGATAGAAGCAAGAAGTTCTGGGATACTATTTGTTGCAGTGTGGCAACTATAGAAAACAATCATGTATTGTTCATTTCAAAAAGCAAGAAAAATGGATTTGTAAGTTTTTAGCACAATGAAATGATAAATATTTGAGGAGAAAAATAATTTAACCTGATTTAAAATTATGCAATGTATGCAGTCATTGAATATTACATGGAACCCCACTGATATGTATATTTAGGTTTGTGTGTCAATTTTTTAAATCAGACAAAAAAGGAGTTGTTTTATATATATCCTCTAAAAAATGAATAATAAATGACAATCCTATAATTCAAATCAATAGCCAGCCTTACCAGAATTTGTATTAACTCAACATGTATTTATTAAATATCTTCAACTTACCGAGCATTGTATTATCCATCTGCTCCCAATTCTCAGTGATCTTAAACAGAACCTAAAAATTTAAAACCTAAAAAATTTCTCTGTATGTTTTATTTATGTGTGTGTGTGTGTGTATATATATATATATATATAGTTATTCAAGTAAAATAATAGCAATTTGTGAAAAAATGTTTTGAAAGAAACCAATAAGAAATTAAATAGAACAAGATAATAGGTTGTTACATTAAGGTTTTTTTGTTTTGTTTTGTTTTGTTTTTTGGCAATGCTGGGGATTGAACCCAGGTCACTCTACCAACTGAGCTATATCCCTAGCCCTGTTACCTGTTACCTTAAGTAGAATGGTTAGGGAAGATTTGTCTAAAGAGATGTCATTAAAGCTCAGAACCAAAGGAAGAGACTGAGCAAGCTATTCCAAGAAAGGATATAAGAACTTTCAGACCCAGGAAACAACACATTAAAGTATCTTAGAGATCTGCTGGGCTATAGCAGAATAAATTAGGAGGATTGTGGCACAGCTGAGATGGGTAAAGTCCATTTTGTACAAGGCCACAGACCCTTAGTTAAACAGTTTGAATTTTTTTTCCAAGTAATATAGCCATTCATTGAGCTCATTCTGTGTGCTTGATAAAGTCCCTTCACTTATAGAATTAACATTCTAGTGTGACTGATAGATAATAAGCAAATATATTAAGTTGTGATGATTCTTATGGAAAAAATAGTGAACAAGGTAAAGGGAGTAGGGAGAGCCCCAGTGGTGATGCAGTATTACAAAACAATGAAATTAGAAAGCTTCTATGATGAAGTAATCTGAATAGAAAACCGAAGGAGGCAAACCATACTAAAAGAGGAATGTTCCAGGGCAGTAAAAGGTTTTAAACTAGGCAAATTGCATACCCTAATTTACATTGTAAGATCACTTTTGCTACTTAGTGGAAAATGAATTGAAATAGAATTGAGTGTAGAATTAATTATTGTGGTGGCCTAGGGGCCACATAGGTTGGTGTCAGTGAGAATAGGGTATTCTCATAAGTGAGAAATAGAAGCTAGAAAAAGGAATCAAGAATGACTCTATGAAGCTAGTAGCATTTTGAAACCAAAAGCAGACAAAGACACATCAGGGGGAAAAAAGCTTCAGACCAATATCCTTAATGAACATAGAAGCAAAAAGTCTTAATAAAATATTGGCAAATTTCATAAAAAACACCATGATCAAGTGGGATTCATCCCCATCACACAAGGTTGGTTCAACATTTAGAAATCAATAAATGTAATTCATCACATAAATAAACTTAAAGACAAGAATAACATGATTATCTCAGTAGAGGCAGAAAAAGCATTTGACAAAATGCCATCCGTTGATGTTTAAAACAGTAGAAAAAATAAGGATAGAAGGAACATACCTAAACATTGTAAAAACTATATATATAGAAAAGTTGAAGACCAACATCATTCTAAACAGAGAAAAACTGAAAGCATTCCTTCTAAAAACTGCAACAAGACAGGGATGTCCACTTTTACCATTTCTATTTACATAGTCCTTGAAACTCTAGTTGTAGCAATTAGGCAAAAGAAAGGAATAAAAGGAATACAACCAGGAAAAGAAGAATTCAAACTATCTCTGCTGATGACGTGATTCTGTATTTAAGAGACCCAAGAAACTCCACCAGAAAACTTCTAGAATTCATAAATGAATACAAAGTAGCAGGACACAAAATTAACACCCAGAAATCAATTGCATTCCTATGCTCCAAAGATGAATCAGCTGAAAGAGAAATTAGAAAATCCATCCCATTCACAACAGCCTCAAAAACATTTAAAAATTCTTGGATCTTTTCTCTTGCTTTCTCTCTCCTGCTCACTTTCCTTCTCTCTCCTCCTCACTTTTCCACTCCCTCTAGTGCACACCCTTTCTCTTTTCCTCTCATTTTCTCTCTTATCCTGCAGGGAGACCCTCTTTGCTTAGTAAACTCCCTTATGTGAAAAAAAAAAAAAAAAAGAAAAAAAAATTCTTGGCAATCAGTCTTTCAAAAGAGGTGAGAGACCTCCGAAATGAAAACTAAGGAAAGAAATTGAGGAAGACCTTAGAAGATGGAAAGATCTCCCTGTTCTTGGTTAGGCAGAATTAATATTATCAAAATGGTCATACTTCCAAAAGTGTTATATAGATTTAATGCAATTCCTATTAAAAATTCCAATGATAATCTTCATAGAAATAGGAAAAACAATCATGAAATTTATTCAGAAAAATAAAAAAGACCCAGAATAGCCAAAGCAATCCTTAGGGAGAAAAGCAAAGGAGGCGGCATCACAATACCAGACCTTAAATTATACTACAGAGCTACAATAACAAAAATAGCATGATATTTGCACCAAAATAGGCAAGAAGACTAATGGAACAGAATAGAAGACACAGAAAAATAGTTACCTCATACTAGACAAAGGTATCAAAAGCACATATTGGAGAAAAGATAGCCTCTTCAACAAATGTTGCTGGAAAAACTGGAAATCCCTATGTAGTAGAATGAAGTTTAACCCCTGCACAAAACTCAACTCAAAGTGGTTCAAGGACCTAGGCTCTAGACTAGAGTCCCTGTATTTACTACAAGAAAAAGTAGGCCAGCTCTCCGTCATGTCAGCTTAGGAACCATCTTCATCAATAAGATTCCTAAAGCCCAAGAAGTAAAATCAAGAATCAATATATGCAATGGTATCAAACTGAAAAGCTCTTCACAGCAAAGGAAACAATCAAGAATGTGAAGAGAGAGCCTACAGAATGGGAGGAAATCTTGGCTACCCGCACCTCAGGTAGAGCATTAATATCCAGGATATACAAAGAACTCAAAAAACTTAACACCAATAAAACCAAATAAGCCAATCAATAAATAGGCAAAGAGACTGAACAGGCATTTCACAGAAGAAATACGAATGATCAAAAAATACATGAAAAAATGTGAAGCTCTTGAGCAACTGGAGAAACACAAATTAAAACTACTCTGAGATTTCATATTGCTCCAATCAGAATGGCCATAATCAAGAATCCAATTAACAATAAATGTTGGCAAGGATATAGAGAAAAGGGTACACTTATTCTTTTTTGGTGGGACTGCAAATTGGTGCATCCACTCTGGAAAGCAGTATGACAATTCCTCCAAAAACTAGGAATGGAACCACCATTTGACCCAGTTACACCATTCCTCAGTATCCTAAGGATTTAAAATCAGAATGCTACAGTGACACAGCCACATGTTGATAGCAGCACAGTTCACAATATCTAAGCAATGACATCAACTTCGATGCCCTTCAACAGATGAATGGTCAAAAAAAATGAGTTATATATACACATTGGAGTATTATCAGCCATTAAGAAGAATGACTTTATGACATTTGCCAGTAAGTGGATGGATTTGGAGAATATCGTGCCAAGTAAAATAAGCCTGTCCCTAAAAGCCAGAGGTTGAATATTTTCATTGACATGTGGAAGCTAATGCACAGTAAGAAGGGAGAGAGGTAGAATAGATATTAAGTGGATTAGACAAAGGGGAATGAAGGGAAGGGAGCAGGGATAGGAAAATAAAAGACAGTGGAATTAATCTGAAATAGTTTTCCTATGTACATACATGAATATACATACCATGATGAATCCCACCATTGTGTACATTCACAAGACTGGGGTCTTAATTATAATAAGATATATTCCACGCTTGTATGATTATATAAAAATAAATTCTGTCATATATAATTAAAATTCTGAACCAATAAAAAAAATGATGAGTCCTCAGTTATTAACTCAAACATGGAGGTAAATAATGGTGCTATTTTCTGAAATGGGAGAAGGTGAGAATGAATGATGGAGAAGCAGGAGGAGACAGATTTGAGCTTGGAAAAAAAATTATATTTTGAGCATATCAATTTGTATACCCAGGTCGTTCAAGTGGAAACTTCAAGGCAATTAGACATAAGAATTCTGTCAAACCTACCTAGGATGTTAGATGAACATGGGAACTTGGGAGCATCAGCATACAGCCAATCTTTAAATCCAAATGGGTACATGAGAACCTCAGGCAGTGAGTGTGGAGTAACAAGAGGCTTCAGGGTAATTCTCCCAGTTTGAGCAGACGTAAAGAATGAGGAGCTGGCAAAAGGCTCCACGAGCGTGATTCCAGTGTGATACAACACTGTAGAAGAGAGGGTTCCATAAAGGACTACTTGGCCATGTCAAATTGTAACGGCAGTTCCATGGGATGAGAGAAGAGAAATATCCTTGGAATTTAGCACTTTGAGGTCCTGCATGTAGTTGGCAAGCAGAGTCAGTATGTGTTGTGAACAGAAACCAGTTTGGAATAAATTGAGATGTAAATGAAGGAAAAGAAATGGAAGCAAATACACAACTCTTCTGGCAATCTAATATGTAATTTATCTAACATTATAATTTAACACCCAGCTAGTATGGTCTTTCAGCTCCCACAAGGTATTCCCCAGTTGTTTTCCATATGTAATGGTCATTATGCTAGGTTCTGGATAGGTGCCAACCAGGACTAAGAGAATAGAGGAAAGACTTTTTTCTGAGTAAGTTTACTGGTTGAAATCTCAGAATATTGCTCTTATTTCATTTCTTATACCTTAGAAGAGACTATATCTGGAATGAGAAAGCAGAATGCCAGCTGAAGATTAGACTTTGTTCCTGAGTTCCTTACTCATTCTTCCCCTCAACTTCTCTGTGTTCTTCTTAGTTAGCATCAGGGTTGCCCCTTTCTTTCTCTAGGTTAAAATAAATAAATAAGGTCTGGGTAGCTAAAACAAGAATAAAACAAGAAGTGGCTATTCATTTTCCCTTACAGGGGGAAATAAATTAAAATTTTGCACCACTTCATTGTCCTAAAGACTTTAGAATGAAAGATTAAAGTGGTACTTTAAAGTCTACAGCATCATCAGGAAGAGGGTGGGCATCAGAAGCAGGAAATAGCTTTCTGAATTGAGTAAGCAGGATAAGGAATATAGACGGATGTAATATGAAATTATGGAGGTTAATTCTTATTAATTCAGATAGAAAGCTATCTAAATCATACTGAATTCAGATAGAAAACTGTTTGAATTATACAGAACATAATTTAAGAAATTTTCCAGTTATGATTTTACATACTGCTTCAAAGTATATTTATGAAAAACTACATTAGTACAGGTGTATAGGAAGAACACTGGTATGAAAAGTAAAATTGATAATATTTTCACATGCTCAGTACTGAAGGATGGGTGTTTTTAGATATTTGAAAAGTTTATTATTTTAAGATAAACATAATTCATCCAACCTCATGATAAGCAAAGTCTTAGTAGATTTACAAAGTTGAATTACATTCTAGCTTTACTCAGAATCATCAGAAGTTCAGATTTGTTAGGGCTTCTACAACATTAGGCTGTGGTTTTCCTTAATTCATTTTCCTTTTCATTTAGCCCACAGATAGATACTGACATCTTATATGTAAGAAGTTTCTACCAGGCTATTGAAAATCAGAAATGGAGTTCAATTTAATTCAGGGTAATCACATCATTTTCAACTCAACCTGTTTTTTATCAAACTAAAGTAGATTTCGTTCATGATACCCATCTCCCACCCCAACTGCTTTTTCTCTTTTGGTCAGGCCTCGGACCTGTAATATCTGAGGAAATTCTTAAGAAACTACTAGGTTAAAATATTAAGTGTCAAACAGATATTATCTATAAATTTGTTGAGCATTAGATTTTGAATTTACTTGGGCCTTAATGGAATTTTTGTGTAATTGAAAGCAGCTATTTAAGACATTTAAGGGTCCAAGTTAAAAGGCTATTTTATTTTATTTTGCCTTGGTTGTTTTCATGTATGTCCTTTTGAAGAAATAGGCAAAACTCTTATTATGTTTAATAATAATTGATATATTTATAGAGTACTGTTTGTTAAAGATTTACATTATCACACTTAATCATGAATTTGGAAGGATAGTTCTTGTTATCTCAGTTTTATAGATATAGAAACTAAAACAGAAAGCTAGGATAATTTTTTTTCCAAAGAGCACAATGCAAATGGCAGCTTGGGTACTCAAAACCATTTTAGCTAACTCAGAGCCTATGTTCTTTTATTTTGCCATGCAGTAACTGGGATTACTGGCAACATACTGACTATAGAAAATGGAAAGGCAAGGTGCAGTGGGTAGAATTTGATGGATGTGAAAGTGCAATAAAGAAAAATCAAGCTTAACATGATGGAGCATACCTATAATCCCAGCTACTGAAAAGTTTGAGGCAGGAGAACCTTAGGTTGAGGCCAACCTCAGCAATTTAGCAAGACCCCATCTCAGAAAACAGAGTCTGAGAGGAGATTAGAGGTGGGGAAGAATAAGAGAAAGGAGAGATGGAGAAAGGGAGGAAGGGAAAAAGAAAGAAAAATCAATAGCTACATTGTCAAACAGAAGTAATGGACAAGAGCTGTGCTAAAGAAAATGTGGTTTATATACACAATGGAATATTACTAAGACATAAAGAATGACTTTATGACATTTGCAAGTAAATGGATGATCTGGAGACTTCGTGCTACGTGAAATAAGCCAAAACCCCCACCACCAAAAAAAAGAAAAGAAATGTCAAATGTTCTCTCTGATATGTGAATGCTAACCTACAACAAGGTTGGAAGGAGAATTAGAAGTTCAGTGGATTAGACAAAGAGGAATGAAGGGAAGGGAGGGAAAATAGGACATGAAAGACAGTGGAAAGAATCTGACATAACTTTTCTGTGTACATATATGAATACACCAAAGTGAATCTCAACATCGTGTACATCAATAAGACTGGGATCCTAATTAGCAAAAAAAGAATTCCATGTTTGTATAATATATCAAAATAGATTCAACTGTCATGGATAATACTGTCCTTAGCTATTAAAAAAAAAGAAATGTAAACTGTCAGAGGAATCCAACAGCATTACAAATGTATAACAAAACTGCACCAAATGGGTTGGGTTGACCTAATTAGGTCAACCTAATTAACTTTATAATTAGAAAAACAATTTTTTAAAAAAAATAGTGAATTCTAATGTAAACTGTGTACTTTAATTCTGTATCAGTGTTAATTTACCAACTGTAACAAATTCACTACACTACTTAAATATAATTAATGTTACTAATAGGGAAAACCATCTTGGGAGAGGGGAGAAGATGGGAACTCAGTGCTTTCTGCTACATTTTCCTGTAAACATAAAGCTGTTCTAAAAAATAAAACCTGTTATTTTTAAAAAATTGTGAAGAAATCAGAAGAGGTAATATTTTTCTTAGGAAAAAAAAAGGTCATTTACATATTTTTTATTTTTAGGTTTACTAGTAGAAATATTCAAACAACAAAGAATAAATAAATTTACAAATCATCTGCATAGAGTTCTCCATTGTGTCAGTTCAGGGTAATCACATCTAATATGTTGCTCATTAATTCAAATCTTACCTGTTTTCTGCTTATGTTCTAAAATAATGGGTCAGCCTTAAGCCTGGTGAAAAATACCATTTCTTTAAGTATCTATTTGAAGTTTTCCTCTCATTTGTGCAGTGATTTCAGGGTGCCATTGTAATTGAGAGCATGGACTGGAGCCAGGTTTCATGGGTTCAATACTGACTGCCCATTATAAGTGACGTGATGTTGGTAGGCTGCTTAAACTCTGAGCCTTATATCTTTCTCTATAAAATAAATAATAATAACCCCATCCTCATAGGAATGTGGTGAGGATTAAGGTATTGAAAGATTTAAGATACTGAAACATAGTAAGTGTTCAATAAATACTAACCGTTCCAGGTTGTATATTGAGGGGTTTGGGTTAGGAATGCTCAATTGGTAAAGTCTATGGAAATATTCCAAAATCCAAAAACTCCTGAAATGGAAATACTTCTGTCCTAACCTTTTCAGATAAGGGATACTCAGATAAGGCATACTTATAATATTACTATGAAGGTACAGAGACATTAATAATACCTTATAAACAAGTTACTTTGGCTGAAAGATATCTGGTGAGATTTGATCTTACACATTTATATCCTTTTGCTTGTGTTCTTTCACAGTTTTAATTTATGTTAATAAAATACTTTTTATGATTATGCTACTTTAGAAAATTAACTGTATTATTCCTTTTCAAATCAGCTTTAGCTACATGTTTTACTATTGTAGATGGATATGATGCCTTTTTTTTTTTAATTTTATTTTTATGTGATGCTGAGAATTGAACCCAGTGCCTCACATGTGCAAGGCAAGTGCTCCACCACTGAGCCACAGCCCTAGTCCGCTTTACCTACATTTTAAAAGCTTTTCAATATATGCAAATGCTCTCTAAGCATGTATTGGTATTTGAACTTTCAAAAAATGGAAATGAGTATAAAAGTTATATTTAAAAATAAATAATGTGTTTATATTGGGATTTTCTACCAGCAACATAGTGAATTAAATGAGAAATGAATAAGAAGAGAAACTTTTAACACAGTTTGATATTAGGTTTTTTGCAAATCAGGTCAAGCTAAAAAGCAAACATTGAAAATATTTATTTTAGAAACCTAGCAAAGATATACCTAAGTGCCTATAACTGATTAGATCTTATTTACATATTTAATTCATTTTATTTGTATATTTATTTTAGATATAACTTATTTTATATATATTGCATTATATATGTATATATATACACACACATATATATATAAGTATATTATATATAAGTATATATGTATATCTTTGTTTTTTGCAGTGCCGAGAATTGAACCCAGGTCCTCACACCTGCTAGACAAATGCTGCTCACTGTACTACATCCCCAGCCCAATTTCTTATATTTAATTACATATAATATGCTCATATATTAACAGTATAATAAATCATTTTAAATGTGACTATTTGAGTTTCAAGAGGGACAAAAAAGAAAACTAATTTTAGACTATTGGTAAAGTTTGAAACTTATTTTTAATTTATGGTATTTCTTTAATTCTTTTCTGTTAGTAGATCAATAGAGTGTTCTAATGTTTCTTTCTTTAATTTTCCCTTTCTGTCTATGGGGTTTATCATGAAGAAGTATATTATCAGAAATTAATAATTACAAAGAAATGTTTTAACTTAACATCTGTACCAGATGCAACATATTTAAATTTTTTGTTTTTAAAGGACTTTGTAACTTTCATTTTATTAAGCATTTTAAACAATTGATAAACATTATTCAGTGGCATATGGTCTGAGTCTGACATGCTTTGAAAAGAGTACAGAGTTCTGATAATGAGGATTCTGTGAAAATGGGAAAACCAGCACAACAGATATGCTTTGAGAAAGTATGGGTTTTTAGCATCTTGAAACAATATATCACACTCAAAGGGACAGAATTGGGCTGCACAATCTGTTCGCTCATTCTTGTCCAATCTGGTCTCCTCCTTTCTTTTGGAGCCAGCGTTGTCATCAACTCACTGAATTATTTTCTGACTGGAATGTATTTCAGGCACAGAGTAATATGTCTACTTAAATGGAATCCTATCTTTCTACAAAAGCTTTTTGAGTATAATAAATTTAAAATATAAAAAAAATTCTATTAAGTTAAAGTAAGTGGTTCAACAGTTTACATATGTGCCTGTTCCCCCATCACCCTAAAAAAAAAAGACCACTACTTTGCTCAAACATAGATGTTTTTCTTTTATGAATAATTTTGCATACTTATTTAATTGTCAGGTGGTCAGACATATTTCAAAGGCTATTTATTATGAAAATACCTATAGAGTATAACAAATATTTGTTGAATAGAAATTAACTGTGGAGTGAAAAACTCTCTGTTGAAGTATTTTTATTATGATGATCATTTTTCATTCTATAGCAGCCCTTAACAAGAATTAAACCTTAATGTACTCAGACATCCATTTTTTGTAATTAATAAACTTGTCTCCTGTCCATCTGGAATGGTACTAGCTATCCTTTGTAAAGTTGAGATGGTCTTAAATCTGTTATTGAATCAGAGTTGAGAAGGGCTATTCTATAAATATTCAAAATTACTGAGACTTTTAATGTGAAACATATAGTTGTATAAATGAATTATGTTAGAACTATATTACTTTATATAAAGGATTAAAAGAGATAATCTTTGTAAAGAAATAAACACAATGCCAGACACATAGTAAGTGCTCATAAAATGGCATCTATTGTCATATTTTAAGCTTTCGTTGCCTGAAAATTTTTCTAAAATTTTTTGTTCGTATTATGACGTTTTGATTAAGAAGAAATTTAGTTTTAAGTACAGTAACAATATGTGCGATTTGATCAAAGAAATCGTATTTTCAGATTTATGTAGGCTTAGTCCTATTTTATGCTTGATAATTGAGTAACAACAATAAATTTTGCTTTTTATGTTCAGATAATTCAGAATTCATCCACAGAAACCATGTAATAAATGAAGTATCTTTTTGTGTGATTGTCCTCATGAGAATTTTAAGTCTTTGCCATTCAAATAGACAAATAGTTCTTTTTAATGCATTGATTTATGTGAAAGTGGGGGTGGAAAGAGTGAGAAATAGCTAGCCTTCCCTGATGCAAAGGCAGGATATTATTAATGCCTCGCCAGACTTCTGCCAAAGGATCCTTCCACTTTCCTTTGAAAACTGGTACATTATCTTTTTGGTATGATTGGCATTGCCATGGGGCACCATTAATTACGCAAGTTATTTGTAGTCACTTGAGTTGTAAAGCTGAAAAAAATCCATGGAAATAATTTTTGGAGCAAAAACATCAGTGAATAGTTCCTGATAGTATAATCTGAAGGTATTTTATGAAGTGAACCATTGAACAACAACAACAACAAAAAAAAAAAAAATGGGTAATTAGTGCTTTCTTGAGAGTGGCTAGCATATAACTTAGGAGACAAGCACCTTTTTTATAGTATACACTTGTCGACAGTTTACTTATGCTGTGCTAATTTTAAAGTAAAGTGGATTGTCCTCTTTTAAGGTTCATAAAGTAATGTGGAAATATCAGGTGACTACAGAGTATTATGAAATAATAAACTGCCGATACTGCATTTAACTAAGTAAAAGTTAATGTGTATTTCTGATGTATATGTCGTTAAAGTAATCACTTAGTTGATGCAGTGCTTTTTATATACTCATTATTAAGCCAAACTTCCTATGTTATGGACTATTAATGTAAAACAGCTTGTTTATACAGAAACACACTTTTTAAAATGATCTTTTTGATTACTGAAAATAAAATAAGAACAAAAACAGTTGAAGTAAAGAATTATATAACCGATGTTTCTAGTGTAATTGATTAATTATTAGAAAAACTAACTGGTTTTTCACTGTCGTTTCTGTATGACAATTGGGTCTTATGCATTTTTACCAAACTGCAGCAGCCAACTGAAGTTTGTCAAATTAAAGATTTTGAACTACTTAATGATTTATGCACAGCCAAAAAAGTAAATGTAGAGGAGGTCATTAGAAGAGAAAAAGGAAATGAGATCTGAAGACAATGTTAGTTTTTCATACTTCTATTTTAGGCATATAAAAACTATACATGCAGTCATTTCCAAGTTCTTCTCTTCTACTGAGTATTGTTAGAATGTGGTGATAAAGCTACAGCAATAACTGAACTCTCTCCCTTCTTTTAAATGCTCATGTGTATTCAGATTACTTGTCCTCTGCATTACTCCCCTCATGGAGTTGCCCAGAGAGAACTTTCTATGCTGCACTTTAGGTCATTCTCTGCTTTAAGGACTAGTTGAGATCCGTTGTTAAACAAATCTACTTAATTCTTTACAAGGAGTAAGTTTTGTAAAAAATATATAATAATAATAATAATCACTGCTTGTTGCCAATCATCTAACTTGTGTTTACACTGAGTATTTTCCATGTAGAATGGAAAGTGATAGAATACTCAAAGGTATTTATAAAGTATGAGTTTCAAAACACCATTTAGATATATTACAATTTAGTGAGCTAAATTGAGGCTTTAAATAAAATATGTTTAAAAATATATAAAGTGGGATATGAAAAAAATTTGAGTATAATAAAGGTACTATTTATAATAGGTAGGGAATTATATAACCAATGTTTCTAGTATAATTGGTTAATTATTAGGAAAAATAAACTGGTTTTTCACTATAATTTCTATGTAAAAAGAAGTTACAAGTAATTATTTAAATTTAAAAATTAAACTATAACAAGTTGAAGAAGTAGCAGATGAATATGTATTCTATGCTTTTGAGGAAATTTTTACTAGGCAATAAAATATAAGGGAATAATTTAAAACTTCAGATCCATAAAGTTGAAAAAAAGCGTAAATAAAATGACGTATGAAAAAATTGAATAAATATATTTATAGAATGGAGAAAGTGTGCACGTACACTATATTATCACTAGCAATAAGAAAAAAAGCTATCATATCCACTTAAAAATGAGAACATAATTTACAAAAGAAAAAACAGTTAATATGAAAACTGTTTACACTATTGATCAAGGAAATACAGAGTAATCAAAAATACCCCAGTTTAATTTCTACTGATATTCAAAGTTTTTAAAAGTATAGTAATGCAGAGATGCTGATATGTTTATAGTTTCATGCTTCTCTAGAAAACAAATTTTGAATAGCCATGAATGTCCTTAAAACATATTCATATTCATACTCATTATAGAATTTTCATATAAGGCTAAGAGGAGTTCCTATTACACAACCTTAAGGAAAATTATGAGTGTATAAGACTGCTATTATTATTTCTAATATACAGATAATGAGTTTAAGGCTCAGAGAGGTCATATGACTTGTTCAAGCTCACTAAATTTAGTAAAAAAATGAAATTTGGAAGAATTTCTGTATGTCTAGGGGAATATGACTGATTATTTTGTCATTTTTATATGTATTTTCTAAATTTTTGACACCCAGCCAGAAGAGGCCTTTTATATAACAAGAGATGGACAGAGACACAAATATTATAGATAATATCACATCCCTTGTAATAGTTTTTAATCATTAAGAGGATAATCCTATTTGTCTACAGATTTTTTCCTTGATTTAGAAAAATAAGATGGATAGCATTTATATTTTATTGAATTTAGAATATATATTATCACCAATTATTCTTTTTTAATGAACTTTAATCAGAGCTGTAAACAGAACCTTTATTTTATGCCCATACAATGTCATGAAAAACAAAAATGTCAAATCCAATCTTAAAATTAAAATTATTAAGTTAATGTACCTACATCTTGTAATTTTGTTTTCATTTGCAGATGGAAAACATCATTGGAACAGTACGAGATTCCAACTTGAAGCTGACACTTGCTTTCGGAATAGGAATGCATCATGCTGGTCTCCATGAAAGGGACCGAAAAACAGTAGAGGAACTATTTGTGAACTGTAAAGTTCAGGTACTTTTTTTTCTCCCATGAATACACATTTAAAAGTAACTTAAAAGTTATATGTTACTTAGATATGATCTCATCTTTTATTTTTAGGTTCTTATTGCTACAAGCACATTAGCCTGGGGTGTAAACTTTCCAGCTCATTTAGTAATTATTAAAGGAACGGAATATTACGATGGAAAAACAAGACGTTATGTAGATTTTCCCATTACAGGTAATTTTTTAAATTTAAAGAGATACATTAAGTTCCTAATGTAGCCTTAACAACTTAAATTTGCATTAATGAATATTTGTACCTCCTATTTTAGCCTTCACAACTTAAATGGCTTCATGCATGCTAGACAGTGCTCTACTACTAAGATATACCCCTGCCCTTTTTGTTTTCTTTTGAGACAGGATTTCTCTCAGTTGCCCAGCCTTGCCTCAAACTTGTGACCCTTTTGCCTCAAATTCTCAATAGCTAGAAATATTAATTGATTTTGTTGAGAATTGGTCACATTTAAACATATAATAAGCAAATTCGTAATTTTTTATTTCCAGTACAAATAGCATATGAAACACTGAGCTGTTTTATTTACTTTAACTTACCAGTTTGTTAAAAAGCATTAAAAATATAACTGATGCTTTCAAATTCATAAAGTACTGATAAAAAATTATTAGTGATAAAAAAATTGATCAAGCATTATAGTATTTAATTTTAAATGCATTTCACCAGAAATGGTACTTACATGGGACATCCAGAACCAAAGCACTTATTCCTATGTTGAATGCCTGGGCAGTCCATTAAGGTATATCAACATCTTAAAAATATATATTTGAAAAGAAGATAATATAAATTTTAATAAAGTCATTTTCAGTCAGTTTTGAAGTGGGATATATATTCAGTATACATTTCTACTTAACAAATACATGTAAAACTCAAGTCATTTTTAAGCCATTATTTATGCAGGGATTCCTGCAATATAGGAGAAATTTTATCCCATGGGCAGGAGAAAGACAAGGCCTAAATAACCCATTATACAGAGGAAAATAATCAGAGGGCTTCACTGAAGAGATTTTCCCATGTAAGTTTTATTTTTTACTGTTTAATTAAAATAGTAATATTTCTTACACAACATTTTTAATCATTTAACTAAAGAAGATTGAAAATAGTACCAGAAACCTTTTGGAGATCTCAGTTTTACAACATAGTAACTTGCTAATTTGGTATAGATTTTTTGAGCAAATTATATTAACTTAGGAAACTTAATAATAGCCACCACATGGGGCTGCAAATTAGTGCAGCCACTCTGGAAAGCAGTGTGGAGATTCCTTAGAAAACTTGGAATGGAACCACCATTTGACCCAGCTATCCCACTCCTTGGCCTATACCCAAAGGACTTAAAATCAGCATACTACAGAGATACAGCCATATCAATATTCATAGCTGCTCAATTCACCATAGCCAGATTGTGGAACCAACCTAGATGCCCTTCAGTTGATGAATGGATAAAGAAACTGTGGCATATATATACAATGGAATATTACTCTGCCATGAAGAATGATAAAATTATGGCATTTGCAGGCAAATGGATGAAATTGGAGGATATCATGCTAAGTGAGATAAGCCAATCTCAAAAAACTAAAGGTCGAATGATATCTCTAATAAGTGGATGAGGACACATAATGGGGGGAGGGAGGGGTTAGTGTTAGGGTTAGAGTTAGGGTTAGGGAGGGGGGCAAGAATGGAGGAAGGAAGCACTGTATAGAGGGAAAAGAGGGGTGGGAGGGGTGGGGAAAAGGGAAAAAATAACAATGAATCAAACAACATTACCCTGTGTAAATTTATGATTACACAAATGGTATGCCTTTATGCCATGTACAAACAGAGAAACAACATGTATCCCATTTGTTTACAATTAAAAAAAAAGAAAAAAAAATAATAGCCACCACAAATAGAATTGTGCTCTTAAAATATTGTTTCCTTTTTTATTTTGTTGAAGGAGTGTGCCCTCATCAGCAATTCATACCTTGTGCCATGTGCCACATTGCAGAATATCTCTTGTTCTCTTTTTTATAGATGTGCTCCAGATGATGGGAAGAGCTGGGCGCCCTCAGTTTGATGACCAAGGCAAAGCTGTAATTCTGGTTCATGATATAAAAAAAGACTTTTACAAAAAATTTCTTTATGAACCTTTCCCAGTAGAATCAAGGTAAATTTTGTTTTAAATTAATTTTAATGGATTTATTTTGTAGCAGGTTTTAGTGTTTTTCTGGTTACATTTTATTACTTTAAAATGAGTAAAACTTGTAGTATTAAAGAATTATTCACTGCTAAACAATGTAAATTATCCCTATAATACTCAATGATAATTTTTATCCTTAATAACACTTTAAGAGAATCAGAGTAGTACCATGTTCAGTCAAATTGGCTCTGGAGTGAGATAACCTGGATTGAAATCTGAGCTCTGCCACCTGTTTGTTCAATATTGAGCAAGTTATTTAACTTCTCAGTGCCGTAACGTACCTATCTGTAAATGGAAATTGTAGCCATACCAATTCTCTCATATTGTATTTGTAATGATTAAATGAATAGTGCTTGAATTATTGTCTATTATATTGTAAACATTTTTTAAAGCATTAGTCTGATGAGAGTTTTTATAATAGAGGTTAATTAATAATTTTATAATAGAGTTAATTAATAATTTAGGTTGCTAATTTATTTCAGAATTATCCTATACTTCTTTATGGGCCCAGTAACCACTACTCCTCCTACAAAATCTTACCTCATTTTTATGGCTAAATGTAACCTTTCCTTCCTCAGATTTATATTTTCTCACATACAATACTTTTCAATTTCTATAACTTTATCATAGTCCTTTTCTATATACTCTCCTTTACTTTAGTATAGTCTGACTGCATTGAGGACAAACATGTTTTTTATTTATATTGTAAATTGTTGAGTTTTTAAATTCTAAATGCAAATAATGTTGAGTTTTTTAAATTTGAAAAATAAGCATTAAATGTTGTAGAGTACAGCCAAAACTATGCTGAGAAAAATTATGACCATAAATTTATGTTAAAAAATAAAAAGTGAATAATTAGTTATCAAGTATCTATCTCAAGAATTTGAAGAATTAGCAAATTGAATTCGAAGCAAGGCAACATAAAGACAAGAGCCCAGTGTAATGGTGCATGCCTCTGATCCCAGCAGCTCAGGAGTCTAAGGAAAGAAGATCATGAGTTTAGAACCAGCCTCAGCAACTTAACGAGCCTCTGTCTCTAAATAAAGAGAAAAAAAAAAAAAGAATTAAAAAGAAGCAGGGAATATGGCTCAGTGGTTAAGCACATCTAGGTTCAATCCCTGGTACAAAATAAATAAATAAATAAGAGTAAGAATTAATAGATTGACAATAAACATGGATTAGAGAAAAGTAAAAAATGCCCAAACTTGGTTCTTCACAAAAGATGAACAGAACTGATAAATGAGTCTGAATATCAGGAATGAAATGATATTATAGATATTAAAAGATAATAGAACAGTATGAACAACTTGATATAAATAATTTTTAAATTTTAGATCAAATGGTAAAATTTCTCTTTAAAAATTTACTAAAACTGACCCAGTAGTAAAAAGAAAATCTCAGACTACTTGTCATAGCAAAATGAGTCTAAAATTTAAGATCTTTTTACAAAGAAATCTAACCCAGATGCTTCACAAGTGAATTGTTCATAGCATTTAAGGAAGAAATAACATCAGTTTTAAATTAATCTCTCCATAGTAGAAAACGTAAGGGTATTTGCCAACTCGTTTTATCAGACCAGAATAGCTTGAATGACAAAACCTAATAAGAAATTTATAAAATAGGAATGTAACAAACTGTATTTCTCATGAATATAGACATAGAAATCCTAAACAAAATATTAAATATTAGTAAATCATGTTCAGCAATATATAAAAATACATTACAACCAAGTGCAGTTTGATTCATAGATGTAGATTATTTATCTGAAAATAGATGAATATAATTAATATTAATGGAAAAAATTTAGAAAAATCTCATGTTTATCTGTCTTATCAATGTAAAACAAAAAGCATTTGACAAAATTCCATACTAAGTCATAAAAAAAAAAAAACCTTTGGAAGCAGGAATATAAATGAATCTCCTTAATCGGATGGACTATCTACAGAAAATCCATGGCAAACATCATAATTAATGAAGAAATTATAAGTTTTCCCTTTGATAAAATTGCATATCCATAGGTAGTTTGCAACTGTAGGTCAACACACCAACACTGACACAGCCACCAAATTCCTTAACAAAGACTCAAGAAGTAAAATGAATCAAGTGGGACAGCATCAAATTAAAAAGCTTTTGTACAGCAAAGGAAACGATTGCTACAGAATGGGAGAAAACCTTTGCCAGCTATTCCTCTGACAGAGGATTAATATCCTTAATATATAAAGAACTTCAAAAGCTTAACACCAAAAAATAAATTAAAAACCCAATTAATAAATCAGCAAAAAAAAAACTAAACAGATTTGTCTCAAAATGAAAAATACAAATGGCCAGCAAATATATGAAAAATCGTTCATCCCTGACAATCAGGGAAATGCAAATCAAAAGTACATTGAGATTCCATTTGACTCCAGTTAGAATAGCAGCACCAAGAATATAAATAATAATAAAAATAAATAATAGTAAATACTGGTAAGGATGTGTGTAGGGGGTACACTCATACATTGCAGTGGGACTGCAAATTAGTTCAACCACTTTGGAAAAGAGTGTGGAGTCTCCTCAAAAGAATAGAAATAGAACCACCATATGACTGAGCTATCCCATTCCTCAGTATTTATCCAAAAGAACTAAAATCGTATACTGTACTGACAGTCACATCCATGTTTATAGCAGCACAATTCACAGTAGCCAAGTTATAGAATCAACCCCAGTGCCCATCAACAGATGAATGGATAAAGAAAATGTGGTATATGTACACAATGGAATTATTTGGTCATAAAAAAAGCATGAAGTAATAATATTTGCTTGTAAAAAGATGAACTGGAGAACATCATGCTAAGTGAAGTAAAACAGACTTACAAAGTCAAGGGTCAAATGTTTTCTCTCGTATGCAGAAGCTAGACCAAAATAAGGGAAAGTGGGAAGGGGTGGGAACCCATGAAAGTAGAGGAGAGATCACTGTAGTAGAAAAAGGGAATAAAGGGCAGGAATGAGAGACAGGTTTTAGGGGAAATTGCAGAATGAAATTGACCAAATTATGCTATGTACATATATAAATATACCACAGTTAATTTCATCTTTATGTATATCTATAAAGCACAAGTTAAAAACAACAAATAAATAGAAGGAAGACCATTAGAGTAGAGGAAGGGAAAGGGAAAGGAAGAGGGAAGGGAAAGAAGAAGTACTGGACCTAAAGTGAAGCAAATTAAATTTTTTGCATGTATGATGATGTCAGAATGAACCCAACAATTATGCTTAATGTACTAATAAAAAGTTTTTAAAGTTTTCCCTTTGAAATAGGGAATGATCAAAAGGGATGTCGTTTTTATCACTTTTGGTGAACATTGTGCTAGAGTTCCATGCCACCATAATAGGGCAGAAAAACAAAAGTCAGAACATCTCTCTGAGCAAGATAGTAATAGCATACATATCAGGAGGGTTTTCTGGGGCACTAGCAATGCTTGATTGGTGTTGGTTACATGTTTTCACATTGTGAGAATTGATTTAAACATGTATAATTTCAGTATAAAGTTAACTACATTTTTTAATTTCATATCTTGATGTGACCATTAATGTTTTATCTATTTTAGAATATTCCATAGTTTATTTATTCATTGCTCTAATATGTATTTAGAGAGTTATCAGTTTTTTTTCTTGTGTGTAATGCTGCAGTAAATCATTTTAATTTTCTAACCTAACGGGTAAATGTTTCTTTATTAGGTCTTCATGAAAAAAGTGGAATTGCTGATCATAGTGATTGTTCCAATAGATACTGCCAAATTGCTCTCTAAAATAACTGTACCCATCTCTGTTCAATTACTGGTGAATTGAGAGTAATGGCAACTTTTTTATTAGAGTATATAAATTAGTGATTTTTTACATTAATTTTAGTCTGATCATTTTCTCATTTTCTGTGCCAAAATCATTTTAATACCTGGTTATTGTCCCATGTATCATAAATTATTTAGTGTTTTCTTAGGCATTGCTTGCTTCTACTTGTTTGATTTTTTGTGGTGCAATGAATTGAACCTTGGAGATGTACCACTGAGCTACATCCCCATCCCTTTTTATTATTTTATTTTGAGACAGACAGGTTTCAAACTTGTAATCCTCCTACCTCAGCCTCCTGAGTCATTGAGTCACTGAGATTACATATGCGTACCACCATTCCTGACCTTTTTTGTATTTTATATAAGAAAATAAAATGAACTTTTTTGCAGTGTTTTATTGCATTTGATAATCTTTGTATACTCTAAACGCCTAATATAATAATGTCTTCTTATATGTCCAGGCACTTAATATTCACCAAATCAATGAAAAAAAAAATCTTTGCTCACTGCTCTCTCCTGTTATCCCTTTCTTGCCAACTCTTCTTTAATCCCAGCTCTTACTCCGTACCCTCTCAAGTACTTTATAAGTATGCTCTTCCCTGCTCTTCAAGGCATGTCTTCCATTGCCTAGTCTTACCCTTTCTCTTGACTCCTATCTTCTCCTGAAAGTTTCTAGGTCCCTTCCTGTCAGCCTATGTTTATTTTCCATCTAGTAATCTATTTCCCTAGAGTGATTGATAGCAATAAGTACTACCTGTTGCATACCTGCAATATGACTACTAGTAGTTACTTTCAACAAATTATTACTACTTAACTTATTCTAGGAAAATATCATGTTATTATAGTATTTTTTGTGAGATTCTCTCTCTGGCCCACTTCTTCTTCTTTCTTTTTTTTTTATTGCTTGTTTTATTTAGTTATACATGACTGCAGAATCCTTTTTGATTCATGTGTACACAGAGTACAGTTTTTCATTTCTCTTGTTGTACATGATGTCGTCACACCATTCCTGTAATCATACATGTACATGGGGTAATGATGTTCTCATTCCACCATCTTTTTCACCCCTCGCCCCCCTCCCCTCCCCTCATTTCCCCCTTTTATTCATGTTCAAATAAAAAAAACTTTTAAAAGAAAATAAGCATAAATTTATATGTACTAATTAATAATGTAAGTTCCTAAATTCATGATACTAAGTGATTTTTGTGGTGAAAGGACATTTTAGACCAAATCCCTACAAAATAATTTGGAAAGAATTATTCACAAATTATACCCAAAATATGTGAATTACACCAAATACATTTGTACCTTAGAACATAAAATCTGAATCTTGACTATGAGATAAATGAAATGCACTTTGTGTAATGGTCATACTTATTTCCCATGCTTTGTTCACTGTGTAGCTTATTAGGAGTGCTGTCTGACCACTTAAATGCAGAGATTGCTGGTGGTACAATAACATCTAAGCAAGATGCAATGGACTATATCACCTGGACTTACTTTTTCCGACGTCTTATCATGAACCCCAGGTAAGAGCAGGACTTTTTTGAACAGTAATTATTTATCTTTCTATTCTACACTGGAAGAAGATGTACTTGAAACTATTATTTGAAACTCCAAAATTGAATACATACAAAAAAAGTTAGAACCTTGGATTTTCTAGGTTTATAAATTTGTCCAAAAAAGTCAGACAATGTCTCTGGTATAATTACAGTATATTATATCAAAAATCAGGTGATTATATGCATTCGATAACTTCACTTATTTTAATTACCTTGAAGATATTCTGAGGCATTTGCTGTATAGTTGGGAGACAGTACATCTGAAGTCCTTTAGAAATGTGTGAAACTATATGACAGTGAAAAAATTAAATTGAGGAGTGGTATATTATCTTTTATTCTTGACAGTATGTTATATCTTCATTTAGCACCTACTATTATCTGATGTTATGCTAAACACGTAGGGATAGGAATAAGTACATCATCCCCTATCTTCAAGGACTGATGGTATAGTGTGGAAAAACACATGTATAAAACAAGAGTAGAAAAGGTAGAAAGAATTCAGACAGAAAAATACTGACTGAGCACAAAGTCTCAGAGACTGA
The DNA here is from genome assembly GCF_902686455.1 of Sciurus vulgaris. Classification (NCBI taxonomy): domain Eukaryota; kingdom Metazoa; phylum Chordata; class Mammalia; order Rodentia; family Sciuridae; genus Sciurus; species Sciurus vulgaris. Next base: position 63,855,396 of record NC_136467.1, read on the forward strand.
GTCACAGTGGTTTAGAGACTATGAAAAAAAATTATGTAGCCACAGCGTATGGAATATGGAGATTATCTTGACTAGAAAGTGCACCAAGACCAGAGTGTAAAGGATCTGTTCACTGTATGTATCTGATCCTGTTGGAATCCCAGGGAATGACCCATTGGAAGTTCTTAAACATGAATTGATGTCACCAAATTTAAAGGGATACAAATAGAAAAAGAAGAACTCGTTATCACTATTTGTGGACATGATTCTATATTTAAAAGATCTGAAAAATTCCACCAGAAAACTTCTAGAGCTAATAAATGAATTCAGCAAAGTAGCAGGATATAAAATCAACACCCATTTCTATGTCAGTTGAATCCTCTGAAAGAGAAATTAGGAAAACTACCCCATTTGCAATAGCCTCAAAAAAAAAAAAAAAAAAAAAACTTGAGAATCAATTTAACAAGAAGTGAAAGACCTCTACAATAAAAACTACAGGACACCAAAGAGAGAAATTGAAGAATACCTTAGAAGATGGAAAGATCTTCCATGTTCTTGGATAGGCAGAATTAATATTGTCAAAATGGCCATACTACCAAAAGCTTTATATAGATACGATGAAATTCCTATTAAAAGCCCAATTTCATTCTTCATAGAACTAGAAAAGGCAATCATGAAATTAATTTGGAAAAATAAGAGACCCAGAATAGCCACAGCAATCCCTAGCAGGAAGAGTGAAGCAGGAGGTATCATAGTACCAGATCTTAAGCCATACTACAGAGTTGTAGTAACAAAAACATCATGGTATTAGCACCAAAATAGACGTATAGACCAATGATACAGAATAGTTTATATTTCAATACTTACTATACTGTATTAGGGAATCGACTAGAATGGAGAGAAAATTATACCAGTTAGGAAATTGTTTAATGATAAGATAAGGACCTTAACAGATGCAAAGGCAATGGAGTAAGGATGGAATTCAAGGAATGTGCCTCTTTAAATAAAAGAAAATTAAAAATCCATTCATTACAAGGTCTTCAACAGAGAGACCCTAAGATATGATGCCCACTCTGCTCTTGATCAAGTTACAGTTTTATTTCCCCCCCAGCCTTCTGATGCTGCCACATGGACTTCCCACCATCATTTCAGATGTACCATGTATAAAACTGACTTAATGATAAAACCATCAAAATCCTCCTCTCATCCAACTTTGTTACTGTTAATATTATCACTGCATCTATTTACCCTAAGGTCACACTCCAAACTCGCTTTTTAATCTTCATTCTCCCTTGCAGTTCTCCAACTGCTTCACCTGCTTTCAGTCTATCCCTACTCTAGCCTCATTTGTAAACTGGTAATAGTACTGATCAGAAATTAAATGAATCATACAGGAGTTGGAAGCTAGACGAGGTTTAGTTTTCTGTAAATTTAGATAATAGGTAGGAAACTGCCCAGTGTTTACATTTTTTCAGCCATGAGAGTGAAATGAGCCAGAGGAACAGTTGGAGACAGCATTCAGAATAGGGGTCCCACAGAGAGTGAACTGAAGTAGGCATCACTCCTGTTGCTGTAGTTACAAACTGCCTTCTATTTAATAATACTCTGGTGAGAAAATATACATGCAGGTGTAATAAACAGTAGTAATTAGAGGCAGAACAACCAGCTCAGGAAAGAGGCTTATCACAGTGACAAAGGATGAAGTTTTGAGGGGAAATGATACTGAACCTCTATTTCAGGGAATTTGTTGGGTTTTGTCATTTATGTCTCCTGCTCACTCATGTTTGAAATTGGTATAGTCTGTGTAAATAAACAAGTATTCCTTGGTTCATATTGCCTCACCTACTTTATCTGATGGCCATCTTTGCTTAAGAGGAAATTTGGGGACTGGGAGTCAGAAGCATACATCTTCTTAATGACTTTGCTTAGAGCATTTAGTACATGTGGCAGCTGCTTTCCCTGCCCTCGTGCTGCCCATAGGAGGATCATATGTCCCACTACCACTACCAAAGGACTAGAATCAATTGAAAGAAACATTAGCTCACACATTTCTAAGAGATTCCTCTCACTAGAGCTCTTATGATTACTCTTCTTCCTGCCTACAGTACATTCCCCAGCTCTCACAGCCCTGACAGTCTTAAAAGTCCAATCATACATTGATAAATGCAGCTTTGATTGATTTTCAGGAGGTGAAAGTTTATCTACTCTTGACCATCCATATTATATGTGCTGGTTCCCTTTAGTAACTGCCTATACATTTTTGAGGTACTTGGTTCTAGTGTAAGAATAAGACTTTCATTATTATTCTGAAGTAGAAGTCTATGTCCAAACTGATTCTATGTGAGTTAGTCCGGAATAAAAACAATGTTGTTTTCTAAAAAGCTGTAATTAACAACTGTCAGTTTCTGTTGGAAGGTAGGAACATAAACAATGACCTCTAGCCTCAAAAGTCATAGAATCTCCTCAAGGTGCTAAGATATAAACATTTAAAAATTAAATTTATTTTCTTAATTTCATGCATTTATTGTCTCTGTTCTGGCCACTATGCTAGCCATTTTGAAGATGTATTAGTAAACTAAACAAAAATTTTTGTTGTAAAACTCACATACTCTTAACAGGAACAGCAGATTTAAAAATATATTCAAAGGTATTGAATGCTTTGAAAAGGAGAACAGGTTAAGGAAGATTGGGAGGTCCAGGAGTAGAGTGAGGTTGTGGGGATTACAGTGTTAAATAGGAAGTCACAGTGGACCTCATTAGAGGTGCTGAGATTTTAGCAAAGATTAGAAAGAGTTAGAAGTTCGATCACATGAATGTTTAAGGAACATTTTAGAACAAAGAAACAGGAGAGGTTTTAAAGGAGGAATGTCTGGTGTGTTCAGTGAACAAGGAGAAGGTATGGCTGAAGTAGGGTAAACAAAGAGGGGAGAGTAGCAAGTGATAAGGTAGGGAAGGTGGGTGGCTGGTGATAGTACACATCATGTGGAACCTTACAGACTCTGGTATGGGCCTTGACTCATTCTAAATGCAGGTGATAGACAGGATCTATTCATGTCATAGTAAATGTTACCAATGATTTACTTTTCCCTGTTATAGACAGAAATTCTCAGAATAATTTTTTTAATTCTAACTCTATAAACATGTTATACATGAAACATATCAAAATGATACAGAGAAGATGAAAATTGAAATGAAAAGAAGATATAAAGGAGAATAATAAAAGAAAAAGCAATAGCTGCAGTATTAATATCACATAAAATGAAATTCAAGATGAAAGAATTTAAGGAGAAAGAAGAATGGTTCATACTGGTAATAAGCACAATCACTAAGAAGTGTTAATAGTTTACAAGTGTTTAGGTAACTAAAAATAGCCTCAAAATATCTAAAGCAAAAACTGATGGAAATCTAACTGAAATTGCAGTTCAATTAAATTATAGTTGTATTGGGAGATGACCTCTACATCTTTCTGAAAATTCAGCATGTCAAAGAGATCAGTATTTCATAAAGTGGAGGATTTTAGTAACAGTTGACAGCCTTGGAATATGTGTATCTTTGTATATTTGCCCCTAAAAAAGAATATGCAGTACTCATGTAAATTTTATTTTTAAAAAATTTACCACAAATAAGACCACAAAAAGCATCTCAACATATTTCAAAGTGTAGGAATCAATGCATTCTCAGTATAAAATGTAGCACAAATTGAGTATCCCTTATACTAAGTGCTTAGAAACAGAAATGTTTTGGATTTCAGAGTTTTGAAAATTTTAGAGTATCTATGTACATATACATAATGAGATATCTTGGGAATGGAATCTGAGTCTAAATACAAATTCATTTATGTGTCCTATAAACCTCATATACGGGCTAAATAATGTTATTCAGTATTTTTAGTATGCCTCCATTTTGACTGTGATCTTATCACATAAGGTCAGGTGTGCAATTTTCCACTTGTGACAATCATATCATTGGTAAACGTATTTCATATTTTGAAGCATTTCAGATTAGGGTTAGTCAACCTATAAAACTAGAAATAGACAATAAAAAGAATGATAAACAAAATCTGACTGCTTGAGACTTTTAAACTTTTATTCCAGTGAAAGGTAAAATCAAAACAAAAACTAGACTAGACTCATAAAAATATAAGTATTATAGAGCCGACAAAGCTCCTGGATTCAAACAAAAGCACAGTTTCAAGGAATATTTAGACCGTTAAAGACGTAAAAAAGAAGTGAGTGCTCAAAAATAAAATAACTAAATATGTATCTCAAGAAACTATATGAACAATAATAGCAAAGCATAAATGCAGGAATTTATAAACATAAAATTGGAATTAATAAAGCAGGAAATAATAATCCTCACTAGCAATTATTATTGAGTGTCTACTGTATTTGATATACTATTTCAAGAGCTTAACTCATTTAGAACTGTTATGCTCTCCCTTCTATAAATGAAGGAACTGAAGCACAGGAAAATTAAGCAACTTTCCCACAATAGCACAGTTCATGAGTAGCAGAGGCAACACTGGGATTCCATCACATTCTCTGTCACTGGGCTCATTATCAGGTCCCAAGCTCAAACATCCACATTCCCTGTCCACTTCCCTTCCAAATCTATGCTGAAAAGTTTTTTGTGGAAACCATACCGGGTAATACTGATATTCAGTGTATGACAATCATGTTCATTTGATGCTATCCCCAAAACCACAAATGGTCAATTTTAATGTATATACCTTTGCATGAAGATAAAGTGGAAAACTGTGCCTAAGTTTAACAATTTATATATTTTACCTAATCAGCTGTAATCAAATTCTACCACTTTCTAACTCACTTTTAAAAAATTGCTATAAACTCTTGTATGTGGAATATTAAGAATACAAATTTTCTTTTTCTCCATTTTAATTGACAAACAATAACTATATTTATGGGATAAAATGTGAGATATTTCAATACATACATACATTGTAAAATGAAAAACATCAGCTAATTAATATCTATCACCTCACATACTTATTAGTTCTTTGTGGTAAGAACTTTCAAATTCATTCTTTAGAAATTTTTATATATCTGTATAGTACATTATTATTAAGCATAGTCACGTAGCTTTATAGTAAATGACCAGAATTTATTCTTCCAGTCTAATTGAAACTGTATTATTTGACCAACATTTCCCCTTTCCCTGCTGCTCCCTCTGCCTCTGGTAACCAACATTCTACTCTTAAATTCTATATGCTTAATACTTTTAGATTCTGCATATAAGTGAAGTTATGCAATACTTGTTTCAGCCCCTGACTTATTTCTATTAGCATAATATCCTCTATGTCCATTTCATGTTTTTGCAAATGCAAATATTTTGTTCTTTTTTAAGGCTGAATAGTATTACATTGTATCTGTAGCACATTTTTTAATCCATTTATCTGTTGATGAACATTTAGACTGTTTCCATAATTTTGCTATTATAAACAATGCTGCAGTGAATATGGAAGTGCAGATAACTCTTCCACAAACTGATTTCACTTCCCTTGGATATATAACCTGTAATAGGATTATTGGCTCATATGGTAATTCTATTTTTAGTTTTGTGAGGAACTTACATACTGTTTTTCAAAATATCTTTATTAATTTAAATTCCTATCAGTACTGCACAGTATTCCTACAAGTATTGCACATCTTCATGACTGGCTCTTAATTATATACTTTTTCTTACTGTGTATGTTAAAACCATCTTTCTACAAAGCTGCAAACAAACAAAGGCACAGGAGTTGAGAAAACAGGTTAATTTTTCTACTTATTTTTCCGATCTGCTTAAAATGTTACAAAGGCTAACATCTTTGTCTCAAATGAAAGGCTTGTACTCTGTATAGTTTTGATTTTTCCTTAATACTCCCTATCATCCAGTGACATAAAATGATACTTGCCTTTCTTGGGTGGGAGGGAATGTATGCAAGCTTGTCTCATGTGTGCAACAGACAGGTTTATTTAACCATTGAAAAGGAAGACTACTTTCAAAATATGTTCATATATAGATAAATAAAGATGATCTGATGCTCCAGCCCATCAGTTATACTGTAATCTCCCATCATAACACACCCAAAGTAAAACTGATGTTGATGAAGATTTTGCCCATTGTTTCTCAGCTGCATGTCTGTTAATATTCCCATGTGTGTGTGTTATATATATGTGTATATGTGTGTGTGCAAAATACCTATGTGCATATAAGGATATATAATTTTGCATAAATATATGTGTGCACACATACATATATACATTTGCTTGTTCAAATGTATATAAACACATGTGCTGGTTGCTTTCATAAAATATAATATATTCCAAATTGAGTTCTGGATTCAATTTGTATTTTCAGTTTTACTCTCTGTTTTTCCCCTGAGAAAGCTTTTAAATATTTCTAGGGCAAAAATGTCGTGATAGTTTCAGCTGTCCCTGTAACCACTTTCATTATTTGTGTCATTATTACTGCTGCATAATCTGAACATAAAAAAACATGGTGCTGTAACAAATGACTTCCCAGTACTGACAGTTATAGCAGCAGCATTTCAATACTGATGAAAAATTTCCCAGCAAGATATCTGGCCAGGTTTACATAAACCAAACAGGAAATGGCTGCCACTATTCACATTAAATCCAAACTGTTTGGTGTAACTTTATCTATGTTTTACATTACTATAAAATCTCTTTCATTCCCAACTGATGAAATTTCATCTGTACTAAGGTTGAAAAAAGATAACTTTAGATTTCATGTGTGGTGTTCTTGTTTGTCCTTTAATAATATCTTGTAAAGATAATTTCTGAAAAGTTGTTTTAGTTTTCGATTGTTTAAATTTTATGAACTTTGTAAATTTTTATGACAGGGAGAGGTTTGTTATGACTTTGTCCCAATGGACTGCTAATAGAAGTTAGCTTGTCTAGCCCATGTGCTAGATGCTGTCAGTATCAAACTGCCTTTGACTTTCACACCTCTCAGGGGACTAGTAATTGTTGTGTTCAAACAGCCTGTAATTGTGATCCCGCTGGCTTTCTCAGTACGCTTCTGGCTATTAGAATCATTAAACAACTCAGCACCTGTTAACAGCATTGTAAATATTCAACCCTGCTTGTGTGCAGGTTGAGTCCAATATAGAGAAATCTTACAGAGCTCAGTCTCATAAATTAGAGCTTCTGACAAGTCAATTATTGTGAAACTGGGTTTCTCTGTGAAATAAATGAAATAGCATGCTGACAAAAAGGTAGGCTGTCTGTTTATAGCGAAGGGAAGATAATGACTTGATGATTCAAAGCACTGAGCATGAAACTACATTGTATCCTTTATCTGTAATTAAACAGTTGCATAAATTTTCTGTTTAAATAACCTGTAAATTATAAATTTTGTACTGTGGAGAGTGTGACATGAAAACAGACCTTTTTACTTAGCAGTTGCATGCTTTTTCAAGTTAGTAAAGGGATTATTGAAATGAATAATAAGTAATATTTTAAGCTAAATGCGTATACTTGTTCAGGCTAGAAATTGTATAATAACTGAAAAGTTGACTCAACAGAAGTGAAGCCCATATTATGCTATAAATAGAGAACACATAAATCTAAACTCCATTCTTTATTGACACAAGTTTCCAAGTATATGAACTCTCAAAATTTTATGTATCCAAAAAAGCAATTTTATTTAAATTTACTTTTATTATTTTACAATGTCTTACAAATTATATAACTAATTAAGATGTAGCATCTTACTTTTATAAGGATTTAAAAATTTTAAGTGACCTTAAGCTTCCGTTCAAATTTTAGCAAAGAATAATATGTGGAAAAGATCAGTGAAGTTCACTTACCGGAATTGAATTTTGTACCTCTTCTCTATAGTATATTCATTAGGAAAAAAAAAATTGTTTCCTGATAGACTTAAACAAACTTTAGAAGCATATTAACCCATTGGAATGCATTTTGTAAATACAATGAATAAAATAGCATTAAACAAAATATAATGAATAAAATAAATATTAGAAAGAATAGGGCTGGGGATGTAGCTCAGTTGGTAGAGTGCGCTTGCCTTGCAAGCACAAGGCCCTGCGTTCAACCCCCAGCACCACCCAAAAAAAAAAAAAAAAAAAACAGAAAAAGAACTGTAATTTATAAGAAGACTTTTTATTATTGATGGGTTTAACATTACTAGTAAACATACCAAATTTATTTATTAAAGCTTAAATGGCAAACTTGGCATTCCAGTTATATCTATAGTAGATTATGATAATCAGCAGCATCCACGAATTTTTTTCAAATAACCTAATTATAGAAAAAATGAATTTTATTTTTATGATTTTAACTGCATGAAGAATAGTTTTATTCTACAAATGGTGCTACTTATACATTATCTTGGGCAAATTTTTACTGGTGTTTTCAATTTAGAATACCTTTATTAACTATGTATTTATCTAAACCGCTACAAGTAGTATTGGAAAATTTATAGGCTCAGTGAGCCAAAAGAATGTGAAGTATGAATTTGACATTTATATTGCAGAAAGTTTGACTGTGAAGTTCACTTCCTGGGAGAAAAAAATGAAAGAGAAAAAATATTTTTGATAATTTAGACTGACTTTGAGGATCTGTCTCTTTTACGAGGCTATAAAGATCCAAAATTTTTATTTTCACCCCTGAAGCAGAAAACATTATTCAAACTAAATACTCCAGCTTAGTCATTTCCAGGGTAAAGCAAATATTCTCTAACGTTTTTTCTAATGCTGGTGTTTCACTTTGATATATGCCTACTCGGTCATAATTGAAACATTTTGTTTAGATTAATGATAGCACTGGGTTTAGTACTTTTTTATCTCTTCATTAATAAACATAGCTTTATTTCAGTTCATGACAAGAGTTTTTTTAAAGTAATTTTCATCCTATACTGTCTTTAAGTCTTTTCCTTTGGAGAGAGGAAAACAAAATCCCCAAAACAGTCATCTGCTCAGTGTTTTTCCATCCCTCTTACGTGTGGTTTCTTTTAGGTCTCTACCATTTGAGATCATTTAGCACCCCTTTTTCATGTCCTTATCCTATACAGATGTAAAAATGCCATCATGGATTTTAATGATTAGAACCTGATTTAAGTTTCTAAGACCACTTTCTACTCCTTCTCCTTGATTTAGATAAGGACAGGGGAGGTAGGGTATATAAATTCTCCTTGCTAACTAGGGTACTGGGTTCCTCCAGTAAGAATTAGAAAACTGCCATGACTATGGGTATATAATCCCTCACCTTTTGGATCACTTCCCAGGCCCAGATTTTTAGTGATTTGCCAAGAACCCCTCTGAGTTATAGGGAAGAGCTTTCAAGTAACTGTATGTCCTTAGGCTTTTTATTTGGAAAATATACAGAGCTCTGTGTGTGTGTGTGTGTGTGTGTGTTTTCTGTGTGTTGCAACTTAAAAAGTTTTATTTTTAGGCTGATGATGACCCTTCTAGTTATTAGGATGACAGTTACTCCTTAAGCACTGGGAGAACAATAATTGACGGCATTCCCTGAAGAATTATCATCCATATCATTAGTTCTGTAAGTTTCGTAAAGTTACTGAGGTTAGTTTTTATAATAAAAGGTGAAGAATGTATATATATTTATATATATAAATATATTTACACATATTTTATGTTTCCTACTTTCTAAATTCAGTGCATAATTTTGGTTTGGTGTACATGAGTAAACTGACATAATACTAGTTTTAAAATGGGAGAAAGTTTTTCTTGTAATATGATGCAGGATTTTATCTCCTCATCTTTCTTTATTTTTAATATATTATCATTTTCATCATTGTCCATAAAACTTAGCATGGAACTTTTCATCTCAGGAATGGTAATTGTAGTAGCTTTATTTCTTTGATTTACTGTAAATGTAATTTGTATTTTTGAAATTCTGAAAAGACCATGATACTGAGGTGATACATTTAATAGAAAATACCTTGATACTAATAATAACCTTGCTTGTTTTCTAGCTACTACAATTTAGGTGATGTGAGCCATGATTCTGTGAATAAGTTTCTGTCCCATCTGATTGAGAAGTCCCTGGTTGAATTGGAACTTTCCTACTGTATTGAGATTGGAGAGGTACAGCTTGGTTATATATATTCTAATTGCCCACCTTTTTAACAATAGGGTTTTTGGTTTTAGTAATATCAAAATTTGTAACAAAACTGTAGTATTAGCAGCCTGCAGTATAATTCTGTTGTACTTTTTTACTAATGTCATTTTATCTTTTGAAACAGGATAATCGGAGCATTGAGCCTCTGACATATGGCCGAATTGCCTCTTATTACTATTTGAAGCACCAGACAGTTAAAATGTTCAAGGACCGTTTGAAACCTGAATGCACTATTGAAGAATTGCTGTCAATTCTGAGTGTGAGTTTCATGATATTATTCCATTGTTTCTGTATATTTCATACCTTCTCTTTTAAGTTGTCCTGAGTTGTTGCCATCCAGTTCTTGAAATTGACAGAAACTGTTCATGAAGTCCTTCCTTCTCTCAAACAGGCTACTAGACAGTTTCCTATCTAGACCCATCTCCCCATAAATAAAGGTGATATCATAATTTATTGTTCACACTTGTATCCTTTTAACAGTGGAATGGGCATTATTAATATTTAAGCCAGAATTAAAGATAGAAACTGGACTCCCCTGACCAACCTTTGACATAGAAGCCACTTTGAATTACAATTAAAAAACAAAAAACTTTTCCTATTGTTTCTTTTGGTTGGTTCCTGGTGAATACTAAACTATGTTGTTACTGAAGTTTCTTTACTTAAGGACCCACATGATTTAACTTTTCTTTGAATTAATGCCAAGAAAGCTATTTAACCTCCACTCCCAATACCACTAACTCCCTTTACAGGAAAAAAGTTTCATATGGTAAATCTATCCTATGTCTATTTTTACTTTTTTGTCTAGAAGATAAAAATTAATATTAAAGTTAAAGTTATTATTAGAATAGTGTTCTCCACCTACCTTTCTACACAGCATATACTTTATTTATGTATTCTTTTTTATTTTGTTGAGCTGAAGTATATAAATTTGCCATTAAATTTTGTTGACATATTAGTCAAAGGAGGGGTGTGTGTGTGTATGTTCATGAGTCTACCCCTACTGTATTATTCCTCAGGTGTATTGGTGCTTTTTTAAAAAAAAAAAAGTCAACCCTATTGAACTATTAACATTTTTAAGATGTTTCTCATATAAATTCACTGATTCTGTGATAACACTTACTAGCTTTTTTCCTTTCTCTCCTATTGCTTTATTGTTCACAATGAACTTTGATATCCTACTCACAGATTTTTTAATTTCTCAATTCTTTCCCTCTGAGAAACTTCTGTATAGATTTTATGCCTACCATAAGGCCAGGAACATTGTAGTGAATTATAACATGTTTATTAATGAATCAGTTGATGGATAGATAGGATGGATGAGTAGATCCTGCATTACCTAGATTTTGCTGTGTGTAGAAAAGAATGTAAGATTTAAGTATGTGATGCAACTATCAAATATCATATTTATCTTTGAGAAATTAAAAGTTCATTTCTGAGGGAAGAGTATTACAAAATGTGATAAAATTTTTTAGATCCCTAAGGATGATATTGTATTATCTCCTAGACAAAGACTCATAAAAATAGTATTTCTCTGGAAAGACGACTATTAGTATAGGCAATAAAAACTTGTTAATGACTTTGGGTATTCATTTTAAGTTACTCTCTTAGATTTGACAATATAATTTTTATTTCACATTGTCTTAGTCCATTTTATATTGCTATAACAAATACCTAAGTCTTGGTCCTTTATAAAGACCATTGTGTCTCATGATTTTGGGACTAAAATTTCTAAGCTTAAGCAGCCCCATCTGGCAGGGACATTATACTCCATCCTAACATAGGCAAATGCAGCACATAGTGGAAGTATGTGCAAGACCTGTGAGGGATATGTGACATGCAGAAAGGACCAAGCACATGGGGTGACCTCACTTTATGGACACCTGTTCTTACAATAACTTACCAGGTCCTGTGAAACCTATCCCACTCCTAGGAAAACAGGCATTAATCCCTCCAAGAGTGGTAGCCCATGATCTAATTACCTTCTACCAGACCCCACCTCTTAAGGTCTCATCACATTTTATACTGTTACATTATTTTAAAATATATCACAGATTATTTTAACTGATTGTTACCCTGCTATGCTAAAGAAGAAACAGAAGTGATTCCTTCACTCTATTTTTGATGCACCTTGTTTAACTTCTTTCTGTTCTACCTCTTCATTGTCCTTTCTAGTCTCTAGTAAAATCTCTTCTACTTGTTCGTTTTCAAGACTGATTTATTAGTTTCCAAAAATGAGTGAAAACTTATGCTATTTTTCTTTCTCTGTCTGACTTGTTTCACTTAATATAATGACCTCCAGTTCTATCCATGTTGCTACAAATGACAGGATTTCATTCTTTTTATTGCTGAATAATATCCCTTTGTATACAGTTCCTTTGTATGTCATTGTGTACCTCATTTTCTTTATCTATTTATCTACTGATGGGTAACTGGGTTGATTTTATATTTTGGCTATTGTGAATAGTGCTATAGCAAACATGGGAGCACATGAATCTTCTTGGTATAATGATTTCATCTTTAGATATATACACAGTAGTAGAATTGCAGATCATTTGGTAGTTCTGTTTTTAGTTTTTTTGAGGACTCTCCTTACTGTTTTCTATAATGGCTATGCTAATTTATGTAGTAACCAACAATGTAAGAGTTTTTCTTTTTCTGCATTCTTCTCAGCATTTTTTTTTTGTCTTTTCTGTGATAAACATAGAATTTCTTTATAAGTTAGGGATATAATTATTTATTACCTTCATGATATTTATCAGAAACTAACTTTTCCTTCAAAAATTAAGGGATTTAATCAGGTCACCTTATCATACACCTTCTTTCAGTGTTTCAGTCACTGTAAACTTTCATTTTTTAGCATTCCATAGCAGAAGGTAGTTAGGTTTTAGTAAAAATTCCATATAGATCCATTTGTACCTTATTTTCTGAGTCTTATCCTCTCTCTTTTTTCCTCTATCATTAGGATCGGTGGAACCAATATGGTAGTTTTCATAAGGGTATTATATTAATATGCTTTTGACCAACCAATGACAGCAACTGGTAGTTTCTGAATTTATAGATATAACTGAATTTTTCCACATATAGGGATTTAATAAGCAAGGAGTTTAGCAAAAGGAGATTTTTCTAGAGAAATTACTTAAGAGTATATTGAAGATGATTTATTCTTTATATGTTATTTCCATTTTTTCATATTAAATATCTTGGTAACCCTTCTATCCACAGACTGTATGATTCATAAAAAAATACTCATTGCATATCTTTAATGTGTAAGTCACTTTCTGAGGTCATAATAGAGAACAGTTAACATTGACAAACTTCCTATATAAATAAGTGTATGTGTTTGTGTTTTATATACTAATACATAGGAAAACTGTGAGTCATGGTGAGAAACCATGGAAGGCACTTGGGTATTGCTGCTGACTCAAGTCATCAGTTCAGTGTGATGCTCTGAGAATTGCAGTTGAATGTTGCTCATGATTTAAAAAGACCATCTAAACACAAAACAAATTATACTATTCCATCCTTCATGTTACACTTCCCATATAGAGTAGATTTACTCTATATATTTCTGTTGGTCTCACATTAAACAGACCTCAAGGAGAAAATCCGAATGGCCCAAAGTGAGCTATTCGAATGATAGAAGATAAGTGGGGCCCTTTTAGTCTCAACTGCAAAGACTTTGAGGCAGTGTAACCAAAATTAAAATCATGAGTCATATGAACAGAGGCCTTTTTGTTTTGAACACAGGTAACAGAATGTGTGACTTTTTCACAGTTAACGGATGGTTCTGTCTAATTCTCAGAGAACTTAATACTTGGAATTGATGAATATAGGCCAAAAATGTATAGATTCATAAAAGGTTGGAATAAATGTATTAAAGCTGCTAAAGAACTGAAAAAGAACCAAAAAAGAAAGTGTGTTAGCTTCATTGTCATGAGACAATATTCATTTCTCTATAAGCCAAGGAAAGCATAGATCCAGATTGGAACATCCTGGCCTTTGCATGGTTTATTCTATTGGCCCTCTAAGCACTTTAGGAATCTTTGTATTCTTAAGAATATTGTGAGCTTTTCTTCCTTTTTATTTTGGCAAGTTGTTACACTTTCAGGTACTAATTCTTACTGATTATTTCTACATTTTATGGAAATCTTTATTTTTTCTTATAAAACCTCCTGTTTTCACTTTTCTTGCCTATAAGTTAAACTTACTCTTTCTTGCATTTTTTGGTGTCATTGTCTTTAAGTGATAGTAAAATACTCTGTTCTAGATGTAAGGCCAAAGATTATACTGAGACTTTCTCTTCATTCTCTTCATTAATTGCATTCTATAGTAGTAACCAACTTAGTTAAATCCTGTCTTTCCAAAACATCCATTAAAAAGTAATTTCTTTTTAGTGAGCACCTATCATGTGCCAGACATATTATATGCAATATTTATAATCATCAAACAACCCTTCATGGTAAGTGTTAACATACAGATAATGAAGTTGAATTGTAATAAAATTAAGGTGTTTTGTGTCCTATAGAAAAATACATGTTAAAATTTTTTCTCCAATGCCTTACCTTCTCTTCTAGATATACTTTATTATGACTCAATTCTACCTGTAAAAAAATGTTTAAGGTATTGAAATATAAGCATATGTGCTTTTAAAAAATAAAGAATGAGAATTACTTCTGTAATTTTTACCTAGAATCATGGTATTAAATGCAGATATTAATTACCAGCAAAGTAAGTATTTAAGCATTCCTTATTGAAGATGTATATTTTACATTTTAAACAATCTGATGCTATTTTGAAAAGGTTAGGTATTCTGTAAGAACATTTGCCAAGTTTTTTTCAACACCATGCATTAATAAGCTTCATAATGAAGGCAGCTGCTTCACACCTCTATTGTTAACCAGTGACATTACATCTGTCTGTCTCCATTGATGCCCTCCTCCTACTTATTGAAGCATTTAGCAGTTTTGGCAACAGGGATTATATGGCTTGGAGTTAGTAGTCTAATTAGATATAAGTGAAAATCCCAAGGGAAAAGAACATTTAAAAAGTAATTTGAAGAATCTTTTAATGATGTTGGCACTGAAAGCCCAAGTCTAAATTAGAAAGTATTTGTCGTCATGCCTAACCAGGATCATGATTTCATATGTTCAGTAAACTTTTAGAAGGTAACCTATTTTAAAACAGTGATAGAAATAAAAAGCTTTCAAAGCTAGGGAAAATCTTTTTTGGACATATTTTTCCCAATATGCTTATTGTAGTAGTAACTTTGAAAGAAAACAAAATAAGTCCCAAGTGTATTTATGTCTACAAATTTTTCAATATTTTTTTCTGTTGCTGTTCTTATGACTGCACAGAAACATGAGATTATACTTATATATCAAACATGGTATAATAGGTATGTATCAAATATCCAATTTGAGAATCTGTGAAATTCTTATTTTTCCAATAAAGGCTTAGATATTGACTAAAAGAATGGATTTCATGTGTTAATGTAAAACAGAACAATTTCAAATTTAGAAGAGTATCAGAGCAATATGATTTTTATGTATCAATAAATTTCCAGTTAGGCAGTACTGCTTTTTCTAAAAATATAATGATTCTTTGCTATGCCCATGTGTATTACATTGTTAATAATGTAGCACACTTAATGCTTGAATTTTGTCATGTTTGGGGCACAACTACAAATCTTTTGATAGCAAACTACAAAAATACCTTTCTCAAACATATGAGGCTGGGAAAATAAACAAGACTCTTTTTAAAAGAGAGAAATTTAAAAATAAATAAAAAGAACAAGCCAGTTATAAATAGTATTGGTAGGGGACCTAGCATGTAAAATTAAAGAGTTCATTAAAGGGAAAATGAAAGAAAGGAAAGGTTAACTGAATAACAGTGAACACCACCAACCTCATGGCCTTCCATTTCCAAATAACCCCATGACAATTGCAGAATCCCATCTGGTACTCTGAGGGGGGAAACCTGATGGGATATTTTCCAGGTCTTGTGAGAAGAGCTTCCCTAACCCTCAGGCTGGGAAGCTAGCTGCCTGGCATCTTTTGGGGAAGCACAGATGGCAAATATCTTGGGGGCGGGGGAAATATCTTTCTACCACTCTTGGTCCCTTTCTTTTGAGACCTTCTTTATTTTCTGTTATTCCTCAGCTTCTCCCTGCATTCTGTACTTATACTTTCTTGAGCAAAGAGAAAAGTAAAATATTTTCTTGATAAAAAGGCTTTAGTCTCAGATAAGTCTGTTGTGATTAAAGGTTTTTAAGCTATTATGTTTTGATGAGCATGAAAAATGACTGTGATACTACTTGGAACTTATACTATCTTACATTTTTTATCCTTTTTTTCTTTTCCTATTTACTCTTGACATCCTAAATGATACCACAGAATAAGATCAATTCCAGCATTCTAAATGTTGGTGATTAAATAATATTAATTTAAAAATAAGTTTAAATATAAAAATATAAAGACAATATTTCTTCATTATCACATAGTTTACCTTTTTCATTTAAAAAAACAAAAAGCCTTACCTGAAATGACACAGAATGGAAAAATAATTTTTTAAACTGCCAACTATATTCCCAACAGGAAATTAGTATCTCACAGAAACTTAAATATCCTGTCTGGTTTCCCTTTGATATTTTGTACTTCTTTTTCTTTTCTGAATCTTATTTTTTCCTTTTATCTAAATTTACAAAGCAAAGTACATAAAAAGTATACACACATAACCTTCTCAGGCTAAACTCTAAAAAACAGTTTGTCACAGTTCATTAAGATTGGCTAAGGGTTCTATCCAGTACTAATACTTAAGGCACTTGAAAAATGCCAAATAAATAGAAGATGCATATTTTTCAGAAATAATTATCCTAGCTGGGCACGGTGGCACATGCCTATATTCCCAGCAACTCGGGAGCCTGAGGCAGGAGGATCAAGGGTTCAAAGCCAGCCTCAGCTATTTGGCAAAGCCCTAAGCAACTCAGTGAGACTCTGTCTCTAAATAAAATACAAAAATAGGGCTGGGAATGTGGCTGAGTGGTCAATTACCCTTGAGTTCAATCCCTCCTACCCCTGAGGTAGGCAGGAAGGATTATCCTAGAGCTCAGGAAACCTAGTGACCACAAAGGAGCAGGCTTGTGTTTGACTCCATACTATTGCTTCTTGATACTGCTTCACCTATGCCTGGAAGGTATTTCATCCTTCTCTCTCCAGTAGTTAGTTACCAGCCAGATGTTACCAGGTGTTTGGATCCCAAACACTTGTGGTAGCATAAGAACTTTTACAAAGGGAGCCACTGTTTAGACATTTTTTAATTACAAATATCTTGAATTGTTTCATTTGTTTCAAGTTACATTTATAAAACTGTACTGGTTTTCTTTCTAGGGAAGGAACACTAACCTGACTAATTTAGCAAAATAAATCAATGTTTATTTGCTTTTTTTACACAGATTATTGAGGAGTGAACTCATTGTTCATACTGGTCACTCATTGAAATTATACCATCCAGTGTTTTTTAGTCCATTCAGAGTTGTCACTATAGTCAATTTTAGAATATTCTCATCACCCAAGAAAGAAACCTAACAGCCCTTCCTAGTTTCTCCCTCTTCATTGTCTCCTCACAGCCCTAAGCGATCTACTTTCTACCTCTCTATATTTGCCTATTCTAGACTTATTTTTCCTCTTACCTAATTGTAATTATGTATATCTTTTGACCAATAATTCCCAGCCACCCACCCGCAACCACCCAAACCTTTGGTAACCATCATTCTACTCTGTGCTTTTAAATGAGATCCTGGCTTATTTCATTTAACATAATGTTCTACAGCTTTATCTGTATTGTCACACATGACACAATTTCCTTCTTTTTTTAATGCCAAATAATATCCCATTGTGTATATATCCCACATTTTCTTTATCCGTTTATTAATTGATGGATACGTCTAGGTTGAGTCCATTTCTTGGCCATTGTGAATAGTGCTGTAATAAAAATGAGACTGAAGATACCTCTTTGACATACTTCATTTCCTTTGGTTATCTGCCTAGTAGTGAGATTGCCAGATCATATGGTATTCCTTAATGTTTGGAGGAACTTACATATTGCTTTCCATAAGGGCTGCACTAATTTACTTTCCTACAATGTATATGTGGGAATTTTTCAGATAATTTGCTATTGGTATATGGAATGCCACTGAGTTTTGTATGTTGATTTTGATCTTGAAACTTAACTAGTTAATTAGATCTAACAATTTTTTTATGGAATCACTAGATGTTTCAATTTATAAGGTCATGTCTGCTTCAATTTAGATATCTTTTAATTCTTTCTCTTGCTTAATCTCTCTGACTAGGACTTCCAGTATTGTGTTGAATAGAAGTGGCAGAAGTGTGCATTCTTTTTTGGAAATATTCTTATTTATCATTAGTAGTTAACTCTCTGCTTAGCTTAATGTTACCTCTTACAATTACCTTTTAAAATTGTACTATTTCTGTTTTGCTTAATGTCATAACCATTTAGAATTGTCAGTAAACAATCATGTTGGGAAAAATAAAACGGACGATAAAACCTGTCCCAGTTTAACCATTTCTTAGTCTTTGAGTGAGCACAGCATTGTTGAATTTTCAAAATAAGTGAGTCATAAGAAGAAATACTAACAATGAATAAAACATTTTAAAATCTAATTTTTACATGCTGGAAGTTGGTTTCTGAGTAAAGTATTTCTGATTTCATCTCAACATTTAACTGCACTAAAATTATTGTTAGGGTGTCTTCAGTTCAGCAGGTAGAGCAGTTCAGAAATCCATGTTAGCTCCTTCCATCATTAATAATGGTGATTAGAACTGTTTCAAGAGGTCATTATGGTTCATGTCTTAAAAAACAAATCTTACCAATAAAAATAATATTAGAATATATTTCAATTATTAAACCTTGTATCCTGCCATTTAGCCTCAGAAAGCAGCCAAGTAGTTAAATAGGTATGATCATTTCCATTTACTCCAACTGAATGTTTCAGTATCATTGTTGTATAATAGAGCAAAAAAAAATTAAGCATTCTAATATCTTTTCAAACCCCCAGTCAGTATCACCAGTCCTGTAATACATTATTTTGAAAAAATGTAACTTTAAAAGTGAAAAATAACCACAGAAATACCCCTTGATGCTTAGGGAATGACAACCTTTTATGTTAAATAGCATGCCAGGCATTTTCTTTATGTAACAATGTAGATAACCCAACACAATTACTTTTTTAAAAACTAATAACAATTTGGGACAAGTATTTTGTCAATTCTTTTTTTATGAAGTATATCTTTATATTAATAAAAATAAATCATTATGTGTAGTCATCTTCTTTACTGAATATTGTTTTATATATATACTATTTTTATGAATTTTTAATACAACTACCCCAAACTGTTTCTTATTCTCAGATAGATTTCCTTACACTTAATAAATATTCGTCTCTCATTTCCCACCAACAGTCCTCATACCTTAGCTATTATTTATTCTTTATCAGTTCATTCAACCTGCTATAACACAAATAGATTTGGTGGCTTTAATAACAAACATTTGTTTCTCACAGTTCTAGAGGCAAGGAAGGCCACCATCAGACCACCAACAGATTCAGTGTCTAATGAGGGCCCGCTTCCTGTATCATCGACATCCATCTTCTGGCTATGTCCTCATATGGTAAAGGGGTGAGGGAGCTCTTTAGGTCTCTTTTGTAAGGACACTAATCCTATTCAAAAGCATTTTCCTCTCATAACCTAACCCTAGCCCAAAAACCTAACTCTAAATGCCATCATATTAAGAGTTGAGATTTAATATTAATTTGGGGAAGGGGGCAAACATGCAATCTGCAGCATAGTGTTTATAAACATTTATATTTTCTGTTCATTTCTTCACAAGTCAGTTTCTTGTTCAATCACAAGGTTGATTGAAATAACCTGAGCAGTAAGTGATGAGCAGTCTAGTCTGAGGCATTTTTTTTTTTTGTTCTACTTAGTTATACGTGACAGTAAAATGCATTTTGACACATTTTATACAAATGAAGCACAACTTCTTCCTCTGGTTGAACATGGTGCAGAGTCACACCTATAGTGTAATCATACATCCTTTTGAATAGGATTAGTGTCCTTTCAAAAGAGACCATAAAGAGCTCCCTCACCCCTTCTGCCATATGAGGACATAGCCAGAAGATGGATGTCTATGGTACAGGAAGCAGGCCCTCATTAGACACTGAATCTGTTGGTGGTCTGATGGTGGCCTTCCTTGCCTCTACAACTGTGAGAAACAAATGTTTGTTATTAAAGCCACCAAATCTATAGTATTTTTGTTATAACAGGTTGAATGAACTGATAAAGAATAAATAATAACTAAGGTATGAGGACTATTGATGGGAAATGAGAGACTAATAATGTCTGCATCATTCAACTGTCCTTCCCATCCCCACCCCTACTCCCCTCCTCTCACTCCCCTCAGCCCAATCCAAAATTCCTTCATTCTTTCCCTCCCCCCTCACTCTCCCCCATTATGAATTAGCATCAGCTTATCAGAGAAAACATATGGCCTTTGGTTTTTTGGGGGGGGGTTGGTTTATTTCACTTAGCATAATATTTTCCAGTTCTATCCATTCACCTGCAAATGCCATGATTTCATTCTTCTTTAAGGCTGAGTAATATTCCATTGTGTATATGTACCACATTTTCTTTATCCATTCATCTGTTGAAGGGCATCTAGGTTGGTTCCATAGTTTAGCTATTGTGAATGAAGCATCTATAAACATTGATGTGGCTGCATCACTGTACTATGCTGATTTTAAGTCCTTCGGGTATAACTAAAGAATGGGATAACTGGGTCAAATGGTGGTAACATTCAAGTTTTCTTAGGAATCTCCATACTGCTTTCCATAGTGGTTACACCAATTTGCAGTTCTACCACCAATATATGAGTGTACCTTTTTCCCCAAATTCTTGCAAACACTTACTGTTGCTTTTATTCTTGATAATTGCCATTCTGACTGGAGTTAGATGAAATCTTAAAGAGGTTTTGATTTGCATTTCTCTAATTGCTAAAGATGATGAACATTTTTTTCATATGTTTGTTGATCGATTGTATTTCTCCTGTGAAATGTCTGTTCAGTTTCTTAGCCCATTTATTGATTTTGAGTTCTTTATGTGTCCTGGAGATTAACGTTCTATCTGTAGTGCATGTGGTAAAGATTTTCTCCCATTCTGTAGGCTCTCTCTTCACATTATTGATTGTTTCCTTTGCTGAGAAGAAGCTTTTTTAGTATGAATCCATCCCATTTATTGATCCTTTATTCACTTATTACACTTTAGGAGTCTGGTTAAGAAAGTCAATTCCTAAGCCGACATGGTAGAGATTTCGTCCTATTTTTTCTTCTATTAGGCGCAAGTTCTCTGTTCTAGTGGCTGAGTCTTTGATCCACTTTGAGCTGAGTTTTGTGCAAGTTGAGAGATAGAGGTTTAATTTCATTTTGCTACATATGGATTTCCAGTTTTCCCAGCACCATTTGTTGAAGAGGCTATCTTTTCTCTGGTGTATGTTTTGGGCACCTTTGTCTGGTATGAGATAACCATATTTATGTGGGTTCATGAAGACTGATTTTTTGGAAAGTCTAGCACGTAGCGATTGGGGAGAGGGAGGAGAGAAGTTATGCCCACAAACAAAAATGAGTGTGGAAAGATGAGTGAGGAAGAAAAGTTCCAGAAGAGTGCATTGTTCTGAAAGCCATGTGGGGAAAATGTACCTCAAGAAGTGGGTGAGAATTAACTGAGTTAAAGACAGTTGGGATACAAAGTTAGATGAGTGCTGAGATAAAAGCATTCAACTTGATAAGATTGAGAACCTTTAATGGTTAAGTTTAGTGAAGTGGTGGAAACAAAAAGCTTATTGGAGAAGACTCGAGAGAGAATGAATTTTAAGAAAGTAGAGACAGTAAAATCATCTAATGTTACATGGAGCTTTATGGGAAGAATAAATAGAATCAATTTTCTTTTTATTATTTGGTTTTGTTTGGCTTTTTTAAGATGTTGCAACATACTTGTATGCTGACTCAAGTAGTCCTACAATGGGTAGGGAAAATACACAAGAAAGAGCCAAGTCCTGAAGAAGAAAAAAGGAAAAGAAAAATCAATGCATAAATGGAAGAATTGGTATTACCTAAGTATAAGCACAGACAGTTTACCCATTGAGTAGTGGAATAATGAGGAAATTCCCTTGGTGATTTTTTTATAAGTTACAAAACTAGGTCATCCGCTAAAACTAAGGTGAACAAAAACTGATAAATGTAGGAGGAAGCCATTAGTAGACTGATTCAGGTGGCCATAGTGTGACCAATTAAACTTCCTTGTATAAATGACAAATCATGTAATTTATCTAGGACTCAGTTTCCTCATTGATTTAAACAGTGAAGTTATATCTGATCTGCTGTTTTTCACAGGGTTAATGTAAGGATCCTATGAGGCAATTAGACAATTAATATGTAAATGTTTATAAATCACTATACACATTTACAAAATTCTTGTTAGAACATATCTGACCCTGATATAGATAGACGTTTTCTTTTTATATTTGTTAGTTTCTGTGTTTAAGTTTGGATTTGATACTGTTTTTTGCTTTTGTTTTGTATTCCAAGTTCATATTCTAGCCATCTTTACGTTTTCTAGCGATTCAGAGCATTTCATCTCTCTGTAGTCAGAATGGCAGCCTGTTTGTACTCACATTAAGAAACTTTGTATTTCATTGCTAGTGGCTTGGAGGAATAAAGGGGACTACAAGGTGTTATGTCCTTTTAATCTCAAGTAATCTTTGATCTTCAGGGCACTCTGGGTGTTTAATTGTTGCTTTTTACCTAACAAATGATAACCTAATCTGATTGATATTGGTATCCTGATCACAGTATCTTTTTTTTTTTTTTGATTCATTCTGTTATTTTTTTCCCTTTCCCCCCACCCCTCCCACCCCTCTTTTCCCTCTATACAGTCTTCCTTTCCTCCATTCTTACCACCCTCCTTATCCCTAACCCTAAACCTAACCCTAAACTAAACGCTAACCCCTCCTACCCCCCATTATATGTCCTGATCCCCTTATCAGCGAGATCATTCGTCCTTTAGTTTTTTGAGATTGGCTTATCTCACTTAGCATGACATCCTCCAATTTCATCCATTTGCCTGCAAATGCCATAATTTTATCATTCCTTATGGCGGGGTAATATTCAGTTGTATATATATGCCACAGTTTCTTTATCCATTCATTAACTGAAGGGCATCTAGGTTGGTTTCACAATCTGGCTATGGTGAATTGAGCAGCTATGAACATTGATGTGGCTGTATCTCTGTAGTATGCTGATTTTAAGTCCTTTGGGTATAGGCCAAGGAGTGGGATAGCTGGGTCAAATGGTGGTTCCATTCCAAGCTTTCTGAGTAATCTCTATGCTGCTTTCCAGAGTGCTGCACTAATTTGCAACCCCACCAACAATGTATGAGTGTACCTTTTTCCCCACATCCTCGCCAACACCTGTTGTTGCTTGTGTTCTTCATAATCGCCATTCTAATTAGGGTGAAATGAAATTTTAAGGTAGTTTTGATTCGAATTTTTCTTATTACTAGAGATGTTGAACATTTTTTCATATATCTGTTGATTGCTTGTACATCTTCTTCTGTGTAGTGTCTGTTCCTTTCCTTAGCCCATTTGTTGATTGGATTATTTGTATTCTTGGTATAGAGTTTTTTGAGTTCTTTATAGATTCTGGACATTAGTGCTCTATCTGAAGTATGAGTGGCAAAGATATTCTCCCACTCTGTAGGCTCTCTCTTCACATTACTGATAGTTTCCTTTGCTGAGAGAAAGCTTTTTAGTTTGAATCATCCCAGTTGTTGATTCTTGCTTTTATCTCTTGGGCTATGGGAATCCTGTTAAGGAAGTCTGATCATAAGCCAGCAAGTTGAAGGTTTTTCTTCTATAAGATGCAGGGTCTCTGGTCTGATTTTGAGGTCCTTGATCCATTTTGAGTTGAGTTTTGTGCAGGGTGAGAGATAGGGGTTTAATTTCACTCTGTTGCATATGGATTTCCAGTTTTCCCAGCACCATTTGTTAAAGAGGCTATCTTTTCTCCATTGCATATTTTTGGCCCCTTTGTCTAGTATGAGAAAATTGTATTTATTTGGGTTTGTGTCCATGTCCTCTATTCTGTACCATTGATCTACCTGTCTATTTTGGTACCAGTACCATCCATTTTTGTTACTATTGCTTTTTGTAATAGAGTTGAAGATCTGGTATTGCGATACCCCCTGCTTCGCTCTTTCTACTGAGGATTTTTTTAGCTATTCTGGGTTTCTTATTCTTCCAGATGAATTTCATAATTGCTTGCTCTATTTCTGTAAGGTACATCATTGGGAATTTAATTGGAATTGCATTGAATCTGAATAGCACTTTTGGTAGTATGGCCATTTTGACAACATTAATTCTGCCTGTCCAAGAACGTGGGAGATCTTTCCGTCTTCTAAGGTTTCTTTAATTTCTTTCTTTAGTGTTCTGTAGTTCTCATTGTAGAAGTCTTTCACCTCTTTTGTGAGATTGATTCCCAAGTATTTTATTTTTTTCAAGGCTATTGTGAATGGGGTAGTTTTCCTAATTTCTCTTTCTGAAGATTCATCACTCATGTATAAAAATGCGTTGGATTTATGAGCATTGATCTTGTAACCTGCTACTTTACTGAATTCACTTATGAGTTCTAAGAGTTTTCTGGTGGAATTTCCAGGTTCCTCTAAATATATAATCATGTCATCAGCGAGCAGGGATAATTTGAGTTCTTCTTTTCCTGTTCGTATCCCTTTAATTTCTTTGGTTTGTCTAATTGCTCTGGCTCGAGTCTCAAGGAAGATGTTGAACAGAAGTGGTGAAAGAGGGCATCGCTCCCTTGTTCCAGTTTTTAGGGGAATGCTTTCAGTTTTTCACCATTTAGAATGATATTGGCCATGGGCTTAGCGTAGATGGCCTTTACAATGTTAAGGAATGTTCCCACTACCCCAGTTTTTTCTATTGTTTTGAGCATGAAGGGATGCTGTATTTTATCGAATGCTTTTTCAGCATCTATTGAAATAATCATGTGATTCTTAACTTTTAGTCTGTTGATATGGTGAATGACATTTATTGATTTCTTGATGTTGAACCAACCTTGCATCCCTGGGATAAAACCCACTTGATCGTGGTGCACTATCTTTTTAATATATTTTTGTATGTGATTTGCTAAAATTTTGTTGATAATTTTTGTGTCGATGTTCATTAAGGATATTGGTCTGAAATTTTCTTTCCTCTATGTGTCTCTGTCTGGTTTAGGTGTCAGGGTGATATTGGCTTCATAGAATGAGTTTGGGAGGGTTCCCTCCTCTTCTATTTCATGGAATAGTTTGAGGAGTATTGGAATGAGCTCTTCTTTAAAGGTTTTGTAGAACTCGGCTGAGAACCCATCTGGTCTGGACTTTTCTTTATTGGTAGGCTTTTGATGATTTCTTCTATTTCATTACTTGAAATTCATTTATTTAAGTTGTGTATGTCCTCCTCGTTCAGTTTAGGTAATTCATATGTCTCTAGAAACTTCTTGATGTCTTCGACGTTTTCTGTTTTGTTGGAGTATAGATTTTCAAAATAGCTTCTAATTATGTTTTGTATTTCACTCGTGTCTGTTTGATATTTCCTTGTTCGTTCCGAATTTTAGTAATTTGAGTTTTCTCCCTCTTTCTCTTTGTTAGTGTGGCTAAGGGTTTATCAATTTTGTTTGTTTTTTCAAAGAACCAACTATTTATTTTGTAAATTTTTCCGATTGTTTCTTTTGTTTCAATTTCGTTGATTTTGGCTCTGATTTTAACTATTTCCTGTCTTCTACTACTTTTGGTGTTGGTCTGCTCTTCTTTTTCTAGGGCTTTGAACTGTAGTGTTAAGTCGTTTATTTGTTGATTTCTACTTCTTTTGTTGGATGCGCCCCATGAAATAAATCTTCCTCTAAGTACTGCTTTCATAGTGTCCCAGAGGTTTTGATATGATGTGTCTTTGTTCTCGTTTACTTCTAAGAATTTTTTAATTTCCCTCCTGATGTCTTCTGTTATCCATTCATCATATAATAGTGTATTATTTAATCTCCAAGTATTGGAGAAGTTTCTGTTTTTTATTCTGTCATTTATTTCTAATTTCAATCCATTTTGATCTGATAGAGTACAAGATAGTATCTCTATCTTCTTGTATTTGCTAACAGTAGTTTTGTGGCATAAAACATGGTCTATTTTAGAGAAGGATCCATGTGCTGCTGAGAAGAAAGTGTATTCGTTCTTTGTTGGATGGTATATTCTATATAAGTTGGTTAAGTCTAAATTGTTGATTGTGTTATTGAGATCTATGGTTTCTTTATTCAATTTTTGTTTGGACGATCTATCCAGCAGTGAGAGAGGTGTGTTAAAATCGCCTAGTATTATTGTGTTGTGGTCTATTTGATTTCTGGAATTGAGAAGGATTTGTTTGACGTACATGGATGAGCCAATGTTCGGGGCATAGATATTTATGATTGTTATGTCTTGCCGATTTATGCTTCCCTTAAGCAGTATGTAATGTCCTTCTTTATCCCTTCTGACTAGTTTTGGCTCGAAGTCCACATTATTTGAAATGCCGATGGATACTCCAGCTTTTTTGCTGTGTCCGTGTGCATGGTATGTTTTTTCCCATCCTTTCAACTTTAGTCTATGGGTATCTCTTTCTATGAGATGAGTCTCTTGCAGGCAGCATATTGTTGGATTTTTCTTTTTATCCAATCTGCCCGTCTATGTCTTTTGATTGATGAGTTCAGGCCATGAACATTCCGGGTTATTATTGTGATAAGCTTTGTATTCCCAGTCATATGACTCATTTTTGTTTTTTTGACATGATTTGGTTTCTCCTTTATTTTGCCATTCCTTTATGCTAGTTCCTCCCATTGCTGATTTGCATCGTTGTTTTTCATCTCTTCCTCATGGAATATTTTGCTGAGAATATTCTGTAATTCTGGCTTTCTTTTTGTAAATTCCTTTAGCTTTTGTTTATCATGGAAGGATCTTATTTCATTGTCAAATCTGAAAGTAAGTTTTGCTGGGTATAAGATTCTTGGTTGGTATCCGTTTTCTTTCAGGGCTTGGTAAATGTTGTTCCAGGCCCTTCTAGCTTTTAGGTTCTGGATTGAAAAGTCTGCTGATATTCTTATTGGTTTACTCCTGAATGTAATTTGATTCTTTTCTTTCGCAGCCTTTAAAATTCTGTCTTTATTTTGTATGTTAGGTATTTTCATAATAATGTGCCTTGATGTGGGTCTGTTGTAATTTTGTATATTTGGAGTCCTATAGGCCTCTTGTACTTGGTTTTCCATTTCATTCTTCATATTTGGGAAATTTTCTGATATTATTTCATTGAATAGATTGTTCATTCCTTTGGTTTGTTTCTCTAATCCTTCTTCAATCCCAATAATTCTTAAATTTGGCCTTTTCATGATATCCCATAATTCTTGTCGATTCTGTTCATGATTTCCTACCATCTTCTCTGTTTGGTCAACTTTGTTTTCAAGATTAAACATTTTGTCTTCAATATCTGAGGTTCTGTCTTCCAGGTTTTCTATCCTATTGGTTATGCTTTCTATGGAGTTTTTAACTTGGTTTATTCTTTCCTTCATTTCAAGGATTTCTGTTTGTTTTTTTTTTTTCAGTATCTCTAACTCTTTATTGAAATGATCTCTTGCTTCCCATATTTGCTCTTTTAACTGTTGATTGGTGCGATCATTTAATGCCTGCATTTGCTCTTTCATCTCCTCCTTCAATGCCTGCATTTGCTCTTTCATCTCCTCATTTGCTTCCCTGATTGTTTTAATTATGTACATTCTGAACTCCCTTTCTGACATATCTTCTGCTGTGCTTTCATTGGGTTTTATTGATATAGTATCTAGGTTTGTTTGGGACATTTTCTTTCCTTGTTTTCTCATATTGGGACTCTGTGGTATTGCAGACTTCCTCTATTTGCTTATAGTGTCCCTGTAGATTTCCAGTGTATCACCTCCCAGCCTTCAGTATCCTGAAGTATTGGAGTAACTTGATAATGCAGTACTTCCAAAGAAAGCTGTCCCTAGCCCGCTACTGTTTCCAGGGCTTGGAGCTGGCTCTGCGTGGAAAGGCTCTCACTGTGGGGCCTGCTCTGTGAAGCTGGCTGTGTGGGAGGAGCCCACCGCTGGAGTGCACATGGCTGCCTAGAGAAGACTCTAACTGCCCTGCCGTACTCTAATAAGCCACCCGAATCCGGGCCTGCGGCCCGGGCCGAGCTTCACCGGGTGGGGGACACTCACCCCGTGATTCTATTTTAGTCTGAGTTTCTCAATGCCTCCCCTTCTTGAATCCTGGGTTCTGGAGCAACTGGAGATGCAGTCACCCTATAGTCCGCCATCTTGGATCGCCCCGTTGAAAAAGCCTGTGGGCCGAAGGGGGGCAGGGCCGCCTGGATAGATCCCTGGCTGCCCTGCCCTGGTCCTAGAGGCTGCTTGGAGGTCAGAGGTCTCCGCTGGCTTGGGGACTTTTGGCTGGCTCTGTGTAGAAAGGCTCTCACTGGGCGGTCTGCTCCGAGAAGCTAGCCTGGAAAGGCACTTCCCCCCGGAGGGAGCTGGGTTGCTTGGGCAAGTCCCTGGCTGCCTTGTCCTGGTCTCTGAAGTAGCGTGTGGGCGGGCGGGAGCTCGCCTTGCGCTGGATCAGGGACTTGGAGCTGGTTGTGTGCAGAACGGCTCTCACTAGGGGCCTGCTCCAAGAAGCTGGAGTATCTGGCCCTGTGGGAGGAGCCCACCGCCGGAGTGCTCAGGGCTGCCTGGGGGAGACTCTAGCTGCCCTGCCCTACTCTAATAAGCCAACCAAATCCAGGCCTGTTGCCCGGGCCGAGCTTTGCCAGGTGGGGGAGACTTCCCCGTGGTTCTATTTTAGTCCGAGTCTCTCAATGCCTCCCCTTCTTGAATCTTGGGTTCTGGAGCAACTGGAGATGCAGTCACCCTCTATTCCACCATCTTGGATCACCCACAGTATCTTTTTTAAATTAATTTTATTATACGTATCTAAGATATACATCATGACATGCTATATATAAAATTTAAATGGGCATTATAGTAAAACAGATTAACACATTTATCATGTCAAACAGTTACCTTTTCCTTCCAACCTCTATGGAATTTTCTGAGTATTCTCTTGGCCCTACTCCCTCATGCCCTTCCACCTCTCTCTCCAGGTTAATATTTGTCTAAAGGCCCTGGTGCTGTGTTTTAGACTACCACATGCAAGTTTCTAAGTCTGTAAAAGTAATCATTCTGCACTCCTTTATCTTCCTACTTTAAATTGAAAATCTGGTAAGATTTTTTTTAATGAGACATTCCCTTGATTTTTAGACCAATGTCTGTGTTCCTAATAGTGCTCATTTGTTTACATTTGTTGAAAACCGCTTAGTAATTAGAAGAAATCATAATGTAATTATGATTAGTAGTATTGATTAGGGCTGAATGATTACTTCTTCATTGAGATGCTTTGCAAATGGGTACTTCTTTGAATTAGGAACTTGGGCTTGAAACCTAGGTTTAGTCTTATTCTTCTACATATGCCAACTAGCTCTCCTACCATGAGAAAGACAAAAGTGAATATTTTTATAATGAGTCATTATTTATATGGCAAAAGACTAAAGTAATTCACTCTCCACTGATGCATCAAAGCTGGATGTTTTCCCATCACTATTTGTTAAAAAAAACTCTTTTCCCAAGTGTATGTTTTTGGCTTCTTTGTCAAGCATCACATGACTGTATCTGTGTGGGTTTGTCTCTGTGTCTTCTATTCTGTGTCATTGGTCTATGTGTCTGTTTTTATGCTGGTACCATTGCAGTTTTTGTTACTGTAGCTCTGTAGTATAATTTGAAATCAGGTATTATGAATGCTTCCAAGCATTGCTCTTTTGGCTTAGAATTGTTTTTGCTTGTCTGGGGTTTTTATTCTACTAAATGAATTTTGGAACTTGTTTTTCTAGTTCTGTGAAAAATGTCATTAGTATTTTGATGGGGAATGCATTGAATCTGTATATTGCTTTTAGTAGTATGACCAGTTTAACAATATTCATTCTGCCTATCCATGAACATGGAGGTCTTTCCATTATCTTATATCTTCTTCAGTTTCTTTCTTCAATGTTCTATAGGTTACATGGTAGAGTTCTTTCACCTCCATGGTTAGATTTAGTCCTAGATTTGCTTGTTTGTCTGTTTTTGTCTTTTATGAATGGGACTTTTTTCCTGATTTCTTTTTCAATGAATTAATTATTGTTATGTAAGAAAACTATTGGTTTTTTTTAATATTGATTTTGTATCCTGCTGCTTTACTGAATTTATTAGTCTAGCAGTCTTTTGATGGGACTTTGTGAATCATTATTCTTTGGATAATTCTTAACACACACCTTCCACAATCCTACAGAGATTTATTTAGCTATGTTAGGTACTAGAGGAACAATGATAAGTAAGATATGGTCCCCACCTTCAAGAGAGGAACAGCCCTATATCAAAGAGGTAATGATAGTTTCGAATTGACTGTTTTGAAAATGTAACTTGTACCAACATATCTGAAGTATGCTGATAGTTCCGTTATTAAGAACAGAGACTTTAGTGTCAAGCAGATATGATTTTCTAATGACATGTGACCTTTACCTTTTCAATTAATTTCTTCAAGCTCCATGTTCTTCTATAAAACAAAGGGAAGATTAAATAAAATAGTGTAATAAAGCCTTACTATATTCCCTACTATAATCACTCATTTCTACTTTTGCTAACTTTCATTCATAATAGTTTAATATGAATAACAGATTCTAATAGTTGATGTATTATAATTCATATAAATTATATCTAAATTAAAAATTATCATTATTCTTTTCTTTTTAATAAGCTTTATAGGGCCACCATGGTGGCACATGCCTATAATCCCAGCAGCTCGGGAGACTGAGGCAGGAGGATTGTGAGTTCAAAGCCAGCCTCAGCAAAAACAAGGTGCTAAGCAACTCAGTGAGACCCTGTCTCTAAATAAAATACAAAAATAGGGCTGGGGATGTGGCTCAGTGGCTGAGTGTTCCTGAGCTTAATCCCTGGTACCCAAAATAAATAAATAAATCTTATAAGACAAATTCAGATACCTTAGACTGCCATATGTGTTTGTTCTGAGACAGGTTCTACTATAATTAGAGGGAAAACCACCCATCTTCAACTGCTCTTCCCTTTTACTCCTCCTTGAACTCAAATTAATTCTTGTACCAAGAAGGCCTTCTTTCTCACCTCAACCAGGGTAGTTTTTTGTATGAAATAAGAGCCATCGCACTTGTGTGTCTGTGTGAAATACCAACCCAAATAAAAAAGAAACATTACAAATTATTGGTTAAGGGGATGGTTTAATTACACAAATAATGTTTGGTGAATGATATAATTTTTATAAATATGTTCAAATTAAATTCTTATTTCATAGTATATACCAAAAGAAACTCCAGTCAGGGTAAGAATTAAAGGAAAGCATAATTTTAAAATTTTAATGGGACGAATGGGAAGGAAACTGAGGAAGATAAAGGATTAAAGAAATTATAAAAGAAAATCAATAAATTTAAATGCAGAATATACACATTTCTTTGTATATGAAATTTTAAAATATTAATTCTTTATAATTATGGGCAAAAGGATAATATATTTTATATTTTTTAAATCACTATATTGAGGAAACATCTACTGACACTTAAGTGGTAAAATAAAGAGAGGGCATTAAAATAACAACTGACAGAGAATAAATTTATTTTTAACAAATATAAAGAAAAAAACAGTGATTGAGTATATGTTAATTGAAACAAAAAATAACAATCCTTTTAGCCTCTTAATTCATTGTAAACACAAAAAGTATGATATTTAGTGATATTGAGAGCACAGTGAATTGGACATTCTCAGATACTGCTGAAGAGACCCTTCATTGACCCAGTTATTCTAGAATGAAATTTGATAACCTATTAAAATGTTATAAATAGGCTTATAAAAGTTGCTGCTACTTGGTGTTGTAATTCCATTTCTAAGATTTCTAAGGAAACAAGTGTGTTATTAGGATGTATTATTTTTAAAAGAAAACCTACAGAACTTCAAAGATGAATCTCTCTCAGAACACAGATTCTGTTTAATTTTTGATGTGGTTATGTCCTGATAAACCCATCATAAGTTGAAAATATTCAATAATTAATCTATTAAAAACAGTAATAACTATATATTATCAATTTTTATGTAACTGATATTTTTCAACACTTATGAAAATATTTAAAGTTGAAAATGCATTTAATACACCTAACCTACCAACATCATAGCTTGTGACATAGTACACTGTACAATATTGCTTATTCACCCTTTTGTGACTGCATGACTGACTGGGAGCTGTGACCCACTGCTGCTTCCCACCATCAAAAGAGTACCCTACAACATATCACTAGCCTGGGAAAGATCAAAATTTAAAGTGTGGTTTCTACAGAATGCATATCATTTTTACACCATCATAAAGTTAAAAAATTTTTTAAGTCAAACCCTCAAAGTCAGGGACCATCTGTAAATAATTTTTAACCTGTTGAATGTGAAATTAAGACTTGTGAGAGATAATCAGTAGAGAAAATGAAGTTTTTGTTATTGTTGTGTCTTGGTTGGTTTATTTTAATTTGTTTGTTTGTTTGTTTTTGTAGTTGTAGATGGATAGCATGCCTTTCCTTTTTTCTTTCTTTATTTTTATGCAGGGCTAAGGATTGAACCCAGTGCCTCATACATGGTAGGCAAGTGCTCTGCCACTGAGCTACTGCCCCAGCCCCTCTTGGTTTGTTTTCATATAGCCCTATATGCACACTCTAGTATTAAAATATTTATGCTTACCTTGTCAGATGATAAATGATCACTTCCTAATTAACTAAATAGTTATTTCTTCCAAGAAAATATTCTAACTAGTTCACCATCTCCTGTTGCTATACCAAAATAATTGAGACCAGGTGATTTATAAAGAATAGAAGTGTACTTGCTTCATGGTATTCTGAGAAGTCTTAAGGTCATGGGGCCAGCATCTGGTTAGGACCTTCTTGCTGCATCATAACATGGTAGAGGGCATCACAGGGTGAAAAAGAGCAAGTGTGCTAACCCCAGCTTCTTTTTCTGTTCTTATTAAGTTACTAATGCCATCATAGAGGCATAGATGAGGACCTCATCTAATCCTAATTTCCTCATCTCCAAATACCATTAACGTATGAATTTGGAGATTAAGTTTCCAAATTTTGGAAGATACATGCAAACTAGCTTTCCTACTATGAGAAAAACTAAAGTGAATATTTTTATAATGAGTCATTATTTATATGGCAGAAGACTAAGGGAATTTACTCTCCACTAATGTATTATAAGCTGGATTTTTTTTATTTTTAAACCCAAAGAAATTAATATGTACCACTTTCCTACTTAGATATACTCTGAAATACTTTGAAATAAAATACATAGAAATGTTAATTACAGTAGTATTATTCACAACATCTGTGGATCTGTTTTAACATTACATTCCCCTAAAGAAAGACTCCACTTACTTTATAAACAGTGTTTTACAGATAACAACCCAATAGAATATTAACATGTCTTAGATATTTATTTCAGAAAATTAGAATGTACTTTGCTGTAAAAAGATTGAAGAGTAAGAGGGATTTCCAAATGTCATTTACCTCAGATACATAAAATTTTACACTTCCTTCTATTCTAGTCATTATTTTGTATGTAACTTAGAAGAATAATGCAATTTCACTGGAAACAATTATTCTATGTATACTTGCTTCAACTTATTAAATTTAGGTCCTCCATACCATCTTGTGGTATGAAACGTACCACAAATTGTAGGTATTTTCTGTTCCTTATAAATAGTGTCAGCAAATTTGTAAGATAAATGCCAAACAGGTGTCATCTTCTGACAGATGAGCAAATAAACTGTCTTGCAGACTCAGAGGCTGAGCTGACAGTATTGCTGTGCTGGAATGAAAGCACAGAAAAGGTTGTGACCTTGAACTACTTTTACTTTTGTGAGCAGTAAAGGAGGGGGAAAGGAAAGGTGGGGATTAGAAAGAACCAATAAGACATCAAAATAACCAGTGATTGCAATTAAAATTAGAGAGGAAAAAAAGCTGAATAAATTGCTTCTTGAAGCCCTCACTGAAATGATGTAGGTAATTGTAGACTAGAACTTAAAAGCAGGTTGGATTTTTTTTTTTTTTTAAATCATTGACTGGGAATATGATATGATAGTTATTTTAAATATTTTACTTTTTGTTTGTACATATGTATATATCATATATGGATTTCACAATTCAAAGAATTTTAACATAGTGAAATACATTTAGAATTGTGCTAAACACACAAACACACACAATTTCTTTGATGATTCAGAAAACCCATAACGATCTATTGGAGTCTTAAGATTATCATTATAAACATCTGTCATAATTAAATCATCATGGGCATGTTAAGGTGCTAGAGAGTTCATTCATAAAGAGCTGATAGGGCTGTAGGTGGAGTTCAGTGATAGAGAACGTGCTGAGCACATGTGAGGCCCCAAATTCAATCCCCAATACCAAAATAAATAAATAAATAAATAAATGTGAGATGATAGAGCCCTGACAAATGCAGTTTTGCTACTTGTGGACCAAAAGTAGTGGTTATTTCCTTTTTAAAGAAAGCAAAATTCAATGATATCCATATCAATGTATCATTAAAATAAAGCCATTGAATAAATAGTCCCACTTCAGAAGACAAGTACTTGGTTGCTACGTTTGAGAATCTGGGAATGTATGTATGTCAGATATATTCTCATATTGCACTCTAGAAATTTAATTTTGAGTTAATCAGCCCCAAATGAGTATCAAATTTAAGAGCTATACTTTATAAGCCCTAAACATGTACTTTGATTACCAGTGTTTAAAGCATCAAGGAGAGGCAAACTAAATTGAGGAATTGAGTGAATTTAGATCACAGTATGTGCTTACCTACACACACACACACACACACACACACACACACACACACATACATATATATATATGAATGATGTTC
The DNA here is from genome assembly GCF_902686455.1 of Sciurus vulgaris. Taxonomy (NCBI): domain Eukaryota; kingdom Metazoa; phylum Chordata; class Mammalia; order Rodentia; family Sciuridae; genus Sciurus; species Sciurus vulgaris. The sequence continues at coordinate 63,890,670 of NC_136467.1, forward strand.
TCAGATGTTTGGGGGTTTGAATATGACTTTAGCTATAAGAATGCTTGTTTGCTTTCTCTTGATTCACACAGAGCAGATGGATGCTTGACTGCCTGCTAATCCACAGCTGGAATGGTTTCAGCAGTTTCCACGTTGCCGGGTTAGAGTGGCTTTTCTAGTGGACTGAGAGGGCAGCAAAAGAGGGATATCATTATTCATCAGTATCCCAGTGGGAGCGCTGCCAGCAGAGATTAATTTTTTCTGTTATGCTTGTAAAACAAGCTCAGGTGGAGTCTCTAATCCTCAGGGCACGGGTGGCAGATCAAGGAAGATGCTACAAAGCTAGTTAATTTTCTGATTCTGGGGGAAACAGAAGCTCTGTTAGATGTATAAATACATGATTGCAAATTTAAGTAGCTCAAATCCAAATGGGATCTTCCCAGACATCTGGCATTGAAAATCTCTATTTTTCTTTGTTGTCTTTAAATGAAAGTTATTAAAAGTTTGCCCTGTAGCCAAAATATTGATAACTTAACAAATTAGGATATAACTGATTTTATGATTTAATAACTTAAAACATTTAATTTTTACAAACATGAATGAAGTCTAAACTTTCTACCTAAACAGACTCTAAGGTCAAGCCCCAAAGTATCTACTTAGGTATATTAGGAGAAAAACAAGCCTTAGCTATCTGATTAGAAGTTTTTTGTTTTTGTGTGTTTTGTTTTTAAATTTATATCCAGTCTTTTTTCAGTGTTTTTATTCTTCCAAGTTATAATATTCACATGGCACCTTATGGTGTGATCTGTCAGTATGTTAATCTTTTTGAGCAGTAGATGTGAATTTCCAGATAAATTTTGGTGACTTTTTTAACAAACAATTTTATCAAATAATTAAAATTATTTATCTTGAAAACTGTTTGTTAGGTTCTGCCATTACAACAAAATACTAACTTCTTCCAGTCCCTATGGCGCATTCTTCTAATTTAAGAACAAAATGTTATCCATTAACAGTAGGTGTTGTATTGTTATTGTTCTGAACTTTAGCTTTTGTTTAAAAAAAAAAATACCAAGTTATTTGAAACCAAGTCAACTGAGTAAAGTTGTTGATTAATTTGGGCAATGTAATTTTTGATTGTTTTCTGAAATTTGTTATGACTATAAGGTAATGTGTAGTTTCTAAAGTCATTCTGACTAAATGCCAAGAGAGAAGTTGCTTTTGAGTATGAAAGCACTATTGAAATGCATTTATAACTTCCCAAGGTATTTATTTGAATGACATGACACACATGTGTTCTGGTATGTTTGTTTAAAATCTGTCTCACCCATGACTCTAGTCATACCTTAGATAATGAAGTAAATCTTTCTTTTGCCTGAGCTCAGAGTTTTTGTTAATTCTGAGTCAAAATCTTATTTTAACAAGAACATTTTGTAGTTGAAGAAGAGAGAACATTTTTAAGGCACAAAGCAAAAATTCAGAGGTTAACACTTCATACAAGATGTTCCTACAAAAATGCAAGATTGGTGAATTGTCAGGAAGGCTTTCGAGTCATAAGGAAATAACCAAAGGACAGAATATAGAATGGATATGAACAAGTCTCACAGTGACTAGAGAAATAACTGAGGCATTAGGAAGAAGCCTAGGACAGTTTGTTAAATCATTTTTGAGATTGCTGATAAGTTTAAGCAATCATTCTCCCAGTGTAGACCAATTGAATAGTTCAATAGTTCTTGTCGCTATCCATTCCACTCAGAAGAAATCTATGGTATCTTTAAGTACCGTACCCAGTGTAAATAAGGAACAATACCCACAAATCTAGTCTTCATTTTACACATGTCCACCAAACTTCTCCAAAGTTGTCTTCTTCAGATCTGGCTTATAAATCATGTGATTGTTTCTATAGTGACATTTGACCTTCTATCTTAATAATGAGCATTGTCTCAAGACAACAGAAACAATTTACGGAATTATCCTTTATTTTAATCAAACTCCTCTCAAATCCAAATGAAGAATTGGAATATTTATCAGAAATTTTGAGAAATTTTATGGATATTCACAATTTTCTTCCCAATCAAAGCAGACTTACTATGTTAGTTCCTATGTACACTCACACATATTAGTTTCTTTTGAGAACTTGGATTTTTTTCATTTAAAATAAATCAGAACTTTCTTGAGAATATTTAATAGATTTTAGAAAAGGTGCTTTCTAGTCATTGAAAAAAGGCAATAAAATCTAAAATAGTTAGGAAAATAATTTTGGTCTTCATTTCTGTAATTGACCAACCCATGCTTACAAGTTTACACATAAGAAAATGACTGGAGCTCTTTTTCAGTACCAATAGGAGCCAGCCATTTGACATGGCTGGTCTTCTGTTGCGCTGGATACACAACAGAAGTGTGTTGTGCACAGATCTCTCATCTTATGTACTCAATTTCTGAGATGTGTTTGTTGGTTAGACATCTAGAAAGAAAATGTGTGTTTCACCGGTCTTACTGTACTACTACATGCTTATGATTTTGAATTTACCAATATTGGCAAACTATCCTTAGAAGCAACTATTTATAAAAACTAAAACTTACATTTGTATTAAGAAAGAAAATACAAAGTAGAATTCTGAGGTGTATTTGAATGTACTCACCATATATTCAAATATGCAGATTTATATACTCCATTATAAATTGAAATTCAGAATTTTACCAATGATGTCATGTTCTCTCTTAGAAAACTGTATTGACTTTTAGAAGATTTGACTTAACAGATATATAGCGTTAATACAGATATATAGAAGTATACACTTTTTATGAATTGTGAACTTTTTAGTAGCCAACTTTTTTAGTATTTTTATTATGGCACATAATTTATATCACAGCCTCAACCACACGAATTGACATCTGTGTTATATCATTGAATTAAATAAGACTGGAGTAGTCAAAGAGGAGTCAGTACTGGGGGACTGAGAATGCTTGTTCTTGGAAAAAGTCACTTGAATTGAATTTGCTAATTCTGATATTTTACAATAAATGCAGGAAGGAGGAGAAGTTGTATTTTAGAAAATGAAGCTAAAAGCTATGAGGAAAAAATTCACTCATTTTTATATTCAGCAAAATTTGGACTTTAATCTCAATGTTTTGCTGACTAAAAACAAAAGCTAAAGTTTTTTTGCAAGGGACAAAAGCTTTCTAACATAATTATATGTATCAGCATATGATACTTTTTACTTTGGGTTAAGTTTGAGTATATAATAACATAGAAAATTTTTCCTAGAAATATACTTCAGGACATCATCAGTTTTCCCAATAACTTCCCTTAATATTTTGATAGTCAAAGTCTTTGCTTTTGAGCACTTACATTATCAGTCTTGTATAATTTTCTTTTCTTTTCTATAGTAAAGCAGAATATAGACCATATTTCCCAAAGATCTATTTTTTTTTCAAAGAGGACTATTCAGTATTTTCTCCTATTTTGCTTATGGAGACAATAGGTATGCTTGAAAGTGTCCCAATTGAACAGGGAACCAGCATCTTTATCAATACCCTCCACCAAACTCTTGCACAAGTTCTAATCCAAGCATTGTTGGCTTAACAGACCAACCTCCCTTTTCCCACCTAGCCCGCTCTCAGAGCAAGCTTTGTTCCAGATGTGGCAGTCCAGAAGTTCCGGGGCTGCTCACCCCCATCCTAGCTCTCTTATAGAGTGGAGTTTCATTCCAGGAGAGACCAGCTAAGAAGACTAGCACCGACTGTCCCTGCCCAGAGTTCCCTCAAAGAGCATGGTATCATTCTTGAAGAAATGAGCCAGTGAACTCACCCCCAGATACTTCTATGCAACCCAAGGGGAAAGGCAGGCCTTAAAGAAGAAAGAACTCCATTTAATTCCACTAGCTAAGTGAATTGAATTTATTTGTAATAAAGTGTGAGGAAGTTACACCTAAGGATGTTTCATAACAAACATATAAATTTATATTTGCTTTCTTCTCTCAACTTCTATAAAAGTATAGACAATAATAAATTACTTTTTTTGTTTGTAACATATAGACATGTATACCAACAATAACAATACAAAGAGGGAAAGGAAACAGGTATAGTAATAATGTTTCCATATCTCACTGAAATTAAGTTGGTATAAATATGGAATTGATTTTGTTAATTTTTTATGCATGTTTGAGTCGTAGAGTAATGGGTAAAAGAAAATCAAAATACAGAAAGGGAATAAAATGATCAAGGAAATTAAAATTTCCACTAGAAAATATTCATCGAATGTAAAAGATGGCAGTAAAGAAGGGGAGGAACAAAAAAGACTTGAGACATAAAACCAAGGAAAGATGATAATGCAATCTAACCATATCAGTAATAACATTGCGAATGAGTTAAACAGTAGAATCAAAAGGCTAAATTTGTCCAACTGAAGAAAATAACAACTATGTGCTATCTACAGGAAATATGCTTCACGTTCAAAGTTACAGTTAGGTTAAAAGTGAAAGTATGGGGAAAGATGTGCGAACAGCAATGATGAGAAGGCTGGACTACACTAAGCTAATGTCTACGGCTAAACCAATGGGTCTATCAAACCAGACAGATAAAAAATAATTTTATTTTTATTTAATTTTTTAAAATAATTTTATTAAATAATTATTAAATAATTTTATTTAATAATTTTTATTTAATTTTTTAATAGAGACCAGAATATTTTAAAGAATAAAACCCATCAGGAAGATACAGCAGTTATACCGTATTCATCTATACAATCAAAGTCCCAAATGCATACAACAAAAACTAACAAAATTAAAGGGTAAAAGAATTCAGTGATCATAATAGCAGACTTCAAAACTACCTTTTTAATAGTGGGTACAACAACTGGACAGAAGATTAATAAGATTACAGGAGATTCAAACTCTATAAACCAACTAGACCTAATGATTGGACATTCCATCTAGCAATGTAGGATACACATTCTTCTTTGCACTTGGAACATTCTCCGGAACAGACCATAGGCTGGACCATAAACCAAGCCTCAATAAAGTAAAAACAACTGAAGTCATAGGAGTGTGTTCTCTATCTATAATGAAATTAAATTGTAAGCCTATAATAAAAAATAATTCAAGAAACTTACAAGCATGAAAATCAAACAACATAATTGCAAATAACCAGTGGATCAAAGAAGAAATCACAACAGAAATTAGAAAATATTTTCAAATAATGAAAATGAAAGCATATATACCAATATTTATGAGATTCAGCTAAAATAGTGCTTAGGAAATTCATAAATGTAAATGCCTATATTTAAGAACTGTGTCAAATCACTAACCAACTTTTTATCCTGAGAAGCTAGAAAAAGAAGAGCAATCAGGAGGATAATCAGCATATAATAAAGATTTGTGTTGAAATAAATGAAATAGAAAATATAAACACAGAAGAGAGAGTCGAGAAAACTATTTTTGTCTATTCATACTGCTTTTAAAAAAATACTAAACTGAGTGGCTTATAAACAACTTTTGTGTTTCACAGTTCTGGAGGCTGAAGATTGAGGTGCCAGCAGATTCAGTGTTCAGTAAGATCCCAGTTCCTGGTTCTTAGATGATCTTCTTTGTGCCCTCACGTGGTGGAAGGAGCAGGAGGGTCCATCTGTAATCTCTTTCATTAAGGGCACTGATCCTGTTCATGTGCGGTCTACCCTCATAACCTAATCACCTCCCAGAAACCCTGCCCAAATATTGTTGCTTTATGAATTTTTAAAAGCACAAACATTCACTTATTTCAGAAACCCAAAATTGGTTCTTTGAGAAACATCAACAAAAAACTTTAGCTAAAATAAATCAAAGGGAATTTTTAAAAAGGAAACATTCATCTTGATAAAATCAGTAATAAGCTGAGCTCAGTGGCATGCACCTGTTATCCCAGCAACTTGGGAGACTGAGGCAGGAGGATCAGAAGTTCAAAGCCAGCTTCAGCAACTTAGCAAAGCAGGAAGCAAATTAGACCTTGTCTCTAAATAAAAAAGGTCTGGATATATGTGGCTCAGTGGAAAAGTGCCCCAAGGTTCAATCCACAGTACCAAAAAATAAAATAAAATAAATAATGCAATGAGACATTACTACCAACATCACAGAAGTTCCAAAGATTACAAGCATTTGTATAACAAAAAATCATATAATTTTTACTGAAATGAACAAATTTCTAAAAAGACACAAACTATGAAAAGTGACTCAAAGAAAATTAAAGTATCTGAATAACAAGTTAAAGAGATTGATTAAATAATTTAAAATGCCCCACTAAGAAAGGCCCAGTCCCAGATGGCTTTGTTGGTGAATTCTGCCACATATTCTAAGAATTAATATTAATCCTATAAAAAAATTCTTTCAAATATAAGAGAGTGGCTTAGGGTTGTTGCTCAGTGGTAGAGCCCTTGCCTAGCACACATGAGGCACTAGGTTCAATCCCCAGCACCACATTAAAAAAAAAAAAAACAAAAAAAAACAAAAAAAAAAACAAAAAACTAAATAATTAAATATAAGAGAGAACACTGCACAACTCATTTTATGAAACCATTATTACCCTAACACCAGATAAGATTTTTCACAGGAAAAAATACAGATTAATGTATTTTGTGAATATAGATGCAAAAATGCTTGGCAAAATACTAGCCAACCAAATCCAGCAGCATAGTAAAAAGATTATACACCTTTATCAAGTGGTATCTACCAATGAATACAAGGTTCATATGAAAACTAAAAAGCAATTAATACAATTGGCATATTAAATAATCACTTGACTATTCAGTGACTGCAAAAATTTTTTTACAAAATGCAGCAATTTTGTTTCATAATGAAAACATTCAACAAAGTGGGAACACAAGGGAACTTCATCAACCTGACAAAAACTATAAAAAATCCACAGTTGACATCATGCTAAATGTTAAAAGAATGGAACATTTCCCTCAAAGATCAGGAATAAGACAGGATGTTCTTTCTCACCATTTCTCTTCTATATTATACTGAAGGCTCTACTTAGAAATACTAGGGAAAAAAAAGAAATAATTAAAGGTATCCAAATTAGCAAGGAAAAATTAAACTATTTCCATTAAACTATATAAGATGACATCTTATATAGAAAAAATCTTAAGGAACCTATTAAAATACTATTAGAAGTGAAGAAAAAAAGTTTAGCAAGGTTGTAGGATATAAGATCAACATACAAAAATCAATTGCATTGCCGTACATTAGTAATGAACAGATTTATATAAAATTAAGGAAATAATCTACTTAAAATTGTGTCAAAAGAATAAAATAGGAATAAATATAACCAAAGAAATACTAGATTTGTACACTAAAAACTATAAAACATTGTAGAAATAAAGACCTAAATTAATAAATATTCCATGTCCATGGATTGGAAGACAATACTGTTAAGATAAGATTCTCTCTATATCCCTATTCACATATAGAATGGCACAACCATAAAAGGGAGAAAGAATAGTCTTTTCAACAAATGCTGCCAAGATAACTGGATATATAAATGTAAAAGAATGAAATTTGGGCCTTGGGGATATAGCTCGGTTGGTAAGATTCTTGCCTCGTGAGCACAAAAAAAAAAAAAAAAAAAAAAAAGAATAAAATTAGACTCTTTCCTCATGTCATGCATAAAAATTAAACATATCTAGACCTAAATATAAAAACTAAAACTGTAATACTGTTAGAAATGTTTTTAGAAGAAAGAATGGTATAAATTGTCATCACTTTGGATCAGGCAGAGGCATCTTAGTTACAACACCAAGAGCACAAGAAATGAAATAAAAATAGAGAAATTGGACTTCATAAAAGTTAAAAGCTTTTTTTTGCAAATGATACCTTCAAGAAAGTGAAAAGATAACCCCTGGAAAAGAAGAAGTGTTTACAAATCTTGTATCAAATAAAAAAAAAAAAAAGCTTGTATCCAGAATACTCTAAAAAACTTGTATATATTAATAATAACAGATAAATGACTCAATTAAAAAAGGGCAAAGGATCTGAATATATAATATTGCTCAAAAAATATGTACAATAGCCAATAAGTGCATAGAAAAGGTACTCAACATCAGTAATCATTAGGAAAATGCAATCAAAACCACAGTGAGTTGCCACTCTATATCCACTATGATGGTTACAATCAAAAAGACAAACAATGGTAAGTGTTGGTGGAAATTTGGAGAAATTGAAACCCTCATGCATTGTTGTGGGAATATAAAAGGTGTAGCCACTTTGGAAAATATTTTGGCTGCTCCTCAAAATGTTAAGCAGGGATACCATATGACAAGTCAGTTTCACTTCTAGGGATATACTCAAAGGGATGAAACATGTTCAAACAGAAACTTCTACACAAATGTTCGTAGCATATTTATTCATAATAGTCCAAAAATGGAAACATCCCAAATGCCCATTAACTGATTAATAAATAGATGAAATATAATATATCCATAAGATGAAATATCTTAGTACTCACAAGCTAACTTTAGTATCCCACTGGTTCTCCCCCTCATACTTCTTGCATGGTTTGAATTTTTTGAGTAGTTTTTCATCATAAATTTTAAATAACTTTCTTAACAACAACAACAAAATAATATCATTGCAAACATGTACAGGCAACTTCAAATCTGAGAAGAAACGTTTTTATTAATATTAACATGTTCCTTAAATTACTATCTTATTTCCTTTCCCCCATTCCTTGCCAAAGCTTTTTAAATAATGAGGTCTCAACTTGGTTCCAGTTCTTTTCCATGCATTCATTCTTACCATCCTGTATTCTAACTTACTGTTTTACCGTTGTCTGAAATGTTTAGAGATCCACAGTATCCTCCTACTTTAGTCTTTTCTATGGGTTCATTCTCTTTGGTCTTTTTATATGTTTGACAACATTGTTTACTTCTTGATACTCTCTCCATCCTTAATAATGTACTCTCATGTCTTATCCAGTTCTTTTTTTTTATGCTTTGTCATTGGCTCCTCTTTCTGTGTGTACCTCTGATTCTCCAAACTTATTTCTTGGTTGTATGCTTTCCTGTGTATCACCTTCTCAGGTTGCACCACAGTTTTAAATAGACAAATCATATCACACAGTCACCAGTCTTGATCTCTCTTGTTAACTACATTCCATACTTCTGCTTGGTCAGTAATTATTCCCACTTTATCCCTTTGTGACCCAAACTCACAGTGTCTAAAATCTTCTGTTTCATTATGCTCAGAAGACTGAAGATTTTGTCTGTCAGTAGTATCTCAGTCTTTCAGATGTTCAAGATGAATTCCCTGAAGTAATCTTTGACTACTCCTTGCCTCCTCCCCAATTTCACATATTAAACCAGTTACCAAGTGCATTCATTCATTCCTTTCTTTTTTTCCCCTCAAGTTCCTGCCTTTCTTTAAAAAAAAAAAAAAAAAAAAAAAAAAAAAAAAAAAAAAATATATATATATATATATATATATATATATATATATATATTTCAGCTCCTTTCTGGTTCTCACCCTATTCCCAAACAATTATGCTAAAGAATTTCCTGAGAGATCTTGTAACTTTAGCTTCTCTTCTTTCATTCATCTCACTCCTGCCAATCAGTCTGTTTTAAAGCATCATCTCTCCCCTCCATGATTTAAAATTATGGCTATTTCCTTAGCCTGGCTGTCAAGGTCCTCCAGTCTAATTTTTTTGACCTATACCTTCAATTAGACTCCTACAAATTGCTTCCTTGATTAACCTTCACCTTTAAACGTGCTGTGTTGTACACTCAGCTTCACTCCTTTGCTTATGATTCACACCTGAAAAATGTGTCTGACATTCATCCATCCCTCTTGGCTCAACTGCCTCTTAAAATATGCATTCTTTAACTCAGCCTCAGTAACCACTAAATTTTTAACAGTGTTTATTTCATTTATTTTGCAATTGCTCCTGTGTTTTCTTGTGATTTTGTATACTGGCCTATGTTGATGTTTTACTTTTAGATTTAATTAATTTTTGGTACATACATTTCCTAACTCCTCAAACGAAAATATTCAGTAAATATTAAATAAAGTAGAATTGTTTTAGTAGTATGCCTTAATCCTTTCCTCTTTGAGTTTAATTTTTGTTTTAGGATTTTTGTTTGTTTGTTTAATATATTCTCCTAGCTTATAGAAATGCAAATTATAAAGTTACCTCCAATAAATATGTGAAGTTTTAAAATCAAAAGGTGATAAAAGTTTATTTCTCTTTTTAAAGGTAGACTGCATAATGCGACTTTTTACCTTGTACAATTATTATATAGTGCTGTTAATCTCAATACCCCCTTTTAGGACTCAGAACTAAGAGTGTCAAGATTTTTACTTCTTAAAAGGAAAATATCTAAACATTGTTAAGCTACAAGGCATTTTTATTATATCCTTGAAAACTGAGGAATTTTTTTCAAGTTTCATCAAAGAGCAATTTTTTAAGGACTTAGCTATAAATCCTGGGAAATAGAAGTTTCTGATGGAATTCTTACCACTGAAATTATTTTAAGTACAACAGACCTGCTGGTACCCACTATTGTAAGATCCCTTAAAATCCAGCTGTCAACCAGGTGGTCCTTCTTACAATGGAAAGAATGATGTATTATTTCTTGTTCATATTTATTTTTGGCAGTTGATTCTTTGCTTTCTCTAAATTGGTTGAAGGCCAAACATATGTCCATAAGTTTAAGACATTGCTACAAATCAGATACATATACTCATATAAGTCCTAAAAGTAACACACATAGATCTTAGGAGAAATTATAATAATATTCAGCAAAACTTACATTTTTGCCATCTGCATATAATAAAATTATTTTGACACTATATTATAGTGAAATAAATTAAGTGCACATTAGAAAATAATGTTAATGATTAAATAAATCTTTTATCACTTTGTAATAAATATTTTCTAATGTTGGTTTCTTTTATGTTTGTCTTTAAAGTATTGTTTATTTCTAGTATACATTAAACTGAATTTTATGAGTGTAAATGCCATGTAAGTCTAGCTTTTAAGTCTTAAATTTATGTTTGTTTCATATGACAGTGTATGATTTAGTCAATTTGAATAGGTCATTCAAATAAAAGTACAAGTTATAAGTATTGAAACAACATCAGTTACATAATTTGATAATATGTAGAAAAAGTTATATCACAGTTTTTAATAGATTATTGAATAAAAGGCAGTATGAAGTAATATATCTGAACCTAGCTTGCTTAATGCCAGATTTTTTTTAAATGTTATTATAAAATGCCTAATATCCATTAATTTAGTACTTCAGAAAGTAAATAAATTGATTTGGGTTCCTATCAGGGAAATTTACTGAAATGCTTTTTCTAAGGCTTCAGTAGCCAAAAGACAGCACTGGAATGTGAGAAACTAATTTTGGTTTGTTTTAACACCTCAGAATGTTACAAATTAATCAAGTGCTACTTAAAGTCTAGAACTCATTAACTTTATAAGTTTTACTTTTCCCATGACAGAGATTAAGTTATAGCATAAAGCTTCTTTAGTCTCTCAAATTGATCAGGCTGCCATCCCCACTGTACAAGTGCCCTCTTGTCTGCTGTTTAGTGAGTTCAATGTAGGCAGTGATGTGTGCAGTGACATAAAAGTACCAGTTTACTATTACGTAATGTTTGCAGGAGACCAAGCATGAACCCACTCTAGCCTTGTCTTTCCTCTCCTCTCAGAAATTTGCTTAGGTAAAGGCAACTCATCATTAGTGCATCTAAAAAAAAGCGTGTGTGTGTAAACACACACACTCAAACAGCATTCATTTGTTCATACACGTTTTCAGTAAAGAAAAACCCAGGTGTCTGAAAGACCTAACTCAGCAAAATAGATTTGCAGGTTGTTTTAGAACAAACAAGTAAGTTTTGTGAGATGATATGAATTAAATATTGTGTAGGAATGTGTATTTCCAGTAAACTAAAAATCAGTGAAATACATAAAATGTGGTAGCATACATACACATTTTTTTTATTTACTACTTTAAATGGAATAACTGAGTTTATGACATTTGTAGAACAGATTGAGGTTTGTAATGAAAAGGGAAACAAAATGAAAAGTATTGAGTTAACAGCAGGGACCGTTTGATGTGATTATGAAAGATGTTTCTTTATTCTGCTTTTTTCTTTTGTAATCTAAAAACAGTAGCAGGGGGTTACAAGCAGAGTTCATCAGAGGTTGTCAATCACTGTCATTTAGCATTTGCAGAGGAAGATGTCTTTATTCAAGGACAGCTGGGCAAATCAGAGACACAGATTTGCAGTTCATAGTCTATCCAGCCTACACTAAATAAACAAGGACAGGGGAGACAAACCAGCCTCTCACATAAAAATATAATGGAGTCCACTGACCTCTTTGCCCTCCATTCAGCTTCAATCCCAGTTGCATAAAAGCTTCACTACCCACTTTCAATTTCCTTTAATTACCTACATGATGTAGATAAGAAAATGAACCTCACTTATAGTTAGTGATCACACACAGGAAATTAACTAGACAAGTTGTTTAAAATTAGAGGAGTAATTTGGAGGTAAATAGAGTGTCCTACTGAGGAAGAAATGGCTAGAAAGGGTTTTTGTTTGCCTATTTGTTTTTAACTAAGGATTTTGCTTATTTTGCTAGATCTCTTTGTCGATCCTGAGATTGCTGCTTTTCTGGTCAATCTACATCAAGTTTAAAAAATACATCTCCTTTGTAAAGTATTCTAAAACATCCAAAATAAAATACTTGAGGGACGTAAGAGCTAAGTAAGGTGGTGAAGCAAGCATGTCACATACTAAAGAGCTTAGAAAAATTGTGAAATGGAATTCCAGGAATAAGTGACCATGATTTTCACTGGAGGGTCTGGCAGAGCAATTGAGGATTAAATAGCAGTTGTCTTCAATCAGTCTTCATTTTAAATCTGCTTCTGGAGTTCATAATAAAACACCAATAACTACAGCAACAAAGTCCAGCTAATGATATTTTTATTGATTGATTTAAAATCAATAATATTATCTTTTATTCTCATGGTTCATGGGCATTTGATTTTTAATTAGAAAACAATGTAGGGTTTTAAAGTAATGTAACTTTTCCTTCAGAAAAGGTGCACCAAGTGTGTAGTGTAAAGGATTCTTTCATTTCCCCTTTCTACAATATTTAAAGTTAGTTATACTTAGGTGCACTGAAAAGAGCATGTTTCCTTATCATACCCACTGTAGTACTTTTTTTGAACATTCAGTTAATATGAATTTAAAAGAAACCTAATTGGAGATTACAGACAAAAGCCTACAATATCAAATCTGTAGTTCAAAAGGATACAATTCCTGAATATTTCATCTTTAACTGTCTCTTATATCATGAACACATTGTCTTTCAAAAAACCCAGCATTGGGGCTGGGGAGATAGTTCAGTCGGTAGAGTGCTTGCCTTGTAAGCACAAGGCCCTGGGTTCGATCCCCACCCCCCCCCCAAAAAAAAAAAAAAGAAAAAACCCAACATTTTCAATGACAATTACATAAAAATTGTATGATTGCTTAAGTAAAATGAATATACAATTACTTGTAAGCCCTAAGTATAAATACTTATATTCTAACATTTAAAGAATTTTAATATAACATTTTAAGATGCATATTTCTAAAAGATGATAAATGAACTTTATTTCAGATAATAAAGTATACTTATGTAATCAAAGATTTACAAGGGAAAACTATAGAACAATACTCAAATAATTGAATCTTAAAACTTTGTTAGCATCCTATTTGATATCAGATGTGGTGATTATTGTTACTATTATAATGCTTGACATTTATAGCAAGTCTTTCCATATTCAAATGTTTTATAAACACTATTATATTGAATTCTCATGCCACACCCCAATTTAAGACAAGGAATTTGGGACTTGAGGAGGTACAGTTACCCTCAAAATGCCACTAGCTTGTGAAAGCAGAACTGTAGATCCACCTGTTGTATCAGTTCTCAGGTTCTAGAGTGTATGGTATGCGTCACATGGTATGGTGTGACACATACCATACACCCTAGTGAAGAACAGTTTCTCCAAGAGGATGTGTAACTTATTACCACATTCTTTGGATTCCCTTTAATTTAAACACTGGAAGCAGAAAAAGACTCCTCAAAGAAAGTAGTAGTTCTTGATGAAACCTGTTTATTGTAGGCAATTTTTAATTAGAGAAACAAATTAATTCAATAGTTTATAAACATAAATCAAATGTCAACTCCTTTGATGATTTCAAAACTATTAACATTGTCAGATTTAACAATGGAAAAGAATTTACTTCCAAAAAGCATATATTTAATAATAAAATCATTGTAAGCACTTTCAGATTATATTTTATTATCAATTATACATGGAGACATAACTTGCATTTGAAAAGTAATGGCAACTATAAACCTTCTTAAGAGTATTTTCTCATAGTAAAAGTCATTTCCTTTATCCATTGAAATTCATACCTTAACCTATTCCCTCTACCACCTTTATCTTTTTAGAAAATTAATTTTACTGTCTTTCAGTTCAGTCATAACCTCTTCAGAGATTCCTTCCTGATCCGCTTATTATATGTGTCTCTCCCTATCACACATGTCCAGTTACCATTTCACATTTATTTGTGGTCAATTTTGGTTAAGGTCGGTTTTCCCACTGGATTCAGAGCTTCATTTGTTTTTGTTCACCATTGTGTACACCCATCAATAATATATTCTGAATAAATATTTGGTAAAACAAATAAATTACCCAACATAGTAGCTGTTAAAGTAGTTTTAATTTTTTTTGAATGGTATTTTCTTACAAAGAAATCAAGGAACTTTTAGTTCAGAAAGATTACAATATGCACTGTTAAGAGACATCACTGAACTAAGTTTTTTTAGTAAATTTTTTTTATCTTTGGGTAACCTACAGAAAAGGACTGGAGGCCCCCTTTTAAACTGAAAAGAATCTACTACTGAGCATTTTTTCCAACCTAAAATGTACTCAGCTGTTTGCAGACTCATGTAATACTGATACTACTAGCAGTGAGCAAATTTCCAATCCCAGTGAAGAAGAGGATTAAAGCAATAAGTCGGATAATTCAAGCAGAGTTGGCATGGTTAGAAAGCAGTGGAGTCACATCTTACGTGGAACTGGGATTCTAAAGGAGAGAACTAAAACAAAAAGCATCTGTGATCTAAGGTACCTGAATAACCCTACAGGTACAATAAGCATGATTATGTGTAGTCAGCCCTGTTCAAATATGCTGCTTCCCAGTGAGTTCAAAGCCACCAGATTTTCCTCTAACATTGAAGCAGATCATTGTTTCTTTAGCACCAAATGAAGTAGCTAATATGCATTTACAAGTCATGCTGTATCAGAAATGTGCATCTTTGAATACTAGAATCACATTTACCTTAGAAAGAGGTCACACTTCCATGGGTATTTGGAAACTAAAGGCTCATTGTGAGACATCTCTACCTATCTATCTTTTTTCTCTGCCCCCTCCAACCTCCTTCTTTTGCTCTCTATGTGAGAAGAAAGGGGTAAATAGTGTACGTAATTAAATCTGACCAAGATTGTACTGAGAGAAGTACATATACATTATACATATATGACAGTGTTCTCAAATTCCCACTTTATAATTTTTTAATTTTAATTGAACTTTTTATATAATTTGTAAATCTCATCCAGTTCCCTACATGTTTGAAACCTGGAGAATCAAGTCAGTTTGGAATGTTAAAAGAGCTCTTGCTTTTTCTCCAGTAAAATATCAGAAGGAGTTATGTTTTATGAATGAGAGAAAGAATGTGAAATGCGAATACTTTTTTAGCCTGGTTTAAAGATGATTTCTTCTTCCTCCATCACCTCCACCCAACTGTCTGAATTTTGCCCTCTCTTTAAGTATATTTTGCATGCTTGACAGAAAGCTCCGACTCACAGACTATTCCCAACTTCTCTACCATTATAGTATCATCATTTTCTTCATCCCTGAGGCTTAAACCTTAGACTTTCCTGAACTGTTTTTCTGGATCCACTCACAATGTTTTCTTTGCCTGGAATGCAGGGAATCTCTCTCTCTCTGTCTTCTACAAATTATTCTAAACCTAGAACAAACACTGACTCTTCTGGGAAACTTTCCAGCACATCCACTTTTCTTCAGAGTTCTTTTTTGAATAATGATATTTTATTCTACACTTAAAATGCTTATTCATTTATATGTTGTTTTTCACAATATGATTTTAATTTCCTTGAAGGAACAGATCATCTTCTTCCTTCTCTGCTCTTCAGATTTTCTTAAACCAATTGGCAAGTCTGGGAAGATAAGTGGACTTGCTGATAGACATTTGGACAGAACCTAGACATGAGGTTGAAATGGGTCAGTCAGCAGATAAAAATTCTTCAGTCCTTAATTCACCGAAAATCCAAAAATAAGAGTACTGTCATATATAGTTAGTACCTCTTTTTGGCAGATGTTTTCAAAGAAAATAAAAAGAGCTGAAATGACATAAAGAAAGAAACGAAGATGACGTATAGGCAATAGCCATGATATTTTTGACTATTGTATTTAAATTTTTAAAGAGAATTAACAGAATGTT
Organism: Sciurus vulgaris; assembly: GCF_902686455.1. Lineage (NCBI taxonomy): Eukaryota > Metazoa > Chordata > Mammalia > Rodentia > Sciuridae > Sciurus > Sciurus vulgaris. Next base: position 63,907,209 of record NC_136467.1, read on the forward strand.
CCAAATAATGTTCAAGATACTTTTTCAGCATACTATATTTAATTAATAGAAACTTTTTTATAGGCATTTTTCAGTATCTTGAACTTAACATTTTCCTTTCTGCTGTGAAGAAGTTATGCTAGAACACTCTTAACTTCTCCCCTCATTGATTTCCTATCTGCCCATCCTGTGTTTCTTAGTGTAACTGCCTTTATCTTCAGGAAGCCTTTCAACCTTCCTAAGTTGGTCAAATTCCTTTACTGACCTCTTTCTTATTTCCATATCTCATCTTCATAGTATTTGTCACTATCAAATTTGCATAACATATGTATGATTTCTTCCTCTTTAATTATCTAGGAAGATTTATTGAAAGTTGGTTTTAAAACTTTTTTAACTGTTTGGTAGAATTTATTAGGGAATCCATCAGGGCATGGAATTTTCCTTGTGAGATTTTTAACCACAAATTCAATTTATTTAATACATATAGAGATTTTCAGGTTATCTGTTTATTATTGGGTAAATTTTAGTAGTTCACATCATTCAAAGATTTTGTACATGTATCTGTTTTTACATTTATAGGCATAAATCTATTCATATTGTTTTCTTATTATCCTCTTAGAATCTGTAAAATGCGTGGTTGTGTCCCCACAACTTATACCTAATATTGGTGTGTCTTCTCTCTCTTTATCATGATCTATCTACTAGAGGATTATCAATTGTATTGATCTTCTCAAAGAACCAGATTTTGGTTTCACTGATTTTTCTCTCTAGTTTTTCTTTCCTATATTAATTATTTTTGCTTTAATTTTATTTCTTCTGCTTATTTGGGTTTAATTTGATCTTCTTTCTCTAGTTTCTTAAGGTAGAAATTAAGGTCATTATCTCAAGACCTTTCTTCACTTAAACATAGAAATTTAGTTTTATAAATTCCCTCTGACAGCCCAAAAAAATCTAATATATTGTGGATTTATTTTTATTCATTTCAAAATATTTTCTAATTCCCCTTCTTATTTCTTCCTTGATTCATGGATTATTTGAAAGTATGTTTTTTAGATTTCTCTTATACCTCTATATATTTTTTCATGTTATTTGAAGCCTGACCGTTTTCATTGCTATGTCCTGCTGACTCATTTTTTTGTCTTTATAAAATGACCATCTTTATCCCAGATAATATTCTTTACTCTGAAACTTATTGTGTCTGAAATGAATATAGCCCCTTCTCCTTTCTTTTGATTAGTATTAGCATGGTGTATCTTTTTCTCTCCTTTTACTTTTAATATACTTGTCCACATATGTATATGATATTTATGTATATATACAAATATATGTATAGTGTGTGTTTAATATAAGCCACATATACTTGAGCCATGCTTTGTTATAAAAATAATCTCTGACTTCAGATGGGTTTGTTTAGAACATTTACCTTTATTATGATTTTTGATCTCTTATGTTGAAGTATGTAATCTTGCCATTTGTTTTCCAAAGACCTGTTGTTGGTTTTTAATTTTATTATGGTACAAAAGCATTTTTTACATACTCCATTTGTTCTTTGTTCTTTTGTTGTTGTTGTTGTTGTTGTTGTTGTTGTTTGGGGCTTTTTTGTTTTGTTCAGCTTGGTTTTTTATCGTTCTTTTGTTTTTTAGGCTTTTGTCTCCTTTTTGGGTTATTTCTTATTGGCTATAGCTACTTCGTTTTGCTATTTTAATGGTTGCATTAAATAGCAATCATTACAGTAATATAGCAACTGATTATAGTCTATCTCCAAATGACATACTACTTTTTTTTGTGAAAGAACCTTATCATATTATAGCATAAATACAATGGAAGACATTATGCTATTATCTCATGTATTTTACTTTTGCATATTACAAACTCTACAATGTAGTTATTATTTTTGCTTCAACAGTTGGTTGTCATTCATTGATATTATAATAAGAACAAATTTTATATATTTATCTATACAATTACTATTTTTAGTGATTTTTATTTGTCTATATACATCCATGTTTTCATTTGGTATGATTTTTCTGCCTGAACAGTATCTTTTTAAATCATTTTAGCTTTTGTATGTTTAAAAATGCTTCTGTTTTGGGGCTGGGGAGATAGCTTAGTCAGTAGAGTGCTTGCCTTGCATGCACAAGGACCTGGGTTTGAACCCCAGCTCAGCAAAAAAAAAAAAAAAAAAAGCTTCTGTTTCTAACAAACAGGGTCTCATTTTGTTGTCCAGTCTAGCCCCAAATTATTGAACTCACGTGTCCCTCCTGCCTTGGGCCACTCCAAGTAGCTGGAACTACAGACATCAGCTACCACGCCCAGCTTCATTTTTGAAGTGTTTATTTTCACTTGATACAGCATTCTAGACTAACAGATTTTTTTGTTTGTTTCAGTAAATTTGCTCCACTGTTGCCTCATTGTGTTGTTCTAATGAGAATTCTGTCATTTTTGTTCCTCTATATAGGATGTAGCTTTTTTTTTACTTCTTTTCATATTTTGTCTTCTTCAGTGGTTTTCAGCAATTCAGTTTTGATGAATAATGATTACTATAGTTTTCTTCATTTTTCTTTGCTTAAGGTTCATTGAACTTATTGAATCTATTGTCTCATAGTTTACATCAAATTGGGAACTATCCAACCATTACTTCTTCAAGTATTTTTGTGCATTTCCTTTCATAATGTGCATTAGGACACTTGAAGTTATCTCACTGCTCACTAATGCTGTTTATTTTTTTTGATTATTTTTTCTCTGTTTCACTTTTAATAGTTTCTACTGATGTCTTTAGGTTCGCTGTTTTCTTCTTCTATGTGTATTCACCCATTAGTAAAATCCAGTGCATTTTTTATTTCAAATATTATAGTTTTATCTCTAGAAATTGAAGTTTGAGTAGTTGTCTCTTGAATACAGTTGTCATAACAGTTCAGTGTCCTTATCTGCTAATTTTAAGATCTGCGCCAATTCTAGGTTAGTTTCCGTTGATTGATTATTCTCCTCATTACAGATCCAGTTTTTCTGCTTTTTTGCATTGCTAGTAACCATTAATTGAATGCCATACATTGTGAATTTCACATTCTCAAGTACTGCATATGTTTGTGTTTCGATAAATTGTCCTGAGATTTATTCCGGAATGTAGTTAAATTATTTGGAAGCATTTGATCCTTTTAGCTCTTACTTTTGTAATTTGTTAGGCAAGTCCCAAGTAGTACTCATTGTAGAGCTAATTATTCCCTAGTTCTTAGACAAGATTGTCTCTACCTTATGTCTTGTGAATTATGAGTGTCTTCAGTCAATGTGGTGGGAACAGGCATTTTTTCTGACACTGAGTGCTGGACATCATTCGCTGAAATTGGTTTTCATGATTCTTTCTCCAACTTTGTGTTGTTTCCTTACATGCATTCACTATTCAGTACACTGCTGAATAAAAATGTACAGTTGACCCCCCCACCCCACTCCCCGCAGATCTTTGGCATTTCTGTGCACATTCTCTTCTCCCTCCCCAGCTCACTCCTGCTCCCTCTCCCTCTCCTTTAGTACTCTGTTATGTACACATTATCCACCTTCATATCCTTGAACATTCAGCTTCATCTCCTTAAGTCAGGGAGTCCTCCAGATTCTTTTTGATTCCCTTTCTCTGCACTACTGCCTGAAAAATCTTCATGCACTATGTTAGGGCAATAGTAGGGCTCACTCAGTTTATTTTCTCTATCTCAGTGATCAGTATTTTGCATAACTAGCCCTATCTTTAGTACCTTGAAGTCTCTTGCTTCATGTTTTTTCTTTTGTGTGTATATGGGGGGATGCAGTTGCTAGAGGAGGGTAAATCTTATCCCTATTACTCATTCAAATACTACCAAAGAATTGTATACATTAACACATCCAATTAATGTTATTGTAGAGGTAGGATTTTCATATCAACAACAATGGGCTGAATCTCAACTACATATTTGGAAGAATAAGACTTTTCTTTCACAACCCTAATAAAGCAGAGCAATCTATTTTTAATGGAGCAATCTACTTCCATTTAGGTTTAGTAGGTTCAGTAGTGAAATGTAGCCTCTACGATATCAGTCATTAAGGTCTACTGAACCTTCTAAGATAAAAAATCTAAGCATAATATCTGTTCAAAACTATCTGATTATAATCCAATAGACTATAACGAATTTTAAGTTAATGAATATACTTTCCACCCTTTTCTCAATTCACCCATTCTATTCTTGTCCCTTTCTTCAGCTCTGCTTTATTTCTTCTACTCATTCTCCAGATCTTAACTTACGCATCACTTAAAAAGAAAAAAAAAAAAAAAAACACCTTTTCCTGACCCTCTAAAATAAGTGGGTTCCCCAAATTGAATGTCCTGTCAGCACTCTAACATGACATTATGATCATACTTTTTAGAAGTTATTTGCCTGTTTTCCCTGATGGGTTCACAGTTCCTTATTCCTTGCTGTGGCCCCACTGTCATTACAATGTTTAATGCCTAGTAAGTCCTCAATTATTTTTGTTTACTGTAAGTACAAAAGAGCTTTCCTGAAGTTCAGAAATATTGTATATTACTAGCTTTTACTTTGTATTTGTGATAGTATTGAAAAAAGCAGATTTCTAAGGGATATGATTATTTAAGTTTTTTTTAAACCATGTTTTAAAAGTAGGTAAAGCTGAGGAGTGCATTAATTATTATAATTTTGATCCGAGCCCTATGTATGTATGTGTGTACACATATACATATAGTTCTGTTTGTTTTGTTTTGCAGGATGCAGAAGAATACACAGATTTGCCAGTAAGACACAATGAAGATCATATGAACAGTGAATTGGCAAAATGTCTCCCTGTTGAATTAAATCCCCATTCATTTGACAGCCCTCACACCAAAGCACATCTCCTGCTTCAGGCACATCTCAGCCGAGCCATGCTGCCCTGCCCAGATTATGACACTGATACCAAAACAGTCTTGGATCAAGCCCTCAGAGTATGTCAGGTAGGAATGTCATTTGTAATACCTACATTTTCTTCTATCACTTCTGCCCATTTTTTCCTGTATTATGATAAAATGTGCTTGCCTTTTTAAAAATGTTTATTTAACATTGTTGAGAAACACCTGGTGAATCAAATCAAGTATTTTCAAAAGTAAAGCATATATAAATACATTAATATACCAGTTTCCAACACCCATTAGGCCAAAAATCTGTTGAAGGCAAAATATGTGCCAAGTACTACTTTTCTATGCATTGAGCATATTATGAACAAAACACAAGAGTCCCTTCTTCTATGGATTTTCACTCAAAATGGAGAAGATCAGCCATTAAAAATATGTCAAGATGGGCATAGTAATGCATGCCTATAATCCCAACAATTCAGGAGGCTAAAGCAGGAAGATCACAAGTTTCAGGCCAGCCCAAAAAATTTAGGGGATGTAGCTCAGTGATAAAGAACTTATCTAACATGCTTGGGACCTTGGGTTCAATCCCCAGTAACTCAAGAAGAAAAACAACAACAACACCAAAATATGTGTGTGTGTGTGTAAACAGATAGAAAGATATGTATACATATATATCACCTATCTCACAGTGAAGGGAGTGTAGAGAAAGATAGAGAGTTCCATTTTGTACTGTTTTTATATGATATTCAGGGACTGGCTCACTGATAAGATGACAGTTAAGATAAGAATTAAAGGAAGAGAGAGAATCCTGGAACTTCTGGAAAGCTATATTACAAACACTAAGAGAAGCAAGTGCCAAGGCTCTCATGTAAGAAGTTACTTGGTATATTCAAGGAACATCAGAGAGGCCATTGTAAAAAGATAAATATAGAGAGAGTATTGGGAGTGCAGATTATAGAGAAAATAGGGTCATATCACATAGGGGGTTTATGAACCACGATAGGGATTTTGGAGTTTACTTTGAATGAAAAGGAAGCTGTCACGCTGTCAGAAAACTGACTCACTAATGGTTGTTAGTTATACCTCTCAATATTTCCCATATTAATTAAAACTGAGAAATTCCCAATTATTTATTCCTTCACTTAAAGATAACAATAATAGATTCATCATAGGTTAACATAAATAATGTGATTTTTTTCATTAAAAATAACTATGTAAGCAACAAAAAATTTAGTGAAAGTTTATGGCATTGTTTTATTCTTTGCAAATCGCTTTAATAAAAGTCAGCTGATCCATTTACCTACTCTTGCAGTCAACACAAAGTGTCTATTACAATGTTTTATTATTTGAAGTATTTGAAGAAAATTTTGCCTCACTGTGGTAATTTTAAAAATGAAGAGCATTTTCATAGCCTTTTCAGAAAATCATGAATATTCTTATTTGATGCTACCCAAAAACTTGACAAGTTATATTTCTTGAAGGTTAGCTGAAATGTGGAATCCGAATCCATGTCAATGAATTTTTTATACCTTTAACGATCTTGGGCTAGACAAGAAATAATGGCATCTGATCCAGATTAGTATGGGTGAAACTGATGAGAATTTGTTGTATCCTGGATGTTTTTTTTAAGGAGAACTAACAGACTCTGCTAATCAGTAGGACAAGGGTTTTTCGAGGAAATAAGAAACCAAAGATGATTCCAGGGCTTTTCTCTAGAACAGCTAGAAGGAAGGGGCTACCACATAATGGGTGATGATTGTAGGAGGTATAGGTTGAGTGAGAGAAGCACACTAATGGCATTCATATTATGAGAATTTGGATTTTCTACAATCTACTTTTTTGAACATATCTGTAATAAAAAATAACTTTTAGAATTTCCAAAAGCCTTAAGGCATTTTTAAAAGTAGAGTAAGTATATCTGTGAAGATATGTGTACAAGTTCATACATTATAGCACCATTTGCAAAATTAAAGGCTTGGAAGTAATGTAAGTGTCTTTCAGTTTATAGAACACTACAAAATGTTATAATTTTTTTTTTATGAATTCAACATCTGTATGGAATGCCCATGTATGTAAAGTTATACCCAAGAGAAGATCCAAAATGGTTCCACTAAAAGATTTAACAATAGCCTAACAATAGCCGTCTCTGGGTAGCAGGATTTGGAGTGCTTTTTAATCTTTATGTTTTTCTGAAATATTTGAAGCTTTATATTGAGCCTTTAACATTGCTACTATTTTAAAATAACAATTTCATTTTTTAAATGGAAAAATAAATTTAGAACAGTAAGCACAAGCTAGCAGAAATTAGAAGGGAAGTAAAGCTATAACACACAAACTTTTTGGAACGCTTTTATAACTCAAACATGGTTTATTTCTTTAGGAAGATGATTTACCATTTCATATTGGTCATATTTTACAAGCAAAAGTTTAAAAGTTTCTTAGTTTTAGCTGTGGTTCTGGGTGCTCATTTGTGTTTCTTACAACTCCTCACACATTTTCAAACACTTACTTGTTAATGAACTCTGGGGTCAGAAAGGAAAAGGTGCAAGAGGAAGTAAATTTCTATACTCACAGAAATATTGGTTATGTATTATAATCTTTACATGTATATCATATGTAAAAGTTATGATGCATGATCAACTCATTGACTTTTTTCTTTCAGCACTCAATAATAATTCATTGTATCTAATAAAGCACTTTCTAAAGGAGTCTTTCTAAGTTACCATCAGATAGAATTCAGCTAGGTAGTTTTAAGCTCTATTAGATATTTTTATATATAGCTTCTTTGGTTGATAATTATATTTCTTAAATATTTTTGATATTTCTAAATAGTATCTGCAGAGATTAATTTTCTCCTTAATCATAAAAGTAGTAGATCATTGTAGATGATTTGGGAAAGCAACATATTGAAGTTAAGGTCATTCATAGTAATTATATTTAATTTGTTCTAATTAGGTACACATGACAGTAGAATGCATTTTGACACATCATACATAAAGTATAACTTCTCATTCTTCCAGTTGTACATGATGTAGAATTATACCAGTCATATAATCATGTATGCACATAGGGTAATAATGTCTGATTCATTCTACTATGCTTCTTACCCCCTACCCCCTCTCCTCTCTTCACTCCTCTCTGTCTAATCTAAATTACCTCTATTCTTCCCAGCTCCCCACCTTATTGTGAATTATCATTCACATATCAGAGAAAATTATGCTGTTGGTTTTTTGGGATTGACTTATTTTGCTTAGCATGATATTCTCCAATTCCTTCCATTTACTGGCAAATGCCATAATTTCTTATTTAAAGCAGAGCAATATTCCATTGTGTATATATACTGTATTTTTTTTATACATTCATCTGTTGAAGGGCACCGAGGCTGGTTCCACAGTTCAGCTATTGTGAATTGAGCTGCTATTATAAACACTGATGTGGCTGTGTCACTGTAGTATGCTGATTTTAAGTCCTTTGGGTATAAACTGAAGAGTGGGATTACTGGGTCAAATGGTGTTTCCATTCCAAGTTTCCTGAGGAATCTCCATACTGCTTTCAATAGTGGTTGCATCAATTTACAGTCCCACCAGCAATGTTATAAGTGTATCTTTTCCCCCCATATCCTCACCAACATTTTTTGTTGCTTGTATTCTTGATAATTGCCATTCTGACTGGAGTGAGATGGAATCTCAGTATAGTTTTGATTTGCATTCCTCTAATTGGTAGAGATGTTGAACATATTTTCATATATTTGTGGAAAATAAATGATTTGTATTTCTTCTTCTTTGAAGTGCCTATTCAGTTCTTTTGCCCATCAATTCATTGGGATATTTGGATTTTGGGTGTTAAATTTTTTGAGTTCTTCATGTATCCTAGAGATTAATACTCTATCTGAGGTGCAAGTAGCCAAGATTTTCTCACATTTTGTAGTCTCTTTCTTCACGTTATTGTTTCCTTTGCTGTGAAGAAGCTTTTTAGTTTGATACCACAACATTTATTGATTCTTGATTGCACTTTAGGAGTCTTATTAAGGAAGCCAGTTCCTAAGCCCACAGAGTGGAGATTTGGGCCTACCTTTTACTATATTAGATGCAGAATCTCCATTCTATTGCCTAAGTCCTTGATCCACTTTGAGTTGAGTTTTGTGCAGGATGAAAAATAAAGATTTAATTTGATTCTGCTACATATGGCTTTCCAGTTTTCCCAGCACCATTTGTTGAAGAGGCTATCTTTTCTCCAGTGTATGTTTTGGGCGCCTTTGTCTAATATGAGATAACTGTTATTTATGTGGGTTTGTCTCTGTGTCTTCTATTCTGTACCATTCGTCTATGTGTCTGTTTTGGGGCCAGTACCATGCTATTTCTGTTACTGTGGCGCTATAGTACAATTTAAGTTCTGGTACTGTAATGCCTCCTGCTTTGCTTTTCTTTCTAAAGATTGTTTTGGCTATTCTGGGTCCCTTATTTTTCCAAATGAATTTTATAGTTGCTTTTTCTATTTCTATGAATAATGTCATTGGGTTTTTAATAGGAATTGCATTAAATCTGTTGGTAGTATGGCCATTTTGACAATGTTAATTCTGCCTATGCAAGAACATGGAAGATATTTCCATCTTCTAAGGTTGTCTTCAATTTCTTTCTTTAGTGTTCTGTAGTTTTCATTGTAGAAGTCTTTCACCTCTTTTGTTAGATTGATTCCCAAATATTTTATATTAGGGAAGCTATTGTGAATGGGGTAGTTTTCCTAATTTCTCTTTCAATGGTTTCATCACTGATGTATAGGAATGCATTTGATTTATGGGTATTGATTTTATATCCTGCTACTTTGCTGAATTCATTTATTAGTTCTAAAAGTTTTCATGTGGAATTTTTGGGATCTTCTAAATACAGAATCATGCCTTTGGCAAATAGTGATAGTTTGAGTTCTTCTTTTCCTATTCAAATCCCTTTTAAATTCAAACGGTTTAAAATAATTTTATTTATAAAATAGTTAGGGGATGATCCAAGATGGCGGACTGGAGGGTGACTGCATCTCCCATCACTCCAGAACCCAGGATTCAAGAAGGGGAGGCATTGAGAGACTCGGACTAACATAGAGCCATGGGATGAGTCTCTCCCACCGGGTGAAGCTTGGCCCAGGCAGCAGTCCTGGACAGGGACAGCTTCTCAGAGCAGGACAGGGCAGTGAGAGTCTTCCCCAAGCAGGCCTGCTCCCTCCCGTGGCAGGCTCGATCCACACCAGCTTTTTGGAGCAGACCGCTCAGCGAGAGCCTTTCCACACAGAACCAGCTCCAAGCCCCGGACCCAAAAGCGGGCCCCGCTGCTGGGGCCCCCGTCCGCAGGTAGCTTCTGGGACAAGGGCAGGGCAGCAAGACTTCCCAAGCAGCCCTGCTCCCTCCGGCATCAGGCTCCATCCACAGCCAGCTTCTTGGAAGACCTACCCAGTGAGAGCTTTTCTGCACAGAGCCAGCCCCCAGCCCTGGAACCAGTAGCGGGCAAGGGACAGCTTTCTTCAGAAGCACTGCATTATAAAGTTCCTCCAAAACTTCAGGATACTGAAGGCTGGGAGGTGATATACTGGAAATCTACAGGGACACTATAAGCCAAAGAGGAAATCTGCAATATCTCAGAGTCCCACTGATATCTGACCAGTATGAAAACAAGGGAAGAAAATATCCCAAGCAAACCTAGATACTATATCAATAAAACTCAATGACAGCACAGCAGAAGATATGTCAGAAAGGGAGTTCAGAATGTACATAATTAAAACAATCAGGGAAGCAAACGAGGAGATGAAAGAGCAAATGCAGGCATTGAAGGAGGAGATGAAAGAGCAAATGCAGGCATTAAATGATCGCACCACTCAACAGTTAAAAGAGCAAATACGGGAAGCAAGAGATCATTTCAATAAAGAGTTAGAGATACTGAAAAAAAAAAAAAAAACAGAAATCCTTGAAATGAAGGAAACAATAAACCAAGTTAAAAACTCTATAGAAAGTATAACCAAGAGGACAGAAAACCTGGAAGACAGAACCTCAGATACTGAAGACAAAATATTTAATCTTGAAAACAAACTTGACCAAACAGAGAAGATGGTAAGAAATCATGAACAGAATCTACAAGAATTATGGGATATCATGATTCATCATAGGTTAACATAAATAATGTGATTTTTTTTTCATTAAAAATAACTATGTAAGCAACAAAAAATTTAGTGAAAGTTTATGGCATTGTTTTATTCTTTGCAAATCGCTTTAATAAAAGTCAGCTAATCCATGAAAAGGCCAAATTTAAGAATTATTGGGATTGAGGAAGGCTTAGAGAAACAAACCAAAGGAATAGGAATGAACAATCTATTCAATGAAATAATATCAGAAAATTTCCCAAATCTGAAGAACGAAATGGAAAACCAAGTACAAGAGGCTTATAGGACTCCAGATATACAAAATTACAACAGACCCACACCAAGGCACATTATTATGAAAACACTTAACATACAAAATAAAGACAGGATTTTAAAGGTCGCGAGAGAAAAGAATCAAATAACATTCAGGGGGAAACCAATAAGAATATTAGCAGATTTTTCAATCCAGACGCTAAAAGCTAGAAGGGCCTGGAACAACATTTACCAAGCCCTGAAAGAAAACGGATGCCAACCAAGAATCTTATACCCAGCAAAACTTACTTTTAGATTAGACAATGAAATAAAATCATTCCATGATAAACAAAAGCTAAAAGAATTTACAAAAAGAAAACTGGCATTACAGAACATTCTCAGCAAAATATTCCATGAGGAAGAGATGAAAAAAAACGATGCAAATCAGCAACAGGAGAAACTAGCCTAAAGGAATAGCCAAATAAAGGAGAAACCAAATCATGTCAAAAAAACAAAAATGAGTCAAATAACTGCAAATATAAAGCATATCACAATAATAACCCTGAATGTTAATGGCCTGAACTCATCAATCAGAAGACATAGACTGGCAGATTGGATTAAAAAGAAAAATCCAACAATATGCTGCCTGCAAGAGACTTCTCTCATAGAAAGAGATACCCATAGACTAAAGGTGAAAGGATGGGAAAAAACATACCATGCACACGGACACAGCAAAAAAGCTGGAGTATCCATTCTCATTTCATATAATGTGGACTTCGAGCCAAAACTAGTCAGAAGGGATAAAGAAGGACATTACATACTGCTTAAGGGAAGCATAAATCAGCAAGACATAACAATCATAAATATCTATGCCCCGAACATTGGCTCATCCATGTACGTCAAACAAATCCTTCTCAATTCCAGAAACACACTAATAGTAGGTGATTTTAACACACGTCTCTCACCACTGGATAGATCTTCCAAACAAAAATTGAATAAAGAAACCATAGATCTCAATATCACAATCAACAATTTAGACTTAACTGACATATATGGAATATACCATCCAACGAAGAATGAATACACTTTCTTCTCAGCAGCACAAGAATCCGTCTCTAAAATAGACCATATTTTATGCCACAAAGCTACTGTTAGCAAATACTAGAAGATAGAGATACTACCTTGTATTCTATCAGACAATAATGGATTGACATTAGAAATAAATGACAGAATAAAAAACAGAAACTTCTCCAACCTGGAGATTAAATAATACACTATCGTATGATGAATGGATAACAGAAGACATCAGGAGGGAGATAAAAAAATTTCTTAGAAGTAAACAAGAACAAAGACACATCATATCAAAATCCCTGGGACACTATGAAAGCAGTACTTAGAGGAAGATTTATTTCATGGGGCGCATCCAACAAAAGAAGTAGAAATCAACAAATAAACGACTTAACACTACAGCTCAAAGCCCTAGAAAAAGACGAGCAGACCAACACCAAAAGTAGTAGAAGACAGGAAATAGTTAAAATCAGAGCCAAAATCAATGAAATTGAAACAAAAGAAACAATCGGAAAAATTTAGAAAATAAATAGTTGGTTCTTTGAAAAAATAAACAAAATTGATAAACCCTTAGCCACACTAACAAAGAGAAAGAGGGAGAAAACTCTAATTACTAAAATTCGGAATGAACAAGGAAATATCAAACAGACACGAGTGAAATACAAAACATAATTAGAAGCTATTTTGAAAATCTATACTCCAACAAAACAGAAAACCTCGAAGACATCAAGTAGTTTCTAGAGACATTTGAATTACCTAAACTGAACGAGGAGGACATACACAACTTAAATAAATCAATTTCAAGTAATGAAATAGAAGAAGTCATCAAAAGCCTACCAACAAAGAAAGGTCCGGACCAAATGGGTTCTCAGCCGAGTTCTACAAAACCTTTAAAGAAGAGCTCATTCCAGTACTCCTCAAAGTATTCCATGAAATAGAAGAGGAGGGAACCCTCCCAAACTCATTCTATGAAGCCAATATCACCCTGACACCTAAACCAGACAGAGACACATAAAGGAAAGAAAATTTCAGACCAATATCCTTAATGAACATCGACACAAAAATTCTCAACAAAATTTTAGCAAATCACATACAAAAATATATTAAAAATATAGTGCACCAAAATCAAGTGGGTTTTATCCCAGAGATGCAAGGTTGGTTCAACATCTGGAAATCAATAAATGTCATTTGCCATATCAACAGACTAAGATTTAAGAATCACATGATTATTTCAATAGATGCAGAAAAAGCATTCGATAAAATATAGAATCCCTTCATGCTCAAAACAATAGAAAAAATAGGGATAGTGGGAACATTCCTTAACATTGTAAAGGCCATCTACGCTAAGCCCATGGCCAGTATCATTCTAAATGGTGAAAAACTGAAAGCATTCTCCCTAAAAACTGGAACAAGGCAGCGATGCCCTCTTTCACCACTTCTGTTCAACATCGTCCTTGAGACTCTAGCCAGAGCAATTAGACAAACCAAAGAAATTAAAGGGATAGGAACAGGAAAAGAAGAACTCAAATTATCCCTGTTCGCTGATGACATGATTATATATTTAGAGGAACCTGGAAATTCCACCAGAAAACTCTTAGAACTCATAAGTGAATTCAGTAAAGTAGCAGGTTATAAGATCAATGTTCATAAATCCAATGTATTTTTATACATAAGTGATGAATCTTCAGAAAGAGAAGTTAGGAAAACTACCCCATTCACAATAGCCTTGAAAAAAATAAAATACTTGGGAATGAATCTCACAAAAGAGGTAAAAGACCTCTACAATGAGAACTACAGAACACTAAAGAAAGAAATTAAAGAAAACCTTAGAAGATGGAAAGATCTCCCATGTTCTTGGGTAGGCAGAATTAATATTGTCAAAATGGCCATACTACCAAAAGTGCTATACAGATTCAATGCAATTCCAATTAAAATCCCAATGATGTACCTTACAGAAATAGAGCAAGCAATTATGAAATTCATCTGGAAGAATAAGAAACCCAGAATAGCTAAAGCAATCCTTAGCAGAAAGAGTGAAGCAGGGGGTATCACAATACCAGATCTTCAACTCTACTACACAGCAATAGTAACAAAAATGGCATGGTATTGGTACCAAAATAGACAGGTAGATCAATGGTACAGAATAGAGGACATGGACACAAACCCAAATAAATACAATTTTCTCATACTAGACAAAGGTGCAAAAAATATGCAATGGAGAAAAGATAAGCCTCTTCAACAAATGGTGCTGACAAAACTGGAAAACCATATGCAACAGAGTGAAATTAAACCCCTATCTCTCACCGTGCACAAAACTCAACTCAAAATGGACCAAGGACCTCGGAATCAGACCAGAGACCCTGCATCTTATAGAAGAAAAAGTAGGTCCAAATCTTCAGCTTGTTGGCTTAGGATCAGACTTCCTTAACAGGATTCCCATAGCCCAAGAAATAAAAGCAAGAATCAACAACTGGGATAGATTCAAACTAAAAAGCTTTCTCTCAGCAAAGGAAACTATCAGTAATGTGAAGAGACAGCCTACAGAGTGGGAGAAGATCTTTGCCACTCATACTTCAGATAGAGCACTAATTTCCAGAATCTATAAAGAACTCAAAAAACTCTACACCAACAATACAAATAATCCAATCCACAAATGGGCTAAGGAAATGAACAGACACTTCACAGAAGAAGATGTATAAGCAATCAACAGATATATGAAAAAATGTTCAACATCTCTAGTAATTAGAGAAATGCAAATCAAAACTACCCTAAGATTCCATCTCACCCCAATTAGAATGGCGATTATCAAGAACACAAGCCACAATAGGCATTGGAGAGGATGTGGGGGAAAAGGTACACTCATACATTGCTGGTGGGGTTGCAAATTAGTGCAGCCACTCTGGAAAGCAGTATGGAGATTCCTCAGAAAGCTTCGAATGGAACCACCCTTTGACCCAGCTATCCCACTCCTTGGCCTATACCCAAAGGACTTAAAATCAGCATACTACAGAGATACAGCCACATCAATGTTCATAGCTGCTCAATTCACCATAGCCAGACTGTGGAACCAACCTAGATGTCCTTCAGTAGATGAATGGATAAAGAAACTGTGGCACATATATACAATGGAATATTACTCTGCCATAAAGAATGATAAAATTATGGCATTTGCAGGCAAATGGATGAAATTGGAGGATATCATGGTAAGTGAGATAAGCCAATCTCAAAAAACCAAAGGACAAATGATCTCGCTGATAAGTGGATGATGACATTTAACAGGGGGCGGGGGTGGGAGGGGTTAGCGTTAGGGTTAGGGTTAGGTTTAGGGTTAGGGTTAAGCAGGGTAGCAAGAATGGAGGAAGGAAGGAATGTATACAGGGGAAAGAGGGGTGGGGGCGGAAGGAAAAAAATAACAGAATGAATCAAACAACATTACCCTATGTAAATATATGATTACACAAATGATATGCCTTTACTCCATGTACAAACAGAGCAACAACATGTATCCCATTTGTTTACAATTAAAAATATATAAATAAATAAGTTAATAAAGTATTGCAAAATATTTCTGTATACTCTTCACTTAGCTTCCTAATGTTAACATTTTGACTTAGTATTGATCCAATCCAAATACCTGATACCTACCTCATTCAAATTTTATTAGGATGAATTTTATTCTGGCAGTGCCCTTTCTGTGTCCTAGGATCCAATCCAGGATCCCACATTGCATTTAACTGACAAATTTCCTTAGTGTCCTTGTCTTTCTTGGTACTTTTGAAGAGGACTGGACAATTATTCTGTAGATTGTTCCACAGTTTAGACTTGCCTGATATTTCCTCATAATTGTATACAATTTACTTTTTGGAGGCAGGAATATCACAACAGTGATGTTTGCCCTATTGATGTAGCTTATCAGGAGACTCACAACAGGAATGTGTCAATTACTGGTGATAACTTTGCATGTTTGTGTCTACAAGTCTTCTCCAGTATCAAGATACTCTTTTTTTTTTTTTTTGTAATTAAAAAGTTTCTTTTGGGAAACACCTTTTAACTTACACAAATATCCTGTTGTCCTCATCATATTTTCCTATGTTATTTTCAGTATACATTGTGATGTTTTCCTGAAACAATTGTAACTATTGTGACTTTCTGTTTCTGGTCATTCCTGAAATTGCACTATAAAGAACTTTCCCTTATTCCACATTATTTACTTTATTCAGTTATATAAATATAGACTCATAGATGTTCATTTTATCCTGTTGGTTAAACTGCCTTGCTATCATTTCTTATTTTGCTTCTCAGATTGTCTCAGAATTACTATGGAGAGCCTCTCAGGGTGGTACCTGAATCCTTCATTGTTTTTTGAATACTCCCTTGCATTCTGGCATCTTGTACATTCCCTGCCCTAGCTCTGAAACCAGACTTTTTTGAAAGAGCAGTGGTTCCTTTTAAAGAATGGCTGTGGAGATTAAAATTTGGATGCTTGCTGCACTCTCTCACTACCTGAGTCTCTTAGCCTCTAGGCCTTTCTGTGGATCAAACAAGGAAATGTGTTTTTACAGGTATCTATTTACATATCTATCTATGTGTGAAAAAAGTCTAATTTCTGACAACTCCAATTTCAGTCCTATATCAAAGGGTTCATTTTAGGTTTCCTCTTTTTTTGTTTATTTATAGCTCCTTTTCTACCTGGAGTGAATACCTATTTATTATTAATAAAAAATATATTTGCTTAATCTCAGAATATATTAATGTAGTTTAAAACTATTCTAACTCTTATTCCCACAAAAAAAGTGACTATACTAGAGTATAGTAGTTGTGTGCAGGTTTTTTTTGTTTGTTTGTTTTTTGTTTTTTGTTTTTTTTTTTTTTTTTTGGCTTTGGAGGTTTCTACCTTGTACATTTACACACATACAATACACTCTTACTCTCTCACTTTTTCCTTGTACAATTTTTAACATCTCCCTATATGACCTTTTTAAATTTAATCACTTATAGCATTAACTGTTGTTCTTAAGCACTGTTTCTAACAGGTGCACTCTCTTCCTTCATTTGAAACATCTTAGTCTCCTACTGTTAAAGTTTTGTCTGTGAAGTTTTCCTGTATTATAAAGTTTAAGAATTAGTCTTCATCATCTTAAATGTGTGGAGTGAGTTTTCAGAAGCCACCTGTAAAGAAACTGACATTTAGCTTTTTACCCTAAATTCCTTCATTCCTATCATTTTTGTGTGTGTGTGTGATATTGAGATAAAAGTAAATAAACCAGGAAAAGGAAAGAGTATTAGAGTTGTCAATGGAAAACTTGAAGAAAAAGTCAAAAGTTGTTAATATTTTTTGTGACCGATTGGCAGTTCTAATTTTGTGCCTTTGTTCTCATTTGGTACATGGGTACTCCTAGTCATAGAAAGCATTGACTCAAGCATTTTTCCAAGCTACCGTCCTCTTCACTTATTGACGATCATACATGGGACAACAACCTAATCCTGTCCTCTGTGGATACAACTTGGTACCACCAGCTTTATTAATTTTCCTCAGCTGCCATTTTACTATAAAACCTTAGACAGATAACTAAAACCGTGGGTAAAAATAACACCTTACAAGCATGAAGCATTATTAATGGTTATAAAGTAAAACAATAACTTGGGGACTCTAGGAAATAAGTCTCAGTGTTCTCATTCTTAGGAGATTTTCTATAACCTTACTGTGACATAGTGACAACATTAAAGATTTTTTATTCCCTTTATTTTATAGAAGCATGTCTTATATTTGAGCCTTCATATAAATTATAAATTATAGTCTTGAATAATCTTTCACAAAAAGAGAACATAGTTATAGTAGTGGAATTCCTCCTGACTTGAAGTCAGAATGTACAGTATAGCCTTGTCTTTGCTTCTTCTGTTTCACTTCAAATTCTGTATCAAGTCATTTATGTCATTTTTAGTTTGAGGGTTTTTTTATCATGGTTTCTTTTAAAATTTTACCATTAGCCTTTCCATTTATATCTCTCCAGTAAAAATAAAAGTTACTATATTTATCTTAATTTTTTGTTTGCTTAGAATATTCTAATTTTAAATTGCATAATTATGGAAATGATTGTCCTTGCCTTCCACCTTTGATATCCTCTTTTTTTTTTTTTTTTAATTTGTTCATTTTAGATATACGTGATAATAGAGTGTTTTTTTGTTTTTTGTTTTGGATAACAGGAATTGAATGCAGGGGCACTTAACCACTGAACCACATCCCCAACTCTTTTTCACATTTTTTATTTAGAGATAGGATCTCACTGAGTTGCTTTGGGCCTCACTAAGTTACTGAGGCTGGCTTTGAACTCGTGATCTTCCTGCCTCGACCTCCCAAGCTACTGGGATTACAAGCATGTGCAGGATAGTATATTTTGACATATTATACACACCTGGAATACAACTTAGAATCCCATTCTTGTGTTTGTACACAAAGTGGAGTTTCACTGGTCTGATATCCTCTTCTTGATAGTGATCACTGTAAAATGTTACAAATGATGTAATATCCTTTTTGTACTGGATTTACCAAATAAGGACCTTAAGGAGCATTACAAATAGGAAGTATCAGAAATTGAAGTGACTTGTCTAAATTTTCCAAATTCAATGGCAAAACTATAACTATAAACCGTAAAGTGGTGTTTTGAGTAACTCTCTGCCTCACACTGTTTTTGTCAAGATGCAAATAAATTGGTGTTTAGAGAAGTTTAGCAACTCTCTTCAAGGTGATTTGTTGAGGCAGTCCATGCTGAAGCCAAGAGGAGATTCTAGCACCTTTATTATTGCTCTAATATCTCTGATCCTTTCTAAGAAGTACCACAAATCTTTACATTAAAATTATCTTCATTTAAATGAAAAACATCTAAATACAGTGTTAAGCCAGATAGCATAAGAATATATGCTTCTGTCTTAGTTACTCCCAATATCTCCTATATGGTATTTACGTCTAAACTTCCCAGGCTGAGCTGAGGATATACCTCAGTGGTAGAACTCTTGCCTAGCATGCCTAATGCAAGAGTTCATTCCCTAGCACTAGGGCAAGGGAAAAGAATTTTAAACTTCCCAATAATGCAGCTTTCATATGTTTAATGTAAACAGAGAAATTGTGGTTCATGGAGTTCAGTTTACTAAGAATCAGAAGGCCATGTGATTCAAAGTATAATTGTGTTCTCAATTAATTCAGGAAAGTTTCAGAAATAGTAGAGCCAGCTAAAGTTACCAATCCTGGGTCCTACATTTTAATAGATAAACATTTGAGTATATTTTAAGATTTATTATGAAAAATTTTTAGAGCAATACCCTTAAAAACTACAAGATTCTAGGGACAGTGGTTTATGCCTATAATTCCAGCACCTCAGGATGCTGAGGCAGGAGGATTACAAGTTCAAAGCCAGTCTAAGCAACTTAGTTAGGCCCTAAGCAACTCAGTGAGACCCTGTCTCTAAATGAAACGCAAAAAAATGGCTGGGGATGTGGCTCAATGATTAAGTACCCCTGGGTTCAGTCCCCAGTACCAAAAATAAAAAAAAAAAGAAAAGACTACAAGATAATGTTTGTTCATGAAAGGGGAGCAAACATTTGTACATATACACACACAAAGAAATATGACATTGTATACTAATTGTAAAACTCTCTAGAAATCCATGCGTCCAGATTTAAATTGGAATTAATGTATGTTAAATACCAAATTTTAAGCTGGGCACGGTAGTGCACTCTTGTTTCTAGCTACTTGGGAGGTTGAGGCAATAGGATCACAAGTTTGGGCCAGCCTGGGCAACTTAGCAAAAAACTGTCTCAAAAAATAAATTAGAAGGGATGGACTATAACTCAGTGGCATTGCACTTGCCTAGCATGTTCAAGGCCATGGGTTCAATCCCCAGTACTCCTAAAAAAATTAAATTAAATTAAAAAATTGGAGAACCAACTGTACCCATCCTGTACCCCTACCAAACATATCATTATTTAATAATGACCTATAAGTCATTAATAGTGGTGGTGGCAACGGTAAACATTTATGAAGGGCTTTCTTTGTACCAGGTTTTGTTGTACTTGCTTTGTATTATATTGGCTCATTTGCTTTTATAGTCTGATGATATAGCATAATAATTTTCCTCATTTCACAGATGAAAACTTAAGTAACTTCCTCAAAATCACATCAAAACTACCTTCATCACAGAATAAGTATATTTTTTAAATATTTTTTTAGTTGTCAATGAATCTGTTTGTTTATATGTGGTGCTGAGAATTAAACCCAGTGGCTCACACATGCTAGGCACACGCTCTACCACTGAGCTACAGCCCTAACCCCCAGACTAAATGTATTATAAAAATGTATTTCCCTTTGTCCTATAAAGATGAATTTAAAATTTATACTTAGCATTCAGTGAGAAGTTGTTTTAAAATGCGAGAATTTCACAAAAGTTTCTGTTGTTCTTCTTTTCAAGCAAGAATTCTCACTAGACCATGAATTTTTTAATTAATCCTTCTTTTCAATGTATACTAAATCACCTCCCTTAATTACTGCGGTTCTGTTTTCAACAGACTGCCTATAATTACTTTAACCAGTTTCTAAGAGGGACTTGTTAATATGATTGAATATTTGTAACTGCTTTAATTATATCACTCTACAATGTCCAGTTGATATGCTGTTTGCCTTTTTTTTTAATCAACTACTTATGATCCTTCTCAAGTTTTTATGTTTTGCTAAATAGATGAAAGAATTAACCATTTATTTACTTCCTCATATTCTCAGCTATAATAATTGAAAATAATGGGAGAAATATCAGATTGCTGATGTAACTAGGGGAGAGGAGGAATGCCATCCTAATTATAACAGAACCCTGTAGTAAAAAGTACATGCATACTAGAACAATCACTACATACCATTACACACACGCACACATACACACAATGTTTCATCTTTCACTTTAAATAAGTTTTGCCTTTTCTGCTTAGGTTAAGTTCTTGGTGTCTTATATCTAGTTACCACTACCACTAATGTGGGGGAGGCTCCCCTGGATGAATCCTTTGTCCATCCGCTGGTCATTCTTTTGTTTTTTGTTTGTTTTTCTTCCACTGGTCCTTTTTGAAAATTTTTAGACTTCAGTAGCAATAGGCAACTTTGAAGTTACTTGCGCCAAGATATGGAACTCTCAATTTCCCAAAAGATAACAAATGTCTCCTCTTTACTATTGAAGACAAATATAACACTCTGCTTTCTGCCTACCAAGATACATGTTAATAGGAATTGAATTCATATTCCATTGCCTTAAGGAAATAGGTGAAGATCAGCCAGGCAGCTGCCTTAAAAATATTATAGTGGCTCTGTGTCTGAAAGGAACCCCTTTAAGAAGGTGCCATTGTGGCTGTTTTCAATATTTCATAGATTCTTATATCTAACTTTAAATAGGAACTCTGGTTTTACATTATTTTCCTAACATCAAGTCTTTTTGAGCTACTGAGTTTATAGTCTGCCTTCTCTTTCACATGTGAGATAATATGTAGCTCAGATAGAAGCCAAACTGATGTCAGAATGGACTTTTTCAATTGTTATAAATATGCTGTCCAAAAAATAATCAATTTCATAAATAGAGGAAGGGGATAAACAATATATGAATTGGAGTGGTATATCTTCTTCCCTTCAGTGAGTCTTCTGAAATTTGCAAAATAGATCTTTAAAAACTTATTCATAGGGTTATTATTCAATCTAAATTTCAAAATAGTACTTTGATCTTTTTATTCCTATAACACTATCTGACAAACTATAGTATATTGCATTTTGCATAACCAATGTATTTTTCTATAACCCAAATAGAGATGCATATGATCTATTTGTGTGCACATATGTGTACTCATATCAGAGTCTGAGAAGAGGAAGGTAAAGGATACAGGAACAGTTTTCCAGATCTGGCTTTGGTTCCCAGCAACACAAAAAAAAAAAAAAAAAAAAAAAAAAAAAAATTAGGGTAAAAAAACCCAAAAAAGTCCTTTTGCCTGAAAGATTCTATAAGATAGGACTATATTTCATTAACAAATGATTCCCATGTATAGTAGATTAAGAAGCATAGAAATATTTGATGATACCAGGAGGTGGAACCAATGTGGAAGAGGGCTCAGGTAACCTTTGAGGAGTATTTACCTACGGGTGCACTAAGCATAGGCCCAGTAGATTAGCAGTGTATTGAAGAATGTCAGTTTCATTTGGATAAAGGGTTTTAGAATTACAGAGTCAAATAAAGTTAGTGGTGAAAATAGTCCAGGTAGAATCAAATTAACAAAAGAAGTACTTGGTCAAATCCTTAATTCAATACAAGAAATGTTTTAATACAGCAAATGGTAGGTAATCTTCATTATTATTCTTAGTAAAATTCTTTCAAATTTTTAAATGTTTCTGATTAAACCAAATGAAAACAAAAGTTGGCACAATAGGCTTTAGAGAGGTTCTTCAAATCATTCTGATAAAAAGAAAGGTAGGTTGTCCGTCAATAACATATCTGTCTTATGGGCATGTTTCAAGGAATATCAATAGAGTGAACATACATTTGAAGATTTTATATCATCTGATACATTCTGGAAACTTATCAATAACTGTAGCATCACTGACTGTTTAGATGTCTGGGCACAATGCTTGGCATGTTGTAGATATCAGTATATTACAAATGAATGAAATAAATATTTCATTTTCTAGTTTTTTCATAAATGAAATTTGAAAAGGTAGATTTATTGTATGTGGATTCCCACAACACTTTGAAGATTTTCTACCAAATATGAATTATCTACCAACAAATATTGTTTTGTGATAAACATTTGCATGATGTTATCAGATTCATAAAGAGCAGGGTGAACTCTACTCAGGCTGCTCTCTGGCCAGATTTCCAGAAGCTCAGATTTTGCCATAGAAACCTGATGAAGTTTTATTAATGGATGAGTATTTAAAAGCAAATAAATCTAAGAAGTGAACTTACTCCTGAATGATTTACAAAGATCCACACAGTGGTAGAGAATAATAGTCCTGGATAGTCAAAGGTACAGTTTAACTCCATAGTAGAATGACCAACACACCCACTAAACAAAGCACCATTCCCCTCTAGGGAAGCAGCACTGAGCTGGTGTATTTAGCATGTCCAAAACTAACACAAATGTGTGTATTTTTCAGTATTAAACACCTTTACTTACTCTTGTAGATTTACAAGCAATCTCCCTTCAAGGGCTGTAATATAATTTGGGAGGCTATTTCCTCATGGTGACTTTACCTGTAAGCTTTTGTATGACAATTCGATGATGGTTTATTGATGATATGATGCTATTATGAAGGATCATTCTTCCCACAGCTCCTCTCCTCATACCCACATAACAACCCTTTTCCCGGTTGGGGCTGTAGGAAATGAGTAATGCTTAACCCATTTGTGTGATCAATTCACTTAAGCAGCTACTGTGAAATGTTAATCACAACTTTAATTTGTACTGCATTAGCATTTTGATTAACTTGTAGGCTTGCTAGCACACTTGAAGCGCTTTTACTCATAGTTACAGCTCGGAAATGACTTTTTGATTAATTAAGTTTGTTAGACAGCAGCTGAGCTTCCTGAATGCTAACCTTCTGGGGGTAAAAGTTCAGGAGAAAGTTACTATGAACAACTGTTGCTATTGGAAAAGATTCTTATAAATGTACTTACAGCATTTTAATTATTGACAAAATATTGTATCATTACTTGCAACTGACCTGAACCTTTAAAGGAGTATGCCTTTCTGTCAAGAAAGCTTTTTTCTGGTCTTCCTAACATTGTACAACTTTGGGGAGCTCTTGAGCTAAATAGTGCATTTGCTAGCAGATGTCTAACAACTAATGTTTTAACAAGCTGCCTAGGATGAATTTCCATAGTTGTCGTTATTGCTTTTTAATGAACTTTTAATTTGAGAATAGGTTTAGATTTCCAGGAAAGTTGCAAAAATATAGTTCCCCCATACCTTTAACCTACTTTTCCTATAGTATTAATATCTTATATACATTAATAAGCAATATTTGCTGTCAGCCAAATTCCATATTTATTCAGAATTCTCTTTTTGCCTCATATCTTTTCTGTACTCAAGAATTTCATTCAGGACACCACATTACTTAACTGTACTTTTCATGTCTCCTTAGGCTCCTCTTCTCTTGTCTGTGACAGTTTCTTATACTTTGCTGTTGTTCTTAATCTTCCTATAGTGTTTACATTCCCATGACATTCCATTAATAACAACTTGATTTTTATAAATTAATGCAGTTTTCTCTCATTCTGGACTAAGTAAGTCTTTCTTTTCAAATCTGATAATAGTATATTATCTTTATATCATTTAACTTAAATAGAAGTAGCACATCACCAGCTATTTCAACATTCGTTATGATATTATTTTTTGGGGCTGTTGCAATCCCTGTACAATTACTGGCTGCATTAAAATGGCTGCCAAGAGATACAGGGGGCAGGGATCCCTGGAGGAGAAGGAAGGATCAAGGGAAGAGGAAGAGGGAGTACAAGTCTATAGAACAGTAAGGGAGAGAAAGACTGGAACATTATCTATCCAGCTCCAGTCCTGCATCTTATAACCAGAGTCTTGATGACACTGAGGATTAAATGACAGATTTCTTGAACTGAACTTTAGATTTTTGGAGAAATTTTTAACAATAGACCTTAGAGTCAGATCTTATTGTTCATGTATTAACATGTCTCTTATGGTGTCTTTTTTGTTTTAATGATATCATTTTTCTTTTAATATTCTAGGTCACTAATTCTGTTTCCTTGCAATGAAGCTGACGTAATTTGATCACAGTGCTCAGTGTTCCTATTCTACCCTTGAATTATTTAACTCTAGAATTCAGTTGTATTCCAAAAAGTAAATGCCTAAAGATCAAATGCTGAGATATAGTTACAACCAGTGGTAGATTAAAATTAATTTTAAAATTTTAGGTGTTTAAAACTTACATTGGTAAAATTAACTCACAAAAATAATAATCAAATAAATACATGATTTTATCTGCAGTTTGTATTTTTATGCTACATAAGGAAAAGAGAACAGATGTAAGCTATCCCAAATCCTTTTTGAAACAAGACAGCATAGGTCAACAGAGGTAATAGGTTATTGGACAAAGAGCATCGATCTGGGAGCAATCTTAACTCCATCCCTTTTTTACCAGTGTGATTACAGTCACTGAACTTCAGTGAGTTTCAGTTTCCCTATCTGTGGAAAGCAGGTAGTACTGATGCCAGCCTTGTAGTTGATATTATTAAGGATTAAACAAGAGCCATTTGTGACTGGGGATGGTGGCACATGCCAGTAATCCCAGCAGCTCAGGACACTGAGGCAGGAGGATCGAGAGTCCAAAGTCAACCTCAGCAACAGCAAGGTGTGAAGCAACTCGGTGAGACCTTGTCTCTAAATAAAATACAAAAAAAGAGCTGGGGATGTGGCTCATTGGTTGAGTGCCCCTGAGTTCAATCCCCAGTACCCATCCCCAATAAAAGAGCCATTTGTGAAAGCGTTTTATAATTTATGCACTACTGTACAGATATTTTCATCATATCTTATATGCACAGTGTGTACACAGGACTTTATATAATTTATCACTTGAGTCTTTTCACAATAACTTCATGAGATTCATATTACTTGATTTAAAATACAGAGAGAGATATTGTTAATCTTAAAGTGTTAGCTATTTAGAGTATAATCAGCAATCTCAGAAGATAGGAAGAAAAAGATCAGTAGATTTGGATAAATCTAACCTTTTCAAAAATAGTTCTAACACTATAAAGCTGTGGTTGAATTTAAATGATAAGACCAAGATTGATAAGATTTGGAAATTCTTGAAATGGATTCAAAATAAATGTTGAGGGTAGACCGGCGGCGGCGGCAGCAGTGTGTGTGTGTGTGTGGGGGGGGGGGGGGGGGGGGGTTGAGGACATGAAGTGTATCCAAGTCAAAAAGCATGCCTTAACTTTAGGAGCCTCTCATCCAATACAAATTTCCTTCTAGAGGTTGTTTGTTTTCTAAGTTTTCACTATTTTAATCTTTTTCTTCGTTTTGTTTTTGCTGTTACTGTTTTGTTTTGCTTTACCCTGTATATATTCAAGTACTTCAGAAGTTCTTATGCTTCCCATATAGGGAGGGGATCTAGGTTTTTTGCCTCTTCCTTTCACCTTATCTTTTTTTCTCTCATTCCCTCTCTTGCTCTCTCACTGAAATAGAGGCAGATAACACACAACATCTTAATTTCACCTTGCCCTCTGCAACTCTTCAGTTGGCTAATTCTTCTTACTTCCCCCAGTAAGAGTAGACCTCCTTGGGTCTCTCCAACCACTTCCTTCTCAGACTCCTACTTCTCCCATCCATGTTCTTCTTTACTTTCATGGTCCATAAGATTTATTTTCAACTGTCTCCCAAACTCTAGATCTCTTTCCCCATCTTCCTTAAGCACCAGTTCATAGCCTTCAGCTCTCCATCTTCAGCTTCATCATAGTAGCTTCAACAAATAAACTTATATACATCATAATCACATGCATCCCAAACTCCTCTACTCTCATAGCTATTATATTCAAACTACTTCAACCCCACCTTCATAATAACATCCTCCCAGTCACCACTCTGGCTGCAGCATCTTTGTCAATTAGCTTGACTGAACATTTCTGATACTATGACCTGGGATCTCTTTTCTCCTTCCTGATCCCTCAGTTTATTCCTCGGTCCCATTATAACCTCACTTGCCACCCTAATAGTGTCAGTCCCAGAGTTAGCCATTTCAACAGTTATACCAGAGTTCCCTAAATTATCTTACCTCCTTGGGTAACACATGAATTCTCTGCTTTCATACCCAAATTATCCATTATTGCTATAAACCACAAAGCACTGCTAATTGTTGCTACTGCAGAGTTGTTGAAACTCACAACTGCTTTAGATTTGGTTTTGTTTTTTTTTTCCACATCATTCATTCTGCCAGTAATTATTGCAAACAGTTTTTGTGTTCCTCTATGGTTCTTTCTCCCAGCTTAAGACATCACCTCCAATTTACAGAGATTATTGAAACCCCCTGGTCTCAGTATCATCAGTTTCTAAATCACAGAAAGCCTCATCTTCTGAACTCAGGAGGGTCTTTTCTCCATACAGCTTATTTTATATTTAGTATATTCTACTCCTGACCTCAAGGATATTATAGCTCACCTAAAACAATAGAAAGCAAACTTCATAAAAACAAATAATTATATAGTATGAGTATATTAGTATTTAATCACTGAAAGAGGAAATCTTACATAGAAGACAGAAGCTTTAAAAAGTACCTAATCACACAGCTTCTTTTTCTTCCACATATCATTTATTTTGAGGGCTGTGTAGAAGCTTATTAAGATTAGTAATAAAACAACAGTATTTATGGAACACCAGAAATGTGCCAAAGAACTTAAGACAATGGATTGTCTCATTCTATTAATAATCCTACCTCAGCTGTGATATATGTCTCCATTTTACAGAAGCGGAAGCTGATGTATAGACAGTTTAAGGAATGAATGGAAGTCCTCTGATTTGGAAGGATAAATACATAACATTTCACTTAGTTTCTCAGAAAGACTGGTGGTACTTCTTGATTAAAAGAACCCTTTTCATTTAATAAAATTTGTTCAAATTCTGAAAAAAAAATTTAAAAATTAAAAATTTAAAAATTAAAAAAAATTTTTTAAACGTACCTAATCAAATTCAATTTTTCAGATGAGGAAAATAAATACCAGGAGTTAAGGGATTTGCCCAAGGTGTCACAGTTAAATTAGAAGCACAGAACTCTAAACTGTCATTCTAAATCTCTTTCTAGTATACCACACATCACCTTCAAATCAGTATCAGGTATTCATGAATTATACTATTGTTTACACTTCATCCAAACTTTAAAAAACCAGCCTTCATTTTCTTCAGTTCCACATCTGCAGATTCAACCAATGGTGAATTAAAAATATAAAGGAAAGAAATTACATCTGTACTGAACATGTTGAGCCTTTTTTTTAATCATCATTATTTCCTGAACAATCATTATAACATCTAATTATGTAATGGGATTTTTTTATTTTTTATTTGTTCTATTTAGGTATACATGACAGTAGAATGCATTTTGACACATTGTATACAAATGGAACACAACTTCTCATTCCTCTGGCTATACATGGTGCAGAGTCACTCCAATAATACAATCATACATGCATATAGGATAATGTCTGTCTTGTTCCACTGTCCTTCTCACCCCCAAACCCCCTCCCCTCACTCCCCTCTGCCCAATCCAAAGTTCCTTCATTCTTCCCTGGCCTCCCCGCCCTACCCCCCATTATGGATCACCATCTGCTTATCAGAGAAAACATTTGGTCTTTGGTTTTTTGGGTTTAGCTTTTACTACTTAGTGTGATATTCTCCAATTCCATCCACTTACCTGCAAATGCCATAATTTCATTCTTCTTATAGGCTGAGTAATATTCCATTGTGTATATATACCTCATTTACATAATGTTCACATTTTATTTAGTATTGTGAGTAATCTAGAGAGAATTTAAAGCATATAGAAAGATACATACAAAGTCTACACCATTTTAAATAAGAAATTAAGCATCTATGAATTTTGGCATCTGCCAAGGTTCTACAACCAATCCCTCACATATACTGAGGGATGACTGCTTTAAATGTTCTGTTTTGTCAGGAAACCTTCTCATATTTCCATTTTAACAGCTATGCCCATTTCTCATAAAATGTGTAATTCTAATTTATAACCCCATTTAAATTCCACACACCTTCCATATTACCCTGAATGTCATTAAAGAAAATCCTTTGGAGTCAGGCTCCACAGAATTCAAATCTCACTTACCAAAAATATGCAGCATTAGACATGTTTCTATACCTTTTTTGGCCATAATGTCTCCATCTGTGAAATAGGTTTAAATTCAGTATCTTACATGAAACATTTTGCAGAATTTTTGGCAAATGGTAGACACTTAAGTATTTGTTCTTGTCCTTGAGGGTCCTTAGGTACCCTCCTCCATTATCCTTTCCTGCCTTTCCAGACCTGATAAGCCCAATTCTGCTATCCCTACCTCTGCCACAGGAATTGCTCATGTAAATCTTTTTTTTTTTTTTCGGTTTTTTTTAAATTTATTTTATTGTAAACAAGTGGGATACATCTTGTTTCTCTGTACATGAAGTAGAGGCGTACCATTTGTGTAATCATACATTTACATAGGGTAATGTTGTTTGATTCATTCTGTTATTTTTCCTTCCCCCCACCCTTCCCACCCCTCTTTTCCCTCTATACAGTCCTTCCTTCCTCCATTCTTGCCTCCCTCCCACCCCCCATTATGTGTCATCATTCACTTATCAGTTTTGACAGCCCAGTTTGAGACCAGGATTTCAGAGTCCAGAGCTCCGGCTTACTTTCTGTCCACAGCACATTTTCACCCAAACTTCTCACCTGGCTTCATAGTAGCACCTCGGTTAAAATGTGTTCAAAACCAAATTCATCACCTCCTTTACAATCCACCCCTCTTCATCAAATGACAGATAGCCCCACCATTTCTATTAATCATTATAAGGGGTATTTTTTGTTACATTGTAATTCGATAAATGTATACAGTACTAGAAATCACATTTCCATGTTACCATGACTGGAGATGACGAGTAATTTTCAACCAACAATCAGTTGAAATTGGTTCCAACTTGGTAGGAGAAAGCCTTATGAGGTCAGCCCCCATCTTTTTTCCCCTGTACTTAGAATCATTCTGATCTTGCCTTTTAGGTACTGTGCCAAGTAGAAAGTGGATAAGAGGTGAAGGGGGATTCAGTATTTGCCTAATATTAATGTAAAGCTGCTAAAGAATGTCCATGCTTATTTCTCCTCAGTGTACTAAAGCAGCCTTTTGTTGAGCATTAGACCTCTGTAAAGGACTTTAAGGTAACTTGGAAATTCAGCCATATTGTCCAGCTGTTGCCAAAGCCAGGCTCTGGAGAGGAGCATATACCTATTAGACCTTATCTGCTAGACAGACCACTATAAAGGTAGTGAGATAGAATCCTTCTTGGACTCAGTCATATAAAGGTGTTTGCTACCCAGATCCTCCAGCTCATTTATCTAGACCATCCCCCTTTCTTAGCCCCAGTTAGTTATGGACCTCTGAAGAGTAACAGACTTGCCCATTCAAATTGAGAACCAGGCTCACGCCTTCCAGTTTGACCTAAGTTGCAGGATCAGACTTTGACCTTCTCACCTGGTTTTCTTGTAACTACATGCCTCTTTTGATGGCCCAGTCTGTCCATTCCAACATTTCCTCCTGTCCTTGCATATTCTGCCCTTCTACTGCTGCCCAGTGTAGAAATCAACACCAAAAAGACCAAAGAAAATTCCTTAGAAAGAATGGGTTATTTTAGGGTACCTTCATCTTATCAGAGAGGAATTTCAAATAGGCATCTGTTCATTAGTATCTACTGTGTAGCAGGCAATATATAAAGTACTCACATAGTAGAACATCTCATTTTACCCTCATAGATAACCTAAAAGGTAATATGATATCTTTATTCATTTATTTATTTATTTATTTATTTATTTATTTATTTATTTATTTATTTATTTTTGTTCTTGTTGTTGTTGGAGTACTCAGGTTTATTATGCAGGTGGACCCAGATGAGCTAGTGCTCTGAGCTGAGGTTATACGGGGCTTTTATAGGAAATTTGACATAATTTCTTAACCATTTCTACATTGGTAGGTTTGAATTCTTGACCTATGTGACCAAAAGTCATGCACAGGAATTCTTGTGATAAGCAGTATCAAAGGCAGAACAAAGGCAGTGAAATACCTCCAAGTGGCCTTCACCACAGACCTCAGTTTCTCTAGATAACTGTAAGCTTACATTTCGAAGAGCTATATTTAAAAAAAAAAAAAACTAGCATAGAAAATGCTACAATTTAAACAAATATTTAAACTTGTTTAAACACTCTTACAGAGACCAGTAATTAAGTAACACTCCTACAAAGACCAAAACTACAAAGTAATATTCCCTCTTCATTTCCCCCTTTTGCTGCTTGTCTGTATAATATAAGGCATCAACCTTTATAAGGCTGGATATTTAAGGTCTTCTGTTCTATTGCCTGAGAAGTAGGTCCAGAAGTCAAGATCATCTTTAATTTTATTGCTCCTACACATGCATAACAAACTGGACCAGGCAATTTAAAATGTAAGGGGTGAATATCAGGCCTAAGAGTATCATACTGAGGAGTCCTGCCAGGGGCAAGAGCCAGGCTTCCCACCCAGGTTTACCTCTTGACTTTTTCAAGTCCCCACTATCATGGCAATTCCAGGTCACCTTGACCCATGCTGACCAGTTCCAATTGAATTGCAGACTTTATGCTTAGAAGGAACCATTTTTATCTCCCAGAGTTTCAGGATCTGGTCTCCTGAAGTTAACAGATAGTTTGCTAAAGAATGTGATATCCTGTCCACTTAGGCCAGGCAGCGCTGCAGGTAAATTGCTTCTTGGAAAAGAAAGCATGTGGGGGGCGGAGGGGGGGCTGTAAAATATGATACCCTTCTGTGAGTGAGAAACTTAAGTTCAGTAGGGTAAAGTGATCTTCCTGGATTGTTCATTATAAATCTGTTTCTGACATCAAAGCTTGTGTTTTATCTTCTATTTTGTGCAGCAACTTAGGCAGAATTTATTATAATCCTTAAAATATTTTACCCTATATATGTATATATATTTATATATATACTATATACATATATATATATATATATATATATATTTTTTTTTTTTTTTTTTTTTTGGTACTAGGAATGAACCCAGGGGTGTTTAACCTCTGATCCCTTTTTATTTTTTGAGACAGGGTCTTGCTAAGTTGCTTAGGGCCTCACTAAGTTACTGAGACTGGCTTTGAACTTGCAATCCTCCTGCCTCCACCTCCCAAACCACTGGGATTACAAGCATACGCCATGGACTTGCCCTGTGTTCTTTAATAAAACAGTTATTTTTTGAGTGTCCTTTGCTAGGGATGGAGTTACAAAAAATAATTCCAGATTTTTGCTGTCAAAGAGTCTATAATTCAAAGGACAGATGTGTAAACAAAAAGTCTTACTATAATAATGGGGGGGGCCGGTTCTCAAGAGCAGCAGAGACATAGGAAAAGGACCAAATACATCTGAAAGAATCAGGGAGGTTTCACAATATCAGTAGCATTTAAACTAGACCTGAAAGATGAATAGGAATTTCCCAGGTGAACAAAAGAAATGGTATTTGTTTAAAAACAAATAAATAAAAACAAGTGTACATGTGAGGAAATACCACTAATTTTCTATTGCTCTACACAGAGAGGGAGGTGGCCAGAGAGAAAAGCAAGGACCAGATAGATCAAGGACCAGATAGAGTATAGGGTGTTGACTATCTGTAATGCAGAGAAGTCTTAATTTTGTTCTCCATACAGTATGATGCCATTGAAGAAATTTAAGCAGAGGAATGACATGACTAGTTTTACCTCTTTAAAAATTCAGTTTGGAATAATATAAAGTACAAGTTGAAGAAAAATTATGAGATTGAGAATAAAGGAAATTTATGTAATGTTCCAGAAGAGACAAGGAGGGTCTGTACTAGGTAGTAGGGAAGAGACAACAGGCACAACAGGGAGGGTTCAGCAGAGAAGCATGTAGTAACATTTGCTTCACCACACTTGGGCAGCTTCAAAACCCTTTCTCATCCCAGATTCTTGATCTGCCCACCTGTCTTTTCTATAAACAAAAAATGATAATAGTTTTTTTAATTCGTGATATGACTTTTCATTTGCTTCACGTAATAAGCACTTAGGGTTTTTGTTTTGTATTGTTTTGTTTTACATTTTCACATCTGGATCATACAGTGAAAAATTCTGGGGAAGTCTCATAAATTTTATGAAATCTTTCAACTTCATCATCAAAACTTCAAAGTTAAAAACATATGGTTCATTCATCCAGCTCTTCTAGTATGTTAATTTTTGGTCTGGAATTTATTTCCAGTCAAATGGTAATGTAAAATCACAAGTAAAGTTGCCATAGTTACTCCACATTACAAATTATGATATTGAATTAGGTATAATTATTTATTTTTCTTTTCCTTCTCCCTTAGCAAGACTCGAGAGTTATGACTTATGAACTATTTTTTTTTTCTATAAGTAGCATACATTCATCAGAACCTGCTTGTTTCCTGTACTTCACAGGAAAAACACATTTTTCTTCTTTGCAAGGAAAAAGGAAAAAATGTATCTTCTGGGATTTATTTATGTACTCCTGTACATTCATATGTGTCTACGAGTCATACATACACATAAACACACACATATATACTTATATCTATTATACCAATATTCAGGCTTTATGATTTGTAACTAGCAGGTTAATGGGTACTAAAAATCATTTTAACCATCCTTTGACACTAATCCTGGTATTCAAGAACTTTGATCTATTTCCCTGGAATGTATATAAAGAGATCATAGGTTAGTTTAACCAAATTTATTAAAATAGTTTACTTTTTGTAAATTTGAAAACACATAATTAGAAACTTCTAGCTTAGAAGGAAAATGTGTCTCCAAAACTCTAAGTAGTATGGAAAATTAATTTTACTAAAAACCATTTCTTAAAACTAATCAATTTTTTATCAAGATTTTAGACTTTACTGTCAGTGATATATTTATTTACAATTAAAGTATCATTGTAATCCTTTGCTAGGTACATCCCAAAATAAAAGAGTAAAAGTCCTAAAACTGTAGGAAATAACTGTCTAAGATCATGATATTAACTTACGTGTCTTTAAGTCAGCATTCTCAGAATCTAATTTAATTGAAATGGCCTTGCCTGTGTAAACTTCTCCTTTGTTTAAATAAGATTTCACTGTTTAGTTTTGCCTTAAGCAAATGCAGCCTTTTGTTTGTCCATAAAACATTTGATTAAATGTATAGACTAATATGAATAGCTTCTCATCATTCCCATGTACCACTGCCAGTTGCCCCTTTGCCTAGTGAGTGGTGTATTATTATCATTGAAAACCAGGCCTCTATTCTTTCTTTTTTTGTTTGTTTGTTTGACTTATTTTCTTTTTTTTTAGTTTTTTTAATTTTTACAGACTGCATTTTGATTCATTGTACACAAATGGGGTACAACTATTCATTTTTATGGTTGTACACAGATTTCACACCACTCCTGTAATCATACATGTACATAGGGTAATGATGTCTATCTCAGTCCAGTATCTTTCCTTCCAACCCCCTCTCACCCCATTTCCTTCTGCACAATCCAAAGTTCCTCTATTCTTCTCTTGCCCCCTGCCACCCTCCCTCCATTATGTATCATCATCCACTTATCAGAGAAAACATTAAGCCTTTGGTTTTGGGGGCTTGGCTTATTTCGCTTAACATGATATTCTCCAGCTCCATCCATTTACCTACAAATGACATAATTTTGTCTTCTTTATAGCTAAGTAATATTCTATATACCACAGTTTCTTTATCCATTCATAAATTGAAGGGCATCTAGGTTGGTTCCACAATCTAGCTATTGTGAATTGAGCAGCTATGAACATTGATGTGGCTGTATCACTGTAGTAATGCTGATTTTAAGTCCTTTGGGTATGAACCAAGGAATGGGATAGTTGGGTCTAATAGTGGGTCCATTCCAAGTTTTCTGAGGAATCTCCATACTGCTTTCCAGAGTGGCTGTACCAATTTGCAACTCACCAGCAATGTATGAATATGCCTTTTTCCCCACACCCACACCAACACTTATTATTGCTTGTGTTCTTGATAATCGCCATTCTAATTGGAGTTAGATGAAATCTTAGGATAGTTTTGATTTGCATTTCTCTAATTACTAGAGATGTAAACACTTTTTCATATATTTGTTGATCACCTGTATATCTTCTTCTGTGAAGTGTCTGCCCAGTTCCTTAGCCATTTATTGTTGGGTTCTTTGTATTTTTAGTATAAAGTTTTTTAAGTTCTTTATAAATTTTGGAGATTAGTGCTCTGTCTGAAATGCATGTGGAAAAGATTTTCTCCCACTCTGTAGACTCTCTTTTCACATTATTGATTGTTTCCTTTGCTGAGAAAAAGCTTTTTAGTTTGAATCCATCCCATTTATTGATTCTTGTTTTTCAGAGCTCTATTCTTAACCTGCTCTTTGGGAAGAATAAGTTTTTGGCAAGGAAACCTTCTCTCTCTTTACCATTATTGATTTTAAATTTAAAAGACTATGAGGGGGCTGGGGTTGTAGCTCAGTGGTAGAGTGCTTGCCTAGCATGTATAAGGCACTGGGTTCAATTCTTAGCACCATATATAAATTAATTAAATGAAGACCCATCAACAACTAAGAAAATATTTTTAAAAAAAGAAAAGACAGACTGTGAGATTTACTTTTTTAAATGCAACTAGTAATATTTTTGATACAGTGAATTATTAAGTATTTGCTTTCAAAGTACACTGAGTTTTTACTCTTCATTTCATTACTAGGTACCAATATATCTGACTAATTTACTACCATAAATTAGCTTAGTATTTAACTATTTGTAGGAAGTCATGGACTGTATGAAGTCATTTATTTCCTATAAATGTTACAGGAATTCAGTTTGCTCTCCCCGTCCAACTGTAGTTTATTTTGTTTTTATTTGGATGAATAGTGATTTAGAGATAAAATGCTTGATTTTTTTTCTGCTTGATTTTTGTTGTTGTTTGTTTGTTTGTTTGTTTGTTTGTTAAGGCTAATGTGAGACTCCCAGTGGGAAAGGGCAAATGCCATGATGTTCTTATAACATGCTTTTTGCATATTCAGGCAATGCTGGATGTGGCTGCAAACCAGGGTTGGCTGGTGACTGCCCTAAATATAACCAACCTGGTTCAGATGGTAATCCAGGGCCGGTGGCTAAAAGACTCTTCTCTTCTTACACTACCAAACATAGAACAACACCATCTTCATCTTTTTAGGTAATTGTTTTGATTTTCAATGTAATTATTTTGTTTTAATTTTTTAATGGATTTTTCTTTTTGGGGAGTGGGCATTGCTAGGAATCAAACCCAGGGCTTCATATATGCTAGGCATGTGCTCTACCATTGAGCTACATCCCCAGTTCCCCCAAAATTCTTTTTTAAAATACATATAACCACTGGAATTTCATGCCTACAGTATTGATTCTTTGTAGTAAAAATATCTGTTTCCCAGAGGAAGACATGACCTTAGTTCCAAGCTGAACCACAATTCATTTTAACCTTCTCCTACCTAAGTTGTTTTCCTTTTGCAACATTGAACATGTTTCTATTTTAACTGCATTTATTCCTGTACATTACCAACTTTCATTTAAGAAAACATTGTCGAGGTGCTTTGTGATCTAAAAGCAAAATAAATTGTGAATTTCTGTTACTGTAGAAAAGGTACCAGGGATCTGAAATCCACTGTCAAAAATAAATTATAAGACTGGAGGGATTTTGGATTACATAGAGGGAAGTGAAAAGTGGAGGGGCGGAGGTATGAAAGATGGCGGAATGAGACAGATATCATTACCCTATTTACATGTATGATTACACAAATGATGTGTATCTGCATCATATACAACCATAGAAACAAAAAGTTGTACCCCATTTATTTACAATAAATCAAAATGCAGTCTGTGAAAATTTAAAAAATAAAAAGTTTTAAAAACAACTAAAAAAAGTAAATTAAATATCAGAATCTGTGCTTGAAATTTATATAGCATCAAATAATTTAACCCTTAGGTCTCACTTACCTTTCTGCAAGTACTTAAGAAAAAAATAAAGTACAATATACAAGTAAGAATGAAAGTATTTAAATGAAAGTGTTTTTCATACCAATGTTTCACAGCAGTTGAGAGATACCTTACAGTCAGAATGTTATTTCAGAGTCATGTTGATAACCAAAACAGTCTGACTTGCCATCATGCACCCTGTGCCTCTTGTAAGCGCATGAAGGGAAGCAGACACTTAAGCCAACCAAATACAGATGCCAACAAGAACCCTCAAGTACACCTGGGGACCCCTAAAAAAAAGTCCCTCATTTGACTCAAGTATACTGGGCTACAGGGTATTACTCCATGATGCTTGAGTCCCTACCACAGGATGTCCCTAGAAACTAACAGACATATTCAGAGAGTGAACCATACTAGCAACAGGTAGCATGGAGAGAAGGCAGATGTATCTGCAGCTGTGTCAGGAGCCCTTCTAGTAAGGTTCCAAAGGTTATGTGAGTTGGATTTGAGCAGTAAAGAAAGCACTTTAAAGGTACGACCTCACACAGCATCTGAGGGAACCTGCTTGGGGCCTAGGAGATTTGGTCCAATTTTCTTGTCACCCTTAAAATCTCAATAATTAATATAATTCCAACTATATTTTCTTCTTACTATAACTTTTAGGTGGCTTATGTTCCTGTGATCTGGCACAACTTATGCTATAAATCTCAAAGATTTCCAAAGTGTGCTTTTAAATTCTGTTCCCAAAAACTTCTCATTTAAAACTTTATTCAAGTAATTATATTAGACATTTGCACATATTCATTAAAAACATGTCAGGGCATCACATCAATACTTTATCTACAGGAAGAACTGTTTCACATTAGTGCCTTCCTATAGAAAGATACCCACTGCCTATGAATGCCTAAATATTTATTGAGCTGATGCATGATTTACAGTTTACACATTTCACGCAGTGATAGTGATACTGCCTTGGGTTGATTTCTTAGAGAATGTTGACCAATATCTAAAACTTAACACAATGGCCTATAAGGAGTTATATCTTAATTTTTTAAGAACTTTTGAGATCATATAAGCCAATGTTGTCAGTAAATCCCATTTGGGCTTTGAAGGAGTTATTTTGTTGGTGTCGATATAATTTCTTAGGAAATGGAAACCAATCATAAAGGGCTCACGTGCTAGGTGCAGAACCTCCATTGAGTGCCTTCCTGAACTGATTCATGCTTGTGGAGGGAAAGACCATATATTCAGCTCCATGGTGGAGAAGGAGCTACAGGCCACCAAAACAAAGCAGGTAAGGCCACCTCTGTCACATTTTGAAAGCTCCCTTACTCTGTGAAGTTGCACCTAGAGTTTTCTAACTTAGGGCATAGTTTTGGAGTCAGGCTTACCTGAGTTAAAATTCTGTCTCTGCCATTTACTAACCATGGAAACATTGTCTATGTCCTATAACATTCTTGTGAAAGTTAAGCAAAACATTATTACATAAACTGCTTTATATAATTCTTGACATAGAATAAGAATTGAACAATGACACTAAAAATAATAACAGTAATAGTAATTAATAGTAGTACTGGCATTATTAGAACTTGTTCAGTATAATGCTATTAAACTGACTTTGGAAGGCTTCATGTAACCTGTCCATCACCAGATTGCATTGTACTCTCCCTCTCTTCGAGGTAGTTTTGCACTTTTTATGCTTAGGTATATTTTCCTACAATTCTCTCAATTTCTTGTTAATGCTCCACTTCTATTTTAATCATGTTATTGTTCCTAGATTCAAAGAATTTCTTTCCAATAAACCCCTTATTTGTAAGTGATATAACTTATATGGAAAGTTAAATCTATGTTGTGAAAGGCAACATCGATCATCTATCCAAACAATCTTTGGAAAGACCAAAAATTGAATGAATAATGCCGGATATATTTGGCTATCTAGACTTTTAAGTCTTAAGCAGTTATACCTTAAGCATGCCAAAGTAAATATTCAGGATTTATAACATGATTATATTGATTTGTATATGCATCTATTAAAGAAACTTCTAAAGCATGTCTCTTTTTGTTTTCAAGTGAAACATTTTTTGAACAAGACTTGGAAAAAGGGTAACAGGCATTAATGTCTGATTGATTGTTCAGTTTCTGTTGAACCCAAAATTGGCATCAAAAAAGTTATTTAAATGTTCATAATAAATGTCTACCTTTCTAACTAAATTACCATTAAAATTATGAATAAAAACAATATATTTAAATCAAAACAAGGTTTCTGTTAGCAACAACAGATTTCTAATATAACATACATTGATTTTTAGCCAAGTTTTAGATGTGATGAAAAATTAGAACATTGTTATAATTAGTTCAGGGAGAACTCAGAAGTAAACTTACTTAATTTATTTGCATAAATTGCCATTCTGTTATCTTTAAAACCAAATGCAAATTGGCTCTGTCTGATATGATGATGGTTATTTGGCTCAAAAGTGCTTCAATTTGCAGAGCAATCTGGTGTCGGCTCTGCAGTGAGGCGATCCCAGGTAACATACAAATCCTGAATTATTCCAGAAATTAGTATGTTTAAAGCATCAATTTAAGTGCTAATTGCAGTAGTAATGAGAAAAAGCAGTACGACTGTGAGATTTGCATCTCCTACCCCATCAGTATGCCTGGAACGGCTGCTGACTGGCAGAGGATTTGGCTGCTAATTAAATAATTGTATGCATGGCAGTGCTCTTGCCTGATTCAATAGATGAAGATTAATCCTCAGATAAATATGTTTGGCTGGTATTGAAATGTCTTAGCAGTTTCTTTAAAAAAGCTCATGTTTTATATACATAAATATACATATATACCCAATAAATATGTGTACACATTATGTTAAAAAATAATTAAGTCCTGCAGAAAGATTATATATAATATATTTTATATATATGTGTGTATAATATATACACACATATATATATATGCCAGATATACATTTGAGAGCTTTGTAAAGTTAACTCTCAATGAGTTGCTAATATCAGAAAACATTATATTGGTAACTAATTTAATGGTACAAGTACAAAAATATAGGAAGTCCTGCTTCCTATGGTGTTACTTGCATTGTTTCAAAAAATTAAATGCTCAGCAGAAATTGTGTATTTAAGAGTTCTCTTGACCACTTTTCTGTGTTGACCAATCTCAGAATATTAATTGATGCAGCTTCTGTACTCAGTGACTGTGGGTTCTAGTAGGAGATAGACCATCATTTGTACTTGAAGTACATTTTGCAGCTTGACAATTTCAGAAATCTAGTTACAGTATAATTTCACATTCACAAGAAAAGTTACAGGATTGGAGTTGAATGGAATTTTTACCTTGGATTTTTTTTTTTTTTAATTCCTAAGTGATAGTTTGGCTCATCAGGGCTACTGCATTTTAATTACATATACTCAGCAGCACTAAAGTCTTAGCAAATAGAAAAATAAAGCTTGTAAGGAAATCCATACCATATATAAAAGAAATAAAAGGAAAACTAAAAGTCCTTATGCAACTTTAAAAACTACCTTAGAAGGTAATGATTGATAAAAGAACCAATGAGAAGTTTTCTTGACCTGTAGTTACCACATAATTGTAGATGTTAGAAGATGACAATTACCTAGGACCTCAAGTTTATTGTGTTGCATGCTTTCCATAGATATAAGAATTCATTCTTTCATTTATTCATTAAGCATTGTTGAGCATGTACTATCTATACTGATTACTCACAAATATCTTTTAATTTAAAAATCAAAAATAAAATTGCTTAAATATTTCTACTCTTTTAATATGTGTGATTTTAACTGGTACTTTCAACATGATAATGCCAAAAATACCTATTTGTTTTTCTAAGATACCCTAGATTTATAGGATTCCCTATGATATACAGATATTTAGAAAAGTTTTCCTTTGAAAATAAATAGAAAAATTTGCAATATGAACAAAAATTGTATAACAAGTGTCAGTGGATTATACTGACATCAGCAGTTGCATCATATTGCAGCACAGATTTTTTTTTTCAGATTTCATTTGTATCCTCAAGTAATGTTTTCCACCTGAAAAGTCATATAAATGTTCAAATAGCTGCTTCTCTTTAAAAAAAGAAAAAAGTTCAGCAATGAGCATTTTTTATTACTTTTTTTAGTATAGTCAATTACTACTCAATATCAAGAGACATTTATAATAAAGAGATTATAAGTTTAGATAATGATAACCTTTTGATTTTTTAAAAAAATAAAAGGATTAGAAGAATATCGTTTCTACATATATACTCACATTCAAGTACACAAAAAACTAGGGAAATTTGAATAATTCAGTGGATTCTATCAGTCAATATCCTGGTATTGTACTACAGGCATTGCTTAATACTGGGTAAGTGATACAAAAGATCTCTATTATTTCTTGCAATTCCATTGAATCCAGAATTAATCTCAAAAATAAAAGGTGGATTTTTCTAAAAGTACACTATTTCTTAGTTGATCATTCCATGTGACATTATTTCTTTGTTGTTTTTCCTTTTTTCTTTTTAGGCATGGAATTTCTTATCTCGCTTGCCAGTGATAAATGTTGGCATAAGTGTTAAAGGCTCGTGGGATGACTTAGTTGAAGGACACAATGAACTCTCTGTCTCAACTCTGACTGCAGACAAACGAGATGACAACAGATGGATCAAATTGCATGCTGATCAGGAGTATGTGCTCCAAGTCAGCTTGCAGAGAGTCCACTTTGGGTTCCACAAGGTATAGTATTTGATTTCCATTCTCAAATATTTCACACCAACTACCAGCATGAGCCACCACACATATCTTTTATATTACTAATGTGTTCGTGTCATTCATAAATCCTGCTTTCTCAACTGGCCTTAACCAGCAAGGGTCAGTCTTTGAGATTAGTCAGTCAGTTCTCATGTGCCATTTTTCAACTCCAGAATATCCACCTTACATTACATAATCATACATTGCTTGGAGTACTGTCTCAAAGTGTGGTTTACAGACTCAGTCTAGCAGAATTTCCTGGAGTGCCTTTTAAAGTGCAGATCCTTGGCCTCACTCCAAACTGACTGAATCAGAACCTCAGGGTCT
This sequence comes from Sciurus vulgaris, assembly GCF_902686455.1. Taxonomy (NCBI): domain Eukaryota; kingdom Metazoa; phylum Chordata; class Mammalia; order Rodentia; family Sciuridae; genus Sciurus; species Sciurus vulgaris. Next base: position 63,949,365 of record NC_136467.1, read on the forward strand.
GAGGGAATCTCAAAACTGATATTCTTCTCTGTGCCCCACGTGATTTTTTTTTCTGGTACCTAGGATTGAACCCAGTGGCCTTGCACACACTAGGCAGTGCTCTGCCACCGAACTACATCCTCCGTCCGCCTTGCACACATGATTTTTAAGGACATTAAAGTTTGAGAAGCACTGCCCTAGAGGCACTTTGGTATAGGAGCCTCATCAGGCCAGATGTAGATGAGATTGAAGCTTTCCCTCTTAGCTCTATTGAATTTGAATAAGATGCTAAGCTTTTCTGAGCCTCAGTTGCCACATCTGCCTGCTTCCTCATTATAATGCATATGAGAGAGCTTTGTCAATTTCATACAGGCCAAAAATTTACAGTACTTTTATTTTAAATTACTGTGCTCTTTTCTGTAGCCTCTGACACCAAAATTAATTATTTAGTCCTCTAAGAATATTAGTACACATAGTGTGGGCAGATTGGTTTTTAGTACCCTAATAATTGAAATAAGAAAAAAATTGTCCTTTTTTTTTTATTATTTTTAGCCCAGTGGATTCAGGGTTTTTAATATCTAGAGTAACCCCTTGGGATGAGTAAACCCCACTGTTTCCATAGACAGAATGGTCACTGTGTATTGTTACAACATCCTTTCAGTACAGATTTCACTTCATTTGATTTCTAATACTAAAAGAAAGGTAAACCAGTGTGAACATGAACTGATAGGCCTCTTGCATTTCAGAGCTTTAAGTGAGAATTTCTAGATGACTTACTATATTCCAGCTTCCAAAAAATAGTAATAATAATAAACTAATCGTGTAATGAAAATAGTAATCATAAAGATAAAATCATGGAGCAAAAATATATTTTTTAACCTTCAATCTCTACTTTACAATTTGATTTAATAAAGTTCAAAAAATTGTAGCTTTTATTCCTAACTCCTATAGAACTACATTACTCTCTGACCCTCTTTTAAAATGCTATAACTGAAGCCTCTTTCCCTGGTATACTGAATGAAATCTCAGGGGAATGTCATTATTAATATGTTTTATGCCATAAAGTCATTGTCTTAAAAACACATTACAATAACCTTGCTTTTATAAAAGTTAGACCAAGAGAAAGACTTCAGGTTTTGTTATTAAAGAATTAAAGACATCCCAGATGGAAGTGTTGAACTGTTTCTTAATGGCCTTCCAGTAAGGCAAGATAGCATTTTAACTACCATCAAGCCATGTGAAAAGTATAGACGTGGTTAATATTTTATCTTTTTTTCTGGGTTACAGGGAAAGCAAGAGAGCTCTGCAGTTACCCCTCGATTTCCCAAATCGAAAGATGAAGGATGGTTTTTGATATTAGGAGAAGTGGATAAGAGAGAACTTATTGCTTTAAAACGAGTAGGATATGTTCGAAATCATCATGTCGCTTCTCTTTCTTTTTTTACCCCTGAAATACCCGGAAGGTAAGCAGAATCTTACCACTAAAGTTATAAAAGAATTAAATGTGTCTTTGATTAGCAAACAGTTTTAAATTTTTGCTCTATTTTCATATTTTAGGTATATCTTCACTCTCTATCTCATGAGTGACTGCTACCTTGGTCTGGATCAGCAGTATGACATTTACCTCAATGTCACACAAGAAAGCATTTCCACACAGGTCAACATGGAAGTCTCCAATGCCTTCACTGACCTGGCAGTAAAATAACTTGACCCAAACAATCCATTTGAAAGAAGTTGTTAAGGAATCTGGCTGTTCAATCATCTAGACAAAGTTGAATTCCTTGATGTTTACTTTGACAGAATCAACTCCTAACCTCAAGACATCCAGGAAACTAATAGTGGCTGCAGTATTGACTCCAGCAATACAAAGTTAGCCACAGTGGCCTTTTAACAAATGTTGCCTTTATAATATTGTCTTTTTCTTTACATGTAAAATGAATGCGCATGTAGAATAATCTTTTAATTTGTGTATATTTGAGGTTATATGAAAGTTATCAATCAAATTTTACATCTTATAATGTACTGTTTACATGAATACTGTTTTTTTCCTTTTTTTAAGAAAATCTACATTGAGGTGTGACAGTGTTAGAATTTTAACTCTGCAGCATAAAAATGTATAAATCTATGAGATGATACACAATGTGTCTTGTTAGCAAAATTTATACTTTGATCTTATCACAATGAAATGATTTCAAGAATTTCTTATAGTCATAAATAATATATGATGTAAAATTATATTACAGAGTTCAATGACAAAAAAAGAGAAAAGAATATACTGATCTTAGAAAAGGTAGATACTATAATTGGTGGAAATAAAATATAGAGTGCAACTTCAAGACAAGTTGACTCAGGTTTTTCTCTTCCCTCCCTTTATGTCCCTTCTTCCTCGTCTGCCCTCTTTTTCTTTCTTTTCTATTTCAAGACTACTGCTAATTTCTCTTTGACATATTTATTTATGCAAGGAGAAAAATACAGTTTAACTCACAAAGTAACATATAGAGGCAATTTTTTGTCTTTATCATCCACTTCCACAGATAGTTTCCAACTATAATAAAGGAAATATCTCTATGTCCAAAAAGTTTCTTCTTGGAAAAATACTGTCTCAAACTAAAATGTTGTTAAAGTTCAATGTCCACATAGTATACATTTTAGTGGAATGAAATTCTGTCTTTGCAAAGTGATTTCTGAATGAATGATTCTTAAATATTTTCCAATATTACTGTCACAAGTACTAAAATATAAGTTTTTCTGCATTTGAAATTTATGGCTTATGTGTGTCTCCTCTTCCATGCTAAAATAAATAAAAGAAGAGAAGAAAGAAGAAGAAAAAAACAGTAGCATGAGGGGAAACAAGCTTTCACTTTCCAAAAATAAAATCTAAATGAGGTGCCCCAAGACTCTCCTGATACAAATTTGTTTCATATAAATTTCCCTGTGCTTTTCTTTTGAAACTTTATTTCCTAATCAAGATGTGTGCCTTTACCATTGTTTTAGTGGAATTAAAAAAAATGAAGTTCACATGTAGACAAAAATCACCAGTCCATACAGGAACCTGTCTGGAAACAGCCTCACCTCAAACGTCCTGTTTTCAGCATCATCTCTCTGTTACGAAGCAGGCAAGTTTTGAGAGGTGGAAGATCTGCTTCACTGATCAAGACACAGTATGTAGGACAAATAACAAAGAATTTCTGTTATATCTGTCAGAGAGAAAAATAGTAACATGACAAATGATCTTAGTTTCAAAATAAGGCACAGAGTACTAGTAAGGCAGGGTGCACTTTGATGCAGAAGTTCACCCAACAAGGTCTTAATACCAGAATATATAAGGAACTCAAAAAAGAGAGCAAGAGAGAAGAAAACTAAATTGAAGAGGACACAAATAAATGGAAAGACATTCCATCTTCATGGATTGAAAAAATTAATATTGTTTAAATGTCCTCATGACCCAAAATGACCTACTATTCAATCATTTAATGCTGATGATTTGAATTGGGGAGGCAGGATGAAAGAGGATTCCAGTTAAAACAGTATTAGCAAGACTCTGAAATAGCCCAGCCTAGAGTGTTCAGCTGGTCTGCATTTTCAAAGTCATAGAAAATGTCTAGCAAACAAAAATAAGTCTGTGAAGTAACCTTGGGTTTAGAGAGTAAAGACTGCAAACCTTATGCACATGCAATGGAATTCCTGACAAAGACATCAATGGTCAGGGCTTGACACAGCAGAAACTTGCTTTAGAAAAATTAATCTGATATAGAGGTAGGAATGGTTTGACCAAGAAAGAAGAGCACTAAGAAAGTCAATGAAAAAACATTCAGAATATAATTCAATGTGGAATATTACTTAATAAGGAGTCCTGAGGGGCCAGAGAGGTTATGACAAAGAATATTTTAAGAGAACAGAGAACCAGTAGAAAGAGGAGACAGCCAGGAGCTTCAGAGGGGAAGCATCCATGTCTGTTGTGGGTAATGGGTACTAAATAGGCAAGAAAGGAAGCAAGAACCAAGTCAAGGGTCCTGACTTTGTAGTTTGTCATTAATGATTGGTAAGTATTTCAGGAAATCAGAAAGAATGTAGGAGGTAAGGACTTGAGTGGGCAACTAGAATTGACAGGCGATGAATAAGTAATTCTGCTGGCTTCACTCCTCAAAGATCCCATGCTATCAACTGTATTGAGGTGGGTGATGATAGGGCAGAGACATTGATAAGAATAAGCCTCTTTCCTTCCAATATTTTCCCTTATAACATCCATTTGTGTAAATATATTTATATATTTTTTGCAAATATATTTTGTAATATATTTACATTATATATGTATATACATACATATCCCCATTAAATATTTGTAATTTATTCCTGTGACATTTTCTGTTCATGTAGGACCAACTAGAATTTAAGATCTGAAACCACCTTCATACCCCATAACCCCTGATATAAGAACACAAAAAGCTTTATCAGCATCTAAAGGTGAAGATACCCATTTTCTTACATGAATAAGGAACCCTCCTTTTCCTGTTCTTTCAAATTCCACAGGTGGCTTTGGTGGGAAGAGAATATAGTGACATGAAATATTTGGTCACCAAAAATCATGTTACCTCTTCTGTTTACACACATGAGTGATACAACAGAGTCAAAACACAAAATCAGCCCTCTTCCTCAAATTTCAACATGCCCTAGTAGTGAGTCGCTAATCAGTAGCCTTGGAGGACTCCCAGGCATATCCTCCACATCTAATCTATCAGCAACCCCTTTCAGCTCTACCTTTGAATTAATCCAGACACCTCCATAACTACCACCCCTTACTTGCTACCTCCTGACTGGCATCTTGCTGCTTCTGCCCCTTCACAAGTCTTTTTCTCTATACAACAGTCAGTCTTTTGAAACCTAAGTCTGATCATGAGTCTGCTTTGCTCAAGAGATTCCAATGCCTTTCTCAGAATAAAAGCTCTAATCCACACAGTGCCTCCAAGGTCCTGCATGATCTGCTGTTTCCTGCCCTTGCCACCTTCTGACCTCATCTCATTACTCTCCTTCTTGCTCAGTTTGCACCAACCCAGTGGTCACATTACTGCTTGTTGAATTCGTTGAAGGAACTCTGCCCTTTCAGCTCCCTCAGTTGGAAAGCCTTTAACCCTACATGGTTAGACCTACTTGTCAAACCATCTTAGCTTAAATGCCAAGGCATCAGTCCTATCCATTCTCCTCTTCTGTTTGGTTTTTCTTCATCATTCCTATCACCACTATAAAAATATTTTTTGGCTTATTACTTAATCAGGAGTCTGTCCTAAGATTCCAGAAGGAAGAAATTTTCGTCCCTTTTGTCCATTGCTATATAACCAGAACTTACAACATGTCCTGGCTCATGTTAATATTTCTTGAATCACTAAATGAACACAGGCACTCACATAGGTCCACCTATCGTTCTAGAAATCACAGCTGTTCTGAGAGGCTCATAGAAAACTAAGTACTAACCAGATCCTCTTATATCTTCTGTCAAGGAAAGGTGTACTTAATTGGTAGTTTAGTGATGATAACAATGATGGTGATTTAAGGTAAAGGAGAGTGGAAAATTATATCGCAATATATCTTGGATTTACAAGTATTCTAAACTTTCAAATGAATAACTTGGGGCTTCTGCCTTTGAGAAATAATCCATAGTGAGTAGGCAAAAATTATGTCATAAGCTAGCTTTTTAGAAAGAAAAAATTGAATTAAGTTTTTATCTTTCCGTTGAGTATTACTGAATACAGAGGTTGGTTTCAAAGACATGCATTGAATTACCTTTCATTTTCTGTTTTCAAAAATAATTCTAAATCTAACCAGAGCAAGAAATAAAAATTTTGAGTTTAAGAAGTATTTGTTATACTATTTCTTTCCAGGTCCTCAAAAATTTTGAGAATAACACTTGATTTTTGGTTGTCCTGAAAGCCTATTTTTTAAATAATGGAGGATGGCTATAGCGATTTCTAGAAAGACTTATCATTATAATTTTGGTCTCAGCCCTTGCACCTTTCATCATGGTGCATTCTATACTATTTTCAAAAAAATAAAATATTTCCTATTTTAGTCCTTTAAAAAGGCATCAATGATTCTATGTCCTTAAATATATTTCCTGAGGCTTTGCATGCCAGTATGAGAAAGATTTTGTGGTGCTGTTCAGATGCTGGGTCAATCTGACCCAAGGTCAAGCTTTTGGCCCAGTCACATCTGAATGAACTTCAATTTTTATTGTTGCTCTTCAATTGCTCTACAATTAGAAGAATATGTTGAACATGCATTTTATTTAAATTTCACAAGCAATGTGGAGTCTGAAAATTGATATTGATCATTCCTTGGAGACTTCCTGAGAACATGATGGACTGTAGTTCAATCCATGTTTGCGTGAGCAAACTCATAGCACCTCCTTCTAATTAAAAGTTCTTTGAATCTCTCAAAACCATGTATGTTTTCTTGTTACTTGTATACTTGTGTGTCCTTGATTCTTTTTGGACTCACTATCCCACACAGAGTCAGTGCCTTTCCTGTCATGGAAAACAAGTATAGTGATCATATCCTTTGGTTCAAATTTATATCAAAAGATTATTAAGACCTTTACGCCATGTACAAACAGAGAAACAACATGTATCCCATTTGTTTACAATAAAAAAAAAGATTATTAAGATTTGAAGATTGCAGGGCTTATCTAAGATGAATTTTATTCCTGAACTTTCAAACCAAATACAGCTGATTGTTAGTCTCAGAGCACTACCCTTTCCAGAATGTGAAAGAATTACTACAGCCAGTTCTGGAACTCTCCAAAGTCAATGGCCCATTTTTCCAAATGACCTTGAAGGTACCAAATGTTATTTCTTTGTGGGGTGAATAGAATTTCTGAAATAACAAAAATATTTCTGAGGAGATGGCTGATAACACTGAGTAATGCTAACTGCCAAAAATGAATCTACTTTTCTCATGACTTGTGAGTTGACACCAAAGACAATCAGAAAAGAGATTCTAAAAGTGTTTTTCACAAGAATGCACCAGGATTGGCACATATCTTCCAAAAGTGGCAACCTAAAAGGACACAATTTATTTGGATGTGTGAGTGCTAGGTTTATGACTGCTTTTGGTCAAATTCTATACATGGATTAATTAAAAAAAAAAAACTATTAAACAGAGTGAACTGGCAAAAAATAAATAAAATGAGTTTCTAATAGTTTTATCATTTCAGTTCTTACATTTAAGCCTTTAAGCGACTTTGAGCTGATTTTTGTATTTGGTGAGAGATGAGGTATAATTTCATCCTTCTGCAGTTTTCCCAGCACCATTTATTGAAAAGACTGTCCAGTTAGAATGGAGGAACAAGTTCTGGTGTTCTATTGCATAGTAGTGAAGCGGCTAGCAATATTAGCTGAACACTTCAAAACAGCAATACTTATTGAATTCTTCAAAATAACTAGAAGAGAAAATTTTTAATATTCTCACCAAAAATAATTAATAAATGTGTGAAGTGACGGATATGGTAAATATCCTGATGTAATTGTTATACAATGGATATATGCATTGAAGCACACACTATACCTTATCAATATGTACAATTATTTTGTGTCTATTAAAAACAAGATACATTTTTAAATAAATTTCAATGGAATTATAGAAGAGAAAATTGAATTAAAATGAGAAAAAAAATCAAACTTCACAACATGGTTAAAAAATAATGAACAGGGAAGCTACCAATGGAGATCTTCATTAATCAAACATCATCTTTCTCGACATAACTGTTTCTCTCTTCTAAACTCCAGGACACATTGGACACCAGTTGTTGCTTATTCCTTTAAATATTTGAAATCAGAATTGCATGAAAGTGTTTAATAGAAATTCTAACAAGGAATGCTGATAACTTCAATGTACCTTCAAGCAAATTCTTCTAATTACAATATAAGCCTGATTATGGGCTGTCCACCAGAAGTGTGCATCTTATCTGTGTTACTTAAGCTCATTAATATTATCAGAAATTATGCTTTACTACCTATTACAATATGATTTCACCAGGGATCTAGAAGGAAATAGGAACAGGTTATAAAGAAAAGCTGTATTTGCTATACCAAGAAAAGCAGTTTTTGTTTGTGTGGTTGATGGGTTGGTTTTTGTTTGTGTTTTAATGAGCTTCTTTGGTGCTACCTCACCACATACTTGTACTTGGTGATCCAACCACATATTGAAAGATTACAGTAATATATCCTTTTGACTCCCTTCTGTTCCCATTTCCTCACCCATAAAAACAGAGGTAAATCTTGCTCAGGCTTCCTCTCACAAAGCAAGTGTTGGATCAGTTTCATTAAGTGAATCACTTATATGAAAATGCTTAGAAAATGATAAATAACTAAAAATAGCAAACGAAATGTGAATGAAAGTCTCAGTTGATAAACTGAATACAGTCATTCTCAGGGTTGATTTTATGTGTCAGTAAGGCGGTAGGCTAAGAACCCACCTCACCATCTCCACTTTCATCAAAAATGATAACTTTGTGCCCGAAGAGGTATTTGTGTTCCATTTCTTTGTACTGTAGGATTTCTATGAATTTATATTTTCAGTGTAGCTCAGCACACATAGGGGAGTGTGAGTTACTTCATTGGAACTTTTCTATAGGTATTTCCTGAGAACATGTTTTGATGAGATAGTGAAGGACACCCAGAAAGCCTGGAGAGTAGAAGAGAGGTCTGACTGCCTCATTTCTACCCATTTCGGTTCTGGAGACAAACTTCACCACATCAGACTACTAAGGGCCATTTCTGATGTCTGAATCAGCAGAAATAGGGATCACTCTAGAGCAGAAGGACTTTTGAGAGCTGGAGTATGGGGTACCTCACACTTTGAGTGTTTGGATCATAATATATGTTACACCCAGAGTGAAATAAAATGGTTAAGCAAGTTCTGTAAAGTCCTTACAAGCATTTATGTACTTTTGCTTAATATTGCAAGCAACACCCACTCTGTCCAATCTTCCTAGGAGTCATGTTCCACCCATGCTTATATAAGCATGAAAATCAATTTAAGTATATTCACTAAAAATCTAAACCCTTTTCTTCTAAAAGTAAATGTTTGATTTTTCTTTCAGAAGCAACTATTTTTACACTATTTTATCCAACTTCTGAAACTCAATTCTAACCAAAAAAATATAGGGAGGAACAAATTAGGCCTCTGACTTCTAATACAGTGCTTCTGTTAGCAGAGGCAATGAGAATAATATAGACATCTTTGTAAAACCTCAATCTTATTTTCTGATCCTTTAGAAAATGCATTCCTCTAAAAACACATTACCCTACAAGTGGCCTTTGGAGAAACTGAAACATTGAAGAAATCCTTGGATTGCTGCAAAGAACATTCTCCATGGACAATTCTAATCAATTATAGAAACATAACTGTACCCAGATCATGTAATACACCACAGTGATGATCCTGGCTTCTGTCCATCTTATAAAATGCTGCAACTCATAAACATCAAACCTGCTGCTGTTTGCAACAATCTGGTCCAGAAAGAATTACTCTCAATTGTTACTTTTCATGCTGCAGACAATTGTACATCTGCATCTTCTATTTCAGTTTTGTCATTTTGTTATCTTTGCCCACTGTATTAATTATTTTTGGATGCTTCATCTCATCCCCAAACAATATATTTGAGACACTCATGGGGATGCATTGCATAAATATTGAATGTGTTAAAGACAGAGTCTGAGGTAATTCAGAACGAATTTAAGTAAGTTGATTGGAATCAGTTTTTATTTAGGAAATCTTCTAGGGACAATCCTGGCATATTTAAAATAACTGTTCACAGAGATGCAATCTGCATGTGCATTCCAGCAAATCCATGAATCAGCAATCAGAAAGGAAATACAGAATTAAGATGCAGGAAAACCACTAAAAAGGAATTCATAAAAACATTACCAATTACAGTAATAAAAATGCTTCAGAACAAAAATGTTTTAATAAAATCTGATGAAGATAATGTAACCATGATGAGATGTTAAAATGAAAAAGGAAAATGTAAAGCATACGCAAGCTGTAATCACGTACATGTTTTATGGATTCAGCAGACAAATAGGAGATCTGTTCCACCTGACAAACAGAGAAGTGGCAACTGTAATTAGAAGTCAAATGCCTTGCATTGGATTTGGAATGACTTCTTGGATCTGACACCAAGGACAGGCAATGAAGGAAAACATAGATAATTGGACATCATGAAATTTTATATTTTTTTTCATCAAAAGACTATCAACAGAAGCAACCCACAGAATAGGAGAAAATATTTACAAATCCTATCTAGGATACATAAAGAACTCTTAAAACTCAATAATAACAAAACAAACAACTTGATTTAAAAATGAACAAAATACTTGCATAGACATTTTTCCAAAAAAAAGTCAATAAACACATGAAAAAATACTATCACTAATTATTATAGAAATGCAAATCAATGTCACAATGTAATCCACATCATACCCATTAGGATGGCTCCAATTTTTAAAAATCAGGAAATAAGTTTGGAGAAGATGTAGAAAAACCAGAGCTTTTATGCACTGTTGATGGAACCATAAAATGGTACAGCCATTGTGGCAAACAGTATGGCAGTTTCTCAAAATATTAAAAATAGAATTGCCATATGATCCAGCAATTCTACTTGTGGGTATATAACACCCCCAAGTTAAAGGCAGGGTATTGAAGAGATATTTGTATACCTGTGTTCATAGCAACATTGTTCACAATAGTGAAACCTATGAAGCAACCTGTGTGTCAAAGGATGAATGAGAAAGCAAAATGTGACATAAATACATCTAATGGAATATTACTCTGACATATGCTACAATATGGATGAACCTTGAGGATATTATGCTAAATGAAATAAGTCAGTCACAAAAAAATAAATTGCTATATAATTTCACTAATAAAAGGTACCTAAAATAAATTTATTGAGACAGAAAGTACAAAGGTGGTGCCTGGGCTGCAGGGAGAATCAAGAGTTATTGTTTAATAAGTTCAGAGTTTTAGTTTTGCAAGATGAAGACTTCTGGAGACAGATGGAGGTAATAGTTGCACAGGAATGCAAATGTACCTAATACCATCAATCTAAAATATTTAAGATGGAAAAAGCTGTGTTACATATGTTTACCTTAATACAAAAGAGTGTTATTAAAAAAAATTCAAGTATCTGAAAGATGATGAATTAAAAAAAAAAAAAACCTGACACCTAAATGTTTATTTAAAAGTTGGGGACAATACACTAGGCAACTAGAATTATATAAGCAAAAGTTTATGTTCTAAACACAATAATTTCCACACCATTTCACCAGTCCAGTTCATTGAAAATGTATTTCAATAACCTATTAAATGCTCGAGCTGAAAGTCATTGTTTCTAGGTTATCTTTTAAAATAAAGTGTAGCAACTAATTTGCATTCATGAACACTTCTCCTGTCGGGATCCATATCCCCCAAATTAGGGGACAGTCAGGTTAGAGCATCAGGGTGAGTCAGCATCCCTATCCCTCAATCTAAAAAAGAAAAGCAAACTACAACATTGCTGGTTGGCTGAATAGTGGTCCTTTAATAACACCAGGACCTCCAGTAAAGTGAAACCCAAGCAAAACAGATAACGGGAGTCAGAGATTCCTGTCCTCCCTCACAACTCTCTCAAAAATCTGAAGCCCATCAGCTCACAGGAAATAGAGGAAGGGGTTTTAATCATTTGCCTTTTGCTTATTCCTTTTATTATGAAATATTTCAGACCTATCAAAACTGCAGAAACATTAATGTACATTTCTTCACTCTTGCAAATTTATCAAATTATAACATTTTTCATATTTACTCTTTTATTTATTTTTTAATTAAAAACCAAAAATTTACATAGGGCAATGTTGTTTGATTCATTCTGTTATTTTTTCCCTCCCCCCAACCCTCTTTTCCCTCTATACAGTCCTTCCTTCCTCCATTCTTACCACCCTCCTTATCCCTAACCCTAACACTAACCCCTCCTACCCCCCATTTTATGTCCTCATCTGCTTATCAGCGAGATCATTCATCCTTCAGTTTTTTGAGATTGGCTTATCTCACTTAGCATGATATCCTCCAATTTCATCCATTTGCCTGCAAATGCCATAATTTTATCATTCTTCATGGCAGAGTAATATTCCATTGTATATATACACCAGAGTTTCTTTATCCATTCATCAACTGAAGGACATCTAGGTTGGTTCCACAATCTGGCTATGGTGAAGTGAGCAGCTATGAACATTGATGTGGCTGTATCTCTGTAGTATGCTGATTTTTAAGTCCTTTGGTTATAGGCCAAGGAGTGGGATAGCTGGGTCAAAGGGTGGTTCCATTCCAATCTTTCTGAGGAATCTCCATACTGCTTTCCAGAGTGGCTGCACTAATTTGCAACCCCACCAGCAATCTATGAGTGTACCTTTTTCTCCACATCCTCTCCAAAACCTATTGTTGCTTGTGTTCTTGATAATCGCCATTCTAATTAGGGTGAGATGAAATCTTAGGGTAGTTTTGATTTGCATTTCTCTTATTACTAGAGATGTTGAACATTTTTTCATATATCTGTTGATTGCTTGTACATCTTCTTCTGTGAAGTGTCTGTTCATTTCCTTAGCCCATTTGTCGATTGGATTATTTGTATTCTTGGTGTAGAGTTTTTTGAGTTCTTTATAGATTCTGGAAATGAGTGCTCTATCTGAAGTATGAGTGGCAAAGATATTCTCCCACTCTGTAGGCTCCCTCTTCACATTACTGATAGTTTCCATTGCTGAGAGAAAGCTTTTTAGTTTGAATCTATCCCAGTTGTTGATTCTTGCTTTTATTTCTTGGGCTATGGGAATCCTGTTAAGGAAGTCTGATCCTAAGCCAACAAGTTGAAGGTTTGGACCTACTTTTTCTTCTATAAAATGCAAGGTCTCTGGTCTGATTCCGAGGTCCTCGATCCATTTTGAGTTGAGTTTTGTGCACGGTGAGAGATAGGGGTTTAATTTCACTCTGTTGCATATGGATTTCCAGTTTTCCCAGCACCATTTGTTGAAGAGGCTATCTTTTCTCCATTGCATATTTTTGGCCCCTTTGTCTAGTATGAGAAAATTGTATTTATTTGGGTTTGTGTCCATGTCCTCTATTCTGTACCATTGATCTACATGTCTATTTTGGTACCAATACCATGCCATTTTGTTACTATTGCTTTGTAATAGAGTTGAAGATCTGATATTGCGATACCCCCTGCTTCGCTCTTTCTACTGAGGATTGCTTTAGCTATTCTGGGTTTCTTATTCTTCCAGATGAATTTCATAATTGCTTGCTCTATTTCTGTAAGGTACATCATTGGGATTTTGATTGGGATTGCATTGAATCTGTATAGCACTTTAGGTAGTATGGCCATTTTGACAATACTAATTCTGCCTATCCAAGAACATGGGAGATCTTTCCATCTTCTAAGGTTTTCTTTAATTTCTTTCTTTAGTGTTCTGTAGTTCTCATTGTAGAGGTCTTTCACATCTTTTATGAGGTTGATTCCCAAGTATTTTCATATTTACTCTTTTAAAGAGAAATAAAACATTGCAGGTACTGTCTACCCTTTCACAATCCTGCTTCACCTTCTATTCTGAGAGCCCAGCCTTACCCCAAATTATTATCTTTCATGTGTTCCTTTAAACAAAACTATTACTGGACTGGAGTTGTGGCTCAGTGGTAGAGCACTTGCCTGGCGTGTGTGTAGGCCCTGGGTTTGATCCTCAGCACCGCATAAATAAATAAATAAAATTAAAAGATTCATTGACAACTAAAAAATATTTTCTTAAAAAAACAATACTATTAATGATATTACTACAAATTTTTTCATGTTTTATACTATTTTTCTCATCTATTTTAAATACATTCAGAAATAATAAGCAGTTGTAGCAGCCTCCATTTTGTCCCCACATGATCCTCGCCTTCTGTTCTTCACACTGCTGGGCAATTCCTTCTCATTGAGTGAACAGAATGTGTAATGTTATGTCACTTAGAAGATTAGGTCATAAAAATGACTATAACTTCCATACTGGGTACTATCTCTTATTCTGTCTAGGATTGATCACTTATGGGAGAAGTCAGCTGGTATGGCCATGCTATGTCATGAGGCAGCCCTGCGAAAATAGATCTACTGAGATGCACCAATAGCCAAGAAGAGAGTTTGAAAGCAGCTTCATCAAAGATTCTGAGCCAGAATGAGCTACTAAATCCCTCTCGGATCCCTGACCAGCAGAACCTACAAGATAATAAATGTGTATTGTTTTAACCTAATATGTTTGGGTGTGGTTTATTACCAACAGATTTTTTTTTCCATGAGTACCAACCAACAGATAACTAGTACAGCAGTATTTACCACACTTTTATTTTTTCACACAGTAGTATTTCTGAGATTTGTTTTAGTTTATTTTTATTATAATTTTTTTTTATTTTTACAGACTGCATTTTAATTCATTATATACAAATGGGGTACAACTTTTCATTTCTATGGTTGTTACACTATGTGAACATACTTTAATTTGCTCATTTTTAAGTTGATGAACTTTTATATATGTGATACTACAAATAATTGCTGCAACAAAATTTTTCCCTCTTCTCATCATTTTAATTTAATAAAAATGCACATAACCAGGGTGGAGATGTAGCTCAGCAATAGAGTATGTGCTTAGCATTCACAAGGTCTTGGGGTTCAAACCCCAGCAGAAAAAAAAATTCACATAGGTAACCAATATTCAAGTTCAGATTTTAGTTCAGGAATCAAAAGAAATCAGACACAAGGAATTAATGATTTGCCTAGACTAGTATGACTTTCGTGTGGTGAGATTCTGGTATTGAGCTCAAAGCCTTGAAAATGCTAAGCATGTGCTGTATGACTGAGCTATACCCCCAACCTCTATTTCTCAGTAGGTAATTCTGAAATTGTAGATAAAGGCAGTCACAGAACATATTTCAGACCCAGGTTGAGGCACACAGGTAGCAGCTTCTCATGATTACCCTAAATATATCAAGAAGACGTGGTTAGCTGGCTCTTTGCTTTTCTGCTGTTCCAAACTAAGGTTCAGCTGCAAAATTTCCCAGTAACTGCTGATTTTGTGACTTGGGGAGATTTCCTCAGGGAGAATTTCCCTGGGAGTCATATGACGAAGACAGCCCCTACTTCCCCTGCTCTGCCAGTGACAGACAGCAGTCTCCACTCAAAGGTGCATAGGGAGCTGCTAGGCTGCCTGTGACCCTTTATGAACATCATAAGAAATGGGAATAAGCCCTGCATTCTCTCTCCTGGCAAAGCAGGATCGCTAAAATGTCAACATGAATTAACAAGCGTGCCTCCATGCTTCATGGTGTGACGAAGGTCTTAAAGGTTCTCTTCTACTTTTGATTTACACACTTTTAAAGTTGACATTAAAAATTATTCCTCCCTTAGAGTATATTTGGTATTCCTTGGGGAGGCAAGTTTTGTTATTCATATTAACCATATTTCTTTATGTTTTTATATTTCCTATCACATATGGATAGGAAAAGAAAATCTAGAAAATTATTACCTCCCAGTTTTAGCTACAGTCATAGAAGCAAACTGCCTCCAACATCACTACCACCCTCACTGAGACATAAAAGTGCTAAATAAAGAAAAGATGGCTTTGATGAGAAATGCAAATATAGCAACACCCCGCAAAGAACTGCCTTGAATGGCTGTCGTTCTGATGCACACCCAAATGGGTGATCTATTTAAAGGGATGTCAGACTTGTCAAAGCACCTCAGTAACCATTTCACCACAACTTAAGATTTATTCAAGAAAAAACAAAAAGATCACGTATAAAATTCCTTCATCATTCGAATTATTTTTAGAAGCAATCCGTATCTCTCTCAGAATATATTTCATCTTATATGCATCAACAGAAGAAATACATACAAAGTCCAGCCTTCAACCCAAACTGAACAGATGCTTCAGAATAGAACGGGCAATGAGAAAGGGCCTAGATGGTCTCCCTGGTCCTAACCCTACTGCCACCTCCTTTGCTGAAACTGCCCTCAGTTCTCAGTCCCCACAGGGCACCAGTTCACCTTGTCCCCTCACCTGCAGTGCAGCCTTGTGAAGTGCTTCAGCATGATCTGTGGAACGAACACCAATTTAAAGTAATGTACTTAAGGATTAAAATGGGCAAACTAACAGAGGAAAATTAACATTTAATAGAGCTTTCTCGAGCACCCATCATGCTCATTGTCCCATCTTCTCTTGAAAGGATCGGTTGAGGCTCTCTGGTGAAGGTCAACAGAACAAAGTGAGGTTACAGAATATCCTTCCTGCCTGCAGGTCATTAGGCAGACAAATGTCTTCCTGTGGCGGGAAAGCTGATATGAAGGAGACCAAAGTACTAACAGAATCTAGGAAATTAAAGGTATTTTTCAGGCAAAGAGTTCAGCGGTAAAAGTCAGTCCCCGACGTCTAACAGACACTGCTGGGGAATATTTTACAGCCTCCACCCCAGACTGCTATTCATTTAACAACATGTTCCCTACTAAATGTGTATTGTCTAAAGAACTCAATGCTCTCCATAGAATAATTCTGGAAGGCTATACAGAAAATTTATGAGCAATGGCTTGTGAGGAGGGGACTGGAGGGAGAGACTTAATGTTTAATGTTTTGCACCATTTGATTTTTTTTTTTTTTTTTCTGTAACCCTGTGCTTACACAGTAATTTTCCATTGAAAATATTTGGTTTCAGGCTGGGGCTATAACACAATGGCAGAGTGCTTGCTTAGCAAGGCCCTGGGTTCAATACCCAGCTTGGCAAAAAAACAAAACACAAACAAAAAAAAATTGTTGGTTCAAATGTTGAATTAAAGAATATGTTCAAACATGAGGGGGAAAGCAGGGAGGTGGATTTCCTGAAAACAGAGAAGGAATCAGTGAAGCAGAGGAAGGGGATTGAAAAGGAGGGAGAAAGGACTTGAAAAGGGAGGCACTGTAGAATGAAATTAACCAAATTATGCTACGGACATATGTGAATATACCACAAAGAATTCCACCTTTATGCATATCTATAAAGCACTAATTAAAATAACAATAAATAAATAAATAGAAAGAAGGCCAGTAGAGTAGAGGAAGGGGAACAGGAGGAAGGAGGAGGGAAGGAAAGAAAAATTCCTGGGGACCAAAATGGAGCAAATTGTACTCCATGCAGACATGAATATGTCAAAATAAACCCACTATTATGTATAACCATAATGCACTAATAAAAACATTAAAAAAGAATAAGATGCTCAAAATCATAGCCTGCTTCCAACAAACAAAGAAAAATTAATGTAGTGTTTCCTTTACAACTAGTTCACTAGCTGTGTATATGAAGGGAGAAGGTTCTATGGAGAGTTAAGGGAAAAGCTTTCATTTCATGCCAAGGACAACTTTGGGGGGAAGGGTGATTTTCCATTCATGAGGAGGGCCCATGGTGGGACCCTCCTCAGATCAGGCACAGTCCTCTGAAGTGTCTGCAATATGGGGAAATTTCCCAACCACTGCCCAAAGCTCTCAAGTCCTCCACAGAGCTCTGTGATCCTGAGTAAGATGGTCACCAGGGATGAATCTGTAGTAGAGAATGATTAAAACAAAGGCAGAAAAAAGTCGTGTTTTTTGAGGGGGCCAGGAGAATGGGGAGGGTTGTGGAAGAGGTCTTCCTTTTGCTTGTTTTATGCTTTTAAAAACCCTGGGGTTATTCTCCCCTTTAATTCCTGATATGGTTTGAATTGTGTCTTCTCCCCTCTCCACTCTCCACAAAAAGACATTGGAGTCCTCACTCCCCATACATCAGAAAAGAACCATAATCAGAAATAGTGTTTTTAACAGAGGTAATCAAGTGGAAATAGTTTATCAGGGAGGCCCTGTCCTTATCAAAAGGAGAAATCCGGATACAGAGACAGGCACATCTGGAGGGAACATGGCCCGAAGAGACACAGGGAAGACACATAAGAACAAAGTAGGAGATTGGAATAAGGCTGGTGCCAAAGTCAAGGGCAATGTGAACCCAATGAGACAAGGATCCTTCCTCCCCAGGTTGCTGACTCCTCCTCCTCGAGCTCAGACTTCTAACCTCCTGAATTGTGAGGCCATAGGTAATTTCTGCTGTTCTAAGTTATCCGATTGGGAGGGTTTTTTTGCTTTTTGTTTTTTGTTTAATGGAAGTCCTAGGAAACTAATGAAATCCTCTCCTTTATCCTCTGGGCTTCACAGACTTCAGAGACTCCTGCCAGGCCTCAGTGCCTGCAGCCTTGTGCCTCCAACTTGAGCCTTCACATTTTACCTCACCGCTCAGCTCCCTCATGCTGTCCCCACATCCAGGCCCTTCTTGCCTCTGGACCTTTTGCATCCTCAAGTCCATCCCAAAGGCTTCTCTCTGGCTGGTCAAGTGTTCACTCCCTGTTCTCCCTGTGGCACCCTACTGTGATGCTGAAAGTATCTGTGGGCCTTCCTGGCCCGGTGGAGGTAACCCTACCAGAGCGGGGTTTCTTCATCGTTCATTCCCAAGGCCTGGCACTTAGATGCTCAATGAATTGTGCCTTAGTGGAACTGCCGTCTTTGTACTGTTGATAAAACACAGAAGCATGTCATTTTCAACCACCTCCAAATGAAGAGCCAAGGCCTGGAATCTAAGCAGCCTGCAGTGGATTAGAAAGGAGAGATGTCAGGACAGGGAGAAAGTAGGGAATCTGGTCTTCTTCTAGCACCTCTATAATTATTGCTTCTCCCCACTCAGAATCCCCATGAGATAAAAGAGACCCCAGGAGTGGCGTCAGACCTGGGTTATAAATCTGCACTCTCCGGGGCGTGTTGACCCCCACTCTCTCACTTGTCTACATGTGCTTCTGCCTTGATTTCATTCGGTTGTAAGTTTCTTTGGGGCTGCAGCCTCCACTTCAGAGACTGCCATTCAGTCATCTTCTGGGAAATAAATAAAGGATCCCTGAATTGAAATCGCAAAACCACAAAGATTACACACACGGGTAGATACGAAGAAAGGCTCTGGAAGAAGTAGGTGGTCTCATTCTTCACTCTTTTATAAGACTGAAGGAACACATTTAAAGTACTAATTATTTTGGAGGAATAAAAAAAGGAAAGTTAGAAATGAAAGCCCTATTTTTCTAATGAAAAACCATTTTCTCTTGACCATCCACAAATTATATGACTACATATATTAATATGCTATTTCATTAACAAATTACAGTCCATTTTCCACAGTGAAGGAATAAAGAAAAAGTTCACCTAATGAAAGAGGTTAGCTCCTAATTGGGATCAGGCTGCTGAATTTGCTGGGTGTAATTTTCCACTGCAAATTGTTCTCGGGTTGACCTTGGCTGGTATTAAGGACGGGTTTGAAAACACATCTTTCCTTTGCCAGCATGTCCCCATAAAGCACCAGTGCCTTCCTCAGACCATTACTAGGGTTGCCTTTTCGCCCACTCTCCTGCTCCCCTATGGTCTCAAGTTTAAGGAATCTTCCTGAAGAGAAATTAACACTTTGTGAGACCCATGGGCAACAGAAAAGGCACAGGATTTGGAGTTAGGCCTGGAGGGGAGCCATGTCTCCACCACTTACTACCTGTGTGGCATAGAACTTTGAATCTTAGTTCCAAGTTATATGATAAAAATCATAGCACCTCTTGTCACAGGGTTAAGCACAGGGCAGTGTGTTGGTACAAAGCACTCACACAAAAACTGTCTCGAGCTCTACCAGCAACTCTGTGAGGCTGGCACTCCTCCCCATTCTGCACTGACACCCAGAGAAGCTAAGTCTCCCCAGAACGTGTTAACTAATACGTGGTAAGAACAAGACTCAAAGTTTCGACCCAAAATATTTAATTAGTGCCAGTGTCTATCCTGGTACACTGACCTTAAAGATGGGCTGGTCATACTCAAATGTGGAAAACTAATAGAATAGGCCTCAGCATTGCAGCATTAAGCACAGTGGCCGTCCATGCCTCCCACCTTTTGGGATTCAGTGAATTTGCTGTGGGGTAGGGCAACTGAGGCATCTTTGCATATGGATCCCTCCCTGCCTGGGACCCTAACCTCCCTGGCCATGTGGTCAGATAATCACCTTGCTTCCCCACTATCTCTACTTCTTCTAAAGAGATCATATAAATACCTTGACAAGTGAATGCTGTTTATTTCCAAGAAACCACCACTACCTACCTTCCCACCCCTGTCCAACCTCCACACTCCAAGTGCCCCGTGAGGTCCCAGGTATACTGACCTGTGTGTGTGGCTGAGGTGGTGATTTCATAACTCAGCAAGGATCAGAGATTTATACAATCTGTTCATCCATATTGATTGCTTTACCACAAGAATAGGAAACCTGTGGAAAAGTTCTATAAATACACACCCAGCAAATCAGTCCTTCGGAAAACTTTGGAACTTTGAAAATTTTCCAGTGGTTCCAGAGATGTCAATGTGACTTTTAGACATAGGACGAAGGTGGCACGTGAAGATAGGAGGATAGCAGACTAATTTAGAGCTGAGGCCACTGATGCTTTCATATAACTACAATTGATAGATATCTGGGAAATTCTATGAGAAAAGATCTTGAAAACAGAAATAGAATCATACAGGACTTCAGACTTTTCCTGATTTCTTTTAGGGCTTATTATCTCTATTTACACCATATGGACCACACCTTCCTGGTTGCCTAAGAGCTATCTATCAACAAGAAAAGAATTTCAAGAAATTCAAAATCAGTGAAAAATCTCTGAAATTTAGAGATCAGATATTGTAATAGGCTGTGGAATATAGAGTGTAGATAAAATGGAAAATAAGTGCAAGGAAACAATTTTTCATAGCCAATAATCATACACATGGCAAGTAAAATGAGGTCTTTTCATAAAAACAAAGAATTTAAAAGGAAAGCTTTAGCAGACCAGTGTTTTTTAAAGGAGAAGCAAAAGATTTTCTTTTCCTCTAGCATCTTAAAAGGAATTGTATAAATTTCAACAATATTTCTTTGATTAAAAATGACTTTCATTAGGTACATACATTGCTGCTGGGACTGAAAATTGGTGCAATCAATATGGAAAGCAGTATGGAGATTCTTCAGGAAACTTGGAATTTGAACCACCATTGGACTCAGTTATCTCGCTCCTCAGTTTACACCAAAAGGACTTAAAATCATCATACTAGAGTGACGCAGTCACATCAATATTTATAGCAGCTCAATTCACAAAACTAGGCTATGAAACCAACCTAGGTGCCCTTCGACAGATGAATGGATAAAGAAAATGTGATATATATATATATATATCCCCAATGGAATATTTCTTAGCCATAAAGAAGAGCAAAATTACAGCATTTCATAACAGAATATGGATAATAGAGAATAATGGAGAATATCATGCTAAGTGAAATAAGCCAATCCCCGAAAACCAAAGACAGGATGTTTTCTCTGACTTTCAGATGCTAATTCACAATAAGGGTCATGGGGTTGATTAGGGAAGATTAGAAGTACTTTGGATTAAACAAAGCAGAATGAAGGGAAGGGAGGGGGAATGGGAATAGGAAAGACAGTAGAATGAACTGGACATTACTATCCTATGTGCGTATATGATTACATGAACAACATGTACAACCAGAATGAGAAGTTATACTCCAGAAATGTTTACTATGTCAAAATACATTCTACTATCTTCTGTAACTGATGAGAATAAATTAAAAAAACTTTCATGAATTCAATTACGTACTTAATTTTATAAGAAATAATTATAGAGCAATTTGACTTTTAACAAATGTTAAAATAACATTAATTGAATATTATTTCCTTCAAAACCATCATTTTGTAGACTATTCTTATTTCAACAATGCAATTATCATGCACTTTTTAAATTTTTACTTTTTCCAGTACTGAGAATGGAACACAGGCCTTGCACATGCTAGGAAAGTGCTCTACCACTGAGCTATATTCCCAACTTAACTCCACCAGGTTTTGTTTTGTTTTGTTTTGTTTTGTTTTGTTTTGTGTGACAGTGCCTTGCTAAGTTACCCAGACTGTCCTTGAACTTGAAATCTTCCTGTCTCAGCCTCCTGAGGACCTGGGACTGGAGGCTTGTCCCACCATACCCAGCTTGCCCACTCACTTTCGAAACTTCCTCACTGAATTCCTTTTCAAAACTACAGTATGTTTGCCTCTGTGATGGCAAACATTCTTTGAGAGTGAATTTAATTTTTGGAAATGGCAAAAAATTACACAATCAGTTTAGGTAAAAACAGCTTTGGCTAAAAACAAGGTGAGACTGAGATTCTCTAGTAATCGATTTGGAAATGGTACACAAAAAGAAGTTTAAAAACATGTTTTACACAAAAGCAGCTTTGCTGAAATAAGTTGTCTTTCCACATGAATGGTGTTCACTTAGCTATATAAAAAGTTGTTCTCTTTTCTTTTTGAGCATAAATCATCCTGAATCACAGCCTTCAGTTTTGCTAACTGCTTTTCTCAAAGTTTTAATTAGACATTTATGACTTGATGATAAATATTTCCCCTTTCACCTGGGATCAGTAATTTGTTTTTTTTCTAATGTAGAAAATTAGTTCTCTCAGAGCTCACAGAACTAATTAGCTAATAGAGGGGACACTGCGGATTTGCTCAATAGACTTATTCTTCAGTTTACAGCATTTTCTGGCATTCATAAGCTATTAAGATTAGTGCTAAATTGTAGCTTTACCATGTTTCTGATGCTAATATCATGTGGATAGCTGGGCCTCCTCTTTTCCCTAATTTAGGAGCTCATTAGGAGACTTTTACTTACTTCAGAAGTGCACAACTATCAAGGTTATCAAGTGCTAATCTGTCATGCTATCACAAGGGCTGAGGAACAAAATCTTTCTATACTCACAGTGTTAATACATGCTTGGGGCTCAGTTCTTTTGACAATTTCTCCATATTCCAGGGAAAGAACAAGATTGGTACATATGGGAAGATAAAGGATAAAATTGTTTCTAGTGATGTCCTTTCTGGACTCATTGAAGTCATCTGTATACCTCCCTGTGATCCAACTCTGCCCCTTTTCTTTTTGAGAAGAAAGCACATGAGCATCTTCCCTGCTCCACACGGAGGCTCCAGCAGCAGCAGCAGGCTAAGATGGGATTCTGGCCGAGTGTTTGGGAACACACTGAAGTTACCCAGGCTACCAGGGGTGCCTGTTGTACAGTGGTCAGCTGTCATGAGCCCATCTGAAATTGGCATCAGGCTAAAACAGGGTGTGTGTTCCCTTGGGCCTTATCACAGAGGAGGAGCCTCAGTCATCTTAGACAACTCCAGTCAGGAGGCACAAGTGACCTGTCTGCACAGAACCTTTGGGATGGCAGATCCTAAGGCTGGGTGGTCTGTCCTCTGACCTAAGCCAATATGTGAGGCTGAGGGTCAAGATTTTCCCCCTCTGACAAGAAGGAGGATCAGGGGCTCCACGCTCGCCTACAATTGATGTGAGTTTTTACCTTTGTTTCTGATGCTTACGTGGGGATTTTTATTTTATTCATATAACTTTCTTTTTAATGTTATTTGTAAGCCAAGCTCAGATGTTTATGTTCCTTTACTTAGATAATCAAAGCTTTGTGCCTCCAGATAACAAAAAAGCCATCATATTTATTTCTTTTCAGTGGTTATTTTGAAATTGCTAAATGCCTAGAATGGCTTACCAAAATGGAAAATAAACAAATTATTCTAAATAGTCTTAAATGAATCACTCACTCAGGAAGTTGAAGAATATAAAGTTGTGTTAGTAATTTAAACCCTAAGTTCTCAATAATATTACTGTATGACCCATTCTGTACAGTTAAACTTGTGGCAACTTTGAAACACAATAGAATCTGCTTTGAAAATGGATTTTGCCTGGAAGTAACATTTTCCTGTAGGGTCATAAGACCTGTCTCCAGTGGTTGCTGCCCAACAGAGACATAAAAAGGGAAAGTACCAAAGAAAATTAAGGGTAAACTACAAAGCTTATACTCTATGGTCTTTCCCTATTATATTCCCTCGTTGCTTTATTTTTCCATCCTTACCTGAGAATCCGTGGTAACTTCAATATACATTATTTTTGGTTTTTAAATTATTTCTTTTTTTTTTTTCATTTTCTACAGACTGCATTTTGATTCATTGTACACAAATGGGGTACATCATTTCATTTCTATGGTTGTACATGATGTAGATTCATGTTTTATAGATAACCTCAATAATTGGTTGCACTAGTCTGAGCATGGAGAAAGTTGTACTGAGAGGAATCTGCTTGCAAAACACCAGCCCTCCTCAGATAGTGAAATATCTTCTGTTTCTGGCATATGTAGAGGTGTCTTTAATAAGGAATAAAATATAGACTCTTGCCATACCATTCCCTTTCCTTTGTTTCCTCAGCCCCTACTTTCTCTCTGCTCACTTTTTATTTTTGAGTTTTCTGATTTGTCGGTGAGGTGAAAGGGTGGAGAGGTCCTGTGTGGTGATAGTAGGGATGAAAATCTCTAACTCCTGAGAGGCACAGGTCAAATTTCTCTGCAAGCTGGCAAAGAAACACAGGGTCACTGCCAAAACCACAGAGTAAAGTCTTCTAAAGACCCTCTCAGACGGCGATGTTTTAGAGTTAAGCCTTTTCATTTATATTTGGACAGCCACCTGTTGACTTCTACTGGCACTTGTCAAGGGCGGATAGATGGCAAGAACCTGGAGCAGAATTAGCCCATTCGAAGGGCTTGGTATTCCCCTTTGAAGAGGTTGCCATTGTTTTTAATTGAGCCTAGTCAAGGCTCATAAGATCAAAACATGAAAAACAAAAAGGAAAGCGTTTACTTGGGATAGGGTCTCACTCTCCTTTTGAGATTATCACAGCATTGTCAGACCTTCCCTTTTAATCCAGGAATCGATTAGAGCAGTCTGACAATACATTTCCTAGTGCTGAAATATAGGGAGTGAAAGCCAGGGGAGAAGACAGAGAAAATCTGTGCTGCACATGGAAAACACAAAGGTGGGCACCACCCAGTGGCTCCTGCTGTGGCCACACATTTCCCAGGCAGGTTCTGCTTCTGCCAGGAAGGAAGAGGGTAGGTAGGATGAATGCATATAAAGACAGAAGAAAAAGAACAGAGTACAAAGTATGCTTCACTTAGGAAAGTCTCATTTAAATCAAATCTCAAATTTGTTACGGCAAAGGTGACCACGATAGGGTGGCATCTCTGATGAGATGCAGACAGTTATGAGCACTGACCAAATTACCCACTTTTCTAACTACCTAGATTAAATTGTTCCACTTACTTGTTGATACTTAAAATACGCTCCAATGTTTCTACAAACTTGACACCAAACTGGGCTTCCACAGGGCTTAGGAAAGGTAAAGATATGGTGGACTGGGGCCTGGGAGGGGCCTGGGAGGTGAGGGGGGACAAAGCCTAACCCAGATGGTTTGTCCTTGCCCTCATGGCCAATGCAGTCTTAAATTGGTGAAGTACTTTGGAAATATGGAGGTTAAGTATTTGATTCTGGTGGAAAAGAAACGAAGGCTTTTAAGGTCCTGATTAAATACAGCATCAACTACACATAGGCCTGAGACAGGACTAGAGCAGTCAAAACAGGATTACGGTTTCATTGGAGCAATGGGAGCCCATCAAATGCTCAGTTTCTTGGATTTATCTTTCAGTCACCTAAAAATGACATTTGGCATTTGAAATACACAGTGAACAGTTGTGTCCTCTAGACAATGTGGCTGAGAGCAGAAGTAGGTCTGTTGCACTGCAAAGAGTAATTTGCACCTGCCTTTCCTCTCCTCCCCATTTCACTGCCTGCTGCTTCTAGCCCAGTCCCTCTCCAGGACTCTCTCCAGATAGATTCATCCCTATGATCCATCCTGTGGGCTACCACCAGATAATTATTTCCAAAAGGACATTTACACCTTGTTCCAGCCAAATTCCAACCAAAAGAGATAAACATACGCAGAGAGTTTAACTGATAAGAATTTAATGGAGGAACTGTGTGTAGAAATGGAACTAGGTTCTGGGTACCAACAAAGAATGACCAACACTGGGGATCAGCAAGAGTAGGCCTGGGCCTGATGGGGAAAGACAAGTGAAGGGATTCCCTAAACTGGTGAGTGCTGCAGCCATTGATAAGGGGCTGCTCATCAGAGTTGAAACCTAGAAGAATGTGACCATTGTCAAATTCATGGAAAGAAGAGGCCAAGCCATGACAGTAAACTGTCCAAACTTTCTCTCTCCCATTCTCCATTGGATGCCCCTGATTAAACCAAACCAGAAGCTAAAGGAAGTCCAGTTTTCCTCTTGGGACTCTGGATAGACTCAGCATCTAGGGCACAGAGCTCTAGGGTAGAAAGTGCACATAATGGATATATAGGGGGTGGATGGGGAACAGCAAATTGCTACCATGAGATTGTTCAGGAACCTTTGATCTAATGGACACATGTTGAGTATTAAAGATGAAAATTTCCATAATATCACTTCAAGTATTTGTTACATGTATTAGCTTATTTAATTCCATGGGTAAGAAAGTAGACAGGCATTTTACCCATGTAACAGATGGTAGAAATGTGACAGTCAGATTGACCTAGGCCTCACAACTAATGACAGGATCCAAACTCGAATCTGTTCAATCCCAAAGTCTGTGAGTTTTAACCATGGAAGAGGAATCTGTGACAGGCTTTGGTGATTGATGGGGTCTGTGGAAGGAAGGGGTGTGTGGGGATCTGACAAAGTCCTTCAGCAGTTGATCCTGTTGTCTTCCATCATTTTAGGGTCATGAACAAATGAGAAACCCACTCAGCACATGATAAATTTGAATCCTCTAAAGTAAACAACCAGTAGGCACATAAAGTAACAACCGGTGTGGCGAATAACACAGGTCTGGGTTATGTGGAGGGCTCTATGCTGTATGAAAATGTGAACAGCCATGGGAATGGGTAATGGGTAGTGCCTTGAGCATCAAAGACATTACCTAAGAGCTCAGTGAGCAAAGATAAGAGGAGGATCCAAGCAGGGCCACCCAAGACCCCTGCTCAAAGCAGTTCCTCATCACCAAGGGAATTCTATACTGCCTGGCCTGGTACACAAGGCCCTGGACACAGTCTCGCGTGCTTCCACGTTCTTTCTCACTGATTCCAGAGACAGACCCTCCTCTCTGGTTAAACCTACCTGCACTTCTCCAACTCTTCACTTTTTTCGTATGCCACGCTCTCTCTGCCACACTCCACTCCTTCTTCACAGGCATTTTGGCCTAGAAGTGGCTCCTTTCTTGACCCTCAACAGTTCCCATAGCTCCACCACATGGCACATGCTATCTTGCAGACCCATGTCTTTTGTCTCTTTCTATAATTAGGAGGTGGATATGTGCTGGATGTAGATAGATCAAAAAACATTAGCTGGGGCTGAGTTCAATCCCCAGCATGACTTTAGAAAGAAGGAAGGAGGGAAGGAAAGAAGGAAAGAAAGAAAGAAAGAAAGAAAGAAAGAAAGAAAGAAAGAAAGAAAGAAAGAAAGAAAGAAAGAAAGAAAGAAAGAAAGAAAGAGAGGGAGGAAGAAAGAGAGGAAGGAAGGAAGGAAGGGAAAAGAGAGAAAGAAAGAGAAAGACACTTGCCTACTTTGATGGCAGCCAAACATAAATAAAGCCAACTTTCTTGTTTGATTCAAATTAACTCACTAGTTTGGGCTACTCGTTATTCTAAAAAAGTACTTCGAAAGTAGCAGTGACAGCATTACAGGTAGACATCCCCAGGGTCTATATGAAAGGGAACACACTTACCAAGGTTCACATTACAGTGATTCAAGGCCCAGTGGGCTCAGTAGTCTCATTGTTTGTTCAAATTCTGACCCTAGCATCCTTTTCCTTATAAACTGGGACAAGACTCCATATTTCTCTGGTTTCTTACTTGTGATAGTGACCCCTACTTCAGTTTTGTCAAATAAATCAAATGAGTTAGTTGGTGCTTAGGTAGAAAGGGACTAATCAATGTGAAATATTATGATTTAATTATGTTTAGACCATAGATCCTAGCTTATTACAGCTAGAAAGGACTGCACAGCAGATGAGGAAATGTATATTTGGAGGCAGGCCATGATGAAGCTCAGAGGTAAAACAAGGTCTATGTTCTTTCCTCCATTGACCAGCAGCAGTGAACCATGTGAATGATACTGATAACTGCACATGTCTATGCTTTCACTTGTACTATAAGTAACAAGGCAGAGTGATCTACATGTTTTGTTTTGTTTTAAAGAAAAAAAAATATTTGAACCAGGCACAGTGGTGCATGCTTGTCAACCCAGGTTCTCAGGAATCTGAGGCAGGAGGACCTTAAGTCCTGCCTTGCAATTTAGTGAGACCCTGTCTCAAAGTAAAAATTAAAAGAGGCTGAGGATGTAGCTCAGTGGTAGAGAGTTCCTAGGATCAAGGCGTACTACAATAGGATGGGGTGGGGAGAGAGAGAGAGAAAGAGAGAGAGAAAGGGAAATAGTATTATAAAATCCTAATAAGAAAATATATTAAACATTTAGATAAATTTTCATATAACCAAAGTTGTACTGATTTGTAGTCATAAAAATCATTGATAGTGACCCTAATCCTACCAATTCTTATGGGACAATAAAAACAAAAATG
This sequence comes from Sciurus vulgaris, assembly GCF_902686455.1. Lineage (NCBI taxonomy): Eukaryota > Metazoa > Chordata > Mammalia > Rodentia > Sciuridae > Sciurus > Sciurus vulgaris. The sequence goes on from NC_136467.1 coordinate 63,977,997, forward strand.
TGTAGAGTAAGACTGTTGTAAAAGTCATAGGGGGTTTTGAGTACGACCTTTTTTGTTTGTTCATTTGCATTTAGTTTTTGTTTGCTTCTTTACTCCACTCTCTGGGCCACAGGAAAACTCTTGTAATGAAAATGTCCACCTATAGGTGGCAAACTTGGACTGCTGGCATTCTGTCCTTGAGTACCCTTGCAAACAAGTACCACTGGGGATGGAGAGGAAAGTGAAATTTGAAGAAAGAAAAGAAGAAATCTAAATAGATTCCGAAATAACATTTTCACAAAAACTTAAATTGGAAAAAAAGCCCACTGTAATTTCAAAAGATATGTAGAATAACCTGCAAAAGTACCTCCTAGAATTGCAGCAAATGCATGTATTCAAAACATATTTACAGAGATCCTACCACATAGCACCCCCTGGCATGGAGTGGGAAAGACTCACTCCTACTTTGACAGCCCTGGCAGCCTGCAAAGTCCTTCCAGCCCTATCTCTCTGGGGACCATTGTTCTTGTCCCTTATTTCACAGATGAGGAAACAGAGGATCAGGAACCCCAGGGGAGAGGCAGGCTGGAGCCCAGTTCTTTGCATTCCAAGACTATCCCTCTCCGCCACAAAAGGCAGAAAGAGTCCAAGTAATTCAAGGATTTGAAGGTAGGCTCACAAATTCTTTGAGGGTGTACCCTTAGTTCCTCCAGAGGTTTTCTGAATAGAATGTCCTTGGCCTTCTGAGACCCCAGCCTGCCCACACTCACTCCCTAACCAGGGAAGGGATGTTTCCCAGAGTGAGGCCAGGACTTCATGGGACCTCTAAGGAAGGTAGTGAATAATTTAGTTCATTAACTAGAAAAAAATACTTCCACCTTACTTTTTAAATTTTTTGAATATAATAATCTCATTCAATGTGTTTAATTAAAACATTGTTCAATATGTGTCTAAACATATAAAGAAAATAAAACTAGATACCTTCTTCCACTCATTCCTTGTTCTATGAAGGGTTTCCTATGTGTCATTCCAGACCTGTCCCTATGATTATATATATGTGAATAAGCAAGTGTGTATATAGTTTTTTCACCTGGTTTATATATTACTCCATTACTTGCTTATTTTCATTTGATGATGTACCTTGAAGAGCATTGTGTAGATACATGTCACTTAGTTTAATGGGACATAGTGGTTTATAGTTTGGATTATTCTAGAATATAAAAATCATCCCCTAATGCTGGATGTTAAGTTGTTTCTGCTTCTCACGATTACAAGCAGCTCTGTAGTGAAGTCTTTTTACATATAAATGTGCACATGTGCAAGCATCTCTGAAGGATAAACTTCTTTAAGCAATAGTTGTACCAAAGCATATTTTCATTTTAATTTTTAATAAATGCTGATAAATTGCCCCATACAAAGACAGAGCTGCCTTTTTAAAATTTTGATTGATTGTATGCAAATAGGGTAAAACTGTTGTTTCTCTGGTTGTACATGAAGTAGAGTCACACCATTTGTGTAATCATACATGTACATAGGGTGATGCTGTTTGTCTCATTCTGTTATTTTCCCTTCCCTCCACCCCCCCCACCCCTCTGTTTCCTCTATACAATTCATCCTTCCTCCATTCTTGCCTCCCTCCCACCCCCCATTATGTATCATCATCAGCTTATCAGAGATCATTCAGCCTTTGGTTTTTTGGGATTGGCTTATTTCACTTAGCATGATATTCTCCAACTGCATCCATTTACCTACAAATGCCATAATTTTATTCTTCTTTATGACTGAGTACTATTCCATTGTGTATATATACCACAGTTTTTTTATCCATTCATCAATTGAAAGGTATCTAGGTTGGTTACACAATTCAGCTATTGTGAATTGAGCAGCCATGAACATTGATGTGGCTATCATCATTGTAGTATGCTGATTTTTAGTCCTTTGGGTATAGGCCAAGGAGTGGGATAGCTGGGTCAAATGGTGGGTCCATTTCAAGCTTTCTGAGGAATCTCCATACAGCTTTCCAGAGTGACTGCACTAATTTGCAGCCCCACCAGCAATGTAAGAGTGTACCTTTCTCCCCACATCCTCGCCAACACCTGTTGTTGCTTGTATTCCTGATAATTGCCATTCTAATTGGGGTGAGATGGAATCTTAGGGTGGTTTTGATTTGCATTTCTCTTATTACTAGAGATGTTGAACATTTTTTCATATGTTTGTTGATTGTTTGTAGATCTTCTTCTGTGAAGTGTCTGTTCATTTCCTTAGCCCATTTGTGGATTGGATTATTTGCATTCTTGGTGTAGAGTTTTTTCAGTTCTTTATAGATTCTGGAGATTAGTGCTCTATCTGAAGTATGAGTGGCAAAGATTTTCTCCCACTCTGTAGGCTCTCTCTTCACATTACTGATAGTTTCCTTTGCTGAGAGAAAGCTTTTTAGTTTGAATCTATCCCAGTTGTTGATTCTTGCTTTTATTTCTTGTGCTATGGGAGTCCTGTTAAAGAAGTCTGATCCTAAGCCAACAAGTTGAAGATTTGGACCTACTTTTTCTTCTATAAGGTGCAGGGTCTCTGGTCTGATTCTGAGGTCCTTGATCCATTTTGAGTTGAGTTTTGTGCAGGGTGAGAGATAGGGGTTTACTTTCATTTTGCTGCATATGGATTTCCAGTTTTCCCAGCACCATTTGTCAAAGAGCTTATCTTTTCTCCATTGTATGTTTTTGGCACCTTTGTCTAGTATGAGAAAACTGTATTTATGTGGGTTTGTCTCTGGGTCCTCTATTCTGTACCATTGATCTACATGTCTATTTTGGTGCCAATACCATTCCATTTTTATTACTACTGCTCTATAGTATAGTTGAAGTTCTGGTATTGTGATACCCCCTGCTAATCTTCCTGCTAAGGATTGCTTTAGCTATTCTGGGTCTCTTATTCTTCCAAATGAATTTCATGATTGCTTTGAGCTGCCTTTTTATTGGCTCCATTTCTCTGTCTCTCTTTCCCTCCCTCCCTTTCCTTCCCATTAACTTTCCATTTTTTATTTTGTTTTAACCTTAACCTTGGAGTTTTTCTACTTCCTCTTTCTTTCATACTGCATCCAATTCATCAGAAAACACTGTTGGATTTACTTTCAAACATGTCCAAAATCCAGCCACTTGCACTACCTCCACTGCTATTCCCTTCCTAAAGTTTTGACCTGGATCCCTGGAGTAGTCTCCCTGTTTCCCTTCTGACCCCCTTCAAACACAGCAGCCAGAGTGACCTTGTTAAAATCAAGTCAAATCTTTTCAGCTCTCTGCCTATGACTCTGCCAACATGACCTCATTTTGCTCAAAATAAAGTCCTCATGAGGTGTGACCTCTTCTCCCGAATTCCCCCATTTCCCATCTCCACTCTGATTCAGACACGGAGTTTCTGTTCTGTGAATACTCCAAGCACCCCCTAACCTCAGGGTCTGTGCTCCTGCAGTTCCCTGCATCCTGATAGCCACTTAATCAACTCCTCCTTTTTCCAGTTGGCTTAAATTGCAATTTTTTTTTTTTTTTTTTTTTTTTTTGCGGTGCTGAGGATTGAACCAGGGCCTTGTGCTTGAGAGGCAAGCACTCTGCCAACTGAGCTATATCCCCAGCCCTTAAATCACAACTTTTTACCAGAACACTCTTGTTTAATGTGCAAACTTCCTCCACCAACACCCTATACCCCTTGTTCTTTCTCTCTAACTGCAGCACATAGAACCCTCTTACTTGGTATGTAGTTTACTTTTGTTTTATGTTTTAAATATGTTCCCTTTGGGTTTAGTTGGCTCTTCGGTAGACGTTGGTGATTTGTTCACTGAAAAATTCCAGGGGCCCAGAGCAGTGCCTAGTACATGGTAGATGCTTAATATATGTCAGTTGAATTGGGATTCCATTCTTTTTCCTATTGCAATTATAAAAAGCCTCATGGGGCTGTGGTTTCATGCTGGTGCATGCCCTTTGTGGGTGATGTTGTCCTAAGACCTTTTTTTTTTTTTAAGTCAATTTAGAAAATGAAAAATAGAAAAATTGTATACCATGCAAAGCTTTAAATTTTTGCTGCATTAAAAACAGTGTAAAGGAAATGCAAAGATGAACTCAGGGAGAACATATTTGCAAATTACAAATTCAACAAAGGACTTATATATGTATATATAAAATAAATACAAAATTTCAAAACTCAACAGTAAAACTAAAAAGACAAATGATCCAATTAGAGTATGCACAGAAACTTGAGTTGACATTTTGCTAAAAGGGACATACATGTGGGAAATAAGTACATAAGAAGATATCCAGGGCTGGGGTGTGGTTCAGTGGTAAAGCACTTGCCTAGTATGTGTGAGGGACTGAGTTCGATCCTCAGCACCACATAAAAGTTAATAAAAATAAAGACATTATATCCATCTACAACTAAAAATATATACATAAAAAAAATATCCAATATCGGTAGCCATTAGGGAGGTGCAAAGTAATACCGCAATAATATCAGACATATCAGAATGGCTAAAATAAAACAACAGTGGCACCAAATGCTGGTGAAGATGTGGAGAAACCGTGTCACTCACACACGTTGGTGGGGATGTTGAATGGTACAGTGATAACAATTGTTTGGCCATTTCTTTTAAGACCCCAAACAAGGAACTTCTCATATGACCCAGTGATTGCTCTCTTGGGTATCTATCAAGAGAAATGAAAACTGACATTCAGCAGAAACTCGTAAAACAAATGCTCATAGTGGTTTTATAAATAATAAAACTGGAAATTGCGTGGCACTGTGCTGCTTGCCCATAATCCCAGCTGCTTGAGAGGCTGAGGCAGGAAGAGAGTTCAAAGTCACCCTCAGCAACTTAGCAAAGCCCTAAGCAACTCAGTGAGACCCTGTCTCTAAATAAAATACAAAAATAGAGCTGAGAATGTGGCTCAGTGGTCAAGTGCCCCTGAGTTCAATCCCTGATTTAAAAAACAAGAAGAAGAAAGAAAGAAAGAAAAAAAGAAAAAAAACTGGAAACCACCCAAATGCCTTCAGTGGGCAAAGGTTAAACAAACTGTGGGATATCCACAGCTTTGAATGCCAACAACAAAAAGGAACAAATTACAAATACATGTAACAACATGGGTGACTCTCTGGGGGTATGCCTTAGGGAAAACTCCTGTCTCAAACACTGACCTAGGATTCCATTTTTACATATATTCCATTCTTGAAATGAAATTAAGGGAATGCAAAAAATATTTGCGGTTGCCAGGGGTTAGGATGGGGGATAAGGAAAAGGCACAGGTGTGGCTGTAAATGGGTAGTGTAAGGGAAGCTTGTGCCAACACTACACCAACTGCACATGTCATGAAACCACATAAAACCAAACACACATGTACACACACATGCATATACACACGCAGAAGTCAAACATAACCAGATAAACCCAAATAAAACCTGTGAATTATACCAATGTCAATTTTCTGTTATTTATGTGCAATATAGTTATACAAGATGTTAACAATGGAGCAGACTGAGTTAAAGGTGCACTGCACTTCTCTGTACATTTCTTTGCAACCTCCTAAAAATCTGTAGTTATTTCAAATTGAGAAGTTTAGAAAAAGCTTCAAGAAATCCATGCCAAGCTGGGAGTGGTGGTACATACCTCTAATCCCAGCAATTCAGGAGGCTGAGATGGGAGGTTTGCAAGTTTGAGGTCAGCCTCAGCAAGTTAGTGAAACCCTATGTTATGGGTTGGCTGTGAGGGGTCCCCCAAAAACTCATGTGTGAGATAATGTAGAAAGGTATAGAGGAGAAATAATTGGGTTATGAGATCCTTAACCCAATCAGTGGATTAATCCCCTGATGGGATTAATTGAGTGGTAACTGAAGATGGGTAGGGTATGGCTGGAGGAGGTGGATCCACCTGCCTTTGGAGTGTGTATTTGATATCTGGCAAGTGGAATTTCTCTCTCTCTCTCTCTCTCTCTCTCCTTCTCATCATAATGTGAGCTGCTTCCCTCCACCACACTCTTCTGCCATGATATTTAGCCTTATTTATTTAGCCTTATTTAGCCTTACCTCAAGCCCCAAGGAATGGAGCCAGCTGAGACCTCTGACCATGAGCCCCCAAATAAACTCTTCATCCTCTACATTTGTTCTGGTCAAGTCTTTAATCATAGCAGTGAAAAAGCTGACTAAAACAGAAACAAAAAAGAAAAAGAAAAGAAAAGAAATCCATGCTAGATAGTAAGAACTTTTCAGAAAAGAGATGCTTCTGCTTCCTTAATTTCTATTGGGATGCCACTCCTCCCCCCTTGGTTACTCTATTTTCAGTACATCTAATTTCTTTTTAATGGTCTTTTTCACTTTTCAAAGAATCCTTATCTGAGTGAACATTATTCCAATATGATTCTAAAAAAGCTACTCAGCTTTCTGTTCTTCAGCCTTCTCTTTTGCAAACTTGGAAAGATGTCATCTATTCCATTCTTCACGGGAATGTGGTGTATTACAAATTCACAGAAGCTTTAATTAACTCCTTCCATGCAGAAATCATAGGACAGGTGGGAACTGGGGTAAGCACTCTCTCCTAATGTGAGCGCCTACCACAACCAGGTTATTTCATAGACACTTAAGAACACTGTCTCACGGGTCAAGTTTCAGCTCATTCTAAAAAGATGTGAAAATCCTGTATAAGCTACAGCATTGCTGACCATTGAAGAATGAATAGCTTATAACATTATTAAATATTATGAGTCTACACTAGGTTCATACCTCTTTTCATATTTATAATTAGTCAAAGCAGAGTGATATTTAAAGTCACTTTTTTAAAATGCATAAGCTAATTGCTTAATATTTCAAAATAAAAATATCCAGCTATTTGTAAAGCATTTTCCTCTGACCTTGGCCAATGGAGTTTCAACCCATCTTGCATGTGCTGATGCTAAGCTTTTTGTAAAACTCTGTTTTCAATGCTTCCCAGCTCCACATGTTCATCTCTTTTTCTCCCTCACAGAAACATTCCTTTTTCATTCTTCCACTTTCTCTGGAATATGCCCTCATTAAGCAAATTTGCTATATAACTTTTGTTCTTTCAATTCCCTGGCAGGGTAAAAATGCTATTTGCTGGTTACCCATCAGCATGGTTTTTTCCAGTGCACTTTGGTAAATGTTCCTTGGCATGTGTCACACAAAACTAGAATCATCAAAGAAGGTATCAGCAGGGCTAGTGCTAGATCATGTAGTGCTTTTGTGCAAACAGGAAATAAACACACTCTGTGCCTGGTACATAGGACTGAGCCAGGACTGAATTTCAGTCTTTTTCTGCACTATTGAAGCCCATGCTCCCTAAGTGGACCCAGACTCTATGGAAGGACCTCAGGAATGCAAACTCAGCACATCTTCACCTTTGTACCACACTCTATCATTGACTTGCAGTGTTTCCAAGAGCAATCACTTGACTCATTTGTGACAATTTGTTTCTGGGTTACAGTGAAGAATTATAAAATACACATGAGGTTTTGCAATTATGTTCTGGTATAAATTTCTTTTGATTTTTGACAGTGGTGCCAATATGACTTGGGAGGCCAGTAGGTCATTTTTCTTTAGGACAAAATCAGATAGGTTTGGACTATTTTTGTCCTTATTTAGTTTTCTTCTTCCAGCTCAGTTTTCTGTGACTAGAAGCTCAAACCTCTAAACCTGCCATCAAGGGCCTGATCCATGCATGGTCTGGAGAGGAATGAGAACATTTGACTCTCTCTGTCAATGTGCAGTGGAACACACCTCCCAGATTTTCTACACTATGTGATACCAGGTTTGGACATTTCTCATTCAGTGTTCATCTCTATCAGGTAGTCTGAAAATTGGAACCAAAAATACTTGACATATCACTAGCTACATCATGCTTACAGGTGGTGACATATCTCTGCGGCTGCTGCTTATTCATGAAACTGGAGGTTAAGACTCCGTTTCTGAGATGTAAACTAGGGAAAACCCCACATAAAGCACCAGCGTTGGACAGAATATCAGACAGACAATTTTCAACTGAAATGCTGGTTATTAGAAGTCATGTGGAGTCAGGAGTTGCCATGGAATCCATTTGTTTCTAAACCAGCTCCTCCTGCTGGAATAGTTTCTCATTATCATGTCTTTCTGATGGGAGGAGGATGGGAGATAGGAGAAAGACAGACAGGGGATGCTATCTGATAATAGAAGTGTGTTATAATTCCAATGTACTCTGGCTTTCAAATAAATAAGGTATTAAAAATTAAGGAGAGTTAATATAAAATTATAAGGTCTATTTTTAGTGCTGTCTGGTTTAGAGTAAAACACCCATATTGTCATCAAGGTTTCTTTTCTGTGACTTTTGATTATTCAGAGAGAATACATGATGGCTTACAGTATGACATTTATCATTACAAACAGGTTATTGGATCTCCAGGAGTGAAAATAAATACCAGAGCAGATCTAAACTGCCATAGGCTGCACATTCGCAGTACACTTGTTTTCCTCTGTTTTCTCCTATGCATCATTTTTATTTAGATCCATAACCAAAACATTATGGCTTTTTCTCCTGTGAAACTGATGCTAAGCTGAATCTATCCTCTTGTTTCCTCCAAGTTATTTGTTCAAATCATGAAAAGTGATTGGCCAGCATATGTTGATACTTGAGTTGTTTTTGTGGTAAAGTCCCTGTGTGTTTGCAGGCAAAAATACAGAAATAGGTTGATCAAATATCAATTTAGGGTGACTGAATTTCAAAACAATCAGAATCCAGAAATTAACCACCATTTTTATACATATATGCATAATACAATTTATTATAATTAGTTGGGAGATCCGTTGAATGAAGATATGTTGGAACTATATTTGCATATTTTTATTCTGTGTTTTGCATTAGAGAATGATAGATATGGAAAAAAGTGTTAGTAGATGATTCCTGAACTTTGAACCTGTGTTTCTGGTTATCTCTACTTGCCAGGTTGACTAGTGAACTCTACTCCCAGGAGTTCAAGAAACCCTCATCTCTTTTTAAAAACCAGGTTCCCCCTCTTTTTCTTATTCAAGGGACTTTAACCAATTGAGAACCAGAGAAAGCCCCACCTTCAAATGTTTTTCAGTTGATAGTTGACAAGTGAGAAATTCAAATCTCCCTTTTAATTTAGTCTGAATCTCCCTAATAAAAGAAAAACAAATTAAAATAAACTGATGACTTTCACCCATCAAAGTAGGGGGGGAAGTGATAAGGTGCTTCAATATAAGGGGAAACAGTCATCCTTTCACACTGCCAGTGTGAATGTCAATTGGCACAATTCTCATGGAGGACAATTTATCAATGTATATTAGAAGTGCAAATTCATGTACCCTTTGACCCAGCAACCCCACTTTTGAGAATTTCTTCTGTGGGTACATTTGTACACAGGTGAATGGCATCTATACAGTGTTATTCATTGCAGCATTGCTTGTGATAACAATAATAGAAAACAAACCTTGATGCCTTCAGTTGGTAACAGGTTAAATAAATTGTACTTGTATATTCTTAAAAGGGAATGCTATATGGATGTTTAGGAAAGAAAGGATAAAGAAGTTCTCTGCAAATTGTCATGAGAAGTATAAAACAAAAAAATTAGGTGCAGAAGAGGGTGTAAAATATCAACCTTAGTGTTTGCTTTTAAGAAACTCCAGAAAGATATTAGGAAATTAAGTCATTGTGTAGCAGCAGACACGGACTGATAGCCTGAATATGCATTTGCTTGATTTGCATAAATTGGATTTCATTCAATAATTTGGAATTTCAGGTAAAGAAAATAAGTTACACAGGCCAGGTGTTAAGATAAGATGATGCTAAACCTAATCTGTCTGGATTTTCCACTCAGTTTTTGGGTGGAGGGACTCTGTAGTTGGAGTGTGAAGGGGCCAACCAGTTTCATACCAGATGTGTAGCCTGACTCATGGACAAATATCCTCATCCCAAACCCCTCTCTAGATTTCGGAAAGGGCTTAGAAAAAGTCACAACTGAAAAGAGGCATGCCCAGCAAATGCTGACTTACCCATTTTGCATATTAACCGCATTTCCTGGGTCCATGTAATTTTATGGGTTGTGAAAATGTTTTGACTTTGTTTTACAATCAGAATAAAAATAAACATAATAATAAGTACATGATAATGAATCCATCCTGAATTCATCTTTATACCAATAGTTTTAAAAATATAATTTAAAATTATCTTCTTATGGAGGAAGGAGCCCATAAAAACATGACAGAAATGCCTAAGGGCCAACAAAGTTATAATAATGTCATATGTGGAGGGAAAAGACCTAGACCTCACCAGCCCAATGGCAGGGCCTCTTTCTCTATGGTCTATTCCCCTGTACCAATATCACACATAAGTTGGACCCTTTATCTATGCATATTCTTTAAAAGCTAGGAAAACAAATTGGGACCAACAGGAAAACTGTGCCTATCTGCTGTCTTTTCAATGTGACCACCCTAGTCCTGTCCTGAATTCTCTGGACTCTTCCTTGCAAGAGCTGAGAACCCCAAGCCCTGGAACATTCTAATGGTGGCAAGCACTTCTCTGTTTCTCTGAGGCCAAACTTCCCACAGAAATGTGATCTGGCTGGAGTCATGGCCTCCTCTCCCTTATCTTGAGGCCGTGCTCTTTCCTAAGGAAGCAGGAATGAGCTACCTTGAGATCCCATCACTTCTCTAGAGGAGATCTTCATTCCTGGGCTTCAACCTGTGAGCCATATCATTTCATGTCATATGCCCAAGATACTACAATATCTTTTCCCTCATACAGTCTTTTCAAAAATAGATTGAGATCATGTGCAACCACAATTATGGGATCCTAATTAGAATAATTTATACTCCGGGTATATATAATATGTCATAATACACTATACTGTCATGTATAGCTAAAAAGAACAAATAAAAACCCAAAATAAAATAGACTGAGAAAAAGCAGTGGTTCTCTAAGTGTTGCCCTTACTCACAGCAGCAGCCGCAACACCTGAGAAGTCAATCACTGGCTCCCCTCTAGTTATACTGATCTTGAACTCTGAAGTGGGACCCAGAAATCTGTATTTTAACCAACACTACAGGAGATACCTTTGCAGGCTCAAGTTTCCAATATACTCAGCTAAGACCCAGTATTTCAAAGGCAGATAACCATATCCTTGGCTCAGAGTTGAAGGTGAACCCAGGGATGTGCTACCAAGACCCAAGGCACTTGATCTCTGGCGCAGGGTCCTGGGACAACACTGCAAAAGCGATAGCAGCAGCTACTTAAGGCTCCACCGGGAGACTCAAAGGCCTCAGTCCCACGGAGCGGTGGTCCCGTTAAGCTGCTGCAATTGATGCCCTGCCTCAAGACAGGTCCTCGTCCCCTCACGGAGCAGCTAGAGATGTATCCACACCTTTCGCTGAACGGATCCTTACTCCCGTTCCCACCGCATTTATGGCTGCCTGGTGGTCAGATTCCCTTGCCTCTTACCTTACAGAATGCCAATTTTGGAGTCCAACAGGGATTTCTGATTCCTAAATCAGATGGGCCCGACAGTCCATATATAAAAGTCACCTTCCTCCCCTACCTCTGTCCTAGGTGACCCTGAGGATCAGTAGGTCTAGAAGTGGATAATCTGTTTATGGATTAAAAGGATTCACCTCACCAGAATCCCTTACTCACTCTGCCTCAAGAGTACCGGTCTAGGCGTTGGCACATAATTTGGGGGTGCACTGGCACCAGGGGCCAGAGAAGGGGACTCAGAAAAGGGGAAAATCCTCTAGAAACCTAGTCCAAAAGTTCTCAAAGTCGAAAGGTTGTGAGGATTTTGTGTTAGAGACCTGGTACTTAGGCACCTGTCTTCTGGATCCAGCCCATTCTCCGGGCCCTTAACCTTTCCCAGGCCAATGACCTTCCCCAATCCCTCCTGGCTGTTACTAGGGTCCCCAGCTAGGCAGTTTTACCAAGATCTGAAATCTCAAACAATCTAGGAATCAAAGTATCTTTCAACCTGAAGTTGTTAGTCAATGTTCATATACAGGTTCTGAACATCTCTGTTGTGTTCATGTGTCCACCGTTGCTGACTTACATGCACACATCATTCTTAGCTGATTTCCGGAAAGAAAGAAAAAAATGTGAAAATTGCCTTCTCTGGGGACAGAAGGCATCCCACTGGCTCCCTCTTCAAAATACACAGAATCAGACTTTTCTTTGCAACTACTGCTACTTCTAATAAATGTTTTAAGCACTAATTTTTCAGTAACCAATTGAAGGTTATGTTTTAGAATTTGTTTTCAAATTATGGATGAACAACATTATCGAGAATATTTAGAGAAACTAAGCAAAATCCTTTCTTGTATTCACCACTCTCATCTTTCAAGTTAGTGCATTTTCTTTGTGTGTGTGTGGTTTCTTTCTTTCTTTGGCATAAAATATACTTTTCAAAACATCCTGATCAGAGAAGTAATATTTACTATAATTTTAAAGTATTAAGAATGACCCACCCCCCCTTTATTTTGTTTCCTTCTTATCCTTTCTTTTCTGGTAGGCTCGTCCCAGGGGATAAAGTTGCAAAGGGTCCTGGTTTCTGCTTCAACACCACAACTTCACAGAGATTGTCAACATCTAAATATGGTAATAAAATGGGTTAAGGACAGGATTAACATTAACTTGTTGAGTTTCATCCCCAGCTCCGCAAAGAAACTTGTATACGTGGAAGAAAACTGAGTCTTTCTTAAGACCTTAACGTTTCCTAGTTAAAATTTCCTTTTTCCTTGGTAAAGAGTGAACACCTGGATATAACATACCAAGATACTTAAGTGGCCTTCTTCAGATTTTGCATCTTGATTATAAATATAGCCTTCTTCTGACCTTGGTCATTGAGTAAAATCCATGTCTGTGTTCTTCGTACATCTGTGCACACGTGGTGTGAAAAGATGTAAAAGTACGTGAGACTTTCTGACAGTCTTTAAAAGAGAAGAGTCAGAAATCACTCTAATTCTGATAAAATGTTCAAATAGCTGGGAACAGAGAGGAGTTACAGGAAGACAGGATCGAGGTTCTGCACTGGAGCAGGATTGGAACCGCAATGCGCCCAGGTCCACGCCGAAGAGCTGAAAATGTTTGGCGGTTTGTATCGGGATTCCCCTTGGTGTTGACTTGTTCTTTTATAACCCCTAGGTAGCTACTGTAGTTTAGACTTGGCCTGACGTAGGATAGGTCAGACAGCCCTCAGAAGTCCCCTTTCCTTCTGGGAGCGCGCAGGACTTCGCAAGCACAGGCATGTTCCCGTATCCGCCACAGCGAGCTCGCAGCGCTCACCCCACCAGAGCCCTGGGCTTATGCAAGGACAGGTGTCTGGGCCACAGCTGCTGGCAGGTTCCATGAAGGCAGCATTCCAGGTCGCCCCAGGGGTGGAAGGGACTCTCAAGAAACAATGTCAATGTCATACCTTTCGTCTGTTTGCCCTTCTCGATGCGGGGAGATGTTTGTTTATAGATCAGTACGTTTCCTCGCGCAGTGTGATCTCGCTCTGGGGCGATGTAGACCATACCCCTGGGCCACAGAGCTAAGTTTTAATACAAAGGAGGCGAAGGCCTAGACTCTGTATGGATCCGTGTTTGGTGTTGGTGGCTCGCTGTGCCCATCTCTTTGCTTTCCTCTTGTATTAGCAAAGAGGTTGGTAGGATTAGCCTCTCAGCCTCAAGAAACTTATTTAAAATTTCCCATGCTAGAGGCAAACGCAAACTCGTAGAACACGTGGGCGGCACCCGAGGTTCGGGTTCACGGTTCACGCCCCAGGCTGGTAGGGCGAGCGTGCGGGCCTGGTGGGCGGGGTCGCCCCGCGGGTGCGAAGTCAGGTCCCTGTGCCGGGCGGGGGAGCGGAAGACCTGAGTTCTAGCTCCAACCTGAGTTCAAAGATTAGAAAAACAGGTGTTACGTCGCCGTGCTAATTCACTCTCTCAGTAAACGCGGCTCAGACAGTTATATGCTGAGGACTTAATGAGGGGCTGTCACTTCAGGATTGTGTATTTATTCACTTTGTTTATTAAACGACAGTTTCTGGGTTCATCGAGAAAGGAGATTCCTTGGGACCTTGGAGTGGCCCCCCACGACATCAGCCTTTGGTGTGATGACTTCCACACTCATTTTGCCTCTTTTGCTTCCGAGGACAAAATACTGCATTTCTTTCGTTTAAAACACGCCCTGCATGGAAATGTGGGTACCACCAGAATCTCCTAGAGGGTCCCTGTATTGTACAGGTTGCAGACTCCAGAAAGGCACTTCCACGCCTGCATGCTGTTTGCGGTAGAGCAAACAGGGTGTGGAGCAGCCGCAGACTTGACTGAAAGGCTATCTAGTACACAATAGAAAACTGCTTCTTAACCCTGAAGGTGTCATTGCTTAACCTGGTGGCTCCATCTTATCCTGATATCTGTCCACACTGGCAGAAAGAGGAGAGCTAGGAAAGGTTCTTTCACGCCCTCCACATCCCCGCCGCCCCGCCCCCCCCCCCCCCCCCGCCTCAGCCCCCACTGCCGTAGTAGCTATCTTGACCTTATCTGGTCTTTCTGTATAAGCGACCACAACTCATCTCTATCTTCCTAACCATATCTTGCTAACAGTGTATCATTCGGTGGTCTGTGCGGTCCAGAGCCGGTCTCTAAGTCGCGGACAGTCACTGAGGAAATGACTCCTCCTTCTAGATTAGAGCCAATTAGTTTTGAAACACCTACAAAATCTGTTTAGTTCCTTTCCCCTTTCTCTTTCTATCCAAAACTTTCACCTCTTGCCAGGTGTTGCCCAGATGTGTAAATAACCCCAGAAAGCTACCATTGACTTAGAGCTTATGCCATTGGGCAGCAAGGAGATGGCAGATATCTGTATTTTAAAACATACACTCATTTAAAGTTGTCCTGAATATCAGCAGAATGTGACACATCCTCTATTTTTTCAGTAGCAATTAGCACCTTAAACGAGAGGATAAATTCACTGTTACTGAGGTTCTAACTTTTATGGCAGAGAAAACAACTGCCTCTAAACACATATATGAAAAGGGGGTCACCAGCAGCACCAAAACCAAGCCAGAAATCACATCAGTGGGGAGTGATTTGTGAGCAGAGATATTGTCTTAGGCAACTTAACTTTTTTCTTGTTGCTATCTGTTGTCTTTTCTCAGATGACAGAAAGGGCAATCCAAATCATAATTTGTTAGCAACAATACTTGGGAGCGTTCGTGTTGAAAGCTTCTAGTGGGGAACTGTGGACTTTTTATAAATTCAATCTTGCAGATCTTATCCTTTCTGTAAAGAATATGCACGTTGGGCTTTTGTTTCTTGAAATAAAACCCAACAAAGAGTCGGCTGATATTTAAGATAACGGATTATTGTGAGATATCTATCAATCACTTCTAGCACTATTTTGCCTTGAAATATAACCTCTTTTCTCCAAGTGTCCACTCGCTACTTGCCATACAAAAAATTTCCCCAACAGCGCTTTCCACAGTGTGCACATGAGCCACAGATCCGCGATTTTAAAAAAGACGCTCTTCTTTGGGAGTAAAGACAGGCTTATTTCTTCTGGCGATGAATGCGGTGTCACTCTGGTTTCAGAGAAACGTGAGAGAAAATAATGCCAAATATCGGCCTCTGGCCCAAGGTCGGGTCGGCCTTTGGGCAAACTGCTCAGTCTGAGCTACTCTCGTCTTGCCTGCCGGCAGCCCCATTCTGCCCGCCCGAACTCTGCTGCCTAGGGATCGCAGCACGTCGCCTCCGAGCGCTCCCAGCACCATCACGCGGGTGCCGGACTGAGCGCTCAGACACCCGACCCCAGGGAGCCAGGATAGCACGGTCGTGCTCAACACACAGCAGGCCCCAGAGGTCCGGAACTACTGTGGCAGCTTGGCAACTCCGACCCTGCGCCGGGGTCTCCTTAGGTTCGCCGGGCCACGCGGGTGGAGGACTGCTAGCCCAGAACTGGGGCGCGTGGGGGCGGTGCGGGGCGTACCCTCGTCACTCGGCTCGATTGGCCAATGAACGCCGCGCCGTGGGGCGCATCGGGCCAATAGGAGGCGGAGAGACTTGTGAGTGGCATTGAGAGAGGGTGGGAGAAAGGGAGCCCGGGAGTGAAGTTGAAGCTAAGCCCCGTAAGCTGTAAAGAAGTTACTGTGGGGGCGCTTTCGGCTTCCAATTAGGAATAATACTGGCTTCGTAGCAACTACCGAGGAGGAGGACTCTTAAACCACCTCTTCCGTCCCAAAGCCTGCATCCTCCTCCTTCTGTCACGTACCCCTCCCCCAATTCATGATCAAGAGAAAGGAGCCAGGGAGTGCTCTGCACCTCTCTGCTAGTGGGAAGCGGAGAGGTGGGCAGAGTTGCTTAGTTGGACCGTAGGCATGAGTACAATTAAGAGGTGGGCGTCTCCGTACCCTTTGCAGCCCTCGAGGACTGAAGGTAGGTGAAGCAGAAGACACCCACGCCAGCCCAGCGGCGTCCGCAGCTCTGCGGCTGGGGAGGTGAGGCTGGGACACCTCTCCCAGTACCCCCATCCCACCCCACACGGTGCCTGCGAGGGGCTGTCCGTGAGTGTGCCACCTGTTAACCTGGCGCTGCAGTACCCCGCGTGTTACCGCCCCTGCTGGGCAGGGAGAGCCCTGGGTCTCTTCCCTTCAGGAGCCCCGAGGGGCTTGATGATTAAGTGCCACTTTTTGAGAAATCCCTCAGACCTGAGACCCATGTTAGAGAGGTAACCAAGCTCCAGATTTGCCAAGGCCGGGGGCCTGAAAGAGCTGTGGAGGAATTCTGTTTTGCGGAAATCTGCCTTCTTGGGACGTGTGCCTGGCCTGGGCGCCAGTGCAGGGACCCACGGCTGAAGATCTCCTGAGGGTCCTCAAAAAATATGTATTTTGTTTTGGGGGCAAATTCCCAGTGGGCTGGAGAACGTAGCTGACATGGGTGAGGGAATGCTAGCGTTATTTTCGGGGTGCTCAGTCTCGCGGCTTATTTCTTTGTATCTTAAAAAACAAACAAAATTTACTGACTCTGGCTAGGAAACCTGAGGCGCGGCAAGGCCTTTCCTGGCCATTTTTCGGAATCGGGGTAAGGGTGTGAGTGATGGTGCAGCCACAGATTTTTTATGCTCTGATGCTATTGTCTTCGCAGTGGTCTGAAAGAGTTACCTGGCATTCGTGTTCTGCCTAAAGGAGCTCAGAGTCGCCTCAAATGCGATAGGACTGAAGAGCAAACGTCGGGGATTATTATGCCGATTTTCCAAGGAACGGGGTTTGCACCGCTGAATAGAAGACAAGGCTGGTTCCTCAGGTGTCCCGACAGCATTTGAGACCTCAGGATTGCCCAAATTGCCGTGGATCAGCAACTTTCCTATCGTACACCTTCCAAAGAAAATATTTTCTGTTTTCTGCGCTGTCCTTTTACTACCATCAATACAATTCCTGGTGTAGACTTCAATCTCTTCATTTAAAGTATGCTTTATATTTTTGCCAAGTATGATCCCTAATTGAAAATTAATTTTTGGTTTTGGATGAATCTGTGGAGCTCACACTGTCAGAAGAAAGGGGGAACGAGACACAATGAAAGAGAAGTCCAAAAATGCTGCCCGGACTAGGAGGGAGAAGGAAAACAGTGAGTTTTATGAACTGGCGAAATTACTGCCTTTGCCCTCGGCTATCACCTCACAGCTGGACAAAGCATCCATAATCAGACTCACAACCAGCTATCTCAAAATGAGAGTGGTGTTCCCAGAAGGTAAGTGTCTTTGCTGGATGGAATTTCAAAGCAAAGGGGATAGGAAATTTTGCCAGACAATGAGCCTACCCCAGTGAGGGAGGTACACCCATATTTACTGCATACATATTCTATGCAAACGGAAGTTTAGCCTGACTACTTGATTGAGGTCTTCCCTAAACTCAGGCTTCCTGGGTTTCCTCTACTTCCCCATTAATACTTTCTCTTCAGTCCATCAGATGTGTTTGGTTGGGAAGCAGCCCAACAGTGCTTTTGTCAACACTTCAGATACTGAGCTCAATTGAAAGTACTACTAATCCAAACATGACTTTCTTTTTTATTCCACTTGTTTGAATCGTATCCATAGAAAGCAGGAGCACTGTTGGATTCTTCATATTTCTAGATATGGATAGACCCCCTTACGTGGAGCTAAGTTAGATAATAATTCCTCTGTATGTCTATAGTTCTACAAATGAGGAGTGGGTATATTCATGAACAAATCCTGAATTTATGCAGTCTCTTGACTGTTACAGTAAATTTATTCTGAGTTTTCAAGATATTCTCAAATTATGAAACTAATTCTGGGACTTGATGATTTGCAACTCTGGCCTTGATATTATCTGTAAGATACTGTCTAGTCCCAAAATACATCAGATTGAACTAAGATGGCTAGTCCACTTAGAAAATATCTTCTGGGTGGCAGGTTGGTAAATGGATCCTGGGAAAATTGTCTTATAAGTCTGAGAAATTAAAATAGCTGAGCTGTTGACATAATTTAAAACTTGTATTTAGTTTATCAGCATTCACTGTGTGAGGCAGAGCAGCCTTCATAGAACACTGTCATGTAAAAAACTGTTTATACTCACTAGGGAAAGGACGCTTCTCTTCTATCTACCCATTTGCTCAATCAAATTAAAACAGATTTTACAAAATATTTTAGATAAGATTTACTAGAAGAGGAAGATCTGAAAATGTAAAGGAGAGATTACTAGACAAACAAAAATCTAACAGAAAAAAAAAAAAACCTGTTAATTTACAACCAAAAAACTTCTTATTTGACCTGTAAAAGTTTATGCTGTTGTTGATTTTGGATGTTTGGAGTTTGATGTTTTAAAGAAATGGTGGTGAGGAAGGAAATAGTCATTACTGGGTTTGGAGTTTCACTTTACTTGATCTTGATGTAAAAGCTTGCAAAACATGCTCCAAATTAGTCAGGGACACTACAGGAAAACTTCCAAATTATAGTTCAGTTCTACCCTCTAACTGCATGATCCATTCCTTTTAAAGTGGTTCCTTGAACAGTTCTCCTCATTTGACCCTGGAAACCACAGGAGGAGGGGAATCAAAGCTTTAAGTAAGTTACTGTAAAGTTTTTTAGAAAGAAAAAAAAAAAAAAAAAAAGAGGGAGGACCTTTATACTAAAAACCACATTTCCCATGCAAACTGTGCTGAGAATTGCTGATGGGAAAATTACCATTATACCACACTATCTTCTGTTTAAAAAAGAGATCTTGTTGTCTTTTATATTGTCAGCGCCTACTTTATAAAAATAAAGCTATTGCGAACTCCTCTAGCCGCGCTGTTCCTAACAGGATTATTAGCAGTGATTTGTCAGCCCCTGCGGTCTCAGTGGGTTCCCTTTCTGCGTGATTTCTAGCCGGTCTCGTCAATTATCGATGCCAATGTCGCTCGCTGTTTGATCAGAAGCAGCATATGGTGCTGCTTGTGGGGCTGCGAGTAATGGCAGGAGGAGAAGAATAGCGGGTCGGCGTTCCCGGGCAGGCATCACGCGGGACCCGAGAGCCCAGGGGCTCGCCAGGGCCAGGGACGCTAGCCTGCTTGATACAGACCCTAGGCAGGGGCAAGTACAGCCAGAAGGGGAACGGGGCTGTTTTTCTGGTGACTGTTCGTTTTTGGTTTTTAAGAGAGCAAGCTTTCTTGTTTAATTAATTCCTACAAATTATAAATCACGTTGTAAGTAAATAATAGGGACAAAAAGTAAATTCTCATAGGCAACTTCTCGTTATTTTTTTTAAGAGAGCACCGGTGAAGATTCCCGCTAGAATACCCTTGGTGGCAAGGCCAGTCCCCTCTGGCTACTTTAAAGGGCAATTGTGCTTTCTGCAGTCAACCCGCCCCCCACTCACTTCCTCCCGAGCCTGGGCCCTGGGCCCCTCCCACCTCTCTCTTCTATGGGTGAGTGTGAGTTTATGGGGAGGAGGGGATGGACGATGTGTGAACTCTGGGCACATCATTTATTTCTCCAGCTACTGTTGAGCTCATAACTCACCCACAGCCTCCACCCGATGAGTTAAGACAGGGTCATAGGAACAGCTGGTTCCTGGTGATGAGGTTTTAATTCTGAGAGTGTATGAGCTTCAAAAACCCAATCATGGCCCTTCAAAATATTAGAAAAGAAAAACAATAAATAACAACAACAACAAAAAACAAACAAACAAAAAAATCAGCTTTCAAAGGAGTGAAATAGTGAAAAGCCTTAGAATTTGGCACAACCTGCAGGGGGTGCCAATTTGGATTCTCCCTTGCCTTAAGGCAGTTGGGTGTTCAAGGCTGAGGTCCAAGGTAGTGGAAGAAATGAGGTCCTTTACATCCGTATATGGTTGTAGTCTTTTTTTCTTTTTCTTTTTTGTACTGGTGACTGAACACAGTGGTAGTTTTACCACTGAGCTACATCCCCAGGCCCTCGCCTGGAACTTGTGATCCTCATGCCTCAGCCTGTCAGTCCCTGGGATCACTAGCTTGCATCTCTAGGCCCAGCTGGTTGTAGTCTTCTTTAGTGAGACTAAATGGAATTGAAGATGAAATTCATCCTTACATCAGTTTTGAAGTCATTCAGCACATAGTAGGCCCTCGATAAATTTTGTTTTAGGGATACCTCGTTTATCGTGGTAAATATTCTATTACACATGGATTTTTTGCAAGATACTCTCAAATAATTATAAATCTGGTGACATAGCTATAGGCATAACAATATTATAAAATTTTTTTGTTCATATCACAATTCATCTATAATACAATGCAAAAGGCTATAAATTAAATGAACAAACAAAATTCTTCCATATGTATTTTTTAAAGGAGAAAAATAATTAAAATATAGGTCATTTTCCTTTGCCCTGTCACCTGCTGAATATGGTTTTTCACTCAAAAGCCCAGTAGCTTTTGTCTGGTGGCATGTTTCAGCTTTTAAACTTATTTTACTTGAGTAGAGAATAATGAACTATGAAGGGGGAAATGAGAGAGAAGAGAGAAATGGGATATGGATATACCAAAGAATTAAGAATAGCCATTAGATTCCCATTGAATTTGAGATTTAATAGTAAAAATAAAAAAGAAATTCAGGTAACATTATTGTGAAATCAGTAAAAGCATATTCTGACTGATAACAATCTTTTCTAAATAATCTAGCAAAGGATAGATTGAGACATGTAGAAATATATAAATCTTAGATGTTATCAAAGCTGGAAAGGCAGGATAAAAAAAGAGACGTCACGACCTTATTTGTGTGCAAAATAGAACAAATTCAACTAGAAAGAAATACATAATAGTTATCCACCTTTAATGCAATTTTGACTGGAGCATAGTGGCATGTGGAGTGAACTTTAAAGGGATCAGACATGTTTTCAAGCCTATAGCTATTTAAACTTGGTAACATCACCCTGCCATTTTGTTGTCAAGACCTCTTTAGGAAATAAAAATAATTGAAGTTAGTAATGTTCAGGAAAGAGATGGTGAATAATCAAACCTCCACAGATCCTTTCTGTAATATTCACCTCTAGATCAAAATCCCTAATTGTGTTGTATTTTTTTTTTTTTTTTGAAGCAGAGAACTCAAAAAGAGAAAGAGGCCCCCATTTCCCACGTGCATCGGTGATTTAAGACTGTTTTTCTTGCTGCTCAGGGAAATGATTGAGCATTAAGTTTCCATGTTTATTTTCTTACAGAAGTTTTTCTCATTTAAAAGCCTTTAAGCACAGTTTATGCTCCACGCTGGTTTTCTCTGTTTAACTCCAGTTTTGATGTTGACTTAAAATGTGTAGTGAAGAACTAAATTTTGTGCAGGGCATTTGCAAGGCAGATTTATGTGCTAGAAATTGTAGGTCTAATCAATGGGAAGGGGAATCAGTTTTCCTTAATGAGAGAGATCACTACCAAAAATAACATTTAAACATGCATCAAAACAGATATCAAAAGCTATGGTGATGATTTCAAACAAGGTACAATCACCCACCTGAAGCTAAAACCAGGCTAAACTTACAGAGGAAAACCCTGATTTCTACAAAAGTCATTTTTCAGTTCTGGGGAATCTCGGCAGCCTGGAACTTTTCCTGACAAATGGTGACGCAGAATACAAAGCTACAGATTCTTGCCACATTTCTCTATGGGTCCAGGAATCTCTCAAGAAAATGAGGTTCGGACACTTATAATATTTAATGATTTTAGTGGGTTATCCATTGCCAGTTTTTGATCCATGAAGATCTAAATTTTGTGAGATAAAGGGGAACCCCAATTATTTAGGAATGGTTCTGCTCTTCTGAGAATGCCAAAACAGTATCCACAGTGAAGCAAACTTTCGTCCTCAGGTATCCCAAATAGTGGGCCACTTCTGTGCCCTTGTGGCTCAGGCTAGGGCTAGTGACAACTACCATATTAGGGTCTCAAGTTCATCTCGCCTGTACCAAGGCCTATAAGTCCAAGGACAGTTAAACTGGCATAGTGAGTTCACCCTCTCTGCGGTGACCCAGCGCTGGGACTCCACACAGTCTCCCCCATTCCCTATGCCGGGTCGGGTCTACCGAGAGCCTGAGATGTCTCTCCCGGTATCTGGAGCAGAGACCCCACGGCGTGCTCATGTGTGCCCACCACCCCTTCTTGCTATCCAGGCACAGCCCCAAGAACTGGAGGTTATCTAGATCTGAATTAAAGAACATGGCCAATCTGTCTGTTGCCGGGATGGAGAACTCCAGCGATTGTAGAGGATTTCAGGTAGAACCGAAGTGAATTCGTTTGTCCTTCGCGGTTCTGCCCTGCAGGCGCGGGCCTCTAGGGAAGTGGCATCGCCAAGTCCCAGCCGCGCTCAAAGGTCCGAAGACTTGGGTCGCTTTGCTTGACACTTTTCAGTCGCCATGCAGGACACTCCCCAGTGCATTTGTCCCCAGTTTTAGTCTGAATCCGGTCGAACCCTGCACTCCCTTCGGTTTTTTAAGTTTTTCGTTCATTAGCAGCCGGCTCGGATGCGTGGCTGGCAGGCTGAGTACCGAAAGAGAAGCCTAAACTCGGAGGCAGAATGGAGCATGACAAGGGCGCAGAAAGGGTCAGCGCTGTGACCATCCGGCTTCATCCCACATTTACAGTAACATTAGTGGCTTCCCAGGCGCAGCCGCAGAGCGTCTCTAGCTTTTGAGCAGCAGGCAGAGGAAAGCAGGGCACACACATTGCAGACAGAGGGTAGACGAACATTGTGAAGTCCCGGGAAGTGGTGCAGGACAAGGCCTGGCAGGGCACGGTCATCAACGCCCTAGGGAGCACTGCCATACTGGCTGGGTAGCTTGAGACGGCCCCAGCGCTAGAGGAAGGAGAGGGCGCACCTGAATTCCCAAAGCGACCTTCTGCCCAAGGTCTACTCCAGGAGCTCCGTCTCGGTTGGGAATATCCATTCTCCATCTCTTTCTTCTCCAGAGAGCCCAGCCTCAGAGTCCCTGGGAGTCCCAACACCAAAGCCGCTTGGTGCCTCAACCGAACGAATATTAGGAATTTGCATTCAGTAATGACGCATAGGCTCTGTAGGATACTTGGGATTTGGGATTACCTCCCTGGGCCAGCCTTCTCCCCCACACCCTCTGTGGCGAGTGACCCAGGTAACTGGGACAAACTACTTTAGACTAAAAATTAGGAGTTGGGCTTTTCAGGGCTTTTCCTGCCCCAGTCTCTAGGTTTTGGTCAAATCCTGCACACAACATCTCTAGTACATGCATCCATCCCCTCAATGCCTAAAAGGCATATTGTGATCCATGGAGTAGATGGTGTTTCCTGGGAACAACTACAAGGAGGAAGCCTGTCTGTGGAGGTCTAGTGTTTATAGATTAAAAGATAGAACAGTAGAACAAGCTCTTTTCTTCCACCTCTTCCTGTTGGAGTGAAGGAGGCGATGATGCCCGGTCCGTAATCTGTATTTTGTCAAGGGTATGAAATTCATTCGGAAGGAAAATCTCGATCAATTTATTTTTGCTGCTTGCAATAACACAGCTGGATGATGCTTTGGGCTCACGCTAGACTGAGACTCATCATTCATTCGCCAAGAACGGGCCTAAATGGTGCCTGTGGGATTAGGTCAATTTTAGTGGATCTACTTCGCCTCATTTGGTTACTAATTGGTTTCTTGTTTTATAAATCGAAATCTCATTTTCAGGAAATTACAAAACCCATGCAGTCAGTCCATTGAGGTAATCCTTGGGTCAGGGGGTATTTAAATGGAAATGGCTCAACCAAGCACCAAGGGTAAAGCAACAGTGAAACTTGCCTGGGTTTTCACATGAAATGTGAGCTAGCCCTTTAGATCCATAATAGATACATCCCTTCTAATGCTACTTATGTAAATATGATAAACCAGACTTTAAGGGAAGAGGGGGGCCTGGGAGAAGAAAAATTTATCTGCTAAGGTTAATGTGGCATATCTTGGAAATCTTCCAAAATAGATTATGTTTTTCTTTGTCTTCGGCCACTTTAGCTGGGGAAAATCCTTTTGTCTAAAACCCGATTTAGTTATCGCCTCCCTCACAGAGCTCCTTTTCTCCTTTGCAAAACCCTGTTCCCTCGGCCTCACCGAATTACAAGAGAATCTTTAGATCTTGTTCCCACTGTAATCCCGCCGCAAAGGGAGCTGGTTTCCTCCTCATTTTAAACAGACAATCAAAGGATTTGCGAATTTTCTGCGGTAGGTCAAGTGCAGAAACGAAATCTCAGCTTACCCCCTCGCCAACTGAAATTGGGTGCCGAACGCGTCACCGAAGGCAAGAGGCGAGGGGGTCCGGGGAGAGGGTTCTCCGGCCCACTTGGAGACTTTTGGGGAGGAGGACCCCTACTGCGGGATTGGGGAGGTGTCCTCTGCACCCCAAGGGCGAGCTCAGTCCTGGTATTACATCAGGGAAGACCGACAGGTAGACCAGGGTAGCCAGTTCCTTATAAAACATTAACCCAGACTCAACTGTGTGACGGAGATTTTCGACGGGAAACAAAAAGAGAAGGCAGTGCTCCGTGAAAGCAAAAGGTTCCTTAAAAAGGGGGGTGGGGTGGGGGGGTGGGGGGGGAGTGGGTAAGGGAGGGCGAGGGAGGCCTCTGTTAACCTGCACCCGGATGGGCTGTTTATTAACCTTTGGGAAGTCTTATTTTCCCTCGTAGGCGCATAATAATAAGGCCATAACCCGATACAGAAAACAGCCGAGGCTGCCTCCGCGAGTTCTAAATCCCCCCCAACCCAGCCCAGCCCGGGGGATTTTCAAATCCTTCGGGTAGGGTGGGTGCTCCTGGAGACCAACAAAATTTTAGATTGAAGACGTTTGTTGGTCCCGAGCACAGGTTTCGCACTTTTCCGGGGGCTTGAGAGCCGGGTCTCCTCAAATAAGGGAGCCTCAGCCCACTCCCTAAGTGCCGGAGTGACCGCCCTCCGTTCGCGTCAGGGGTTTCAGGACTTCGCAAGTCCAAGGGCGCTCACGGGCGGCGACACCTGCCCTCTGGGCACTCTCTGCAGGGTCCTTTCCCTTTTTCCTGTTGGCCTCCGCAGCCAACCCGTCCCATATCTTCTTCTGAGAATATCTGAACAGGGATTTAAAAGAAAAGAAGAATATGTCGTGCCAGATATCAAGGAGAATAGGTTGGTTGAATCATGAGGAGCGAAGGGGTGTTTACAGGTGACTGTGATGGGGACCTCCTGGAATGGTCCAGAAGAAGAAAAGAAACCAGGGCAGTGGAGTCACTCTGGGGAGGGAAGTTGGGGCGGGCTAAAGAGTCAGGAGGGGTCAACCTGCACGAGGGAGAGAGAGGAGTCCAGTCGCAGGCGGGGAGCATCAGTGTTTGCAGAGCGGTGGGGAAATCGTTAGATTTATTTAGATGTGCAAACACCCAGAAAGACCCTATTTGAGCTTAAGGGGCGTTCAGTGTTACTCGTTGCCAGGATTTTGATCGCTTGCTTAGGAAGCAGCTCCTGGCCAACACCTTTAAAAAATCTAACTCCATGTTTTATTGTAAAAGATCCTTCCCAGCGCCACATTTAGAGTGTTTTTGTCATCGTGTGCTTTACGGTGTATTTGTCCCTAATATCAAACTAAGAAAAACAAAGGTCATGTTAAACCTTGTACGATGGCATACGAATGAAAGTACTTCACTATCTAGTTGATAAAATTCCACAAGAGCACTTAGAGATATTATCTATAATAAATTTAACACAGCTCTGCCCAAGTTTCTTCTGCCTTTATATTTCTTTCTGTACACAGGTAATATTGTAGAGTATTAATTTTTAAGAAATCAGCCGTGAGAGTCTTGAATGTTTGCTGTTTTAGTCTTCACCAGAAAAATTGTGGCAAAGCCTCAAAAGATCTTAACGTGGTAACATCGAGGAGACGAGTGGACTGTCTTTGTTAATAGGAGATGGTACGGAATTATTTTCTATGTACAGAATGAAACAAAAATATTGCTAAGAAATTGTTAGCACCTCAAATTAACTGACTTCAGGAAAGCCGCCCCGCCTCCCGCTTTTGAAGGCGGAGCCGGAGAGGACTAGGGTGTGTAAAGTTGGGGCTACAAGGCAAATGGAAGACGAAGAAGGATAGGCGCAGGGATGCTGGTAAGCGTCAGAGTGGAAGTCAACCGCAAGCAAACGGATTTTTCCGAAGGGGATTAAAGTCAGAGCGAGGGGAGGAGAATGTCTAGAAAGTCCCACAGCCAATCAGAAAGGACGTCAGGGACCAGATGGACCTGGCCAGTCGTTTCAGGCCACTTTAGGCGCAGAGGTTCTCTGCGTGGGGGGACATCCTCCGGCTCTTGAAAGGACAATGTTGAAGACTTTGGACGAGAAATGAAGTGTCCCTCATCTCCTTAAACAAACTAGTGAATCTATGCAAAAGTTATCACTAGAGTGTGGTGGCAGGGGCTTCTCTAAGTGTGGTGTCAGAGGCCTCTTGAGGTCCTGCCAGGAGAGCACTCCGGGAGAGCCTGTCCTAGCTGAGAAACCCGGTTCCCTCAGAGTGAGTTTGATTTCTGCTCAGAACCCAGGGAGGAGCCAAAATTTATAGCAGCCATAACCCCCTCCCAACTGTGCAGATTGCCTGGTCGGGACAGGGTGGGGGTGACTGGGAGATAATATCGGTGGTTCTTCCTCTTGAGCTGATGTGTCACAAACCACAAAATTCGGACTAGTCCTAAACTGCCAGTCCGGTTGGGACTCTGTCACTCAAGGTTGTTTTTATGTCTCCACAGGACTTGGCGAGGCGTGGGGCCACTCAAGTCGGACCAGTCCTTTGGATAACGTTGGCCGTGAACTGGGCTCTCATCTACTTCAGGTACAGACACATATCTCTCAGCGGTTCAAATCCTCCGAGGTCCAGGCTACCTGGATGGGCTTTTGCTTTCTTAAAAAAAAAAATGGAAAAAAAAAAAAAAATCCCAACCTGCACGTGGCATTCTCAGCCTAAAATCTCCTCCAAAGTTAGAACTTCAGCTCTTAACTGGTTGAGGATGGGCGGATGGCACCTCGACAGGCTGAGAGGGAAGAAAAGTGGCAACCAAGACTTGGGGTTTGGAAAATAGCCCAATAAGGTTCCATCAGGGCGCTGGGACCAAGGGAGGGGGCGTCCTTTGTCATCTTTCCACTGCTGGTACTGGAAGCCCAGGGCCAAGCTGCCAAGACAGA
Source organism: Sciurus vulgaris (assembly GCF_902686455.1). NCBI lineage: Eukaryota > Metazoa > Chordata > Mammalia > Rodentia > Sciuridae > Sciurus > Sciurus vulgaris. The sequence goes on from NC_136467.1 coordinate 64,005,628, forward strand.
GCCACAGAATCGTCTGAAATGAAGAATTTCCAAAGGAAATAACAGGAATCTGGTAGAAATGTCCATCAGTGCTTTAAGCCCACACATTCCGATTCCAGCTGTGTCTGCAACTCATTTCATCTCTTCCTTGTAGTTCCCAGGCTCCCCCTCTCCCCAGGCCAGTCCAGGCTCTCTACAAACCCTCGGTTACACACATACACACCCCCAGGTAATGAGTTTAACCAATGTGAGGTGCCCATTACCTTGTTGTTTGCAGTGCACACTGTTTTAAATTGCCTGTTGCTGGCTTAAGTCACAGAACAAATATTTTAAATAATAAAACTCCCAATGGCATTTTTAGGTTTGACACTTGTCCTCCGCCCCACACCCTCTTTATTATTATTCAAGTCCACAGGGAGTGGTATCTTAAAATCTAAGAACTATAGGGGAAGCAGGCAGTTCTTCCTCCTGGCATGAGCAGGCATGAGCAGCAATCTCCAGGCAGGATCCCACAGCCTTCATGTTCTACTAGTCCCCAAACTCCTTGTCCTCAAGGTTTTAGTTTCCCAGATCAAAGAAAGGGTATGAGCATTCCTTCACTGGTCTGACTTTCATACTTTTGAATTTATCTAGAAAGGGGCTGTAATTTCCTTGAGTGCAACGCCTTGCATCAGATGTCTCTCAGTTATCCCTCAATCTTTCCATATTCCCAAATAATCTCTTCCAGCAATATAAATAAGAAAACAAAGCCCCCAGACAATCCTTCATCCCTTCTACCTCTTGCCCATTCTCTCCTCCTTTTTTACCCCAAACTTCTGGTAGGACTGACTTACATTTCTTATTTCAGTGGCTCACTACCTTCCTCATTTGCTTCAATATCCCTTCAGTCTCTCATCTCTTCTACCCATTGGACTCTACACAGGCCCTACTACATGTCGATATCAAGAATTAGATGCTCATCTCTTATTCTACCTCAACTTGTTCATCTCACAAATATAGGAGGGTCAATTGTGTGTAGGTCAGAAAGCCCTGTCTTCGCGGACTTTATGATCTTAAAGAGAGGAGCCTTAGAAATTCACACAGGTGTACTGTATGGTGTACGAGGGGACAGGTGCTGTGGAGAGAAGTGAGGAGAAGGGCTCTGTTTTAGTGTTGCAGCTTAAAATGGAGATGATTGGGGAGGCCTCACTGAGAAGGTGACATTTGGGCCAAGACCTTGAAGGAGGTGACACTGATGACTTCACATTCTTCTCTTTCTTCACGTAAGAATTTCTTGATTTTCCAGATTTTTCTCCCTCTCTGACTGCTCTTCTTTGATTTTCCCACCACTGGCTGTTTCACAAATGATGTAGTTTCCAGAAGGTTCTAACTGTTTCTTCTCTCACTTCTCCAAAGCCTCCTGGATGATTTTAAGCACCACCGCCTCAACTCTTCTCTACACATGGCCCTATTTTCTTCAGTCTAGACCCCTCCTGAACTCCAGACCTTTATTTCCTACTGCCAGCTGGCCACATTTAAGTGGAAATTGTCATGTACCTGAAGCATCTCCAAGACAAGAATACATATTGCTCTTATCCAGACTTCCACTTGTACAAAATTCACTGTTACTCCAAGTTTCAGTCTTGGTTAATGGTGACCATCTGCTTAATGTCCTCACTGAAGCCTGAAAGTCAACCTTAACTTCTCTTTCTGCCATCAATTAGCATGAAGTCCACAGCCAGCATCATCTTTAAATTAGATTCTCACCTTTCTTCATCTCTTTGTGATCATTTAGTTTCAGACTTGACCATCTCTGCTGCAGCTATCTGTTCTGATTTCTTCACCCCCATTCCTTCCTTCCTTCTGAAGGTCACTGTCTACACTCTGCCAAGATTAAAATAATAAATCTAAGTATACTATTTTCCTGCTTAGAAACCTCTGTTAGGACCCTGATGCCTATAGGAGTAACATCAGATTCCTCAAACTGACATTCCAAATTTCAAAAATCCATTGTGGATGTACTTCCTCAGCTCCATCTGTGGTACACCAAACACATCACTTCAGAATACATCTGATCTATCCTTCCCCAAACTCCCTGCCTTTGCCACATCATTCCCTCTGCCTAGGATGTTCTTCCTCCCTCCTCTAGTCCAACCTTTCCCTCCAAAGTTCTGCTCAAACATCAACTCCTTTAAGGCATCTTTAACTTCCCTCCTCTGGTTGCTCAGCTTCTGGGTCTTCTGCCTATTTAGCACTGTCCATTTAGCTGTGTGTTCATTATAAGTATTTCCAGGCCAGTTGCCCCTGAAGGATTTCCAGTTCCTTGAGAGTAGGAAAGCAGGGTCTAAATCTTCCTAGGTCTTCACTGACTACACTAAGGAGTCACTGGCAGAGATAAAGGTACAGGAATAGTCTAAGACTTTCCTCCATGGAGAACCTGTCAGTGTGATGCATCGATGTAAACATACACAAATGTACTTGAGCAGTACCCTATGGACTTGCTACTCATGAAACCTCTCATCTCCTAAATCCCCTTTTCCTATTATATTCTTTCCAGTGCTATTGGCCAGCTTTGTTTTCTCTATAAACTTTGGACTGTCAGTTTTTCCATGTTGACCAGTGCAGTAGGCACTGGATCTTTTCCAAACCCTGCTATTACTCTTTTCATGATAGAACAATTGCCACTATGAAGCCCTTCAAGACTGACACAGAAAACCTCTGGTTCTTTCAGTGATCATCACCCCAAGAACCAAACCTACTTCTGTGATTTACCCCCAGAATTTTTGTGTATGTCTATTACAGACATGTCTTCTTTGTCCATTTGGTAAATTCTGAGCCTATGGGGCTTTAGCTTTGTCCACAACTTCCTCTTGATCTCTCCTAGTGTGCTACATGCCCCAGATGCTTACAAAATTGAAATGAACAAACAAAAGAGGGGGTTCTTATAACTGGTTCTATGTCCTATTTCCTGACAGTCTCTCTCTTCTCCATCTCTCTGCATTTATGTCTGAATGTTTCTAACTTTTGCCTTCCACCCTGCACTTCAACAGATGGCCCAGAGGCCTCTCCATTTACTCTATTTCTGCCTCCCCAGACCCTGGATGGCTTCATCTTTGTGGTGGCCCCAGATGGGAAGATCATGTACATCTCAGAGACAGCCTCAGTTCACCTGGGTCTTTCTCAGGTAGGTGAGTGGTCTACACTTCCAGCCTGCAGTGTTTATAGCCAGAGTTGGAAGCAGGAAGGGTGGGCTTCCCCAATCCTTTTATATCTGCATTTCTGGGGATGGAGACCTCTCAGCTAACAGGGGAATTCTTTAAACAGGTCTGGATCTCCTCATTCCTAGACTTCTCTTATCCATTTGCTTCCACCCAAAGCCCAAGCAATTGCCAGTTTCCCCCCACCCCCAGCCTTTACAATAAGCCAGTTACTGTTGGAGGAGATTACATGCTTATCTTGTGATGTCTTTACCAGAATATTGCCAGGGAGCTGCCACTACTACTACTACTACTACTACTACTACTACTACTACTAGTACTTCTACTATAATATTGTTATTATTTCACAAATAAGAAAGCTGAGGTTTACATAGGGGGCAAACAGGTAGCAAGGGGCAGAAATGAAATCAGAACTAGGGGCCAGTTCCTGGCTCCTGTTCTGATGGTCCAATAGACCGCCCCACCCCCGTCCCAGCCCCACGTTTTCAGCTTCTTCATGGGGCCTTACACTACTGCAGAAGCAGTAATACCTTCCTCTTTACAGGTAGAGCTGACCGGAAACAGTATTTACGAATACATCCACCCCGCAGACCACGACGAGATGACCGCAGTTCTCACCGCCCACCAACCCTACCACTCTCACTTCGTACAGGGTAAGGCAGACACGTGCCTGCAATGTTTAAGCCCATGGCGGTCAGTTTGTGGTTTCTCCCCAATTAGTCGTGGCTGGGACTGTCGGGAGCTGCACGTCTCATGTCCTGATCTTTCCTCTGCTCCTTTATCTCTCTCTCAGAGTATGAGATCGAGCGCTCCTTCTTCCTAAGGATGAAGTGCGTCTTGGCCAAGCGGAACGCTGGCCTCACCTGCGGCGGCTACAAGGTAAGTGGCTGAGCTGGAAGATTGACCCCAGCAACGGTTGGGTGTCTTCAGTTGGGTCGGGACCCAAGGGATCTGCAGCATCTGAGGATCTTTCCCACATCCGGGACCGCCCCTGCGTGAACCCGCAGTACGTTTCAATGAGCAGCGGGTCCAGACGCTCCATTAAGGTCACTAAACTTTATGAATTACTGGGACTAAGCTTAAAGACTAAGACTGACTGGTTTAGTACTGCGCGTCCGCGAGGCCCCTCAGAGATGGGTTTTAGGAATCCCGAAAGCCTCTGAAGTGGCGTGTAACCCTGGTGGATTCGTAGGAGTTTAGTCATAGCGTCAGGTTTTGATCTCCAAAGAGGTTAAGTACCAGAGAGTTAGCTCGATTCTGTGGTTCTCACGTCATATGCAACTTACTGGACGTCCTCAGAAAGCAGGTTCCAGGGAACCTGATTCAGACGGGTTAAGGTTGGTGGAGGTCTAGTCATCTGCATATTTACAGTCTCCCAGGTGAGTTCAGTGTGACCTGCAATCACTCTCTTGAGACCCCTTAGAACATCTATAACTTTTGACCCCTTATTAGAAGGGCCGTGGCCCACACAATGTTTCTGGCTGAGTAGTCTCAACATGTTTTAAACCCCTCCTCATCTTTCTGGAGCTCTTCCTGAGGGTGACTGAGTCTTGCCCCCTTCCACTCTGCCACAGGTCATTCACTGCAGTGGCTACCTGAAGATCCGCCAGTACAGCTTGGACATGTCCCCCTTTGACGGCTGTTACCAGAATGTGGGCCTTGTGGCCGTGGGTCACTCGCTGCCTCCTAGCGCTGTCACAGAGATCAAGCTGCACAGTAACATGTTCATGTTTCGAGCCAGCCTGGACATGAAGCTCATCTTTCTGGACTCTAGGTGAGTGGGCAGGGCCAAAAAGGGCTGCTTCTAGCGTAATGGCAACCCTGCATAGCGAGAGATAGATTTCCCTTGATATTAATGAGCCCATTTTGCAGATGAGACAACTGGCCAGGTTCTGCGAAGTGAGGGCGGGCACACAGGTCTGAGACTGCGGTCGGTCTGGGATTGAGGGCACCCGGGCACTGATCCGCCGGAATTCCTCTCCGCAGGGTGGCGGAGCTTACGGGGTACGAACCTCAGGACCTGATTGAGAAGACCTTATACCACCACGTGCATGGCTGCGACACCTTCCACCTGCGCTGCGCGCACCACCTGCGTAAGGAACCACCCTGCTCTGCACCCAAACGACTGTGGCGGTTCCCCAGGGTGGTGGGGAGTGGGAATCTAAGCCCAGGCAAACCCACAGCCGGGTAATGGCAGTGGTGGTTCATAAGCCCCCCCCTCTCCCCACCAGAAGGCCAGTTGGCACACTGGGCCCCATCTTGTTTCTCTATGGTACACCTGTCTCCAACACTGGTGGAAGCGGCGTTTCTAGTGAAATATCCCCGGAAGGGGTTTTATTCTTCTATTGCTGTGCTTCACCACCTGCAAGTATCACTGGAGTTGCGAAGAAAAACCGAGACTGTTCAACTTTCCCAACGTACATCGACTCTCCTTTTAAAAAAATTTGTGGTATGCCTTAACGCCATGTACAGAGAAACAACATGTATTCCATTTGTTTACAATAATTTTTTTTGTGTGTGTGTGTGGTGTTGAGGGTTGAACCAGGGTCTCTAGCACGCTATGCAAGCGCTCTATCACTGAGATACATTCCCAGCTTACTCCTCACTTTTCATATAACTTTGTTTGAGCTTAATCTCCCCCGACTAGGAACCTGAACTCAGTTCAGCTGCCCGGACTCATCCTTTCACAGTTAGGTGAATCCGGGAAACTCCCGATTTTATGTGTTCCCCCGGCTGCTAAAGGTGTAGCCATCTGCCCAGAGAGGGGCCATTTCATTAGCGTGCCTATAAAGAGTACCCGGGGTCTTGATTCGATTTAACTGGACCTTCAATTCGATTGGGAATTTGCCTGTTGTCTCTCCCTCCTGCCAGGCTCAGTAATTAGGGCCCACAGGGGGTCCGCACTCCCACCACCCGGCATTTGGGACAAGTCTGGGTCAAGCTGATTCACCACCATTTGCCTCTGTCTCTCCATCAGTGCTGGTGAAGGGGCAGGTGACCACAAAGTACTACAGGTTCCTGGCGAAGCACGGCGGCTGGGTATGGGTGCAGAGTTACGCGACGATCGTGCACAACAGCCGCTCATCCAGGCCACACTGCATTGTCAGCGTTAACTACGTCCTCACGTGAGTGCAGGCCTGGGATCCCTTCGCACACTCCGGGCGACTCCGTTCTCTGAGAGGAAGCGTGTAGTGGGCATGACCGGGTTAGGAGAAACTGGGATCATATGGGGATGCTGGTTTGAACCCTAAGTGCGAGATACGCTGGAAAGAGGCAGGTCGAGACTTTCATCTTCCTGAATAGGTTTTCTTCCTTCTTTTCTAGAAAAAAATTTAGGAGTTCTTCATCACACTCCATATTTGCTTTATTTTCTTTCTTTTAACCTTTTAAAAAGAACTCTGCATTAAATAAAACTTAATGCAGCGGAAAGAAAAAAGAGAGAAAGAGGACAGGACCCGACGTTTGGAGCCATTTATAGTTAACAAACAGGACATCTGTTTCACTTTTTCAGATCTAGGGTTTGAAGTTCTTAATTTTAACCAGAGTCCCCAATCAAAGTTAAGAGTACTGAGAGAGTGTTTCTTTCCCTGAAACACAAAGGGGTTTTAAGTGACCAAGAGGATCTGACTTTAACTTCCAGGAAGCCAAAGGACCCAAGCTAACGCTGCAGGTCTTGTCCAGCGCCCCTCCTGGTGCGCGATCACTTCACTGGGTGAGGAGCTGAGCTCCGGGTACCACCTGCGGGTGCGACCCACTGGGCTTCTGCGACCCACTGGGCGTCTGCAGCAGCCTCTTTTGAACCTATTCTTTCTAGAAACCATAATCCTTTCTGGTTGCTGGTGTGGCCCTTCAGCCTAATCACGTGGCCGCGTGTGCGCCTCCCGAGGAAAGCATCGTTGTTTTGTATAATGTTTGTGAAAGTAGAATTGCTTAGGGTTGAAGCCTTTATAAAGAGCTCTTGTGTACGCAGTTGCCGGTTTTGGTTTTTGTTGTTGTTGTTCGTTTTGTTTTGTTTTTGGTAGATGTTGAAATTCTTGTTATTCTTAGGGGACTTAGAAGTTCTTCACTTGGGAGTGCTGACACCAGATAGTAAAAATGCTGTTTTGTCATTAGGTAGTGGGTTAAGGAATCCAATCAATGAGGATTGGATTCATTCCACATTGTTTTAGATTACCAAATTAAAAATGTAGTAGTTGGAAATATTATGCTTGCATTAAGACTATTTACTCTGTGCCCTGTTTAATAAGAAAAGTTAATTCAATAGACTTAGAAAATGAATTTGGTTTAGGTGAGGATTCAGTATTCAAGAATAATAGCTTGTTATTAAGAAGAATCTTTTAATTTCTTTCATTTTAGTAAACAGTGTTAAAATAAATATTATTAGATGTTTATAATAGCAAGAAGACTGTATTTTAATACAGAGCAGAAAATGTACCACTATTTTGGGCATCATGAAACAAAACCATTTATTTTATGAATGCAATTTTTCATATTATTAAAATAAACATAAGAGAAAATGGCAATGCATAACTCATAAAATAAGCCACTATGGGCAACAGAAGTATTAGAGGGTGAAAAATTATGTCTGCTTACCATGGAAAGGAAAGGGACATTCTTTAAGAAGGTGCTTTGTATGTCTGAGACATCACAAGCATTATACATACACTCTGTTCTCTGGTGGGTGCCTGTGGTTAGTAATCATTCTTTATCAAACAGCAGGGTATATAGTCACACAGACCCCTATAAATGATCTGAATGCAAGTTAGACCTCCCAATGGGTAAACTTAATTTATGTTTGGAGTCATTTTGAAATATTCTGTTTTGTTTTTCCAGTGGGTAAGTGTTCTTTTTTCTTCTGTTGATTGTGTCATTCTTTACACATTTCTTTAGAGCTGCAGAATTAGACAATCAACTTTAAATCAGTTTAAAAAATATGTAATGAGGACAAATAAATGATTTATAGAAGGATAAATAGTATGGCACATATTTATTTTTTGAACATTCTGTACCTATGAAAGAAAATAGAAATAAACACACAGAAGCATGTATACACAAGCCCACAAGATGATAAGCTGAAATTGATTACTCTTTATGAGTCTCAGCCCCAATTCCTTGTATAAAAATTCTTAGAACAATTTTTATGGCTGCAAATGCAGAAACTGCTTTAGATGAAATGTCATCAAGTGGCTCTGTGTGTTGACAGGATTTTCATAATGAACAGGTTGCACTTTGTTGGATGTGTACATCACACATCTGGTTGGAAGTTACTCATTTACATTGTCTTAGCAAATTAAATAGATGGCTATTGATTCTCTATGGTACCAGTGAACTACCACATACATTTGTGTTTAGGGATACTGCTCTATGAAGCTAGAGAACCATAAGTAAATTCTTTCCACCACCTCAAATGATATACTTAAAACTGCAAGCACCTAAATAATTTGACTTGCAAGATGTTTTCCAAATTTAAACATTTTAATAGCACACATTTTGAAGGAATTTTTCACACCATAATGGTAGAAAGGATTTTTAAATAAGCATCAGTTAAATGAAGGTGTGATTTTTTAGTGGAAACTACATTCATAAGAAACTCTTTTTTTCTAATTTCCTGTTGATAAATTTATTGTTGAAGCTAAAATATTCTTAGGAAAATCAGTCATTATTATTTAACAAAAGCAGTAATGATTAGAAATATTCAGTAGCCATGTTTTTAAATAAGCAACTGCAATAGTGCATATAGGAAAATTACGATTGTTGAGATATTTTTAAACCCCCCCCCCTTTTTTTTAATAAGACCATGATGTATTTTAGGAATCTGGAGAGGAGAAAGAAGTAACTATGATTAGTTTTAATCAATTCTCTTAGTTTCTCTGGTCTCTATTCAGTGAAACTTTATAGCTCCTCTTTAATCCTCCCCACAGCACCCCCTGCAATCTAAGCAAAAACCTGACCAGTTCATGATTTTCAATAAGACACACATATTCTGGTAGCTTTATATTCCACATAAAAAAAATCTTATAAATTAGGAGTGCCCACAAGTCTTGAAGTGTTAAATGTGACTGGGCCTGCTCTTATTTTTAGGAGGATAGGTGAATAGAGACTGATTAGCAGTCAATGTTGGGGAAAGTCTAGAGAGCTTGGAAAGTGAAAGGAAAGTATACCATGTAAAGACCTGAGTGGATTTTCTTGAATCCATATTTTCTTGAGTTTAATCTGTGAAGTAATTATTCATAATCAGTTCAGATGGAAAACATTAGTATTTAATGTAAAGAAAATTGAAATGTGGAGCATTTAATAAACTATGAAAAGTAATTTCTAGGGAAATAAAGAGTATTGGTTCTCTTTATGCTTTTGGATTTGGTACATGAATATTAAATATACATATATTATATAAATATATATAATTTATTTTTGGCACTGGGCTTTGTACTCAGGGTGCTTTGCAACTGAGTTACATCCCTAGTTCTTTTTATTTTGAAACAGGGTCTCACTTTGAGATTGGCTTCAAAATTGAGATCCTCCTGCCTCAGCCTCCCAAGTGAATGGGATTACAGGTGTGTACTACCATGCCTGGCTCAGATTTCATATATTTAAAAAATAAGAAATGTTTTTACATTTTTTCAGGATAAACCGCAACTTCTACTTTAAAATTTCTTGAAACTTATAAATCTTTAAATATAAAAGTCAAAAGTATAGTACAATGAATATCCATGTACATATCATCTAGTTTCAACAAATGTTAACATTTGGCTGTATTTGTTTTGTCTCTATCTATATGTATATCTATTTTTATGTTTATTTTTCCCTGCTAAATAATTCCAAAGTAAGCCACAGACATCATGGTACTTTATCCTTACCATAGCATTCTCCTGCCTAGCCACTGTATCATTTATGATGACATATTTATAGTGTTCAAAATTACCATGTGTAGAAGCTTGCAAAAAATACAGATGAGAGCTAGTTTACTGATGCCATTAAAAACAATCTGCCACTAATATTCATCAAGTACTCATTGGTGTATGACCTCAATTAGGCTGATTGATATATGATATTTTGTGAGGGGACATCTGTAGGATGTAGTACTAAATACTAATATAGGATGTAGTCCTAATATTAATATATTAAAAACTAGAATTCTGATGAGAATTTTAAGCAAGTGCAATTTTGATATTGTACTTGGAAAGTAAAAGAGAACAGATTTAGTGAGTAATTTGGTAATTAAGGAATCAGACAGATTTAATATTTTCAACTACTATTTGTTGCTAAGGAGAGCTTTTCTGCTTATTTACTCAAAATTAGATGAAACACTGCTTTAGTGGAAAATCTCACATGGCATTTTACATTTGGAGTGATTTACAGAGCATGTAGCAGGAAAAATAGTTTTCCATGTTAAAATTTCTATTACTGTGTTACTGAAAGCAGAACAGATAGAGAAAATACTTATTAGTGTTGTGTACCATGCTTACTATCTCTTGAATACCTCCTTTACATTTATAGAACAGTTAGGGTAAATGCTAAAGGAAACATCCTTCCTTCATATCAAAGAGAGAGAGGGCCCACATGATAATGGCCCCATACTTTTTATTCTTGTTTGAATACTATTACATGTTCTCACAGTTAACCATAATGAAAACCATGTGTTTTTCACAATTAGAAAGGATTTTTGAATGTTGACATATTCTGTGGTTATAAAACTTTATAATTAAACCCTTTAAAGAAGCAAACATAAAATATGCTCAACTGGGTTTGTTCTTTCAAGTATGTAAATGGTGCTGAATTCATTGGGGTATTCAAAGTCAAATTTGTTAGAATTTATTTAGAGGCCAATGATATTGTCATTAGTAAAAAAGTTTTGGAAATGCTTCTTAAGACTTCACCAATAATTATATATAGTTATCAAAAGAAATTTTATTTTGCTGGTTACCAAAATTACTCTTTTATATTATAAATGATATCAAATGAAGCCCATTTTGACTTATCAAGTTATAGCAAATATAAAATAATTTACTTTCATGCCTCAAATCTGTGGAGCACTTATTGTACAGCTTTAATCTTTGTGGTCATTCAAAATAACATTAACTTCCAGAACTGCAAAAATATCATACACTAATGTATACCAATAAATTAGATTTGATTCATAATTATGTTTAATCTTTATTATGATAACATTGAATAGCAAATTCCCAGTTGTCCTTTTCAGATGGTATTTTATGTACCTTAATGATTATAGAAACAAATTGAAGACACATTCATATTAATAGTAATTTTTTAACTACCAAAACATTTTATTAAAAGGAAGAGCTGGGAGATTTAGTCCCTTTTGACATCCACAGTATTACTACTCAATTTAATATTTTCTTTCATATAGTCTTTATAATTTCTTAACAAAATGATGTATATTTAGTTTTTAATTCATCTTTTATAAGCTTACAAACTTTGTATTTTTAAAAAATAATTGCATACTGTGTATTTCTTTCAGAGTACTGTTGCCTTAGTTACCTAGTTTGTTTCTTGACCACTCTGTATGGTGTTTGAGTTAGAGAGATCATACTTCTTATTTTCTAGGTGAGGAAACTGAGGCTCAGAGATTCTGAGTAAGTGATGAAGCCAGAACACTTTTTTATTTTTTATTCAGCATATAATTGCACATATTTATGGGTATATGTTATATAATGATTGAATGGGGTAATTAGCATATACTTTACCTTAAATGTTCACTATTTCTTTGTAATAAGACCACTTGAAATCCTGTTTTGAAATATGTTGCATTATTCTACCCTACTGTGTAATAGAACATTGAACTCATTTCTTCTACCCAATTGTAGCTTTATACCCATTAACTCATCTGCCTTCAAACCCCTCATCCTCCTAAAGCCAGAATTAAGGCTGTTGTGTCAACTGTGGCATCCTATCCTTCTCTGTGTATGAGGGTGAGGGGATGTGGCTTGAGGGAGGAAAAAGTCAGGGAGAGAGGAATGGATTTAAATGAGTAAGGCCTGAAGTGTTCAGCCTATCCAGCTTCAAGATGAGCTTTGATCTGAATTCATGGTGAAGATTAAAATGCTGACTTGGTGTTGCTGCTTATTGTATACAGATATGAACATTTCATTGGCTAAGATTTAGCAGCGATGTCTTATCACTTACATTCAATTAAGAATATATAAATTTTCAGCTGTGTGTGGTGGTATAAGTCTATAATTTCAGTGACTCAGAAGGCTGAGGCAGGAGGATTGCATGTTGGAGGACAGCCTCAGAAATTTGTTAGACTCTTAGCAACTTAGCAAGATCCTGTCTCAAAATAAAAAATAAAATAAAAAAAAACTAGAGATGTATCTCAGTGGTAATGACCTCCTTGGTTAAATCCCCAGAAGCCAAATACACACACACACACACACACACACACACACTCACACACACACACGGTTGGTAAAACAAGTCATCCTTTTTATCAGATTTGACATAAATTACCTGTTGTGGCAGTCGGGTATTTCCTAGATTGTTTATTGCCTCTTTTCTGCCTTTGGGATAATGGGGAAGATTTGATGATAGCAGGCGTTTTCCTCTGGGGGTTCTACTCAAGAGCTGGGATGGGGAACTCGCCAGCATTCTCTGGGCTGCTGTGCCATCCTTGTGCCCCTTGGTATTGTTGCTTCCTGGCTGCTTCCTCTTCCCCAGGCCATTCTGGCCTCTATTTTTTCCTTTGTTGTTGATCTAAAGGCTGCTGACTCACAGAACCATCCCTTTAGTTCCTGGTTGTTGGCTGCTTGATGTGCTCAATAACCTGCCTGCCCACGCTCTTCTGATTTTCTTTTAGTCTATTCATTGGGAGGAAAGGGTTCAGTTCTTTGAGTCACATCATGGGAAAACATGAATCATTGCCTTATTTGAAGGCAGGGACTCATGTATGGTACTGTGAGATGGGGAAGAATTTCAAACAAGGCTTTACTTGAACCCCAGAAAAAGTCTTTTTTCCTACTTAGTCTACTCATTTGAGAAACAATGTTATGTTTGGTGCAAGGTGTGTGCATGTGTGATGGGGGATGATGTGTATGTCTTTATAATTTTAGTAAAAGGCTGCTATTGCTTTCCCCTTATTTGATGTTTACCTCTCTGTTCTCATTGGTTTGGACTGGTGTCTTTCCAGATGATCAGATGATAGAAATACATTGGGTTAAAGTGCTGCTATCTATGCATAAGTATTATGGAAAAAAGATTGATTGGAGTTTAGACAAAACCTGGAATACCTGAATCCTTATCAATGGAGAAATTCCACATTCTGCCTTGCCTGAAGGAGTGACTACCCCATCTCACTCCCTTTCTCCTACCTCAGGCTGTGGAGAGCAGTTCTCCATGGTGATGGCGGAGCTCAGAAGGATGCAAGGCAGCTTTCTGTTTGCAGGGGATTCATGGTTGGGGTTTAGCTCAGCTATTCAATCTGTTTTCCATTTATGATTTTTCCTCCAGGAAGTGCTATTACACTGAGATTGTGATTGTGTTTTTTTGTGAAGACCCTGTATCATTTTCAGCAACCAGCGCAGGGTAGCCATGAGTCTTGGTGTCGGGGGGCGGGGGGTCTGGGTGAGAATCAAAACTGTTTCATAATAGCTGTGAGATCCTGAGTAGGTCACACTACCCCTTTAAACCTCGTTTTTCTTTCTGTACCCACCTTTTAGGGATTTACCAGGGACTACATGAGATAATCGAGGAGAGAGCTAGAAAAGTATCTGGCTTGAAGGACTGCCATTAGCTTTTTCCAATTTTGTGATGTCAATCAAAATATGTTGAAAAAATAAAACAGTAGTTTCCTCTTTAATATGAATTTGAAATCCTCAAGTCCACAATTTTAGGTCTTTATTTTCTCTCTTCCCCAGTCCCTTAACACACAGCCCTCAGAGCATCGTGCTCTGTGTGTGGTGACTTCTGCAGCTGGCCGGGCTCACCCTGTGTTTTGCTGTTGTCATCATGTGCTCTAAAGGGAGCAGAGATTTCTGCTTTGAGGGAGGTAAACCAGAATTTACCAAAAGGCTTCTTTGTGCCAGGGATGTTGAAACTGCTTTACACAGAATACTTTCGTAGGGAAAAAAGAAGTTTCTAAGAAATATCTTTTACCAAATCTCTAATTTGGTTGGAATCAGTGTTTTGTCAGCCTTGGCAATGTTAGTAACTATAATGTAAAGTGCATAAAACATGAAACACTGGCTTTTTCTATGGTGTTTGGTGAAGCCTTTTGTGTGTTCCTCATTGTTCTGCATTGCCTGCACATGACTGTATTACCACTGTTTGACAGAATGTGGCAGATTGCAATGATTAATTGCATCGGTATGTGTAGCAGAAATCTGGACATCTTAAGAGCAGTTTACAGTTTAGTTGGCAAAATAGAAGAGCCTCGCTGAAATATCTAAGAAGTCAGATGAACTAATTTGAAATGATATGGTATGTTTACACTATTTGCTAAGGGCACAGAATTCAAAAGAGTTGAGAGTAAGGGTGGAGCTGTCAGGAAAGGGATGGATTTTAGCATTGGAGGGAGAGGCAGAATCTTTTGACATAAGCCAGTGACCTGTGTCACATCTTCTTTTCCCAGTAGGCACTCCTTGTTACACAGCATCACTCTGAAAATTACATGCAAACAGTGATTGTCTGGCTGCTCTTATTTAAGTGAGGGTTTCTTTCCTCCATTTCCTTCTTTACTCTGAACCGTTTTGCTGGAATTGAGCATGTTTCATCAAAACTAGAAACTACTTTCCCCCAAACCTTTGCCTTTCCCCAACTATTACTGGTGTATCTTGTTGACCTGATTCTAGTAATAAAATATTATTTTTAGTACCTATACATAGAACACAGTTCTTAAAGATTTTAGGGATACCAGTATTCTAAATTGAATATTAATCATATAGAAATGAATGTGTAGTACTTCTACACATATGATGCTTGTATTTTAAAAATTATCTTCAGAAAGAAAAGATAAGATACATAGTAGGTCATCAAACAGCAGATTGGAGGACAGGGAAGTGCAAAATCTTTACATGACTTAAGATTTGCAGGGCCAAAGGGACTCCTTTGACATTACAATTCTGATGCTGTTAGAATATGATGCAGTCTAACTTCTAGGATTCTTTTTCTTTCTTTTTTTGGGGGGTGGTGGTGGTGCTAGGGATTGAACCCAGGCCTCCCACATGCTAAGCAAGCACCCTACCACTGAGCTATATCCCCACCTCTTTTTAAAAAGTGTTTTAAGACAGAGTCTCAAAACTTGAGTTCCTGGCTGGTCTTGAACTTGCAGTCTTCCTGTCTCAGGCTTCTGACTAGCTGGGATTATGGGGTGTGTGCCATGATGACCAGCTACCCACTAGGCTTCTTAGTTGGATGTTTCCAATCCTAAAAACCATGGAGATGCATTAGAGATATTTTAAAAATGTGTTGTGAAAGAAGATATCACTGCATATTTTCATCATGTAACAGCATATTAGACTCTACTGACTATTCCCAGTGCTGCCCCTCACTAGCTCTATGCCTGGGGGTAAATTGCTTAATTTCCCTATTCTTTTTTAAATCTGTAAATGCAGATAGAATAGAGTCTACCTCATACAGTCATTGTGAACATTAAATGAGATAATGTGTGAGGTTCTTGTGCTCCCCACAAAGTAACATTGGTCAGTGTGATTATTTTAGTGAAATTAAATGATTTTTATCTTGCTAGTAAGCACACAATAAATATGTGTTATTATTGGGGCAAAGAAGGGAAAGCATGAGCATTAGGAAGAGAGGTACTTATCCGAGAATACAGAATCAGCAGTCATTCTGATGTGTCTGAAAGATACTGATAGATCCTCTTTCACTTGTTTAGGATGAGTGTATATTTAAGCATTCATAAATGTTTATTGTGCTCATATATGTGATAGCTGCTGTGACAAGTTTGAGGGACATCCAAATGAATGACAGTATCTGCAGGAAAAAGAAATAAGCAAACGTACAAATGATATCCTACTTGATTTCCCATAGGCTTGCAGATGACTTAGATACTTTCATTGAGGGAAATGCTGCCATCCTCAATTAGAAAGGAGAGCCCAGAGTTCCTTGGCACAACACAGGTCACCCTGGGGGAATGAGTTCACAGGTGTGGAGTTCACAGGTATATGAGCTATCAGACTGCTGAGGAGAGGTGCACGCAAGGGAGGGGGAGTGGAGACTGTGAGAGGAGTTGGGCCATAGGGAGGTGTGTGTGTGTGTGTGTGTGTGTGTGTGTGTGTGTGTGTGTGTAGTAAGAGAGTTCATAATTGGAATAATTGGAGCAGAGTATTTGGCTGCAAGCTAAGGAAAACAACTTTAACTCTCACAAGGATGTTGACCAGGGCAGTCTCTGACTATCTCATTACCTCAGGAAGACAGAGTAGTTTTAACTGAGTTGATTTTGTTCTCTTAGAGTGATGTTGGGCTGATTTTTGTTTTGCTTTGAATGGGAAGTTTCATTATTTGGGGGACTGAGTAGGATTATGACTCTCAGTGAATTTTAGTTACTCAAGATTCAAAATAGTCTTTGCAGATGCATTACATTTTTTTTTTACAAAAGAAATGTTGCTAATTGTTTTAGTTTTTTTGTAATATTTTTATTTGTTTATTTTTTCTTTATAAGGAGTAATTCCCAGGCATTGCTGCTCTGCCTGGGAGAAGCAATGGAAGGTGATCATCAGCTCTAAGTTGAAGGAGGAGTGGCAAGTTGCTCTATTTATTATCATGCTTAGGAAGCTTGGGAAGTAAGGATGCACATCTGAGGTCCTGCTACTTTATGCAAGAGACTCAGTCAGTGAGGTCAAGGGACTTAGCTGATATAAAATAGCTAGTGGGTGGTCTGGATTCCAGTGCCCACCAACATCCTTTTTGACATGTCTTCTTTACAATGGTGATGTTGTGTCAGGTTGAACTATGTGAAATTGCCATTTCTGTGCATTAAAACAGTTCGATATTGGCAATTTCATATGATTCCACTTAATATTTATGAAGTAATTTCTAATGTCTTGCAGATGTGTTGCAAAAGTCCGTGGAGAGTTCCTTCCTTTGTTTACTATGGAGTTTCCACAAAGTGACTCATTTTCATCACTGTTTGGGTGTACTTGGGACCTATTCAACTGCATGCAATAATATTCTCACCCCTCGGCCCGATTCCATTTCCCCTTTACCAATTTTAGCATCAATAGTAATGATGTTTTCATAAAATAGCAATCAATAAGTATGTCCCATAGAACATTATTTAGAACATCTAATATTTTACTAGGATTTGAATGGGAGCTCCTGTCTTTACCAGAAGGATATTTCCCCTTTGATTGATTGCTAAATGAATAGAACCTGTGAAAGGATCTTTTTTTTCCCAGGGATTTCTTGTTCAAACAAAATTTGTTGTATCCACATCAGTAAAGCCGTGCTAATATGGGCTGCTGGCCAGATCTTGGAAATAGCCTCATTATATTGAACTGGATGTCATAATGGTACCCATTAAGGTGGGATTCTCTCTGTGTTTGTACTTTTAAACCCAAGTCCCTTGACACTTTTTGCATCTTGCTAAGAATAGCAACTTTCTCTGGTAACGTGACCTTTGAATGTACTGGTTCTCATCTGTCTTCTACTGTAACCATCGCAAAAGTAGACGCCTGGGTTTGGAGCCTTCTTAGTGCCTTTCTGCAGCTCTTCAGTCATTCATTTTATTCTCAGAGGTTGTGATAACTATAATACGTTCTGGTGGCTGAACATCAGAACCCATGAGATTCACTTCTTTCAACACTTGCAATAATTGATATTGCTGTTCAAATAGGTGGCTGGAAAAGAGCTTCTCTTTTTCAGATCTAACAAAATTCAACACAAAGTTCTTCATTTTATTTTTACTAGTCATTATGAGACTACTAGATTGGAAGTCACAGCACTTAACACTCACTGTCAAAGCATGCTACCATCCTGGTAAAGTGAAGCATTTGTTGTACTGTTATTGGGAAGTGGATCCCCCCCAGGGTTACAGCTGAGGAATGTTGGAAGAATGGGGCCCACAAAAGGGAGGGCTGGGGCAGGTGTCAATGCCATTCCTCCAGTTAGAACAGTTAAAGATAATAGCAAAGTGCGGGGTAGTACTTCATTGCAAAGGCTAATTGAAAACCAAGGGGAAATATTTAGAGACATTACATATTTCACAATATAATTTCTTTTCTGTCTTCTCCATCCACTCAGTAGGACTTTCATTATAAACACATTTCTATCATTAGAATCAGCTTAATTTCTGTTACTATAATTAAGGGAATGGTAAGAAATGTTTTAGAGTGTAGTCCTATCTATGGCAAGGTGGAGATGATTTGTGCATTCATTCAGCAATTATTTCCCCAGTGCCTACTGTGTGGTGGACTTTGGGGCTGCAGTGTAACCGAGGGAGACAAAAGTCCCTAGCCTCACAGAGCATCCATTTTATTTGGATGAAATAGTATTTACAAACAAAATGTCTTAAAATATTAGGAAGTGATAGAAAAAAATTAAATAGGTCAAAGAGATGGATATAGTCTGGGAAGGCCTCACTAGAGACTCATGAATGAAAGATGGGAGCCAGCCATGGTCACACCAACAGAGAGAACATTCCTAAAGCACATGCAAAGGTCCTGAGGTGGATGCCAGCTGGGCATGTTGAGAAATGGAGAAGGTCACTGTGGCTGCCACAGAAAAAGGGAGGGGAAGAGTGGAAGGAGATAATGGGAGAATAGTCACAGTCAGATTATGTTGTGTCTGGAAGGATTTGGGAAGCCAATGGACAGTTTTTGAAAAAAGGCATGGCATGATCTAATGTGTGATATGAAATATTCTTCTGGCCAGTGTGGATCATTAGGCTTTGTGGAAGACAGAGTGGAGGTAGGGAGAATAGTTATAATAGACTAGGTGAGAGAAGATGATGGTTTGCAAGGGAGATAGTGGGAGGGTCAGATTCAGGGTAGGGATTGGATATGGGGTGTGAGATAATGAGAGAAGTCAAGAATAGCCCCCAGAATTTAGCCTGAATGACCTGTGAGAATGGTGGGAAAAGCAGTTTTGAAAGCAAGAGCTGCAATCAGGATTGTGTGATTGTATCTAGCTTGAGATGCCTGTCATTCATTAGTTGGCAAATGTTACATAGTGGGCTGCACTTGGGTGTCTGTGGAGCGGGAAGATATGGGGTAGTGATTGGGGGTCAGCAGTGAATGGAATGTAAAGCTAATGGAGTGAGAGAAGAGAAGCAGCCTGAAGACCATGTCCTGCAGACTTCCAGCATCTGGGGTCTGCAGGAATAGGAGGTTAAGAGGGAGCAAACATTCCGGGCAGTTGTGGGGCCAGGGAGGTGGGGAGATTTTCAGTGAAGTCTCTGCAGTCAGGTTAAGTTCTGAAGAAAGTATGAAGCTTGGATTTTGTCTTTGGAATGTTCCCTCCCTTTTCAGTGGTTTCCCATCTTCTCTGTGGTCCCTCTCACCTGAGACCATTGGTTTTTCTCATCCCAGATAACATCTGTTCTAATTCTCAAACTATGGCCTCCTGACTGGCAGCCTCAGCACTACTGGGAACCCTAGACCCGCCAAAGGGATACTCTGAGAGGCAGAGGCAGCAAGTTGTGTTTTAACAAACTGTTCCAGGGCTTCTGATGCATGCTGAAGTTTGGGAACCACTGCTTTAAAAGGAGCTTATAAACTGAATCAAGAAAAAAATAACAGATGAGGATACACTACTGTTTTTTTCTGGACCAACTTTCTAAAGCCAAAGAAATGAATACATTTTTAAGCCTCAGCCAATAGGACACTGTTGAGACATCTTCATGGTGACTAGGGAAGCTTCTCAAGCCCTACAGACCATAACAACAGGCAGCTGTCTATCCTGTCTTTGATATGGGTTCTACTGATAACTCTTCTGTGTAGTATTATAAAAGCTCTCTGATCCCAACTATAGACGCAATGACAATTTTGGCATTTTAGTGGACAATCCAAAATCTCTAGCCACCATTCAGAACTTATTTCATTTAAATACAACTTATCTACCAGGTAGTTTTAAATAATGACTGAGGTTACTACTACTACTACTACTACTACTACTACTACTACTACTAGAGCATTTGTTGAATTGTGAATTTTATTTATAAAATATATCTCAAATTTATTTTAGACATTTAAATAATAGAGTTTAGTATATATTTAGTCAGGCATTAACAGTAGTAAGGGCTTAAGGAGATTAGAAATAAATGAATCCAATTAAAGAACACGTCTCTGAGATTTGATATGTCGTAGGTATGAATGAACTGTTTGCACAGCAACTGTAAAGAAACCATTAATGAATAACTATCTAGAAGAGGCTTAATCAAGAATAAATGTTATAGGACATATTTTAAAATATTTAAACTAAACAAATGAAGTTTTATGCACTTGAAAACATTGCATCATGCCATTATTTTTGCTGTGTCTTTTCCTGGGGAGTTCAAAGTCTGCGATTTCATTTTTCTGAAATTCATAGAAATTCCAGTGCCTTGGTATTATGCAGAGCAGGGCAAAGCTTCCAACAGTGTCATGAGGGTTGACTTTGTGGAGTCTTCCTACATTAGGCCCTGTGGGGAATTCAGGGACATTGTGGCCTTGAGTATGGGGTACAAATTTCCCAGTGTGATGGGAAGATTATTTCATGTTGATTATAGGTATGTTTTTCTGTTCCTGGAGTTTGTGTGGAGTTCCTGGCAGAGCAGAGGATATTTCTAGTGTTTAGAAATTAGCTTTGCTGAGGATCAGGAGTAGTAGGTGAGAAAGCTGTTCCTGTGAGGTTGAGTCTGGTGATGAGATTCCCATTGCTTTTCTATCCTAAGGACTAAAAGGAACATATGCTTGAAAAACCTTAGATTAATAAGTGAGAGTGAAGTGTGGGGCACGGGGAATGGACACAGAGGGTGGAGTAGGTGGGAAGAAGTGGAAGGAGACAGAAGAAAGGGCAGAATAATGTGTGTATTTTATTTACTTTTTGTTTGAGAATTTTAAAAGAGTAAGATAAAACTGATTGGTATTAGTATTACTTTTTCTTTTGATTGATATTAGTATTGTTTGTTATTTCTTCCCTGTAGAGAAGGGAGCTAAATTAGCACATTTCATGCTTAATTTATTTTGATCTGACTTTTAAAGACCCAAATCCTCCTTACCTCCCCCCAAAATAAGAAACAGAAAAACGATTAGAGCAACTTAATTTGGAACTTAGACCTGAAAAGATTTACAATATGTTTAAAACTTTAGTAGCTGAAGAATGTTTTTCTAATCATAAAAATTAAGTTCCTTAAAGCAAAGTCTCCCAAATTGGGATTTCATGTGAACAATGATAAATATGCCATTTTAAATTCACATGAACCTAAAATGTTTTAGGAAACCACATGAAAAGAGTTTTTTTTTTTCCAGTTGTAGTAATAATTTAAGTTCTTTTCTCCAAAGAAGGAGACATAAAGTCATACAGTTCATATGAAAGTCTTCAGAGACAGATAATTCTGTAAGATTTTAAAGATGGAAAATAGATCAGAAGGTAAGGGAAACATACAGACACTGAGAAAGCACTGGAACATTTGGATATTTAAATTATAACTGTTATGCCCGAGAAGGCTAGCCTGTGGGAAAGAAGATTTCGTAGTGTTTTCTCTTTTGTATTTAATATGTGCAAAGATGAAACCCTAGGAATAAAAAGAAAAGAAGTTGGAGAACCATTTCAATATGAGGTGGGGATACCTGAAATTTGCCTTAGTGTTTTTCTAAAGAAATATTCCTTCTGATTATACATATATGCCTATTATAAAAATTTAGATAAGAGACATAAAAAGATGAAAGACATCTTTCATCTATTTTATAGATATATGCACTTAACATTTTAGTTCATTGCCTCTTACTGTCCATATATAATACATGCTAATGTAAAGAGAAAAAATTTTCACTTCATTATATTATTTTTTGTATTATTGAAATTGAAATATTTAATGACTACATAACATTTTCTCTTGTGAATATACTGTAACTTAGTAATTCCTTTATTTTCAGTTCTTATTTCAATATATTCAATTAGAAATAAGAAATTATCTGATAAGCATTGTGGTATGTGTATTTTTGATACTTATCTTTGATTATTTTCTTTAGAGTTTTTCCTATTTTCTAGGAATGTTTTAATCCTTCTGGAATTGATATTCCTGGATTTAAAGTATGCATATTCTTAAGCCGCTTGCTTAACACTACCATTCAACTCTCTTACCAGTAGCATATACAAATGCTCATTTATTTCAACTTATTCTTATTGATATTTATTGTCACTAAAAAACTTTGCCAGTTTGAAAGCAAAAATATCATCTATTAGCTGCTTTAATTTATATAGGTTGTTACTATCAGGCTAAACTTTCAAAAAACATTTCTTAGCAATTTGCACATTGGTCACATTCTTTTTTGTATTGTGGAGATAGTGTATTTGTAATTGATTTGTAGGAGTTATTTCTCTGGGGTTTAAAGCACTATTCCTAGCTGGGCACAGCAGTGCACACCTGTAATATCAGCCACTGGGGGTCTGAGGCAGGAGAATCTCAAATTCAAAGCCAGCCTCAGCAACTTAGCAAGGCCCTAAGCAATTTAGTGAAACTCTGTTTCAAAATTAAAAAACAAAAATTAAAAGGGCAGGGGAAGTGGTTCAGTGGTAGAGCACTCCTGGGTTAAATACCCAGTACCAAAAAACAAACAAACAAACAACAACACTATTTCTGATAACTCCTTCAGTATAATTGTAATAGTTCCAAATGTTTGAGGATGAAATTAATTTAGTATTCTATTTTGTCTATCACATATGCTGTGTCTGAATTGCAATTTGCCAAAATTTTATTAATGTGCATTTTATTAATGTGCATAACACTAAAATAGTAGGATATGAGTGTCTTCTTTGATTTAGGTTCTCATAGAATATCAGGATGACTATTAATTATAATCTGTGAATTAAAAAAACACATAAATTTGCTTATTTAGTAGATATGTCTCATTTGCACAGAAAGGTTTGACTTTTTGGAGTTTTTATTCATTTGGATTTGAGATGAGTCAAAATTTATTGAATTTAGAATTATTTTGTTAATCACTTGCAAAATGAGCATCTGTTCTATGTGAGATATTGTGTTGGATAGTAAATAAAGGCTGTTATACAAGAAGAAATTCAGGAGGTGATTGTTGAGATACAACTTTGGCCACAGTATACACAGTATAAGATGGAATGTTCAATCAAATAAGCAGTAGAGATAGTCAGTAGAGGAACTCAGAGGAAGGAGCAGGAAGTAATCCCTGTGACCTGGAAGGTTAGGGACACAAACTCAGGGGCAGAGTGGTGGCAGATCTGGATTTAGCTGCATCCCCGCTTGCTTCATGAACTGATAGGAAGGAATAACATGATCCCTGTTATGAGCATGAAAGGCTTGGCCACATCTTCTCAACATGTTACTGATTTTCCTTTAATTTTTATTGTTATTGTTTGCCTATTGATTGCACTCATGTTTTTCCTTCTCAAAATCACAGTGTGGTAGTAAACCTTGTGCCTAAGCCATTACTTACCTTTTGGTGCCATCCACTCTAGAGTGTGCTGGAGGAAACTTCAAAAAGGGGAAAGACGGGTTTAAGCATAGGCATTGTTTATGTAAAACCAAAGATTTTGGGGGGACCAACTGTAAGGAGCAAACTCAAATCCACTTATGAGTATGAGACTATTACATTTCCAAGTGCACCTTATCCTAATTTCTCAGTATATTGTCTTAGTCTGTGAGCTTCTCACAGTATGGAACCCTCCTTATCATCTCTTTCTGCTGGGCTCCATAGGAACCTAAAAATGAAACATAAAGTAGGTCTCTCTGCTGCTGAGGTTTGTCCAGTGGCTAGGCAGTAGCTCTGCCAGAATATAAAGAAGGTCATGCACTTCATGTAATGGTGACTCTAGAATCCGATTAAAAAGTTTAGCGTAAGGCACAGTCATCCCCACTTAATCCGATCACGGTTTAATACAATCCTCTGCTTATTTCAATCAGTGCATTTGGAGCCAAATCAGTTGTATGTCTTAGTTTCCACGTTTTGCTTGGGTAGTTTGATCACCTTCGGCTGCTTTTAAAAAATAGCTCAATTGAGAAATCTGGCAACATTTTTTAAGAATTGCCACAAAACCGTAATATCAACAAAGAAACTCCAGAATGACTGGCAGATCCAAAATTGACATGACAAGCAAAAATTCAGTTGTCTTGAATGAAAGTAGAATGGAGTGTGAGGTTGAAGAGAGAAATTCTTGCAAAGAAATTTAAAATAACATGAACTGATAAAAATACTGTTGTTTATCTGTACATGCATTACAACTCACTTCACGACTATAAATTAGTGTGAATGTTGGCATCACAGAGGCCCCATCTCCCAGTTGAAATGATAGAAATGATACTAATGAATTTCTCCAAAGCTGATAGTAATTTCTGGTGGTGAAAACATTTTTTATTAACTTTGCAAAGGTATCACACTGAGCTTTTCATATGATAAGTTGGCATTGACCTCATGAGCAGTGTGGCATATTGTTTAAAGGAAGGCTGAGGAAGGCCAGTGATGCAAAAATGGCCCCATTTTTTCTATTGAAATTTGAGTTATTCCAAATATGTACATGACTATTATAAAGTTTAAAGTAGACTCAGATGGTTAATTCTGCAAATTGAATGATTTCTGACTGTCTACAATGGAATAAGAGGATTACTTTGGTCTGTGCAAATATGGGTGAGATTGACATGCTGCAAGTCCTAGTGTTTGCAAATTACCCATTTCACATTTCTTTTAGAGCTGAGATACCTGAGGGTGTCTGTAGCTCCTGCACAATCCATTAAAAGGAGAGAAAAGCAAATGTAAATTGTTCTCAACAGTCTTTTGAAGAGACCCAATGGCATAAGCCATAGTTTCTCTTTCAAAAGGCCAGTTATGTCTGGAGAAAAGCATAAGCTGCCCTTGTCAAGTTACTTAGGGAGTTCCAAACTGGGTTCATGTGGCTATTTTCAAGAAAGCTTCAGAGGTAGAACATTGCTGTGCTTACTTAAATCAGTTAAATCAAGATCCTCAGTGTATGCATTTTAGAGTCCCAGTTCTCTGCAGCTGAGTATTTTATTTTGTCCCACTTCATGGGGGAAACATTAAATAAATGATGTTACTAAGCATACAACTAGCTCAAAGGACACATGTGATACCAGAATGTGCTTCACCAAAAGAAAGGGAGAGAAGCAGGGCCAGACTCTTCTTTGTGTCTGAGTTTGGAGGAGGGAAGTGCAGCTTGTAATGTGATTCCCATCAGAATCTAGCCCTTTAAGCTATACAAATGAAATGCTCAATTTAATAGAATTCTAAAAGTAAAACAAATGCTTTGTTCTTAGCGAATCTGCCATTCAGAGCTGCTCTTGGCAGCACATCAACCATACTTGAAATGTCTTTAAGTGGGTATTTTTTATTGTGCTTTTCATCCTAACACATCTTTTGAGTCATTGGAGTTTGAACAGAGAAACAGGAAGACTAAATTCCACTCAGAGTGACTGAGCTGCTTGAAGGTCTCCATTTGCAGACTTAGCAATAAAGAACTTACCTTAATAAGAACTTTGACCAGAATGTAGTGGAGTTTAGAGGTTAACAGTTAACAGAGCACATTCAAATGAGTTTGGGGTTAAAAAAAAAAAAAAAGAAACAGCATAAAAAGGTGTTTATAATGAAATGTATTACAGTTGCTACTAAAGTAAAATTATTTTCCTGGGGAAATCAGGACACTTTTGCGCTAAAAAGTACCACAGAACTTGGAAGTTAAGAAATAGTGCTCTTTATTGAGCATTTACTATGTTCTAGGCAGTGAACTGTGAATTTTTCATAAATTTTGTCATCTAAATCTCATGGCATCCCTATGAGTTAAAAGTGGCAATTGAAATCTAGATAAATCTGTTAAACAATAAAAGACAGAAATTGGTTTTAACCCTGATCTATCTGACTCATGATCTGCTAAATATTCATTGATATTTTAATATTTGTGATATATACATTAATTATTGAGAGCATTTGTATAACTTTTTATATTTGACAGAGTTTTCAATTGAATATATAGAATTTTAAGTTGTTCATTGACTAAAATATTATTTAGGCTGATATAATTTATAATATTTCTGTCATTGGAAGCTATGCAAGAATTTTAGAAAGACTTTAGATTTTTTTCTTTTTTCCTTAACATAATAATTGCACACATTTATGGGGTACAGTGTGATATTTCAACACACATATACAATGTATAATGATCAAATCATAGTAATTACCATTTTCATCTCCTTATTTCCTGCTGTTTGGAGCCTTTGAACTCCTCTTTTCCAGTTCTTCAAAGTAGGCAGTTGTAAACTATTGTCACCCTGCTGTGCTGTAGAACCCTGGAACTTTGTCCTCCTACTACACGTATTTTGGTACCTGTCAGCCAACCTCCCTCTATCTCCTTCAACACTCTACTGATAGTTTTCTTTGCTGTGCAGAGGCTTTTTAGCTTTATATAATCGTGTTCATCTATTTTTGCTTTTGTTACCTGTGCTTTTGGGGTCTTATCCAAAAAATCATCGCCTATACTGATGTGTCTTGATGTGTTTCTTCTGTTTTCTTCTAGTAGTTCCATAGTTTTAGGCCTTCCATTTAGGTCTTTGATCCATTTTGAGTTGATTTTTTATATGGTGAGAGGTAGGGGCTGAG
The DNA here is from genome assembly GCF_902686455.1 of Sciurus vulgaris. Classification (NCBI taxonomy): domain Eukaryota; kingdom Metazoa; phylum Chordata; class Mammalia; order Rodentia; family Sciuridae; genus Sciurus; species Sciurus vulgaris. The sequence continues at coordinate 64,032,554 of NC_136467.1, forward strand.
TTTCAGTTTTCTGCTCCTGGGTATCCAGTTTTCCCTGCATCATTCACTGAAGAGCCAGTCCTTTCTCCAATGCATGTGCTCAGCATTTTGTTGTTTGTTGTCTTTGGAGCACTGAGGATTGAACTCAAGACCTCAGGCATGCTAGGCCATGCTCTACCCCTGGGCCATGTCCCAGCCCTTTTAATTTTATTTTGAAACAGGGTCTTGCTGAATTGCCCAGGCTATCCTTGAACTTGTTATCCTTTTGCCTTGGTCTCTGGAATAGCTAGGATTATAGGGGTGGGCTACTGTTTTCAGCCTTTTTTTTATTTTTTATTTATTTATTTTTTTAGCACTTTTGTTGGAAAAAAAATCTATAGTTAGTTTTATATTTATGGGTTTACTTCTAGGCTCTTTATTCTCTTCCACTGGTCTCTGTGGTTTTTTTTTATTTTTTTATTTTATGACAATACCCATGCTGTCTTAATTTCTATGGCCTTACAGTATAGCTTGAGATCAGGTATTGTGATGTTTCCAGCTTGGTTTGTTTTGGTCAAGATTGATTTGGCTCTTTGGGTTTTTTTGTGGTTGTAAAAGAATTTTAGGATTGTGTTTTCTATTTCTGTCAAGAATGCCATTGGTATTTTAACAGAGATTGCATTGAATCTGTAAGTCATTTCAGGTAGGATGATCATTAAAACAATATTAATTCTTTCAACCTATGAACATAGGAGATCTTTTCAATTTTTTTCATCTTCTTCAATTTTTTTCATCAGTGTTTTGTAATTTTCATTGCAGAGGCCATTCACTTCCTTGGTTAAATTTATTTCTATTTTTAAAATTTTTGTAGCTATTGTGAATGGGATTGCTTTTCTATTTCTTCTTCAACAGTTTATTATTTGTGTATAAAATGCTACTAATATTTGTATGTTGATTTTGTATCCTGCAACTTTACTGAATTCACTTATTGATTCTATTTTGTATGCTACAGCTTTCACTGAATTTACTTATCCATTCTCTCAGTATTTTGGTGGAATCTTCAGGTCTTTTGTATGCACAATCATGTGGTTTTAAAGAAGGGATAATTTGACTTTCTCCCAAATGAATCTGCAGATAAGCATGTTAAATGAATTAGATCCAAAGCTATTATAATTTGCTGATATATGTCACTGCACTGTAGTTTGTGGCAATGATATTATTGGAACCATTTGGTTTCTGTTCTTATTCCTTGAGGGATAACTTGCCTGAATTATATTTTTATCTGTTTTAAATTGATAAGTAAAAGTTGCTTATATTTATGGTGTAAGCATGATGCTCTGACATATGTATTGTGCAATGGCTGAAATCAAGCTATTTAGCATATGCATTACCTCATATGTTTCTGATTTTTTTTCCTTTGGTAAGAATACTTAAAATTACTCTTTTAGCAATTTTAGAGAACAGAATTATATTTTTCCTTTTGTCTAATACTGCTCTTGAAGAACTGAAAGGGAAGAAGAAGATAAATGACTATTTGCTGATTCATGAAATGTGCCAGTCACTTTCATACATATCATTACAGTAATTTTTTGTTTTATATACTCATTTTAATCCACAGTATTAGAAGTGCATGTAAAAGTTTTGAAAAGGTGAACTAATTATAGGATCAGAGGAAAGGAAAAGTAAGATTAGAAAAACAAAGGAATTTGTTGCACAGAATGCCTGCCATGAGAACTTACTAGTGGTGACTACAAAGTAGACTTGAGGCTTGGGGCCTTTGACTTCTAGTGCAAAGAGGGAAACATAATGAATTAGATGATTCACAGTGTTTGTGAGATAAAAATAAATTAACTACCCAGAAATAGCCCAGCTAGTTCTGGAACCTGAAAGAAAATTTTCCCATAAATTTTCTTCATAAAGAGGGTTCTTTGGAACATTTTATTGGGGGTCTGTGTGAAAAGTAGATATACTCTTGAGAAAACTTGAGGTTTCAGATGTGATCCCTTATTGCCTAGAAGGGCTGAGGTCAGACCTGTGGACAGGGCCAAGGCTGCCATCTTTGGCCCCTATATACCAAGCAATACCTTTGTAATTAACCTGCTAACAAAATTACATCCTTTCAAACCACAGTTGCAATTATGCATGGTTATTTGTTTACTCTTTCTCCTACCAAAAAGATTATTATCTATGTAAATGGCAGGGATTATAGATATCTTATTTATTCTCACATCTCCACAAAGCACAAAGTCTGGAATATATTAGAAGCTCAATAAATATTTATTTAACGAAGGAAGAAATGGAAAGAACTATTGGTAAAATGTACCCAGAGGAAATTGAATTAGCCTGTTGAAAGAATCTTTAACTACTTATAAGTCTGGTTACACTAGTTAGCCAGCCATAAGAATGTTTGTGATGTTTAACAAAATGATTGATCTTGGAATAGCTGATAGAAGACATTCTTGCCAATAAGCAGGTAGCATCAGTTGACTGGTTATCTCTGAGTTTAATCCACTTAGGAAATTTTCAGAGCATGTTTTGTGATTCATATCTCACCAAGAAGGTAGAAAAGATCAGAGAATTGAATTGTGGCTTTATTTTCTACTTAACTAAAAAAATAATGAAAAAAATTAAGACTTTTTTATAAGCATATACAATTTGGCTATGGTATCTGTGGCAGTCACATTCACATACATTAATTAAATGTTAGGCCTTCTAGAATACTGGAGGTGTTTGCAGAAAATGGTTATATGGCTAACTTTTGCTTGCTTCTTTTTCACTTATGCATCACTGTCATTCCTGATGAGAGTATGCATGAATCTTTATCCTGTGGTGACTGATTAAGGGCTTTGTCCTCCCACTCTGCAGAGACACTGAGTACAAAGGGCTCCAACTCTCCCTGGATCAGATCTCAGCCTCCAAACCAGCTTTCTCTTATGCCAGCAGCTCCACCCCCACCTTGACTGACAACAGAAAGGGGGCCAAGTCAAGGCTCTCCAGCTCAAAGTCAAAATCCAGGACTTCCCCATATCCTCAGGTAAGTGCATTGCTGTTTTCCAAATTTATTTTCTTGTAACCTGGTTTGATCTTGAAGTTGAAGTATTAAAACTGTTTGGAATTAATCATCTGGTTTTAATAAATTTAAAATGTCTATAAATCTAGAACGTTTTCTAAAACTATCTTCAACTTCCTCTTCTTCCTTTAAACTAATGATGCTAATAAAAATTTGAAATGATTTTATGGTTTGCTGCATTTATATGGAGGTCATGAGAGTCTAGTGATCAGAACCATAAGTTTGTTGTAATTTCAAGAATATGGATCCTAAAATTTCTCCTGCTCTGCTTAATCTGAAAGATGTAGCCAGCATAACAAAATAGGGAAAAAAATAAATAATCGATATACAAAAAATTTACTCTTAGGATAAGAAATAAAAAGGAAGAAAATTAAGAGTTGGAGGCAAAGGATGAAGGATGAGTTTCACCTTGAACAGATTGGTTATCAGGACAAATGAAACAGAAAGGACCTTCCAAATGGCACTAACGGCAGGAAAAGCAAGGTGGTGAGATGATGAGACCTGAAGGAGATCTGCTAGAAGCACTGCAGGGTACAAATAAGAGTATTGGTTCCTGGAAGGAAAAAACATTTTTCTGATCAGTTGCTGAGATATAGAAACTAACTGTGTCAAGGTGTATGTGTAGCTTTCCTGATCTGGAGGGAGTAGGACAGGACTGGGGATTCCCCACTCCCAATGTCCTGTGGCCACCTATCTCTATCCCTTCCTTTGAGAGTGCCATGTCCAACTTCCTGAAGTTTTCTGGTTTTTCTGGGCTTTTAGAAAACCAAAGTGGTTTCTGAGTCATTTTAATATTAAGGTGATCTTTATCAGTTGTTTTTAATTTTTTAAAGCAAAAATGGAAATCAAGCAGATACATAAATGGTTCTTTCTTTGTCAGAGTCATGTTCTATTATTGACAGGTGTATATTATTTGAGGAAATGTCATCATTGACCCAATGGTCACTAAAAAGTTACTGTTTGCTAGATTATCTTAGTGGCTGGGTAGTAGTCTCTGCCTCTAAAGATACTCACATCACATGACTTGAAATCTTCCACAGAAGATTAGATGTCTTTATTCAGATGATAGGGAGGGGAGTAGATGTGCAGGACCTAGAGTTTTTTAGTACAACTTTTGTTAGAAGGGCTGGGCACTTTGAAGTATAAAGTGTGGTCAGAGGTGCAGAAGGGCAGCTGTTGCTTTCTGTAGACCATCTAATAAGAAGCTCTTCTATCTTGCACCTTAAAAAGAGAGTTGTACTGTCCCTATTTACTTCTTGGAAGGATAGATTGTACCTTTGGGTGGTTCTATCCTTAACTATATAGGATGGTTGGACACATAGATGAGAAAAGAACTTAAATTAGAAAATATTAAGAAGGAGTTTGCCTTTTTTATACAGAAATCAAGCCACAAAAACAAAATCTTTCTGTTGAACCTCCAAAACTTCATTGTGAGGTCTGTTTTCTTTTATGCTCAGCTCTTAACCCCCAAGATAACTGTTATTTGATTTTTACTGAACAGCGGACTGCTCATTTTAAATAAGTGTTTTAACTGTCTCTAGACTACTCTTTGCATGTGTGTGGACAGGAAGGAGTTAATTTGAAAGTTACAACATAGATGAGGGGAAAGTGTATAAATTCTTCTTCATCCCTTATTTCCCTTTCCAAAATTGTTCTGTCTTCTACAGTGTTCTGTGATGTATAAAAATCCTATATATGTGCATACATGTATGCATATAGAATTTCTCTTGACATTTTTTATGGTTTGGATCTGGAATGTACCCCAAGGGCACATGAGTTGATGGTTTGGTCCCCAACGAGCAATGTTTGAGGTGGGGTTTTGGGAAGTAATTGGATCATAATGGCTTTGACCTCATCAGTGGACTAATCCATTGATGAATTCAGTATTTAAACAGAATATTGGGAGGTGGTAGAAACTAGAAGGTGGAATCTAGTTGAAGGGAGTAGGTCCTTGGGGGTGTACCCTTAGAACTATATCTTGTGCTTGCTCCCTTCTTCTCTGTCTGCTTCCTGGATACCATGAGCTTTTCTTTGCTATGCTCTTTTGCTGTGATTTTCTTCTTCACCTTAGGCCCAAAGCAATGTGTTTAGTAGACCACAGACTGAGATCTCTGAAACTGTGAGCCAAAATAAAATTTGCTTCCTTTAAGTTGTTCATGTCAAATGTTTTGGTCACAGTGACAAAAAGCTGACTAACACATTTGTGTATTAATTTTAATGTTAATACTTATATAAATGTGGTCTTAAGAATTTTGGCCATATTATTTGTTCTTCTAGATTTTGTCCATTTTTCCAAAATAGATTTTTCTTTTCTGACATTTCCATTCTAAATAGCATACTCATAATTGAGTTAACTTAATATGGCCTGGTAAAAGTTGTTTTCTAATTGTTTACCTTTTGATAATCAGGGCGTTAGATCAATCATTGACTGAGTTCCTATTATGTGGGCTGCTAACACATACAGATCACAAACAGAATGTACATTTTTTTGCTTTTGAGGAGCTATTGATAGAGACAGGCAAGTGAACAGGCATTGTCACAGTGTGAGAAAGTCCTCTGGGGTGCATTGGAAAAGTATGGCAACCACAGCAAACTCAACACTGTTGCTGCAGAAAGAAAAGAACTGGAATTCATCCATAGATGTTACAGTGGTCATGGTCAAGAACCCAGTGGTATGGTTTGAGTAAAAAGTGCAAGAATATAAAAAAGTGGTATAAGAAATGTCTTTGAGTTTTGCAGAGTGGTCAAAGTGGTAAATGTAGTAAAGTAGCACAGAACACTTGTGAATGGTGTCAGTGACATGGACTCTGGCCTGGAAAAGGAAGGCATGTGGGTGACCTGGCTTTGAGGGTAGGATTCAGACATATGGGACTATGGGAAAGGAGAGGGACCTCAGGAAGACTAAGATAATGCGGCAACGTAGGAACACATTGTTAGTGTGATTGAGCCTGGGGGTGGAGTGGGGACTGGGAAGAGTATGTTTGGAATCACTGAGTGGTGCCAAGCCATAAAGTACTAGGCTAGTTTAGAGTTTGTCTTCTGGAGAACTACTAATAAGTTTTTGAACAGATGTGGAGAAGATTAGTATGATTAAAACAAGGAAAACTATCTAGGGTACTAATTTTTATAGTTCTGATGTGACCCTATGAAGATCTAAACTAAAGTTTTCTACTGAAGTAAAAGGTATTGTAGAGGAAGAATGGATACACTTCTTGTTATACATGTATTTTGGTCATTATAGATTTACTTTAAAATCATACTTTTATAGATTATTTTCAGCAATTATAGACAAGCATGTACAATACATTCTAAGTGACTGTATGATGAATATTTTATTGCATTTAGTTTTAAATATTTCTGTCCATTTTTCCAAAGCAGTCTTTTCTGATAGTTTCATATTTACATATTTTTAACATGCAAATTCTCACCAAATTTTCAAAAAGAAGTTTTCAAAGTAAAATGGAGCTCATAGGGTAACTTTACATCTTATGCCTCTTGTTAGTTAAGTAAATGGTAATTTAATGATTCTATCCATATTTTTTTATTAGACTCTTTGTTCTATTGTATATTAGGCATATCTAGAAATTTCTAACAGATGTTTGATAAATGGCAAACAGCAACACTGCTTTTTGGAATTATTTAGTGACCCTTATATGAACATTGGAGACATGCACAAACTATAATTCAGTACCATCACCTAGTTTGTCTAGAGTAGTAGATGAACCTTTAGGTCCCTCTCTGATATGAGATACTTTTGGGAATGATTTTAGACTTGATTATATTATGACCATTTAATGAATGACTCAATTACCTTTGAACCTTTATGTATTACTTGGGATAGGAGAGGTCAAAATAGAATTGTTTTGAAGGGTTTTGGACAAATTATTATAAGAAATATTATAATTAGCTGGGTATGGTGGTTGCCTATAATTCTAGCAACTCAGGAGGCTGAGGCAAGAGGTCATAAGTTTAAGGCCAGCTTCAGCAATTAAGTGAGGCCCTGATAAAAAAAAGAAAAAAAAAAAAAAAAAAAAAAAGGACTGGGGAACTAGGAATGTAGCTCGGTGATAAAGTGTTCTGGGTTCTATCCTCAGTACCCACCCCCACAAAAAAAAACATATAGTTAATTTCCAAAGATTTTGCGTACAGCTACTATTGCACAATGGCAATTTTCCAATTATGACAGTTGTATATAATGTTGCTGTAATATTTGTCACCTATTTTCATGCAAGTAGTCATAGCTACTCTAAAACCAGTTGGAAATTATCTTGCTATAGCTTAGTCATGTCAGTCATGAATAAATTGCCTCCTAATTCCAAAGTTTCCTTTTAAATACATTGGCATGTTTATGATTGTATTTAATGCAGACAGTGCATGTCATCCCATTGTACTGAATCATTCTGCCCTCCTCTTACCTTTTCCCTAATCAGTAGTAACCAATACTGTATCATTCCTTAACAGCAGAGCATGTGTAAGACTCTGAATGTTCCTGAAATCTGAAAGCATTTAATCACTTGCTACAGATACACTGAAAGACTTGCATGTTTTATTCCACATCTGTTATCTTAAAGAATCCCACAGAACCCTCTTAATTTTTATTGCCAGCAATCTGACTGTTTTAGGCAAAGATAGAAACTCTTTCTGGCCTCAGAAATATGCTGGTGACTACTGCATTCAGAATTTGACTTTTTAAGTTGCGGAGAAAAGAAAGGATCAATAATTCTCAAGCATAGTTGTCTCTTCATACGTGTTTTTTTTATCACCACCAGTACAGTTATCCTTTCATGTCATATTTTATGTAAACATGAAAACATGTAATCCTTGACCATTTATAACAAAAAATTTTACTCATTTTCATTTTGGAAAAAAAAAAGAAATCGTCTACTCAGGAAATCTTATAGCATGTAGCTTGTTTATATTTCCCAGCAATGTATTAATTTGGAATTTGTCTCCAGTATCAGGAGATTATTAGAGCAGACACCTTGGGTCTTTTTAGCTTATCCGATTATATGAACCTCTGAGTATTATTTTAGAAATCACTGTGCTGAGTGAGGTGAGACCTCTGTGTTTCCGGTTTGTGCTTTGGTTTTTACTAACTCTTGTGCTTAAATACTGATGATGTTCAATAAAGTGCTAAAGATCAGTCCTTAAGAAACATATCTACAGTGTAGCTCGGGAGGCAAAATCAACCTTTTAAGGAGAAATTATCAGTGTGATTGGTCACAGCTTCTACCATCTCATTCCCTTGGTAAGTGGTTGGAGGAGGGGCAAACAGCCATATCCAGGAGTGCTGGCTTCTGCCCATCCTTCCCTTAATAAATTCAAGAAGGCTGGAATCATATCAAGTATATTTTATGACCACAGTGGTATGAAACTAAAAATCAGTAACAGGAGGAAAATTGAAAAATTCACCAATATGTGGAAATTAAACAATATACTCCTGAACAACCAACCAATGGGTCAAAGTAAAAAATCAAAAGTGAAAAAAAGTCTTTGAGACAAATGAAAATGGAAACCTAATATGCCCAAATGTATAAGATGCAGCAAAAACAATTCCAAGAGCAAAGTTTCTAGATATAAACATTTTAAGAAAGAAGAATAAGGGGTGTAAGTGTGGTTTAATAGCAAAGTGCTTTCCATTTGTTTGATTCCCAGCACCACAAAAAACAAAAGCAGAAACAAAACAAAAAGAATGATCTCAAATAATCTAACTTTACACCCAAAGCAATTTTAAGATGAAGAACCAATTAAGCACCAAGTCAGCAGAAGAAAGGAGATAATAAAGATTATAACAGAAGCAAATGAAATAGAGAATAGAAAACAGTAGCAAAGAGCAACAAAACTGAGTGCTTTTTTGTTTGTTTGTTTTTTAAAGATCAACAAAATTGGGCTGAGGTTGTAGCTCAGTGGTACAGCGCTGACTTAGCACATGTGAGGCACTGGGTTTGATTCTCAGCATCACATAAAAATAAATAATTTTTTTAAAAAGGTATAAAAAATGAGCAAAATTGACAGACCCTTCTCCAAGAAGAAAAGAGAGATGATACAAATAAAATTATAAATGAAAGGGAGAATTTACATCTGATATCACAGAAATACAAAGGATCACATGAGACTACTATGAACAATTATGCATTAAAATTGGATAATGTAGAAGAAATGGATAAATTTCTAGAACATGCTATTGACCAAGACTGAATCATTAACAAATAGAAAAGCTTAACAGAACAATAATGAGTAAGGAGATTGAAGCAACAATCAAAACCCCCCAACAAAGCTTACTGGCTTATTCCACCCAATACTTAAGGAATAATTAACATCAATCTTTTCCAAACTTTGCCAAAACATTTCCAAAATCATTAACTAAGGTCAACACCTTGATACCACAGCCAGGCAAGAGCACTGAAAGAAAAGGAGATTGCATGTCATCCTTGAAGAGCATAGATGCAAAAATTCTCAACAATATACTAGCACACTAAATTAAACAACACAGTCAAAGAATCATACACCATGATCAAGTGAGTTATCCCTGGGATGCCCGAATGACTCAACATATACAAATCAACAAGATAATATGCCACATCAAAAGTATAAATAACAAAAAATTATATGATCATCTCAATGGATGCAGAAAAAGCACTTGATGACATCCTTTCATAATAAAAACTCTCAACAGTGGTTATAGAAGGAATGTACCTTAATATAAGGAAGACCATCAATAACAAACCTGCAGCTAATACCATATTTAATGTGCAAACCTGAAGGCTTTTCCTTTAAATCAGGAACAGGACAAGACAGAAATGGAAAACAAACAAAATCCTCAAATTTGTATAGAACCACAAAAGACCTCACATAGCCAAAGAAGCCTTGAAAAAGAAAAACAGAGTGGGAGACATCACACTTCTTGATTTTAAACTATATAATTAAAGCTATAGCAATCAAAACATTATGGTTTTAGCATAAAAACAGCAGTGTACATAATACATAATACATGTATTATGGTCAACTAATATTTGACAAGAGTTCTAATAATACACAATGCAGAAAGAATAGTCTCTTCAATAAATGTTGTTTGGGAAACTAGACATCCATATGCAAATGAATGAAATTGGACCCATACATTATAACACACACACAAAGTAATTAGAATTGGACTTAAATAGACTTAAATATAAGACCTAAAAACCATAAACTTCCTAGAAGAAAACAGAGGAAGATTCCTTGACCTTAGTATTGACCATGGTTTTTTTGGATATGATGTCAAAAGCACAGGCAACAAAGCACAAATAAAAGAGTAGGACTCTATCAACCTATAATGCTTCTACATAGCCAAGGAAAGAATCAATATTGTGAGAAGGTGGTCTTTGGAATGGGAGAAAATATTTGCAAACCATATAGCTGACAAGGGGTTAATACTTAAAAAATAAGGAATTCATACAACTCAATTGAAAAAAATCCAATTAAAAATGGGCAAATAGAATTTTTTTTTCAGATATTACAAATGACCAGTAGGTACATGAAAAGGTGGACAACATCACTAATCATCAGAGAAATGCAAATAAAAATTTACATCTGTTAGGATGACTATTATAAAAAAGATAAGATATAATGAATGTTGGTGAAGATATGGAAAAAAAGGAATCCTTGTATACTGTTAGTGGAATCTAAAGTGGTACACCCAGTCATTAAGAAAATAGTATGGGGACTTTTCAAAAAATTAAAAATGGAACTACCATATGATCCAACAACCCCATTTCTTGGTTTCTATGAAGAAAATGAAATCAGTATTTCAAAGAGATGTCTGTGCTCCCATATTCACTGCAGCATTATTTACAATAGTGAAGTACATGGAAACAACCTAAGTGTCCATCAAAGGATGAACCAATGAAGAAAATATGGTATACAATGGAATATCATTTAGCCATAAAAAGAAATCTTGCTATTTGTGACAAAATGGATGAATGAACTTGGGGTTCATTATGCTAAGTGAGGTATGCCAGACAATGACAAATGCTGTATGATTCCACTTATATGTGAAATCTAAAAAAATGTCAAATTCATCAAAACACAGTAGAATGGCTGGAGGCTGGGAGAAGTGGGAGATACTGGTCAAAGGGTATAAAATTTCAGTTATAGCATGGGTTAAGTCCTGGAAATCTAATGTAAACTAGATGTTAAAAATACTGGGTAGAACACTTGAAATTTGCTGAAAGTAATCTTTTAAAAAATTTTTAAAATTTATTTTTAATTAGTTATACATGACAGTTGAATCCACTTTGATACATCAAATATAATGGAATATAACTTCTCATTTTCTGGTTGTACATGATGGTAATCCCACTGGCCCTATAGTTATGTACGTACATAGGGTAATAATGTCTGATTCATTCTAATATTCTTCCTACCCCCATGACCCCTCCCCTCCCTTCACTCACCTCTACCTAATCTAAAGTTGAAAGTAATCTTAAATTTTCACATCACACACACATAAACTGTGTAAAGTGATGGCTGTGTTAATTAGTTAATTGTGGTAATAATATTATGTTGTATATTTATACCAAATCATCATGTTATGCATCCTAAATATATAACAGTTTTTTTTAATTGTGCCTCAATAAAGCTGGGGGAAAAGGTTCTGATGTATATTGTTTAATGCATAGTTTATATGGTTTTAGTTTCCCTCATTTTCACTGTGCTTAACTTAGACAAAAAGGTAGATCTATTCTTCCATTTAAAATTACCAGTTTGAAGTGGATTAATGTGGTGCAGAGCCTTCAAATTTCAATTTGTTTTCACAAAATTATAAATCTGATAGACCTCCTCTTTCTGAATGCAGAAGGCCAGTAACGTGTAGTATCAGTTCTAAGACACTGCAAGAGCAGCTTGGATGGCCTATCCTTTGTCCAGACCCAGAATAAAGCAGTAAAGACCAAACAAAGCTGCAGTAAGGAGTTGGAGCAGGTGGCACCTCCTGCACCCATCTAATTCAAGCCTATCTAATCTGCCACTTAGATGTGGAAAATCAGAGAGTGAGTCAAAACATCAGTGAAAGGATCGAAGTGGTTCTGACTCATGCCTGAAGACCATCATGGAAGAGGATTACCATTAAAATTAGTGCTACTGGTCTTGGAAAGCCAGAGTACTCAGTGAGCTAGAGCTATTTCTGTATTATCCATGCAAGTTGAGATATTCTTCGTCACTTACAGGGGTAGATGCTATGGCATAAAGGATTTAATTAAATGTTTGTTCCATGTTTGTTATTACCTGTTTAAAATCTTCAATGCAATGAAAATGATTACAAGTCTTTAGGAGTTCACCTTTGGATTTACGAAAGGGATAGATTATGGATTTCATGGTTTGGGAACAGCTCTCTCCATATGGAACCCTATCGAAGATTCCTTATAGAATTACACTGGAGGAAACCTGGCCCCTGGTCTGGTGTGCTGATTCCCTTCCAGCTGCACATCACTCTGACAGCTAATGAGATGTCGACTATGGTTACTTTTCTGTGAGAAAAATGAGTGAACTGAATCCCAGGAACATTTTTGTAGCTGTGGGGGGTGGATTAAGAGAAGGCCTATGACATTTCAAACCACATTTGAGGCATATTAAAAAACTCCCCATGTTTCTACTTTGTGAACTATATCAGGGAATTTACAGGTATGAAAGATTTCTTGCCACAATATTTTTTTGAGCTAAAAAAACTAAAATATGGACTAAAGTTTAAAACAATTTCACAATAAATAATAGATTATACTATAAAGGGATGAAATCATAAAAATAATGAGTGAGATTTTGTGATCACGTTCTTTAATCTTCATTCTAGGACGCTAACAATTTATACTACTCTCTAAAAAGAAGGAAGAAATGACTAAAATTTAAAAATTTCAAACATGAATTTTGATTCAGTATTTGCCAATTATTTATAGTACAAATGGTTATATTTCAACTCTGTTTCTCTTGTGAATAATCCTCAACTCTGGAAAGTGACCAAGATTGATATTGTTTTTTTTAAAAAAAACATATCCTCTAATTTTTCTTCAAGTTTTTTTTTTAATCTTTTGGAATTATATGTAATTAAGCTCAATTTCATAAAATATCTCAGAAGGGTTCTTTTTCAGTGTTAAATATTTATGGTTCTTGTGTGGAAAGCATATTAGACTTAGCCGTTTCTAATATGTATCACATACAGAATTATTCTTGATTTTTATTAAGACAATAACGATGGATGAACATTTTCTACATATTATTAGTAGGAGTAAGGAATAAAAAATAATCTCTGCTTGATATTCTCTTTGCAGCTTCAGTTAATTATGTTTTTTAGGTCCTAAATTTTTTGAAGTTTAAAATGAACTTTGTTATTCCCATATTGTTCAGTTACATTATCATAGGCACATGGTTTTAGTCAGCCTCTCAGATTAGCAAAATAACTTGCATTATTGTCACTTTAAAAAGCATTTGATTTTGACATTAGTTTTTCTCTTACCCTTATGTTTATTCTTGAGAAACCCCCTGGCAATTTCCAATGTGTGTAAGCCAAAGTCATTCCTTATAGTAAACATGACTCCTGTTTGAGGGAAGCATCCCCAGAAGTGGGGGTTATTTTAATGGACATGCTGTATTACTTTAATCTAACTCTTTCACCATCTGTTCTTCCCATAACAGTGATTGAAAAAAAAAGAACATATTTTATGTTTCAGGGTTACATTAGTAAAAAGTAAGATAAAAGTGATTTAAAAGCATGCATATGTTCTTAGTGCAATGCAGACTGCATCTGTGATGTTTTTTCTCATGGTTCAGACACAAATCAAGAGGAAAGCTGCTCAGGCCTGATAGAGTGAAAGTTTTTCATGGAAAACAGGACTTTACCATAAGAGGGTCTCTTTATATATTTTACAACTAGAAATGATAAAAACCTCAATGAGCTGCCAGAATAAAAATAGATAACGGTAACATCTATTGTTGGAACATCTGGCATTTTTTCCTGAACTGGGTTGTTGCTGCCACATTCAGACAAATGCAGAGCACCTGTCTGGAACATGCTGTTGAAGCAGGAATGACTCTTAGGACTGTTATCAAAAGAAGAATGTCTATGGGTGTAATAGTGTTAGAAGACTGCATTGGTGATTAGGGGGCATCACCCATGGGTGTGGGGAGATAGCTTACTGAGGGGTGGAGGTTAGACAAAGTTCCCTTTGTAAAAGCATGGGTCCTTGCTGCTTAGAAGTTGAACTCTGTTGTCTTTGTTGTCTAAGAATATCTAACTAAGTGTTAGTGGAAGAGCAAGGGTTCTGGATTTGCATCTCTCCTCTCAAACTTCCTAATTGTGTGACTTTGAGCAAATGTTCTTTGCTTTTAGCCACACTTACTTTGACTGTAAAGGCATTAATAATATTTTAAAGATGTTAACATTTAATAAAACAGTACCCATGGAATCTTAGCATAGTGAGTAATGAACAGCAAGTATTTTGTAAGGATAACTAATTTGCTGTAGGTATTAGCATATGCAAATCATAAAGTAAGTTGTCTCTTAATCATAGTTCATATCTGCTTCCCAAACAATTTAAGATATTGAAGAAAGAAGTATGTTTCCTTTCAGTGAACTCATAAATTATATTGTTTTTCTCTCTATCCCACAATATAAATTATATTGTTTTTATCTCTATCTTGCCATTTTGTAGCTTGTGTTAAATTCTGTGCATGATCTATACCCTTTCTAATGTGAATACTTTGAAAGCTGCGCTGTATTTCTCATATTTCCTGGCACACTGCCTTGAAAATAGTAGGTGCTCAATAAGTATTAGCATGAATCATTGTAAGTAGTTTCTATTGGATGCATGCTAAGCCCCAAATGATGCTGTAGGAGCTATCAGACTTTCCTAGAAGGAATGATTCTTTCATGAGCTAAATCCCCCAAAGGAAGCTGGTAGGCTGCATTTGGTTTCATGATTTATGAAAACAGAGGCATTGCTCATCTGACTCATTTTTAAACTTGTAAACATAAATGCTTGTTTTGAAAATTGAATTTGTAAATAAAAAAATGGGGTTAATTATAGTGCCGAGTATTCAGGATGATAAATTTTCTAAGAAAGAAAAATATTGGTTTAAGTAAAATCAACCCAAAATTAGTATTATTATTATTTATGGTACTTGGGAATTAACTCATGGGTGCTCTACCACTGAGCTATATCCCCAGCCCTTTTATTTCTTATTTTGAAGCAGGTTCTCAGTAAGTTGCGGAGGTTGGCCGAACTTTCAATCCTTCTGCCTCAGCCTCCTGAATAGCTGAGATTATAGGCACCTGGCTTCAGTAAAACTTCTTTGGTGCACATAGACTAATTAAAATAGGGAAGTTAATTATTTATTTTCTCAGGTTTAAATTCAGGAGAAAGCCTTGTTACTTTTTTAAAGAAAGGAGAGCAATACTCTGAAGCTCATAAAGCATTTTATTGTTCTCTAAAACAGTATAGATACTAAGAATGCTAGAACTGTCCACAGGCTTTCATGAGACCTAATCCACCAAGATTTCCCTCCTCTCTACCCTGACAACACGTCTTTAGACTTTTAATTGAAGTGTGAGTGGTAAGAAACATTGGTATAAAGGTACATCTGGCAAGGAAAATCACATTTTTTTTTTTTTTTTTAAGAAAAGGCCTTTGTGTTTAGTGGTCTGATTTCTTTTAGCAATTGGGAATTCTTTAAAATATATTCTCTCACATTTCTATAAGATAGAATGAAAATGTGGCCTCTAGATAATACAGTCTAGGGGAAAATAATTTTTGCAGTATGGTTTTATGGTAACCATTCCTATTTACCTAAGTGAAAGTGATTAAGGACGTTTACATGGTAAGTGCATCTGTAACATGCTTGTATTATCAAGAGTGCTGTGATACATTGTTTGATTCTCCTTTCAATCCTCTAAAATAGTCTGTCTCTTTTCTGCAAATGGGAAAACCAAGCCCAGGGAAAGTGATCTTTTGTACAGGTCACATCGAATGACATCAGATCGGGGTCCTCCCATCTGAGTTCAATGTTTGTTTCTACTTGAACCCCTTTGGTAATTTTTGATTACATTTTTATGTGCAAAATATGAATATTCAGTAACAAGAACAAAGATATTTGAATAATTAAGTGATAGCTTCATTTAAAAAGTTTCTGTTTCTTCAGAAAAGTGTCAATTATACAAAGAACTTTGTTTCAAATAAAAAATAAGACATATTTACTCTACAGGATTTAAAAAGTTTTTAAATATTTATTTTGAAGTGATTGCATATTTGCAGAGAAGTTGCAAGACTGTATCCCCTAGGTAAATTCACTAGTGCTTAACATTTTACCATATTTGTTTATGGTTCCCTTTCTCTTTTCCCTTTTGCCCTTGTTATTTGTGAACTATTTGAGAGTAGGTTACATATATGATGACTCTTTACCTAAACCTTGATACTTCATTGTGTATTTTCTGAGGACAAGAACATTCTCTTACATAACCATAGCAATTATCAAAATCAGGAAATTTAATCTTTCTTTCATTTTGGGGTACTGGGGATTGAACTCAGGGGCACTTGACCACTGAGTCACATCCCCAGTCCTATTTTGTATTTTATTTAGAGACAGGGTCTCACTGAGTTGCTTAGTGCCTTTCTTTTGCTGAGGCTGGCTTTGAACTTGAAATTCTCCTGCGTCAGCCTCCTGAGCTGCTGGGATTACAGGTGTGCACCACCGCACCCAGCAGGAAATTTAATCTTAATAAAATATTTTAATCTAATCTTAGAGTCCAGATGTAAGATTCCCTAGTAATATCCCTTATAGCATTTGTTGTTTATCTTCTAGAAAAAATTCAGTCCTGGAGTTTGCACTGCATTTAATTGTCATGTCTCTGAACCATTCTTTATCTTTGCTATTTCTTTCACATGTCCTTGGCATTTTTGAAGAATAGAGCCCAGTTACTTTACAGATTTTTTTTTGGACGTGAGTTTGTGTGCTTCCTCCTCTTAGTTAAATTCTGAGTGTACCTTTTCTGCTGGAATACTTCATAGGTAGGATTATATCTTCAGACATCCAGATGGGCATGGTGTCCATCTGTTCTGAGTTGGATGGAGAGGTTAATTTTGATTACCTGCTCAAGGTGTCATCAGGGTTCTCTATGGTATAATTGCTATTCTTTTAATTTTAATTAAAAAACAATCTGTGGGGGAGACTTTTTAAAACCACAAAAATAGCCTATTATTCATTAGAATTTCCCCCTTAGAATTATCATCTATGATTATTGTGCTCGAAAAAAACTTTGTTGGAATGAATACAAAAAATTTATTTTCAAACTCAACTACTCCCTCTTCACTTATCAGTTGGCACTCTTCTGTAAGGCAAATTCCTCTTTCTCCTCCTATTTATTACTATGAACTCCTGGATTCCTATATTTATTTATCAGATTAAAATTCATTCATTACTGTCCTTATTTACTGTTACTTAAGTTTTTCATGTTTGAACTGAGGGAATTCCTTCAAACTGGCTCCCCCCCCCTTTTTTTTTTGTGGAAAGTACTGGGAATTGAACTCAGGGGCTCTTGACCACTGAGCCACATCCCCAACTCTATTTTGCATTTTATTTAGAGACAGGATCTCACTGAGTTGCTTAGCACCTTGCTTTTGCTGAGGCTGGCTTTGAACACTTGATCTTCCTGCCTCAGCCTCCTTAACTGCTGGGATTACAGGCTTATGCCACTGAACCTGGCTCCCCTGTCTTTGACACATCCCCATCATTTCATTTTTTGGAGCACTTTCCTACTTTTTGGCCCCCAAAGATGTTGCATTGCAGGTTCACATTGTACTTTTCCTGCCCTTATCCTGGAATTAGCTATTTCTCCAAGGAATCTTGGTTCCTTTTAGTGGAGAATGGCATCTATAACCTGAGTCACATATTAATTATGCTTATACTATTGGCATGCCATTCTTCTAGGCCCTTTCAGCAGATAAGGATAAGAAATATATTTATATTTCCCACCTCTATCCTTTCAGTCTCTTTCTCCCCCTGTCTCCCTTAGGTAACCAATTTGCTTGTTATTTGGCTTGTCCTTCCTGTGGTTCTTTTGCAAAAGCTAGAAGATATGTGTATATTTTACTTCTCTTATTTTTTCTTATATGAAATGCAGCATATTTAATACACATACACACACTTAATTTTCTCTCATGTGTATGCTTTCCTATTTTAAAAAGTACAACTGCCTACTAACCTGTTTGTATGTATATTGTTACTAATTTTATTGAACTAATTTGAACATTTGAGTGATTTCTAATATTTTGCAATTACACATATATAATGAGTAATCTTATGTATAATTATTTTCTAATATTGGAGATGTATTTTTAGGATAACTTCTTAGAAGTGGGACACTTCTTGGCCAAATGGTAAAGGCTGCTTTTGTTAGGTATTGTCAAATTCCACTAATAACATATGGGAATACCAAATAATATATTGTTGAGCTTTTGAATTTTTACTAATCTGATGGATGAGAAATTGTATCTCAGTGTTGTTTTAATTCACATTTATCTTATTAGGAAATTAAATATCTTTTAATATGTTTTAAGGCTAATTTTATATTTCCTGTGAGTTTCTTTGAACATTTTTCACTGTTATTTCAAGTTTTTTGAGTTGAGAATTGAATTTACTTTTATTCTTTCAGTTTAATTGATTTAGATGTTTAAAACTATGTATGTCCTCAGTCTGAATACCATGTTTTCACTATCCTTTCTCCAGAAATTCTGTAATTTAATTTATATAATTTGTGTTTGTGTTCACCTCTTTTTCTTCCAGAATTACTTAGTAGTTACTTTTTAAATTTTCAGGTGGAAAGACTTTTAAAATTTTGCTTTTAATTTCAATTCTTAATTCATTGGAATCAGAGAGTGTTGCTTATGATATTTCTATTTCATGAAATTCACTAAGGTTTTCTTTGTGACCTAACATTTGGTCAGTTTTGATGTATATATGTCATTAAGTTTTCTTCTTTGTTATCAGTATGTAAAGTTTTACACAGAGCCATAAAATTTTACTAATCTTTTAAAAATCTTCTATAATTTCTTATAAACTTAAACTCATTTTATCTGGATTATACTGAGAGTGGTGTGTGAGTCTAATGTGATTGTCTCTCTCCGTTTTTCCTTCAATTTCCTATGGTTTCTGTTTTGTATAGATGGCATTGCTGTGTTATTTGATGCAGTGATAGTTACAACAGTCAAACTTTCTTAGTGAATTGTGGCTTTTAGCAATGTAAAAAAAAAAAAAACTTTGGTTTTGCTGCATTTAATGCTTTTTCAACTTGAATTTGACTTTGATTTTAGTATCCCGACTCCTGTTTTCTTATTGTTTATGTTTGCCTTATTTATATTTGCCTCTTCCATTACTTTTAGGCCTTTGAAACACTGTGTTAAGCATGTCCTCTTATCAAGATAAAGTTAGGTTTTTTCCTATGAGTCAGTTTGAAAATATTTGTTTAATTAGGGATTTCAGCCTATTGTCATTTACTGATGTGGTTGATAAAATTTGGCTTGACTCTGTCATACCATTTTATATCATACTTACTGTGTGTCTTATGCTACATCTAATGCATTTTTTAGATTTGTTATTTTCTATTTTTAATTGAACTTTTAATTTTTAAATAAATTAACACAATTGTGGCATGCAATTTGATAAAAGTTGCAAATTTACATACAATTTTAAGAGAGAAATTTGGTAGACTCTTTACCTGGTTTCCACCAATGAGAATATCTAGCAAAGCTTTATTATAATATCAAAACCATGACATTGCATTGTTACTGCCAAGGTACAAAACAATTTAATCACCAGAAGGATCTTGCATTTTTCCTGTGATGGTTTGAATCTAAAAATTTTCCCTAAGGAGCTCATGTGTTAGACAAGGTAGTAGTGTTTAAAGGTGAAGAAATTGGATTATGAGAGCTATGGCCTCATTGATGGATTTTTCCATATGCTGGATTAATAATTTGAATGGACTACTGGGTGGTAACTGTAGGTAGGTAGATGGGGTATGGCTGGAGGAAGTTGGTCACTGGGGGGTGTGCCTTGGACTATGTCTTGTCTCTGGCTACTTGCTCTCTTTCTGTTCCTTGGTTGCCATAAACTGAGCAACTTTCCTCTGCAATACCTTACACAGAATGTGTGTCTCACCTCAGACTCAAAGCAATGGAGTCAGCTGACCATGGGCTGAACCTCTATAACTGTGATCCCGAACTAAACTTCCTCCTCTAAGTTTTCTTGTCAGGTATTTTGGTCACATTGATGCAAAGCCAACTAACATTTCTACTTCTCTCTCATCCCTACCTTTATCCCTAACCTCTAGCAAGCACTTAATCTGTTCCTCATATCTTAAATTTATCATCAAAAAGTTATGTAAATGGAATCATACAATCTTTAGAGATTGGCCTTTTTTTTCACTCAGCAGAATTCATTCAGCTTGTTACATGAATCAGTACTTGATTCCTTTTTATTGTTCAGTAATGTTCCATGGTGTGGTTATAATGCATTCTGTTTAACCATTCACCTTTTGGAGGATATCTGGGTTATTTCTAGTTTTTGTCTATTAAAAATAAATCTGGGCTAGGGCTGTAGCGCAGTGGAGGAGCATTTGTTTAGTACCAACACCTTCAGGGGGGAAAAAGCTGATGTAACAATTCAATAACAAAAACCAGACAACCATGGAAATGGGCAAAGCACTTGAATAAACATTTCTTCGAATAAGATATACAAATGGCTAATAAATACATGAAAAGATGCTTAAGATCACTAATCATTATGAAAATTCAATTAAAAACCACAGTGAAATACCCACTATACCCATTAAGATGGCTACTATAAACACATATCACAGAAAATAATGTGTCAGTGAGTGTGCAGATTAAAAATAACCCCAAAAGGGTTGAAGCCAGGGTCTCAAGATATATTACAGCACATATGTTTATCAAGGCATCATAGCCAAAATGTTGAAACAACCCAAAAAACCATTAATAAATGAGTGGATAAACAAAATATAACATATGTAAATAATATTATCCAGCCTTAGAAATAAGTCAGTTACAAAAAGACAAGTAGTGTGTGTCTTCACCTACACGAGATACCTAGAATAGTCAAATTTACAGAAATAGGAAGTAGGATGTGCTTGACAGGGATTAGAGTGAGAGGGGAATTAGGAGTTATTGTTCAATGGGCATGGAGTTCAGTTTTGCAAAATGAGAGTTCTGGAGATGTTTGGTGGTAATGGTTGCACAGCATTGTGAATGTACTTAATGCCACTCAACTGTACACTAAAAAAATGGGTAAAATGGTAAAATAATTTAGAAATAATTAAGAAAAAAACAATTAAAGAAGACCTGTAAGTGACAGGGGTGGGGAGTTACTATAGGTATTCATATGAGACTTTGGTATGAATACAGTTTTCATTTCTTTGGGATAAATGCCCAGGGTTGCATATGGTAATTGCACATTTAGGTTATTAAGAGGGGTTGAACAACTATTTTCCAGAGTGGTCAAGCCATTTAAACATTCCTAACAGCATTGTATGAGTTATCTAGTTTCCCTGCATCTTTGCCAGCATGTGGTATTGTCACTACTTTATATTTTAGCTAGTCAAGTAGGTGTGTTTTGATATTTTATTGTGGTTTTAATTTGCATCTCCCTAGGCACTAAGGTTCTTGAACATCTTTTCATGTGATTATTTACCATCTGTATATCCTGTCTGGTAAATGCTGCTTCATATCTTTTACCTTTTTAAAAAATTTTGAGTTTGGGGAGTTCTTTATATATTCTAGATATTTAGTTCTTTGTTGAATATGTGATTTGTAAATGTTTTCTCCCTGTCTGTAGCTTACTTTTTCATCCTCTGAACAGGTATTTTGCAAAGCAAAAATTTTTAATTTCAATTGAGTTCAATTTGTCTATTTTTTCATATTATAGATTGTGCTTTTGTTGTCAAGTCTCACAACTATTTACATAGCCTTAGACCTTGAAGATTTCTTATGTTATTTTCTAAAAATGTTTATATTTTAGGTTTTACATTTAGGTCTGTGATCCTTTTGAGTTATTTAAAAATAACCTCTAATGGTGAAAAGTCTAACTTTTCTTCACTGAATTGTCAAAAGTCATTTGGGAATATTTGTGTGGGTCTCTATTCTGGCTTCTGTGTCCTGTTCTATTGAGCTGCCCATGTGTCTGTCCATGAATACCACATGGCCTTCATTATAGTAGCTACATAGTGAGTTTTGAAATTCAATGGACAGATTCTCTTACTTCATTCTTCTTTTATAAATAGTATTAACAATTCTAATTCCTTTGCCTTCTATATAAATGTTGTGCATAGATCAAACCTTCTTAAAATCTCCTCTTACCCACTTTCTCATCCCTTTAATTTTTATAATTTTTGTTCCCTTAAATATTTTCCAGTCTCCTTCAAATTTCTTGATTAAACTTTCATTTAAATCTGTTCTCTTTTTCAAGACTTGCAATTTTCTCTTTACTTATTTTCTTTCTTTGAGTTTGGTCAGTTTTCTTTGCACTTTTTTCTTATTTTGTGGTGGTAGGGTTTTGTATTTTTTTGCAGTGTGAAGAATCAAACCAGGGCAAGTGCTCTACCACTGAGATGCACCCCCAGCCCTGCGGTGATTTTTTGGGGGTTCACGGCCTAGTTTTAAAATTTCTGATTCCATATTCCAGCCGTGCGAATCCATGTATGTATGTATGAGTTTATGTGCCCATGTGTATCTTCAAATGCTTGTCAAGGGCACTTAATTCAGTGTCAAGTGTTGTCTTACAGTTTTCCTTTTCACAGTTAGCTATTTTATGAGAACTTTTATTAGCTGAAGTGTTTGTATTTCCATTTCCTTCTACAGGGGTTTTATTTTTTACCTTTTTATTTTAGTTTTCTGTATTTTTAATATTTAGTTTAAAAAGTTTTTTATTTGTTCTTTTTAGAAATACATGACAGTAGAGTGTTATTTTCACATATCATACATACATGGAGGATAACTTCCCATTCTTGTGTGTACATGGTGTGGATTTAACACTGTTCATATACTCATATATGAACATAGAAAAGTTATGTCTGATTAATTCTACTGTCTCCCACAGGGGTTTTATATGAAGTTTAATGTTTCCCCTACTCCTTAGCATTTCATGGACTGTGATACTATTTCAAGAACACCCTTTCCTGTCAGTTTGTGAAATATGATTTTTTTGACTGGATAAAGTGTGGTGGGATGGGGAACATGAGAGGATAGGTTTAGCCTGTCCTGTGCTTTATTTTTTTTTTTCATGTCTACTAAATTCTCGCCTCTCCCCCTTCCTTCTTTCCTTTCACTGCTGTCTCTGAGGAGCAAAACCCATTCTCAATTTATAGTCTCATATGGAGATGACATTTTTTAATGACTGCCACTTTGAATTTTTCACACTTTTGAGACCCTTCCCTGTGACCAGTGCTGTGAACACCAAATACTGACATATTCATATTCTGGCATTTGATATCATACTTTTTCTTTCTGAGAGTGATTTGTCTAACTTTGTCTATGTCCTAAGCTCTTTTTTTTTTTTAATTGAGTCTCTTAAGCCTCCCTTTATCTACATCCAAAGGTTCATAGTAATTAATTTTGAACTTTTAATTTTTATTTGTTAGAAATTTGAAGTTAGTTTTATTTTTTGACTCCTAGTCATGCTAATGGTTTGGGTCATGTGTGGCTTTATCTGTGCTTCCTAAAGATCTTGAAAGGATGCCAGCATGGTGGTGCATACCTGTACTACCACATGCTCAGGAGGCTGAGGCAGGAGGACGGCAAATTCAAAGCCAGCCTCAGCAACTCAGTGAGACCTCGTCTCAAGGTAAAAAATAAAAAGGACTGGTAGCATGGCTTACTGGTTAAGCATCCCTGGGTTCAATTGCCAGTACCCCCCCAAAAAAAAAAATCTTGAAAGGAGTATGTATGAACAAATTCAGATTCAAGTGGCTTTTATCATCCTTTATACTCAGAACTACAAAGTGTCCTTCATACTCTTGAAAATAATCCTTTATTGACCAAAGGCATCATGTAATTCCTAATAAATTGTGTCATAATGGGATACTTGGGGGTAAATTGGCAATATAATAAAATTTTCACTTACATCATAGCTTTCTTACAACCATGACTATAAAAATTCTCTGCCTTAAGTTATAGTTCTCAACAATGATCTCTTAAATAAGTGAAATAAAGGGACAGACATAGAAATCATGATTCAACACTGGAAAGGCTATAAAATAATTGCTGAATCATATAAAACATTAGAGCTAAAAGAAAAGTTAGAGAATGTCTAATCTAACCTAATATATCATTTTACAAATAAGGTTAAGAAGGATGAAGTAATTTTCCCAAGGCCACTCTGGAAGTTATGCTAGGGGCAAACCTGAAACAAATTCTCATGGCTACCTGTCCCTAACACCTCTTCCATTACATGACCCTAATTCTGATTCAGTCCTTTGTGGGTTAGTATCATCACAATCTTTTTTCTGGTAAAGGAACTAAATCACTTGCCTACAAGCTTGAATGTAGTAAATGGCATGAGTAGACCTAAGGCAGACTGGGAGCCTTTCTATGCAGCATTCATTCTTTACTCTGTACTCACTGTATACATTAGCTATCTTCCTCTCTTTTCTCCAACATTTAATGAACACCTGAAATATTTCAGACCAAATAATGGGGTTAAAGAGTTCTCAACAAATTTACACCTAGTGCAGTTCATTTTAAAGGAATAAACGTGGATCGGAATTTTGATGGTGTGTGCTGGTACAAGTCCACAATTTTCCTTAAAAAAAAAAAAAAGAAAGAAAGAAAGAATTGACTGCTAGTCTTTTCCTCTGTAACTCCAAAGCAGTGTGAGGTCTTGGTCTAACTGAACCACCCAACTTCTGCCTGCTTGACAGTCTCAGGGCAGTGTATTTCCTGTAGTTACTGGGTTATTGACAAGAGACTTATCCTTCAAATTCTCCTCTGGGTACTCTTGAAATGTGTACCTCATGTATGCCAAGGTTACCTTGTGTTGAATTTTCTTTGTGAGTGAAGGACAGAATGTTCTTCTCTGCTGCGCCAATAGCACTTTCCCATATACACTCAGGGAAAGCTCTTTCCCCTCTCAAAAGGGCTCAAAAGTCTTGACTAGAGTGCTTCAGAAATAGGCCTGGTTTATACTTTTATAAAAACAAGCAGAGTCTGGACAACTCCTAGCTTGGAATAGCTCTGATGGTTTGAGTTTCTCTGAATTTCTCTAAGCAGATGAGTGGAGTTACCAAAGGATGTATGTATAGCACTTGGATCTGCACTCAGTGAGACCAGAGGTGCCATCTCTTGCTTCTGTGAAAGTGAAGGTGGCATCTTGTCGAAAGAGTGTTCAATGGGAGAAAAACTGGTAGCTTGTGGAAGGTGTGATACAGGGAACCAAATCTCAAGAAGCTTCGATGTTTTCCATTTTACCCTCCTGCAGGAGAAAAGTTGGATTTCCTATTTATTTTCTTAATGGAATATACTGATAGTTCATGTATTCATTTAGGAATTAATTAAGATAACAGTTAAAAATGGTAGTGAGGAAATAACGAACCTGGAATTTGTATAGCAGTCTATCCTGAGCATGCTATATTTATTAGTATGCTTTGGAGTATTCTAAGAAGAACTGGTGTATCTCAGCTGAGTTGCCTGTTTGCATTGTGGTGGGAAGAGTCAGGGTTCTTTTTCTTGCTCAGAATGGGCCTAGTAGGAAGTGAAGAGTTTGCCTTGTCCTGTGAAGGCCTCAGCATAGTGAAACTTACTCAACTAGCATGTAATGAGGACAGAATGGTGCAGCTTAGGGCTTTTCCCTCTCCCTGAGCAACACCACATACCTCTTTCTTATGGGTTAAGAAAGAAAATATACAGTGGTCTTATATTTTGGTTCCAGGGACTATAAAGCTTCCTGCCCCATAACTGTGTGTCTCTTTAATACTGGATCCTGTTTTCCTCTCCTCCCTTTCTACAACAACAGTGCTTTATCTCGAGTGTAAAATTGCAGTTTGGAGTACAGGCTTTGAGACCAGCTAGACAGGGGGTGGCTGTGGCATCTTATTAAAACTCTCAGCAATGTGGTTTCCTCATCTACTAAATAGAGCTAATTAATAGCTCTATTAGAGTGGTTATGAGGATTAAATGGTGTGATGCATATTTGATTAGCATATTAACAGGCACACAGTAAGCTCTCAATAAATGGCATCTATTACTGTCACAGCTGGAGAGCTCTAAGTAGTGCCTAGAATCGTGTTTGGCATTAGGAAACCAAACATTGGGAGAAATTATTATATTACCAATTTTAGTGGCTCATGAAGGTCTTCAAACTGAGCATACTTCCTAGGGAGATCCGGAGAGCATTTTACCTTTTCTTTAAACACCTCTAGATAATTTAGTAGTAGGTAAGCCACGTATTTTCAACCAGGACAATAGGACCTGTGGCTTGTTTTCTTATTCTGATGATCCTTAGGTACTGAAATTCCACTTGAGAAAGAAACATACCCTAGTGAATAAACCCAGCTTATATGGGACAAGACTTTTCAAAAGTTATATTGCAACTGAATTAGGTAAGCATTAACTATTCTACCATGTACCCAGCAAAGTATTCAGTTAACAGTCTAGTATGAAGACTAAGATTCAAAGCACATTGGTGCCTTGAACTTTAGTTTTTGTTTTCTTTTCCTAATTAAGAAGAAATGTAGGAAAGTGAAGAGTAACAAAATATATAGAGGTTTCTTGGCATTTTTTTTCCTTTTTTCTTTTTGGTGGCAGTTCCATTTGGATAGTGATGAAGAACTTGGGTTTGAATTTTGATTCCGTTACCTGCTAACCTGGTGGCTTCAGGCAAATCGTCTTCCCGCTTTGAGTCTTAGCTCCTCTATCCACACAGTGGGGTGCTAATATCACCATTAAAGTGTTACCAGACTACCTGAGATTATTCACACGAAGCACCTGGTGCGGTGCCTAGGACTTCAGTGTTTGTTGTCCTTTCATCAGCCAAAAGGATTTTCTATGGAGGCATTATTTAACTAATCAAGCGATTCCAAATTAGTGGTGCCCAGCAGCGGTGCTAGTGAGTCTTCTGAGGCTGACTCACGCCAATAAGACCTTAGGGGTGCTTGCAGAAATAATGGCTTCTTTTTTTTTTTTTTTTTGGTTTGTTTAAACGACTTTATTTTTGAAATGACTCTTCTCCCCTCCTTGGTTTCAGTATTCGGGATTTCACACGGAAAGATCGGAATCCGACCACGACAGCCAGTGGGGCGGCAGTCCCCTGACCGACACGGCCTCCCCGCAGCTCCTGGACCCCGACAGGCCGGGCTCGCAGCACGACGCGTCCTGCGCCTACCGGCAGTTCTCAGATCGCAGCGCTCTCTGCTATGGCTTCTCTCTCGACCACTCCAGGCTGGTGGAGGAGAGGCATTTCCACACCCAGGCCTGCGAGGGAGGCCGGTGTGAGGCAGGCAGGTACTTCCTGGGAACGCCGCAGGCCGGGAGGGAGCCCTGGTGGGGCTCTCGCGCAGCCCTGCCCCTGACCAAGGCCTCCCCCGAGAGCAGAGAAGCCTATGAGAACAGCATGCCGCACATCGCTTCCATCCACAGGATCCACGGTAAGAGCAATGGGAAGGACTTCCCAGCCCTGCCTGAGGCTGCAGGGCAGGTTTATAGATGCTAGGTGTGACACTGGAGTCACCGACCCCCATGTTTTCTCTTGTGATTTACAAGTCAGAAACTTACATCAGTGAGGTTTAAACCCAAGCCCACTCAGTTAAGTGAATTGATTTTGGTAACGTTCGAAGAATATATTTATGACAGGTGGGAAAAAATGATCTCCATTTTTTAAAATCATAAAGTATAGAGATCAAGTTTAAGGGAGTTATTAAGCATATTGAATTTATTGTATGTATACAGTTAAATTTCTCAAGTATTGTTTTCTTCTATATTCCCATGTTTCAAAGGTGGACTTCAAGAGTCTGTAGGCTCATTCAGTTGAGCAGTGTTTCTCAATGAGGGCACTATTGATATGCTGGAGAGGCCAATTTTTGTTTTATGAACTATCATTCACCTCATAGCTATTCCGCCTCTTTGGACATTAAGAACCAGGAACAGCCCAACCTTCCTCCATCACTATGACAACCACAATGCCCCTTTTGACTAAGGATGGAGAACTAGATAGAAACCACTGAGATTTTCACCTTTGGATTATTACATAACTTCGTGAACACATAGAAATGGGAAATGGGCATTTCAGTTAAAGCTTTGATTGTTGGTAATGCTTTTCTTTTTTTTTTTTTCCTTTTTTTTATTGTAAACAAATGGAATACATGTTGTTTCTCTGTTTGTACATGGCGTAAAGGCATACCATTTGTGTAATCATAAATTTGGTAATGCTTTTCTGTGTTACTTTCAAAGTAAAGCAGAGCTCACTCTATCCATTCCAAGGTTGGATCCAGGAAGCTCTTTGAAACCCTCAGTATTTCATTAATTTGGACAGGAACAGTGGAATATACCTGTAATCCCAGATGCTCAGGAGGCTGACACAAGAGAATCACAAGTTTGAGGCCAGCCTCATCAACTTAGTGAGACCCTAAACAACTTAGGGAAACCCTGTCTCAAAATAAAAAATGAAAAGTTTGTGGCTTAGGTGGCTCAGTGGTAAAGTGCCCCTGGGTTCAATCCCCAGTACAAACAAAGCAAAACACACCCGAAAAACCCCTATTTAATTAAGTCAGTGATATTAGGATTGATCTGAAGGCTCTGATATGACTCTTCCTGTCTGTAGGATGAGAAATGTGCTAGACAATGTTGTCTCCATCCATAAAGTCTATCAGATACTACGAAGGCACTGATGGCCTTCAGAGTTATTTTAATTTGTTTCCATTCTTATTTATTTTTTTTTATTTTTCTGCTTTTACTTTGAGTAAACAACTTGTACTGAAGTAAGGAACATTTTGGCAGTCTAGTAATGGAAACCCAGGGCAAAAAGCAATTGCTTGCTAAAGAAAGCAGTGAAATGAAAATCCTGGCTTAACCTACATGGTCTGGAAGGAAATATTAGAAATAAAATAAGGAGAAAAGAGGGAAGGAAAGCAGTGAATAGTGTAATCCAGGGCTTTTCTGCTGTGTTTAACAGTTTATAGCTCTCAGACATTCCTACCTGATTTTCTTCTTGCTTTTTTATATTGTCTTCATAAAGTTTTGAGAATAATTTTGTTAATGGCATTTATTTTGGAAGCACTATTCCTCCATCTTAGATCTCTGTCCTGGGTTCAAAATAGGCTTTTATTAAAATTGCTACATTTTAACCTTTGATTGTCTAACCTCTAACATTAGATCTTTATTGTAACCCTATTGCAGATACATTAAGCAATATTAATTTTAATTTATTAATTAAATTAATTAAATATTATTATTTTCAGTGATTAGTTTAGAATAGAGAATAGTTCAGATTATGTTACTCTCCTCCTCAAACTCAGTTCAGCATCAATATAACATAACATTGCTCTACAAATCAGCATAAACCAAATTTTATGTTCTTTCTTTTTATTATTTGCAATTGAGAAGTTTCAATAACGTGTAAATGAATGTAAAAACACCTTACTATTTCACTAATAGACCTTCACAACCCATGAACAAGGTTTGCCTTTTAAGAAATTTGTTATAAGCTTCACCTGAACTTAAAATTTTCTGATTTTATATGAATCCATATACATATGAATTCTAGTACAGTAAGTGACACTTTGGCATATAGACCTGTGTCTGTTTCAAATATTGTTACATATATTAAAAATAAATGATACAAGGTTATTTTTAAGAGGAAAAAAAATACACTTAATTTAAAACAAAATTGTGAAGTTTGAGACTACTTACTGTTTTACTTTTCTTGATTTTTAGGGCGAGGTCATTGGGATGAAGAGAGTGTGGTCAGCTCTCCAGACCCTGGGTCAGCCAGTGAATCAGGTGATCGATATCGCACTGAGCAGTATCAAAGCAGCCCCCATGAACCTAGCAAAATTGAAACTCTGATAAGAGCCACCCAGCAAATGATTAAAGAAGAAGAGAACAGATTGCAGCTACGGAAAGCACCCCCTGACCAATTGGCTTCCATTAACGGAGCTGGGAAAAAACACTCCCTCTGTTTTGCGAACTACCAACAGCCTCCACCGACAGGTGAAGTCTGCCATGGCTCTGCTCTTTCCAACACTTCGCCATGTGACCACCTCCAACAGAGAGAAGGAAAGATGCTGAGCCCCCATGAAAATGACTATGACAACAGTCCCACTGCACTGTCTCGGATAAGTAGCCCCAATTCTGATCGCATTTCAAAATCCAGTTTGATCCTAGCTAAAGACTATCTACATTCAGATATGTCTCCTCATCAGACAGCGGGGGACCATCCTGCTGTCTCTCCAAACTGCTTTGGCTCTCACCGGCAGTATTTTGATAAGCATGCTTACACATTAACTGGATATGCCCTGGAGCACTTATATGACAGTGAAACCATTAGAAACTATTCCTTGGGCTGTAATGGCTCACACTTTGATGTAACTTCCCATCTAAGGATGCAGCCCGACCCAGCACAAGGACACAAGGGAACATCTGTTATAATAACCAATGGAAGCTGATGTTTTTCTAAAATATTTTTTTCTTCAAGGGTCTCTGAAACATATTTATAGTTTAATGCCCCATTACCAGCATTTACTATGCCACAGATTGTTAGAGGATAATTTAAGTTACTGGGTATTTGACATGTGTTTCTGCAAAATCGAAGAAAACATAACATTAGCATTCAGGATTATACATGGATAATGGAGCTGAAGTCAATATAAAAATTGCCCCTCTAATTATATGGGAACCAGAATATATACATTTTTGAATTGAAAAATATGCATGTAAATCAAGTAGTACAGACCACATCAAAGGGCTGATGAATTGACAACACTCTATTGTGATGATCCAGTGAAACTCATAGCCACAGACCATCCTTTACAAACTGCTGTGTCTACTTTACATGTAGAAATGGAGAATATACCCCATAAATATACCAAAATGGGTACATTTCCTTAACTCTACCACATCAAGCTTCTGAAAGAAATTTCCAGTCCCAAAATAACTAGAAAGAAAGAGCTACATCTTGTAAACTGATTTCTTTGTGGTTTCAAACCAGTCAGCTCATTTGGTTCAGGCATAAATTAGAGAAATGGTTCTGGCTGTGGTGCAGGAACGAGTGTTCACCTAGTATCCATCAGAAGCGATCAGGAAGTGGTGATTTTCCACCTTGCTTTTGAGTTAGACAAGGACCAGAAGTGTACTGACATAGCAGTGCAGGTTTTTCTAAGTAATGGCATTGAGATGTTGGGAGGCACATCAAAAATGTGGTGTGCTCAATAGGAAGTAGTTTAGAGATGGAAAGGCCAGAGGCAGAGCAGAATGAAATTATATCTCAAAAAAAAAAAAAAATTAAGGCTCAGAATAGTAAAACCACATATTTGGGGCTTCCTTATAAAACCAACCAAATAAAAAATTCAAACCAATTCACCAAGAAAAAAGGCTGATAAGTGCAAAAATAACTGAGGAAAACCAGTGAAGTGCTACATGACAGCAGTCTAAGTGTTTGAAAGCATTTCAAAGCACAGATGTGCCAATGTGTCAGCATATGGAAAGCCTCAGGAGAGAATCTAAGATAAAAGCTTAGGCAGATAGACAAGTGGTTAACAGGGCCAGAGGAGTACTCCGTCTGAAGGAATAGACACAAGTACTCGTTTTCCTTATTATTTGTAAACAACAAAAACAATAAACTTGCCCTCACCTCTGTGTGGTCTAGTAGAAAGACCAATGGACTAGATGCAGAGATCTGGCTTTGGGTTCTGACCCTGCCTGTAACTTAATTTTGTGACTATAAATGCATTCCTCACCATGCCTGAGCCCCCGTTTCCTGGTCTGTAAGGCAACTTCAATGTTCCATGATTCTGTGGTTCATTGAGACAGCAGAACAGAACTTCTGAAGTAGTTAACTCTCTGTTGTGAGTTGTCAGGACTGATCATTTTGGTTTTTCTGCACATGTGCAGAGGCCTAAAAGCTCTGTGACTTAAGCAGGTATATGGGGTCTCTGGGGCAGGTAGTTACAGTCAACTTTTTTTTTTTTTTAGATTCAGCCAAAATGTAGATGGTAGAAATTTATGAGGGGGAAGAAATATAGCAAGATTTTTAAAAAATGCACTGTTCTTTAGTATTCAAAGCAAAGTGACAGAAGTGATTAGAGAAGTTTCATAGGTAATATTTCATAGAAGTCTCATGTGTTTAACTCCTGCCAAATCCGAGGAGGGGAATGTACTGAAGGAACTTATAAGTTTGAAAACAGAACATGGCATTGGACGCTCAGGGATTAAAACTATATTTTCATCATTTAATAGTTTTTTGGCAGTCCATTGGTTGGTGACAATCTGAATGATAATTTGAGAGACAAATACTGAGTTGTTTGTACATGAGAGAAGAGGCTACATGAAGTAACTATTTCTTGGATATGACAGCGACATCGGCCAATGTAAATGAAAAAAAAAAAGGTGTAAGTAAGTGAGAAAAGTGGTGTTTATCATATACACTTTAAAAATGTTCAAAGTACAATAAAAGTTAAATTTAAAACTATATAAGAAAAAGCATTCAGTAATTCTGAGAAAGTTATTTTCGAGAAGCCCCTGGAATATTTAAAATGGATTAGGATCAATTTGTATGTGAAAAAAGGATTTAGGAATGCTAAAGGTTTTGCAGAATTCTGTAGGATATATGTTTCAAAGAAACAAATATTGGGAAAATGTGGCAGATTTTGGAAAGGAAATCTATACAGATGGGTTCTACTGATGGATATATATTCTTCCAAATGAGTCAAGGACAGATATTGTCAGAGAAATGGCTACTTAAGAACCAAGGAAAACGAACTGAGATACTAATGCAAAGACTGTCATTATAGGGATTTCAGTGGAATTTTTATATGGAGGATAATTGATTAGTGGAAGGAATAAATTATGAACTGAGAAGATGGGGGGTAATCATGAGAAATCATGCTCCTTAAAATGATATGACCAATATTTTAAAAGGAAGCAAAATTAACTAAATTACATTTTGGTTAAAATTTTGGGTAGATTGGCCCAGATTTAAATACATAACCATCTATTTAATTTCCTAAAGGAAAATTTTATAGTAGCAATTGTTTTACATTACATATAACAACTTACAGGCTCATAGTATTACATGACTTTCTTCTGTTGCAATATGGTATGATAGTATAAAATGACCCAAAGTAAGTTGACATTTTATGACAAGGCAACTTTTTACTATTCATATGCATATGTAAAAATGTATTTATCTACATTATAAATGTGTGCAGGAACATATTTCCATATAAGGAAGATATCATCTGCATCTTTTAAAAACATAGGATGTAAAATAAATGTTTCCAATAACTTAATCAGTTCAAATTGAAATTAAATTGGCTTTAATTTTAATCCTTGATTTCTATAACTTTGCTACAATGCTGAAAACCATGAAATTTGATTGAAATATATAGAGAAGGATGCTTTTTAACATCATTTTGGGGAAATTCATAAACATGTACTATAATACTGCTACAGTATGTAATAATTCATTAGATGATGCAAAGCTCATGCTTTATAGTGACAGCAAGAATACCTTTACTGCCCAATTTACCTGTTTTTGAGCAATTAAAAAATCTGGGTAACCAAAGAGATAAATAATTATTTCCCCAATATTTCTTGGGGGAATTCTGTTAAAATTATTGTTGAGAATATATGATGTGTTATTTTGGGATGCATAAGATTAAGGTCACAGACACTACAGGTCAGACATTAGGTGTGCTTCAGCTCCACAAGTTTTTTTTTTTTTTTTTTTTTTTTTGATATAATGTGTTGAATCTAATGTGCTAGCTTTTCTAATTGCCTGATACAAGATGATGTAATAGTGCTGATGTGATATTCAAAATGAGACAGGATGCAATAAATGATTTGCCTTCAGCATTTATACAGAAAAACCACTTACTATTTCCTGATTGTATTTCACAGAGCTAAAATATTTCCACTGGGTACTGTTCTTAATTCTCTCTACACCCTGCTGCCACATGCTGCCTTTGGGCAGAGAATCCCACTTAAAATAAGTTTTAATGGGATCTTGTAGAAAAGGATGACATACTCCATTTTTCTTTCTTTCTTTCTTTTTTTTTTAATGGAAGGTGAGGATTGATTCTAATGCAAGATTATTGGAAAATATGCATAGATATTTTAAAATACAATGAAAGACTTCTGCTCCCAAGATCTAGACCAATAAGTTTGCTAGAAGATGGTACAGCTAAATAGAGACACTCTGAATACAGATTTGATATTTGAAGGCTCTCTCCTCTCTTTCGCTTTGAAGAACATGACATTACTAAGATATTCAGTGCAATGTATTAGCACTAGTAGTAATGGGAAGTGACAGAGTGAATGCCGATATTTGGAAAACTGAGTATCTGACCATTTTGGGATCACTAACCTTGTCTAGGGAAATAACTTACACTTTAATACAGTCCTTCTGATTTAAAAAGTTCAAATACCCAGATTTGGCTCCCTAGTTCACTCAAACCATAGATGTAGACATACATTTAATTTTACTTAATAAAGAATGTAAATCCTGCAGTTCTCCAAATAAGTGGATTCAACTTTTATGTAAATGTCAAGGTTTTGTGAATAGGGGTTTAAGTTTAAGCAAAATCTATTGGGTAGTTCTTACTGTGAAACATATTATGGATAAAACATCATTCCAAATTTTAAATGAGGATAGAACAGCGATGGACACAGGCAAAAGGTATCGTACATAGAAAATATTTGGGGGAAAAGTTTTGTGTGGTGCTCAGTTTTTGTGCACAAAGGTTGTACGGGTAGTGCTTAATCTCAAAAGGTGCGATTGTTCTCATTTCCAAATACGTGTTTGTTCAGAGTTCTATCTCTAAGACTTCACGCAGAAAGCACACACACACACACACACACACACACACACAACACAACACAGAGTTCTATTGCTTAAGACTATATGCAGAAATGATACATACCACAGAGAGAAAAGTACGATTTTTTATCACCTTCGGTATTAAAAAATGTGCCATATCCAATCATGTGTGTGTATGTGTGTGTGTATATATATGTATGTATACATACATATATATGATGGATCACACAAGAAATCCTGATTGATAATTTTAAACCAAACTTTTGTAGTTTTATTTATTGCTATTTTGATTTTGCTGCATGAGAGACTTGGCTTTCATAAACCTAGATGGGAGGAGTTTATCCCAATTTGCTGATTTGGGACATGTTTAATCACAGTTAAATTTATACCCATTAATCCTGATGTGTTTACATTTTGAAAAAAATGAAATTGGCATGGAAAAAAATTTAGAAGTACTGTAACTTTTTTGTTATTTTTCCCAAAGGGAAATGTTTCAAAAAATGAAACCTATGAGTAGGCACTTCAAAAAAGATTAAATATTTTGTTTGTTTTTTGACTGACATGCTACAGAAAGGATTATATTTGTGAGAAGATGCTAACTGCCACTATTCCAAATACCATCTTGCAATGTATAGTTTTTAGTGATATTGTAGTATAAAGCTGTAATTTGAACTTTTACTTTGGAATGTAAAGTAGAAAATATTAGCTATGTCAATGATATCTTGCAAAGTGTTCCCATTTATAATTATTTATATTGTAAATAGCTTTCTGAAGTAAATTTGAAGTTAATTGTGCATAAAATGTATTTATTATGTGAGGAATTTTTTGTTTTAAAATATAGTTACCAATATACAATTTGAGTCTGAATTATTCATTGAAAGAAAAATCTCTATGAGTGTCATTTGTAAACAAGAAGACTGTAAAGAAACAAGGACAACTTCAGCTCTAGATTCTGTTGGAATGGGTACTCTACCCTCATAAATACACACATGTACACATTGTGCACACATGAAGAACTGAAGAATAGAAGCTCATGCATGTTTCCACTAACTATTAAGTAATAGATCTGATTCTTATTAGATACTGGAGGATGGTTTTTCAATGTTTCATCAGGACATTTTCAGCAGGTGTTCTTTCTCCACTTTGCTAAATAAAGTAAAAAGTTTGAAGGTACATGTTATATTTTTAATGCCTATGGGAAAAGAAAACCTATAGTATTGAGATGATTTAGTTTGCTTTCATTCAAAAGCATATTAAAAATATTTCCAGAATAATTTTTGATCTGAAGTTAAAAGTATGTTTAAAATTCAAAATTAGGAATTAAAGTCAAACAAAAATATATTTCTAAGAAGTTCTCTTCCAAGCATTTTCATAAGTACCCCTTAGGTATTTCATTTATTTGTTCCAGGAATTTGTGATTTACCTTGAAGTGTCCTAGATATTTCCATTGACTGATTGAACACACTTATAAATATCTCTTTAATTCAATATAAATGTTATTTATATTTCATAAAGCTTTTTACAAATCTGAACAAAATATCAGAAACACTGTCATTACTATTACAGCATTTATCAGATGTTTTGCAATATATTTCTTTAAAATACTTGTTTGCTTTTGTTTCTGAAAATATAATTGTTTTCATCTATTTTATTTTTGAAAATAACTGCACTTCCAATTTAATCCACAACATTTATTGAATATTGTGTTAGAATTTTTAAATATTTTTTGTATTTTTATTATTTTTTTACATGACAGTGCAGTATACTTTGAAATATTATACATACATAGAATAAGTATAACTTGTTTAAATTGGGATCCATTATTGTGTTTGTACATGATGTGGATTACATTGGTCATGTGTTTATATATGAGAATAGGAAAAATATGTCCGATTCATTTTACCATCTTTCCTGTTACCATCCTCCCTCCCTTCCCTTCATTCCCCTTTCACTAGTCCAATGAACTTGGAATCTTCCCCTCCTTTGTTTTGGGTTAGCATCCACATATCAGAGAGAACATTCTGCCTTTGGTTTTTGGGGATTGGCTTATTTCACTTAGCATGATATTCTCCATTCCATCCATTTATGAGCAAATGCCTTAATTTCATTCTTCCTTATGACTGGGTAGTATTCCATTGTGTATATATACCACATTTTCTCTATTCATTCATCTGTTGTAGGGCACCTAGGTTGGTTTCATAGCTTGGCTATTGTGAATTGAGCTGCTATGAACATTGATGCAGCTGTGTCACTGTGGTATGCTGATTTTAAATCCTTAGGGTATAAACTGACGAGTGGGATGACTGGGTCAAATGGTGGTTTCATTCCATGTTTTCTGAGAAATCTTCATACTGTTTTCCTGGGGGGTTGTACCAATTTGCAGTCCCCAGCAATGTATGAGTGAACTCTTTCCCTACATCGTCACCAATATTTATTGTTGCTTGTATACTTGATAATTGCCATTCTGACTGGGATGAGATGGAATCTCAGTGTAGTTTTGATTTCATTTCTCTAATTGCTAAAGATGCTGAACATTTTTTCATATATTTTTTGACCATTTGTATTTCTTCTGTGAAGAGCCTGTTCAGTTCCATAGCCCATTTATTGATTGGGTTATTTGTTTTTGGGGAGTGTTATTTATTTTTTTAGTTCTTTGTATATTGTGGAGATTAATGCTCTGTCTGAGGTGCTGCTGGTAAAGATTTTCTCCCATTCTGTAGTAGGCTCTCTATTTACATTCTTGATTGTTTTTTTTTTCTGTGATGAAGCTTTTTAGTTTGATACCATCTCATTCACTGATTCTTGATTTTATTTCTTGTGCTTTAGGAGTCTTATTGAGAAAGTCAGTTCCTAAGCTGACATGGTGGAGAGTTGGGCCTACTTTTTCTTCTAGTAGGAATAGGGTCTTTGGTCTAATACCTAGGTTCTTGATCCACTTTGAGCTGAGTTTTGTGCAGGGCAAGAGATAGAGGTTCAATTTCATTTTACTACATATGGATTTCTAGTTTTCTCGTTACCATTTGTTGAAGAGGCTATCTTTTCTCCAATGTATGTTTTTGGTTCCTTTGTCTCGTATGAGATAACTGTGTTTATGTAGGTTTGACTTTGTCTTCTAATCTGTTCCATTGGTCTTCATGTCTGTTTTTGTGTCACTACTGTCCTGTTTTTGTTACTATAGCTGTGTATTATAATTTTAGGTCTTGTATTGTGATGCTTCCTGCATAACTTTTCTTGCTAAGTATTGCTTTGACTATTCTGGGTATTTTAGTTTTTTCAAATGAATTTCAGTACTGCCTTTTCTATTTCTATGAAGAAAGTCATTGGAATTTCAGTAGAAATCACATTAAGTCTGTATAGCATGCTTGGTAGTATGGTCATTTTGACAGTATTAATTCTGCCTGTCCAAGAACATGGGAGGTATTTCCATCTTCTAAGGTCTTCTTCAATTTCTTTATTTAGTGTTTTGTAGTTTTCATTGTAGAGCTGTTTCACCTCTTTTGTTAGATTGGATCCCAAGTATTTTTTTTTTTTTTTTTTGAGGCTATTGTGAATGAGATAGTTTTCCTGATTTTCCTTTCAGCTGCTTCATGATTGGTGTATAGGAACACAACTGATTTATGGGTGTTAATTTTATCTCCTGCTACTTTGCTGAATTCATTTATGAGTTCTGGGAGCTTTATTAGTCAGTCTTCATCACTATAAAATATACCCAAGATATTCAACTTACAAAGAGAAAAAGTTTATATTGACTCCATTTTGCAGGTTTTAGTCCATGATTGGTTTGTCCCATTGCTTTGGGCTTGTGGTGAGGCAGTGCATCATGATGAGGAGTGTAAAGTGGAGCAAAGCTGCTCACCTCATGACCAGGAAGTGAAAAAGAGAAGTGGAAGGGGATAGAATTCCACTATTCCTTTCACGGCATCCCTCCAATGACT
Source organism: Sciurus vulgaris (assembly GCF_902686455.1). Classification (NCBI taxonomy): domain Eukaryota; kingdom Metazoa; phylum Chordata; class Mammalia; order Rodentia; family Sciuridae; genus Sciurus; species Sciurus vulgaris. The sequence goes on from NC_136467.1 coordinate 64,071,572, forward strand.
GGAAGACTTCCCATGAGGCCCCATCTCTTAAAGATTCTGCTGCTTGCCGATAGCATTGAGCTGGGGGTTAAGCTTTAAGACATGGGTCTTTAGGGAACATTCAAGATCCAAACCATAGCAAATATTTATTATATGTCCAAATAGGATAAGAACCCACAATTTTTCTTATTGCAGGATATTATAAAAATGCACACGTAGTAGACCTTTGATTTTTCTTATGTGCTTTGAAAATGTAAATTCCTTAGATAATTATAAAAATGATAAGTATTTATTGAACCCTCATGGATCAAGCACTGAACCAATATCATCATAGAAGTCCCAGTAGGGAAACACCTTCCCCCAAAGAGGGAGATTCCAATATTTCCATCTTATTACTGAAGAAACTGAGGATCAGAGTGGTTAAGTAACTTAGTTACAGACCTGATAAGTGGTAGAAGTGAAATTTGAACTCAGACAGGTTTGTATTAGTCGGCATTTTTTTTGTGGCTGTTACCTAAAGGCCTGTCAAGAACAATTAGAGAGGGAAAAGTGTATTTGAGGGCTCATGGTTTCAGTGATCTTAGTCCATAGATTGCTGACTCCATTGCTTGGGGCTTGAGGAGAGGAAGAACATCATGGTAGAAGAGAAGAATGTGGTGGAGAAAAGTGGCCACAAGAAGGAGAGAGAGAGATAGAGTGTGAGGCAGCTAGCGCTCCACTCAACAAGAACAAAATATATACCCCAAAGCATGCCCCTAATGACCCCCTCCTCCTGCCTCCTCCTAAAGGCTTGTAGTATTTACCACTTAGTTATTCTTTATCAGGGAATCCATGCACTGAAATAGGTTAAGACTCTCATAATGCAATCATTTCATCTCTAAGCTTTCTTGCATTTTCTCACACATGAGCTTTTGGGGGACAGCTCACATCTAAACCTTAATACAGGTTTACTCTAAAACTTTACCTATGCTATTCTGGTTTCTTTATGTAATAATAATAATCTTAATAATCATAGGAATGATAATAGTAATGAGGAGGAGGAAGAAGAAAGAAAACATTGTCCAAATGATGTTTGCATAAAACAGATCACTCAATCCAATTGGGGGTTCCGTTAGCCCATGTCTTAGGGCTGTGGTTACTATTTCTCCATGCTTATGCTGATGGCCATCCTCAAGAGAAACAGGTCAAGCCTGCTGCCCCCAACCCACATTTTGCCTTTCTGCTGATTGAGTATTCTGATGTTTCTTTTATACAAGCATGATAACAAGACAAAATATTTGACTTTTTTTTTTGAGGTATTTTCAATTAACAAAATGTAAAGGGCTTGAATAGTAATTGAAACCCTATACATTTTCAGGTTATGAGTAATACAGTAGTATTACATTTTTAGGATAGACATTAAATAATTCCATTTCGTTTTATGGAAATCTTTCCTTCCTCTTTGAATAAAAGCCAACCAAAACTCACTCAACCAAGAACCAAGATGTACAAGCAGCAACTACACTAAGGGCTTGGTTTTGAGGGTATTCTGCAGACAGATTTTAGGAGGCTGTTCCAACTACCACATTATGTACTTTCTTTATTTTAATGGAAACTGCCTGCAACTTATCTGAGTGAAAGGCTGACCTTCAGAACACAGATGATTCCTATGAGCTGTTCTTAAACTATGGCGTGCGACTTCTGGGATCACTCTGTCTCTGGCTGCCTTGCGGATCATGGCAACTTATGGATGCCAAGAACCAGGGCAGCCTTCCAGGCCTGTGCACCTATTCATGGCTGCTGGCCTCTGCCTTAATGTCCGGTAGGTTGACCCTCTATTGTACTTCTTGGTCTTTTCATAATTATGCTTTTTAATTTAATGTGTTGTATTTACCAATGAAATTAGATTGGGGGAGGGGAAGAAATGTAAAACAGTCTCTGCTTTGGGAGCTTGTAAATAATCTCTGCTTTCTTCAGTTTCCCCAAGGTTATGCTCCTTTGTGAGGAATAATTCCATATGGGAATCTTACTTGAGTGCCATCTAAGTAAACCTGAAAAGGAATCTTCTAGTATCTTTAAAGTCATAAGGAAATTACCCTCAATTTCTGGTGAGGATTTTCTGATAGTTTTTTTTTGTGTGTGTGTGTGTGTGTGTGTGTGTGTGTGTGTATACATACACAAAACCCGAAAGAGTCTTTTATGCATAAGGTTTCCCAGGGTTCATATGGGAATGTGTAATTGGGATCTGATGTGAGAAGAAGTCACCCATGTATTAATAGAACATCATATTTAGTATAGTTATACGTTTCCAATTTCAGCCCTGTGTTAGTTACGCGCCCCATTAGTCATGCCAGACAATGCTTGTCTAGGGTGCCATGGTAGACCTATCTTTTTAATTTAAAAGATTAGAGGCACATTTTTAATGTACATTCACAATTCTGTTTAAGATTTCTGATTGCTAAGAAAAATTTGTTCGGGTTGGGGAGGAAAAGAGATTTAAGCTAGCAGGGTTTTACACTATTTATATGCATCTATCAGTCACACCTGTTCCTTATTTAAATGTCTGCATCTGCTATATAACTGACCTTGACAGTTTTTCTACACAAAATGAAAATATGTAGTGTTTTTTTTTTCAGTGCTTATTTTTTTTTAAAAGGTATCTTTTCATGTAAGACACAATGTCTAGGTTTTGAAATCTGTTTTCCTTTTATGGCCACTTCTATACCACTCCATCTCCAAAAGATAATAAGATGGCTTAATAATTCTGCCATTCTTTCATACCTTCTTTTGGTTGCTTTATGGCCAGGTTCCTCCTGTAGGGATTTTATGTCATGTTCCATTGCCCCCAAATTTTACTTTTTTCCCTTGGATCCCCCAACCTGCAGACATCATGTTATTTTACTTCAGGGATTATCCCTAAAAGACAAGGAATATAAGATTAACATGATGGCAACTCTCATAGCTACCAAAATTAACCACTTGTCATTCAATATGTGGCAAGTTTTAAAAGAATTGAGATCAGGCATGAAACTTTCTCCTTATTAGTCTTATTAGTCTAGGATTAGTCTTTGTGCCTGTCTTGGCCATTCCCAATCTTTAGTTCTTCTGTAGCTCTTTTCACACGTCCTTTCATTTTTGACTCCTTTTAGGTCCTTCACAGATTCTTAAGTACACAGTGTTCTGTTGACACTGAATTTCGCACATGCACACACTGTCCCAGAGAAGCTGAACCACTGGGACTCACTGCTGAGCTACTCTTGATGCAAATCATCTCAGCAGCTGCTTTGAATCCTGAGAGCAACCGGCATCCTACTTTTAGTTGAGAGCTGTGTGTTTTATAGTCCTTACTTTCCTGAAATGATTTGTTATCTCTTCCTAACATTTAAAAATATACCTTTATTCTTTTCCTGTCTTTTCTACCTGCTTATCTCTTGGAGGGTGACTTTACGTTTTAAGAGTAATTTCTCTTCCTGTGACACTGACTCACTGACATCATTAATTGTCCTTTCTTTTCTCTCTTCACTGGTTCCTTTGTTTCTACTTCTGGATGTGTGTCAGTCTCTCAAATAACATCAATGTTTTAGCAGCACAGTTCACAATAGTCAAGCTATGGAGCCAACCTAGCTGCCCTTCAACCGATGAATGCATAAAGAAAATGGACTATTACTCAGCCATAAAGAAGAATGACTTTATGACATTTGCTGGTAAATGGATGGATCTGGATACTATCATGCTAAGTGAAATAAACCAGTCCCCCAAAGCCAGAGATTGAATGTTTTCTCTGATATGCAAAAGCTAATCTAAAATAAGGGTGGGGGGAAGATAAAAAAAAAAAGAGAATATCAGTGGAGTAGAGAAAGAGGAATAAGGGAAGGGAGGTGCAATGGGATAGGGAAAGAATGGAATGAATCTGACAATATTCCTATATACATACGTGAATATAGCACAGTGACTCTTATCATTGTTTACAACCACAAGACACTAATAAAAAAAAAAAAAACACTTTAAGTAAATAATAGAAGGATCAGTAGAGTAGCAGGGAGGGAACAGAAAGAGGGAGGAGAGGAGGAAAAGGGGAATACTGCGGACTGAACTAGAGCAAATTATATTCCATGCTTTTATAATTATGTTAAAATAAATCCTATTGTCATGTATAACTAAACAGAACCAAAACAAAACAAAACACAGCAAAACAAAAAAGTAGATACAAAAATCCAAGTAGGCCACAAACTGCCATTCTTTCTCTCTGCCTGTTATTACAAGATTTTGTGTTTTTGTTATGCGACAGTTCACTTTCTACTTCCTCTTTTATACATGTTGCCAATCTTCTAAGCTACAATATTCCTTTTATGGTGTCTTCTTTTGCACAAGCAATTGGTGTTATCCTCTTTAGCACAAGCAATTGGCAACTCCTTATTATTTTTGAAATAGCATCTTGACTCCCTTGATATTCAAGTGGTTCTTCCATCTGGCTTCTACCACTATTCTGTAAGTTATTTCCCACTGAAATGCATTCATTGCTGCCTTATTGCATCATTGTCTTGGGGAGGCACTTTGTGTATGTGCTTAGATGCTGTTAGTCCTAGATTTGAATCCAGTTCTGCTACTTGCTAGTGATATGACCTTGGGAATTCTGGTTTGGTTTTTCTGTGTGTGAAATGGAGATGCTGAGGACTCAGATGATGTTGTGATCCTCCAGCAAGCACCTGTGGCGCTTCAGCAAACAGCAAGTGCTTAGTGAATATTAATTTTAGTGTTCTGGGTTTCTAAGTACATGGTCATGAAGTTTTCCACTTCCCCCTCAACTCATTCAGTCAGCAATTAAACACTTATCAAGAGTTTCCAGGTACCAATATTCAGCTAACCACTGACACTGTGGGAAAAAAAAGCACAGGTGCGCCTCTGCCTCAAGAGGTTCGGGGTTGGGGAGGTGGTGTGGGAGAATCTGGATGCCCTTGACTCTTTGTTCACTCTCCTAAATGCTGCACCTGGTTTGAAGCCCTTCTCTTGTGACTTCTTCACTGATCCCTACTCTCTGCCATTGGACTCACTTTTTTCTGAACTCCAGATATTCTTGCCAACATGGCAGCTGCTCCTTCATGATCTTTAGGGTGTTTGGGCTCTTTCATTAGCAGCCAAGGTCCTCATTGTAGGGACTATTCCCTCCCTCATCTCATCCGCAACCCCAGCTCCAAGAACAGTGCCTGGCACATGTTGGGAATATGATAAATTTGTGTTGGATGAGTGATTAAATTCTCCTTTACAAATGGTGATGTATTTCAGGTTATTTCCTCTTGGTTTATGGTCAACATTGTAGAATTTCTTGTAACTTTTGCTATGCAAATAATACTGTGGATCCTATATGCATTAGTATAGCCTCATGTTTTTGGTGGGGTGCAGGGAGAGGTGAGGAAGGAAAGTTGCAAGTTCTTTTTAACATTTTGATTTTAAGACATGAATGATAGTAACTCAGTACCATCCATGTTCATGATTTTGCCAACTATTTGTTTAGTAAAGGAGATAAGAGTGATGTGTTGATACAGTGCCTGGCTTATGATCAATATGAACATCTTTGTGTTCTACCTTTCTTCCCCTCTGAAACCCACCTTTAATCTAATTTCCCCTTAAATCTCAGCATTTCTAGTGCACAGTTCCTATTACCAAGCTGTGTTACATGATCAGTAGATACATTTAAAATACATTTCTACTATACCACAAATTCAACTTCTTTACTTTCTTCTTCAATTTTTCCCCTCAAATTTCCTTTCCCCTGTTCTATACATTTCCCACAGTGTTGACAGTTTCTTTTTCCTGAGGAATTTATATCATTTGTCTGCTTAAAAAGTCTTTCTGCCTCAGCACTGAAAACAAAAACAAAAACAAACACAAAAACACCCTTACATGTTCCAACTGCAGCTGGATAAAATTGAAATCCCTTAGCTTATCACATGAGGAGCTTCACTGCTCAGCTCCAGACTAGCTCCCTGACCTTACCTCCATCTGTCTGCCTGGACACCTGAGGTTTCTGCTGTACTGTGGTTTTCTCTCTTCCTGGGTCATGGCCTTTCACTGTCTTGGGCTTGACCTTGTCCTCTGTTCTGAATGTTCCATAGTTATTCTTTTATCCCCCATATTAGTGTATTGATGCATTGTAGTTATACATATTGGGGGGATTTGTTTTACATATTTGTACGTGCCCACAATATAACAATACCTTTTGGCTAATATCACTCCCCAGCAGTTCCCCTGCTTCTTCCCCTCCTCCAACTGCTTTCCTCTACTGATCTTCCTTTGATTTTCATGAGATCCTGCACCCACCCTTTCTTTTCCTTTTTTCTCTCTAGTTTCCACATAGGGCGAAAACACATGACCCTTGACCTTCTCCATAGTCATTCTTTATGGGGAGAATTCCTCTTTGCTCTTCAAGGCAAAGTTCTCACATGATGCCTGATGTTCACTCTGATCCCCTCTGGGAAAGTTTTGCACTTCCTTTCTGGGTTCTCACAGTACCTGGTTCATATTTCTATCATAATACCTATGTATTATGTACTATGTATTATGTATATCTGTACTGTGAGTTGAAGGATTTTTTAAAAAATTATAAAAACAGGAGGCTAACTTAAAACTGATAGAATACACAAATGAATGCTAAAATAAAGAGAATATATACAACTTTGCAACGTTTGTCTTTTTTCATTCAACAATATATCATGGGTATGCTTTTATGTCAGTTCACATGTCTCTCCTTCATTCCCTTTACAGTGTTTCATAGTATGGTTGTGCCATAATTTACTTATCTATTACTATTTTTGATAGACTTCTACTTCTTTCCAATTTCTAGATATTATTCATTATATACATATGTACAATAAGCACCTTTGCGAACAGACCCTCTTGCATCTGTGACTGAATTTTAGTAGAATAGATTCTTTGAAATAAAATCACTGGGTCCAAGAGAATATTTAATGTTGGTAAGTATTACCAAATTTCCCTCCAAAAACATTTAAAAAGTAGACACTCCTACAAATTGCATATAAGCCTGTATCTCATTCTTAAAAAATAGTTTCATAGGTTGGTTCATATAAACCTTGTGTATTTCCTAACTTTATTCTTAAGTATTTAATAATTATGTGAATTTTTAACCCATTGTTCTTTTTCCCTAACTTTTTTTCTATTCTGGAATTAACGATATGTATAGGAAAGTGCTTGAGTTTTGCAATCTTTTTTTTTGGTACCAGGAATTGAACTCAGGGGTGCTTAACCACTGAGCAACATCCCCAGCCCTATTTTGTATTTTATTTAGAGTCAGAGTCTCACTGAATTACTTAGTGCCTAGCTGTTGCTGAGGCTGGCTTTGAAATCTCTATCCTCCTGCCTCAGCCACCAGAGCTGCTGGGATTACAGCCAGTCATCTTTTATTAAAATCTTGTCATTTCTAATTTTAGTTCATTCCTTTGGATTTTCTAAGTCAACAAAAATAATTATTTTACAATATTTAAACTTATTTCTTTAAAAATTTTTTTCAATTAGCAAATTTTAAAAAATCATTGGACATGTAATTTTATTAAATGTCTTCTTGGCATTCCAAATGATAAAGTTTCTTTGCTAATTTTTCAATTTGATAGAGTTCTTTTTTCTTTCTTTCTTTCTTTCTTTCTTTTTTTTTTTTTTCCTTTTTGGTACTGGGAATTGAACTCAGGGGCACTCAACCACTGATCCATATCCCCAGTCCTTTTCTTGTATTTTATTTAGAGATAGGGTCTCACTGAATTGCTTATTGCCTTGCTGTTGCTGAGGCTAACTTTGAACTCAAGATTCTCCTGCCTTAGCCTCCTGAGCCACTGGAATTACAGGCATGTGTCACCACACCTGGCTCAGTTTTTTCTTAATATTGAAATATTCTTGCTTCCTGATCAAAACCTCCTTGTGTGCACACATGGACAGAAACATATGCTAATCTTTTTTCTTTAAAAAGGTCGATCATCATTATATGTCCTTGGTTAATATTTATATATATGTCTGTATTCAGTAATCTAATTTACTTAGAATTAATTAGAATTTAATAACTATTTTGTGTACTTCTGTATTCTCTCATCTAATGCTTATCTTCAATATTTTCTTCATTTTTTTCAGTTTAATTCATTTTCTTGTTTTTGTTCCTGTTTGAGTAGGAGCCCTTTGAGGGCAGGAACCACACACTCTTCAGCTGAACATGCCCCATCCCACACATGATGCCAGTGCACAGTAGGTGCCAACTCTGTGCCCGTGTTTGTGCTTTAAAGGCCTGGATTCAAGCACAATTCTGACTGTTACTGAAAATGTAGATTAGTCACTAAATATTTCAGTTTCTTCATTTGTCAGATGTGGCATCACTTCCTTTAAGGGTCCCTGTAAGATGAAATACAGGACCATAAAAAGCATCTATTACAGTGTTTAGAACATAGGAAGTATTTGAGGTTAGCTCCTTTCTTTTTCCCTTTGAAACAGAAAAATAACCTGAATTTTCTGTCAGGGTACAGTTTTTAGAGCAACCCAAGAATTGTTTTAAACAGATGTGGTTGACTGTAAACCTCCACAGTCTCCCTTCTTTGGATCACTGTTATCAAATAAACTTTTGTTGGGCAGTTTATAATTACAACTTCAGGAAACTTAACGTTTACATGCCAGGGTCAGTCAGGAAAATATTCCTATTAAAATTATAGGTCATTGTTTTATGTTTTCTACTCTAACCACATGTGTGCACACATGGACAGAAACATATACTAATTTTTATTTTTATTTAAAAAGGTCATCATTATATGTCCTGAAAAGGTAGAATTGATACTTATTTGTTATTACCAGTTCAACAGTAAGATTGAGAATTTAATGAGTGATATAACTTAGACGTTTTACTTTTATAAGAAGAGAAAAAATAATTGAATGGTTTAGACTTAAAACCTCAAACCTCCCTCCACCAAACTTTAATATTAATGTTTTCTCATAGATAGGAGAATAAATTCTATTACCTATGTATGGAGCTGAATCAATGCCTCAGTAAAACCCTGTGGTGTCATCTCGCTGAATGGTTTCAAATAGGAATACAAAGCCCAGATGAAACAAGATGAGATAGTAGAAATTGTGACAGGGCTATTTTTGAAATGATGCTCTTAGGAAAAGCTGCTGATTGAAATCAATACCTCAAGACCCGGAATTTGAAAAGACCATTTCTGAGACCTGAGAGGGTCACTGAATAGAAGTGTCAGTTGATGGTATTCAGACCATGCAATTGCTTTCACCAAGGTGCCTCCGTGTTTACTTAAGTGACTTGCGATAGCTGGTGGCTGAGCATACATTGAGAGAGTCTCCCAGGATTCCGACTCAGGGGAGGAGGAGACTAGAGGGGACATAGTCTGTGGTTTAAATGAGTCAGTCCACATGTGCTATATTGGAGGAAATGAATTGAACTGGATTTTCTTTTTCATTTCTCCCCTGGAAAAAAATTCTGTGAAGGGTATGAAGAATATAAACCTTAAAAATATTAAGAAAAATTAGCATACCCCAAACCTTGTAATATTAATTTCAGATCAAATCCTATTTGATAAGTTATAATTGATCTGAGAAAAATTCATTTGCAAAGAGCTCTGCTAATGTTTCTAATTCCTCCAAGCACATGGAGTCATTTTCTTTTTGTTAAGTGTGAGATTTTGTTTGCAATAATGTCCTGGGGTGTTGGGTAACACAGAGACTATTCATGTAATTTCAGGTTGATTTATATAGAAATTGCCAGATCACCTAATTATACTGGGTAAAATTTGAGACTATTTTGTTGGGAGAAATGTAGTTTTTAATAAGCTATTAGCCTTTTAATTTTTTACAGCACTAGATTTTGAGATTTAAATTATAAGGAAATTTGATCTGTATTTTTTTGTTATGTCATATGAGTAAATTACTTTTCAACATCCTTAGCATATGTGGAATATCTTAATTATTAATTTCATTCTCTGTGTTTAGGGTTGTTCATTTTAATAAAATTTAATTACTTATTCCAAGTGCTCTGAGGCCAACACTTTACTTTCCCATCAACTCATGGGACTATCCCAGATTCCTGTGCAGGTCACAGGTACAGGTGACCATACCCACAGAGAAATAGCAATCATGTCCCCTATTCCTAGTCTCTGTCACATGGTGCAGGGTTTGATGTGTTCTTCTGAGCTTACAGTTGGCCAAACTGGGTGTGGATTACAAGGTTTGGAAACTGAATTAAGGTTTTATTTACTTATTTAACAAGCTTTTATCAATTTGTTTATAATCTACCAAAACAAAAATCAAAGTTGTGCTTCATTGGTTGAGTGGATAAATGGTAGTATATCCATACAATCAATGAATTCTATTCAGCAATGAGGAGAAACAAGCTATTGATTCACATAACACCTTGGACGAATCTAAATGCATTTTGTAAAATGAAAGAACCCTGAGCCAAAAGACTGCATAGTGTATGATTTCACTTATGCAAAATTCTAGAAATGACAAAACCATAAGTGGAAAACGTATCATTGTTTGCCAGGTGTTGGGAAAGGGAGTGTGGTTGACTATAGAATCTCCACCCAAGGATGAATTAAGGTTTTAAAACATCAGAAGAGCAAGTTGGAAAGCTAAGCTGCTCATCAGTTGCCATAGTCATGTAAGACAGTGATTAAAAGAGTGGACGTTTGTTGTTGTTGCTGCCATTCTAAGAAATTCTTCAAGGAGGAGAAGCTGTGAACACAGTGACAGGGTATGAGGTAAGGCAGGGCTGGGTGGTCAGGAATGTTAGAGGAAAGCAATCATCAAGGGAGTCTTGCAGGTCATCCAATTATGTCTGTACCAACGTACTGACCTTGAATTGGTCATGATTCTTGGACATTTATAGTATGAGACTATGGTAGCGAGGGTAGAATCTGCTTATGAGACCCACCAAGATCTCATAAAGCCCACTAGGTATTTCTAGCTTATACACTTGCATGAAAAAGAGAAGTTGATGGAATAGAGTGGAAGCTCAAGTGGGGGAATTTTCTGCCATTTTTGCTTTTGGGGTTTTGGGAATGTGAGAACTCATTAAATCATACAGCTTGAATATAACTCCAAGGCCAATGTCTTCTAATATCACTCTGTCACACAAGCAATGTGACCTTAAGCAGAATACTTATGCATGGTCAGCATCTTCAACTAAAATATGGGGAAAAGAAGAATTCTTACCTTTGTTGTTGTTGTTCTACTTAAACATGACAGTAGAATGTATTTTGACACAGCACCTATAAATGGAGTATAACTTCTCATTCTTCTGGTTGTACACAATATGGAATCACACAGGTCGTGTGGCCATATATGCACATAGGGTAATGTCCGATGCATTCCCACCATCCTTCCTGCCCCCATGCCCTCCTTCTCCCTTAAATTTCCTCTGCCTAATCCAGAGAGTCCCCATTTTAAAGAGTTAATATAGGATTATGAAAGTAATGTCTTCAAAGCACAGAAGCACAGTACCTAGGACAAAATTAGCTTATCATTTAATATATATTATTTATCATAATTAGTATTATGATTATTATGATTATTTTGACATTATTCTTTGATCTGAATTTTATATTTGTTTCTAGTTTTTCTCTGAAGTCAGAATTCATCTTTATGGATGTTTTTAGTTCAGGGGTTTTAAAGGGCGTTGCATCTCATCAAAAGCATTCTTTGTAAAAAGAAAAAAAAAACATTGGAATGTATGTGATGGTTCTATTTTTATTGCAGTTCTTTAGTGGAATTCCAATATTATTCAGCATGTTTTATGTTTACAGAATTATTTAGGGTATAATCAAGAATACCATAATACTGTCTTCATAAATGGGCACTGTTTTAAAAACCAGGCATAATTAGCAGGAAGATATTCATAGTGTAGGGCTGACATTATTATGACTGCAATATAAATTCCATGAGGTGGAGAAGACTCAGAGAAAGAAGGCTACAGATTTATCATGGCATGATGCATTTGCAATATGGATTGTACTTATCTTTTTATTTGCCACAGACAATGTAAATTAGGAACATCTGAAGAAGGATTCAAATAATTTAGCATCTGTAGTTCTCCATAAAATATGCTGTTCTGATGCCCAGAGAGGAAACAGAAATTTACTGTTTTCTAACTCAATGTTATGATTTGGCTTGGAGTCCCAGAGGTAGCCTCCTACAAATACAAGATAGGGAGTCATCCAGAAAGAAAAATGGGGGAATGGCAGGGAATCACATCATTACTTCCTCCCCTTCTCAATACAGGAGTGCTTTAAAGGACATAGTGTTCTTTAGTTAAGATGTCATCAATGCATAAAACCCTTTAGAGAGAGTGAAGTTTGAGATAGTGATGTCTGTAGCCCATTTTTGTGCTCCATGTTATTTCTTCCACTCTTGCAGAAATCATAACTTTTAAGAAATGCAGTTGAGTAATTGAGCTTAATTGTTCATATAAATATCTGAATTTTGGTGGAGCATCTTTAATACCTTTAAGACTTCTGGTTGGAAAATTTTTCCTAGGCTGGATGATGACCCCATTATGCTCAGTGCATGGTTAATCACCGGGGCCATGGACAAGAGGAGGAGGGCCTGCAATGCGTCAGGAAAGGTATCACATGTTATCCTGTTTGCTTTCTTCTCAGATCTTATTTATCCTCATTGGACAGATAAGAAAACTGAGGCTTGGAGATTTTTAAACTACTTACCCTAGGTTTCCTGGGTTCCAGTCAGACTTTTCATTTTATAATAAAGATGACACATCTTAATGGTGAGAGATAAAGTTGTGGGCATATATCACAATAGTGGGTCTCCACTTCTTGAATGAGCTGAGAAGACCTAGACAGCAGCTGTGAGCCTGGGAACACATGTTAGCCACTAAACTGACCCAGATATAATATCAGCACTGGGGATGTGGGGTGGATGGCAGAGAGCTTTCTGGGAGAGAACAGGAGTGGGCAAGATGACATCCACTTTTCCTGTTACTGACCACTCACTGCAGTAAGCTAAAGTGCTTAGTTTTCCGGCACAATGTTGAAGAAGACCAATGGGAGATGCCACTTTATTCCTTCACTGAGTAGCAGGATTCATTTTTGAAGTGGTCTTCACTATTTTCTCATTAAATAATTGAGAATTTTGAGTCAAAGTTGCAGACTTTCTGAGGTCTGAGAGAGAAAGAGAGATCACCTCCTCATTTGTCTAACCTGAAGTCTGATTGAGGCATTTTCTCCACTCTCTGATAGTCCCACTGAGGACAAAGAGGCCTCTCTTTGCTGCGCCCATTTAACAACAAACAACAGCTGGGTAGTGTTGATCCAATTATAGCCACTAATTTGCAAGTGGCTCTAAGCAGAGCTGAGGAATCCCATGACTTTTCTTGTAGCTGTGTGTGTTGAGTTCAGAAAGTGGAAACACGATGTCCCTCTTGCCTCCCAGGCTACCATGAGAGCCTCAGCTTAATGCGGAACTGATTTCTTTCTTTGAGCAATAATAGCAAAGCAAGCACTTCAAAAAGACCAATCCATCTCCTCTCCATAAAACGTTAATATCCTTCAGGGTACAAAAAAAAAAAAAAAAAAAAAAAAAAAAGGGAGGGAGAGAGAGAGAGAGAGAGAGAAAGAAAGAGAGAGAGAGAGATAGAGACAGAGAGAAAGCACAAGCTTCTCACCCTTTGCATGGCAAACACCAACTGAGAAAAGTAAAAAGAACCAAGACCATTTGAATATCCTCCTTTGCAATCCATCCGTTATCCATTTATCCCATACTGCAAGAAAGTGCATCCTCTCTGTGGCTTGCCTGTAAGCTTGAGCCTCACTTACACTTGGGGCTGGAGCGGGAGGGACAGCCATCTCCTCCTCATTGGCCACACTCCTTCAAATCAAAGCCAGCTCCCACAAGCTGCATCAGGACCAGGCATTTGGAAGTGGAGGTATTGTTTTCAAGATGCATGTGGGCACAAACTTTTGAAGTGCCTGTGACACTGGCATCCTGTAGCCCAGTCACCTCTCAGCTTCTCTTTACATTCACTAACTTGTTCTATAGTTTAAGGTCTAACACCTGGAGTCCATGGTCACTTTCAGAAGGAGGGGTTTTCTGTGAGGAGAGGAAGGAGAGGCACCAGGAGAGAATTAGCGAACACTGTCCTTAGTCTCATCACACCTTTTTTTTTTTAGCTCTTACATGATCTGAAATCAGGGACAAGCTCTTTTGTCTTGCTTAGTGTCTCAGCAAGGGCAGCAAACTGTTTCATTCAGAAGGACTTGCATGTCCTCAGAAGAGTGGAAGAGGGAACTCACATCACATATTCTGGCTTAAAATATTTGAAATAAATTAGAGATTTTGGGGAGAAATAATATTGGCATGTCAAACTGCTATTCACCATAGAATTTTAATGAAGGAAGAAACTTGGGGTTTTTGGTCTAATACTCTACTTGTTACGGTAATAATGGGTAACATTTATAAATGCTTGCTACATGGCAAACTCTGCTTAGGACTTTTTATGTAGTATCTTCTTTGATTCTCACTATAGTCCTGTGAATTAAGTCCCATTTTTATTTCCATTGTGCAGACCAAACAGAGAATTTAAGAGATTAAATATTTTCAAGTTCTAATGCTATTTAGTGATAACGTTGAGATTTAAATATGAACTCTCACTCCAAAACTGATGTCTGAACCAAAATTTTACAGAAACCAATGCCTGGGTCTTCTAGAACCACATTCTAATCTGTGCAAAACTAGCACACTAAATTTCCCCCTGTACCTCTGGTATGTAAGGTCCCTAGCAGAGTTTGTTGATGATATTGAATAATGTTGGTCATACATTCTGCCAGAGAAAAATTAATTTCAATGGGAGAGCTCCTGTTTTTAACATGCACTGGAACAAACATTGTAGTTTGTTCAGAAATTCATAATGCAGATTATACACACTGACTTGGTGTGTGTATGTGTGTGTGTATGTGTGTGTGTGTGCACATGCATGAGAGAACAGAAAGAAGGGGTAGAGAGAGTGAGATTGTGAGAGAGAGAGATACAGAGAGAGAGAGAGAAGCTGTAGAGGATAATTTTAGAATTAACACTCTGAGGATATTGATGAAGGTAAGCATGGGGCCAATGCAAGGACATTTCATTCAAAGCTCTGGTCAGAGGCTCTTCACCCTGTTTGTGGAGCCTGAAACTCTGATTAGCAGTTCACTCTGGTCAGTCTGCTAGAGTAGTTACCCATAGCCTCATTGGGCATTTGTCCCTTAGAACTAGTTCATATTTTCCTTCCATTGGAAAACCTTATGTGTTCTATAGGTAGGCGCATATGAGAGCAAAACAGTAAGTGAAAACATGTGTGATTTTTAGAAAGGCAAATATTTGTATAAATTTGCTTGGGAAGGGCAGATTCTAAGTGCGAATTTGTATTGCTCTGAAAGGCCGGGGCCTAAGAGATTAGGCTTCCTCACAGAATCTGTGCTAGGCTTTGGGTTACTTTTGTAACAATAGAAAAATATTTAGCTCTAATCTCATCTAACTCATCGGACAGCAAAGGCATATATTTAGTATTTGAATTCAGGATTTTTCATAAAGTACAATCCACACAGGAAAGAAAAAAGTGAGTTTTTGAGGTTTCTGAATGGTGGAAAAATATTTTATGGCGTTAATGACTGAGATGAGGGAAATCACCACCCATAGGGCCTTTTTGGAAAGAGTGTGAACAATAATAGAAACGAAATAAGTATCATGTAACATGTACATAATAATGTATATTTTACCAACCCTTTTTATGCAAATCTCTTTGACTCTCTCAAGAATCTCTGTGAGGGAGACTAGACAGATGTCACCATCTTTATTTTATAAATGAGAAAATAAGAGAGAAGCGAGTGCTTTTCCAAAGTCTCCACATCTAAGTGACAAATTCAGGACTTGAACATGAATCTTCTAGTTCAATTGTTTTTTCTGATTAAAAATGCATGTTCATTGTAGAAGTATAGAAATAAAGGAGAAACTGAAAATTTCACAATCCAATCATCTATAAAATTTAGAGACATTCATTTAAAAGTTTTCAGAATATTTCTTTCTGTAATCTATGTCTGTCTGTCTATCTATTTATCTGTCTATGTATCTACCTATCTGATATTTGTTCTTTGTAACCATTTTCTTGTGATAAAGAGGCAACTCTAGCTGAGAGTCAATTAATGCTATAAATAACTCTTTTGAAGGGCCAGGTGAGATGTACATGTAACCTGTAACCTGGAAAAAATAGTAGGAAAGGATGAAGATTCTACTGAATCAAACCAATTTCTGCTTGTGTGATTAATAAAGAAAGAGCAAGACTTTCTTTTTCTAGTCCAAAATTGAGAAGTGTGACACTCAACACAAAGCCCTGTGACATATAGCAGGGGCCTGTAAATCCTTAGCATGCTCTGATGAGTTTCTTTTCTATATTGACTGAAGCTCAGAGTGTTTAGTTTGCCTTTTTAACTTGAAAAAAAAATCGTCACTGAGGGATGTGAGTTGCTCAGTGAAGGCCTCTGCTCTAATCTATCTGGTTTATTAGTGAGTACTACAGTTTGGGTGGCTTGTAAACAACAGATTTATTTCCCACAGTTCTGGAGGCTGGGAAGTCCAAGATCGAGGTGCTGGCAGATTGCATGTTGGGTGAAGCTTCATGGTTTATGGATTTCCATTTTATCACTGCAACTTCAACTGCAGAATGGACAAGGAGCTCTCTGAGTTCTCTTTTATAAGTCACTAATCCCATTCTTGAGTGCCCCACCTTCATGATGTAATCACCTCTCAAAAAACGACTTCCATGTACCCTCATATTCAGTTTAGGTTTTAATAAATGAATTTGGTGTGGGGTTGGGGGCAGAAACCTTCAGTCTATAGCAACCTCTTTGTTTTTTTTTTTTTTTTTTGTATCAGGGATTGAACCCTGGCGCAATCACTGAGCCACATCCTCACCCCTTTTTATTTTTTACTTTGAGACAGGGTCTTGCTAAGTTGCTTAGGGCCTTGCTAAGTTGCTGAGACTAGATTTGAACTTGTCATCCTCTTGCTTCGGTCTCTTGAGCTGCTGGAATTATAGGCCATGGTGCCCAGCAATAGCAGCCTCTTTAATGCAACAAAAGCCTCAAAGAGATTTTTCTTCTCGGTAGTTGTTGAAATTGTGAAGAAATTAAGGGTTACTGAGATTAAGATATTTGTGGGGAGAGGGTGGTAGTAAAATTTGTTTCTATTGCTCTGAAGCACATTATCACAAACATTGCAACATCTGTTTATTATCTCACAGGTCTGAGGGTTAGAAATCTGGGCAGGCACAACTGGATTATCTGCTCCAGGCCTCACAAGACTATAAACAAGGTATTAGCCAGAGTGGGTTCTTTTCTGAAAGGTCTAGGGAATCTGCTTCTAAACTCATTCAGGTTGTTGCTCAAATTCAGTTCCAAGCAGTTTTAAAATTGATTTGTATTTCTTAGTGCTGGCTATCACAGGAACTCCTCTACTCCTAAAGTCAATCTTCATTCCTTGGCATTCAACTCTTTCAATCTTCAAACCAGTTAACAGTGTCCTTGTGCTTCAAATATTTGACTTCCTTTTCTGCTACCAGTCTGCTTTTAGGGCTCATCTGATTGTATCAGGCCCACCAAAATCTTTCTCTCTTAAGGTCAATTGACTTTGGAATTTAATTACATCTACAAAAACAACAGTATGTAATTTAGTGTTTGGATAATCCATGGATAAGGATCTTGATGTTAGGAGGCATCTTTAATTCTGCCTATTGAAAAACACCACCATGTTTGCAATGCACTGAATCAGAATTTGAATATCTTTTTCACTTCTACTTAAAGGGTTTGAGAAATGTTGGCTTAGAAAACTTGACAAGGGTAGGTACTTTTATTACCATGTTAAAGTAAATAGACACAATAGGTATGAGGCCTCAAAATCTGCCTGTTCTCAGATGTCATGCTGTTAGGGTCCTGTAATCATGCCTTGGTATTCCTTTATGGAAAACTTCTTTGAAAGGCAAGGCTGTGGATACCCTATAGGGACTGTGGGGGAAAGGTCATCTGCAATGTTTTTTATGTTATATTATTTGACTCATGTTTTAGTAACCATATATTGAGCCACCTAATGAGAGTTAACAGCTTTAGGATGGTGTATGTAAAAGCCTAGAGGTCCAACTATTGGCTTGTAATACCCATGGGTAATTTTTTACACATAAGTAGCATAAGACATATTTAATGCATTTTTATATTGGTAGTTTGTCACCCCCCTAGTTAAAGGACGGGGAGTATTTAAGAACTAGAACTATGGAGCCAGGTTCCCAATATTCAATTTCTAGCTTGTCCCAAATTAGCACTTTGGCCTTAAGCAAACTTATTTAACTTTCCTGGATCTCCATTTCCTTCTCTGTAAAAAGGGGAAATAATAAAATCCACTTCAAAGAATTTAGAAGTATGCACTTTATCCCTACCTCTGGCACATAAAATGACTCAGAATGTATTAGCTGATATTTTCTTATAAAGTATAAGAAGCATGATCCAGTTTTATTTTGTGGTTCCATTTTCATCAACATTCTATAGGTAGTTTACTATTCCTGCTGAAAAGTGATTAACATTTGCTAGATGGAAAAAGAAAAGAAAAAAATTCTTACAAAAATCAATTTGTACTCTTTTGTTGGAGGCAATGTTTTCCAAACATTACTAACCAAAGCTTAGACAGATGAAACACAATTTCTGAGTTAACTTTTACAGGATAGAACCATGAAAGAAATAATTTGCTAGTATACTTCAATAACTTAACAGACAAAAATTTGCCTTTAGATTTGAATCATAGACATATTTTCCTTCTATTATAACAGGTCTGCCTTTTATGACAGTGATTTGGTGTAAAGTTTATTACTCTTTAGAATGATACTCCCAATTTAATTTGTTCTCAGGATCATCTGCAAAATGTGTGAAATCCTAGCAGCACTTTTTCAGTGACAGCAATGAAAAACTTCTATGGAGAAATTGTGAAGAAGAGGATGTCTTGATTGGCAACACAGTGTTATCTGGTCATGTAAAACACCCTCACACTACTACTTTTTTTCATTCTCAGGAGTCTCGGAAAGATGACTAAGATAAGCTAAGATGAGATCTAGAAGAGATAAATAGCAAGATTATTAGAAAATATAGAACATGGTCCTGTTTTGGGGCTTTGGTTTGATTTTCTTGTTGCTAAGAATAATCTGTTTTTAGTCAAGGAAAAGGAGACTAAAATACATACACAAGTTTGTTTGTATTTGGGTACTGGAGATTTACTTCAGGGGCAATGTACCACTGAACTACATCCCCAGCCCATTTTATTTTGAGACATGGGCTCATAAGTTGCTTAGGGCCTATCTAAGTTGCTGAGGCTGGCCTCAAACTTGAGATCTGCTTGTCTCAGCCTCCTGAGTCACTGGGATTATAGGTGTGCACCATCACACTGGGTTTATACACAAGTTTTGAAGGATTGTGAAAAGGATATATTATAATAAAAAAAGTTATTTGGTACATGATGTGTCTAATAATTTTAAATTCATATGTAATAATTAATGAAACGATTGATAATTATGGAATACCTACTGCTTGCCAAGTGCTTCCCATACACTCTCTGATTTAATGCTCACAAATGTTAGATCACATACATACCATTGCTTTGATGGACTATAATGACATTGCTTTCTCTTATTTTCTTTAAATCCCAAGTAACACTCCCACTGATGCCCTTTGTATCGAGGTGACTAGTAAGAATGAGTGTCTTCTTTCTGCAGAACTTGTAGTGCTCTCCAGAATACATGTTCTCTTCTCCTTTATGGCATGTAGCAAATGGACATTTTCTAGCCTCTCCATCTACCTGGATCCATATAATTAAATCCTAGCCAACAAAATGTGGTGGAAGTGGAGTAGGCCATTGCTAGGTTTTTAATTCAGATAGGTCCCTGATTCTCCTATGCTTTCCTGAGTCCTATTCCTGCAGGCTAGATAAAGAGGATTCAGTGATGGAACTCAAAGTCATAAAGTATGGAGAAGCTATTAGAAAAGTGGAGTCTGTATCCCATACTGTTGAGTAGAACCTCCCTGGCACTCCAGTCCTGAAACATGAGTGAGAAACAATTTTGGGGGGTTTACTGACATTTTGGAGTTGTTTATTATGCTATCTAACATCATTTGCCCTGACTGAAGTAGTATAAGTGCTTATTTGCTAATAAAGAAATAACTCAGTAAGGTTAGCTAACATCTAGTGAGAATTAATTAGATGCAAAAAAGTCACCAGTTAATAAGTGAGAGAACCAGGATTGAAAGTGGAGCAGAATGATGTTGGAGCTCATGCACTTAATCATTTTTCTCTGATAGTTGTTTAGGAAATACAGCATGTTGATTATTTTTACATTATACAAACAACTCATGGAATGAAGTGAGTTTGAACAATGTTTTTGGCCTAAACATCATTTCAAAACTCTTGCAATGTATGGATGTCATGTCATATGCTCCAAAAGTTTCAGATTTGGGGGCATTTCAGATTAGGGATGCTCAAAGTGTATCTCACAGGACTGCCATGAATATTCAACAAGAAAACGTGTATGACTCACCTGACCTAAGGATATTTTCAATAAAATATTAGTTATTTCATCGTTTAAAAAACCTTGTGATAAATAGCTAAAGGAAGAATAACTTCCATGGCTGAAAATAGCCTTTAGATCATTGGGCAATGATCTCAGCACTCAAAACAGTGTAAATAGACGTTCATCAGGTCTATGTATGTGGGCCCGGACACATCACCTGAGATGGTACTTCAGGTCTACTTATATTTTTGTTTTCAGTTTGTCAGGACTGCTTTTTTTCCTATTAGTCCATATCATTCAGATTTCTGTCCAAGGAGAATGGTCTTTGGAATGCCAAGATCCTAGTCATGGTGATAGAAGTGGCCTGTGTGAATTTGGGTGGGTGGGAGCTAACAGAAATGCCAGACATGGGGCAGCCATCCTACAGACAATAATGTAGCCCTCTACATTTTTATTCCACAGGAATTCATTTTTTGTGTTTCTTGCTTGTTAAGCCTCCTGAAGATCATTATTTATCTTCTAAGTAAAATATACACACTAAAACACCATTGACCTTAAGGAATTTTAAGTATGACTATATGTGGTCTTCATAGGAAAACTGACTTTAAAGTGTAGGGAAAAAACGTTTCTTAAAAAGACTAAATTAGAAACAAAAAAGATATGAAAATTCTGGAATCTATACATATAGAAATAGTTTTTGGGGGGCCATATGTTCTTCTTTGTAATACAAATGTGTTGAAAGAGCAAATATCTGCAAAAATCAACTACAAAGAATACTATGCAAGTTAATGCATATCGAGCCATTCAATCATGAGAAAAATTTGGAGTAACCAGCAGTGGGTCCGTCCAGATCCATTCTCTACAATGGTGATAAAATCCCAGATGCTATGCCAGCCGCATGTGTGGAGACTCCAGGATGGAGGCACCCCTGGGATGTGTGTACAGAGAGGAGGGGAAAGACCAGCCCAGCTTCACTGTTTGAAAGCTTTGCACAGCCTGTTTGGAATGCTAATAGGTTATGCTTTCTGCTTATGGAGAAGGCCGATTTTTCTGTAAAGCATTAAATTCTTTCCTCTCTCTCCCCATGCCCAGTCTTTCCAGTAGTAATTCGTTATCAAATTCTATTGCTTGACTCCTTCTATATGGATTTTCATTCTTTAATCTAAAGAATATACACCACAACCATGGGAACATAAGAAAGCAGACCAAGATGAAAAGGAGTAAGATGCAAAAGTCTTCAAAGGGTTGCTCAGGAACCTTTTGGAAAAGATGAAGGGAACTACAGGGAAAGAAATATGGAGCTAGTTAATGTGGATGTTATCTGTGCAAGGCTGCACCATGGAGTTCCTGAACACATTATGGACCTTTACCTAATAATATGGTAATGTCAGTATTAGCTGTGGTTTTGATGTCAGTTATAATACATTAATTTATATATAGACTACATATTGCAAACAGCGGAAGCTGGGTTTTAGTCTGACAGACCTTCAAAGGGAATTGTGTTAACTAGCAATTTCACACATCTTCAGTCAAATGATAAATGGTACTAAATGATGTTGTGCCTGCAAGAGAATGAGATCCTCAGGGGCCTTCAACACCATTAAGGGAAAGAAAAGTGCACTCCACTTAGTGCCTTGAGTGTAACTTTTCTTTTTCATTCATAATTTTGAAAAATGGTAACCCAATATAGCTGGTAAGATAAGCAGTGTGTTTCATTAACTAGGACTAATTGTGCTTATTAATTTTATTTCTTATAAGACTGTGGATAGTTTACAGTCAACAAACTGTATTTCTCTAGCTCATACTCCTTTTCTTCTTCAAGTGGAGTTTTCGGAGTACCTAGTTGAGGAATCTGGGGACAATGTTGAAGGTCCTTTGCTAAGGACCAGAGAGTACATAGTGTATTCTAGGATTTCCCACTACACATTCTTCTCCCTCAAGTTTCAGTCAGGTTCTTTCCTTAGGAAGTCCTATGATAATCATCTTCAAGTTTCTGTTCCCTTCAAATGCTTCTGTTCAGCTGTGTGGAATTTTCCTTAAATTTGTTTCCGGCTCTAGTTTCTTCTAATCTCTAAACTTGTTTTCCCATCCCAGCTGTTGGAATTTTTTGTTCCCTTGCAGTTCCATACCCAAGGCCATACAGCTAGGAGAAAACTCAGCTCTTTGAAAAATCATTGCTTTGATTGACAGGGTAAGCGAATTCAAGAGCATCCTGAGGCCACCCAAATCACCTGAAAGTATTTCTAGAGGTAGCAACAGACACCTTGAATGACACTGAGTTCACTGGTACTACTTTGGGATCATAGGAACTTCACTGCCTTCCAACTAAACCTAGAGGAAAACTGATATTCAAGAATCTACTAATGGCTGAATGCCAAAGGGTTGGTACAGTATCAGACCTGAGTGGTGTACATAATAATTCTCTAACCATATGCCCTTGGTTTGGAAAATCTCTGGATCCTACAGTGTCTATGAGACCTGGCACCAAGCTGCTATCACACAACTGAAACATTTTATTTTTCATGACAATTTTATATCACTTCCAGACTTTAAAACTTTTTCCATTTTACTGAAAATTCTTGGTTCACTTGTTGGCAGATCAAACACTGTTCTTAAGTGCACATATTTTAAAATTAACTATCCTTTAACTTCAGTGAACAAAACCTGGTTGGAAAGCTTTTTTACCCTAACAAAGATTCTTTTAATTTTTCCTTAATTCTTTCTGAACCAAGGGAAAAAAAAATTAATTCCCAGGACCCATGGATTGAGTGTTTCTCTACATGTGGTGTTAAGTGTGCGTGCTTGACAATCTTTAGAGGAAATAATTTTTCGTCTTGAGTTGCTGGTGAATTTTGTGTTTTGTAGCTGTTGTTGGTGCACCAATTTAGGTTTAAAATGTGAATATATTTACTCTATGTAGGAAGATAGGTGATACCTACCTTTGTTGAGGAGATGCTTTGTCATATTTGGCTTTGAGCTCTATGCAGACTTAGTTTACCTCTCTTCAGGATACTAGCTTGGATTACTGATTCCAGTGTGATTCCTCTGATTGAAAACCTGACTCTGCCATTTTCTGGCTGTGTGATGTTTGAAAATTTATTTGACTTCTCTAAATCTCAGTTGCATCATTTATAACATGGGAATTAAAGTAATACCTTATCACAGGGTTGTTGGATTGTTACTACAAGTAAAAGTTTAGAACAGTGTCTTAACAAATCTTAGCAGTTGTTGTTAAATGGGAATGTATCTAAAATACAATCTTGAAAACATTTTTCCACTTAAAAATTAGTTTGTATAGTTAGACATGAAGGGAAAAACTTCCCGATTGTGTCTCATCTGAAGTGAAAATGTAATTTCCTACAAATCACTGCAGTTCTGCTATTACGCTTAATTTGCTCTTCAGGTTTTTCTACTAGTAGTAATGGTATTTGCCAGTGTTTCTACATCTATGACTGTAAAGGCTGTTTTGTTTTCTGAAGAGTTGAATTGCTAAACCACAGCTATGACATGTACAGTGGGCATTTTTGAAGTTTCTTTAATCAATGGGCTATTTCTGGCTCTTGGGAAACTGACTCTCAATTCCACAGGGTGGTCTCTTGGAGGTTATCTTTATGTATTTCTTCTTGTCTCGTTAGCTGAGGTTTTTAGACACCTGACCTAAGATGGACTAATCATATTTGTTCTCCCAACAATTTGACTTTGAAACTTAGACCTGTAGTTATTGTATGTGACTGGAAATATAACATATGACTGGAAATGTAACATGTACCATGTAAACCTGGGAGCCTGACACTGTACTATTGAGTTGTGCATGCAGAGGAATAGAGAAAACTTGTATGCAGAGGGAGAAAAGAATGGAGTAGACAGCAGAGAGAAGTCAAGATGAAATCTGGAGAAGTTTGAAGAGAGCTGACTTCCAGGTTCTTGATTGCTTGGCAGTTCCATCTCATTCTTTTCCTTCAGTTTCCTGAGCATTCTTCATTCATATAATTAATTATTTATTTTTACTTAAGGTAGCCAGTAGCTATCAAATACCTAGACTCCTAATTCTTTTCTCCTTCCTTCCTTCCTTCCTTCCTTCCTTCCTTCCTTCCTTCCTTCCTTCCTTCCTTCCTTCCTTCCTTCCTTCCTTCCTCTCCCTCCCTTCCTTCCTCTCCCTCCCTCCCTCTCTTCCTTCTTTCTTTCTTTCTTTCTTTCTTTCTTTCTTTTTCTTTCTTTCTTTCTTTCTTTCTTCCTTCCTTCCTTCCTTCCTTCCTTCCTTCCTTCCTTCCTTCCTCCCTCCCTCCCTCCCTCCCTCCCTCCCTCCCTCCTCCCTCCCTCCCTCCCTCCCTCCTTCCTTCCTTCCTTCCTTCCTTCCTTCCTTCCCTCCCTCCCTCCTTCCTTCCTTTTTTATTTCCTAGGTATTGAACCCAGAAGCACTGTACCACTGATGTATATCCCCA
Source organism: Sciurus vulgaris (assembly GCF_902686455.1). NCBI lineage: Eukaryota > Metazoa > Chordata > Mammalia > Rodentia > Sciuridae > Sciurus > Sciurus vulgaris. The sequence continues at coordinate 64,096,559 of NC_136467.1, forward strand.
GCCCTTTTCATTTTTAAAAATTTTGAGACAGGGGCTTGCTAATTGCCCAGGCTGGCCTCATACTTGTGGTCCTCCTGCCTCGGCCTCCTGAGTTACTGGGATTACAGATGTGCAGCACTGAGTCTGGCAGACTCCTGTTTCTTATCAGTGACTATATTAAATCAAGTTAATAAGCCCATTATCATTCACCCACAGACCCCACCAATCACCTGTGGCCTTCTGTCATTCTTTCATTGTTTGATTTCTGTGCTACAGAACATGATTTTTGTGTGTTTCAAATTGTTTATTTATTTATTTATTTTAGAACTTAGAATACAGAACATTTCGTCTAGTTATATAAAATTTGGAATTTGTCTAATTTTAAAATTGTACTGCAGGTTTAAGAAATGATAATTAAATTTATTTATTTCAAGTGCAGGTTTTGTAAGGTATTCAAATTATGTGAAGAATATTTGAAATAGTTCATGTTTAAGAAAGAAACTGTAGAGTGTAATGTGCTATCATTTGAAATTGTACTTCAGAGTTGAGCAGTTCCTACTTTTGTTTAATCTAGAATATGTTCCCTAAGGGTGATCCACAGCAGAATTTCCCAAAGTATGTTCCTTAGAACTCTAGTTTTCAGGAATATTAATGGTGTAACAAATTAACAAATTCATAAAGGGGTTCCGTGCTCAAATAAGCTTTGGAATGCTTAATTTAAGCAAAATTAAGCTCTTTCCTTTATTGAAGGAATTTTTTAGAAGTGATTTTCTCTTTAATTGGTATATAGTTCTAAAAATTCCTAACATAATTGACTGTGGGAACTCTTCTCTGTAGAGGACATCTTTGGGGGCTATCATTTCATGGAATATGTTCTGGGTGTATGTCTTAATGGAAGCACTTGGGGAAGGTGGGTGTTGTCTGGTATCACTCGGTTTTCCCTGTTGTCTTATTGCTTGTATATAACTCTGATTTATAAATAACACCAAAAGACCTTTGAAGTAGGTAGACTTGTCTGTTTATATTTTTAATCAGATCAGCTTTTAGGTGACATTGGCTATATGAAATAATAGTACTAATGACACTAAAAGAAAACTCTCTCTCTACTCACAATACTTATGATACTAAATCTGTTTTTTTCCCACACTGGGAAATTCTCCAATTGTCCATGGAAACCAGTTGACCATCCTGCAATCCAGTTTAATTATGACACTAGTACTAGGAGGTGGTGACAGATTCCACGAGTTTTACCTTAGCTCAGTCTATAACTGCTCTCACTCATGTGTCTTAGGTAGCCATCTGAACTTCTGAGTAACTGGTTCCAAAGTGAGAGTTCCTACAATCCCCTCCTCAAATTCCACAATCTACTAGAACAGCTCGAAGAATCCAAGAAATCACTTTATTTACATTTACTGGTTTATTAGAAAGGACACAAGTCAAAAACAGCCAAATGGAAGAGCCGTACTGGTCAAGGAATGGGGCAGAGGGTGTGTGCAGAGCTCACACTCTCCTGGTACCTCTGTGCGTTTGCCAATCAGAAGCTCATCAAATCTTGTTTATTATTCATTTTATGGAGTGAATCTTCAGCATCTCCTTCCACATTCCTGGAGTTCAATGGTGGAACTGAAAATTCTAGTCTTTAATCGCTTGGTCTTTCTGGTGACCAGACCCATCCAGATACCATCTAGGGTCACAACCTAAGCCATCACATTAGCATGAACTTAGGTGTAATAGAAAGGGGACCCTTAGAAATAATAAAGGCCATGACTATCACTGGGGAAATTCCAAAACTTTAAGGAGCTCTGTGCCAGGACCTGGGGATTAGACCAACAATATTTTTGCGTTATACCATAGGTACATTTCAGGGCACATAGACTATGATTGCAAATCTATAATTGCAAGCTTTTTGAAGTGCTTATTCATTTTTGGATGACATTAATCTTATGGGGCAGATTGAGTTAATCGTATTGGTTAAATTGAATTACTAACTTATCAAAGAGTTCATTCTTTAAGTAATTTTAGTTATGAAACTGTATTGGTTTTTCCAACAATAGACTCCTTTAAAACATTTATTTGAATGTAACAAAGTTATTATTGAGTTGGTTCCATCGAGTGGCATCATTTAAATCCTGGGATATAAACCACCATTAAGTACTTTATTTTTTATAAAATATATTTCTTGCACATATAGTACAATATCCTTTATGCCTTTGCTGAAGAAAATAATAATAAGTCAAAATTTTATTTATGCAATAATAAGAGGGTTTTAAATAACATCACCAATACTACAATTAAAATTGTAAGAGAACATGATACAGAACACGTGATAGATTTTGTTGTTCTTATATCTTTAATGGAATTGAGTCTGGCAGTATAAAAACAAGCTTAGGATGCCTTAGATTACATGAGTATTCCTACTCATAATGCCTGTAACATACAAGTTGCATTTTAATTTATGAGCTTAACGGAACAGTGATTAAGTAGGAGAGAGAAGAGCTTTTTAAACACCTTCTGGGGAGTGATTTCTATTCTTTGCTGTCACATCTCCAATTATTCTTTCTCTTCAAATCCTTATTCTCTTTCTTTGAGTTTTCCTCATACAGGTGGCTGCCATTTGTAGAGCTATCAATTTTGCTGCCCTGTTTTAAGGCAGCTATTATTTATGCTAGTTCCTGCTTATCCTTTTTTTGATTCATTTAGACAAGAACAGCTACAAAACATTTTAAACAGCTTGAAAAAACGGTTAACTTCAAGGATCACATGTTATCATGCATAGCTTCCAAATAAAATGCTTAACTCTGCTCCAGCACAACTCTCAGAGATTGTGACTTTAACATGCTTTAAATTTGAGCAACTCCTTTAGATGCCTGAAATGCAAAGATCGGCACCATTTCTGCAATGGAATGGCCACAGGTTTCCCCATATAGTGGCTGAAAACACAAACTCTGTAAGGGAAAAGTTTCTTCATCTTTGAAAGACAGTGTGAAACATGCGTCCTTTGGAAAGGTTGTTTTCCTTCTGTTAATTGCTGTTGCATATTTTAGTCTTTCAAATCATTTGGTTTAAAGTTTATAAGTTAGAATTAATGGCAGGTTTTGTAGTCTGTTAAACCATAAATTACCACTCCTTGTCTTGGTACTGAAAGAGATTACTTAGCCATTCACAATTTTCCATGGGATGTTCTCCAGATGTGTGCCATCTGAAGCCTCCTGACTCCTTTCTCCAGTGGACTAAGCTGGCCTCTTGTTGAGGAAACAAAGAACTGGAAAATATATACATCAATGTTAAAGCATGCAGGTCCTCAGACAGTGTTAAGATGCCTGCGCACTTTCACGGAGTCCATTCGCATAGGCTCACAATGCCCCTACTGTGGCGAGCAAGTGCCGCTGCTGTTCTAACCCTCCTTTATGTATAATTTTATGCTAATCCTTGAATTGTTCCAGGCGCCTTTAACAGTCAGCTGTCTTTTTCTGTCTTTTGAGGTATCAAATAATGTTACAACTTGGAAATCCCATAGTTGTGGGCAATTGTGTCTTTACACAATTCCGGCTTGATGGGTTTTCTAATGTGTTCTATGTGAAGGACATGTTTCTTTCCAGTCCATACTGGAATACTGCAGGGATTCTCAGATTTAAAGTGGCCCAAAGTAGATGGCCATTAAGACAATGTTACCTCTAATCCAATTTCCCATAATCTCAAACTATGCAAAAGCAAATGTTGAACCTGTAGCTGAACCCGGTCTTTTGAATACCAAACCAAGACCGGTAATGTATTATCTTAACTATTTGGGGGAAGACTGATTGTTTGCAAAATATCTTTGGGTTGCCATTAGTTTGGGTTTAATCCTTTAGAAATATTCAGCGCTCAGGCCTATTCAAACCTTCCGAGAACCGGCTCATTGCAGCGGCTTCGCTCGGCCTTCGAGATGGCTTGTGTACTTAGACTCCACTTATTTTGTTCAGGTTCACGATCAGGCGAGACAGCGCTGTCAATTCAAAAAGACATTCTTTTTTCAAACTATTGATCTCCATTGCTCTTGCAAATCCTTTAGTATTGGCTCTCAGGATTACTATAATGCTATAATCATTCTGTTAAGGATTCAGATTTGTGGTGGGCTAAAAGATGGGAACATCAAAAGGATTGAAATGCCCTTGAAGCAATCAATTTTTGTTCATCAAATACAAATGCTGAGAAGCTGCTTTCAGCTAATAATTTATAACTGAATTAATGACACATGGCTTCCTTCAGTCTTTTTTTCTTCTATGTTCCCCTCCTCTTAAATAATCTGATTTTATATTCTGGGAAGTGAATTTAAATTGCATAGTGTTGTAAACAAAAAGAATGCTTTGGAGAACAAAAAACTTATTTCACTTTCTTTCAAACCGTGAAGGCAGTAGAAATCTTCTTTCTTTGGGCTCTGAAGACAGGTAAATCCTAACGTTATATCCAAACTACTTCCCCTGGTAACAAAAAATGTAATTATTTATGTATTGGTAATATTCTTGCAGAAACTTACATCAGCAAAATATTTGTGGACACAATTGTGGAGGAATAAATTAGTTGAGAATAAAAATTTTTGAATATGTTAGAAACATTTATATACACACAAAAATCAAGTTATGTGCCAATATCTGTTTAATTTTATTCAATTTTGCAAGAGTTAATTTTTAGATCACTGTTTTCTTTTTCTTTTTTGAGGTTCTAGGGATTGAGCCCAGGATTTCACACGTACTAGGCAAGTGCTGTGCCACTGAGCTATATGCCCAGCAACAGTTAATTTTAACAGTTAATTTCATTAGTCCAGTGGGAGTCATTATTATATTTGACAACAATACAACTGTACATCTCCTACTCCCATTTCATCCTAGTTATTCAAATGAATAACAACAAATACTGAATGCCTCCTATACATCTTTGAGCTTCCAGTACACAGCACTGAGTCTGGCATAGGGTGGTGATTTAGAAAACATTTGCTGGAAGAATGAAAATCTTACTTTGTGTAAATCTTGAATGTGAATCAAAATGTGGCAAGATTTTGAGTTAAAGTAGTATTTTAGATTTCCTGGTCACACATATTCAAAAATTAATCTATCTTGAGCTGGTCTGACAGTGCTGGTAGGTCTCAGCTTTCTGTAAGAGTAGTGAAAATTCATGGAGACATAGCTGTGCCTCTTTGCGTGTGGGCAGAGAAAAAGTACCAGTTGGACCATGCCCCCCTGAATGGCATCATAAAGGAACTTCAAGGTGCATTTTTAACATTAATGAAATCATTTTACCTTAGGAGAGTATTTTTAACTTTTAAAGTTTTGGGGCAATGTCTCTGAAATTTTGCCAGCACAAATATTGCTGACAATTTCATAGTTTTTAAAGGTCTGGTCTCAATGGTCCAGTTTCAAAATTTTGCATTTTCCGAGGCAAAATCCACACCAGATACTTTAATACTGACACATATATTTTTGCAAGTTATTTTCACAAAGCTTTCTAATAAACTTGTTTGCATTTCTTTTTGGTTTCCCATTGTTTTTGACGCTGTTGGTCAGAAGTCTCATCTCAAGTTTCTTTGCTTGCCCAAGTTTCTAAGTGTTGTCTGCCTTAATCTTTGTAAACTCAGATCTATCTATGGCCATGGCAGAATGTTTGTTATCACTGAGGTCATGTGGTATTTATCTAGTTGCGACTGTAATACTATTGGTATTTGGAAATAAATACCGGGCCACTTGTTTCAAATATCCCCACCACTTTTATGCAGTTGTTGAGGGAAAGAAAGAATTTCCTATCTTGGTATAATGGAATTATCATCTTTTAAACAGAGACTGTGTTTGCTATTGATGACATTTAGGAGCTCACTACATTGCAGGTGAGAGAAAGAGAACGAAACAGGCAGAAGAGAGAAAAAGTATGTTTGTAACTGTGTGTGTGTGTGTGAGTGTGTTTGTGAGCAGTGGGGAGAGAGAGAGAGAGAGAGAGAGAGAGAGAGAGAGAGAGAGAGAGAGAGAGAGAGAGAGAGAGAGAGTAACTTTGTTCTTCCAGAGCTGGACCATGTACTAAATGACAACAACATGTATAGATTAATTATCCATTGGAAACTGGCACCAATAAGGACTGGTTTTCTTTCTGTAAGGCAAGAAAGAAAACATCATTGCTTCCTGATTCATTTTCAAACATTCCAAATACACATGCAATCCACTGGAACAGAAGAAAAACTTATATGTAGACTGTATACATTTGTGCTTACAAGAAGAAATCTATTGCTTATTCATTTTTAAATTTATTTTATTTATTCCTCTTCAGGAGACAAAAATAAATGAGGGTAGTCTTAATATGAAATGTGATTTCACAGAATGGAATTGACTGTCTCATTCTAACATGACTTCATTAGTGTTGGAAAAGAAACAGTCACCCAGGAAGACACTGGAGATCAAGCCTTGCTTTCTGGATCTTTTTGACCCTGGTATCTGGCCCTAGAATTCTTGCATGCCACAGGCACCCTCTGGGCCAGTGTGTTTGTTAGCATTATGGTATAATTATAACTAGTAAATAAAATATGATGCATTTCAAATGACAGTCTGAAGTGACCTATGTGTAACTGAATAATCTGTTAAATTGCACAGACTGTGTGTGTGGGTCATTTATGCAAATACTGTAAGGTTCTGTTCCTGACACATATTTTATTTAATTAGGGCAAAGAAGAGGGGGCGATTTAAAGTACTTTTCCCTTTTTAGTTTCAAGATTTTCCTCTTCTTCAGTAATTGACAACAGAATTCTATTCTGGAAAATAAAGTCATTTCCTCCCAATACTGAAGTATTTCATCTGTTTTTACTGTCTCTCAATTAGAAGAGGATAAAGATTGGATTTTGCTGGTGAATCCAGAGAAATATTAATACATTTAACTTCATAAAATTAGTGTGTTGGATCTTTAAAGTTGCAAAAAGAACAAATATATGTTCTGAACCTCAATAGTAGGGTTTTTCTAAGGGTCCATGGGAACATAAGGAACCTGGGAAGCTGCCAAAGGATTGAAGAACTGGACCTTAGGGAGGAATGGAACATTTTCCAGGATAAGATGGCAGCTGCATCCTTTGCATGTTCTTGTAACTCTGTCCTTACCCTGTACTTTTCTATCTGTTCTGTTTTCCTGCTTGACCAATAATTCTTTCACACTGTATCTTACAGGATCTTAATCAGCTCATGAGGTATCATCAGGTGATACTGTTCTTCCTGCCAGGGTAAAACTCAAAGCAATTATTCTTGTAAAAATGGTTTGGAAAGTGTGAACTAGTGCAATACACTAGTACAATATTAAAGAATTGTTAATAGATATATATTCAGAGCTTGATTAAGGAAAAATTATAAAAAAGGAAAAATTGATCTTTGGAAAGACTGTGTTCATGTTTTTAGAAACTTGTGCTTAAGTTTTGGAAAGCTTACATTCTGTAAGTATCTGGATAGTATGAATAGCTCCATCATCTCAAGACAGTCAAATATATCAACACATTGCTCATCTTAATAGCTGAGGATAAATAATGTAATGGTTTATTTAAATCTAAATCCTCTGTCCAAGCAGGTGTAGAAAAGGACTATATATTTCCACTGCAAAGAGTCAGAACTCTATAAAAGATAAAACACATAGTCAAGATGCCAAGAAGTGAAAATGAGAAAGGGAGGGATACAGGGTTGGTATGTGGATGGCAGAGGGGGTACGTTAAAGGGTTTGAGAATGGGCCCTAGGCTTTCTGTATGGAGGCTGAAAAAGATGAAGAGGGAGGATTTTTAAGATGTTTTATTGTGCAATATTGTCCTCGCCCAATCTACTTTTTGAAGATATTAAATGGAAATTGTATTTAAATGCATACACCAGAGGATGGGCTCCAGGACCACTTACATTATTTGGATTATATCTTCAAAACTATCCTTCTCTGGGTCAAAAAGCACTTATCAAGCATCTGCTATATTCTATAATTGACTCTTTCACATCATCTTGCAGAACTATATAGCAAGGCAGCAGAAATGAGTGTGACCTTAATTTTGTAAGTGAGGACATTGAGGTTCAGAAAGAAAACCTGGGTTAGACAGGTGTTCTCAAATTTCAGTTCATTGGAGTCATCTGGAGGACTTACTGAAGCTCAGATTGCTGGGTCCTGATCCCAGAAGTTTGATTCTGCAGGTCTGGGAAGGAGCCTGAGAATGTGCATTTCTAACACGTTTCAAGGCAATCCTGGACCCCACCGTACTATAAGAATCACTGACTTTAGATAATTTCTCTTTTAGATATGGCAGCCAGGACTTGAACTAGTTTGTCTGACTACAGAACTCATTTCCTTCTCACTGGCTCTCAATGAGTCTACAGTCTGAGGCAGTGGCTCTCAACCTCAGCTGCACATTGGAGTTGTTAACAGCACGTAGGGGATGCGTAGCCACACCTTGGGAGTTCCTAATACTTCCAAGGTGTTTCCAGTGGGTAGCTAAGGTCAAACATCACTGTTCTAAGGCAAGAAAGTGTAGATTAGGATTTATATGTTCCTGAGGTCTCACAGCCTGAGTGTGTGTGTGCATGCATGTGTGTGTGTGTACACACCCACTCTAGTCCGAAGCCTGAAGCAGCTCTTTCATTATCTGGATCTTCTCCAATGATCCAGACATGAAATAAGCCCACACTTTGGAGTCAGAGTGACTAGAGTTAAATCCCCGTCGGGCTGCTTTGTAGCTATGTAACCCAAGGCAAGTTGCTTTCTTAGTGCTGCTATGTAGTTTATGTGGAATGAATATGATATGGTACATAAAATCCAAGCATAGTAGGACCCATCCCCTGCTGTGTTCTTTCAGAGACAGATTGGTTTGGCAGTTTTATATCTAAAACTGGTGTTTCCCAAAGTGTGGAAGTCTTAACACTGGTGGTATCAACGATGATGTTTAGTTGTGCTTTAAGATGGTATTAAATAAAACAGAATCACATTGTGAGAAAAATTTTCCCTTTTCAATTTTTCTGGTTATACTAAAAGGAAAGTTTCCATCTGGTGCTGAAATGTCTTTACTGTACCTCTAACTTTGCTAATAATACTTATTAAAAAGGAAGATCAAACCTTACACTCTGAACCTTAATGGGTCATGGCATCTAGTTAGAATTTAATGATTTAATGAGTAATACATTTAAATATTATATTTATTTTATGGTTACTTTCTGTTGATGGCACTGATTTTTCCTTTTCGCAATGTTATGAAGATTTTTAAAAATACATAAATATTTTCTTTGAAAATGTGTAATGTATAGCTTTCTTTAAAACAAGTTTATTTGACTTTTAAAAAGTGAGTTTCATGCTATTAAGAAAAACAAAAACATGTGTGGCATGTGAATTCCGAAGTTTTGGGAAAAGACTAACACTAGGCTTTGAGCCACAGAGTGAAATGTGTCTGATGGGTTGTTTTCCACAGATTGTACATGCTTCCAGAAGGTAAAACCTAGGGTAGCACTGGCAGTGAATTTTCCTGTGTATATCTCTACCTCTTGTCTGGCCCAGCTCTATGGTTTCTCTACCCCACCACCCCCGTGGTGGTGATGAAGTATACCAGTGGTGTAGTGTCACTTCTTCATCCTGGACTTGTAGTCTACTGAGGAGAATAGCCTGGTCCTGGGTAATATAGGGTGGTCTTGCACTCATTTCTACAAGATTCATTTTACAATTCAGTCTGTGGTTTAGTCTCAAATGTGGACTTGTGATGGGAGAACTAAGGAGTGAGGTGAGAAACAGTCCTTTTAGACACAGAGAATATTTTTCTGAATTCCTTGTATTAGGCCCAGAATAGACTCTGGTTCTGGCAGAATGAATTGTGGGGTAGGCTGAATATCCCCTCCCCAAAGATGCCTATGTCTCAGTTTCTGAAACCTCAATGGTGAAGGGATTTTTTTCCTCCTGTCTTATGTCAAGGATTTTGAGATGGGAAGATTATTATGGATTCTCTGAGTGGCCCAGTATATTTATAAGGGCCTTCACAAGGAGTCAGGAGAGTCAAAGACACAGAAGGGAACATGAAAGCTGAACAAGAAGTTGGAGTGACATGCTTTGAAGAAGGAAGAAAGCATAAGTCAGGGACTGATAGAGCCTTCAGGTAAGGCAGGGGAGTAGATCCTCTCCTGCCACAGCCTTGAGGACTCGTTTAGACTTCTGACCTCCAGAAATATAAGTTAACAAATTTGTGTAGTTTTGAGCCACTCATTTGTAGTAATTTGTTACAGCAGCTATAGGAAAGTAGTACATAGGGCTATCCCATGGGAAGGCCCTGTGACAGACGGGGTCTCAGATTCTACTAGGAGTTGCTGTTGAAACTTTAAGCAGAACAGTCAAAGTATCTGGGCCTTTCATTGAATCTTCCGGGTGCTGCTACTCTACTGTTGCATGGTTCACCATGCTCAAGATTGGTAGGCCCAAGATCCAGCTGGGCCTATGTAAGGACAGCTACAAGCCTGGGGGAAAGGGACTAGGTTTGGGTGTGTTTAGAGGCTACATGTGAAGCTGACAGCTTTGATTGCCAGGCTGACATCTATTTTCCCAGAAATATTTTGCTCAGATTTTCTTCCTCCCCTTCTCAAAGCTGTTCTCCCAGGAAGCTGACCTCATCTACCCATTCCAGTGAGTCTAGTGGGTACAGCCTGATTACTAAGGCATTCATCAGTATGAAACATTCATGGTGACTGTTACTGAATCAGAGGTAGACACATGACCCTAGAAGCCCAATAGGACCGAAGGAAAAGTCTATTACACACATAAGGAAGTTTTTCTTCTGTTTCTCAAGAATGGGAAAGCATAGCCCTCTAATTGGCAGCCATCTTTTGACCACAAGGGGAAACTAATTTTAGGAGGAAACCATTGTTCAGGATAGAAGAACAAGTGGATAGAAAGAACCCGAGTCCTTGATCACATAACTGATACAACAACCTGGGCTTCTTGTTATGTGAGGTACTTTGTTATTCAAAGCCAGTTTTAGTTGGCCGTTACTTACAGCCAGAATAATTCTGTTAAAGCACTTTATTGTGCTTTCTTTGGCAGACAGTATATGTGGTTTTAATTAGAAGGAACTGAATCTAGCTTTCTCTGCTGAGAACACTCTCATGTTGGGCAAGTGATGTGGCCATCTATGTGACCTTGATTGACCTACATCAACCTTGCCAACTTGAAGGGAAGATTATAATAGTGCCTATATTGCAGCATTATTTCCAGAATTAAGTGAGATTATACCTATGAATTGACTTTGGAAATTCTAAAGTGCCCTCCAGAGGTAAAGGATAAGAAATAGGAAAGCTGTCTTCCTATAGTACATCTCAAACATGCTCTTCACAGCTAAGAAACAATGCTACTTCTCCCATCTCTTTTCTTCTGTCAAATTAACTTAGTGACCTAAACTGTAAGGAATATAGTTGTTTCCTCATGAGACTCCATAAATGTTACTTTGGATAAAAGTAAGCCACAAAGATTATGGATATTTTAAATTTTTCCTCAACTAAAGTGTAAGCTCTGTTAAGTGCTTTGCCATATCTGGTATTCAAATTTGTGCTTTGATTTTTAATTGACACTTTTTGAAAATTATTACTTCAATCTGAAATGGTAAGTTTAACTTTGTGTGTCAACTCTTACTGATTGTTGCAGATCTCCAAAGGGCTGTGCTGATTTGAGCTCACATCCGGACAAAGAATGAAAGAATCTACCAGCACAGTCTGTCACTGGCACGGACTAGGGGCAGGAGAGATTCCTGCTAGTATTAATCATTGGTATCTTAACCTAGGAGTACATCACTTGAACAGAGGGGATTCTGAGTTCTCTAGAGGCTGGTTATGTTTACATCTGAAGGTGAGTGGCTCATCTGCCTGCAGGTAAGCCACTCCTGCAAGGACAACATTTCCTGCTCTTTATTGGTTTGCCTTCTTGTATGTTTCAGGCCAAACTTCCAGGACTTGTAATGAATACATAAGGGAGTTAGCTTAATCTCCATAGAAATTCTCTCTTTTCTGTATCAAATAAAAGTCATGTGTAAATGTAATATATAAATAAGTAAATATAATAAATATCAATTATTTCCAATATTGCACCCAAGCTCCCCACCCTGTGGTGCACATGCCCTGTGTATTCCCCTCCTTGAGGGCAGACAGAACCTATGAGTATGATGGGATGTCACTCTTAGGACTGTTACTGAGTGGCAAAGGTAAAGGAATTTTTCAGATGTAAGGATCCCATCAGTTGACTGAGCTAATACAAAGGTAGGTTATCTTTTGTGGACCTAATTTATCGAGATGAACGCTTTAAAAGAGGAACTGGACCCTTCCTGTAGAGGTAGGTGCTCCTGTTGATCTTAAGGCTGTGACAAAGACACAGAGGTGGGAACTAAGGTAGCTTCTAGGAGTGGCTGTGGCCTGGATAAAGCTAGCAGGAAAGCAGGGGTCGCAGACCTGTGAGGACACGAGCTCTACCAACAGCCGCACACACTCAAAGGAGGATCCCCTGCTCCAAAAAGGAGCACAGGCTCATGTGCACCTAGACTGCTGCCTCATGTGACTGAGCAGAGAACCATCTAAGCCACTCCCTGACTCCTGGCTCACAGGAGCTGACAAGAAATAGGTAATGATTTCCTTTTTAATGCTGATTTATTTGTTGAAATTTGTTATCCAGCGAAAGAAGACTAACAGCATGAAGACATAAAGGATTAAAGGAGAGAGTAGAAGAAACAGCAAGCAGGAGAAAGTTAACAGGTATGAACTTGAGCCTTCAGACTGGTGAAGAGAAGCATGACTTATGCTCTCACACACGGAATATACAGAGTGCACCCTGAAGTCCACTTGTTGATCAGTCCCTATTCTGGCTGTATGAAGCATCACGGTGTCCAGAGTAGCTTATCATGATTTTAGGATACAAAGAAGGCACTCCTGGGTCATCTAGAATGTCTTTGTTATTTGTTCTAAGACAATATGAATACATTATCAAAAGTAAGTAAACAGGTTCCCATGATAATTGCTGACATTTTTTCCACATTTCCCTTTCCATTCTGGTCACAATGAACAAAATCTTTCAGGTATATAGTGTATAGATTCATTTTTGTATTCTTAAACATTACATAATGAGCATTTTTGGCTACATAGTCTTCACAGTGGTTTTTAATCATTAAATAATATTTCTAGTGAATTGATGTATTAAAATTTTCATAGTTAAGCATTAAGATAATTCCTTTCAAAATATTTTCTTCCACTACTGTAAATAACATTTATTTTTCTACATATGACTTTTTATAATGATCCCATAATGTACTTAGGATGTTTCCATTAATAGGAACACTGAATCAAAAGTTTAAACTTCTTTGAAACTGATTGTTTTCCCTGAATTTTATCAATGTATAATTTCTTCAGCAGGGTGAATTGCTGTTTGTATTTTCATTTCAGGGTCGCCTTTCCAGTGTTAGGAATTCTCTTTGTAAATATGTGCCAATTAGTTTTCTTAAAATTAGTTTCATGGAGGTATAGTACATCTAAAAATTCACAAATTTGATAATGCTTGACAATCATACACATCCATGTAACCACATCATGATCAAACTATAAAAGGTGTTTGGTGCTCCCCCCAATTTTTTCCATCCTTTAGCATCAATTCACTCTCTACCTGGACCCATTGAACCACTAATCTGCTTTCCATATGTCAGTTTTGCTAAGTTTGCTAGAATTTCATATAAATATAATCATGTAGTCTGTACCTTTTTGTTTAGCATAATACTTTTGAGATTTACCTGTGTTGTTGTATCAGTAGTTTTTGTCTTTATATTATTGAGAAGGATTCCATTGACTATATATGCCACAATTTGTTTGTTCATTGTTCCTCTGATGTTGAACATGGACGATGATTCTAGTTTTGGGGGTTTGTTACTAAAGCTGGTCTAAATATTTTCACATAATCTTTGTGTGGATGTATATTTTCAGTTCTCTTGGGTAAATTCCCAAAAGGAGGATTGATGAATCATATTAAAAGCATATGTTTAACTTTGTAGAAAATTGCCAAACTGTTTTCCAAAATGGCTGAACCAATTTACATTCCCACCAGCCATGGGCAAGAGTTCCAGTTGTTCTCCATCTTTGTCAACACTTGGTATTGTCAGTCTTTTAATTTAACTATTCTAGTGGGTGTGAACTGGTATTTCAATGTGGTTTGTTATTTAATTTTGATATAATCTTTATACTTAGTTTTTAGGTTAAAACTAGACCTTAAGACTTAATTTCTGTTATTATAACAAAAATAAGGGGAAATCAAAGATGCCAAAGAGAAATCATTCTTTCAAGAGGAAATAAAAAGACATTAGGCTTCACCATTTAAGATAATATCACAAAGTATGGATATTTTGATTTTTTTGAAATGAAAAGATCCACAGACATTTTCAGATGGGGCCAACAAGGCAGGCGGCAATCTGCCTTGTGAGCTACACGAGAAAGCCAGAGCCAGGCAAAGTGCCTGCATTTAGTCTATAAAAGCAGGCAAACATTCCTGAGAAAGTACACTGAGGCTGAATGATTACTTTTCTCACTGTGCTGATAGAGGTTGTGTTAATAAATGTAAAATGCCACTTCTCAGATTGACTCAGTCTTTTACCTCCTAAACCCAGGAACAAAGGGGATGGAATTGAATATTTACAGTTTTTGGACAATGATCTTCCCTTCAATTTCTGTAAAGGGTTTGCTGTGCTGGGATAACATTTGGATTATGTCCAAAGTCAGTCTATTGGCTAACTTGAGCAGGGGTTAAGAAAAAAAGCCAATATTCCTGAGCCAGCAATAATCATGCCCAAAACCCTTGGTCTCCAATGTGCTTCATAGATGGTCAGGGACTTATTCCTCAGTCTTAAATCCACAAAGACAATCTCCTATACCATGGAAATTAACCTTATTGCTTTATGCAAAATGTGGTAAAATGTATAGACACATGTGGGGACATAGTTTCAATTAGCAATCTTTCAAAGAGAAACACAAGATTACAAATATGAGAAATTCAATTTAGAAATGTTCACACAAGCAACAGTGAGCCCATTCTCTGAAAAAGCACCTGCACTTACATGTGTGCAGACATATTTTGACCAAATGGAATATCAGAAAGCTCACAACCTAAGAAAGATTTCAAAATATACTGATTTTGAGCAATTTATGGTATCTGGTAAGGGACAAAGTTCAATCAGTAACCTCCAGTGTAGATGAAATTGCTGCTGTGAATTATTTGGAAGCATACCATTAATACTACCCACTGATGTATAGTTTTTCATTGTTTATTTGTTTATAGCTTTACTAAAAAGAATTTGAGGGGACAAGTTATATATCTTGTTGTCTCTGAGAGCTATAATCAAAGCACACAGATTTAATCTTGATCCATCCCGTGTTCCTATTGGGACCAGATTTTCAAAATTCAATCAAATGAATAATGCATTGCACAATTATTCTCAGTTTTTTGAGACATGTCCTTCTCTTAGTCATCTAAATGAAGACTTACAAGGTCACTTTATCATTTTTTTCTCAAGTAGATATTTTTTTCAGTGCTGGGCTCATAATACTATAAACTGATTAATTGTTTTAAAAATATGTGAAATATGAAATAATTATGATCTTACCAAATACATAACTTAAAACTTATGGTTACAAGTGATGAATACTTCAGAGAAGACTCCAGAGGGAATTAGACCCAGAATTCTCTTATTGAGCTTTGAGACATTTCAAACACTACAAATGAAAAGGACTAGCATATTGAAAATGGAGATCATATGTATGGTGTTAGCTTTTCTGCAGAAATTCCTTAAAATAGAAAAAATGGCAATAAAGTGCTATTCCTTCAAGCTGAAAAATGGTGCCATGGTACATCAATAGGGACCTGGGTTACATCCAATATGATCTATCATAGTAAAGAATACTATTCAGCTGTTGAAAAGAAAGAGAAAAACTTAATATATATTGGCTTGGCAAGATCTCTAAGGCATATTTTTAAGTGAAAATAGAATTTCCATTTATACAAAAAAGGCATGAAGTATAAGTGTGATACGTACATATATGTACATAAATGCATCACATGCACTACAAACTATCCACTGAGATTGCTGGTAGGAGGCAGGTAAGTAAGCATGTGTGGGCATGCAAATATGTGTATGAATATTTGTATGTGTTTTGTGGGTGGTAAGGGAGGCAGTGAACTAGGAATTAACATTTTTTTCTGTATGATTCTTTTTGTTTGGATATTTTGCAATATTATAGTTAACTATAATAAACTACACTGTAAACAAGAAAATAAATGGCTTAATTAGATGTATTTTCTGCCAACCTAAGGTTATACTATAATATTGGTACATATCTAAAACTGTAATGTTTCCACTGATGACATAATTAAAAACTGTTCTTCAATCAGATCTATAATGCCAAAGCAAGAATGACTCATTGAAGAAGAAAATATAGATGCAATGCAATGAAAAGTATTAAGTTTTATAGGGTTTCTTACTCTCTGACCCTCATGCTTCTCACAGGTTGCAGAAGGGGTTCAATAAATACTAATTAAATGAATGCTTTAGGTTTGTCAGAAGGATATGATTTTTCATGACTTAAAATGTGAATATGGTACAAATGATATTGTTAAGCATATTAGAAACTATGAATATTACTATCTGGATTAATTCAGTTTTATTAGCAAAGATGATCACATCGATATCACTGGCAGCAAGTGCTTTGTGAAACAGAAGACTGAGAAACCAACATGGCATCCAACTTCACACCAAATGGGAGACTCTCAGGCGTGATGGTGTGTCCAGCTTTCACTAGATGAGCCATTCCCTAAACATGGTTCACCGGCCCTGCTTAGCATGAAACGCAAAGCAGGATCACTCACAATGTCCTTCTGGATCTCAGCCAGGTTTCATGCCCTGTGGCAAAGCAGTCTGCAACATAAGATCTTTGGGGAGGATGTGTGGAGAATGGAAGGCAATGCAGGCTGTGCACTGAAATGAAAGGGGATCACCACAAGCAGGGTGGGCAGAAGAAACACTGTGATTCAATATCAAATGATAGCATGTGGCTGTGGAATTCTGGGAAATCAGACACCTTGGCAACATTCCTTTCAGGCCAAGAGTTCTAAAGGGGAAGAGAATAACGAACAAAAGAAAATTTTGTTTGAAGTTTTAGCTTTGGTGGAAGAGATATTAGTGGACAGGTGGTGGTGTATAAAATAATGTGCTTACCAGTGGCTATCTTCAGGAGGCTCATCACCAACAGGAATGTGATTTTGAGACACACAGTGATTTTATATAGTTAACAGAGTATATGTCTGTAAATGTTATATGAAAAAGGGTCATCACACAGTCATAATGTTTACCTTGATTGAGATTTGCAACTATGCCACATTTTGAAACTTTGGAAAATGATTCTATGTTAATAATTTCCAATGTAAAATAAAATAATGAGCCATCTGGAAATTATCAAAATGCTATGTAAAGGCAATGATGCCATTTACTGCACAGAATCAATTTAACACAGCAATAAAACACACACACACGTATATGCTTCGAAAAAACAGGCTATTCTTTTCCACGGAACTTTTCATTTAAATTCTGTTGCCATTGTTGTGCAGTAAATTCTGTTGTCATACAGCTATAGCTAAAGTGCTTTTTATTTGATGTAATCCTACTGCGTCATTAAAATATCAGTATTTTTTATGTTTTGCAAATATTTGTGGACACCATTAAGCAGCACGAAGCACAGTGCAGTAACAAATGTCCATTTTATGGCCACTGTCAGACTATATATTGTATAATGCCCCAATATTATCAGCAATCTAGACCTAAATTATCACAACCCTAAGTCCATGAAACACAAGACACATATATAATCTCCCTTAGTCCCTGTATTGAAATGTTAGAATTAAAAGCTTGGGCTATCAATTCAGGCAGAAAATGTCGTTTTCCAGAGGAATTTTTCACTCAGAACAAAAAAAAAAAAAAAAAAGAGAAAAGGCGAAGGAATTAAGCTAAGGGCTGAATGTAGAGAACAACTCTAAAACCTAAGAGAAGGATTTTTATTTCCCTAAAGAGGAAATAGAGGTGAGAGGGGAAGTAAATGTACAAGTGGAAAAAATATTCTCTTTTTTTCTGGGTTCCTGTGTGTTGTTATAATTAACAGAGATATTCAGATTTAGTTAATGCTGGTTTGTGATGTTAGAGATTTTCTCTCGATTCATAATTCTACTCAAGAGAAACCATGGATTTGATAACAACATAGTTCATTGCAAATTCTGAGTAAATAGCTCTAGGTTGCTCAGGAATGCAACTAGCTAACGTGCACTGGTGAATCTGCATGAGATCTGGTCAAAAATGGAGATATTTTATCATGTAATTAGCCAGAACTAGTGTGGGATTTGTTGAAAACATAGAGAGATCCAATTTGTCCTCAAACAGAAGCCCCCTGACTTACTGTTAAATATCTCCTTTCTTCTGCTAAATTTCTTTATTGCTTCTGTAAGTTGCAAAAGAGAAATCACCTCTAAATGCCCCCCTACCCTGTGGTCTTATTTTTGTAGAGCTTTGAAGCTGGTGATACAATCAATTTCATTGACTACAAACAATGATGTTAATTATAAGAGGTTGTCAGAATTCATAATTGTCAATGAGTCTTGGAAGGGTTGAGTTGGTGGGATAATTTGACCCTCATAGCGTCTTTGTTCTAGAAAGCAGATCTGCTGGATATGGCTACCAAAGAGGAAAGAGGAGCACATTTACAAGCGTTTTCACTTTCAAATGCACTTGTATTCAAATATTTTGATTATAGTGCAAATCGTCACTAATCATGAAAGAAATTTCAAAATCCTTCTGCACTATGGAGGTCAAATGTACATGATCTGCTCCCCACAACTGCTCTGCACTTAGTGCTTCTATTTTCAATGATTTTTTAAAAATTTTAATTTCAGGTATTTCTTCTATTCTCTGACAGAAGGCTGCCTCATTCGTTGGATGATCAATTTGAATTAACTTCCCCCATGGAGTGTTTCTTAACATGAGTGCCATTTAGAAGTTTGATTTTTACTCTATTGTGAGTCGTGTTACTGGTATTGATAGAATTTGTGACAGGGTTATGAGATGCCTTGATCAATAACTCTGAATTAATAAAAAAGTTGCAGATTGGCTTGGAGAATATTTTTTCCTCATAGGACATGAATTGTGTTGTAGAATTAAAATGGCAATATGATTTTTACCTCTAACTAAAACTTTAGTTTTTGATAAAAATCCTATTTTGGGTTAGAATATTTTGAAATAAAGGAGGAGATTCTTATTCACATCAATGAACAGAACTAAAATCTTTTTGAAGACTTAAAGAATAGAAAAATGAATTATTTTCATTAAAAGACTCAAAATATGTTCAGATAAAGTGAGCAGATGTTAAAAATTTAATTTGAGATTTCAAAATGCATTAAGACATATTTCTAATTTCAGTGGCTTTCAGAAAAATCTTTTAGACAGTCGTTGTGGTGAATGCCTATAATCCCAGCAACTCTGAGGACTGAGGCAGGAGGATTGGGAGTTCAAAGTCAGCCTCACTCTGTCTCTAAGTAAAATACAGAAAAGGGATGGGCATGTGGCCCAGTGGTTAAGTGCCCCTGGGTTCAATTCCCGGTACCAAGAAAAAGACTTTTTTAAATGGAACTTAAAAAAAGAGTTTCTTGTATAGTTATGATATAAAATAGATGTTAATGTAGGACTACCAATTTTTTAAAAAAATTATATCATTTGCCTAATCTGTATCTTTTTATATTCAATCTTAAGAGTGATGAATGAAGATAGGTTTTTTTAGATTGCTTTAAGTAGTAGTTTATAAAATAAATTTTGTTTTATTATTTATCCTAGTCTGCAAAACAAATTTTAAATTCTACAATTAGCTTAGATTTTTTTCTTTCTGAGTTGTTTCACTTTAAAGATTTTTAAAAAATATTATTTGAAGTTTTATTAGAATTACATGAACACTTTCCCCTTGCTTTTTGTGGAGGTTTAGATTATTGCATATTATGAGTCATTAGAATTAGTTACAGGGACTTGAGTCAACATAAAACAATACACAGTTGATGTATTTATTTCAAAACAAAAGTTATTTTACAAAATGTAATGAAACAATCATAAAGATAATGTTTATAGTTTTCTACAACAGAATTCTAGCAATTAGAAGTGGGTAATATTTGCATATGTGTTTTAAAATGGAAGAACATTATAAAAATGTCTGTACAAGAATAGGTAAATGTATGTAAATGTAGATAAAATCTAAACATGTATTTTAAAATGAAAATATTAAAAAACATTAAACAATTTTTGGTATAGACTGGGGTGGATGGTGGTGAGAGGAAGAGAGAAAGTTTTACTTTTTTATTTTATGTCCCGAACAGCTGGAATTTTCTATTCATGTTCTATTTTTGCTTTATCAAGTTGATGATTAAAATAAATCTGCTGGGTGGAATTATATGCTATTTTCATGTTCTTTATATTTTCCTGTGTTTAAAGTTTTTCTTTTGTTTTTAGATAATAAACTGTTTAGAATGAAAGGAATTTAAGCACATAAAAAGAGGCTTGCAACTAAACAGCCTTGTTACTTCGCTCTTAGGGCAGGCTAAAGAGCACTTTATATGTGATTAAAAATGTCTTTTAAATTATTTTTTGTTGTTTGACTTTGTGCCACTTGTTAAGCCATAAAGTTTCATATCTGGATACTTTGATGTTCAGTTTTGTTTGACTTGGAGTTTGTGACTTTTCTGTTGACTTCGTATAGGAAAAAATGGTATTGAGACCTTTCAGTTATAATTGGCACAGTTGCCAATCTGGTTTGGGAACTCACTGCCAGGTGGAAGTGAGTTGTCATATGTAAGCCTGTGGAAATTGCCTACAATCACTATTCTTTGAGTAGGCAGGATTTTATTTACTAACATGGTTTCATTTGGAATTTTTAATATATTCTACTTATTCTGATCTGACTTTGTATGAAATATGATAGGTCTTCTGTGGACATCAAAGTTCTTACAGTTGTAAATGTTCATTTGGACATAATTAAATTATGTCTATTATTTTTTGCTTTCTCCATTTCATAATTTTACCTTCAGTATTTGGAAAGAATACCATTTAATTTTTCCATACACTGAAATAAGAGTTTTTGTACCAAAAATGACAACTTTTAATCCATCAATTAGAGCTATATACATGTGAGCTATATAAATATTAATTTACTTCTAAGATATAGTCTGCTGCTAGCAATAGGGGACAGAATTATGTAATTCTCACTTGTATCAAAAAGATGTTACAACAGTTTAGTCACAAAAAGCATTTGAAGCAATTGTTAGAAAAATTTTAGCTAAACTTTAGGCAAATTGAATATTTCAATTTTTAAGGGATTTTTCTGGCATTACATTAAATAATATTAAAACAGAAAAAAGGATATGCTTTTATATTATACCTATACTGAAAATAATTAAAAATAAGATAACCATTATTTCAGCTAATTTCTGTCTCAATCAAAATGCAAAAAATAATTACCAGAAAAATTTTAGATCCTTTAGATAATGAAAGTACAGTAAAACTGTTACTCAGACTATGACAAATTTGTTTTCAGTTTATGAATATCATGAGAATGTCCAAGATTTATATATATCTTGTATTCATTTTTTTGATATTGTCTTCATAAAGCACCCCTTGGAAAATAATAAGCAGATCAAATTTTCAGTCATTTTGCTGTGCATTTTTGTTGAAAGCTATAGTCTTTCTGCTTCCCTCAGAACCATATGTCACAGTGGCTTTTATATATCAAAGAGAAATATCATGACAGAGATTCTAAAATCTTTTCTCCTAAATGAAAATTGAGGCCATTTGCCATAAGAAAGTCACTATAGTCAGACACTGAAGTGCAACTGTACATCCCAGTCACACATATGAGATCAAAGCAGGCGGATCAAAAGTCTAACCCTGTCTCAAAATAAAAAATATAAAAGGCTGGGGATACAGTCAGTAATAGAGCACCCCTGGGTTCAATTCTTAGTGCAAAATGAGAACAAAGATGTTACTACAGCACCAAGATTTTTACTATTATTTATTCCTAATCTTAGAAAGTATAGTTTTTTGATTATTGGAAATGACAATAAAAGTATTTCATCTTTGAAAACTATTGGGGAGAGAAAGTTTTTCATTTAATTTCCAGATCATTTTCATCAAGCACCCTGAAAATTAATTTTTAAAGTAAAATCACGATTGGACTCACAAAGAGTCAAACTCTTGGGCAACATTTTCAGATTGTCTTTCTTTTTTTTTATTAAAGTTTCTATTTTCTTTTTTTAAATTAAAAATCATAAATTTACATAGGGCAATGTTGTTTGATTCATTCTGTTATTTTTTCCCTCCCCCCAACCCCTCCCAACCCTCTTTTCCCTCTATACAGTCCTTCCTTCCTCCATTCTTACCACCCTCCTTATCCCTAATCCTAACACTAACACCTCCTACCCCCCATTTTATGTCCTCATCCGCTTATCAGCGAGATCATTCATCCTTTAGGTTTTTAAGATTGGCTTATCTCATTTAGCATGATATCCTCCAATTTCATCCATTTGCCTGCAAATGCCATAATTTTATCATTCTTCATGGCGGAGTAATATTCCATTGTATATATATGCCACAGTTTCTTTATCCATTCATCAACTGAAGGGCATCTAGGTTGGTTCCACAATCTGGCTATGGTGAATTGAGCAGCTTTGAACATTGATGTGGCTGTATCTCTGTAGTATGCTGATTTTAAGTCCTTTGGGTATAGGCCAAGGAGTGGGATAGCTGGGTCAAATGGTGGTTCCATTCCAAGCTTTCTGAGGAATCTCCATACTGCTTTCCAGAGTGGCTGCATTAATTTGCAACCCCACCAGCAATGTATGAGTGTACCTTTTTCCCCACATCCTCGCCAACACCTATTGTTGCTTGTGTTCTTGATAATCGCCATTCTAATTGGGGTGAGATGGAATCTTAGGGTGGTTTTAATTTGCATTTCTCTTATTACTAGAGATGTTGAACATTTTTTCATATGTTTATTGATTGCTTGTACATCTTCTTCTGTGAAGTGTCTGTTCATTTCCTTAGCCCATTTGTCGATTGGATTATTTGTATTCTTGGTGTAGAGGTTTTTGAGTTCTTTATAGATTCTGGAAATTAGTGCTCTATCTGAAGTATGAGTGGCAAAGATATTCTCCCACTCTGTAGGCTCTCTCTTCAAATTACTGATAGTTTCCTTTGCTGAGAGAAAGCTTTTTAGTTTGAATCTATCCCAGTTGTTGATTCTTGCTTTTATCTCTTGGGCTATGGGAATCCTGTTAAGGAAGTCTGATCCTAAGCCAACAAGTTGAAGATTTGGACCTACTTTTTCTTCTATGAGGTGCAGGGTTTCTGGTCTGATTCTGAGGTCCTTGATCCATTTTGAGTTGAGTTTTGTGCAGGGTGAGAGATAGGGGTTTAATTTCATTCTGTTGCATATGGATTTCCAGTTTTCCCAGCACCATTTGTTGAAGAGGCTATCTTTTCTCCATTGTAAGTTTTTGGCCCCTTTGTCTAGTATGAGAAAATTGTATTTATTTGGGTTTGTGTCCATGTCCTCTATTCAGTACCATTGATCTACCTGTCTATTTTGGTACCAATACCATGCCGTTTTGTTGCTATTGCTTTGTAATAGAGTTGAAGATCTGGTATTGCGATACTCCCTGCTTCGCTCTTTCTACTGAGGATTGCTTTAGCTATTCTGGGTTTCTTATTCTTCCAGATGGATTTCATAGTTGCTTGCTCTATTTCTGTAAGGTACATCATTGGGATTTTAATTGGAATTGCATTGAATCTGTATAGCACTTTTGGTAGTATGACCATTTTGACAATATTAATTCTGCTATCCATGAACATGGGAGATCTTTCCATCTTCTAAGGTGTTCTTTAATTTCTTTCTTTAGTGTTCTGTAGTTTTCATTGTAGAGGTCTTTCACCTCTTTTGTGAGATTGATTCCCAAGTATTTTATTTTTTTCGATGCTATCGAGAATGGGGTAGTTTTCATAATTTCTCTGAGGATTCATCACTTATGTATAAAAATGCATTGGATTTATGAGCATTGATCTTGTAACCTGCTACTTTACTGAATTCACTTATGAGTTCTAAGAGTTTTCTGGTGGAATTTCCCGGTTCCTCTAAATATATAATCATGTCATCAGTGAACAGGGATAGTTTGAGTTCTTCTTTTCCTGTTCGTATCCCTTTAATTTCTTTGGTTTGTCTAATTGCTCTGGCTAGAGTCTCAAGAACGATGTTGAATAGAAGTGGTGAAAGAGGGCATCCCTGCCTTGTTCCAGTTTTTAGGTGGAATGCTTTCAGTTTTTCACCATGTAGAATGATATTGGCCATGGGCTTAGCATAGATGGCCTTTACAATGTAAAGGAATATTCCCACTACCCCAATTTTTTCTAGTGTTTTGAGCATGAAGGGATGCTATATTTTATTGAATGCTTTTTCTGCATCTATTGAAATAATCATGTGATTCTTAACTTTTAGTCTGTTGATATGGTGAATGACATTTATTGATTTCCGGATGTTGAACCAACCTTGCATTCTTGGGATAAAACCCACTTGATCGTGGTGCACTATCTTTTTAATATATTTTTGTATGCGATTTGCTAAAATTTTGTTGAGAATTTTTGCATCGATGTTCATTAAGGATATTGGTCTGAAATTTCCGTTCCTCGATGTGTCTCTGTCTGGTTTAGGTATCAGGGTGATATTGGCTTCATAGAATGAGTTTGGGAGGGTTCCCTCCTCTTCTATTTCATGGAATACTTTGAGGAATATTGGAATGAGCTGTTCTTTAAAGGTTTTATAGAATTCTGCTGAGAACCCATCTGGTCCCAGACTTTTCTTTGTTGGTAGGCTTTTGATGACCTCTTCTATTTCATTGCTTGAAAATGATTTATTTAAGTTGTGTATGTCCTCCTCGTTCAGTTTAGGTAATTCATATGTCTCTAGAAACTTGTTGATGTCTTCGAGGTTTTCTGTTTTGTTGGAGTATAGATTTTCAAAATAGCTTCTAATTATGTTTTGTATTTCACTCGTGTCTGTTGTGATATTTCCTTGTTCATTCCGAATTTTAATAATTTGAGTTTTCTCTCTCTTTCTCTTTGTTAGTATGGCTAAGGGTTTATCAATTTTGTTCATTTTTTCAAAGAACCAACTATTTATTTTGTTAATTTTTCTAATTGTTTCTTTTGTTTCAATTTCATTGTTTTCGGCTCTGATTTTAACTATTTCCTGTCTTCTATTACTTTTGGTGTTGGTCTGCTCTTCTTTTTCTAGGGCTTTGAGCTATAGTGCTAAGTCGTTTATTTGTTGATTTCTACTTCTTTTGTTGAATTCGCCCCATGAAATAAATCTTCTTCTAAGTACTGCTTTCATAGTGTCCCAGAGAATTTGATATGATGTGTCTTTGTTCTCATTTACTTTAAGAGTTTTTAAATTTTCCTCCTGATGTCTTTTGTTATCCATTCATCATATAATAGTGTATTATTTAATCTCCAAGTATGGAGAAGTTTCTGTTTTTTATTCTGTCATTTATTTCTAATTTCAATCCATTATGATCTGATAGAGTACAAGGTAGTATCTCTTTCTTCTTGTATTTGCTAACAGTAGCTTTGTGGCATAAAACATGGTCTATTTTAGAGAAGGATCCATGTGCTGCTGAGAAGAAAGTGTATTCGTTCTTTGTTGGATGGTATATTCTATATAAGTCGGTTAAGTCTATATTGTTGATTGTGTTATTGAGATCTATGGTTTCTTTATTCAATTTTTTTTTTGGATGATCTATCCAGCAGTGAGAGAGGTGTTAAAATCGCCTAGTATTATTGTGTTGTGATCTATTTGATTTCTGGAATTGAGAAGGATTTGTTTGACGTACATGAATGAGCCAATGTTCGGGGCATAGATATTTATGATTGTTATGTCCTGCTGATTTATGCTTCCCTTAAGCAGTATGCAATGTTCTTCTTTATCCCTTCTGACTAGTTTTGGCTTGACGTCCACATTATCTGAAATGAGGATGGATACTCCAGCTTTTTTGCTGTGTCCGTGTGCATGGTATGTTTTTTCCCATCCTTTCACCTTTAGTCTATGGGTATCTCTTTCTATGAGATGAGTCTCTTGCAGGCAGCATATTGTTGGATTTTTCTTTTTAATGCAATCTGCCAGTCTATGTCTTTTGATTGATGGGTTCAGGCCATTAACATTCAGGGTTATTATTGTGATATGATTTGTATTCCCAGTCATTTGACTCATTTTTGTTTTTTGACATGATTTGGTTTCTCCTTTATTTGGCTATTCCTTTAGGCTAGTTCCTCCTGTTGCTGATTTGCATCATTGTTTTTCATCTCTTCCTCATGGAATATTTTGCTGAGAATGTTCTGCAATGCTGGCTTTCTTTTTGTAAATTCCTTTAGCTTTTGTTTATCACGGAAGGATCTTATTTCATCGTCAAATCTGAAAGTAAGTTTTGCTGGGTCTAAGATTCTTGGTTGGCATCCATTTTCTTTCAGGGCTTGGTAAATGTTGTTCCAGGCCCTTCTAGCTTTTAGGGTCTGGATTGAAAAATCTGCTGATATCCTTATTGGTTTTCCCCTGAATGTAATTTGATTCTTTTCTCTCGTGGCCTTTAAAATTCTGTCTTTATTTTGTACATTAGGTATTTTCATTATAATGTGCCTTGGTGTGGGTCTGTTGTAATTTTGTGTATTTGGAGTCCTATAAGCCTCTTGTACTTGGTTTTCCATTTCATTCTTAAGATTTGGGAAATTTTCTGATTGTATTTCATTGAATAGATTGTTCATTCCTTTGGTTTGTTTCTCTAAGCCTTCCTCAATCCCAATAATTCTTAAATTTGGCCTTTTCATGATATCCTATAATTCTTGTATATTCTGTTCATGATTTCTTACCATCTTCTCTGTTTGGTCAACTTGGTTTTCAAGATTAAATATTTTGTCTTTAATATCTGAGGTTCTGTCTTCCAGGTTTTCTATCCTATTGGTTATGCTTTCTATGGAGTTTTTAACTTGGTTTAATGTTTCCTTCATTTCAAGGATTTTTTTTCAGTATCTCTAACTCTTTATTGAAATGATCTCTTGCTTCCCGTGTTTGCTCTTTTAACTGTTGATTGGTGCGATCATTTAATGCCTGCATTTGCTCTTTCATCTCCTCGTTTGCTTCCCTGATTGTTTTAATTATGTACATTCTGAACTCCCTTTCTGACATTTCTTCTGCTGTGCTGTAATTGGGTTTTATTGATATAGTATCTAGGTTTGTTTGGGACATTTTCTTCCCTTGTTTTCTCATATTGGTCAGATGTCAGTGGGACTCTGTGATATTGCAGATTTCCTCTATTGGCTTATAGTGTCCCTATAGATTTCCAGTGTATCCCCTCCCAGCCTTCAGTATCCTGAAGTCTTGGAGTAACTTGATAATGCTTTCAAAGAAAGCTGCCCCTAGCCCGCTACTTGTTCCAGGGCTTGGAGTTGGCTCTGTGTGGAAAAGCTCTCACTGGGAGTCCTGCTCTGAGAAGCTGGCCGTGTGGTAGGAGCCCACCACTGGAGTGCGTGTGGCTGCCTGGAGAAGACTCTAGCTGCCCTGCCCTACTCTAATAAGCCGCCCGAATCTGGACCTGCTGCCCTGGCCGAGCTTCACCGGGTGGGGGTGGGGGAGACTCACCCTGTGGCTCTATTTTAGTCTGAGTCTCTCAATGCCTCCCCTTCTTGAATCCTGTGTTCTGGAGTGACTGGAGATGCAGTCACCCTCTAGTCTGCCATCTTTGATCACCCCGTGGAAAAAGCCTGTGGCCGGGGGGTGGGGGTGTGCAGGTCCACCTGGAGAGGTCTCTGGCTGCCCTGTCCTGCCCTGGTTCCAGAGGCTGCTTGCGGGTTGGAGGTCTCCGCTGGCTTGGGGACTTGTGGCTGGCTCTGTGTAGAAAGGCTCTCACTGGGCGGTCTGCTCCGAGAAGCTAGCCTGGAAAGGCGTTTCCCACCGGAGGGGGCTGAGCTGCTTGGGGAAGTCCCTGGCTGCCCTGTCCTGGTCCCTGACGCAACCTGCAGGCCGGAGCTCACGCACACTGGCTCAGGGACTTGGAGCTGGTTCTGTGCAGAAAGGCTCTCACTGGGGGGCCTGCTCCAAGAAGCTGGAGAATCTGGCCCTGTGGGAAGAGCCCACTGCCGGAGTACGCAGGACTGCCTGGAGAAGACTCTAGCTGCCCTGCCCTACTCTCATAAGCCGCCCGGATCCGGGCCTGCCGCCTGGGCTGAGCTTCACCGGGTGGGAGAGACTCACACCGTGGATCTATTTTAGTCCAAGTCTCTCAATGCCTCCCCTTCTTGAATCCTGGGTTCTGGAGCGACTAGAAATGCAGTCACCCTCTAGTCTGCCATCTTGGATCGCCTCAGATTGTCTTAATTTTAAATAAAAAATAATTCTCTTTTCTAAGAATTTAATACTAAACTATTAAGGAAGCAACTTACTGACTTAAGTGTTTGAAAACTTGGTACAAAGACCCACAATTTAACTTACCTTTGTGAAACTAAAGTTAGTGTCATGTACAATCGCAAGAATGAGATCCTAATTAGAATAAGTTTTACTCCATGTATATATATCACATGCACTGTACTGCCATGTATATCTTAAAAAGAAAAAAGTTTAAAAAGCGAAAAAAATCAGAGTTTTTGAGAACTCTGTAGCTTAGCTTGCTTTACGTAATTACTGTAACAGCGATGTAATGCTCTCCACATGAATATCTTTCTGAGTTATGCTTTAAAAGAACTGAAAGATTGAGATTTTTCAGGGAGTTAGGTGTCAATAGAGGAATTCCTTTTTCCTTGCTTTATAGCCACAAATTTTACTATGTCAAACAATTTATGGAGAATATTTCCATATTATAAACAGACCTTTCCCAGATAACTATTGTTGCTACCACTAGATAATGAGCATGCATTTAAAGTTTTCTAGGCACTATGGTGTGTAACATATATCATCCATTTAATCCCTACAGCAACCGTATGAGACTGAGACACTTAACTGTACAGATGAAGAAACTGAGACACAGAGAGGTTAAGTAACTTTCACTGTTTCACAGTTAGTGAACAGTGCTGCTTGGAATTCAGGCATGTGCCTACAGAGTCCTGCCTTAACCTCCATAGACATGAAATTTGAATCTATTCCATATCCAATTTCCATTTTATATTTGGTTCATATGATGTCAGAATTTTTTGAGAAAAATTGTAAAATTCTGAAAAATTGTTTTAGTTGTTTAATATTTTTCTCTTAATTACATGTATGTTTTAAATTTGCAGGAAAAATAAGTTGTGTGGTATCTTTAGAGTCGAGAAAGAAACCACAGGTAAATAATTGGGGCATGAATGCATAGATGAATTGTTCATTCATTTATTTACCAAAAGCCTATTTTTTGCTGTTTTTGTGTGATCTATTGGCATACATATTTATATGCAGGACCAGACCAGAGACAAATCTAAGCTCAAAGAAGATCACTTACCTCCCTTAGTTTGAGGGAGAATGGCAGGAGGGAGCAGGCAAGGAGGGCTTCCTGGAGAAGGTAGTTCTTGACCTACATAAAATTTAAAGGATGTATGTAAAGTTATCTAGGCAGAGAAAGGGTTGGGTGGAGGGCTTTGCAGGAAGAGGATGGCACATGTGAGGGTACAGAGACATAGAACCTGATGTGACCAAGAAACGACAGGGTGCAGAAACAGAGCAGGGTGTGAGTGGGAAACCACATGACTGGAGCATGGGATTTTGGAGCACAGGAGGTGAAGCTGGAGAAAGAGGGTCTGTGAAATGAACTGCCTTGTATGCCATCCTAAGGACCAAACATTTTGTCCAAGGATCTAAACTTTTAAGATTTTAAGCAGAGGAGAGACATAATTAGCTTTGCGATTTAGAGGGATTGCTCCAGTCATGTAGTAAAAGATTTAATGCAGTGGGCCAAGATTGGAGTCAGAAGATGGTTACACAGGATTGTAGTAATCCTGGTAAGATATAATTGGAACTTGAATTAAAGCAAAGGAAATGGCAACAGAAGAGAACATAGGTTTTAAAGGTACTTGGGAGATGACTAAAGATTACTGTTAGCTTTTCTACATTGTGACAAATAGCTGAGAAAAATAACTTGAAATTTATTTTTCACTCACTGTTTCAGAGGTTTCAGTTCAAGGTCATGGACAACATTGCTTTGTGCCTGGGAGGAGGCAGAATATCACGTTGGAAGGGCAGAGGAAAACTGTTTCCTTCAACTAAGCCCCTCCTACTACAGTTTCCACCACTTTCCACTGTCTCTTCAAATTATTAACCCATCACATGGACTATTCCACTGATGTGTTTGGAGCATTCACAATTCAATCATTTCTTAAAATCCCCAACTTTGGACACTGCTGCACCAGGGACCAAATCATCAACACATGAATTTTGGGGGAACATTTCACATCCAAACCTTAATAATTACTTAAATATCTCCCAAAGGTAACTATTCATATTTATCCTATGTGGGTTCATGGAGCTTCTTAAATCTGTGAATAAATTCTTATCCAGTTATATTTCTGTTTTAGTCAGTTTTTTCATCACAGTGACCAAGAGACCTGACTGGAATGATGTAGAGGAGGAAAAATTTACTTTGGCTCATGGTTTCTGAGGTTTTAGTCCATAAATGGCGGACTCTGTTGGTTTGGTGAGGCAGAACATCCTGGCAGAAGGGCATGGCAGAGGAAAAAAAAAATACTCGACATAGCAACAGGAGAGAGAGAGAGGAGACAGAGCAAGAGAGAGAAAGAGAGGGGGGGGGGAGAGAGAGAGACAGAGAGAAAGAGACAGAGAGAGAGAGAGAGAGAGAGAGAGAGAGAGAGAGAGAAACTCTGCTCAATGGGGACAAAATATAAACCTCAAAGTCATGTTGCCAGTGACCCACCTCCTCCAACCACATCCCACCTGCCTACAGTAACCACCCACTAATCCACGTCAATGGATTAATCCACTGATTAGGTTACAGCTCTCATAATCTAAATATTTCACCTCTGAAAATTCTTGCGCTGCTTCACACATGAATTTTTGGGGAACATCTCATTTCTAAACTATAACAAGTACAATATTGGCTTTTCCCTATTATTTCAATCTCCCTTTTGGAGCTCCAGTTATATGGATGTATTTATGTCACATGTGCCTCTCACTTTTTTGTGCATTTTTATCCATTTTTCCCCGAGTACCCAGATTTATTTATTTAATTGACCAGTATATTGCTCCTTGCTCATAACATGTCTATTATTCTATAGAAACCATCACTGAATTCTTTTCATATTGTCTTTTTCAGCTCTTACTAATTCCCTTTTATTGTATTACAAATTTGCTACTCTGGTGGAGCATTCCAGCTGTTCATATTTTTTCTTAGAAATATTAATCATAATTATTTTTATGTATGGTATAATTCTAATATCTGTGTTGCCTCTCCATGTACTTTTATTGCTTGTTTTTTCTCTTGGTTCAGTTATTGGTGTCTCTTTAACCTCATACTTGGAGCTGTGTGTAGTAGCAAAGGCCTGTATCCCAGAGCTGTGCATGGCTGAGGCAGGAGGATCCTGAGTTTGAGGCCAACTTGGCAAATGTTATGGTTTGGATGTGAGGTGTCCCCTCATAGCTCATGTCTGAGACTATGCAAGAAGGTTCAGAGGAGATATAATTGGGTTGTGAGAGCCTAAACCCAATCAGTGAATTAATTCCCTGATGGAATTAACTGAGTGGTAACTGGAGGTGGGTAGTGTGTGGTTGGAGGAGGTGGGCTTTGGGGTACATATTTTGTATCTGGCCAGTGGAGTCTTTCTCTAATTTCTGATCATCATGTGAGCTGCCTCCCTCCACTATACTCTTCCTCAAGATGGTCAACCTCACCTCAAGCCATGAGGAATGGAGCCTGCCAGGGGACCTCTGAAACTGTGAGGCTTCAAATAAACATTTTCTTCTCTACATTTCTGTTGTTGGGTCATTTAGTTACAGCAGTGAAAAAGCTGACTAAAAACAGAAATTGGTACCGAAGGTGGGGTCATTGCTGTGACTAACCTGACCATGTGGTTCAGAAGCTTTAGGAGCTTTTCAGGATTAGTTGGAGAAATTACGAGACATGTAGCAGTGCAAGCTGGAAGTGCTTTAGGTTGCTGTAAGTGGACATTAATGGGTGATGCTGGTGGGAGCTCAGAAGGTCAGAATGCCAATAGGACTATGAACAGTGAAAATGGGGCTCCAGAGGAAAAGGAGGACACTATTGAAACTTGGATTAGAGGCCATTCTTGTTATGTTCAGGCTGGGAAGTTGTCTTCATTTTACTTGTGTCCCAAGAATTTCTGTAAGGCTCATTTTAAACCTGATGGAGTTATTAATCTGGCAGAAAAAATTTCCAGACAGCATAGCATTCAGATGGTGGCATGGATATTGATGGCAACTTTTAGACTAATTTATCGTGATAATCAGGAGCAGAAAGCAGAGAAGAAAGATTTGAAAAACTTGGATTTGAAAGGAGGGAATGAAATTGGGGCTACGGAAGTTATAGTTGTTAAAAAAGACATTACTGGCCCTAAAGAAGAATTGTTAAACACCTTGTCAAGAGACAATAAGAAAGATGGCTTGAGGGCATCTCAGGAGCTGGCAAGACCACACCCATCTCAGACTCAAAGAAGTAAAAGTAAAAATTCTCATGAGAAGAGACCAATGGGGCCCCATTCTTGCACAAGGGGGCCTAGGAAGCTTTTTGCAATGTGCTTAGCCACCCAGAAACTCAGGGGTTGTTGCAACCAGGGTCCCTGGAGGCTTGGTTACTGCTGCAGATGGCAGCAGACCTTGGCATCAACCACATGGTACTGGTTTTGCAGCAATGCAGGAAGATGGAGTTAGGGGGTCATGGGGATTTTCACCAAGATTTCAAAGGAAGGCCAGGGAGGCCAGGAAAAGTGTAGTAGTGTCTGATTCCTGTGAGCACCCACTGAGAAGGTAAGGTATAGAGATTTGAGGAGGAAGCCAAAGCTGCAATGGAGAACCCTGAGGTTAAGAAATGCCAATAATGTGGGACATCTTCCTAGGGAAGTTGCAGGAATTGAGCAGAGACAATCCAACAGAAAGGCCACTTGGGCTGCAACCAACAAGACCACAGGGGCAGAGCCACACAGCCCTTTGGGCAAAATATTACCATGCCATGTGCCCCAGATGCCAGACAGGGAGCTTCAAGACTTGTTTGCCCAGCTGGATTTCAGTCTTGCTTTGGTCCCATCCCTTTTTTTCTAAGCCCCTATATTTGTGAATGGAAATGTTTATTCTGTATTTTTTATATATTGAATACTGGTAAATTGCTTTTGATTTTTATAGGAACTCATGATGTAAGTTTGCCCTGAGTCTCAGAGAAGTCTTTGGACTTGAACTCTTGAGACTGGGGACTCTTGGAGATGGACTAAATGTATTTTGCATTGTGAGATGGTCATGAGCTTTTGGGGGCCAGGGGTGGAATATTATGATTTGGATGTGAGGTGTTCCCCAAAAGTTCATATTTGAGATAATTCAAGAAGGTTTGGAAGATAAATGATTGGATTATGAGAGCATTAAACCAATCATTGGATTAATTACCTGATGGAATTAATTGGCAACTGAAGGCCGGTGGGGTATGACTGGAGGAAGTACAGCATTGGGGGCGTGGATTTGGAGTATATGTTTGTATTTGGTGAATGGAGTCTGTCTCTGCTTTCTGATCATCATGGGAGCCACTTCTCTCCATCACACTCTTGCTTCATGATGTTCAGCCTCACCTTGAGCCTCAAGGAATGGAGCCAGCTGTCTATGGCTCGAGACTTGGAAACCATGAGCCCTCAAATAAACTTTTCCTCCTCCCTGATTGTTCTGTTCAGGTCTTTTAGTCACGGCAGCAAAAGAAACTGACTAAAACAGCAACTTTGTGAGAACTTGTCTCAAATAAAAAAGGGCTGGGGATGTAGCTCAGTGTTAAAGCCCTGGTGGGTTCAATGCCTTGTACCAAAAACAAAAACAAAAGCACCACTAAAATCTCATCTCATACTTGGAATTTTTTATTGACTAATGTACATTATGTATGACAAACTAGAGGATTTGGATGATATTACCTTCCTTCACAGAGGATTTAAATTTCCCCTGACAGGATGACAGAGTAAGGGAGGATTGCCTTGAGGTTGAACTATTCCAGTTTGTCTTTACTTTTATAATTGAGCTTTTTCAGAGGTTTCTGAAAACACCAGGACCATTTTTCTTTTACCATTCCTGAACTCCAACTTTTGTCCCCTCAACAATATGAGCATGTTATAAATATCTGCCTAGCTTTTTGGCCTCCTATTAGATGCTTTCCATTTCATTTCTTAGACTCACCTTACACATTTCAAATTTTAGTTGACCATTATTCATGGTTCTCTGTGGTTCTCTTGCTGTGGGATCTTGATTCTGCAAACCCTGGCTGTCTGTCTTTGTAGCACTGAATTACAATTGTTGACTGCTGTGTATGACCATGTTATGGGGCGCAACTTAAGAACAGACCGATCACCACTGAGAAGTCCAAATTTGAGAGTCTTTATTAAGCCGACCAGCTGACTGTCTCCATTGTGCTTTCCTTCTCTTCAAGAACGTGTCACCTTAAATCCTTACTGCCTTAGATATTTTATAGTAGGTTTTATTTTGCTTTTTTTTGTTTCTTTGGTAATTTCTCTGTTATTATAGTTGTTACCAGAGTTAATATCCTGTCCTGGATGTGTTGGTTTGAGGCAGCTACCTAAGTGGAAATGTTCAATAGCTGTATGAAGTATAAGGAGGAAAGAATTCAGGAACAAGATATTGGATCCAGAGATTAAATATCATCATGATATAAAGATTCCTAGAAGTTATTGGAGTGAATGAGTCTCTCAAAGAAAATGTGAAATGTGCAACAGTACTTGAGGAAGTAAATGCTGTATTTTTGTATGAGAAAGGAGTGGCTGTTCTAGGAGGAAATCCAGGAAGTCAAAACATCACTCACATGAGGCAGAAGTCTCAAGAAGTTTGTAGTGTTAGCTATTCCAGAAAAGTCAAGATAAAAGAGGCAATATAAAATTGTCCATTTCATTAAATGGGAAATCCACATAAAACTTTGACAAGAGAGATTTTAAAAGTCAAAGGACAATAGGTTACAGAGGATATTAGGGAAAATAGTGAATTCACACGTATTTTGGGCTTAGCTAAAAGAAGGAGAGAGAAAAAAAAAAGACTTAGGCATTGTTTTAAAGACTAAAAGAGAAGTGTCATCAGAGAGTAAGAGTTAATGCCTAACAGAGGGCTGGGGCATGTTTGGGGTTCAATATTTATCTGGGGAGTGGGTGATTCAGTATTTATACAGCATTGAATGAAGGACTTACATGAAGCTAATGAGGATAAAGTTGAGATGGAATAGTAATGGAAGGAAATAACCCACTAGTTGAGAAGGACAAAATTATATGAAACTGAAAAAGAGCACCTTTCTACTAAGCCAGGAAGATGCAAACACAAAGGCATGAAGGTACCCATAAGTTTGTAGGTATGTAAGTGGGGGCAGGACATTGAGGAAGTTCTTGGTTAATTTTCTCCAGGAAGAGTGATGGAGGATGCTAATATTTAGAGGGGCAGGACTGTGGTCATTAGGAACACGTGCTACCATAAGGGATATTTAGGGTTGAGATTCTGACTTTATGTAATCTATTTTTTACTTTTAATTATAATGTATTTCAAATATATAGTAACCGTGTAAATTAACATAACACACACCTTTTAGAACCCTAAATATGCCCAATTTAAATATGAGTTGTTAGTGCTTTCCCATATCTGCACAAGGTTGCTCTAAAAGATATTCTTTTTTGTTGTTGTTTTTATTTTTATTTATTTATTTATTTTTTATTGTAAACAAATGGGGTACAACTTGTTTCTCTGGTTGTACATGAAGTAGAGGCGTACCATTTGTATAATCATACATTTACAAAAGATACATTCTTACTGAAATATTAACTACTTTCCCCTCTCCTTTCTTCTTTATTTTACATTATTGCTATATAGATTTTGAATATTTGTTATTCATATGTCTTGTGTTTATGTGTCATAAACACAATATGCTTTTGTTGATTGTGCTTCAATTTTTCAAAATGTTACCATCTTACAACTTTTGAAGTCTTTTGTTTTTTACATTTATCATGTTGATGCATCTAATCATTATCATTCATTTTAGCTGCTGTATAGTATAATACTTTGTTGTAATATACCAGAGAGCTTTAATTTTGAATGTAACCATATTGTTTTCTGCCTTTTGGCAATTACAAACAGGGCTTTAATAAATTTCTTCGTACATGTCTCTTTGTCCATGTGTTCAAGAGTTCTTCAAGGGTATTGGTAGAATGTTTAGGGTTTAGGCTATGTGTATCTTTAGCATTACTTAATATAGCTACATTGTTTTCTAAGAAATTATGAATTTATAATGGAACCATGTTGTATTTGTGTGTGTGTGTGTACCATTTTTTTTCATCCCTCAGTCTAGCATTTGGAAGACAGTAAATAGGAATTTGGAGTCATATATGGTTGAAATTTATTGATAGTATAGCAGAGAACATGGGTCAACAAACTTGAAATGAAAGCAAAGGAAAGGAAGACTAGAGTAGAAAGTAGATTGACAGGAAATGGAGGACCAAGTAGTTGAGCATGTCAGTGAGTTCAAAAAGCAAGAGAAAACAGGAAATCCCCAAGCTAGTGTATTGTGGTTAGAGTAAGGAATGACAGAGTACAAGATCTGAACTGTACCTCAGTTTCAGCAATTATTAGCTATGTATGTGTAGAGCAGAAATAAAGTAGAAATAAAGTGAATAAACCAGAACTCAGAAGACTTCATGTTAAACACATCATCACCAGTCACCATTCAATCTTCTCAGGATAACAGTGAGACTGCACCCCAGATTATGTCACACATTTTGAAGGGTCTTTTTCTGCCAGGTAGCAGATGGGATGCAGACCCTGTAGCCTCAGTAGAGAAGCATGTGATCTTTGCCTGAAGAAGTTGGGAATAGTCTTTGTTTTGGCAGAGAGAAGGCTTTGGAATAAGAAGTGCTTGAATTAGCACAAAGGTGTTAAAGATGCTGTGGTTATCACATATGTTCAGTCTGATAAGTGGTCAGCGCTGATCTGGAGCAGATGGCAAGAAGGAAAGGACTGCAAATAACAATTCTTGTCACATTTTACTCTAAACTTTGAGGTTTGGGAATCAGTTGCTCTCTTGGGATCTCCATGACACTTCTCTATGCTTGTGAAGGCAACTCACCCACAAGCTGTGATGCCACTAGTGGAGAGAGAAGCTTCAGAAGACGAGACATGAACAACTTTATGAGGACAGGACTCCTTCACAGGCTTTATTTGGGTCCAGTAATCCACACACAATGGAAAGTCCCATCCCAGCCTGCAGCAATGACAGAGACACCAAGCCCTGCAGAGCCTTAGTGTTTGAAATGTGAATTCACCAGCAGTTTGGCAAACTGAACTGTCCAAGTGTGTCATTTTGATGAAAAAACAACATAGGAATGGGTGGGGCCTGCAATCCTGAAGATGGCTGTTTGCTCCAGTTGGATAGTGTGGAATCACATGGAGTTACAGCCTTATCACTCCTGATAGTTTATATTGCCCTGGAATCTTTCTTCCTTCAGACCCCGCCCGTTCATTGTGTTGCATGTTTTATTTCTCATGTCTCTATAGTGTTAATTTGCTTGACTGTAGACCAAAATTATTACATCATTTCTTCTTGCCTGAAAATAGAACAACATAAAACAGTTATATACACCCAGTTGGAGAATCTGGACATGTAGCATTAGCCCATTTTCCAAGTGAACAGATCCATTTCTCATTTATTTGCTTGACTTGAATCTGAACTCTGAAGTTTGATGGAAAACTATTTTGCTTAAACTCTTTGAATTAGTCTCTAACTCTAAGTATCTTTTTTAAAATAAAAAGAACTCTGAATCTACCTACAGTGATAGACAATAGACTATTTATATATTCATTTTTACAGAATTTTAACTCTGATTATAGGTGCACTAGTTTCTTCTAAAGCTACTAATAGAACTTTGTCACATTTTTTGGAACTTCATAAATGTCTTACACTTTGAAAGAAACATTCTCGTATGACACATTGGGGTAGTGTTTCCAAAATTCTAAAGTTCTTAATATTTTACTTGTTAACAGATAAGGTTTTGTTCCAATACCACATAGGAACAAAGAGTTGAATTCTTTAAAATGTCTATTTCCTCCTCTCACATGTCTACTGACCATCTGACTGCAGAGACTCCCTCGCATCTTCCTCAGATAACCAGGTTTCTTCTTCACAGATGGTTTTTAAGTTGGTACCATAGGTATTTTTCTGTCTAGACACCATCTTAATCCTCAAATTGTACTTAACATTCTTATCATCCCTACAGATAGTATATTTAGACAACATTATATGTGAATATGTATAATCTGACAAGTGATCTTTCATTTATAAATTTCACTTACAGTAATATACACACATAAAACCTCTTCCATAGTAAATCTACTAGATATGCCATCATTGCCAAATTATGTGGTTAAAGAAAATGTGATGGGAAGGGGACAGCAATAAGTTAGAGTTTCCTCCCCAGTTCTTTGCTACATGCATCTCCCTCTCTTACTTGTTTATGTTTTGGCTGGCCCTGCATCTTTGCAGCTGGAAACATTTCAAGTGGTGAGGACCACTCACCAATGAATGATTTTGTGAGAATAGATTTGTGAATGGTTTAAGTGAGAAGGTGAGGTGACTGCAAAGGTAACATATGCACCAAGGGTTTTCACTGTGTAACAACCAGACAAGTTCCACATTTCTTCACATTCAGAAGATGGCCAGATGAAATCAAGGGATGATAAAGTATTCCATAAGATGAGTTTTATCACATTTTGACTACTCAAGTCTTAGACTCATGTAGTACACTTGGCAGAGGAGGGTGGGCTGGAGATGGAGGAGAAAATTGATGTCAAAAGGACGAAGAGCACCTTAGTAGTACTATTAGGAGACAAGAGCCCTCTCCAGCCTGTCAGATAAAGTCAGGCACCTTTACAAGTCTAGCTCTGTTTCAGTGGTTCCCAGCTGTCTGCAGCCAGTGTCCTGCATAGGGATGAACAGCATCAACACACAGCCTCATAGGGCTCTTCTCACTGCTGTGACCACATCTTCTGGCCTTACTGTGCAGAGAAATTAAACTAGAAAACAAACAAACCAAAAACCAAAACAAACAACAATAACAACAACAAAAGCACCCAAGGTTCTGGGGCTGGGTAGTCAGGCAGACTTACACTACTGATCCTCAGTTCTAGCAGATTTTGACATTAGGCAAGTGAAAACATGAAGTTTTTGAGGACAGGAAAGCACACCCAAGTTGAACTGCATAGCTCTGTAAATCACAGAGCCCATGGCTGTCCTTGTGATATTGTTCACTGAGAACTTACAAACCCATTATGAAGTAGTACCATTCTTATCTCCAATATCCAGGTGAGAAGCTGAGGCTTAGAGAAGATAAGCAACTTACCTAAATTAGTACAAGGCAGAGTTAGAGTTCAAACCTAGTCTGCCTCCAGAGACTGAATGCCTAACTACTCTGAGATTTGTTGAATTAATTTTAAACACTTCAATAAGAGAGGAAATGATTGCTGGGAACAGAGGGAATGCTGTTTGTAAGATTTTACTTAGACTTATAAGTATAACCAGAAAATCTAAGGTTTTCCCCAGTGGAGGGATGTAATTGAGATAATTTATATAATACTTACGAGGATGAATAGAATATTAGGTAAAATTTGATACAATAAGTGGGAAAAGTTGAATAATTTGGTATCAATTCAAATGGTGGATTTGAAAAGTTACTTATAAAACAGCATCTCTTAAAAAACCAAGCCAATAAAAAAGTCATGGGGTTTCTGAATTCCCTTCCTTTCCTTTTCTTTTTCCCACAATGCAAACAATTTGAATTCTTCTAAAGACTGAGTTAATTAATATGTATTTATATAGATCCTTCAGGCACTGACCATATGCTGCTTTGTAGGAATGGAAAAATCAAGATGAAACCAGGTCCAGTTGTCAGGGAGCTGCTTGTCGAGGGGAAGAGCAGTGCTCCAGCTCAGGTCTGGGAGCACAGAGAGTGAAGAATGCCTTGGGGAATGGGGCATGGGAATGGGGCATGAGAATGGGTGAGCTTCCTGGAGAAGGTGGGCTCCCCGGCCAATTTAAAGCAAGGATAAATGTGAATTGACAGAGCCAGCCATATTTTTAATTATTCTTGGACCCTAATGAAAATGGAAAAACACAGAATAAAGACAACTTAGAGCATATACTATCAAACTAGGAAGGAAAAAGAGTGGGAGTGGGTAAGCCAATGGTTTTCTTGGGGTTACTTTTAGAATCCAGTCAGAATAAATAGATACTTTGTATAATTTTAATATGAGAATTATTTTGGTTGTAAATGAAAATTCAAAAAGGTTTAGTCACAAAAATTTGGTGCAGAAAGAATAATTTATTGATCCACCTAACTGAAGTTTGATTTTAAAAGGGGTTCAGACAGATTGAGTCTCTCCACATCCTTCATCCTGCTTCACCCTGACTTTTTTGGGCTATCTTCAGAAGATATAAGATGGCTCTTGGAAAATCCAGACTAACCAAATGAGTCTCTCAGCAACCCTTGGAAGAGATCTCCTTTTCCTTATTTGTGCCTACAAGATTCCTAGGGTGACTGATTCATCCCCTTGAGTCACTTATTATCTTTGAACACTTCCAGAGGGATGGGACACTCCGATGGACCCAGGAGAGGAGGTTGGGGTGTAGTCAGCCCCACATGAACTGCATGGACTGAAGCAGGGCTGTTCCCTTAAGGAAAAGTTAGGTCCTGTTACCAAAAGACAAAGGCCAGCAGGCAATAAACAATAGAAGTTCACAGCAAAAATAACTTCCCTTCTCTGAATGTTCCCACAGAGTATCTTATTCTAATACAATATAGTACAACAATATAGTACAGACAATTTAATGTGTGTGTGGCCTCAAAATAGTTCTAAAGATCTCTGAGGACTTCACATATGCTCTTCCCCTTGCCTAAAGTGCTCTTTCCATCTTCACCATCTTATCTATTCCAGTTTCATGTCTCAGCATGAGTGTCACTTCTGCAAGAAAGCCTTCTTTGACCTGGCAAACGGATTAGTGCCTCTGTTAAAAAACAAAGTACCTGCTTTTTAAATTTATTTTTTTACTATAGCCCTCAATGTTTTCCCTTCATGTGTTTATTATAGTCCTCATTAATTAATTTTGCTAAGTAATATTCATGCAGCTATTTTCCTTGATCATTTGTAAGTTCCATGAGGATAGGAAATGTAACTGTGCCATTCATTATTGATTGATTTGCCAGTGCCTAGCACAGTGTTTGGCAAAAGTGGGTACAAAAGTATTCGTGAATAAGTAACTCAAGCCTTATAAGTTCTGAAATATTTGGTTAAAATTTTGAATAAAATTCACTAAATTTTCCATTTTAAGTTTTCTTGATAAAAGTCATAGTTAACAATTAAGAGTTTCTAGGTACTGGTACTCAAAATAACTGTACTTCAGAAGAAAGTTTACTTTTCCTTAGATATATATCTTATAATGAATCATGTTTTTATCATTCACTGAAGTTCTAGGAAATTCTAGGAGAGTGAAGAACCAAATTCTCTGGATTTATTAAAGATTTTTTTCCTGCATATTTGTAAACTCAAATAGCTTTCAAACACAAGTGGAGTATGAATAAATAAAAAAGGAATGAAATTTCAAAACCAGAGTAGTTACTTTGTTTTCCACAATCATATTTACTAAACCTCTAGAGGCATCTGAAAATAACTGGGAGTTCAAGAGAGCTTGGAAGGACATTAATTCTTGCATTGGAGTCTATTTTGGCTTCCAAAATTGTAGAGCTACTTAGTTTTAATTACTAGAAGCAGAGTCGAGTTTATTGATGGTGAATTATCCTTCACAGAGATCACCTCCCCTTTGCTTTCAGAATATTTAAAGGTTATCTTGCTGAGCAAGGTCTGTGATGATCCACCTCACTCCAAAGTCATCAGTGCTGGTGAAACTGTCACAAACATAAGGAGGAAGTTCTCCAAGAAGGAGAAGAAAGGGACAGGAGCTCCCCAAGGGCCCCTCCTGTTGGCCTTATTTCCAGAACACTCATTTAAGATGGAGGCAAACGGAATGTACTATGGGGATGAGAACCAAAGTTGCCCCCACTGCAGGGTGGGTGTGATACACGTGTGCTGCTTTGGGAGTTGAGGTCCCAAGAATATGCCATGATCATGATAATTATGAGATTTCTCCAAAACTTCCTTAGGATCTTGAGATAGAAGAGGAATGAGAGCAGAGATAATGTGTTCCATGAAGAGTTTGGCTGAGTGTGAGGCCCTTTCATGGAAGGTGCATATTGGAACCATGTGCTTATTGGCACTGGGTAATATAGAGAAGCCCCACACAAAAAATTTTCCTAATTCTATTTCCATACTGTTTTTAAGTATTAATAATAAACTAAATCAGTTTTGTTAAAATGCCATTTGCCTTGATGATTATTCTGGCTAGCAAACCAGCTTGTGAAGAACAAAATAGTTCTGTTCAGAGTAGATTACATAGCAGGATTCAAGGTCAAGGAGGAAAGAGTTCATTCTCACTCTTTTTAACCTACGGCCTAAAAGGTTAACACAGTTAAAAAGACGCAAACACAGACTTAACCCCCAATAATCTTTACGGTGTCCTTAATAAGCTAAGTATAACTGAATGGAAACATATGGAATTCATTTTCAAGAAAATAGATCTTGATTCTAAATTAAGAGTATTTGAAAAAATACACTTTAGATTTCAACAAGTTCAAAAGAGCTGGAAGCAAGTCCATGATATTTGATAAACTATTCTCTTTCTTGCTTTTTTTTTTTTTATACCTAGTGTCTTCTCTTACTCTTCCTGTCCATTGCCCAAGTTTCAAAGGAAAGGATGAACAATATAATGTCAAATTAGTATCTAAACAATAGGATAAAACCAGTGAGAAATTTGTAAAAGCATTTTTGGCATTAGAAAGAGAAAAAACAAATTAAAGAAACTGGTGGGGGTGTCTAGTAATGTGGAATTTTTAAGTGCTTTTCTCTTTCTTGGGTTCTCAGCCTAACTTCTCTTGGTTTCATAGAGGCCAAAGGACTTTTCAAATTTAGATAAACATAATTGGTTTTCACTGTTGTTTGACATCAGAGAAAAGAGTTGTGGAAGAAACTTCAGAGATGAAACATAACTCCCCAAAATTTTAAAACAGAGGTTAGAAGTAATCTGAAAATAAAAAATCCCTATTAGTGGTAAATTGCTTATTTAATACAGACAGTTGCAATCCTCATTACTTTGTAGAAGATGGGTATGATCATCCACATCTGCCATGATCACTGTTCTAAGTCTAATTGCCAAACTGGCTTTAGAATTTACCACTTTAGTTAAATGCTTTCTTATTTCTGAAGATGGAAAGAAATACTAGAATTAGCCAGAAATTTTGATAATGATTTTGGAATTTTATGACTAAACTAAGTCACTATAATGCTCAATCGTCAATGACTATGGAGGATATTTCTTTATTGGGGGTTTGTATATTAAACTTGAAAATTTTGAAAGCTGATGAAATTAGATAGTTGTGGCAGATACACGCTAATAACCTCCAGTGAGTGATGTTTTTGTATAATCCCTTCCCTATGAAAGTAGTGTAAACCTGTTATTTACTTCAATCAATAGTAATTGGATGCCACTCCTATGAATCTGTTTAGTTATAGAAGACTCTCTGTATAAGACTGGAATGATTCTCCAGCTGGCCTTGAAGAAATAAGATACCACGTTGTGCAAGGGCTTATGAGAGGGCGAAAAGACAGAGGCTCTAAGTAGCCTCCAGGACTTGAGGGAAACCTTTAGCAACAGTTAGTGGGAAGTTAAGCCCCTTAGTTTTATGGAGCAATGGAATCTGCCAGCAATCTGAATGAGCTTGGAGATGGAGTCTTCCCAATTTGAGCCTATAGACAAGAACATAACCTGGCTAACACCTTGACTGTAGCTTTGTGAGCTGAAGACCCAAATAAGCTGTGCTTGGACTCCTTCCTATAGCAACTTTGAGATAAGAACTGTGGTTGTTTAAGCTATTAAGTTGGTGGTAATTTACATGGAATGGAAAACTACTATAGTATCAGCTACTCCTACCAAGGATAGGCTGTTCTATTATTTCTCTCTTGATTCTCTCAAAAGATTCTCCCACTTTCTTGGACATGTGAGAAGAAAAAAAAATCTGCAGAAATTAATGCCATAGTAAATTAACTTGCCACAAATAGAAGCAATGCTGCTAGTGACTTTCCTTAAAAGTGACAAGAAAATTTAATGAGAGAAATTCATTCAGAAGCTGCGAAAAAACATGTTATGTTGACTTTAGATAATGAAGTTTGGGATATATACAAGAAGTCAATTACCTGAAAAATTAAGATGTGGAAAGTTAAAAACTTTTAGTAATATTTTGGTGGAAAATCAATACATATTCTATGTAAGGGAAGATTTAAGCCCACCTAAATGTATTAACACCTGATCCCATGCTGGTTCTCAGCAAT
This sequence comes from Sciurus vulgaris, assembly GCF_902686455.1. Lineage (NCBI taxonomy): Eukaryota > Metazoa > Chordata > Mammalia > Rodentia > Sciuridae > Sciurus > Sciurus vulgaris. The sequence goes on from NC_136467.1 coordinate 64,141,325, forward strand.
AAGGGCTTTTATATTCTTTTTCATACACCATCTTAATGGTCTATTTACAGCATAATATAAATTTTATGTGTATTCATGGAACAGTTGACCACTAACTCACATTTTGAAACCTGTTGAGTTTGACTTTCGTTCCCTTGGAATCAAAGTTCTGTCTTCTTTCTTTTACTTAAACCTCTGATATGGTGTTAATGGTATCAGGAACCCAGATTTAAAGTCTATGCTTTATATGTGTTAGGACAATTTGCAATTTTAAATCTTCTCTCATTCATTCATTCATCTGGCACATTTATTTGTTGAGTAATATCTTAGTGTCAATATATTATATGTAGGAAACACATAATGGTGAACAAAAAGACTTTGTCTCTGTTGTTTTGTTTACTATCAAGTGAAGAATAGAACTATTAATTTAAAAAAATTTCTTAGTAATTCCAGTCACCAAACCAACATGGGTTTGTGTATTTTGAGGTTACACTTTTTTGTGTCATTGATATTATAATATTTTTTGGCCCAGAGAAACCTATTCTTGCCCCAAAGAGACCTACTTTTTGAGTGATATACACATACTGCCAAGGCTCCTTGATTAGTAGATGGTTAACAGAAGTATTATTTTGTGTGTGTGTGTGTGTGTGTGGAACTGTGGCACATTGGTCCTATATGCAATGAGCACTTCCATTTCAGAAATGTTGGCAGTGAAAGCACGCTGCAGGGAGAAAGCATCAACAGCAGAAAAGGGGAGCCAGCCTGACAGCTCCTTGCTCACTGCAGTGGAGGAAGATTTAAGGATGAAAGAGCCAGAGCAGCACTTGCATGAGCCTGATTTCCCTGAGCGAACACCCCCACAGAGAGGAGCTGATCTGGAGGCAGGATAGGTGGTTCATTTCTAATGATGCCTGAGGTATCTGACTAGGACCCAGAGCATGGGGTCAAGATGGCGACAAAAAGAAATGGAAGATAGCTTATCTACTGAACCCAAGATGTGGACGATAATTACTGATGGACTGAGAGACTGACATATCCTGTATTTCTCTTCATTTTTTGAAAATATATTGTTTCTATTCTTACCTTCTCACAAATACTTTGAAATCTCTCAGTTTTAAATCTTTTCATTTCTACCTTCTCCATTTAATGGCTCACTCACATAACTTTGGGATAGGCTGTTAACAAATCAACTGAGATTCAGATTGGTTTTTCCTTCTAAATGTTACCTGCTGTTTTTCTCTGGCAGTGTTTAAAATTCTATCATTATTCTGTATGTTAGATATTTTCATAATAATGTGCCTTAGTGCAGGTCTGCTGTAATTTTGTATATTTGGGGTCCTGTAATCCTCCTATATTTGATTTTCCATTTCATGCTTTAGGTTTGGGACATTTTCTGATATTATTTCATTGAAAATATTCTGCATTCTTTTTGTTTGTATCTCTGAGCTTGTCTACCTCAATAAATCTTAAATTTGGTCTTTTTGGGTTATCCCACATTTCTTGGAAGTTCTGTCCATGGTCTCTTAACATCTTTTCTCCATGGTCAACTTTGCTTCCAAGGTTATATATTTTGTCTTCATTGCCTGAAACTCCATCTTCCAAGTGATCTTGTCTGTTGGTGATCTTTCCATTGAAATTTTAATTTGGTTTATTGATTCCATCATTTCAAGGATTTCTGCCTTTTTTTTTTCAGAATCTCTATCTCTTTATTTAAAAGATCTTTCACTTCTTTATTTTCATTCTGATTTCACTCCCTACATTATCCTTTACTTAGCAGGTCAGTTTGACCATGTATATTCTAAATTCCTTCTCTGGCATTTCTTCCACCATAGTGTTGTTAGATTCTGTTATTGAAGTATCTTGACTTGTTTGGAGGCAATTCATTCCCTTGTTTTTTCATGCTATTTGGTGTTTCTCCATCTAGCAGTATGGATCTGAGGTAGTAGTGTTTCTACCCTGTGGACTTGTAGTGTCCCTGAAGGTTTCCAGTACTTCACAGCTTAGGGGGAGAAAAATAATAACAAAATCAATGCAAACAATATACAGCTTTAAACAAAATAGTTCCTACAATGACATCTACAATGCTAATTGTCACAATAAACAGAAATGATACTATCAGTTATTGCCCACAGTAAAAACAGTTAATTTTGCATAAGAGTTTAAAATTTTAAAATTGGAGAGAACAGAAGTGATATAGGATGTGATGATTATAAGAAAGGAGGAGAGAAGATAGAAGTAAAAAATTAAAGGAAGAGTAAAAGAGAGAACAATAGAGATTGGCTGTTAGCAGAAGAAAAAGAGAGCATCAAGGGATGCAGACAAGTGAGGGGAAGAATATATATAAAGTCAAAATTAAAAAAAATACAAAACAAAATTGAAATATATTAATTAAATATCCTAGTCCTCAAAATATCCATGAAAAATAATTGGCTTAAAAAAAGCTAGAAATGAGAAAAAAACCCAAATATGAATATGTGTGTTCATGAACTATTAAGGTCACAATTAAACAGAGGAAAGAAAAAAGGAAAAAAAAAAAGATCTTGATAAAAGTTAAAGACTTGTGTCCTTTGGAGTTCAAAAGATTCTGTTTCCCTTCTCAGCAGTGTTGTGTGGGGTCATTGGGGTGAGAGAGGTAATGCTGTAGGTGGAATTCCTGGAGCTGGGGTTTAGGCTTAGAATGGCTCCAGGCTCTTTGCTGGAAGCCAACTGGTCTGGAGATTTTAAATAAATGCACCTCCAGGGTCCAGCAATTGCCAGTCTGCACTGAAAGACTGCACCCCAGGGATCTCCCTGGGTTCCACTCATGTTATTGAGGAGTCAATTCTTAGTCAACTATGTCTCCTGTAGTCCCCTCGCTTCCCGGTATCAGGTTTAGTCTCCCAAATCAATCTCTCCTACCTCCTCCGCTTTAAATTCCAGCCAGGTGCTTCTCTCCCAACTGGTTCTGCAAGCAGCTAGGTTGGAGGGGAAGGGGTAGAGCTGGGTGAGTTTCCATGACCAGTACTCCCCTGTGTAAACCTCTCTCTGCATTTGATTTTTCTTGTAGTCACTGAGGCACTCTCTATGTTGTGCAATGTGGGTTTGCTAGGCTTGTATTTCAGGCCAAACTCAGGTTTGCCAAAAATTGACTCCCGCAACTACCAGCTCCATGCTGTAGATGCAAAATGGTTCCTTCCTCTGTCCTCTGCACACGGCCTGGAGAGATGGTGGCTTCTTTCCCATACAAGGATATTTTGCAGCAGGCCTTTCAGTTTAGTTGGGCAGTGTCTTTGATCTTGAAACTCTCTGTACCCAGACACGCTGCAGACCTCTTAAAAATGCAAGTTTCTTTAATTCCCTTGTTTCTCCACTTTGCTCATGGAAGGACTGCTCTGGCTGGTGACTCAGGCCAGGCCAGCTGCTGGGGCACCAGTGAATTTTTCCTTATTATATCTAACCTCCTGTGTCCCTGATCTGCTTTGAATGTCCAGTATTAAATTCCAATACGGTTCCTCCCCTTTTTTTGGTTTATCCACCTTGCTGAGAAGCTGCCTGTCTGCTTTCTTGGTTTCACATCATGGAGCAGCCAGAAAAGTGACCCTCTCTATTCCACCATTTGAAACTCCTCTCTAATTTGTTCTTGCCAGGTATTTTAATCACAGCTCCAAAGAGGTAACACAACCCATGATTGTGGAAATGTTAAGATAAAAAGTGATTTTATATGTTAAGGCACTCTCTTTTATATACTTCATTGGAATCTTGAATCTAAGAAGTACAACAGTATTTTTTTAACTTATTCAGTGAACAAGTATTTATACCTCAGCAACAAAAAAGTCACAGAAACAACTCTGTGATGGGGAAGGTGAGAGGTACTATCTCTGCCCCCTTGGAAATCACAATGCATCAGAAATGATGGGATTTATGTACAGATAAGTGAAGTGAAAAGCAACGTGAGGTAAGTTTCATAAGAAAGGTGTAAATTTTTGTGTCCTGGAAGTTCCAATGAAAAACTTCCTTGTGGTTTTAGTATCTGAACAGAAGAAGCAACTAAGCTTAACCTTGAGGAGTGGACAGGGAGCAAAGGCATAGGGGAAGCAGTTATATGCCTAATACTGTTGGGCAGTCATGAGGAGGTGAATGCAGGCCTTGGTGGGGAAACAAGATTACACCAAGGCGACTGCAGCTTCCATTAGAGTCTGGAGCCACATGGTAGAGAGCCTCCTTAAATGACAGGGTAGAAAAGGTGGGTTTTATTTGACATGCTCTGGGGATTCACTGAAGGTTTTTCATCAGAGGAATGGTAGAATCAGAGCTGTCACTAAGCAAGATGGGCATGAAAGCCACATTGATTATGGGAGTGGGGAAGAACTAGGGATACTGAGAGGAGTCAAAAATAGGAGAGAGGTGACTTGGGGGGGCAGCAGTGGTGGAGAGGGTGGGTGGATTCTCAGGGTTTGGCACTTGGGGAAGGAAACTGAAGGACTTGAGGGTAGCTGAGGAGTTTTGAGATAGAAAAGAGAACTGTATCTGTGGGGAAATGTAATTTCAGTTTTGGTCAATAAAATCATTGGTCTTTATTTTTTTATTAGGAAAATATTAAATTTTATTATGATTGGAAAAGAGCTAAGTAGCATTATCTTCTTAATGCTTCCCTTTCAGAGAAAATTGCCATATTGGAATTCTATAGCAAACACTGTGGTGGTATCATGTTTATTTCAGAGATAGCAAGACATAAAGAAGAAAGTCGTTTATTCTGGACGTCTCCCTGAGTCATCAGCTTTTCTCTGGCTTTTAGATCTCAATGTAAAGGACTTTTCCTTAGAGACCACATGACCCAAGTGGACCTAAATGTTCTTGAGGAATAGCTTCATCACTATTTCTTCCTTTGTTGGCACACTGTGTATCAATAGATATGTAGTTTCATACTTTATTATCAATCTAAATTATCCATCTACACCTTGAAAGCTTGGGGATACGAACTCTAATTTTAATAGAAAAAATTTAAAAGTCACGAATATATGCTCCAAATATAACATATACCGGCACATCATAGATTTAATTAATACTAAATAGGTGTGGTCATCCTGACCAAGAAAATTTTTTTTAGCTCAAAGATGTATTTGGTGATTGGAAGTTTCATACAATATGGGAAGTAAGGTGGATATTTAACAGTTCAACTAGAGAAATACCTTAAAAAGAGTGTTTCATGTTTGGGAGTGTTTACCTAAATATTATTTTCTGCCATCTGCTCTCATTTGACTAATCACTTGCAGAGTGTTAGTTTATCTGGTCAATTTATGTTCCTTTAATGAGTGAGTGAGTGTTCCCTCCTCTTCCTCTCTTTCCCTTCAAAGAGTGTAGGGGAACAACTCCATGACTCAACACCAGCTCTTGTCAAGAAGGTAATTCTTAACCTGTGGATGGACATCCCTGGGGGTGCTGTGGAGCTATTGAAAAAGGCTGTAATCTACATGTACGTCCAGGGTTGCCTGCTGACTGTGTGCATTCATGAATATATACCAATAAGCTTCACAAAAGCAGATGTTTCTGAGTTAATAAATTAAAATGTGTAAGGATCTTTTCAATCAAGAATATTGGTTCACACAGCAGACCTTCCTGCTCAGGGTGAATCTGATAATGTGACTTTGGGCAGCAATTTAAAGTTTGACTTTCTGAGATAATGTCAGATTGTTCTCAAAGTAGTCTCACTCATTTACCTCCCACCAGCAGGGAAAGAAAGTCCCTTTTGCTCCATAAAATTCATTCTTTCACAGTTTTTCTAAACTTATAAGAGCAAAATGGCATCTTATGGCTGGTCTGTGGCTCAGTGGTAGAGCACTTGTCTCGCATGCAGGAGACCCTAGATTCAATCCCCAGCACTGGAAAAAAGAGTCTCTTATTGTGACTTTAATTACTAATGAAGTTTTGCAGTTTTAAGATATTTTATATTTTTATTGGTCATTTAGATTTTCTCACTTGTGAAATGCCTGTTCATGATGTGTGCTCTCATTTCGTATTGGATTTTCTGTTTCTTATTGAATTGTGTGGTTTTAAGAAACATTTTTGGAATACATCTTTCTCTCTTTTGCTTGTTTGTATGTGTTGCAAATCATTCTCTGACTTGTACTTTGTTTTCTATTCTTCACTCTCTATATGGTATCTTTTGATGAAAAATTGTTAATTTTTACTTGGCCAAATTTATTAATCCTTTTTCTTTATGGCATACATGTTTTGGAACTTGAGCATTCTTTTTTTGTCTCTGCCAAGGTATAAACATATTCTTTTCTTTTTTCCTCCCTAAATGTTTGAAAAAATAGTTGACTTTCATATTTAACTTTTAATGATCCATAGAGAGCAAGTTTTGTACACTTACCTGCATTCCACTGTGTTCCTATGCTTATGTAACAGGGGCCCTGTGACTGCCAATGGCCTCACATACCTTAGCATGTATGACAACAGATCTGCCCAAATGTGGCGACTGTAAAAATCAGGGCTACCAGCTTCACCCTGGAACAGACTTGCAAACTCAGTCTCAAAATGCAACTGTGTGACTTCTTGGAAGACACCGAACAATATTTCAAGTATTGTAAACATCACATGCTGATTTTGTATTTTAAACTACATTTTCAATATTGTATATTTTCAGTCCATAGGTAGCTAACCTAATCTTTTTTCTTTTAATTCAGAAGAAAATGTTTTGTGACCATGGGGAATAAAGGTACTGCCTAGAGGCAAGGCTGAGAAGCATCACTTGGGAATGTTAGTTGTCAGCAAAGGTATCTAGGGTTTCTGAGAGGTGAACACCAGCTCTGTTCCAACTGTAGAAGAGATTTTACTTTTAAGTTGCTGTTAGTGAATTTGTTTATTTTAGCAAACCCAGTGTCTAGGGATATCATTATATATATTTAAAAAAACTTCCTTACATGAACTAAGAAGAAATGTGCTAACAATTATCTGGAATTTTATGCATTTCTTCTCTCAAGACTGTATAATTTAAAAAATTCTCAATCCCTTTTCCCTAAAAGATATTAGAGCAAAATTTTAAGACTGTTTAGTCTCAATGGAAAATGGCTTTAATTTTTCTAATATAATTTTTAGGTAACAGTTAAATGCTTGATTCTTTTCTGTCATTTTTTAGGGAATAAAAAATGATCCAAATCATATTGACTAATACTAGTAAAACTTGATGAAATGAAATTGTTTTGTTCATACACTGGTAACAGTCTGCCATTTCACTTCTGTGTAAAATTGTGACAAACTTGCATTTCCATCAGTAACCTGCCCCTGTGTGTGTCTAGCACAGTCTCATGAAATTAATGATTTAGTTCTCAGAAATGAATTTAAGCTATACTAGATGTTAAAACAACTTGAAAGCATGCCTTTGTTACTGTTCTGGCATTTACAAATATGTGCTGGAGATAGCCAATATAGTCTGGTCAAAACAATACAGGATAGTAAATATTTAAGCGTGTCAGAATAAAAAGAGTTAACATAGTTAAACTTAATCCTGAGTAATAACTATCCAGGCCACTGGCCTGCTTTTGAACTGAGAACACACCTGCTTCCCTTTGTGTCCTTTGCCAGAATGTGTGCAACCCTTCGAGCTGAAATTTCAAGGACAGTCAATACAGATTACTGCAGAATCTCATTTATATGACACCCTGGGTGTTCTGAGAAGAACCTGGGAAACCTGTGCTATACTTTATAGACCAACAGCACTTCCATATTAGGCTTTGCCTTGGCTCTGGGCATGATATGGGCCCCTATTGCATAATCCCTCTTGATGGAGAGGTACCTCTTGCAATGAAAGCTAAATGCATTATTTTGACTACTCAGTCTTCCCAGCTGCCACATGTCTTATTTTATGTTGAGTGTGCAGCTGGTTACAGCTGCCTAGAGATGGTTTCATTCATTAGAGTCTTTTGGTGAAGGCTGATGCTTCTTCAAACTCAGATCTTGGGTGGTAGGTGTTGCCACAATGATGCTGATGAGAGAGTCTAAGCAGCTTTGGGGCTTTGATAGGATTCCTCTGACTACAGAGGGATTCTAAAGTCTCAGGTTCCAACCCTGACCCAAAACACTGTATTATAGATTTACCATTAATCCTTTTCTAAAATTGTTTTTTTTTTTCCTTTTAAGGATAACTTTAGTCATCCTGTCTCTATTCTTGACTCCTCAAAAACAGAAAGGACAATGTAGGGGAAAAACACAGGATGATGACCTTTTAAGATCCTGTCTGCAGAATCACCAACATTTTGACATTATCAATGGAACTTGCCCTCTTAAAAAAAAAAAAAGACATATAAAATTGTGTATCTGTGAGGTCCAAAACAATATTTTAGACATGTATATGTTGTATACTGTTTCAATGGTCTCTGTATATGTATATCCTTAGGCATTTATCATTTCTTTGTGGAAAAAACATTAAAAGACTTTTGTTTAGATTTTTGAAATATATAATATATTATTATCTACAGTCATTGTACTATGCTATAGAAGACCAGAATTATTAAAAATATGGAATACTTCATGAATTTGCAAGTCATCCTTGCTCAGGGGCCATGCTAATTTATATCATTCCAATTTTTTAGTATATGTGCTGCTGAAGTGAGCACAAGAGCTTGAACTCTTGAAACTCTTATTTCAAAGTTGCACAGAAGCTTGAGACCAAGATAGTGAGATGGGAGGTATGTTGTGGATGTCAGAGCAATAGGTAAGAAGGAGCAAGCAAACCAGCTATGGATGCTTACATTTGGGCTGATGTGTTGAAAAGAAACAATTTTCTATCTCACTTGAGTCCTGATGTGAATGCCTGCCTTATGTTTGTTAGCACAGTAAGATCAAAACTTCACACCAATAATATATCTTTTATGTTTTCTTTCCCTCATTAATAATCTGTATGTGCCTATTAGGAATATTTTGGAACATCAATATGTACAAATGTTGATTAGTCAAACTTTTACAGTAGATTACAGTGTGAATCTACTGCTTGGTGGAATACTTCCCTTCCCTGCTGTTAGCATCGGTGTTCCTCCTCTGCCTGGATCCCATCACACTGCCTGAGGAAATAGTGCATTCCAGAGGGAGACAATGTGAATTAAGGTTGGGAACAGAGGAGGCTCATCTTCCTCTTAATTCACAAATTTGCTTTTACAGTTTACTGATTTCTGCCTTCTTCTGAATTTACGTTTGTTTCTTTGTAACCTCTGTGTGTGTGTGTGTGTGTGTGTGTGTGTGTGTGTGTGTGTGTGTGTGTGGTATTGGGGATGGAACCAAGGGCTGCTTTGTAACTGAGCTGTATCCTAGTCTTTTTATTTATTTATTTATTTTTTATTTTGAGACAGAGTCTCAATAGGTTGCACCAAGGGCTGCTTTGTAACTGAGCTATATCCTAGCCTTTTTATTTTTTTATTTTGACACGGGGGTCTCAATAAGTTGCTGAGGCTGGCTTCAAACTTGTGATCCTCTTGCCACAGCCTCCCAAGTCATTGGAATTACAGGTGTGAGCCACCATTCCCTGCTGTAACCTCCTTTGTTCGTCCTAGTTTTATCCTTTGTAGGCAAACAGTGGAGTCTGAATAAAGAAAGAAATGTGTTCTCTTAAAAATGAGGAATAATTCTTAATACTAACCATGTACCAGGCTCTCATCTGTTTATATGAATGGTCTCATTACTGTAATCCTATTAGATAATTCCTAACAATACCCTGGTTAATCAAATGTTAGGTGACTTGCCCATGGCCATACAATTGGTATGAAGCTTGGAACTCAGGCTGTTCCAAGCTAGACCTGTGCTGTGCCAGTTCTCTTGCTTTGTTTTTTCCTCTTGTTTTTGTTTTTTTTGTTTTTTTGTTTTTTTTTAAACCCCCTCAGGTCTGGCTATTCCCTTTTATCAAAGTAAATATTTACTCTTAAGAAAGAGTCTTCATCATTTTTGCCTGTTCACCCATGGTTATCATTACTTGTCTGGTTTGAGGTTCTCTTTCCCAGACTAGTCACACTTGTGACCACTCAGTCAAGTTGTGGATGGACAGAGGAGGAGGAGGGGACCATGCAAATTGCTGCTTCTATATACAAAATGGACACACCCGATGGTTTTCTTTGGGCCCTTCCGTTTGTCTTCCTCGTTGAGTGACCCTTGCCAAATGGTTTGCTGATTCAAAAGAATAGTGCTCTTCCTTTGTCATCAGAGAAAACATATTTTAGAACAAGTTCTAGTGATATTTTCCCTTACCTTTTTACACATGGTTTAGCATGTACATTTTAATGGAGTGGAAGCCTTTGTATATATGAAAGACTTCAAGGAGTTGAACATCTTAGGAATTGTAATTATATGCTAAATTAGGATGACAAGCAGCAAATATGGAAAGCTATTTAACTTTCCAATCAGGTTTTATAATTAGAATAATAATGGTACAGTTGAACACTTTAGTTTTTCTTGTTTTCCTCTACTTCATTTATATAGTTACGTGATTCTTAGTATTATAAAATCTTAGTGTACTATACCCCCATCTTAAAATACTTTATTAAAATAAATTGAAAGTGGACTTGATTCACAAATTGATTTTCTTATATTATGGACAATGCTCATTCTCATATTAAATTTCTGCTTCTGTTCTATGTCACTGTAACTATATTTCCATTTTATTTCAGAAAAATCAAGAAAACCTGGTTCATCCCTGAGGTAAACTCAATATAAGGTGGGCTGAATCAGGTTGAAGTCAGCCAGTGTAACTAAAATAAATGTAATGCATTCTCTTTCCTGATATTAAATGTTATTATGTTTGTATTGGAATGTACTTTTTGTGGGAACTCTAGAATTTAGAAATAAAATGATGACTATGGTAGCTGATCTCATTGATTATATACCAGGTGCCCCCTACGCAAGGAAACATGATGTGTATCATGGCATCTACTGGGTTAGGCTAGAATACCCCCTCACATCACAGGACATTATGCAAGGCAAGGAGAGAGGGCCGTGGGTGAAACAATCCTCCTCTACCCTCCCTTAAGGTCACCATCATGTTTGAAGCCACTAAACCTATAGAATCTATGGAAGGGAAACAAATGCCAACAAATAATAGTGCACCAGTTTTCTTATCAGCACCTGATGTTTGGGCCATTCATGGTTTAGAATTATTTTTCTTCATTGTAATTCTGATAGGCAGGCAAATTATTCTGAGGCAGCTTGTTTTGAATGTCCCTGGGCATAGTTTAAAAAGATACCTTGTATCTATACCTTGTATGGAATCATTTGAAAGTTAGTTGTGGTTTAAAAAGTTAAATTGTTTTCTTTACTTCCATATGTTTCAAAGCCTTTAATATGGCAATGGATATTGAGAATCTAAGGGATATCAGCACTTTTCCAAACTTATTTGACCAGAGAATCTTTCCATTTTTGTTATTTTCTGCAAAATGCCATCCAGATTTGGTATTAAGTGGGATATTTTTTTTAAAATGATCTTTTGAAGACTTGTTGGCTAGCTGAAATAATAAGATCAAGTATGGTAACATTAGTTCAAATTGGGAATTGAAACAAGATTAGGACCCACTTCCATTAATAATGACACAAACTATTAATCTTTGTTGACTGTTTTATAAATAATGCTAGAAACTTTGAATACCAGTCATAAGTTAAAGGAGGACTCCCAGTAGTTTATAATGTCACTATTCATTCACTATGATTCCAATAACATTTGGAAAGTCCTTTTGCTTGCAAGGAAATTTAAGTTTCGTTGACAGGCCATAAACTTTACCTCCCTTTCTGGTCCTCCATATATTTCATATCCTTTGAAAATCTTTCCAGTTTCTACTAAGTTTTTAAAAGTAATGTGTCAGGTTCTAATGCTCCTGCTGGTTTGAGGAAAAATGCTCTCACTAATAAATTATAATGAATTGTCAGTCTCAACAGGCCTCTGACCCTCCATCGGTGGGGAGTTAGAGGCTAACCTTCATTTCTCCCTCTTCTTGTTGGAGCCACTCTTCTTCTCTACCCTGTCCTCCTAATTTATGGGTGGGCTGCCCACAGGACAACTCACCTGCAAAAATAGTTCATGCTGTGGTGTTTATTATACTAAGTAGGTTCCATGCTGACTGAGAGTTTTTACAAGGGGATGGAGTTGCTGTCAAGATCTTCCATCATCTGAGCAAAGCTGGCACTTGAATTCTCTCATATTTCAGCATATTAAATTGAGTGGGGGTGAGAATAGGATGGATGAGAGTAGGGCAGCAGACAGTAGTGTGAAGTCTGCTTCAATGTCTTGTTCAAGGGCCTCTGTGGATGTGACTTCAGTAAAATGTATCAACAGGACAGCAAACAAAAAGGCATGCATCAGAAACATTAAACCCATGCTCCACTAGAAAAGGGTAATGAAAAATCTCTGCAGCCTACGTGAAGGAATGCTAAGATGTGTAGCTTTCAGTAGATTTTTTGGTGAGCTGAGTGAAATATTCATTGGACATATTTTATTTATTCTCTAATTTTAAACATTTCTGGCTTATTAACTTAATATGTTCTCTTTAAAGAGTATTTGTAAAGAATCCTGGAAAGAGAGAGAGAGAGAGAGAGAGAGAGAGAGAGAGAGAGAGAGAGAGAGAGAGAGAGAGAGAGAGAAGCTCTCTTAGGGGCAATTATTCTGAACACAGCAGTTTTCCCTGCAGTGGGTCTTCTATGCATTTTTTCTGTAGTAGTGAAAGAATAATATATATTCTTTTTATGGCCTGTTTTTTTTTCTTTGCCTAAGATTTTAAGTATTTCTCATATTACTAAAAACCCTTTGTGAATGTACATCATTTCTAAAGATCTAAAGTGTTTTACATTGGGCACAGTGGCTTATGCCTGCAATCCCAGCTACTTGGGAGGTTGAGGCAGGAGGATCACAAATTTGAGGTCAGCCTGGATGACTTAGTAAGAACCTGTCTTGAAATAAAAAATAAAAAGGGTCAAGGAAGTGGGTTAGTAGTAGAGCATCCCTGGGTTCAATCCCCAGTACTACTACACACACACACACACACACACACACACACACACACACACAATTGCTTTACAACATTCAGTATTGTTTAGTTATTCTCTTACTGTGAAATTGCCTTAACGCTGTGCTCTGCAAGGTGGACTTTTATTTTTTTTTCCTTTTCTCCTTCCTTTGTTCTTCTAACATTAATCTCTACTCAGTTATCTGTTATCATTCTCACCAGGATTGGTTTATTTTAAAATTATTCCTCCTCCTCCTCCTCCTCCTCATTCTCCTTGTCCTCCTCCTCCTTTTTCTTCTTTGCAAGTGCTGTCCTGGAGCTCAGGACCTTTGCACAACCTCTGCCTACAGGACTTTCCCCAGATCTGCACAGGCAGGCAGGCACCCAGGAAGCTCTGGAGGAATGATCCATGCAGTCACTCATTCACTGCTTGCTTTGGCCCTCTAGGAATATGAACTTCTTGTCTGTCTTGTTCAGCACCAGATCCCCAGTCCTTTAATGGGCACCTTGTAGGTGGTCAGTGAATACTCATTGAATGAATTTGTATTACCAAATTATTGGGCCATTTTTTTTCTTTTGGGGAGATTTTATTTATAATATTATGAAAAATCTTCATGCTTAAATTTTTACCTGCATTTAGGATTATCTCCTTGAAATCATTAATGAAAAGTCCCAGGTTAAAGGGGCTAAGCATTTTAATGGTCTTGATACATATCTGTTGACTTTCATGGTAGGTTCTATTATTTATTTCAGCTGTGAAGCAGTGTGTTCTTACAACCTTAATTTCAACTCAGTTATCAGTTATCAGTCTAATCAGGACGGGTACATTTTTAGACTAAACAGAGCAAAAATTGGGATTGTGTAGTTCTAATGTGATTTCTTCAATCATTGTATATTTAAAATCTTCTGTTATTTGTATTTTCTCCTTTGTAAATTATATGCTTGCTCTACCCTATCATTCATTGAGTATCTTTGTACTTTCTTATCAGTTTATACATGGGGCTTTTTTTTTTTGGTAAATGTTAGTCTTTATTATATTTATAGTAGTCCCCACATAACCACAGAGGTATAAGACCCCCAAGAAATGCCTAAAACTAGAATTTTTCTTTATATGTAGAGTACTGGTTTTTCCTATTTATACATGTCTGTGATAAATTTAATTTATAAGTTAGGCACAGTAAATGATTAACAACAAAAATTAATGAGAATAATTATAACAATATGCAGAAATAAAAGTTATGTGAATATGACCTCTTTTCGTCTCCTTTTCTCAAAATATATTACTGTACTGTCCTCATTCTTCTTGGGATGATGAGAGATGATACAATTCCTACATGATGAGATGTAGTGAGGTGAATGGTGTAGCCATGGTAACATGGTATTAGGTTATTCATAAGGGTTACTTAAACACAAGCATTGAGAAACCCAACAGTCAATCCAGTAACTGAGAAGGCTACGAAGTGACAACTGGACAGGTAGTGTACACAGAGTGGATACACTGAACACAAGGATGATGCCTGTCTTAGGTGGGACAGGACCACTTGGCATGAGATTTCTTCTCACTAGTTGGAGTGGAATACAATTTAAAACTTATTGTTTCTTTCTGGAATTTTTAACTTAATCATTTCATATCATGCTTGACTTGGAAATAAATCTTGGGCCTACTGTAATAAAAGTACATTTATTTTGTGTTCAATTCTTGCCAGAGAGCTTTTAGAGACCTGTTGGGGGCTGTGCCATGTTGGCGGCGCCGGGATGGCGCCAGGGTGGCACCTGTTCACATCCGCAGCGAGGAGGTTGATTAACATAAGCACACTCAGGTGATTTTCTCCTCCAAGCACACAATGTATGCACATGTGTTCTCGAGCTCTAATTGCCTGTTCTGAGCGCCTAATCTTTGCGTAAGAGGCGTGGCCCTGCTCTCCACCTCCTGGAGGTGATATAAGCTTAGTTGGAGCGAGACAGAGGACAGCAGCCATTAGCAGAAGAAAAGCAGGAGAAGAAGGACACACGTACGACAGCAGCCAGAGGGAAAAACACGCTACAGCAGCCATTAGCAGCCAGAGGGAAAAACACGCGGCAGTAGCTAGTAGGGACATACGCAACAGCAGCCGAAAGAACACAGCAGCGAGTAGGGGCAGCGGCGGAAGGCAGATTGCGGAACGGAGAACTGAGACGCATCACTAGGGCACCTTGGGTGGACGTACCCTTAGTTCACAGGATGCAGGACTTTAAGGCATAGCAACTCTCTTCCTCTGGGCTCTAAGCAAAGCCTGTCCTTCTCTCAAGGTCTCTCTTAAGCAAAGTCTCTTTCTCTCTGATAAGCAAAGTCTCTCTCCTCTCAAAGCAAGTAAACCTCATTTCCTCTATCCTCTATAAACAAGCAAGAAAGCAGTGCACTAAAGAGAAAGATAGAAGTGCCTCAGTTTCCACTCCACCACCCATAAGACCCGTGCAAGTTGTTGCTGCAGGCGGTGACAAATATCCATGGATTTTGGAACCGCAAAGAGCCAGCGACAGAGACCTGGCATTTTCTGAGTGATTAGAGTGCCTTTTTTTTATTCATAATGAGCTCCTTTCTACCACATCTGAGTGTATGTTAATGTTGCTTCAGATGCTCAAGTGTCTTCTGTAAAATGGTGTAATGTTTGCATATAACTTACAAATATCGTTCTATACACTTTAAAAATTTTTAAAAATTTTTGTGGTGCTGAGGATCAAACTTAGCATCTCATGCTTGCTAGGCAAATGCTCTACCATTGAGTTAAACTTCCAGCCCACTCTTCTGTAAATCATCTATATATTACACATAATTCCTAATAGCAATGTAAATGCCTGTAGTTTTAAAACTATTATTTGGGGAACAATGATAAAAATCATACATGTTCAGTACAGACACATTGTTAAAAATATATATTGATCTGCAGTTGGTTGAATCCAAGGATGTGGAACCCACAGATAAGAAGGGTCAACTGTGCAGCCTAGAAATTCTGGAAGGGGCCTGCTTCCCTGCCTTTAGCTCTCAATGTCTCCTTGACTCCTGTTTTACATTTATGGATATTCAAAAAATGTACATACATATACATATAGGAAGTTTGTCAGACTATATATAGGTGTATTTGAAGACTGAGTTCCAATCTGAAATATTGCTTTCACTCAGAATTCTGGAAATACCATGGGTTTTTTTTTTCCCCCTTCTTTACATGAAAAAATTTACAAAATATCACACACACTCACACTTCTCTAGTGTAAGAAAATCATGTGGATGTAATGCTTATTTAAAGGCAATGTGTTATTGTTTGAATATGACTTGTTCTCTCTGAGAGTCATGTTGAAATTGCCATTATGGTAGTGTTGGGAGTTAGAACCTTTAAGGTGGATTAATGCATTTCTTGAGGGAGAGGATTAACTATGAAGAGAGAGGGTTTTATAAATCAAAACTGCCCTTTTATTTCGTCTCTTCTACATGTTTACCCTTCCACATTTCTGCCATGTTTTGATGTAGCACATGAACCTCTGACCAGATGTGACCATGGACTCTTGAACTGATGACCTTCAGAAGCATGTGCTAAATAAACCTTTCTTTTTATAAATTACCCAATCTCAAGTTTTATGTTATAGCAATAGAAAACAGACTAAGATACAATGAAATAAAATTTTTGAATTCATTATTTTTAAACTCTATTCTTAAAATCAACCTCACTTTGCTTGTATTTAAGGTAATTATTTTTGACTATATGCTCATACGTGGCCCAAAATTACCTGGTTCTCTTTTAAATCTGGATTTTAAAACAATACAATAAGGTTGCCAGACATTATATTTGTTCTGATTGTGGAACTTATCAATGAAATAGAAGTGTTGAGGGGAAGGAAATTTTGAATATTTTTTTAAGCATTGAAAAAATTATTTCAAGAGGGAAGGTGGACTAACTGCTGGCAGAGACAGTATGAACAAGATGGTACAGACTCAGGGCTGAAGGAGGAAAGTCTGTTACTATACAATGCACCCTCACAAAGTCAATGCTGAGGAGATGAACAAGTACCACATTAAATGTTTTTTCTCTTTCTACCCAGGTAACATGTCTGAGTAAGCAAGCAGATGCAGAGATTTAATACTTTGTGAGGACTGTGCAGTATTTGATGGTCTGTTCAAGTTCAGTCAGTTGTTTACATGAGCTCTGTGGTAAGAGTTGTAAAATTTAATAAGCAGCAGATGGACATTTGTGAATTGGTCTGGGGGTCTGCTCCATGCTAAGATGTCCAGGGCATCTGGTTTCTGTTATGTCAGTGATGTTGTTTTGGTTATTGTGGAACTGCCAAAGTATCAGAATCCTGTCTAAGGATTCTGTGTATCAGCATTGATACTCACCACAGTTACGGCATGGGAGAAGCCTTCCATACCACTGATGAGGTCATGACTGTGTCCTTTCATAATATGGAGAGTATTTTCAAGGAATTGGGGGCCTATGGGACATTGGGACTGGCGCAGGTAAGTATTATGCTGTTAAATACCCACTTGAAGATGGGCTTGCTGATGAGTTTTCTGAAGACATTTTCCAAGTAGCTTATGTCCAAAGTAATGGATGTTCCAGCCTACTGAGGTCTTCTTACAGTGTGGTCAAGTCTTACTGTCTGGGGATCAGTTAGGTTGCTTGAATATGACCATTATGTGTGGAATTTGTCAAGAGCTTCAACCTGCCTATGCTGACACTAGAAGGAGGTGATTATACCATTTGGAATGTTGCCCAGTGCTGGACACAGAAATCCCTAATGAGCTTTCATACAGTGGCTATCTTGAATACTTAGAGACAGATTTCAAGCTTTACATCAGTCCTTCCAATACCACTAACTGGAACACTACAGAGTTCCCAGAGAAGACCAAAAATCAGCTCTCGGAGAAGCTAAGAATGCTGCCCTGTGCACTGGGGTCCAAATGCAGGTGATTTCTGAGAATGCCATCCCAGAAGAGAATGGCAATGAGAACAACGAAGACCCTGACAAGTGCCTCTCAATCTGTTCCTCTGAGAAACAAATGGCTTGTGACCAGAGTTGTCCAACTAGGACGAAGAGGGAGAGAGTGGCCACAAGAACTCTTCCAATTTCAAAACGCCAAGTCAAAGCAGTGGATAAAAGCAACAAAGATCCAGAAGAGAAGAAAGAAGTCACAGAACAAGAGAAAGTCAAGGAGAAGCCAGAAATCAAAGGGGTTTGAGAGGAGGTCCTATTGGCCCCAGCAGACCTCTCCAGCCCAGGCTACTTGCAAAGTTCCCCACCTTTCTCCTTCAACCCCTCAGATTTTATATTTTCTATTTCTCTGTGTATTTACATAAAAATATGTTAAATATAAATATCACCAGGGCCTTGCTGGGAACCGGGTTCCTGATCCCAGGGAGCCACGCTGGGGAACTCTTCCAGGAGTTGCCTTCCCTCATCCCTTCCTAAGTCTTAGTTTTGAACATACAGGTTTGTGTGGGAGGGATGCAGCTGAAAAACAAAACCTAGGAATGCCAAGGACCTGCTTCACAGCTTTGGAAGGTGCACTTACTAAGTGTTCTAGATGGGGTAGCTGACTGTTCAGGGACCCCTGTTCTTTTCAGGCTCCTAAGGTAATAGCAGCCACTTTTACATTGTTTCTGTTCTCATTCTTCCCCCTGACCTCAAGTGAGACAAGAACTAACTCTACCCTCTGACTTCCCCCAGTTCTGCAGTGGAGATTGGTAGTCTAACTTCCTTTTGGAGATACTTATTTCATTTTTGTGAGTCTCTTTGTAATAAAATAGTAAATTTCTATTAACCCTCCACCCCCCAGAAAAAGAAAGCTTATTTCAAATACAATCTCATGGAAGACTGTTTCCACCACAGAAATAAAACACACCTGTCTTATCTGCTATCACCATGTTAATGTTTGTTACTGTCTTTAATTTTGATATCTAAGATGATATAAGTAGTAATAGAATATTCTACCTTAAGTTAGACATTGTATACTGGGCTCAGGCTGTGTCTGTGAATCACACATATTATTGATCTTTTTGGGGATTAGATACTATTGACATGAAATGTTCAGGGAATGATTCATGGGTAAATCTTTCACAGTAAAATGTGACTTGGGATTTGCTTCCAAAATTCTAATGATTTATACTTATAAAATAGTTAACTAGAAGAGATCATCATTTTTATATATAAGCATAAGTATAATCACAAATACACTTGATAACTGTATATTTTGTAACTTGTAATTAATGTTCCAAATCTTGATGGAATACAGATAATGTTTATCCACAACAGGAGTATTCCCACTAACTTAATTTGTCCAAATTAAGATAGCCTCTTTTCCTGATGAGATTTGTATGTATAGACAAGATATTAAGGATGTGACCAAGATCCCAATATCTCAACTTTTCCGATAGATAATGTGTTTCCTTTCTGCTGGGACAAGGGACCTCATGACTCAGCAATTGGTTTGACCCTATGTTTGATTTCATCTGGACCTGTGGCTAGAATTGTTTTGATTATTGATTTGATAGTGCAGAGACTCTTTTACATTAGTTTTCATCTTTTCCTTCCTGAGGCTAAAGTGTTTGGATAGCAGAATTATGTAGAGATGGAAACTCCAATGATTAAGAATTTAAACAGCAACTTGTGAGTTTATATCTATCTTCTCAACACCTTCATTAGAGGTCTAATAGACATTACAGACTTCACATGTTCAAGAAAACTGATTTTTCCACCCCAATACCACACACAAAGAAACCTAAAACACAAAACCTGTACTCTTCTATTGTTTTTTTCAGCTTTTTCACTGCTGTGACTAAAAGACACAACCAGAACAATTGTAGAGGAGGAAAGGTTTATTTGAGGGCTCACAGTTTCAGAGGTCTTAGTCCAAGGGGGCAGTCTCCATTCCTTGGGGCTCCAGGTAAGGCAGAACCTTGATCATGGCATAAGAATGTGGCAGGGGGAACCAGTATCATTAAGAAGCTGAGACTCCATTCACCAGATAAAAATATATAATCCTACAACCACACCCTACCACTTCAATTACCACTCAGTTAATCCCTATCAGGGGATTAATTCACTGATTGGGTTCAGATTCTCCAATCATTTCTCCTCTGAACCTTCTTGCATTGTCTCACACATGAGCTTTTGGGGAACACCACCTCTAAACCATAACACCTATGTTTCTCCAGCTCAGTAAGTGGTCTAATTGGCCACCTAGTCTTCAACCCCAATCCCATTAAGCATCTTTTATTACTTTCTTTCTCTTATCCTTCATATTGAGTCTATTAACAAGTGAATAAACTTGTTTTCAAAGTGTATCATCCTGTTCACCACTACTCTAGCTCAAGTCACTATGGACTCCACTGTGGGCTATTGTGATAGTCTCTTAACACACTTTGTGCCCTGACTCATGCATGATTTCAAACTAGGTTCTGCCTACCATTCTGACTTTATTGATAGATTTGAAAAAAAATTTACAGAAGTTTTAGGTTCAGAGTAAAATTAAGAGGAAGGTAGAGATTTCCCATATACTCCCTCCCTCTCCCCCTACATGCATGGCCTTCTCATTATCAACATCTCCCACCAGGGTGGTATCTTTGTTACACCTGATGAACCTATGTTGACACCTGCTTATCACTCAAAGTCCATTGTTTACACTAGAGTCTACTCTTGATGCCATATGTTTAATGGGTTTGGACAAATCACTAGATCACCAGCTTAAAATTTCACCTCCTCAGAGATTTTCCTGACCACACAATCTAAGGTAGCCTTTCTGTCATTTTAGCCTTTTCTGTAATTTAACATTCTTTTTTTCCCACAAAATATGTCTAGCATATATTTTCTTGTCATCTGTAAGTTTCTTAAGAGAGGTGTTTTACTTAGTTCACTAGCACATCCCTCACGCCAGAAGAGGGTCTGGTACACAGGGGTGTTTGGTGAATAAGTTACTTAAATACATAATAATAAAGTTCTGGAATCTACAGCCTGGTGAACTGCAGCTGTGTTATACACTTTCCAACCTATTGAAACTTTCTCCTTCTCTCTCCTCTAGCAACTATTTTGCCTTTTCTGTATCCCCCTTTCCCCTGGTCTCACTTGGTCTGGACCCACCTTTCTCTTTGTGCATCATCTTCCCCCTCTGACCTTTTTCTTCACCATCACTCCCGCCCTCCAATCTTTGATCCAAACTGGGCAGAAAAGTTGCCTGAGAATTCATTTTAAAAATTTCTTTTACTTGTTGAATAAATCTTCAGTTCAATTGTTCTTCTTAATTTAAAAAACAGGTAGATTGAATGTCTTACATTTTTTTCTAAGAAGGAGACATTCATTTTTATTATTGCTTCTGGGTCAGTAATCCTGGAGATTTGAGGAAAGTGCTTCCTATTCCCATTCCTATTCCTCTTTGAATGGTGCAAAAACTTCTACACATCTATAATTCTGGAGCTTAATGGGAAGAGAGCCATTCCCAGAGGAGAGGAACTTCATGGGTATTGAACATAATCTAGAAATTAACTCCTTTCCCACCTCCTGGGGTCCTCTTTCTTGGGATGGTTACCTGAAATGTGAGGATGAGAAGCTATAAAGGATACAGGAGGTCCCTAATGGAAGAGAGCTGTCTTTATGTAACTTCACCCCACATGTGATCAAATGCCAGACACCTCACAACAGCAACAAAGAAGGATCTTGGGTCTTACTGCACCTCAGTTTCAATGACTGATCATCAATATGTAGCTGACTCTTGTTGTTGGAAATAATACGCTAATGATCTTACTGGGAAAAAGAGTATATCCTGGGTTATTTTGTCTATTTACGGAGTTCTAAGGACAAATGGCTCTGCAGAGAGGGGAAGTTACTTAATGAAAATGTGTTCTGATGACTCAAAAGTTCAAACCAACAACAATTGCTAGAGAACCAGGATGGGGTAGTCACTGCAGAGTGAGTGTGTGCATATGTGCCTGTATATGTGTTACTGAGTGAGTAGAGAGCTTCAAATTCTGTACCTTGTGTACATTATTGGAAGATTACTAGTGAGTTTTATTTATTTTTTTCCTTGTGCTTTTCTTTCAAAAGTATTCAAACAAAATATTGACTCACCTCCCCTAAAAAGAAAGATTTGTAAATTGTGGATCATCATTGTGGTATTAGGTGGGGGATCACCTTGCCTGGTATGAAGCATTTCTCAAATCTGCTTGACCTTAGACACTGTGTAGCTGCATCTCTCAGAACTGGACATTTGGAGAACCTGCAGTCTAGATCAGTAAAACTCATTCAGTCACTGATCTACTAGGTAATAAAGTTTTAAAACATAACCTGCGCTAATTGAATGTGGAAATTACAGTGGAACAGTATGGAAGGTCACCATTACTTACTAAAGTAACTTTAGTCAATTCCTGTGTGCCTGGTTCCATTCAGCTGGCCTCATTATTCACAAAATGCTTACTCTCATCTCTGCTTTTGCATGGGCCTCGTCTAACTTCCCTTAGCTCTCCTAATCATTCTTTTGAAAGATTCAAATGTCTTCATTCAACTATGTATGGTCACTTATGGATTAATAGTTGATTTCTCTAATCTCCTCTTTGCTTGTACTTGAAAAAATTCAACTACTTTTGATGATAAGAGAAAGAGAAAAGAATAAAGGACAGCCACTAATTAAATCAAATAATTTATTGGTTATGGTCTCAAAATATAGCACAGTGCTATTAGAATATGATAAGGACAACAAAATCAATACTTTCTTGTTTTCTTGTGCTTATGAAGTGGGTAAGAGGGCTCAAAATATATTTTTCATTCTTTGTATTTCTAAATTCCTCATTTAAAATGTGAAATGCCTAGGAATATTAGGTATGACTCAGCAGATTATAAAAGTTGATACTAAGTTCTGCATTTATTAGAGCTTCTAAGATAAAACAATCAGTTTTGTTAAATGAAGAAAATATTTCTGTTAAAGAAGAGCTTTATTGTGAATGCTGATAGCTCTCAACTTTAGATACAGATATGAATCCCAGAATGTTTTCACATTTAAAAAAATTATGACATGCAGCAACTGAGAAAAGTTGTTTATTTATCTGAACGGGGAGAGAGAAAATTCCTCAAGTGGTTTCCATTCTTTCATGCCAATCAGGCTATTCACATGTGAACAGCATGGGTCTTGGGAGGGGGAGGAGAGGAAAAAGAAAGAACTAGAAAAGTAAATAAATTATTTAAAAATTTGGGTGGTACACCAAGGATAAAAACATGAGAATATATGTGCTTCTGTATAGACTGTCACAAATCTGGAAAATAAGATTGAAGTGCTATTAAGAATTGACCCAAGATGTAATATTATCTAACACTCGCAGGCAACATGTGACACAGATTTTAGCTGTACAGCTGTGAAGACACCTGCCAGTGCCCTCTACCTCCTCAGATTTCTTGCATCTGCATTATTGAAAGATCCGATCTGATTTCCTAGAAGGGATTTCTTTCTATGCATAAGATATGGTGACTTCAAATATATTATTTGGATCTCATGTGCCTTCCCCTTTTTAATGTTATTTCTTTTGTTAAGAATATAAATTACTAAGGGCACATTCAGCATTTTGAAATAATGAAACCACTTATAATCACGTCTGTCTATGTAGTTTATGAACCTCCTCATTTCTAGTTATTTGGTAATTAAATATGATCTGCCTTTAAATTGAGAGGACCTATGATGTATTCTAGCTTTCCTTCAGAGTAAGGAGATTCTCTCTAGAGCCTCTGACTTTAACATGGAGGAAGAGTTCTCAATTGCTAGAAGTTTCCAGGAATAGCCCAACTGAGAATTCTTTCTCAGGTGGAGGCAACATACCCACTTTAAAAAAAAAAAAAAAAAAAAAAAAATGTCTGAAGACAGAAATTCTTTAAACCAAAGTTTTGCAGTTTCCACCGTCAAGGTCAAAGGAGGCATTCATTCTTTTTGCTCCGTGCAAGGCAGTCACTGGTTGTATATCAAAGAATAAAACAGGCAGAAATTCATTTCCTCAAGGACCTGGTGTCCTAGTAGAAGAGATGTCATAAATAAGATAAATAAGAAAAGTACACAGCATGTTAGGTAGTGATAATAGATAAGGAGGGAAAAAATGGAAGAGTGAGGAAACATAAACTATCAGAGAGTGAAGATTTCTAAAGTTTAGTTACAGTGACCAGGGAAGATCTCCCTAAAAAATGTCCAGAGTGGATGCTACAGTGTGTCCTGAAGATCCCCTTCTGAGAGAAATGTTGGTAGCTCATGACTTTCCATTAAGTTACTCTCCAGGAATTGCCATAGGAAGACAGTCCTTTAACTGAGGTCATACCTGGAGGGAGTCTATTTGGTGACTGGAGAATGAGGGGTTGTAAAGACCAAGTGCCTTTGTCTCAGGAAGTAAAATGCTGAAAAGTCATGCCAACATCAGAGCCCCATGAAAAAGACTGAGACCCTGGTGTGACTGCATCACTGTTCACCTTTTTCCTCTGCACAAATCCTTTCTCATGTCCTAGTCTCATAAAACATTCTGATTGACCAAAGTGCTTCCTTTGGTGAAAGGTGCCTCACTATGGTATGCTGTTTCATATGCCCCTATGTGGTTTCTTTTTTCTCCTAGAAAGTTTTGTTTTGAGTTCTGCTAAACAATAACAGAGGCATCAGTCAAATAATTTCAATGTTCTGTTCTGAGTTAATTTAATTTGTATATTTGAATCTATCCTACAGCATAAGTCATTTTTTTCTTTGCCCCAGGTCCTCACTTGTACCCTAAGAGTTGTACTTGTAAATACCTATAGGGAACTGACAGGTGACAGAAAAGAAAGGAGAAGGTTAAAAAAAAAAAAAAAAAAAAGAATGGCACAGACTGGAGAGGGTATGTTCCTCATTTGAGAGGGAAAGTCAACATTCAGCAGCAGCTGATTTGTTATTAAGCTGTAATGGCAACTCAATATTGCCAGAAGATATACCAATTATTATCTGACTATGACTGAAATTTTAATTTACTTTAGGGTGTAACATCTCTGAATTTTGGAATGTTGACAACTAAATCAAAATTTTTAAAAAAACACCGTGTATGTCAAACAAACCACAATGAAGCTGCCCATTTGGGCTCTAGGCATTGACAGAAATTTTTAAAATATTATGATTTACATATGAGGGGTCCCCTAAAAGCTTACATATGAGACAATGCAACAATGTTTAGAGGTGAAATGATTAGATTATGACATTGAGACAATGCAAGAATGTTCAGAGGTGAAATGATTAGACTATGACAAGTGTAACCTAATCAGTGGATTAGTCCACTGATACGAATTAGCTCGGTGGTAACTGTAGGGTTTATATGCTGTCCCTCATGAATGTAACTCTCTCTTCCTGATTGCCATGCCCTGAGCTGCTTTCCTCCTTCACACCATTTACTCATAATGTTCTGTCTCACTCTGGGCCAGAGCAATGGAGTCAACCAACTATGGGCTGAGACTTCCATGAGCGCCAATTAAAATTTTTCTCCTTTATGTTGTTCTTGTCAGGTCTATTGGTCGCAGTGATAAAAAAGCTGACTAATAAAATATCTCACACTGTTATATACAGGTTGGAACCTGCACTGGTTACTTTTCATGCATCCTGCACATAAAATACCCTCCTTCCTTGCAGAATCTGGGCAGGTATGTTTGTCCTACTAGACAGTAAGTATTTTTGAAGAGAGGGATTTGGTGGTGTCCCTGTGCTTCCTGAAGCATCTATCATGTGCTCACATCTGGGAGATACATAGGATGTTTGTTCAGTGAAAAGAACAGCAAATACCACAGATTTTCATTCTCCAATTCTGTTTTGAGCATTTCAGGTTACAATATTATAGCAAAAACAAAGTAAATTGACTGTAAAAATCAGTCTTAGTGGGAGAGTTTTCCATTAAGTTGGCACCAAAGGACTTCTTAATAAAACTCTTTGACTTCGATTTAAATCAATAAGTGAAAACTGGTTTTCTACTAAAGTTATCTAAACATGGTCACACTTTGAAAATATAAATTGTAAAGAGTTCAGTTCAGCATGTTTTTTACTGAAATGTGATTACAAGAACATGGAAGATTAAAGTCATATTTACATACAATAGGATTAAATATTATTTATGCACTGAAAGTGGCTCTCTGTGGTAGCAGCATAGCACACATTATAAAAACATCCCAAATCACTCTGAAAATATCTCTTCACAGCAGAACTTCAAATGTCAACATTAACAATCATATAGCACATTTTACTAGTGTTCTTAGTACCAGAAAAAGCCTCTTCCTTGCTATTTATAAAACATTTTCATCTGCATTATCTCATTTAATACAGTTATCATATGACACGGAACTAGTGAATTATTTGCAAACAAACATTTTATTTACAAAAAATAAATTCCACATTGTGCTAACCTGATGAGATTATGTATTTAGTGAAATTCTTAGCAAACCAACTAAAGAACAGAAGGTTAAAAAATACCTCCTGAGGTTATCAGATAATGCAAAGTAGAATATTTTTGCATCAGTGACAAAGGATACCTAGAGATCATAAAAGTAATTATTAATTACTTAATAATTAAAAAATTCTGCCTTGGGAAGTCTCAAGTAATTACCTTGAAGAAACAACCGTGAGAAAATATGTTTGTCTGTATCTGTCATAAACCTATCTATGTGTCTATGCTGCTTTTTATGCATCTATCACCTGTCTATTATCTATCTATTACATATTTAAAAGTATCAACAGAAATAATAAACTAAGACCTTCTAGCAATCGATAAAAAAAGAACACACATAAGAGGACAGTTGAGTGGCAGTTTATTGAGTAAGAACAAATCAGCTGCAAACAATGGAAAAGATATTTAATCTCAATAGTGATCATGCAAATTTAAATGATAATAATGCAATTTTTGTTTCTTATATCTAATAAATAGAGTTTAAAAGCTTGATGAGAATGAGTTGTAGCTAGTATTTGGACAAACAGGTGGTCATGCATTGCTTCAAGGAATATAAATTGGTACAAATATTTTACATTGCAATTTAACAATACCTATAACAATAAAAAATACATATACCCTTTGATATGTGATTTTAATTTTAGAAATCCATCACACAGAATGTTGCCTTATAAAGATGTTTCTTCATGGATGCAACAGTGTTCTGTAATAACAAAATATTAAAATAATGGACATGTCTGTCAGCAGATCACTATGATACACTATGATCCAGTTATTAGACAAAAAAAATGTAGATCTATCAGCAGATGTCAATATAAAAATTGTCCACAATAGGGTGAATGAAACATACAAGAACAAAAACTGCTCAGTTTTTGTAAAAATGATAAAAATTCCTTATACATACACATTTAAAAACCTTAAAAACATAGCAGGCATCCAGAAAGATAAACATACTAGTGGTGAACTCTGGACATTAGAATTGGGAAGGGACAATTTTTTATCTTATACTTCCCTGCAATTTTTATTATTATCAGCCATAAAGATTCTTCTTTTTTATTGTTCCTTGTGACATGCTACTTTATGAAACTTACCTTCAGCATGCAAATTTATACTTCATAGGGCAAACACCCAGGTTTTTAAAAATTAAAATCTCAAAGATCTAGTTAAGAGCTCACTGTGGTTATAATTTATTCAATAGACAGTTTATCCCGTATAATTTGCTTTAATGGAATTTACATGGAACATATAACACATATTTGGAACATCTTAGTGTTTTTATCATCCCTACCTAAGGCCTCTGGCCCCAGAGGTGAGCAATATCCAGTGTCTGAGATTTAAGAGCTAGTTCAATTATCTGAGATATGGTGAAAGCCTTCCTCTTTTTTAAAATACACAAAAACATTTTTAACATGGTTCATTGTGGCATGAATTCATTTCTACTGTGGATCAAATTATTACTTTTCAAATAGTACTATGCAGAATAAACACCAGATGGACCCTGGGTCATGCATATCAACATTGATTTATTTTGTAAAACACACCAAATTCTATTATGTTAGGTGTTCCCTCATTTCTCAACAAAGTTTTGAGGAATTGGTATTATGTCCCTTTTACAAATGAGAAAACTATATACTAACTAAGCTATAGAAAAGTACTAATTAATACAGTTAAAAGTTGCAATTAATACAGTTCCATATTATTTTAGGAAAGCAATATGCTATAGCAGAAAGGACCAAGTCTTTCAGGTAAAAAGTTATCAAAAATCTTGGCAGCAACACAATTGACTATGTGATTAAGGAAGTACCTGGGCTGTTGTGGGTCACAAGATCAGAGAGCAAAATATTGCTGCACTTCATCTTTCTGTAACTGTGAACTGGTCAGTAATATACACTGCATTGTATGGACAAATCCAAGAATATATCCTCAGATAACCAGTACAGCATATTTTGAGAGAGAGTTATAACAAATCCTAGCTATAAAGCCAGTTATTTTTCTGCTCAACAAACTTATTACAGCAGTGGAATTTACTATTGTACTCTGCCACTAAGGCAGTCCTAACTCAGCAACATATGCAGGGATGATAAATTTGTGAGTGTGTCTGGTAGGAGAACTGAAACAGATGTGCAGAGCGAGGGACATCAAAGTTGAAAAGATCATCTCAACAAACAGTAGTTCTCCTGGACACAAATAGCATTTTTAAGACTTGATTCGTTATATTGTTCTGGCAAATTAGTCATGATGTATTCAGACGTGCAGTATGTGAATAATTAAAACAAACAAGCAAACAATGAGCAGCCATTAGTTGCTTTAAAAGATTACTACTCAGCAGAAAATGTCATGGCATACATTTGAATCATCTGGGGTAGCAGTCCTGTCTAATCCTACCTCTACTGCTCTTCCCCATCCGCCTCTCCAGTATGGATACATTTGCCATGTTGCCTTGGTAAGGCTGAGAGTTGGGTACAGCAATGGAGACCAGTCTTCAAAATTCTGGAAATGCTGACAATTGGAAAAACTGAGTTAAAGGCTGTGAAAACAGCAAGCATGGGGCAGATGTGGTGTGGCTTAGGGCAGGGGGTTTCCGGTTGGTAGAACTGAAGTCATCATCATGTAGGGGTTTCATTCAGATGCTGGAATTACAAATGGTTTTTAAAAACGACCATTACACCTATGCCACATATAAGGGAGATTTGAAAATTTTTTTATTAATTTATTATTACATGGTTTACTGTAAGTTTATTATATGTAGGATCCAGATTTAATAAATTAAGAAATTTATAAATTAAATAAGGTGATAAAAACATGGATTACTTCATTTTATACAATAGATATTTTCATATTGAATAGAAATGGGCCCAAACACAAATTTAAAAATATATATATGCAGTTCATTTTCACTTTGGCTTTATTTTCTTATCTTGAAAACTTCAACAACTGAAAAGATTTGTGCTCGTGAACATTTCAAAGAGTGCTTTGCCAGAAAATTGTCTTTATTTGGTATTTTAGTAGCTTTTAAATTCTAGTGCTCCTATTTAATAGTGGTTAAGACAATATAAGCCGCTTCTCTGTATTTCTTACAAATCATAAATTGCCTAGATAGAAAAATAGCATTATAATGAATTAATAGCTGATGACTGTTCAATATCAGATCTGAAGACTGATTTCTCATTGTGTGCCCCTAGTGAAAATGCTGTTTTATGGAAATGACACCTCAGCATGCAAACTCATACTCCATTATGACTTTCATATCACAGACACACAGTTTACTGGTTCAAAAAATAGGTGTTGTTATGTGCTGTGCTACTGGAATTGAATTAAATTATTAAACACAAGCTGCCAAAGAAATAATAGTGCAGCAGAATATTTTTGTAGCTTTGTTGATGAGCCCGTGTGTTCTTCAGTGTTTGGTTGCAATTATAGGAATTCTCAAAAAAACGAAGACTTCAGTTTTGAGTTGCTGTTTACAAGAATAAAGAATATGCTGTGCAGCAAGGAGAATAATTAACATTTGACACTCATTTCTAAAAATAGATACAAATATAAGTCAGTGTGCACATTTAGAAATTGTTCTTTTAATTTCCAGGATTCTGAGGGAACGTATCGAAGTGTTCTTTTGGTGGCCACAGTAGCAGAATTTCTTAACCTGAATGGTCATGTGTTGAACTGAAGCAATCATTAGTTGCCAGTTACAGTTATCTTGCCAGTGCTTTCTTAAATCTGACGAATTTCATGTGTGAATCATCCACGTGAGAATAGAGTAGCATACTGTAGTTGTGCTAATTTCCCTTTTTATGTGTGCTCTACAAAGAAGCCAAGATATTAATACATTGATTAAAAGGCATATATAAATGTGTTGTGATCATGGACAAATAGAAGAGTGAAGTTAGAATCTCTATTCCCACCCACCGTTGTTCTGAACTTAAAATATTTTGTCCAGAGCAGGCTGTGGAGAGTCCTGAGAGACTAACCCAGGATACAAATTTAGCATGCACTTTAAACTTTGGTTGTTCTATCTTTCAAGCTGAATTTAAATCTCATTAATTTTAGTGAAAGCACAATAGTTAAATATCCTGCAGATGTAGCTTGTGTATTTAAAATTCCTTAGAAGGTTTCCATTTAGGATTTTTACTACATTAGTTTGATCTACTGTGCATGGCAATATGGCATATGCATTTCTCTCAGGATGTGCAACTTGATTTTATACTGTGGAAAAATCCAGAGCATAAAATATTAGCATGAACAGTGTCAAGTGTCGATGCTAATTCTTTTTATTACTGTGACATTATTTAAACACAGCAATCATTCAACTATCTTAAATGATAGATATTAGAGCTTGAAAAATAGCTATCTGATCAGTCAAGACATGTCTTTGAAAAGAACAAAGTTCTAGAAAGTTCTAGAAAGGCAACAGATATATATATATATATATATATATATATATATATCTAATGAGATATTTCCCTGCATATTCAAGATTACGGAGGACACAGCTGTTGATACCAGTGAATGAAATCAGAATACGACACTTAAAAATTGTTGTGTATATATATATATATATATTGCAAAACAAATATGTTCATTTTTGGTGACACTGAAAGTATTTCCAAAGAAGGTCCTTAGCAGACCTTCACATTTTAGCACTTAATATAGATGTCTTATGGGATGAAAAAAAATCAATATTAATTTTGGGAACTTCTTCTAAGGAATAAATGAACTGAAATACACTGTTAAATCAAAATGTTCTAGTTTACATTGCCTAGTTTTAGAAGTTATGCTAAATATAAATTTCCTGCAAAGATTTAGTTTGTGTAGAAAAACTTCTATACAATTGGTTTTCTGTTGGATTCAAATTTCTTGTCCTGAATATTTAGGAATAAAAACCACAAGTCTTTTATCCAAATATTGTGTGGAAAAGCTGCAAAATCATTAGTGTAGGGATGGAATAATACTATTTTATTTCATTATAGTGCTTCCATAGCTGACAGAGCCTTGTAAACTATATTATTTATAGCCCTAAGATACATTTGAAATGAAGATGTTAATCACAATTTAAAGTTCTGGAAATGCTGATTCTTTCTAAATTAATTTTTATCATTTCTTTTTAGTTATACATGTCAGCAGAATCCATTTTGATATAATTATAGAAGAATGGAATATATCTTATTCTAGTTACAGTCCCATTCTTATGAATGTACATGGTGGTGGAATTCACTGTGTTGATTTCATATATGTACATGAGAAAACTATATCAGATTCATTCCACTGTCTTTCTTTTTCTTAACCCCCTTCCCTCCTTTCCCTATTTTCTAATCTACTATATTTCTATTCTCCCCTCACTCTCCCTCCCCTTATTGTGGTTTAGCATTTACATATCACAGAGAACATTCGACCTTTGGATTTTGGGAATTGGCTTACTCACTTAGCATGATAGTCTCCAGGTTCACCCATTTGCTGCAGATGTCATAAAGGCTGAGTTATGCCAATTCTTGAGTGCTAAATAAGAGCACTTAAAAGGGACTGGATTATATATTGAGGACAAAAACACAGTACACATCACATTAGTGAAGAAAGATAAATTACCTTTTAATATTAGAGCTTCTACAACAGGATTATGCGCAAATGGCAGCAGAACAACTGAGGTGCCTGGGGGAAAAGGGAGGCTGAATCTGCAGAGACTGAAAAGGTTGATGGTGAGCAGAGATCTGAAGGACCCAGGAGCTTTGGTCAGTGGGCAGGTGAAGGAATGAATGGCAGGCTAGATAGGGAGGCAGAGCTAGGAACAAGGGTGCTATGCTGGGGACTACACAAAAGTACTGTGGTCGAGGCACAGTTTGATGTTAGATGAAACTATGGTTGAGGTTGGGACCAAAATATGCAAAATCTCATATGCTTTGCAAAGACTTTAGATTTAATCCTATAGGTTAGAGAGAACAGTGAATTTTAAGCAGGGGAATCACGTGCTAGATCTCAAGTTTCATTCTAGCTCCTGCTTAGAGAAGTGATGGGAGGGAAACATTTTGAATAAGTTTTGAGTTCTGGTTCCAAAAGATTCTGGTGTGACTTTGGAAAGGAGTTAGTTGGAGGGTTGGAGAGAGAGTGAAGGAGATGGTGAGAATAGGCTGAGATTGGCAGAAGTGAGAAAAGTCAGATTCTCATACACAATTGTACTTAACAGTCAGGATTCAGTATGCAACTAGTTTGAAATGATACTGAATATTAAATTGGCTAGCAATGAGAATCACAACAGAACAAATTGTAAGCCCTTGGATATCCCTGTCGTTTGGGATAGGAAATCTGAAATATGAAAAGTAAGAAGTAGTAAACTGTATATATTGAGACTCTGGCACCAGACTATCTGCATTTGAATCCTGCCTCTCCTACTTACTAGTTCTAGGACTCAAAGCAATTCTTGGACAGATTCTTTTCTGTGCCTCAGTTTCTTCAACTGTGAAATGAGGATAAAGAATAATATTGACAAAGATTATTGTAAGGATTGAGTTTTCTAAACTTTCATATTTAATCAACATGTAAAGCACTTGGGACATATAGGTACTATGATTGTATTTATTGTATTTATTATGTATGTATTGTATTTATTATTCCTCTCTCAAGCTTCACACTGGGACAGCCCCATGGTTGCAATGTGGTAGT
This sequence comes from Sciurus vulgaris, assembly GCF_902686455.1. Lineage (NCBI taxonomy): Eukaryota > Metazoa > Chordata > Mammalia > Rodentia > Sciuridae > Sciurus > Sciurus vulgaris. The sequence goes on from NC_136467.1 coordinate 64,174,350, forward strand.
TAAATTTTGTTCTGTTTGGACGGAGGGATTTGATAGAGAAATGGTTGTCCATTTACCTGGTGGTCGATGTATACGGCAGTCCCCTCCAGTTGTGTAATGTACAGAACACTTGCATTTGCCCTAGATAGGATACAATTGGATTTGTTAGTGAACTGAAAAGCAACCTTAGACAAGGACTGGTAAGTTATTTATCTATTGATCTGTTACCCTCTGGTAGATTTTGAGCTCTTGGCAAATAGGGCATAGGTGATTCTAGTCCTGCCCTATCTTCCATAATGCTTAACACATGACTTGGTAGAAAGAATATCTACAAATGCTATTTCTTTGAGAAGAGGGCAAGGGAGCTGAGGCAAAGTGTTTTGATTGACCCATCTGTACTCTTCCTTTCGTAAGAAATTCCTATTCTTTACTGTGGAATAAATGGCTTTCTCCCAGTACAGAGTGAAAGAAATAACACTAAACACACTTAAGAGAAGGTAGATAGAAAATGAACTTCACGAACTGTTATAACTTGTCTGTCCCTCACATATTATGGATAAGGCTGGGCAGGCCACAGGGGTTAAGTGATCTGCCCAAGGCTACAGATCACTGGCAATGGAGTTTGGTCTAGTTCATATGTCTCTGAAGCCTAGTCCACGGGTTTTCACCATTATCCTCTATTCTAAAGAATGTCATGGTTTCTTTATAAAGGAAAGGAAATCCGTATTGAAATTTACAGATTATTTCTAAATAAATGGATTTCAAACTTCTGAAATTAACCTAATTATTGTCCATTTAACCAAGGTCCTCCTATCTCCTGCTATCCCAATACCTACTGAATTGCGTGTCTCTAACCAAGTATATTCATATGGGTATATATTTTTAAGCCTGTGTATTTCTGATAAAAATTTACCCTTACACCTAATGCTGAACTGATTTAGAACATTTTCCTTTGTTGAAACTAAAGCAATTCATTTCATTCACATCAATAACATGTAATTGTATGTACAGTGAGCTGTGCTCACCCGGACTAATGAATATTCAACCAGTAGTGAGAAAAGGGCGCCCCTGGAATGATTACGAGAGGCCCTTTCTGATTTAGCATCACACCCAAGAGTCAGGCAGGGACAACATAGCTTTCTCTACCCAGCTCGATAGCTGGACCCATGGCTCCGCCCACACTGACGCAGGGGCCCGCCTGTCTGATTTGGGGGCTCTGGCAAAAAGCCTGAGCCCATTGATTACAGATCGCTGTTAATAAAGAGCATTTGTAATGCAGCAGTGGTGAGGCAGCCTCCGCACGCCGGTTCATGATGGCCCTTCAGGCTCCACAATTAAGTCGTCCAGCAGGCATGCCCCCTGTTGCAGCTGCTCTGTCAATCTCATTTTGGAGTACAAATGATCTTAGACCTGGTGTTTGACATGGGGTTTTAACACCAAAGAAGGCAATTCTGCAACTTCAAATGAGCCTAATTGGCTGAGCGCTCGGGCGTTCACTCAAGCTGCTTCAGTCCATCAGAGTGAGATTTCCAGCTAATTGAACTGCTCAGAAGGAAAAGAACCAGGAAGAATCGCAAGGTGCTGAGCGATTGGAGAGGGTGATATATATATGATATATATATATAAAATATATATATATATCGTATATATCATACATATATATGGTAGCAAACTTAAAAGTACATTCCTCCTCCATAATCAACCACCTGTCAACAAAAGGGAAAAAAAAGTAGTTACGGCTGCAGATGCTCACAGAGTTATGATCTGAAATTAGGTTGTTGCTCTTAAGAGTGTAAATGTACATGTGTTGCTGATACAGAACATTTCAAAACACTTGATCTGTGGAGCATTTTTTCCGCATCACCCTCAAAGCTGCCCAAAATAAAAGTATACAAATTCTGGCTGTATGTGGAGAGAACTGAGGAAAGTAATTAGAGGTCCTCAGGTGGAGTCAGCATGTGCTAACGCATCCCCTTCCTCTGCCTTGGTTCATCCTCTGTTAAATGGGGATCATATGAGGAAAGCTGTGATGTCTATATCTGCACCTGTGTCCATATTCATATCTATAAAAGTGGCATATCCACATCCATATCTATATTGCTGACATATCAATATCTGTTTACCTGATATTCCTTCATAATTCAGAATAAATAACATTTTATAGATAAAAATATATACAGCAATATTGAGTATGATAAATCATAGTTTGTTCAACCCTTTGTGAGATATTGATACAGTAATGTATTAGGCCGGTACTTGGAACCAAAGGAATTGATCTGTTGTGCCTTTCTAAACCAAAGCATTGCTTAAAAATGATTACCTAATAACTTTCAGGGAGTGTGGAATTCACTGCACAATCGTCTAATTTACCCAAATCCGGTTTTACATGACATGGTGGTTGAAAAGTAATTAAGGAAAGTTATGAAGCAGATACATAAAAAGATTTAGGACTGGCTCAATTTTACATAGATATTTTGTTTCAGATATTGAAAAAGAGGATATAGAAAATATTTTGCTACATATAAAAACATGCAGGCAGCAAGCAAAATATGCTCCACATCAGTTGATTTTCAGTCTGGGAACACATTTTATGGTATCCAAACTTATGGGCTTAGGAGGAATAGTTGTGCTTGGACACATTAAGTCTTCATAATTGTTCAATTGAATTCTGCCTCTGCTTTACTTTGTGACCTTTAGTAAACCATTCAGGATTCCCTATGCTAAACAAAACAGCAGGATCAAGTATGGTCCACCAGCCACCAGTCACATTGTCCTAAAGATGCCTGATGACAAGGATAAAATTTAATCTCTTCATTAGGAAACCTGGATTGTGCCCCTTGTACCATGGCAACATTCCTATTTATAACCCAAAAAAGAACACATCATTCTCAAATTCCGACTATAAAAAATTTAGGAAATAGTCCTATTTCACACTTTGCCCCCCCCCCCCCCCCCATTAGGATGAATTAGTTTAGGAGTCAGCACTGTAATTTCTATATGCTGAGTTCTGGATCAATGAAAAGCTGTGTCTGGCTACTTTGACTTAGCACAGTGTTTTTTGAGGTTTATCCAGGTTGTAGCATTCATCTGCACTTTATTCCTTTTTATTGCCAAGTAATATTTTTTCATATGGATATTTATATAGATAGTCATTTATCAGCTGATACACATTCGTGCTGTTTTCACCTTTTAGCAATTATGAATAATGTTGCTATGAACATTTGTGTATCCTCCATTCATTTTATTTGTAAAATTTTCTCTTTCTCCATCCTTGTTATTATTTTTTTTTTAGGGATCCAGGTTTATAAATACAAAGTTCCCCTGGTTAAAGTGTATCATTTAATATTTTTTAGCACGTTCATAGAGTTTTGCCCCATTACCCTAGTCTAATTTTAGAACATTTCAATCACCCTCAAAAGAATCTTAGAACTCATTAATAGTCCCTTTCCATTCTTGCCTTCTGCCCGCTCCAGCCGAAGGCAAACACTAATCCCCACTCCAACCCTACAGATTTGACTGTTCTGGACATTTCATATAAATGGAATCATACATACAATATGTACCTTTAGTTCTGATATACAACTACTTGTGGGGTTTTTTTCCCTCTAAGGCTCAAAAGTCAGGTAGTTTTTCCCCCCCTTTTCTTTCTTCTTCCTTTTTCTTTTTCTGTAATTTTAATCAGTTTACTGATGCAGTAACTTAATATAATTGCCTCCCTGATACGCCTGCTTCTTTCACCCACTCTAGATCTCTCCCCTTTCCTCTCCCCTTCAAACAAGCTATTCAGTGAGAATGGAAAAGGACAGGCCACTTACACTGCCCAGTCCTTTCCCTTCACCCTGCAGAGCAGGGTCTGAGGCACATTGCCAAGCCTAGGGGATTTCGCCCTTTTTTTCTAGAAACCTTTCTCATGGACTGTCTTTCTTCCTACTCTAATTAGATTGATATCCTCAAATCTACTTTACAGCTTTCCTACTGGAACATTCTGCAATGTGCCTTGGAGTCCAAGCTCCTATTTTCTGGATCCCACATATTTCTATTTCTCAATTCATTGCCGTACAGCTAAAGCAGTGTGGGGTGTGGAAGGGCACACAAGGCCCCACTATTTTGTATACATAGAGGTGTTCAATTGACTTTTCTTCATCCCACCTCCAATCCCTGAGCCTCCTGGGGTTCTCTCTTTGGATCAACTTTTTATTGGTGTCCCCTGTTCCGCTTTCAACTCCCACATATGCATGCAGATGATTTCTTTTTAGTATTCTTCGCCCTAAAGAGTTTGTACTTCCCTTGTTCCTTTACTAGCATTGTGAAAGGGCTTTGGAGAAAGGCCTTTGTGAATGTGTAGAGTGAATATTTGAGTGGACGCTCAGACCTTGATTTCAAAGGCTTAACGTAGCTCTTCCCAATTCACTCTTTCCCACTCATGGCTCACTGACAGCTGCGTGGTGTTAACCCTCTCTCTTTCTCTTGGAATTGGACTTTTGAATTCCCCTTAAGACAAAATAATCAGTAAAGTCTCTTTTACTTTACCTACTTGTATTTGCAAAGCCAAATTATTATAAAAATTATGAAAACAAAAAATGAGCTATCTATGGCTCATTAATAGATAGATGTGACCAAGCCTAAGGGGTGCTGAAAGCATTTAGAACAGAAGGATGCTTAAGGGCACAAGGACTAGGAATGAGGAAACAGGTTCAGTGAGGTCATCTGACATTCTCTGGGGCCCACAGCTAATAGGTTGGAGAATCTCAAGGAGAACCACAAGGTCCTGACTCTCAATTCAGTGAACCTTGATCCTGATCACCACCTCCCATGTTGCCCCTTGGTCTTCACTGTGCCTCCCCTATTCTCGACAGCTGGAATGCTGGCCTGCTTGGCAAGACCTCAGGGAGGAAACCTGTAACCTCTGAAGGAGGAAATTCTAGTTTCTAATGAGCCACACATAATTTTTTTTTTTGTATATATATATATATATATATATATATAGTCAACCTCTCTTGGACAGGGAGCTTCCTTCCTTCCTTCCTTCCTTCCTTCCTTCCTTCCTTCCTTCCTTCCTTCCTTCCTTCCTTCCTTCCTTCCTTCCTTCCTTCCTTCCTATCTATTATGGGGTTTCTTTAGTAGGAATGTACAGTCATCTCTGGCATAATTAGTTTTGATGACTATCAAGTCTTACCTCACTTTCTATTTCTTGACTAAAAATGAACTAAATAATATCCACCACTCACATTTGTGAAGATTAAATACAGTAACAATGAGAGTGCTTGGTACCCTATAAATGTCAGGGTCTGTGCTTTATTTTCCTTTAAACTAAAGCTATAATATGAAATATTGCATTGATATAAGGCATGAACATGATATATCTAGTGGCATTATTTGTTTAATATAGGAAATGTTATGGAATTCCTTTGAATAAACTTTGACTTATAGACATTTTGTAAGCTTTTAAGTAAAAGTTCACCTTTAAGAGTCTGTATTGGACATGTGGGGTGAATGTTAATGAGGTATCTCACTGGGTATGTTTGTTCTGTTTCCCCAAACCCCCGCACTGAGTCAGATCTACACTGCCATGTTTATTATGATATTTACCAGCAGCATGAATTGATATATTAGCCAATCATCTCTGTATGAACATTGCTTTTTCCGAGAAGACTCATGTTTAGGAAAATTTTTTTCTCAGATTGTTAACACTTTTTTTAACAAAAATATCTTGTTCTTGATTTTTTTCCCAATTCTTTGGTAATTTTGTCCCTTTTATGATATATTCTTAAGTAAATGACACTGTACCCAATTTGAGGATCCGTGAAAGTAAAAATAACTGTAGATATAATTTTGCAGGAAGGAAACTAAGGTCCAGCGATGGAGCCAGCATTTCGCACAAAGTTCCTTTAGTAATTTGTGACCCAGCGCTCCTGAGCTCCAGTCTTACCACTCCATCTTAACTGTGTCCTACACAGCTATCTGTTCATCTTATAGACTCCATCTGTTCCAAGCTATTATTCTTGCAGATCTAGGCTATTCGAATTTTTGTCTCCAAGATACATTTAGATTATTTAAAATTTTTCCTTATTGGTACATATTGATTATAGAGCATAGTGAGTTTCATTGTGCCACATTCTTATGTGCACATAACACAGCAGTTTTTCTCCGCAGTACCTCTCCTTCCCTCCCTTGCTTCATCTTCGATACCTTCCCTTTACCCCCATGGTCTTCCTTCTATTTTTGAGATCCCCTTTCTTTTCATTTTTTCTTTCTAGCTTCTACCTATGAGAGAAAACATATGACCCTTAACTTTGTTAGTCTGTCTTATTTCGCCTAACAATGATCTCCAGTTTCATCCATTTTCCTGCAAATGACATAATTTCATTCTTCTTTATGGGTGAATAAAACTCCATAGTGTATAATTACTGCATATTCTTTATTCATCTAGATTATTATGTGAGCATTTTCACTTTAAAATAAGAAAACACTGGGCTGGGGAGATAGCTCAGTCGGTAGAGTGCTTGCCTTGCAAGCACAAGGTCCTGGGTTCGTTCCCCAGCACCACAAAAAAAATAAATAAATAAATAAAATAAAATAAAAAACACTTACTTAAAAGTTCAAAATTTATCATAAGATCTAAATCATTTATTTCTCCTTCTCAATTTTATATTTTGAAAAATCCCAACCCTGCAGAAAAGTTAAACACCTGAGTAACCCTTCACCTAGAATGATCCAATGTTGTTTTGCCACATCTACTAATTTAGATGTATATAAAGTATGTTTGGGGGGGTATGTGAAACAAGGACAGAAAGAGGAAGACACCATCTGAAATTTGCACACATAGTGACACTACTTAGTGTTTAGCATACATTTCCTAAGAACAAGCACAAGGTTTTGTAGAACCACAATATCATTACAAGGTATGTGTCACTTAACAATGGGGATATGTTCTGAGAAATGCATTGTTAGGCAATTTCATTGGAAATATTATAAAGTGTACTTACACAGATTAAGACAGCCATGATGTCACTAGGCAACATAATCTTATGGGGTCACTGTCATATACATAGTTCTTTATTGACTGAACAAGCAATGCACAGCTGTATTTGAATTTAAGGAATTTAACATTAATATAATAATATTATCTCATAGCCAGTCTTCAAAGTTTCCAGTTGTCACAGATGTTCTTTATAGCTGTGCACTATAACTTACTAGCTCCTTATTAGCTAATTTATTAGCTGGCATTTTCCTTATCCTTACTCATCACTCCCCATTTTAATTTTTATTGTTACTACTATAAATCATGGTTTTAAAAAGTCAGATGAGGTATAATCCATTAATATAAGTATTATTTAAAATTTTCACACATTTAGCCAGTCCTTACAGGCTAGCTTCTGTAAATTTTGACATGATTCTATCAGAATTTGAAAATTTCTTGCTCTGTGATACAATACAAGGAATGGGAATGGTTTTTATTCAGTTATCTGTGTCATTTAAAAACAGTTTTTCAACACTTTGGATTTTTTTCTAAGCATTTGAGAAAAATTACTGTTATTCCTCCTCAATATTCTACTACTCAGTTATATCTCCTTTTGAAAGCTCTTAATAATTTCTGCATCTAGTGTAACCAACCATTCGGGTCCTCCAGAACTGATGGACTTCCTGTGACATAGGATTTTGTTTTAAAATGAAATGAGTTAGTTACCCCATGTGCATCAAACCTTTCATTTAAAAATGAAAAGTACCTCTAGTGATCACAGTTTTCAAAATTCTGCTGCATACACTTATATTTAAAAACTCTTCAGATTACACAACTGTAATCTGTACACTTGTATATAATGTACTTTAATTTATGGTCATGACAAATCCAAAAAAATGAAAAACAAAATGATTAATTAAAAAGAAAATTAAAAGGAAAGTTTGAAAATAGAAAGAAAATAAGAAAATTGACTACTGGCTGCCTCCGTAAGTTCTAAACAGCCCATTATCCAGAATATATTTACTGTATGATACGGTTAATAATCAAACTAATGAATAAAGTACCACAGGTCTTATTAGAGCTTTTGCAGAGTTTTTTCCATGTTACCTTATTCATACTTACACCAAGCCTGCAGGGCAGGCAGGGTAAGTTCCCATTTCTACTGCTGAGAAACAGATTCAGAGAGACTCAGTGCCATCTAAGGCATTACAAACTAAAAACAAGAACTGGGACCAGTACTACCTAAGACATTAGAAATTAAAGGCAATATGTTTTCTATCTCTTTATATTATAATATAATACAACAAATAATAAATAAATGAACAAATGCATGGGAGAGTGTGTGCATGCCTGCACACACACATACACACACACACATACATACAGCAGAGCCTAAACAAAAGTGAGGAGGACTTCAGAATCTCAGAATCATGCTTTTAAGAATATTTTTAGGGAAATAGAAATATTCTACAAGCATGACTGGAATCAACTAGAATGTGAATTCCATGAGGGCAGGGATTTCTGTCCATTTTGTTCCCCAGTGCACCCCCAGTGCTTCAATAAAATCTATTGATTAAATGAATAAGTGTCTGTGAAAATGAATCTTTATAGCTAACTAATGCAGTGTCTTAACATTAGAAGTTTTTAAATTTTTTGATTGGTATTTATTATGATACAAGTAACATATGCTTATAGTAACAAACTCAAACAAAACAGAAGTGTCTAAACTAAGAAGAGAACATCTGCCTCTTGCTGCCACTCATATCCCTGGAGATGATTGTTGGCAATGGTTTGATATGCCTTCTTCTGCATGTTTTTTTTTTTTTTTTTTTTCTTGAAAGCTCATGCATCTTTTAAAGTTAGTGTATTGGTTTTTCTTTTAATATTTTTTATTCTGTGTGCTATTATTTGTGATGGATATTTTTTCCCCTTTCAAACAATGATGCAATGAACATCTTGTATGTATGAATATGGGCATTCATGCTAGTATTTCCACACATAGATTAGAGTTCTTCAAAGATAAATGTACATTTAAGATTTAAAAAGTAGTCTGACATTTCCTCCAAAACATTACACCCCTCTCCACTGACTCCAAGTTTGCCAACCCTGCCTGTTTTTCCATATCCTCGTAAGCACTGTATTGTGTCACTCTTTGTCAATTTTATAAGAAAAATAGCTCTTCTCTTTACTTAGCTTCCCTAATTGGTAGTAAAATTAAGTGCCTCTATAGATGATTAACAGTGTATTTATTCTATGAATTATTGATGCAAGCAATTTCCCACTTTTTCTAATGGATTATTTTCTTTGAATTGAGATTTGAAATACTAAATAGTAGCTCCTTGTTGGTTAAATGCATTTCAAAGTTTTTCAATCTGTCATTTATCTTTTAACATGTTTATAGTACATTTAACTGTGCTGGGGTTTTAAAGATTTGCATTATTAAATCTGTCAATCTTTTACTTTATGACTTCTAGGAGTTTAATCTTTCCTACACCAAACTATATAAAAACAAAAGTTTTATCTTTTAGAACATTCTTAGATTATTTTTTGTTTGACAATTTATTTTTGTTTAGAATTTATTTTGACTATCTTTTAAGGTAAGAATCTGATTGATTTTTAATAAATAACCATAGTTTTACCTTAAATAATTTAAATAAATCCACATCATTCTCACTTTTTAAAATGCCACCTTTGTACTTATAAGTTCACATCTATTCACAGGTCTTTTCTGTACTTGTAATAAGGCTCCCCTGATATATTTGTCTTTCCTGTGCCAGTACCACACTATTCTAATTACTGTAAGTTTATAGTATATTTTGATATCAAGTGGAGCAAGACCAGAACAAAACTTTTTTGTATATTTTTTTTCTTTCTTTTCACATTGCCCTTTCCCAACCTACTTGCAGTCTCTCTGGCTTGCTGTGGTTGTACTGATTTCTGTGTTTATCTTGTCTCTTCCAGATCTCATACTTTACATTCTTATGCACTGTAGGCATTATCCTCTTTCAGGCTAGATCCCACTTGGTAACACTTGGTAAGCTGTTATTAAGATTTTAGAAGAGTTTAAACTTCATCTGTGCATTCCAAGTGAGGTAAACTTTGAATAATAACTAAGGACAAATTGAAGAAATTTGATAATTTCCATCTCATCTGGCTGAAAATTAAAACAACCCCCGAACTTCATCTCACTTCAATCTCCAAAATTTTCTCATTTCTACTTACCCACTTGACCATGCCAACATTCTGTCTATGCTGGAGGGGGAAAATATGAACTATATGACAGTTTCTCCATTCATTTTAACTTTTTAAATGAACAAGAGAGTATAGTAATACAATAAATCCTTTTGGCCTTGTAAAACCAGTGATATTTTCATGGAGAATAAGAATTAATATTTTAATATGTAGTATTACCAGCTTTCTTTTTCTTTTTCTCTTTTGCAGCACTGGGGATTGAATCCAGGGCATTACACGTGCTAAGCAAGTGCACTGCCACTGAACTACATTCCCTGTTCTATACAATCAGTTTTTTAAAATGATTTAAATAAAATACATTTGTAATCCACTTTAAACAGTCCGTAGTGTTTCTGTACATTATATCATTCAATGGATCCTTCAAAATGGGATCCCATGTGACATTAGGATGGATGGATGTGTGGCTGGGTATTGATATCTTGAGAGAACTGTATCGTTGGGACACTGAGTACTAATTAAAGTTAATTATGAAATGCTACAAGGAAATATTATTTTATTATATTTCCAAACTGAAAATGGAGTTTTGATCACCAAATTTTACTAATATAACATGATGACTTTTGCTGTGATTTTTTCCTTTCTTCATATAATGCTTTAGATACAACATAGAATGTTTCCCACTTTTCAATCCTATATTGAAAAATAATTATTGACTGTTGGCTTCTTTTACATTGGGGTTGGATGTGGATTCTAGACTCCCCTGCTGTTGAACATAACAAACAAACTGACCATGAGATTCCAGATGTTTCTATTTCTTTTTGTTTAAGACTATTGGACCTCCCAGGAGCAAATGTCAGCAAGGTTGAATGGTAGACCCTGAACCCTTTGTGTTGGGAACAAAGATTTGATCCTGTAGCATTGCCAAAATTTTTGAATTTGGGTCCCTTAGAGCAAGTAGGTCTCACAGACCCAAACCATTAACTTGCACTGCCAGTGATATCAGTCAGAAATGGAGCTGTCTAAATTGCAACATTTCAAATACATTTAAAAAACAAATGCTAACTTGAAAGACAGCTGTACTCATTTGAGGTTGTAAACAGGCGACATGAATTTTTACAATGAACTCTGACTGATGAACACATAGGGAGTATTTTAGTTGTGATTTTAAAAATTGGTTGGGGAGGAGAAGGCGGTTATAGGGAGATTGGAGAGGAAAATTGATGGCATCTAATTGGGTTAAAAAGGCCTCATAATAGAGACTCTGTCGGGAGACTAAAGGAAAGGCTGGTAGAGAGAGTTGTCAGGTGTTTGGTTTGATGAAGCTCATTGTTTCCCTCATTTACTCTGCTCTTATCCCAAATGTGCATTTGGAGCTCAGTCAGCAAAGCCTGGTTTTAAAATGAGAATGCCTACTTAAAAACCCATTGATGAACCTGAACTTCTGAAAAACAATCCTTTTATAGACTCATCGCATTTTAGTGGTGTGTGAGCCTTGAGGTCAATGCCATGGAATGAATTAATCTCCCCAAGTACATACTGTGGCTTATACTGGAACTTAATGCGGTTGTTTAGACTGATGACTTATTAATCCATGGCTGTTTTCACAATTTTAATATTTTTTAGACTTGAAACAAACAGTCCTTTCTAACAAGCCCTTTAAACTTCCACTTAAGATCCCCACTAAATCCACGCTGAAGCAATTATGACAGAAATTGAGAATTATAAATGTTTCATACAGTGGTAGTTTGGAATTTGGGCTTTTGAGAAAGAAAGGTGGGCTGCTTGGCTACTTTTTATTTGCAACTGGACAGACGAGAAGAATCATTAATGATGCTAATTTTAAAAGCCAGTTCATAAGATGAATTAACCTGGTCAGTAAAATAAATTTCAAGAGTGCTTTGCATGGTGAAGTATACACTAAACAATGGGAAAGGGCAGAAAGAGAGAAACAAATACTCCATTTCAAAACTGTGTCAGACCAAAGGCAAGTTTTTCATAGTGTGAATCTGTGGTGCTTTTGATTTTCTTGCACAAGATGACAGAAGAACAGATATCCTGTGCCTCCCCCTGCCCCGCAGCCTGCCTGCTCACTATTAAAGTTGAGTTTTCACTGGGCTGAAACTGCTTGTACATAGGCCATTTAACTTGCCAGCATTCTGCTCTCCTGTGGAAAATGTGGATCTTCAGCCACATAATGTCTTTCCATTAGTGATGGCGGCTCTCCAAAATAGGGCTGTGGTTTAAACACAAATGGGCAGTGTGGGCCAAAATGAATGCAATTTTGAGTCTACTATCTTTAAAAGGTGGATCTGGAGGCAATTTAGTGAGTGTAAATTACAATTGACTTTGGAAGAAATAACTCATACACTTGAACCTCCTCAGATGTGCAGCCAATAGGGGGTAGCCAGGCTAACATGAAATTTTACACATCCATCAGCTAAAGAAGAGATCCAAATGTAAAAATCTAGCTATCATATGGATTCGTAACACCCCCTGGAGGACTTGTGGCCCACAAATCAATGAATGGTTTATGCTGAGCCAAAAATGTACTTTCACAGTGCTTCTCATTTTCCTTAACCGTTTCAGAACACCATATGTGAGAGACACAGCAGCCTGGGAATTGCTCCTGCAGAAGGCACTCCTCAGTGGTGAGAGTACCAAAGGCACGTCATTGGTCAGATCCTTCCTGTGGACAAAAAGTGGTATTTCCTTACCTTATGCCAGGGGAACATTTTCTGCTATACAGGTACATTGGACTGAGGTACTCTGGAATGCATCAGACATGCTACTGACTGCTACTGACTTCCTTCACTGTTGTTACTAATTAGTGGTGGATTAAAACAATCTGATTGTGGTTATTGTCTTGCTGACTTGTGTGGGGTTGGAGAGTGGGGGGGGCATGCTGTCTTCATCTTCACTTGAAGTCAGCATCTAGAAATGCTCACACACTCAAGGCTTGTTTTCTGTCTTTGTGTTCTCTACTTAAGGTTGCTGAACAGAAATTTATTTAATGGGAAAAAAGGACTTTTGTGTGTGGTTAAAATTTTAAAGTGTTAATAACTAAATTACAAACAGCAACTAAGTGAATAAAATTCAGACCTATTTTTGGACAGTGTTGCTGCCTAAGGTAATATTGATGATAAACACTTTTACATTCTTTGAAAAAAATTTCTGATGTTTATGTTTCTTGACTATTGACTTTTTAAAAATTTAACTAACTCTACAGATAGCAGTTTCCTTCACTGTCCACATTTTTAAATATTCAAAAAAATGTTCAAAGCAGAGACTGATGCGGATTCTATGTAGACTATTCTAAACAAGTAGATGGAAGAGAATGCTTTTCATTTGCAGTAGTAATTGGGTTGGAATTCCAAGTTTGTACTTCATTTTGTGTTTTTTAAAAGGAAATATGCATATATATAAGACTTTTATTTTTTCCATATTTTCATTTTAGTTGTAAATAATGGTGGAATTAGTTGTTACATATTTGTACATGCGCACCATATAATAAATACAATTTGGGCAATATCATTCCCCAATATTTCCCTTTTCACTCTCCTCTTTCCTGCCCCTGCTCTGTTTTCTGTACCTTACTGCTTTCCCTTCCATTTTCATGAAATTCCTGCCTGCAACACACCTTTCTTTTCCTTTTTCCTCTCTAGCTTCTACATATGAGAGAAAACATAACAATCCTTGACTTTCTGAGTTTGGTCTATTTCAATTAACATAATCTCAGATTCTATCCATTTTCCTGCAAATGACATAACATCATTCTTTTTTATAGCTGAATAAAAAAAATCTGCATTGTGTATATATACCACATTTTCTTTATCCATTCATTTACCGATGGACAGCTAGGGTGGTTTCGTAGTTTGACTATTGTAAATTATGCTGCTGTCAACATGGGTATGCATGTATTGCTATAGTCTGATGACTTTAATTCTTTAGAATAAATACTGAGGAGTGATATTATACCACTGGGTCATATGGTGGTTCATTCCTATTCTTTTGAGAAACCTCCATACTGATTTCCATAGTGGTCATTCTAATTTACAAATCCCACCAAAAGTGTAAAAGTGTTCCTTTTTTTTCCACATTCTTTTTAGCACTTATTATTATTCATATTCTTTATCATCATTATTATTTTTAGTAGTAGTAATAGTACCAGGGAATGAACCCAGGAGTGCTTAACCACTGAACCACATCCAACCCATTTTAAATTTTTTGTTTGTTTGTTTTTGAGACAGGTCTCACTAAGTTGCTTATGGTCTTATGCTAAGTTACTGAGGTTGGCCTTCAACTTGTGATCATCCTGGCTCAGCATCCTGAGCTGCTAGGATTCTAGGGCATGTGCCACTGTGTCAACCTTATTGTTTATATTCTTAATCACTGCCATTCTAACTGTAGTGAGATGAAATGTAATCTTAGTGTAGGCTTTTTTTTTTTTACTTTTTTAAAATTAGAGTTTTATAGTTATATATAGTAGTTGGATTCATCCCAACAAACTCATACATGCATGGAATTCCATTTTGCGCCCCCTTCTCACTCCCATCCTTCTTTCTCCCTCCCCCAAACAAATAACCCTATCAATACATGGGCAAAAAGAACTAAACAGAAACTCCTCAAAAGACACACAAATTACCAACAAATATATGAAACAATGTTCAATATCTCTAGTAATCAGGAAAATGCAAATCAAAACTAAACTAAGATTTCATCTCACTCCAGTCTGCACAGAATGAAGTTCTACTTGGTCATTGAATGAAATTGTGGCATTTTGTGTTAAATGGATGGAAATGGAAAATATCATGTTAAGTGAAATAAGTCAAACTCAGTGTAGTTTTAAAATGCATTTCCCTAATTGCTCTCAGTGTTAAACGTGTTTCATATATTTGTTGGCCATTTGTATTTCTTCTTTTGAGAAGTGTCTGTTTAGTTCATTTGCCCCTGTATTAATAGGGTTTTTTCTTTTGATGCTAAGTATTTTGAGCTCTTTATATATTATGGATATTAATCCTCTTTCAGATGAGTAGCTAGCAAAGATTTTCCTCCATTCTGTAGGTTCTCTCTTCACTTTCTTGTTTCTTTTGCTGTGGAGAAGATTTTTAATTTGATGCCATCCCATTTATTAACTCTTGGGATTATTTCCTGAGCTTTAGGGGTTGTTTTCTATTACCATATATTAGAGTGTGATTCTATGTTTTCTTCTTGGAGTTGCATAGTTGTGGTCTAATTCTGGTCTTTAATCCATTTTGAGTTGACTTTTTTGCAGGGTAAGAGATAAGAATCTAGTCTCATTCTTCTACATATGGATAATTAGTATTTCCTGCGCCATTTATTTAAAAGGTTGTCTTTTCTCTAGTGTATGTTTTTGGAAAGCTTTTGTCAAGTATCAGATGACTATAGATATGTGGATTCGTCTCTGTGTCTTCTTTTCTATACCGCTGGTATATCTGTGTTTTTTATGCCAGTACCATGCAGGGTTTTTTTTTGTTGTTGTTGTTGTTTTTAACTATATCTCTATAGTATAATTTGAAGTCAGGTATCATGATGCCTGAAGCATGGCTTTTTTGGCTTAAAATTGCTTTGACTTGTCTGGGATTTTTATTCTTCCAATTGAATTTGAGGGCTGTGTTTTTCTAGTTCTGTGAAGAATGTCCTTGGCCTGTTGATGGGAATTGCACTGAGTCTATAATTGCTTTGGGTGGTATGACCATGTTAACAGTATTCATTTTGCCTATCTAGGAGTATGGAAGATCTTTTCATCTTCTTGTATCTTCTTCAATTTCTTTCTTCAATGTTTTATAGTTTTCATTGTAGAAGTCTTTTACCTCCCTGATTAGATTTATTCCTAGGCATTTTATTTATTTATTTCTTATTTTGAAACTATTGTGAATGGTATTGTTTTCCCAATTATTTCTCAGAAGATTGATTTTTGGTGTATAGGAAAGCTATTGATTTTTATATGTTGTTTTTGTAACTTGTTACTTTGCTGAATATATTAGCTCTAGCAATCTTCTGGTAGAGCTTTTTGGATCTTCAAAGTTGTGTTTACAAACAGTGATACTTTGAATTCTTCCTTTCCTATTTTTATACCTTTTATTTCCTTCTCTTGCCTAATTGCTCTGACTAGAATTTCTAGTACAATGTGGAATAGGAGTGGTGAGAGTGGACATTCTTGTTTTGTTCAAGATTTTAAAGAAAATGCTTTCAGTTTTTCTCACCCACTATGATGTTGGCTTTGGGTTTATCATATACAGCCTTTGTGATGCTAATATACGTTCCTTCTTTCCTAAGATTTTTAGTGTTTTTATTATGAATGGGTGCTCAATTTTACGGAAGGCTTATCTGTATCTGTTGAGATGAATGTAGGCTTTTTGTCCTTTTCTATTTATAAATTATATTTATGTAATGAATTACACTTATTGATTTGCATATGTTAGAACACCCTTGCATTCTTGTGATAAAACCAACTGGTTCATGATATACTATCTTCTTAAAATGTTGTTAAATATGATTTGCCAATATTTTATTAAGAATTTTTACATCCAAGTTTATCAGGAATATTGGTCTGTAGTTTTCTTTCCTTGATATGTTCTTATCTGATTTGGGTAACAAAATGACACTGGCTTCATAGCATGAATTTGGAAGTGTTCCATCCCTTTCTATTTCATTGAATAATTTGACATTAGTTCTTTTTTAATGGCCTGGTAGAATTCAACTGAGAACCTGGTAGAATTCTGGTCCTGGACTTTTATTTTTTCGAAGATTTTTTATTACTACTTCTATCTCGTTGCTAGTTATTGATCTGTTTAGGTTTTCTAGGTCCTCTTGATTTAATGTGGCAGGTCATATGTGCCTAGAAATGTATCCATTTCTTCTAGGTTTTCCAGTTTATTGGAGGCCAAGTTTTCAAAAGAGTCCCTTATTACCCTCTGAATTTCTGTGATGTCTATGGTGATTTCTCCTTTTTAATCTCTAATTTTATTCATTTGAGTCTTTTCTCTCTCTCTTGCTGTCTCAGTTTGGCTAAGGGCTTATCAATCTTCGTTTCATAGATTTCTGTTCTGATCCCAATTATTTCTCCCTTCTACTGGTTTTGGAATTGGTTTGCTCTTGTTTTTCAAGGGCCTTGCTGCTACATCATTAGGTTGTTTATTTAGGTTTTTTCTGATTTTCTTATGTAGATTCTCATAGCTATAAACTTTCCTCTTAGGACAGCTTTCATAGCGTCCTAGAGGCTCTGGTATGTGGAATTTTAAAATTTCTCCCCTGATTTCTTTTATCACCCATTCATCATTCAAAAGTGTATTGCTCAATCTCCATGTTGTTTATATGGTTTCTGTAGATTTTTTTTTTCTGAATTAGATATGTACATATGAAAGTGTCAATTTAGAATGAGAAGTCACAATAAAAAGACTTAAAACTACTGTTAATATCACAAATCCAGAACAATAATGTAATATTTTTATCAAGTAAAAATTTGATGATTCACATCTCTTTAATGCTTCACCCCATGATGTTTTGACTTTATATTCTTTGTCCTCCTCTACACGTGATGACAAGTTTATAATTTTTATAAAGAGAATCTTCCCAATCTTTCCTCTAACATGATTTACAAAATTATGTTTTGTATCATTCATAGTTTATAAAAGTCCTTCCTTTCAGCTTCTAAATAACTTATAATTGGGTAATATGTAAATATTTAGAATTACTGTCAAACCTGGGAAAATTTCTATCAAAGTTTTTGACCTAAGGTCTATAATATTTTAGGGAATATCAAATTTTTTTGCTGTCCTGGAAATCAAGCCCAGGGCCTTGTGCATGCTAGACAAATGGCTTACCACTGAGCTATACCTCCAACACTCAAATTTTCTTATGCATTGATTAATCTTAAATATTCCTTAATTCATCTGTCATTGACATTCTTCTTGTAGCTACATATTACATAGTCATATATTTTGTTGATCTCAGATTTTTGTGTGTTTCCACACATGAATAAATTAATAATGGCAAGATTATTTCAGGCTGAGAGAAGATCATGGTAGAAGATATGGTTCTGGAAAGGCAAGGAGCCCAGTTTTGGGAGAGTGCAGTATGCAAACAGTGCCACTGGGAAAGCGGGTTGGAGCCTGATGGGAGAGCTGTCAGAGGTTGCTGTGCGACTGAGGATGCCTTTAAGTTACAATGCCTTTAATTTAAGGAAGGCTTCTTAATGAAAAAATACTCATATTAAAAGTGAGAAATCATTATGTTGAAATTGAGATTAGGATTGGATAAAGCTATCGTCATGAAAAGTATTGGACTGGTCTGTGAAATCTTCCTAACAGTACTATAAGCAGAAATGACAGTAAACTACATAGCTTCAACTCACTAAACCCAAAGCAAATGTATTTCTAACTTAGCTTCCTCTTTGCCATAGTTTAACTCAATGCCATCCTCGTAAGGCAAAGTGTGTTGGAGAATCACAGGAGAAAAAAGACAGCCATGTGCCCAGTTTTATTAAAACATTATACATTTGCAAATTTTTCAAAAGCATATTTGAGAGGTGTCTAAAAATAAGGGACCCTGAAATTTCCATTTCATTAACTTCATAGTAAATCCAGATCTGATTGCCCTTTCAAATTTATAAACCGGCTCCCCTAATATTCCTAGCTCTCCCAATTCCCCTTACCCTGCTATGTCTTTCCAGAGCACCATTGTCTTACATTACATTGTATTATTATTTTTTAATTGTTCACTGCTTATGTTTACTTCATACTACTAGTATATAAGCTCTACGATGAGAAGAACTCTTTATCAGTTTATTCCTAGTGTAAGGAAAATTGCTGACACATAGATATTTGTTGAATAAATGAATAAATCAACATCAGCACTGTTTTATTTTATTGTGTTTTTTACTTCTAAATCACTCGTTTATTCCATGGATGCAACCAATTGTTTCTATACTGTGTTTTGGGGTTTACAGAAAGAAAAATGAGAAAACTGTTGATGTTAGAAGTGATGGGCACAGGAGAGAGGAGACAACCAAGGTAGAGAAAATTCAATAATAATTAAACTATGAACAAAGTTTTCGTAAAACTTAGGTCATCTAAAAGATACAATAGATGAGCAAGGCTATGATTCTAACTTCCCGAGTCATTTTAAAAAGTGTTTCTGAGCTGGAGAATTCACATGAAGATCAAAGTTAGAAGCAAGTCTGAGTAGGATCAGCAGAAGAAATGTGACTGCCCAAGCGTTTGACTGTATCTGCAGGTTCCATCTGACCTTGGTCATTGTAGAAAAAGAACAAAAGGAAAGAAAGAATAAGAAAAAAATCTTCACAGATAGGGCTAACAGTCTCTTTACATATGTAAGTTTATCATAAATAATATATGGTATTGTTTTATATATTTAAAAATAAATGTTACTGAAAAATGTTACTGAAATGTTATCCTGTTCATATCTTTCTGAAACTCACTTTTATTACTCACCATTAGATTTTTAAGATTTATTTCTGTTGGCACATATGTCTCTAGTTCATTGTAACTGCTCCGTGGTGTTTCATTGTGTTTAGATTTTATTGGTATTTGTGTTCCAATGGAATTTATTCATTCCTGAATTGACAGATATTTATGTTATCTGTAGAAAATATTGTAAGCAATTATGCAGTGAACATTCTTGGACATTTCATTATGCCACTATGTGAGAACATGTCTAAATTATAATGTGCATTTCTCTGATTAAAAAATGTTTCTGATGAATTTGTTCTTTGAGTCAGGACAAATTTGTTTGCAATTGAATATTTCAGACCTCTTGCTCCTGTTTTGTTTTGTTTTTTTTTAATCCAACTTTTACCTGCAATCTCTGTTCCCTGTAGCAACATAGTTTTAATGTGAGTCCTATGAAGTCTTAAAAAAGACTGAAATTTAATGTTGATATTGATGTTCTCTTGGGAATGAGAATCCTCACTCTGTGCTGGTGCTAATCATACATACTTTGGATCCCTGCTTTAGAAAATTGTTAAATAAAAAGTTTAAAGGGACTCAAAATTTCTTTTCCCAATTTTCTATAAATGAACAGAACTGCCAAGAAAGGTATATAGTTGCTGCCCAAACCAGAACTAGAACTCAGTTGTTCTGCAATTTAGTCCATGTTCTCTTGGTTATAATGCAGAGATAACTTAAGAAGGACCAACCAAAAGACAATTAACACACGCTTGCATTTATTTTGCATTTATACCTCCATAAAACTTGAGGTTTGCAGAAGAACCCTGAGCAGTAAACTTATGCCGTCTTTTGTACATTGGTGGGATTATTGGGGTACCTACAAACCTAGGGGTATCATGACTCCAAGAATTTTTCTAAATGGTTTTTATCTTTTCTTCAAGTGTTTGATAAGAAAACATGAAATATGCTTTTGTAGAAACTGGTCCAATTTTCTACTTGGAATGTTCCTCTTGAGACAAGGATCCTAGTGTTTAGAGTATCAGAGGAAAGGACTGGGGGATACACCACTGGGAAGTAGAAAAGACTTAATGCGGAGAAAGTTATATTTCCATAGAAATTAGCCTTCACTCTATACTTTGTGTGGGGGAGAATTCACTCATTTCTTTTTTAAATCTGAAGTATTCGACCTTAAAAAGAATAGGTCTAAAATTAGGTTCTAAATAAATATTCCTTTCTTCCTGATGCCAACAAAAAAATGCACTGTCAAACAAACCAATTTTTCATGCGTTTTCCTCATGCATTCTTCCCAGAACAAGGCTTCTCCTCTCCCACGAAGGAAACGGCTTAGGTAGAATAGATCCAATTGGGCTGGCTACGTGGAGCACAGAGACTCCATAGTGAACATCTATGAATTCCCAAGCTTTAGAATCCACCCCCTCTTCCCTCTGTTCTAGTGTTTTTTTCAGGTATTCTTTTTTCAGTCACTCATGTTCTTTCATACTGTGATTTGTTGCAGGTGATGAATCAACTCAAGTAGACCCATTGTGGGATAGGTTCATTTAAGCCAAAGTTCTTTCCTGAGGGTTTTCAAACTACAAGTGATAGAGGAAGGCATTTTCCTTTTCTTCCAGGGAGCTTCAAATAAACAAGAAGGCAGCTACTGTAAGCATGTCTCCCACCATGTGAAGAAAGTAGATGTTTAGAAGGGAGAATGGAGCTGACAGGTGACGCTGAAGAGGAAGAGCTGTGGAGTTCCTGTCTTCAGTGCTACCGTGGACTCTCCCGTCTTTAGCATGTCGGCCGACTTTTCTTCTTCCTCCCTTCCTTCCTTCATCTTAGGTTAGGATTTATGGATTTTGACCAGAGTCCTGATCAATACAGTAAGTAAAAATTGTCTTCTTCCTTGGTAGGACAAAAGATACAAGCCAGTTTTTCTTAACACTAATTTATTTTTACTGCACAGAATTTTGTGCTAACATTTTTTTCTTGTCATTTAAATATCAGAATATTTGGAGGGAAATGATTTATTCCTGTGTTGTACCATAGGTCACATTATCTCTGAGCAGATTGGCATTGCAAGGGGCCAAGAGAAGGAAGGCCAAAAGGGTGTCCCTAGAATCTGTGCCATTGTGCTCCCTGAGAGGCAGAATTGCCATTGGGACATGGTCCCCAGAGTTGACTTACAAATAAAGATCAGCAGTGGGTCTGAACTCTGAAGTGGGATCTGTGGAGGGCTTGTTACTCAAAGTGGGCATGTTAAAGCAACAGCTGCATTCTGACCCAGGGATTGTGGAAGCTTGCTTTTCTCAGCCTAAGGAGACAATTCCCTTCCTTTTCCTAGGTTGTTGACTATGCCTATGTTCGGCAGCTCCTATGGTTCTACAGTTTGCTGTTCCTCTTCCTGCCTTTCCCTCTGCCTGGCCAGGCTGTAGGTGGCAGCGTTCTTGTCAGTCATTCCTGAGAGTTCCATTCCTTTTAAAACTACATACCCTATCATACAAGCCTTAAAATATAGGCTTCAGGTAGGATTATAAAATAATGCAGTTGCTGTGGAAAATCAAATTAATTACCCACTTCTGTACATATGTCCAAAAGAATTGCAAACAGAATCTCAAAGAGATACTTGCATACCCATGTTTTTTATTACATTATTCACAATAGCCAAGAAAAGACAACCTAAATGTCCATCAACAGATGAAATAATATAAAGAAATGTGGTAAATTTATACAATGAAATATTATTCAACCCTAAAAAAGCCATAGGCTATCACATAGATTAGCCTTGAGGACATTTTGCTAAGTGAAATAAACCAGTCACTCAAAGGCAGATGCTCCATGATTCCACTTTTATATGGAATCTAAAGTACTGAAATACTTAGAAATAAAAAGTAGAAAGGTGGTTGCCAGGGGCTGGGGGAGGGGGAAGGGGAAGTATTGTTCAAGGGGTATAGAGTCACTTTTGCTAGATGCAAAATTTCTAGAGATCTATTGCATATTACTGTACATGCAGTTGGCACTATTGTACTGTTCACTGAAAAAGTGCTAAGAAGGTAAAGTTTGTTATGTAATTTTTGTCACATTAAAAAATAGACTTCAAAGATATAGTTACTTTTTTAAAGTAGAGATGGGATGCAATGTGTTACATATGAGATTGCAGGTCTCCCTTTCCCTTATCCCTAATATTTGTCTCCAAAGGAAGAACCAGTCTCCAGATCTTGGGATTCTATGCTAGAGAATCAAAGGGAAGTGGGAAGGAGAGTAAGATAACGAAAGGTCTAAAGGGAGAAAGATGGAGTTCTGGGAAGATTAGGACCAGTGGTAGTCTATACAGAGCGTTTACATAGATTGGAAAAAGGTGCTTGTTAGAGTGGATGAAACTCATATACTCAGTGGTACTTTTGAAGGCACAGAGTTTCTTCCTTTGAAAAGTAGGATCCCATCAGACCTGTCACTTGCTCTGAGACTGCAGGATAGATTCTGCTTTCATTTCCCCTTGTACAATGCACAAAACTATTCAGAAGCACTCTTTATCAAGGGCAGTGTATGGGGGGAATAAAAAGTACTTTTTTTAAAATGTAAGAGAAGTCAGAAATTGTTACTCTCTGTAAGTTTGACAAGTTTTTAAAAATAGACTTGTGATTTTAAATAAATTATGAAATCATTATAAATACAAATTCTAGAAGAATGATATAGTAGACACATACATAGCTTCAAAATTTAAACTAGGCCAATGTACTATCATATTTTCTTCTGATATAGTAGTTATGGATGTGTTCTTACTAATGTTGGAATCTGCTTTGACCTTGTCTCATTCCTCTTCCCCCTCCCAGAATTAAACATCACATTAAAATTGGTATTTATTTCCTGCATTTATATTTTTACCATACATGTTTTTTTACGTAAATAATATTATCTTTTGATATATTTGGAAGAAATTGTATCCTTTTGAAATTTGAGCATTCAATATTATATTTTTTATATTTTTATCTTGTTTTGTGTAGATCCAATTCTATCATTTCAATTGCCCATTGTATTCTATTGTATGATCATACCATAATTTACTTATGTATTTCCATGTTGAAGAATAGTGGGGACCTAGGGGTGTAGATCAGTGACGGAGTGCTTGCTTACTTAGCACGTGTCAGGTGCTGCATTTGACGCCTAGTGCCTAGGAAGAAAGAAAGAAAGAAAGAAAGAAAGAAAGAAAGAAAGAAAGAAAGAAAGAAAGAAAGAAAGAAAGAAAGAAAGAAAGAAAGGGAGGGACAGTGGATTGTTTGCAATTAAAACTGATTCAGTCCCAGTGTGCATGTTTTTACCCACCTGCATGAGAGCACACCTTTTCTGTTCTTTTGCAAGTAGAACTGTTAACAGACTGCCCTGAAATCCCAACATTCTTGGGGCAATCATTCATTATAGGATCCCGTTGTAATCCATTCTCAGGAAGTTTCTGGTCCTACCCCTGACTTCCCCTTTCCTTAGAGCTCTTCCCAAGTGCTCTTTGCATCCATAAGGTCCTGGAGTGCCTGTATTCTTCCACCTTGCAGAAACATTGGACAGAAGGGACTTCCTGAGTTTGAGTTTAGACTAAAAGCTCTGAGAGCTTTGAAACTTTGATGAGAAGAGTGGAAGTAAACCAGAAAAGTTATTGAAAATCTTTAGCTTTATTGTTTATCTCTGCCTGGAAGTGGAATGGAGTCTTGAATACAGGTTGTTAGGGCAAAACTTGTCAAATGAGTCATTCAGTTTTGCAAACTTAAAGCAGTGACTACAATCAAACAAAATCTCTATAAATGCTGTTTCCTGGTCTGATTTTACTTTCTATGTAGAATTGAGACTGTTTTGTGCCAGAATCGTGTTGTTACTACATGTGGCAATGGATAACTTAAAAAAAAAAAAAAAAAAAAAAAAAAAAAGAAACAAAACACATACTATCTAGACATAGAAACCGAGAGAGATGTTTTCATGAAGCAATGTTATGCAGCTCTGGCAACAAGTGGGGCCATTTATGGTATAGATACTAAAATGATTACTTGAATAAATCATTACTTATTTGAATAATATTGAATAAATGAAAGCAGGCATGGAGTTGAGATGGAAAGTATTCTTCCCAACACTTCACGACTTTGGAATCTTGTGAAGAGACCTATTAATGGGACGATAGGAAGAATCCGTGGTGGCTTACAAGCAGGAGAGTTGGGCATCCAGAAAAATAGAAAATAAGAGGGCAGAGGCAGCCCTCTGGCTGTGGTAGAGGGGACCTTTGGTTATCACATGTGATCACCTCTTCAGGGACTTCTAGAATAATTGGGAGAGCTATACAGGGAACACAAAAATCAATCAGATGAAGAGACATTGTACTTTGAGCACTGAGCATTAATACAGCCTCATTTATATTCACAGACTGTTGAAGAAGGTGTGTTGGCGAATGGAGGCTGTGTGACTGTTTTCTTTTTCCTTTTCAGGAACAGTGTTAAAACAGAAATGGTTGCATCTTTTCCTGTCTAGATGCATAGAAATCCTTTGGTAAGTGGCAAATTTTGCAGGGCGTGCTTTAGTCTTGAAAAGGAGGCAATTATAGAAAAGAAATGTGAAAAGATTTTTAGCTGACAGTCTCCAAGGACTTGAATCGTAAGTGTGCTTCATATATATTTTGGATATAATTCCCTACCTTTTGTCTAACCTGAATATTAATAGAAAAAAGGTCAAATTTGTACACCTTTCCACTATCCGAGGTTGAGGTTTTGTTAAGATTTTTGTAACATTTTAATCTAGTATACCTTAAAATATTTTGAATTATTTTCTTCTTTGATAGCTAATTATTAATTAGGCTACAATGATGTATTTTATTTCTGACTGCACTGCCCGAATTTCTCAAATACACTTGGCATACCTAGATAATGAGTGTGTAGTATTTCCATCCTTGAGGGCCAGGAGACATCCCATTACTTGTCTGGATCACTTTCGACTTGAAGTTCCTAATTTTTAAGGTATTGGTTTATTGTTGCCTTTAATTTCATTTTCAATTATAAAGCTCCCTGAGACCTTGCCAGAAGAGGGCTGTGTGAATTTATTATATTGTTCTTATTACTGGTCATACATTATCCATGCAGTATTAATGGGAAAACCAGGAGAGATAAGGTAAGATTTTAAAGCAAGAGACTCATTTATGAGAACCAAACCTTACAGCCTTTTCTTTTCCTCGTTTTTTTTCTTTTTCCATTTCATCATTTATCTGCCTCTGCCTTGTTCAGTTAGCTTGTTAACAGTATAGTTTCTATAGCAACACCTATTGGTTGTTGTGATAATGAAAGCCACAGCAAGATCTCCTGCAGAGAAATCCTTGCTGCTGACAAGATCAACTCATATTTTCTTTGTCCGATGTTTTCTATTTCTTCTTGGAATGACCCTTTAGTAGAATATAAAAGATCTCTACTAATTACCTGTGAAATAAACAACTGAAGTTAGGCAGCCCGACAGCACATTGGAGGTTAGCTTTATTCCAGTGATGGTGAGATACTGCCTGAAAGAACCAGCCAATTTCTTTAGCTATAAATTTTACCACACAGCACTGTTAACGTGAAATAAAAGGAAGGTCAGTCCTCTTCTTCCAATTTGAGTTAAAAGGTTTTATTTCGAGAAAATTTCCCATGTACTCAGGTTTTAGGACTTCATCCAAATAGCAAGTGAAAATGTCTGATGTCATTTTTTGACACATGATAATAGATTAATATTAAAATAAAATAGTAGATAAAATAAAATATTGAATGTTACTTCTGATAAGATAGGTTTGTTAACCTTCTAGCAACTGCTCAGACTAAATATCTTTTGTCTCTATTTATTAGGTACAAACTTTTCTATCTAATGTTCCCTTTCTGTATCAATCAGATAATGACACTGATCCCCCAATTGCTTTATGTGACATATTCATACTTGCTAACTTAAAATGGGAAGAATATTGAAGTTAAGGGTTTACTTAATTGCAAAATTACACTTTGTATATCATTTACTAAAAATAAAGAATTATGGCTTAAAATATTGATTAATAGCCCCAGGTCTTTTTTGAGTTCAGAATCTCTGGACTTATTCCTGTTTTAGTTTCTTTTTAGGGCCTTCTTGATTTCATTGTGATCTCATCTACTCATTTTGTTTTAATGATGTGTTCCTTCTCATGAACAGCACCTAAAAAATTTGTATGAAGTTGGACCCTTGAAAATCTACATTAATTCTTCCCAGTCTCACAGATTTAAATTCTTTTCTAAGGGTTTTTAAAAAGTTAATCTATCTTCAAATAATTTAAACATTAACATTTAAAGTTTTTTTTTATTTAAACAAATGGGATACATGTTGTTTCTCTGTTTGTACATGGCATAAAGGCATACCATTTGTGTAATCATAAATTTACATAGGACAATGCTGTTTGATTCATTCTGTTATTTTTTTTTCCTTTCCCCCCCACCCCTCCCACCCCTCTTTTCCCTCTAGTTTGATGCCTAGGAATCAAAAGCAGTATCAGATGATACCACACTTTTAAATTTCAGTTATCAACATTGAATATGTATGCAAAATAAATTAGAATATAGAAACTGACATAGAGGACAAGAGCCAGAAATTTTGTTTCCCCTTTCAACTTCTTTCAAATATTTGTATTTAAAGGAGGTTCTAATGTCTAGCAAGCAAACTGCTACCATTTCCCCAAACTGTCATCTCTTTAAAATACATTCTCTCTCTCTCTCTCTCTCTCTCTCTCTCTCTCTCTCTCTCTCTCTCTCTCTCTCTCTCATACACACACACACACACACACACACACACACACACACACACACCAAAATATGTGTGATATTTGCATCTGGGCAATGGGGTTAAGGAAAAATTTTCTTCTCAGTACCAGGGATTACCCAGGGATGCTTTACTGCTGAGCCACATCTGCAGCCCTTTTTATTTTTTTAATTAATTAATTAATTTATTTATTTATTTTTGGCAGGGGTTGGGAATAGGTTCCCACTAAGTTGCTGAGGTTAGACTTCAACTTGAGATCCTCCTGCCTAAGCCTCCTTAGCCACTGGGATTTTAGATGTGTTCCACAGTGCCCAGCTTGTTTTCTTCTTAATGTTTTTCTGTACTTTTCCAAAATTTACTCATTATCAGTGTCTTATTTTTATAATAGGAAAGAAAAGAATAATTTTTTAAAAAATTATTTATTTTTTTATTGTTAATTGTGGCAAAGGGCTTCCTACTAGACTTCATAAATTCTGGTCAGCCTCTGGGTGTTTCTTCATCCTGAAAATAGGTAAATCTTATCTCTAGCACTTAAGTAATTATGCTAGACATGATAAGGAATTTGCCATTTGAATCTTAGTGAAAAATACCTTGAATCCTACATATCCCTCATTTAAGGTACACAGATATCCCGATTCAATCCCCACAGTCTACTACGTATCTGAAAAGCATTTCACCACACACTCCTTAGGAAAGTGGTGTCAGATGTAACCTTAGGTTATGTCTATTATTCTGATGCATCAGGCTCTCTCTAGAGCACTTGATAATTCATGTGCCTCACCAATGCCTCCAAACGCAGGTGTCTCTTGGAGCTTGAACTCCCAAATGATTCTTTCATCAACTGATATTTGTTCCAACTCCATAATCTTGAAATTAATACTTCAATGACCTAATTTCCCTTTTTCATGGGTGTTAAAGCTTCTATCTATACCAGGTCCCCAGTTATTTGATTTCTCTGACTTGATTGTCACCAGGTTATCCTTGGAGTCCCCTGTTTACATGTCACAGTCAGGGATTTCAGCTTTGCTCCTTCCTCTCTTGATTTGCTCATCTACTGACTACTGTCTTTGTGCAGCACTGAGCTCAGTTACCCCCAGTGCATTTCTTGTGTCTTCTTTCTAGTATATGTACATCTTCTTAAAAAATAAAATCAAAACCACCCACCACCACCAACAACAAAAACTTCCCTGTGGAGTGTCGTGTGTTTATTCACTCTCCAAGTTATTCTTCCCTTTTTACGTCAAGCTCTGATGAGCAATGAAAACCCTCTGTCTTCTTTTTAAGTATGATTTAATTTTCTCACTGATTTTGTCACAAATCTCCTCCTCTATTATTCTTTTAAAATGGATCTCTTAAAATTCTCCAGTAATCTTGACAAGCTGTCTCTCCTCACCATGTTCCTGGGGATTTCTGTAACATGAACCAATGTAGTCAATTTTCTTTCTAGAGTACATCTCCCTTGACTTTCATAAACACTGTTGCCTTCTGTTCTTTGACCTCAATCTGAGGTTAAAGATTGAGGTTAAAGAACTGCTCATGGCTCTCTTCTCTTATTCTCCCTTTCCATACCAAGCCTTTCCACACCAAGTCTGTGTTTGACTCATACTTTTTCCACTAGGGAACATGCCAATTTTTGAAAATACAATCCCCATACAGATAACCTTTTTACATTTCTAACCTTTACATTCTCTTTCACAATTCAGGATTCCAGCTCACATCAGGCAAAGACATCAAAAAAGAACCCTACTATTTTTGATGTTTTGTTCCCCAAAGCCACATCACACTTGGTTCTCAGTAGGGCCAGTGGTGCTGGGAGGGTAAAGCATGGTGGTAGGGATCAGAGAGCCTTATGGAACCATGGGGGCCAGCTCCTCCCCCCAGGGGCTTACCCAAGCCATTATAGGTGGGAATATCTCCCCAAGTATGGTAGAAAGGATGTACAGTTTTGGTGTAGAATATAGAAGCAATAACAGAAATAACTAAAAGTTGGTATGCTTTTTGTTTTCACCATGTGCCAGCAATTCTAAACAAAGGCTATGATAAGCTCTTCTTCCTCAAAACATTGCTTTTGTTGATCTACATTATGAACAACTGCCATAATCCCTGTTGTTTTAGCTAAATATGCAGTCTTTGAATTAGGACATTTAATTACATGTTCTTTAATAAACATTGCATTCTATGTGCAAGTTAATTCCAAGGACTTCCCTTTTATAGTTACACCAAGACATGAGCACATAACTATTATACATTTTCCTTTCAAAAAGAAGTTCAAAATTGTTCCGAATTTTCTACACACATCTCAAGAGCAATTCTTCGCATTCCCACATTTAAATGGAAGATTCAAGTTATTCAGGATAGAAGAAAAAGAACTCAAGCTATTTTAATTCTGTCATACTAAATGACTTTCAGGCTTTTCTTTGTGTTTAAAACTTAAAAGTGTGGAACTGAATGTGATCTATGAAGGGTGATATTTTTATTTGGTTAGTGAAAATTTTAGTTTCTACATTAAATATTTTACTGAAATTGAATAATATATTTAAATTTTAAATATATTCTTCAAAAATAGCTTGTTTTAAAATTAAAGAGCAACTAAAAATAGTGACTACTAATTATTACATAATTATTACTAGTCATAATTTTGTTTTATAGAAGAGGTGGTTAGCAAGCCACAATGAATATTTATTATAGAGCTTCTCCCTTCTGTGTGTGTGATTTATTCAGCACATATATCTGCCAAGAAAGTTTAGTTTTACTTGATATCCTACATAATATAATATGATATACTAAAAACATATCAAACTCATGCAGATTGAAAGATTAAAAAAATAAGGAATTTATACTGAAGAAGTATCTTGACTTTCCCTTGTCTGTGATTGAAATTTTCTGTGCTCATCACCCAAGTTTATGTTTTGTAATCTGTCATTTAATTCTGATGACATTTTAAAAAATATATACTAGGAATCAAACTCAGAGTCTAATGCATGGTAGACAAGAGTTCTGCTATCCAATGACATCTTCACAGAACAATAGATGTGTGTGAGTGTGTGCACTCACACATCTGTATTTAAATATTAATAATACATATTCATTTAGATTAGAGATAGAGATGATGATAGATTCATACAATTTCCTTTTTGACCTGTCTTCAAGTGTGTGATACCATTTGATATGATTGACCATTTCTTTCTTCTCTCCTTTAACTTTTGTGTCACTCCTTTCTTGATTTTTCTCCAACTTTACTGACCAGTCTTTCCTTAGCCCACACTTCAAATGTAGGATTCCCTAATGCTGTGTTCTGGGTCTTTTCCCTTCTTATCTTCTGTGATTTTCAATTAGTTCCCATGAGCCCTGGACTCTGAAATAGATTTATACCTTACACTACCTGGCTTGACTTCAGGTTTATATTTCCAAGTGGACATACCACTTATACCTCAAACTCATCACATGCAGAATGTACCATCTTCTTCTCTCAAACCTGCTCCTTTTATTTTTACTTTGGTTAATGGCAACATGAATCTTGGAACACTGAAAGGTCAAGCCCTAAACTCATTTTAGACTTCCCTCACTATTCCCATTTCCAATTCTAACCTTTTTGTCTCCTAAATAACTCTCCAGTCCTTTCTCTGTACTGCAGCCCCAGTATTTTATTAATTTGGGTCCTCCTGAAAAGTTACTGAATAAATTTCTAAAACTGGACTCCTTTCCTCTCTTCTCAACCCATCATCTTCAATATCTCTGGAGGGATTTTTTTTCCCTGCTAAAACACATTCTGTGTCACCTCCTCTCCTAAAATCCTCTCTTGAATTTCTAGAACCTGCACCACAAAATTCACTCTTTTCAACATAGAATGTCCTAAATCTGATGCCTCTTTACATTCCTCCAAATATCACCCACATCTCCTTAAATGTATCTTTTCTTCAGCCCTGCTTTATTAGAGACCCCAATCTGGTAGTGCTCACTCATATGTCTCTTGTCTCTGCAGTTTTCTTCTCCCTTTCCTTTCTTCTCCATAACCTTCCTAGCCTGTGCTTGTCTCCTCATGATTTTCAGTCTTTTCTGACTGTTCCTTCTTAGATTTCTCACACTCTCTTTTCCCTCTAATTAACCCCCTCCATGTTGATGCTCTTCAGGCTCAATCCCAGACTCTGTTCTTTCTTTAAGCTCTCTATCTCTCTCTTGGAGACCTCATTCACCCCCATGGCTTTAAGTACTGTCTCTATGCTGATGACAACTAAACTTATGTACAACTAATATCTCTTTTGCGTGTCCCACTTGGATGTCTCAGTCTTCATAAAATTAATAGGAACCTCTGAAATTTCTCCCTTGTTCTTGCAGAGAGGAACATAGTTCAAGCCTAGGCACAATGCCAACATAGTGAAGAGGTAATTGAATACTTGATTAGTGCACATTTTAGGTGTGGTCCTGGAATATTTCCTAATAACTCCCATCTAAATTAAGGATTCAAGTGAAGGGTTCTTTCCACATTTCTTCCTTTTTTATGTATTCTACAATAACAATCAATTTTCTATAGTAGGGTTGTTGATTTTCTTGTAATTTCTGCCCTAGACGATTGTGAGTTCCTTAGAGTAGGCTTAAGCTTTGTTCATCTCTGCATCTTTGCCAGTCCTAGCCCAGTGGCTAGCCTACCACTGGTACTCAAGAGTTTGTCTGTGAGTGAATGCACCTGGGTCTGTAGTAGCAAGTCTAAACTCCCCAGGAACTCTACTACGTGGAGCACTTAAATAGAATTGGGAAGAGTTTACAATGGTCCTTCCTTTTCAAACCATGGAACATCAGATAAGGATTGAGCGTATTACTCAACGCAGGTTGAATGTCTTCAGTAGCTTATAGGATCAGCACCTCCTTCTTCAGAGTGCCACCTTGTTTTTTATTCTTTCCTAAAGCACAAGGTTCTCAGGAAAGCCCTCATTGTATGTGTCAACTTATTCTTAAGTGAAATAAATTGTTTTCCTTTTATTTTGTTGCTGAATCTGGCATTCTACTTAATGTAGAATGATATTTCTTTCCAAAAGTGATTAGTCTTTCAGAAAAATTTCTTTTCTGAATCTTCTGTGTTTAACAACATCATAAAAAATAAATGCCTAAGTCTGGGGGTGTAGCTCAGTAGTGGAGTGCTTGGCTAGCATGTGTGAGGCCCTGCTGCAATCCCCAGTACTGGAGGAGAGCAGGGAAACAGAGAGAGAGAGAGAGAAAGAGAGAGAGGGAGAGATTTAAAAATAGATAAAAGCATAAACATTAGTCTAACATCAGCTGCATCAGTAAGTTGATATTCACACCTAGTCATGGGATGTATGGAATTGTATTTGTTTGTATTCTTTCATTCTAGGGAATTTTATTTCCAGTGACTGATTTTTAACTAGAAGTTTATTATCTATGAAAATTGAATTGAATTAAATTCCTTTGTTGTTAGCTCCAAATGAAAACTTATAACCTCTCTCCCTACCAAACCACTTCACTGGAAGTATGTTGCACATGATGCTTTTTAAATTTTAAAAACTCACTTTTTATTACCCCAAACCAAGTTTTGCTATGACAATCTCTGAGGACTTTGTAATAATTCAAATATGCATTATTTGGCACAATTACTCTTTGATACTTATATGAAGTATGTTAGCTTCCCAATTACTATAAAAGAGAGAAACCCAAAGCCTGTTTCCTGGCATCCAGGTCTCTCCCTAGTGGCCCTGCTGGCCTCCTCTTGGGTAACGTGTGCCTGCTTTGCCTACCTTCTCCTGCAGTAAGCAACCACAGGGGAGAGGGACAGTGGGGAAAGCAATTCATGTACACAGTGAACTTTAAGATGATTCAGAAACCATACAAAATTGTCAAAAGGAGAGTTCTCTTAGCAACTTTGAAACAAAACTTTGTTTTTCTAAGAAAAATATTACTCCCTCTATTTCTAGAAAAGAAGCAGTAAAACAGAATTACTGAATCAAGAATAAAAAGGAAAAATAGACTTGAGACTTTACTAATTAATGAACTGCTTAATCTCAGTATAGAAATGATCCCATGCTGTGCATTCCACAAAATCCAGACTTGTGGGCTATTTTGGTTTGATTATATATTCAAATTCATTCAGATTTAACTGAGAAATCACTTACTAGTACATGAAAACATGGACCACCCTTTTAACATTTTCAAGTGAGGTTGTCAACTCTGTTTTACCCTATGTGAAATGTATGAGCTCAAATGATTTGGATTGTAAATCATCTATATTCCTGTAATTGATTGGAGCCAAGTAAAATGGAACTTACTGTGAGCAGTCATCTGAGCTCAATAGAATTTGGAGACAGCTTTATGAAATGGAAAATTTTAAGGTGGAGATGTTAGCACAGATGTGGAGAAACATAAAATAAATAATTTGTCGCATGAAGGACATATTGGAGTTGTATTGCCACATTTAAAAAGATTAGGGTGCCTAAGGAAAAAATTATAAAGGGATAAGTGTTGTTTGCTTGGCATATTCTTTGTATTTTTATATATAAGAATTAAAAAACTGGAAGCATCCTATCTGGAACACTTAGAGGAGACTCAAATAATACATTATGTTATGTAAATAAGACAGAATGTTATGAACCCTTCCCTAAATGATATTATTGAATGATTATTAATATTTAGTTAGATTTTAAAAAAACAGAAAGTAAATTGAAGATATGCCTTGATCTCCATTGTGTTGAATTATAAATGCTTCTAATTATTTGTATTAGGATAATGGGAATGTGGTGTTTCCCTTTTCATTTCCTTTATTGCAGTAAATATAAGATTTGTACATTAAATAAAAATTAGGTGATAGAATAAATAGTGCCATTTCTAACATAAAAATATGACTTTTTTATATGACTACTTTCCATTGTTTCTGGTTCTGCTTCTGTTGAACTTGATTCTTACAAAGGACAATGAGCTTGACTTCAATGATTTTGCTGTTCACCAGATAGTCCCAAGATAACTGCATTTTACTGCTGAAACACCATCTGGACTTTGTTCAAAATCCTCCTTAGCATGAATTGTGGTTGGCTAATGTCTCTCCCTGTATAAACACCATAAATTATCCACACTCAATAAGGACCTCTATCACTTTGTAATTTAGGTTATTTCCACCTTTCAAGACACAGCTATGGGAACTTTTCAATATTTCACACTATTTCTTGGTTACAATTAGTGTGATTAAAGGCAAATCTCACTGGGATTTTTCTTACATGATCGAATTCAGGGATTATTCTCCAGATTCTTTCTATTCTCAAAAGTTGGATATTCTTTTATTTTTAAATAAGCAAGAAGAAAATGTAAGTTAGACACACTTTTAGAACAAGAGTAGCAAGGAACAATTTCAGAGTTTTCTCTTGCTTTAACTTATAGAGGCATGGAGGTAATTTTAATTTTCACATGGAACCATCTCAAATTCCTTCATCATGATAGTTTTGCTCCTCCTAATCTGTGGGGGTCTCTGCTTCTTAAGTAGCAAGCAGCTGCAGAAGGTGATAAGAATGTGCTAATAATCACCTCGAGGTGATTCTTCATGTGTGCGAAGGGCAAACACTCCAGCCCCAAGAGATGGAGGAGGGATTGACTTCCTGGCCCCTAACTGGAGAAATTGGAAAGAAGGCCTCACTTTGAATCTTTAGGAACAGCCTGGTTGCCTTTTTATCTCATTTGGCTCAGGGGCCAGCCTCAACCTTTCTTTACCTACCACATTTTTGGACCCATAAATATGAAGAATCACCTTTCATGCGCTCAGTAGGTACTGAGTTAACTTGCCCCCCAAAAGAGCTTTAGGGTCCCACTCTGTCTTACTCTCTGGGTGTGGCAGTGACCCAACAGCCAATTAGATGTGGACCTAGACTCACTTTGGAAGGAGAACTGAGAAGTCAATCTCTAATTATGTAACAGCCCATCTAAATATGCGTTAAAAATGCAAACAGGGATTTTTTTAAAGAATTGTTTATATTCCAAATAATATCCCTGTTTGGAATCTGGGCTTTGCCGTTGTCATTTCATGACATCCTAGTTAGTAACCCAGGAGGTAACATCACAGATAGAGAGTACAGGATTAATAAAAGTGTGTAATGAAGGATTGAGATGTGGGTGCCTATATAAGCCCACTAAAGTGATCCATCCAGCTCTATTCTCTCCAAAATAAGGTGCTCCAGAATAAGCCCTTGTAACTCCAGTAATTCAACCATCAAGACCAAGGAAAGGATGGCAAAAGTAGGGAAAAACTAATATTGGTGCCTAGACACTGATCTAGGTGCTTTTCATGTGCAAAACCTCAGAGCAACCTGTGAGGAACATTATGGTCTCTATCTGCTGGATGAAGCAAACATGGTCCATAACATGTACATTGCGGAGACGATATTTGAACTCCATTTGACAACATGATCATTCTATTAAATACTGTTGTTTATAAAATATCCAAATACAAAATAATTTTAGAACTTTTAAAATCTAAAGAGACTTGATTGTAAACAAGGGAGGAACACATGAGATGATAGGGGATTTGGGGGTGGCAGAAGGAAGGAGTAGGCCACTTGATGTTTTTAGGTATTGGACGTTCACTAGAGAAATGGTGACCACTCATGGAAAGTCTTTCAAAACTCTTAAAGAACTTTTCACTTCATTTTGTCTGGCCAGATTTATCATTCATAACTAGACTAGGAGTGGCCAGACTAGACATGGAATGAACTGCCAGGATGAGAACTTACATCGAGTGGAGCTAAACTTGAAGTAGGGAATTTTATAGCCAGGATGGAATAAGACCCTGAGAATGAGGAATACACGACAAGTTGATTCCACAAGAAAAAGTCACAGGTCACACCCTGGGAGACTGTGTGTAAAAATCAAGTCCATTGTGCTAAAGGTGGGACTGAAGGCAGGGTTAGAGATCAAGAGTTTGAGATCAGATGGGGATGATGGTGGAATGAAGGTGGGACAGAAGCAAGTGGCTTGAGACTAAGGCTGGAGGTAAGACTTAGGATGAGCTCTTAGAATAATAATGTCAGTCTTCACTTGCCTTTCTGAAGGGGGAGTCATAATTTATTGTAGGTAGGACTGTTTTAGAGCTAAAGATAGGGTTAAAATTAGTATTTGATTTTCAGGATGATAACAGATATCATACTGCTTGATTTTCAAATAGGAAAGCTGAGACCAAGAGAGATTGATTTTAGTTGTCAATCACACAGCAGGTGAATGATGGAGTGATGAGTTAGACTTACAGGAATGGCAAAGGAAAAGGTGAGACAGGTGATTCCTACAACCCTACTCATGGAAATGCAATTATAGTGGGCAGAACCCCAGCATATCAACTTCTTATCAACTGACAGGCTGTCAGGACAACACAGATGTGGAGAAGCAAAATTCATCCTGCAAGCCCACATATGCATGAAAACTAAACTTATTATTTTTAACTCATATTTTAAAAGTTTTTGTGATGATCCTTTGCTCCTTGGCAAAATATTTCTATGAATTCAAGCAAAATTCCTTCCTTCTAAAATGGTTTTAGGTTGTAGGTAGTGTGATAAGGGGATAGTAGTAGTACTCAGATAAGCGGGAAGAGTGAGGATGTGAATCCATTGTGGGTCCAGATGCTACAGTCTCATTTGCTGAGTTATCCTTGATTTAGTCTATTCTTCATGGTTAGTTCTTCAATTTCTACCGTGCTGCTTATGGTTCTCAGGCACAAGTTTTCCACAGCTCCAATGGATGTTCACAGAGGGAATGGACTCATTTGCTGCCATTCTGAGGTGTCACAAAACCTGATGGGGGCAGGGATCTCTGGTCTTAGGTGCAAGAGAATTATTTGTTGGAAAACTCACCCTGCTCCTTTTATTATTTCCACAAGTCTTGGTTCCCCATTCTACTTTTTCTCTGAGGTGGACAGTTGACCCTTTTCAAATCAAATGTGAAGTGTAGGCAAACTCCAACACAGCAGATCAGTATCCCACTTGCCCTTAAGTCTTGCTGTGTGGAAACTGTGGAGCTGCCTCATTGGGCACCTCTAATAAACCCCTTCATGGGGTACTGAGCAAGAGGAAGGATATGGTGAATTTCTCTGAGGCATTCTTCCCAATGTTCATCTTTCTGCTTTGGTTTTCTTTAGTGACTGGGCAGGATTGCTAAGTATCTAAATGACTGGGTGTGATTCTGACTCCTTCATCAGAAATTATAGCCAAAGCCAGGTCAGAGTGACATGAAGAGAAGTCAATTGGTAGTGGATGACCTCATCTCTGGCTGATATTCTTTTGTAAAACACTTATAACCTTTCATGTTTTAGGACCATTTGATGAATGCTAATAAAATATTCTGCTAACATTCATCTATTAAAGATACTTTTGTGATAATAATTATGTGAATATTTTAATAACTGATTAAGAATTTTTCCTCAAATTTATAGTGTTTTATTTGTATCCTATTCCAACATAGTTTTGTGGGGTTTGGGTATTATAGAGTTTCTTGCATGAGACTGCTAGTAATTTTAGTTAATTGTGTTGTTATAAAGTCTAACATATACCAGAGATAATTCTGTCACATATTTAATTGTAATTGGAACATTCATGGAATTTTTTTTCTTGTACAAATAGAGAGATTCTAGGTGCCATGAAATGGAATTGTATCATACAGATTAGGTT
This sequence comes from Sciurus vulgaris, assembly GCF_902686455.1. Taxonomy (NCBI): domain Eukaryota; kingdom Metazoa; phylum Chordata; class Mammalia; order Rodentia; family Sciuridae; genus Sciurus; species Sciurus vulgaris. The sequence goes on from NC_136467.1 coordinate 64,212,329, forward strand.
CAAATGTTAGTAGTGAAAAAAATGTGTCTAAATTCTTTGAGTCTTTCTTTCTTCCTCTGCAAAATGGGCATAAAGTACTCACTTTTATGAGGAATTTACATTACTCTGAATACCCGCCCCAATGACAAATACAGATATGTCTAGTGAAAATTGAGAACACAATAATAAAGTCAAAAAAGTTTACTAAAGAAAAGAAAACCTTTGTGTTATTCAGCTGAGGTTACAGGTATACCAAAAGTAGTATTTAATATCCAAAAGTGGATATTAAAAAGACCTTTAAAATCTTATCTTTTATTTTTCAGCTACTGAAATAGTTTCTCTGAGCCTTACTTATGTCAGTTGTAGAAAAGTTCAGAGCAAGAAAGAGACAGGGATATCTAACTGAAAGAGTTGTCAAGCCTAAATGAGATAAGGCATGAACATTTTAGCAAGATGCTTGGTCTTTAGTAAGTGCAAAATAAATGTTTCTTTTTGATTCTTTACATATTTTAATTGGTGCACTATAATTGTACATAATGGTGGGATTCATTGTTACATATTCATACATGTACACAATACAACAAAAACTATGGAATGCTTCACAAATTTGTGTGTCATTCTTGCACAGGGGCCAGGCTAACCTCTGTGTCATTCCAATTTTAGTATATGTGCTGCAGAAGCTAGCACTAAATGTTTCTTTTTGAATTGAAACACTAAGATAAATGAGAGTTGATTATTTGAATTGAATTTACATGAAGATAGCATTGTATTATGACACAATCCATAGTTTGCTCTATGTATATCCAAAAATATAATATTAAAAAATGATCTTTCATAGAGTAGCTTTTTCCTCACAAAATTAATGATAATAATAATTTCATTTACATACACAGATTATTCATGATAATGTATCCTGTGGTAGCACAACTTTGACTATGACACATTGGTAATTAAGTTCTGTCCTCCACAGCAGGCTTATCCTGATCAATTCCTTAATCTTACAATAATGATACCAAATTTGATGATAGAATTTTCAGACTGCATATACCATTCAATGGTGAGGTTTAGGACAATCTTATTGCTGTGTTACTATTATCATCTTTACTCATATATGTTAGTAGAATGATCAGTTGTTACTGTACTGCAGATGAGACAACTTAGCAAAAGATGGTTAATATCTGATCCAAGAAAAGATTCACCAATAGATTGGACCACATAAGAAAAATTTTGAAATGATTTGGCTTTACTGTACTGCTATCCACCCTTTCTCCCTTCTTGTCTAGTAGTATAGAACACTCTTTTCTTGCCTCAGGTTTCAAACTTCTTTCACCCTTCAGCTATGTCTTAAAACCTGTGAAACATATATGGCACATTGCATACTTACTGATTCCATTTTCTCCCTTCCATTCCCAACCTTCCTTGGTGTTGAGTTAGGGCCAGATGGCTAGGGCTGACCAATGGAACATGAAGGGAAGTGATCTATGATTTCTGGGCTACAGCATTCAAGATATGGCCTACTTCCTTTCTTGCTTTGTGATTTCTTGGAAACCACATCTTCCAATGGCAGCATCCAAGATGAAGAGACCTGCATTTCTGAGTTGCAGGGTAGAGGAAAACCATTGTTTTCTTGCACTGTGCTTTGTGCAAAGAAGAGATGAATCTTTGTGGTACTAAAGCACTGAAATTTCAGGGATCATCTTATATAGTTCCTCATTAGTAACTTCAACAGAGAACAATTTATACTGTTGCAATTATGTGCCTGCTTTCCTTTTTCCCTCCACATTTTTTATTGGTGCACAATAGTCGTACACAATGGGTTTGTTGTTACATGTTTGTACATGCATACAATATAAT